>NC_084838.1:24074467-25281967 GCF_033115175.1 Lepus europaeus | reverse complement strand
TCTTCACAATTTGTAATGACATTTCTTATTTAATATCTTCTATTCCAGGGTATCACTGATGAATCATGTCATCTGGGCAAGACCAGAGCATACTGATAATTCAGTGTTTTTGTAAAACCTGGTGCCATTTGAGGATCATGAGCTCCAGCAGCTGAAAGACTGGAATCAAATCCCAATTCCGCCTCTTGCTGGCTGTCTGCCATAGGCCAAGACTTGGATCTCTCTGAACCTCATTTTCTCATCTAAAAATAGAGGGTTGTAATACGTACATTTACCAGTGTTTGAGAGAATCAAATAGGACAAGAGAAATAGGGCACATAGAGCAGTGCCTGGTTCAGAGTTGATGGTCAATAAATGGAATTGATTGCATCATCATGATCTCAGTCTTACTGCAGATTCCCAACCATGACCTCTCATCTCCTGATTTGCCAGTCACCTATGTCACTTGAAGGGTGACTGCTAAAAACAGATTTCGTCACATGCCATGAGAACTGGCACGTGGTTCAGGGACTATGATCGGCTTGGGCAGGCCAGGTGGCATCTGAAAAATGTATAGGAAATATGTATCCTGACTCTGAGAAGGGAGGTGTTCTTCATTCTGCCACTTTGCTTTCAAAGCAAAGAGGTGACATCTGTCATGTTCCACATGTCTAGGATGCCAGAGAGACACGTCAAAGGGAAGGGCCAAGGTTTCAGCTGCACTCAGAAGCCAGGCACTTGCAGGAAAAGGGCAACCACCAGCCCAGTTGCCCTGCAAGGCCTCCTCCAGACCTGTTGCAAGGACCCAGAGACCCAGGAGGCCATTACTGCAGCCTCTACCCCAGTCAGCTGTGAAGTTCAGAGGCCTCCACATCTTCATCAGTTCTATTCTAAGGAAGTTGGCATGTGAAATCGCAGGGCCATGGACCAGTTCCTGAAGGCTAGGGTCCTGTTGCAAAGGTTTCTCACATTTCATCCAGCAACCACACTTCCGTGTATCTTACCTCAACAACAGCAGCAGCCTCATGAGGTCCGCCACTGAGACTCACAGGAGCCAACTTGCAGAGGGCCTGCTATCCTGTGGCAAAACAGGACAAATCTTCTAGGAAGCAGCCATTGTCTGGGTCTTTTTTCTTTAAATTTTAATTTCTTATTGATTTTCATATTATTTGAAAGACAGAGAGAGATCCCAGCTACTGGCTCACTCCCCAAATGCCCACAACAGCCAGAGTCTTTTGGGCCAGGTCAAAGCCAGGAGCCAGGAACTCCATCTAAGTCTCCCACACAGGTGGTAGAGACACAGGTTCATGAGCCATCACCCACTGCCTCCCAGGGTTTGCATTAGCAGGAAGCCAGAAGCAGAAGCAGAGCTGGGACACAAACCCAGGCACTCGGACCTGGGATGTGGGCATCCCAAGTGATGTCTTAACCTCGATGCCAGACACCTGCCCCCAGTTGTCTATATCTTGACATGGTGATGGTAAAAGCTGCCAAGTGTGTATCTAAGTAAAAGTTCATCCAGCTAAACCCTGAAAGCGAGTGCTCTTTCTGCCCTTCAGTGCATACACAGGCCCTCCACATCCATGGGCTCTGCACTGACAGATTCAACTGACCATGAACCAAAAATATTTTTTAAAAAACTGAGTCTTGACTAAGGATGGATAGACTTTTTCCTTATCACTAGCCCCTTCAAGCAATAATGCATAACAACTATTTAAACAGCTTTTACGCTGTGCTGAGCATTATAAGTAATCTAGAGCTGGTGTAAATTACCCAGAAGGATGTGTGTCGGTTACACGAAAATTCTACACCATCTTTCCATAAGTAACTGGAGCATTTGCGGATTTAGTATCCGCAGAGACTGAGGAGTCTACATTATTCCTCATTGAAAAACAGTTCAGAGCCACGTGAAGCTCTGAATGTTCACTTGGAAAGAAGATGACATCTTGAAAAATAAAAGCTTTGGCAGCATAAAAAAATTTAAAAAGAGAGACTTGCCCTTGAACTTATGATTTAGGAACCCAAGAGTTAAATTTGAGTGACAGGAAAAGATGACCATCCTTGGCCTATAGTAGGGCCCAAATAAATGTTTTTTAAGAATATTTTTCAGATTCACCTCAGATACACAAGAAGGGACTTCCATCCCAGCAAGTATAGTTTTTGAAATAAAATAAAAACTAAAATGGTAGATGCTTAACTAAGCACTGTAAACTTATACTAGCTTAGACACCCACTGGCTTTGTAGAAAGGGTTTTCTGTGCTGGGGTCAGGGGACCCAATGTGCTTACATGGCATGGTGGGCAGTGCTTTGTCATTGACCTGGACCCAGCTCCTGCCATTCATGGGGCCACCTCCTAGTCTTCGAGTCATATCCAACTCCAGGTGGACATGAGACAAATGCCTCCAGAGCAGAGCCTTTGACTCTCAAAATTGTGTTCGTTGGCACCAATGGAATAGGCCATACTGTTAAGTAGTGAGCTTCCCATTGCAAGTGGAAATACAAATGCTCCCTGGGATGTTGGGGATGAGTAGACCACAGGCTAAGGGAGAATCTATTTCTTTCCAAAGACCTGAAGTTTTATGGCTTCCTGATGCTGTATGAGGAAAGACACAGGGGATTAGAACTACAATAGGGTAAGGGCCAGGCCCTCTGTTCCATTGACTGTCCTTCCAAGCAACTTCTCCCCTGTGCCCCAGGGCAGGCTCCCTAAAAGCAAACACTTTGATGCAGGGTGGGTTGGTAAAAAAAAATTTCCCTGTTCACAGAACAAGTTTGTACCTAGGCAGGAACAACAAAGTGAAGACAAGGTAGTGTCACTTGGCAGAAAGAGCATGAGGAGAAAGTTGGAGCCTTTTCATAATCTTGACTCTAACACATGGCCTTAGCCTATCTCTAACCCTCTCTGGTCATCAGTTTCATCTTCCACAAAAATAAAGCAATTGAACAAGATCCCTTTCTCCCAAATGTCAGCCTGGGAGCCCTGTCTTCACTGTCTTTCCCATGTTGACATACACCTATTGTGATTTTTTTGCTCCTATCTACAGGTCATCTGCACATCCTATTTTTGGTGAAAGTTGCCTCACCTCACTTTTTTGTTCCTTGAAAATGGCTTTAAAAGGACACTTGATGAAATCACCCTGAATAGAAACCACTGTCACTTGCCAGAACAGGAAGCAGCCACAAAGATAATGGAAATAAAAGTAAATATAATGGAAATGGAACAATGCTTTTCGTGACTTCTGCAGTGTGCTGCCTGCTGAGGACTGGCTGCCTGGGATCTGCTCTCACTTTTTGAAGCATAGAGATTAATGAAGGGGAGAGAGAGGGAGAAGACAGTCCAGTACCCACCCGAGACTTTCCCTTTGACTAATTTTAAGAATTGAAAGAGGGGACCAGCACTGTGGCATAGTGGGTTAAAGCCCTAGCCTGCAGAACCAGCATCCCATAGGGGCACCAGTCTGAGTCCCGGCTGCTCCTCTTTTGATCCAGCTTTCTGCTATGGCCTGGGAATGCAGTAGAAGATGGCCCAGGTCCTTGGGCCCCTGCACCCACGTGAAAGACCTGGAAGAAGCTCCTGGCTCCTGGCTTCAGATCAGCTCAGCTCTGGCCGTTGCAGTCATTTGGGGAGTGAACCAGCGGAATGGAAGACCTCTCTCTCTCTCTCTGGCTCTACCTCTCACTGTAATTCTGTCTTTCAAAATAAATAAAATAATTCTTAAAAAATGAAAGAGGACTCAATAAAGAATGTCTTCTCATGATTAGGCTCAATGTTACCATCCAATCTTTATCACCCAAGTTATCTCAATACTCCTATTGCTTAAGAAATTATCTATAACTTCTAAGGTCTTCTCATACACACAAACATATTTGGGCCCTACTATAGGCCAAGGATGGTCACAATTAGTGGGAAATCCGAATTATGAACTATTCTGAGGACAATAGCTTTCAATATCCAAGTAGAAATGTTGTTAGAACATTTCCCAGTGAGAAGGACCTTGAATCCACATTAATAAGCAGATAGAAATGATCTGTGATTTGCATGGTCATGATTTACTTTCAAACATTTCTAAATGATTTGGCAGTGCCTTAAAAATTGTTCATCATTTTGAGTAATCTAAACTCCAAATTCCCAAAATCTTGTTTATATCACCAATTTGTTGAATATGCGTTTTGTCAGATAGTATGAAAAGGTAAAGTCGATGTTGTCAAATTAACACTACTTCAAAGTACTACAGCTAAAAAGAATCATGACATCCAAGAGATTATTTAAAAAATAAAATGCCAACGGAAGTTTTAACTGTGTATCCACTAGAATGAGCTTGGATTCACATTATAAGATTCCTCTATTTTAGAATTCTGCAAGGAACTCCTTTCCTTGGAACCACTTAAGTATGATAATATGGCCTATTTGAACAGATAACAAGTGACATCAGGAAAAGCCTCTTGAATGTCTCTCTAAATTATCTTAGAATACTTGGTATGTCTAGTCTCTAAATTATGGAAGAATATCCACTAAGCTTAGTATTTTTCTTTTCTCAAGTTTTAAACCTTTCAGCTTTTATAAATGCTTCATGTGACATTGAGGACATTCCTTTCTCTTTCTGGAATTAATTTCCTATATTTACAAAAAGGGAGAAGGGAGGGTGGGCATTTGGCTTAGTGGTGAAACTCTGGTAAGGATTTCTGCATCCAATGTCAGAGTGTTAGATTCAAGTCCTGGCTCTACTCTTGATTCTAGCTTCCTGCTAATGAGTACACTGGAGGCAGCAGGTGATGGTTCAAGTAATTGAGTCCCTGCCACCCCACGAGGGAAACCCAGATTGAGTTCCTGGAGCCTGGTTTCAGCATGGTACATCCCCGGCTATCACAAGCATTTGAGTGAATGATTCAGCTGTTAGGAGATCTGTCTTTCTGTCTTTTAATCTCTCTGTCCCTCTGCCTCTCAGATAAATAAATGTATATATTTTTTTAATTCTTAGAGTGGAGGAAGGGTCACTGGACAAGCGCAAGAGTCAGCAAACTTTTTCCCCAAAGGTGAGCTAGTAAATATTTTCAGTTTCATAGTCCATGTGATTGCTACGGCAACTCTGCCACTGTAGCAAGACTGTACCCACAGGCGACATGTAAATGAATGATCATGGCTGTGTCCCAATAAAACTTTATTTACAGAACAGATGGTGGGCCAGATTCAGCCCACAAGCCAGTAGTTTGAGTTTCCAATCCTGATGTTGTCTTTGAATTGAAGGAAAGAGGCTTGCCCAAAGTCAATCATTTAGCAGAGTTGAAATTGAACCTTGGTTCTCTAAATTTTGAGATTGGGGGCTGGGGGGCTCATCCCCCTACAACAACTGTCTAATCAAACAAGAATCTTGTAGCTAAGACAGGGTGTCAGCTGCCTCCATAAAGAATGGAGAGAATTTCTGTTATCATTGCAGAAACGGCCATTTGAAAATTACATTAGCAGTGACAGATTCCATGATTAAGGTAGCAAGAAGGGTTTGTCCCATTGCCAAGAAATGTATCAGATTGAGAGAAAAACTCCAGAATGTCCAAGGTCAAGGGGTACAGATTTGGACATTCTTCAAAGTCCCACACTGAAAACGCAACTATTTTCTCTTCGTCTCACATGTGCACAGCACTGTGTGATCTATAACAAAGCATTTGCATTCGTGCTGTTTAATTTCATTGTCACAACATTCCTGTGAGCGAAAACTCATTACCACCCTCCCACCCTCCTGTTTTGTTTTGTTACTTTTTTTTTTATTTTGGAGAAGCAGAACACAGACAGACAGAGCTCCCATTTACTGGTTCACTCCCCAAATGTCTGGAGTGGTCATGGTTGAATCAGGTCTGGGCTGGGACTGAAGCTTGGGCTGAAGTCAGAAATGTGGATGGCAGAACTTAATTTTTTGAGCCATTTCTCCCTGCCTCACTGGGTCTGCATTAGTCAGGACCTGGAGCTAAGAATTGAACTCAGGTTCTCCAATGTGGGATCTGGGTATCTCAACTGCTAGGACAAATGTCCATCCTTAATTGCTCTGTTTTAATGGCTACAAAACAGGATTGGCCATTCAGGGAGTGAACCAGCAGATAGAGAAAGTGAGTGTGTGTGTGTTGTGTGTGTGTGTCTTTCTCTCTCTCTCTCTCTCTCTCTCTCTCTCTTTCTCTCTCTCTCTCTCTGTCTCTTTCTCTCTCTTCCCTTTCTGTCTCTCCTTCTCTCTCTGATGCTCTGCCTTTTAAATAATTTTTTTAAATGAACAGAGGGTAGGTACAAGAAGTTTTGGTGTTCTATTGCACAGTAGTATGACTACAGATAGTGATATTTCTTTAAAAAAAAAAAACTAGAAAAATTTACAAAAGATTTTGAATGTTTTCATCATACCCTAATTGGACATTGTGCAAAGTATACATGTATAGAAACATAACTTGGTATTCCCATATATGTGCATTTGTTTTATTTTTCAGTTAAAAATAAATTTTTTTAAAAGTTTAGGGCCTGGCCAGCGCTGCGGCTCACTAGGCTAATCCTCCGCCTTGCGGCGCCGGCACACTGGGTTCTAGTCCTGGTTGGGGCACCGGATTCTGTCCCAGTTGCCCCTCTTCCAGGCCAGCTCTCTGCTATGGCCCGGAGTGCAGTGGAGGATGGCCCAAGTACATGGGCCCTGCACCCGCATGGGAGACCGGGAGAAGCACCTGGCTCCTGCCTTCGGATCAGCGCGGTGCGCCGGCCACAGCGCGCCGGCCACAGCGGCCATTGGAGGGTGAACCAATGGCAAAAGGAAGACCTTTCTCTCTGTCTCTCTCTCTCTCTCTCACTGTCCACTCTGAGTTTAGGGCCTGGCATTGTGGTGCAGTGGGCTAAGCCACTTCTTGCAACACTGGTATCACATATCAGAGTATAGATTTGAGTCCCAGCTACTCTATTTCCAATCCAGTTCCCTGCTAATGCACCTGAGAAGGCACTGGAGGATGGCACAAATACCAGGGCCACCCACGTAGAAGACCTGCCTGCCACCCATGTAGAAGAGCAAGATGGAGTTCCTAACTCCTGACTTTAGCCTGGCCAGAACATGTAGTCATGTGAGGAGTGAACCACTGAATGGACTCAATCTCTGTCTCTCTCTCTCTAATAAATTATAAATACATATTATTTTCAAATGAAAAATTTAAATAACTTTTTTACAATGAAAGATAAAGGAAAGGGGGTATTTTTAAACTCTGCTCTATTTCTGTGCTATATTAAATGTTTAGTTTCATTATCCTCCCAGTCTCTTGTGTTTCAAGGTAGAAGATAAATGATTTCCTTACCCAAGGACCCATCATGATAAAAATGAGACCAGGTCCAGAATATGGGTCTGAACGATTCCACAGACCACGGTTTACCTAGCTCTCTCTGTCACGCCAGTGAAACATCAAAGACCCAGTTCTGTCCTATAGGGAAGGACTCCTGCCCATCCTTGCTCCCTCTGGAACCAAGGTCTCTAGAAGAGGAGGCCACAGTTTTGTTCAAAGTGAATACAGCCACACTGAAGCTTTTAAGGAGGGGTCTCTGTTACAGCAGGCTCCGGACTCTGTTAGTCCAATACAGGCTCCAATGTGTCTACCAGAGTCTCCACTGTGTCCAACACAGTCTCCAGCCAGCTCTCTCAATCCCCATCCATCCTTCTCAGTCCCGCACTATCTCTAGTCATCCACCACAGCCTCAATCCATCCATCACTGTCTCCAGACACCCACAACCATCTCTGTCCATCCATCATTGTCTCCAGGCATCCATCACTATATCCATCCATCCACCACAGTCTCCATGCACCCACAACCATCTCTGTCCATCCATCACTGTCTCTGTCAATCCATCACCAACTGCGAGCATCTGTCACAGTCTCTGTGTGTCCATTACAGTCTCCACCTGTCCATCACCATCTCCATGTATCTGTCAGTTTCTGTCCATCGATCACTATCTCCATCTGTCCATCACTGTCTCTGTCTGTCCATCGCAGTCTCCATCTGTCCTGCACAGTATTCATCACATATCTGCAGACAGTCAAGGAAGCCAAGCCTCTTCCCTCCCATTTTTATGCATTCCATTCTCCAAAAAGTACCTAAAGGCTCAGAGAACTAAAATGATCAGGCTGGTGACCCTGAAATGAAAGATGGCAGAATCCAGATTCAAAACCAGACAAGCATGATTTCAATTGTGCATCTCTTTGCATTTTGTCAGACTGCTCTTTCTTAAAGATAGAAAACACTTGGTAAAAAACATGGCATTTTAGAGACTTCATGTTTTAGTGGGTAGGGTAGGGTAGGATGATAGGATAGAGAAGCAATGAGCAGGGTAGGGCAGAATTCATTAGAGCAGGATAGAACAGAATAGAAAACATTTTCCCTCACACAGCACAGAAATTGGACTAAAATAGAAAAGTTTTTTCTCCTTTCTATTTCCCTTCCTAAACATTAGTTCCATCCACCTCCCCTATAAATGTACTTTTGTGAAACTCATTAGAGATACTTAAAGAATTAACTGAATAGTTTCTTAGTATCTGTAGAACCTCAAAAGAAATTCTATTAAGAGCCATAACCTACTATGATCCAGGCACTGTGCTACATATTTTCCTTCATGCTTCTGCCTCTCAAGAAATGAACAAATTTCTCTTCACACATAGGGAGTCACTGACCTGGTCGTGGGCGAGCTGAATCGTTATCCAGGTGTACGTGCGGAGCACCAGCTGGTCCCACCTGGGATAACCGTACACCAGTGCTCCGCAAAGTGTGGTCCCTCAAACAGCTGCTGCAGCGCCCCCTAGTCGCTGGTTAGAGTTCACACTCGGAGGCCCCACACACAGCCACTGCAGCAGCATGTGAGAAGGAGGGTGTTGGGCATTGGCAAATCTGTCCAGCGATTCTGATGCCCACTCAACTTGGAGAACCTCTGCTGTGCCCAGCATCTCTGTGCCATTAGTGGCAAGAACCACTATTGGGCAGCCACAGATTGGGAAAATTAGAGTTGGAAAAGAATGCATCTTCCTCTAAGGACACAGAGTTCCTTTTGGAGAGTGGGAAATTGACCCCAGGAAACTGCACTTCAGGTTCAGTTCCTGCAATTAGGAATTCATCCATCCCTTGCAGTGAGAAGGAAGAGACACTCACACAGTATCAGGTAAGTTAGAATTCCCAACGGGCAACCCGGTCCTGCCTTAGGGAAATGTGGACCCTGTTTTGCTTCCCCTCAGTTCACTAGGAGTCTCCTGTCCTTGTCCTGTTAGTGGATGTAAACCCTAACCCAGCCAGGGCTGGCTTTCTCTTTACGCTTCTTTATTGCTCGTTTGCATGCATTCTAAAAAGCACTCTTCTTGGTTTCTATCTTGGCAGTGTTTTTGCTTTTGAGTTTATTGATTGCCTTGGGACTGATGCTATGGAGCATGCACTACAGATGCTTGCACATTTATTAACTCCAAGGGGAAAAGAAGTTGTGAAATGAAGTTGTTATTTAAGGCCAATTCGACTACTAATAATATCCTGCCTTGTTTTTCTCAAATCAGCCTTAAATGAGTGGTCAGAAATGATCTGACTTCATATTTCGTTTTGAAACGCTTTCGCATTGCAAAGCAATGACCCATGACCTCTGCACACTTGCATGATAATTCTCATTTTGCCCATTCCCTTCCAGGCCTCGTTTTCATATTTGTATGCAATTTTGCACGATGGTAATTACACGGTAGAAGTGGTGCTAAAGTCATGCTTTCTTGCCTGGTCACAAGTTCAGCCTAAGAGAGTTGATGCAGGATCCTCATGATCGTCCTACATCTCTGATGACAGACTCAGGACTTGGCACGCTGCTTAATCAGGCCACAGCAGGTCAGGAAGTGCTGCAGCAAGCAAGACAAAGCCCCTGCCCTGGAGACCACAGCACAGTACTACTCCCTGGCCTGCCAGTCATGCCCTTGTCCTCATGAATGGCACCCTCACAGCTTGGGGGGCACAGCCTGTGTGGCTCACACTGGGGAGTCAGGGCAGAACCGTTTCATTTCTTTAGAGGGTCAGTAATTGGATGGAAGGGCCAAGAGCAGGCCGAGGATACACACAGCTTCATGACTGTTGCCACCATAACATGACAACATTGTTCTCCCAAGGCACTGTATAAATTTTCACCGCTAGCAGAGACAAGCAAATGTGTCATTTTCAATAGACTCTCATCAACATGGAGTATTAACATATTTTTCAAGCACTTGCCAATTGAGTTAGTTCACAATAGTTGCTGCAGACAAGCTATGCAGGCTCCCTGGCTTTCTTATTCTTCCTTCAGACACTCCCTTCCTTGTCTATGATGACAGTGTTACCGTAAGAATGGTTGTGTCCCCTAGAATTCCTAGGTTGAAATCCTGCCCCTCGACATGATGCCATTAGGAAGAGGAGCCTTTGAGAGATGATTAGGTCATAAGGGTGAGCATTCACGAATGCGATTAGGGCTCTTATTTATTAAACACACACACACACACACAAAAGAGTGCATTTCCTCTCTCTGCTTTCCACTTTCTGTGGCTGCCACGAGGCCATCTGTAGATCAGAAAGTGCCTTAAACTCCTCAAGCACCGGAACTCAATAAATGAACACTTGCAATTAAGCTGCTCAGTCGATGTTTGTTGTCGTTACAGCTCCCCAAACTGATGAAGAGACTCCGTGTGAAGATGAAAGTCAGGGAGAGCAGCATTTGGCATGGCAGTCAAGATGCCATCTGGGGGGCAGACCTCTGCCTGCGATGTCAACATGCCACATGGGCACCGATTAATGTCCTGGCTGCTCCACTTCTGATCCAGCTCCCTGCCAATGGCCTGAGAAAAGCAGTGGAAGTAGCCCAAGTGTTTGGGCCCCTGCCACCCAGGTGGGAGATCCAGCTGAAGCTCCTGGATCCTGACCTTCAGCCTGGCCCTGGCCCAACCCCAGCCATTGCCAGCCATCTGGGGAGATGAACCAGCAAGTGGAAGACCTCTCTCTCCATTTCCCTCTCTCTCTGTAACTTTGACTTTCAAATGAATAAATAAATCTTTTTTTTTTAAATGCCACTGGAATAAGCACATCTCATATGCGTGCAAGGGTTCAAGTCAGATTCCAGCAGGTGATGACTCAAGTAATTGGATCCCTGCCTCCCACACGGATTGAGTTTCTGGCTCTTGACTGTGGCCTGGCCCAGCTCCAGGTATTGCAGGCATTTGAAAACAGAACCAGTGGACAGAACATCTCTCTCTCTCTCCCTCCCTCAATTTTACCTCTCAAATAAAATTAATTAATTGAAAGTTTAAAAAGAAAGAAAAAACTCGAAATTGAGGTCAAATAGGACACTGGTATATTCTCACATTCTTCTTAGAGCTAAAGTCAGGAGCAGGCTTTTCCCACAGGGGTTAAATTTTCTCTGTGAGATGATCTGGGCCCTCATGCTGGCTGTGAAAAGGAAGGAGTGAAAACAGCCTCCTCCAACCGTGGCTACCAGGTCCCTCTCCCGACGCTGGGAGGCAGCTCGCTTTCCTGGGAGCCGGTCTCCTCTCCATCTTTGGCACTGACACAGCCTGCCCTGTTCCTTGGGCAGCCCCCACTCCCAGCCCAGACTCTCCTTCCTTGGACTGATCTGTCAGAAGCCTGTCCAGAAGATGGGCCTGGATGGTGTCCAGCATCTCTCTCCTCGTGGCACAGGCCCTGGCTGTCGGGATGGTGAACTTGCCCTCTCACCTGGGTCTTCCCTATCAGAGCATGAAGCCAGGACCTGTCCCCAGCCGCCTTGTGTCCCCAGCAGTGACACAGGCCTGGCTCAGGATATGTGCTCAACAAATGTTTGTGTGGCCTTGTGAGGCAGAAGGATAAATCTTCTGGCAGATTGAAAACAGGATGGATCGTAGTCACCTGTGCAGTGCGATCCTTGGCAAGCTGGCCCTCAAGAATCCTCCATGGCTTCAAGACACCAGGGTTTCCTCTTCAGAGGCTCAGCAACACCAGCAGGGCCCATGTGTGTCTCCCATTCGGTCCCCATCACTCTCATCTCGTTTTCAGACACCTTTAGCTCAGACTCGGCTTCTGTCCACTGAGGCGCCTCATGTCTTCACATTATTTTGCTTCGTTTTTACCCCTACCTGATCCTCCGTTTCAGAACAATACGGCATGTTTCATTGAAGGGGAGAGGGAGCGGGAAAGGGGAGGGTTGTGGGTGGGAGGGAGGGAGCCATTGTAATCCATAAGCTGTACTTTGGAAATTTATATTCATTAAATAAACGTAAAGAAAGAGAGAAAGAGAGAAAGAGAGAAAGAGAGAAAGAGAGAAAGAGAGAAAGAGAAGAAAGAAAGAAAGAAAGAAAGAAAGAAAGAAAGAAAGAAAGAAAGAAAGAAAGAAAGAGAGAAAGAGAGAAAGAGAGGGGGGAGAGAGAGAGAAAGGAAGGAAGGAAGGAAGGAAGGAAGGAAGGAAGGAAGGAAGGAAGGAAGGAAGGAAGGAAGGAAGGAAGGAAGGAAGAAAAACAGGAGCAGGCACCAGGTGGAGCTGTTAACACGCTGCTTGGGATGACCATACTCCAGGTCGAAGTGCTTGAGGTTGAGTCCTGGCTCCAATTCCGATTCCACCTTCCTGCTAAGGCACACCCTGGGAAGTAGCAACTGATGGCTCCAGTGCTTGGGCTAGACTAGGTTCCAGGATCCTGGCTTTGGCCTGGCCCAGGCCCAGCTATTGCAGGTATTTGGGGGAGTAAACCAGCAGAAGGGAGTCTCTCTCTCTCTCACTCTCTCTTCCCTCCCTCCTTCCCTTTCAAATAAATAAATAAATTTTTAAAAAGAAAAGAAAACTGGTTTACTTTTTCATGAGCCCCTTACTGTAATACAATCTTCTCAACCCTCAGAAACAACCTTGAGCAGTGGTGGTAAGATCATCCCATTTTAGAGGATAAGAGCTGGGCCTCAGAGAGGTTATGTCACCTGCCTGAAGTCACACAGCCCTGGCAGGCTCCATTCCACATCATGGACTCTTTCCTCTGTGTTCTTGCTGCAGTCAACACCAAAGACCCGACAAACATCGGATCCCTGGGTTCTCCAAACTTGACCACCAACAGCCTCAAGCATACTCTGCCATTGGCTTCTCAAGGGCACACTGCCCACTCTTAGCAAACGGAAGAAACGCTAACATAGGACTACAAAAGGGAGCACTATTGGCCTCAAAGCCAAGCAGGAGAGCTGGAGTCTTTGAAGAGGGCTTGTGGTGTGTGTCAGGACAGCTTGCTCCAAGGTGTGAAGTCTACTCTGAGAAGACCCCAATGTGGCTCCCAGGGATAGGTTCCCACGACACCCAGAAATGACACTCAGCCTTATGACATCTCGGTCTGCTCTGTGTAAACGGAATTCACCCAAATCAGGTGAGTGAGGGCACCAGGCCATCCGGATTGGAAAGTGGAAAGGATCCGTGCTGGACGGGTGTTAGAGAATGCTCAGCACAGTCCTCTTGTTTCATCCATGAAGAAACTGAAGCCAGGGTCCTATCCCACTCTGAGCCTCAGCCTCCTCATCTGAGAACAGCTTAAAGGCAATCCACCCTCCAGGTCTTCCCGATCTCACCAGCGATGAAGGCTAAGAGGCCCCATAGAGGCTCAAGTCCAAGTCTTTGACCAGAAGTGCACTGGGAGGGCCCAGGGAATATGCTAGAAATCATAAACAAAGAAGGAGACACAGAGGAGTCTTCTAACACAGGGAAAGAGACATAGCACATGTGGCCCTCCATGGTTGCATAAAAGATACTGGATTGAGGTGGGTTTCACGTCCCTTCTCACAAATAATCAAACCTTCAGGCCAACACACACGCTGTGACCCAAGGGCGTTAAGAGCTCACGGGACAAATTAAAGGCTAACTTTTAGGTACCCAACAGGGCGGGGCCCCCAAATGGAGATCAGTAAAAGACAAAAATGAAGGTGTTAGCTTTTTACCAGCCAGCTACACTGTCTTAATTATGATGACAATGACTTGACTACAAAAAGAATCCAGAAGCAGACCATTCATTCACTCTTCAATAATAAGTTAAACATAAAGTTGAAGAAACAATTGTGCAAAGGCTGACTTTGAATATGGAAAGGGGAAAAAAAAGGCAATCATGGAGCTCGCGCGCCTCCTAGTGGCAATGCCTGATTACTGCCGGGGAGGATTCCTCTTTCCCTGCTGGGAGCCGCCAGCCCTACCTAAGGTGTGTCACACACGGTCAGTCTACCAAAGGTTGAAAGCTTTCCATGCACCAAGCCATGGGCCATGTGCCATCACGTAGTCTCATTGATGCTCACGTTATGGGACTCTCGTTAGACACATTTTATAGACAACAAAAGAAAAGCTCAAAAAGCTGAAGTCATTTATCCAGAGTTACTAAGCTGGGAAGAATTTCAACCAAGATATGAGAAATTCCCAGTCCTGGACTCCAACCCCACATTACACCAGTATAGAGAGATTAATAAGATCCAAGCCCTGGGGGGGGCTGTCTGACCTTGCTGTATTCACAAACAACTGGGCGGGCAGACCCACACTCACAGTCAGTACACAGCCTCCAGTACCATTGGCACGGGGTGGAAACTCAGTGCAGTTAGTATGCTCGGGGCCCCATCCCCTCCCTAGCCCTGGCACCCCTGACCAGCACCCAGGCCCCGGAAGAGCAGGTGCATGGACCACACAGTATCATTAGTGAGCACAGCTTGAAGAAGCGCCTCCCTCCCGCCTATCACCTAGGTAAGAACCAAGTGGTGTAAAAACAGACATCATTAACCAGCTTCAGCCTTCAAACACTCCAAGTCAAGGCAGAGTTAACAAGGCTTCCAATTTGTCTTTGACAGGGTTTGACACGTCAGCTCCAGGAAGAGACGGGATCCTGGGGGAACTCAGCACACAGAGGCAGGCTGTTATTCTGCCTTGTGGATGGGAGTGACAGGTTCAGGAGTGATTGTAGCCAAGGAAGACCCAGGTGTCTGTCTTTGCAAGGTACCAGATACCATTTTCTGTTTGGCACTTGTAGCAAACCATTCCACAAGAGTGAAACAATTTCAGGTGTCATCACATGCTAGCCGCCTTTTACATACATGTAACTTCCATGTTGGGAAGCTTTTTTCTTTTGGTGATGCCTATACTTGTTTTTATAGAAATAACATCATACTGTAACATTCTATTTTGCAAACTGCCTAGTTTTCGCCAGAAATACTGTATACAATTATTCATATTACTTAAATATTTTTCTTATTTTTTGATAATTGCCTGGAATTCCAATTTATAGACTGCAAAATTCTGTAGCTATTTGAAAAGAGAAAATGAAATGTAGGTGGCTTCAAACCTTTATTATAAAAAATTTTGTGTAAATATCCCCTAATACTAAGTATTGGCTACATTTTTATTTTTTATATTTACATCTACGTGTGACGTATTTTTCCTACTATTTATCCAAAGCTCCACATCTTTCATTGGTATGATGTAGAAGTCAAAGATATGAACTCAGGTGTTAGGACTGGGTGTAAATTCTGATTCTGCAATGCCCTGACTGGGTGACTCTGGGCTGGGCAATGCTGCCTCTAAGCTTCATGCCCTTGTTCATAGTAAATGAACAATGAGAGAGGCAGGTGTTTAGCCTAGTGGGTAAGATGCCTGCATCCCACCTCAGAGTGCCAAGGTTCCATACCCACCTCCAGCTCTTGACTCCAGCTTCCTGCTAATGCAGATCCTGGGGGACAGTGCTGAGGCCCCAAGTAGTTGGGTCTCTTGTCACCCATGAGAAACCTGGATTGAGTTCCCAGCTCCCAGGTTCAACCCAGATCAGCCAGACCAGGCTGTTACAAGCATTTAGAGATTGAACATCAGATGGGAATACCTCTCTCTCTCTCTCCCTCTCTCCTTATCTGATAAATAAATTTTAATGAATAATAAGAGTCCATGTTTCCTAGGGCTGCTATAAGAGGTAAATAAAACAATGTTTGAAAAGCCCTTCCCACAAGCCAGTTAAGTAGATACAATCCAATCAGTGTTCATTATTTGCATTTCTTCCCTAACGAAACAACTACCTTAAGCCTCTCCAGATCTTTCCCTCGGGCTCCTGTTATGACCTGTGGCTCTTGCCTCTTGGCTGTGGCTCTTGTTTTGTTGTAGTTTTTGAATGAGTTTCCAGAAAGCTGGACTGTGTTTTTCCACCTCACTCTTCTTCTCATGTAGTTCTTAGCTTTTCTCTCATTTATTATCCCAATTTGAGAAGCATTTTTGTCACATTCAAAAAAAAAAATCTCATGAGAATTTTTGTAGGAATTTTTTTTTTTTTTTTTGGACAGGCAGAATTAGACAGTGAGAGAGAGAGACAGAGAGAAAGGTCTTCCTTCCATTGGTTCACCCCCCACATGGCTGCTACAGCCAACGTGCTGCGCCAATCCGAAACCAGGAGCCAGGTGCTTCCTCCTGGTCTCCCACCAAGGACCTGGGCCATCCTCCACTGCACTCCTGGGCCAGAGCAGAGAGCTGGACTGGAAGAGGAACAACCGAGACAGAATCCGGCGCCCCAACTGGGGCCACAGGCAGAGGATTAGCCTAGTGAGCCACAGCGCCAGCCAGGAATTCTTTTAAAGTGATAGTTTCTTTCTAATACAAAATTCTCCCACTGAGGAATCCCCAGGTATCTCTGCATTTTTCTCTGCTTTTTTTATGTCCCAATGTAACATGCTACAGCGTTCATTACACATGCCTTGCATACTTCTCATTTATTCCTTTCTAAAATATCTTTCCATTGCTAGTTAAGACTAGCAATTAGGACTCTCTGTTCACTATTATATTTGCTAGTTCATTTTGATGGTATTCCTTCATCTATTTACTCACTCAACAAATATAAAAGTTGGGAGAGAGAGAGAACCTACTAGGTGCCAGGCTACTGGACCAGAGCCATGAATTAAACACACACACACACATACACACACATACACACACACACACACACCTACACACCTGCCTTGTGGCACTTACATTCTAGTGAGTAAAAGACAAAAATAAAATAGTCAATACGTAGATAACACAATACCTCACAAGATGTTGAGTACTGTGGGAGGAAGGCTGGCTAATAAGAATCAGAAGTGTTGAGAGAGGGTTCCAATTTTAAGTTGGGTTTTCCTTATAGAGATGTCTTTGAGAAAGGACATTTTTTTTAAAGACAGAGTTACAGAGAGAGACAGAGACATAGAGAGAGGTCTTCCATCCACTGGTTCACACCCCAGATGGCCGCAACAGCTGGCGCCAATCCAAAGCCAGGAGCCAGGAGTTCCTTCCAGGTCTCCCATGTGGGTGCAGGGACCCATGGACTTGGGCCATCTTCTACTGCTATCCCAGGCCACAGCAGAGAGCTGGATCAGAAAAGGAACAGCCAGGACTAGAATCGGCACTCATATGGAATGCCGGCGCTTCAGGCCAGGGCTTTACCCCACTGCACCACAGTGCCAGCCCCAAGAAAGGACATAAAGAAGGTGGGGTCGAGCTGTCCAGGCTAAGAGTTCTAAACAGAGGCTGCAGCGATGCAAAGGCCCCGTGGCATATGTAAGCAAGAGTAAGGAGGCCATCTTGATAGAACAACTAACGATTTGTGTCCAGCACTTTGGGCTAAGACTTAGTACCCATACCAGTCCCAAGATCAGGGAAAAGGTAGGACCCATGAAGATGTCCTGGAACAAAAAACAGGTGAGCAAGCAGCCTTGGTTTTTGAGGGGTGACATACTACACACACCTTGGTTAAACCTTGTAACTACAAACCAGAGGCCCCTTTCTCATCTGTCTCATCTAGGTGAAAGATAGTTCTCCACTTTGCAGGCTGTCTTAGGTACCACAGGACAGTTAGAACCCCTGTCTCCTACCTGCTGGTAGATGTCACCATCCCCTGTCCTTGTGACAATGAGACCAACTCCAACCTTATTCCAAATACCTCCTGGCTGAGAACCTCACATGGGGCCATCAGGGACTACATTCCCAGGCAAGTTTTGCTATCAGAGCTGTGAGTGTCCATTCATGAAAAGGCTACCATGTTGCTGATTGAATGGGGAGCCCTGTCCCTACACTGCAGCTATATTGGCAGGAAAATTGACATGATCACTTTGTAAAAAAATAAATCCAGAGTTTGGCATTGAGGTGTAGCAAGTTAAGCCAACAATTACAATGCCAGCATCCCATATGGGTGCCAGTTCATGTCCCAGCTGCTCTACTTCCAATCCTGCACCCTACTAACATAACTGGGAAAGCAGTGGAAGATGGCCCAAGTACTAGGGCCCCTGCACCCATGTGGGAGACCTGGATGAAATTCTTGGCTCCTGACTCCTGACTCCTGGCTTTGGCCTAGCCCAGCTCTGGCTGTTGCAGCCATTTGGGAAGTGAATAAGCGGATAGAAGATCTCTCTCTCTCTCTCTCTCACTCTCTCTCTCTCTCCCTCCTTCCTCCGTCCCTCCCTCCATCCCTCCCTCTCTGTAACTCTTTCAAGTAAATAAAATAAATCTTTAAAAAAAAGAAGAAGAAGAAGATTGGGAACAGGGCTGTGGTATAGTAGGCTTAGCCTTCCCCCTATGGTGCCAGTACTCCCGTATGGGTGCTGGTTTGTGTCCTGCCTGCTCTTCTTCCAATCCAGCTCTCTGCTTATGGCCTGGGAAAACAGTGGAAAATGGCCCAAGTGCTTGAGCCCCTGTATCCACATGGGAGACCCAGAAGAAACTCCTAGATCCTAGCTTCGGATCAGCTCAGCTCTGGCCATTATGGCCATCTGGGGAGTTGAACCAGCAGATGGAAGACCTTTCTCTCTGGTCCCTACACATGCAGCATACCTGAGATTTAGAAACAAGGAACAATCTCTTGCCAATATACAGGATTTTTTTGCCAAAATCATAATGTTTCAAAAAATCTTCAACCATGCAGAAACAGATCTGAATTTACTTCTTCCTTTACTGAGCTCTTGAAGACATTTGCCAGTTGGATTAACTGTAAACCATAGGATGTTCAAGTGGAAGAATCTGGGGACAATCAGTTCTGGAGCTGTTAAGGGCAAAGAGATCTCAAAGATCATTAGCCCAAATTTCTCAACATCTTAGACGTGTAGAAAAATATTTTTAAATGATCACACAACTTGTTAGCAGCAGAACTGAGAGTATTCAATGTGCTGCATTGTTAGTTCATGTGTTTTTTATTTTAACCCCCTAACAATTTCCAAAACTCGAGATCACTGGGGCAGACGTCTGGCACAGCAGTTAAGTCGCTGCTTAGGATACCCACATCCCGTACCAGAGTGACTGGGTCCAGGGCCGACTACTCCACTTCCAGGCCAGCTTCCTGCTAATGCATAACCAGGGAGGCAGCAGATGACAGCTCAAGTACTCTGGTCCCTGCCACTCACATGGGAAACCCAGACAATTCAGGCTGCTGGCTTCAGTAGTTGTGAGCATTTAGGAAGTAAACCAGAAGATGGAAAATCAGTATCTCTCTTGCTTGCTCTCTTTCTCTCTCTTCAAAAAAAATTAAAATAAAAAATTTTCTTTAAAAATTATCACAATAGAAATATGTCTGGTACAGACAGAAGGAGAGAAATTTATCAAAATGCTAGAGCTAACAGAGATAAGAGTTATTGTAACAAAACATTAAATTTTACTTTGCTATTTCTGGTAACCAAAGTTCTCCACCCCCGGGGAGTGGGGGAGGAGTTACAGATTTCTCATTGCTTTGTAAACAGATTGGTTACCTCTTGTCAAGTGAGACAAGAATTTTCCTGATACTCATTTCTGGAAGGAATTTATCACTTGGCACTTTACGTGGGAGACATTGAAAATCATTCCCAATAACATCAGCTGCATTGATTTTACTCAGGTGCACAGAGAGTTTCCAGGGTCACTCCTCATATTGACCATGAATATGTATGACCGTCCTGACCAGTGTCAGGGGTGTGGCACTAACTGTTCATGGTGCATTTGTCTTGCAGGTGGCTGAGCTAATGCAGCGCAGGACGCACGTTAGGCTAGGCGGTCTCCATTGCTGTGAGGATGCAACCTACAGTGCAAACAAGAATGGATGACACAGCACTCAGATTCATCTCGCCAAGCAGCCATGGTCCCAGGCTTGCATTAGACAAGGACTGAATTGCCTCTCAATAAGCTGTACTCCCTGCTAAAAGTGTAGCGACCTTTCACAGGTTGAAAAGATTCATACCCTTTGGTGGCTATGAACCAAACAGTAGAGAATATGAAGCGACAAAAGATCTTGAAAACTTGCTGACACTGTGGTGTAGGGTACAGTAACAGCCCCTGGTGAATCAGGTATACCTTAGGTAACCCCCTCCTCTCCTGACTCCAGGTTGGTCATGTAACTTGTCTGACGAGATGTCCCTCACATCTTGCCCTCATACCCCCCTGCACAGACACCCAGGGGAGCTTACTGGGGAATGAGAGACCATGTGGAGTTCAGAGGAGCTGTCCCACCTGCAGGCAGGTGAGTGAGGTCATCCTATACCATCCAGCCCCCACTGACCAGGCAGCTAACTACAGAACTGCCAGTCAACTGGCTCATGAGTAATAATAAAATGGTCAATGGCTTAAGGCACTGAGTTTTGTACAGACTGATGCAGCAAAGCTAACTGAAACAGACACCCATTGCAAGCCAATTCTGAAGCAAGGGAGAGATTTCAAAGTCCATTTGGTCAAATGTTTAATCTCTGTATGGAGTGCTTCTGCGGCTCCAGTTTAATGGTGGGTGATGTTCCAACAATCTCTGAAAGTCCTATCAGAATCCAAAATGCATTTCCCATAGAAACTCTGGCTGTTGGGCCAGCATTAAGGCACAGAAGGTTAAACCTCCCCTTGTGATGCCAGTATCCCATATCAGAGTGCTGATCTAAGTCCCAGTTGATCCACTTCCAATTCAGCTCCCTATGAATGCACTGGGGAAAGCAGTGGAAGGTGGTCCAAGTGCTTGGGCCCCCGCCACCCATGTGAAGACCTGGATAGAGTTGTAGGCTCCTGGCTTCATCCTGGCCCAGCCCAGGCTGCTGTAACCATTTGGGAAGTGAACAAACAAATTGAAGATCTCTCTCTCTCTCCTCTTCTCTCTGTCACTCATAAACAAGTCACAAATAAACAAGTAAAATCTTTTTTAAAAGAAAGAAAAAGAAGGGAGGGAAGGAAAGAGGAAAGAAGGAAGGAAGGAAAGAAGGAAGGAAGGAAGGAAGGAAGGAAGGAAGGAGAAAGAGAGAGAGAGAAATTCTGACATAATGATGATTAGGTTCTTACTTTGGCCCACCAAAATCCACTTATCAGTATAAGAGGTATTGTTCAATATGCATTAATATATAAAAGTATTGCCGGTGCCGTGGCTCAACAGGCTAATCCTCCACCTAGTGGCGCCGGCACACCAGGTTCTAGTCCCAGTCGGGGTGCCGGATTCTGTCCCAGTTACCCCTCTTCCAGGCCAGCTCTCTGCTGTGGCCAGGGAGTGCAGTGGAGGATGGCCCAAGTGCTTGGGCCCTGCACCCCATGGGAGACCAGGAGAGCACCTGCCTTCAGATCAGCGCGGTGCGCCGGCTGCAGCGTGCCAGCCACGGCGGCCATTTGAGGGTGAACCAACGGCAAAGGAAGACCTTTCTCTCTGTCTCTCTCTCTCTCTCTCACTGTCCACTCTGCCTGTCAATATATATATATATATATATATATATATATATATATATATATAAAAGTATTTAAATCATTATAAAGTTGAGAGTACCTGAACCAGCAAAACTAAAATCTGAATGGTGGTGCTTGTGAAAAATAAGATTTTTTGTATTTGTGTTTGCATTTTTTTTTCTCAATTGCCTAAGCCAGGGTCTCTGCAGTAAGAAGCATCTGCTACTATTCCTGAAAATCCCACCCACTGCATTCCTGCCGCTGTGTAATCCCCTCCCCTTGGGTGTGGGCCACTTCTAGTGAACAGAACGTGGCAAAGTGATGGGATGTCACTTCCATGACTATGTTACAAAATACTGCAGCTTCCACCTTGCTGGTGTTCTCTCTGTTCCTTCTCAGCTTGCGTGATTTGATGAAGCAAACCACCACACTGGGAAGACTCACATGGCCAGGAACTGAGGGTGAACTCTGACCAATAGCCATTAAGAAACTGAGGTCCTCAGTCCAACAACCTATCAGATATTGACCCCCACCAATAGCTGTGTGACTGGGCTTAGCACCAGTTCCTTCCTCAGTGGGGCACTTAGATGAGACCATAGCCCAGCCAACTCCTTGGTGGCAGCCTTTTGAAAGCAGGGGATCGGATCGTTCCATCCCATTTGCTCCTCTTCCAGTCCAGCTCTCTGCTGTGGCCCGGGAAGGCAGTGGAGGATGGCCCAAGTGCTTGGGCCCTGCACCTGCATGGGAGACCAGGAGGAAGCACCTGGCTCCTGGCTTTGGATCAGTGCAGCACACCGGCCGTAGTGGCCATCTGGGGGGTGAACCAACGGAAGGAAGACCTTTCTCTCTCTCTCTCTCTCTCTCTCTCTCTCTCTCTCTCTCTCTCACTGTCTAACTCTGCCTGTCAAGAAGGAGGAGGAGGAGGAGGAGGAGGAGGAGGAGGAGGAGGAGGAGGAGGAGAAGGAGAAGGAGAAGGAGAAGGAGAAGGAGAAGGAGAAGGAGAAGGAGAAGGAGAAGGAGAAGGAGAAGGAGAAGGAGAAGGAGAAGGAGAAGGAGAAGGAGAAGGAGAAGGAGAAGAAGGAGAAGGAGAAAGAAATACGGTTGAAAGCAGGGGATCTAGGTAGGCCATGCCTGGATTCCTGACCCACAGAAAGTTGAACATAGCAAATGTGTGCTGTTTTAAGCTACTAAATGTTAAGGTAATTTGTTACACAGCAATAAATTGCAAGTTATGGTCCCTGGACATGCACAGACATAGGGCCAGTGCCGTGGCTCAGTAGGTTAATCCTCCTCATGCGGAGCCCGCATCCCATATGGGTGCTGGTGCTAGTCTTGGCTGCCCCTCTTCTGGTCCAGCTCTCTGCTATGGCTTGGGAAAGCAGTAGAAAATGGCACAAGTGCTTGGGCCCCTACACCCACATGGGAGACCTGGAAGAAGCTCCTGGCTCCTGGCTTCAGATCGACGCAGCTCCGGCCACTGCGACCATTTGGGGAGTGAACCAGCAGATAGAAGACTCTCTGTCCCTGCCTCTCTCTGTGACTCTCTTTCAAATAAATAGAAATAAAATCTTAAAAGAAAAAAAAAGGGGGGGGGCAGCACCATGGCGCAATAGGTTAATCCTCCGCCTGCAGTGCTGGCATCTTATGTGGACACCGGTTCTAGTCCCAGCTGCTCCTCTTCCCATCCAGCTCTCTGCTGTGGCCTGGGAAAGCAGCAGAAGATAGCCCAAATCCTTGGACCCCTGCACCCGCATGGGAGACCAGGAAGAAGCACCTGGCTCCTGGCTTCGGATCAGCACAGCTCCAGCCATTGTGGCCATTTAAGGAGTGAACCAACGGAAGGAAGACCTGTCTCTCTGTATCTCCCTCACCTCTCAAATAAATAAATAAAATCTTTAAAAAAATCACATAGAGAAATGTATGTGTTTTAGTTATAATTAAATGATTTTTATTTTACAAGTGAAATATCCATTATTAAAATTTTTTTCACAGAAAAAAATCCCACTTTCCTCTCCTAAAATAAACATCATTTACCTTGAAGCGTACCCAACTATACCATTCCTATAATTACATACTGTACAACAGTATCATACCATACCTATTGTTCATCAATTTTCTCTTTTATATAATAATAATATGTCTTAGAGGCTGACCATGTTGGCAAAAACAAATCTATTGCATTATTTTAACTGCTTCAGAGTATCCCATAAAAATAAAGGAACCATAATTCATTTACTAATTTCCCTACCAAGAAACATTTAACTACGTGGCTTGTAATTTCTTCTATTCTAAGTAGTGCTTTAGTGGATAGTCTTTGACATGTCTCTTTATGTATACAAAGAACAAATTTTTTTAAAGATTTATTTATTTATTTGAAATTCAGAGTTACACAGAGTGAGAAGGAGAGGCAGAGAGAGAAATAGAGGTCTTCCATCCACTGGTTCACTCCCCAAATAGCCACAACAGCCGGAGATGCACCGATCCAAAACCAGGAGCCAGGAGCTTCTTCCTGGTCTCTCATGCAGGTGCAGGGGCCCAAGGACTTGGGCCATCTTCTACTGCTTTCCCAGGCCATAGCAGAGAGCTGGATCAGAAGTGGAGCAACCGAGACTTGAACCAGTGCCCAATGGGATGCCAGTACTGCAGGCATCGGCTTTACCCACTACACCACAGCCCCGGCCCCAAGAACAAATATTTTTTAAGTTTAACAGATACAGAAAAATGATCTCCAAAAAGTCAGTGCTAATGATCACTTTTGCCCAACTGCATAATGATGTAAGTCCCCCTTCACCTTTATCAATAAGGAATATTATAAGTTATATTATAAGTCTTTTTCATCCTTGCCAATCTAATGGATAAAAAAATGCTATTTCATTTTCAACTATGCTGTTTTATGATAACCTTATAATACTAAAACACATGTGGACTTCATTTTCTTGCACACAAATAAATTGTGACCATAAGTATCATTATATATATCCTTCCAGGACTTGGGGGATTTTTTAATTTATGGAAAAAAAAAAAGAAGATAGATTTCCTGAGGTAATGCACATGTGTCAGAGATATACAAGAAGGGAATGAATTATTTTAAAGATAAGTTCAGAAGTGAAGGAAACCACAGGCGGTAAACAGGGTGTTGAGCCAGGCAAAGGAACAGTGACAGTGACGAGCTACCAGTAGGGGTGGAGCGGGAAGACTGAGGGAGAGTGTGATGTTGACCTGGGACAGATATTCATCAACTCAAGTGTTGGAAATCATGGACCTTAGAAATGCCTGTATTGGGGTGGTGGGAGGGGGTGGAGGGCGGTGCCATGGCACAGTAGGTTAATCCTCCACCTGTGGCACCAGCATCCTATATGGGCGCCTGTGCTAGTCTCAGCTCTCCCTCTTCTGGTCCAGCTCTCTGCTATGGCTTGGGAAAGCAGTAGAAGATGGCCCATGTGCTTGGGCCCCTGCACCCACGTGGAAGACCTGAAAGAAGCACCTGGCTCCTGTCTTCAGATCAGCGCAGCTCCAGTGTTGTGGACATCTGAGAAGTGAACCAACAGAGGGAAGACCTTTCTCTTTTTTTTTTTTTTTAAGATTTATTTATTTATTTGAAAGTGAGAGTTACACAGAGAGAGGAGAGGCACAGAGAGAAAAAGAGGTCCTCCATCTGCTGGTTCACTCCCCATTTGGCCGCAACAGCCAAAACTGTCCTGACCCGAAGCCAGGAGCCCCTTCCGGGTCTCCCATGTGGAGTGCAGGGGCCCAAAGACTTGGGCCATCTTCCACTGCTTTCCCAGGCCATAGCAAAAAGCTGGATCAGAGATGGAGCAGCTGGGCCTTGAACCGGCGCCCATATAGGATGCTGGCACTTCAGGCCAGGGTGTTAACCCACTACGCCACAGTGCTGGCCCCAGGAAGACCTTTCTCTCTGTCTCTCCTTCTCACTGTCTGTAATTCTACATCTCAAATAAATAAATAAAATCTTTTAAAAAAATGAATTAAATGCCTGTATAGGGGCTGGTGCTGGGTCGTAGCAGGTAAAGCTGCCACCTGCAGTGTGGGCATCCCATATGGGCGCCAGTTCAAATCCCGGCTACTCTACTTCTGATCCAGCTCCCTGCTGTAGCCTGGGAAAGCAGTAGAAGATGGCTCAGGTCCTTAGGCCCCTGCATCCGCGTGGGAGACCCGAAAGAAGCTCCTGGCTCCTGGCTTCAGATTGGCTCAGCTCCAGCAGTTGCAGCCATCTGGGGAGTGAACACGTGGATGGAAGACTCTCTCTCTCTCTGCCTCTGTTTCTGCCTCTGCCTCTCTGTAACTCTGCCTCTCAAATAATATATATATATATATATATATATATGAAATAAAATATATAAGAAATGCCTGTATAGCATTTATTTCTTGGAATCACAATTGTCTGCACCAATGACACTTGAATCCATTCCTCTGAAGAAACCATTATGTGCTCAAATAAAATCCAGCAGTAACAACTTGTTCTCCCATCATTGAACAGGAAGACAAGATAAGTGTTTGTAACATCACAGCAATTCTGCAAGGTACACACTCTTCTCATTTTACAGATGGGGAAACTGAGGCCAGGAGAGGTTAACTTTGCCCAACCTCACAGTCATTAATTGGCAGAACAAAATGTGAACCTGGAACGCCTGCTACTCACACACCCACTCTTCCCACCAGGCTCTGCTGCCTGAAAACAGATGGGAAAAGTTGGCCTGTTGCTGATTTCTTATCACTTGTGCAGTGTGATCTTGGGAATGCCACTTAAACTCTTGGACCTTGATTTCCTTGTTTTTGGAAGGAATGGGTGAAATCAAATCATCCACTAAGTTTCTTCCAAATCTAACATGGTTGGCCTCCATTTACTCTCTCCTGGATTACAAAGTCAAGTTGGGCTGGAGAGAGAGAGAGAGAGAGAGAAAGTCAAGTTGGGCTGGAGAGAGCAAGCGAGCGATCATTTAGAGGCAGCTTCACTATTGTATGTGTGCCTTTTCAAAACACATTTCCAGAAATCATAAGTTTGGGAATGGAAATCAGAGCAAGACGGGGAGGCAACCCAGGAAGCTTTCCAGAAAGTCTGACATTTCAAGAAGCCTTTGACTCTCAGTGAGATGAAAAATGGTTCAGAACCAAGTTTCTGTGTATAAGAAGAGAGAGAAGGGAAGACTGAAAGGTTTAACTTTTTCTTTTGTTTGTAAGGTAGAGAGACAGAATCAGAGATCTTCCAGCTGCTGGAAGATCTTCTACCCCCAAATGGCTGCAACAGTCAGGGCTGAACCAGACCAAAGTCAGCAGCCTAGAATTCAGTCCAGGTCTTCCCAACTACTTGAACTACCACCTGCTGCCTCCCTGAGTGCACATTAGCAGGAAGTGGGAATTGGAAGCAGAGCTGGGATTTGAACCGAGGCACTCCAATATGAGATGCAGGCATCCTGAGTGAGTGGTGTCCTAACCACTGCAGCAAACATCCACCTCTAAGGGGACTAATTTTTTAAAAACCCAACTAGAAAAGGAACAACAGTAGTCACTGTGCACTTACTCCCCATGTAGGACCTCTGTCCCTAATGAATTGTAATATAAGAATCGACCACAAATTTTCTCCCCAAACTGTACTGCATATGTTGTGTGTGTGTGTGTGTGTGTGGGTACAAATTGTTGAAGTCTATGCTTAGCATGGAGTTGGTCCTCTGTATATAAAGTCATATGAAAAATGAACCATAATGAAGAAGGAGACGGGAAAAGGAGAGGGAGGTGGGATGTGAACTTGGGCGGGGGGGGGGGGGTATGGGGGAAAGAACCACTATATTCCTGAAGTTGTATCTATAAAAAAATGCATTCATTAAATAAAAAAAAGAAAATCCCAACTAGAAGATCATGCATTCAATATTATCATTGATAAAACCAGTTTTTTATTACTATTGTCTATTTGGGACTGTTCCCTGGAGTGAATATAAAATCTGTACTCAAGTATAGCTGGAAACTAGAAACTAAGAGTGAGAAAATAATATCATGTTTACTGTGAGAAAAAGGAAAGGGAAACATCGCCTTTTTCAAAACATAAGAAATTTTTTTGATTGTAAAAATATGAAATGCTCATTAAATAAAATTTGGAATGGGCAAAAAATTATTAAAAATCATGTATAATCTCATTACTTCATTATATAGGTATGTTTTCTTCTAGTTCTTTCCTATGAATGTGTTTTTATCACAAAATTGGAATTCTATAATATATGCAATTTTTAAAGATTTATTTGAAAGTCAGAGTTACACAGAGAGAGGAGAGGCAGAGAGAGGTCTTCTATCCACTGGTTCACTCCCCCAATTAGCTGCAACAGCTGGAGCTACACCAAACCAAAGCCAGGAGACATGATCTTCTTCCAGGTCTCCCACGCAGGTGCAGGGGCCCAAGGACTTGGGCCATCTTCTACTGCTTTCCCAGGCCATAGCAAAGAGCTGGATTGGAAGTGGAGCAGCCAGGACTTGAACCGCCACCCATATGGAATGCCGACACTGCAGGTGGCAGCTTTACCTGTTACACTGGCCCCAAAGATTTTTATTTATGTATTAGAGAAGTAGAGTTACAGACAGACAGAGGGAGAGACAGAAGTCTTCCATCCACTAGTTCACTCCCCAAATGGCCAAAATGGCTGGAGCTGAGCCAATCCAAAACCAGGATCCAGGAGCTTCTTCCAGGTCTTCCAAGGGGCCCAAGTACTTGAACTAGCTTCCACTGCTTTCCCAGGCCATAGAAGAGAGCTAGATCAGAAGAGGATCAGCTGAGACACAAACCGGTGCCCATATGAGATGCTGGAGCCACAAAGCTTAGCCCACTACACCACAGTGCTGGCCCCAATATAAGCAATTTTTAATTCAGTGTTAAAAATACATATAAAATGTCTCACAGTATTAGAAATTTTTCAAAAACAGCATTTTGGTCTGCATTTTGGATGTGCCATGATTTAGTAAACCATCCTCCTGCTAGGGGACAGAAGAAAACAAACCCATGTGTTAAAGAAATGAAAGGAGCCAGGGAAACATGGGGTTTGGTTCTAGTTTCCATCTGCAGTATAACAAATGATCCCAAAACTTTGTTATTTGAAGCAATGTACCATTTACTGTATTCATGACTCTGCAACATGGGCTGCCTCGGCTGGAGGAGGGAGGACACTGGCACATCTCTGGTCCATTTGGCATCTGCTGGGTTGAGTGGAGACTGGGGGTTAGACTCAACAGAAGGCTATCAGCTGAGATCCCAGCTGGCACTGTCGGCTACAGCACCTGCACTGCACAGGGCTTCTCCTATGGCCTGAGCTTCCTAATGACATGGTGGCCTGGGTTCCAAGACTGAGCGACTTAAGAAACAAGGCAGGAAGAAGCAGCATTGCATTGGCAGACCTAGCCTTCCACATCATGCAGCATTCACATTCCATCAGTTAGAAGAGAGTCACCAAAGGCCAGGCCCCATGCAGGGAAAAAATTAGATTCCATCTTTTCATGGATGGAATGTCAAAGAAGTTGTGGACCTGTTTTAAAACCACCAAATTTGGGCCCTAACATCAACCCTATCTTTAGGGTCCTTTCCTTGACTCATATTCCCTAGCCCAGAAGGTGTTGTTTTTCCTCTCCTTCTCAGCCAGGCCTATCTATAGGCTTCCTGTCTTGGACTACTGTGGTTCCTAAACCCAAAGCTTCAAAGCACAAAGGGTCCTGCCTCAGTGGTACAAGCTTCTCACTCTTACCCCAAGCTAAGCCCACCACCATTACCTCCCCACAAAGTCCCCAAGATATTAGTTCCTACCTTTCCAGAAGCTTCTTACAGTGCCATGAAGTTAGATGTCATGGACCCAACTCCTTGGGCAGTCAGAACTGAACCTGAGTCTCAACCTCATGGTCCTCATCTTACTGAACAGTCCTTGCACCCAAGCAGACCTTCCAAAGGCCTTAGGCCTCATTATCCCCACAGTTCAGGTAGATTCAAGCCAGTGGAGCTATCTCCTGCAGGATCTGTCTCTCTTCCCTCTTCACTAGATGACCTATGAGGTCGGCTGAGTCACACCTGATACTCCAAGAAAGGCTCTATAACATGCAGTTCTTCCTTCTAGAGCCTTCAGACTGGTTATACCAGCTAGCCACCCTTCCCAAGGACCTCTGTAGGGACCATATCTCATCTCCTCTCTGTATCTTCATTCCTTCCAACACTCAGACAGATGGACTAAGGAACTCCTCTGATTAGGGTTGTGTCCAAGAGGGCAACTCCCATAGCCTTGGACGAGCTACAACTCCTCGCCCAATACTCTTCCTGAGGATTTCAGGCATTGAGAGGAGCCAGAGGTGCCAGAACACTAGGAGTGAGTCCTGAAGGCAGCAAGTTGGGGGCGGGGGGGGGCGGGGGGGGAGGAGGCCACAAACCTGGGGCAGGAAGCCACGGGCTGGCATGAAAAGAGTGCAGGCCAGGGACAGTAGGGGGACACTGATTGGAAGGTAGAGAAATAAGGAAGGGTTTACAGAGAAGCTAAAGTCTGACTTGCACCCTGGAAGACGGGAAGGAAATGTTCTATCAGCATAACTACCCTTTGTGATCCACTAGGTCTTCTATGAACTGTGCTAATTGTCTTGGGTGTGCCTTATTTTAAGGCCTCTCTACTTGAGAGAGAATTATTGTGAAATCCACATTTAAAGCGATGTAACTAGGGGTTCAAACTTGCTATCCATGAACCATAAAAGAGCTTTCCTAGTCAAAAAAGAAAAGCTTTTCATTTTATCTGAGCACTTGGCATCACAAAACAACTTTTCATTTAATGTTCTGGAAAAGAAACCCACCTAGGTCTCTGATTTTTCTAAAGGAAATCTCTGGAATACGATTTCAAGATGATTATATTTTGCATGAACATCTTCCTCCAAGAGCCTAATGAAGCTTTTTCTTTGAATCTGGAAATCATTTTTGTTTTCTTTTTTAACAGTTTCAAAAGTTTTAAACTCCAGGGTTCAGATTTTATTCCAAGTACACACTCCTTGGGGGTCCAGTGGGATCACAACTTGGCAAAACAGACCCCAGTTCCTTAAAATGAATGAACTGTTGCCGACATCTGAGCTTCCAGGCTGGTGCTGGGCAAAGGGCATTTTCATATCACAAGTGGAGACTTCCTGCTGGCCAGTGGGTAGAGCCAAGCTGAAAGCCTTTCCCTCCCCACCGCCCCCACCTCCGGGCTCTGCAGGGCCTGTCATTTGAGGCAAAGTCACACAGACAAATTCAAAGTTCACTTGGGGACACAAGCAAAAAAAGGCAACAATATACACATTCTTCTCTTCAGAAATACTTCCCAGCCTCTGGGATATGGCCTGACACAGAGTAAGCACCCAGTGAAGGGTGTTAAATGTTGGAAAGATAGGAATAAAGGAGGAAGATAAAAGGGAGAGAGGGAGGGAAGAAGAGAAGGAGGAGGGAAAGGCAGAAAAAAAGATTCAGACATAGACTTTTTTAAGTAAATATTCATTTATATGCACTGTATCTTATAATAAATTACATGCTTGATATACATTATCTCATAATGCATTAATAAGTAAAACTGGGTGTCTAACATGTGGCAGACTGTAAAATAGACATGATAACACCATAAGGCAAAAACTACTACTAATCTTGTGCGACAGATAAGGAAACTGAGGTTAGAGATTAAATAATTTGCCCATAGGGCCAAAAAATAAGTATGGGGGTAGAGTTTGCATGCGTGTCCAGCTGATGGGAGTCTCCTCTCCTTTCTGTCCTTTTTGCTCTCCTGCTCATCCTCATACTTTGTTTCTCTTCTATTCATCTTTTATAAGGGAAATAACCAATGCTGGTCATGGTCATATGGGGCAAGCCTTAGCACAAAGCCATCATGTGGCTCCTAGGGTTCATTCCCAGATCACAGAGTTTTGCCATTCACAGGCCAGGAAGGCTAAGAAAGAGCCAGGTTGACTCTTTCACATCAGAAATGAGAGAACTGCACTCTAAGTAGAGGGTAAAGCATTGCAGGTCATCTGATAGCCCAAAACCCTGAGGAAATGGAATGACCCAGTGTGGGGCTCCAGCATCAGTAGCAGTGAGGTTAGAGGGAATCAAGAGACACTGTATTCACCAGCTTTTCATTATGACAACAAAATACCTGAGAGAAGCTAACCTCATAGTTAAGGAAGTTCAAGTCCATGGTCAGGTAGTTAGGTACCTAGGTAAGGGCAGCAGACAGCAACATTGGAGCACGTTAGTGGAGCACGTTTGTATTCAGTTCATTGAGGTAGGTTGCAAAGGACACATTTTGCTCAGGAGGTCCATGGTCTGAATTCCAAAGCTCCAGCTTCTACTTATCAACACTTAATAATTACTCTCCCTCCCTGGACTTCAGTTTCCCCATTTGCAGCACAGCCTCCCTCCAAGGGAGTGGATGACAGTGGGCTTGGTAGAATACAAAAATCATCTTCCCACCCCAGGAAGCGTTTGTACAAGATCTTAAGTCAACTGCCTAATGCTAACAGTTGCTTACTTCAGCCCACAGTGTGGGTGCTTAGTATAAGCTATGGCTTACTATGGCCACAGAAGTTTCCGGAAGAGCAGTAGTGGTGCTTGGAGCTCACCCAAGAGTTGTTTGGATGCTGCCCTTTCATTCCCTGATCAAGACCCCTGAATGCTCATGAGGGGAAAAAAAAAGGGGGGGGGGGGGGCTAGGCTTGGGTCACTTCAACCAGGCTCCCTGGAACACGATTGCCTGTCAGTCCCTCTAGTGCCAAGGACCCCGCTGGGAAGAAGACCCACCTTCCCAAGACAGAGACAGGCAGAGGGAGCCCAGTAAAGGGAGGTGAGCTGTCCAGCCAGGAGCCAGGAGAAAGAAACAAACGGGCAGTGTGTGCCTCCTGGGGTCTGGTAGAGCCAGGCCCATGTGGACAGAGGATGGGGCTGCAGGCCCTGGCAGCACAGAATGCCCCTGTGGTGGGGAGGGCAGCAGGGGGTTCTGTGTGAGCTGAGCTTACTGTGTGGCATTGTCCCCTCCTCCCCTTGTTCGATCTGCTCCCCTAAGGGTGGAGGGCAGACAAAGAACTGAGGCAGGGAGCATGTGCCAAGGCCCAGAGAGAAATCTGCGAGCTGCCCACCCAGAGGAAGGTAAAGCAGTACGTGCCCCTGCGATGGCCCACCCTACCCCAACCCAACCAGGGTCGGAGATAAGCCAGACAGGAACTGACTCCCTTCCTGGGCCACACCCTTCTCCCACTAGAGCCTCTTTGATTCTCTTATTTCAGTCACTTCAAACCATGCTGTGCTTTGTACTTTGCCTACTTTGTTTTTTAACTTCTTACTAGCTAAGCATTTCTTTTGTACATTTCAACACTTCCCTAACTACCTTCATTATAACCTATTGTGCCTATGATGCTGACTTCTAAATTCATAAAATGCAGTGCTGGTGGGTTTGACTGAGGCCTGCACCTACTCCCTACATTGACAATGATCCTACTCTCTAAAAAGGAACGTGATGATGTGACTCAAGAAGAACAAAAATGAAACTAACTTTCCAGTGGGTATGGGTTCTTGGATGAGACATAGATAGATGTTAGTAGAGGAAAAAGATTTAGTAGTGAAGCAAAAGCACACACTCAGAAGGAATAAGAGCATGCTCTAGAGTGAGCAGCAACCCACCAGATATGGAGTCCGTCCCTTTATGTGATCTGGAGGCATAGGGGTGGTGCTTTTGAGTAGAGATTTCCAAGAAAGGGCAGCGATTTCCAGGGATTTGGTGAATGCCCATTTTCTGGCCTTCTTAGGAAGCCTCAGTAGTGTCATGGTATCAGATGCATGATGGGAGGAGGAGTGTCAGCCATGTAATTTTGCTACAATGATGTCATAATGATATTATTATAACAGGCTACAGATCATCACTCAGATTAGTCAGCAGCCATGTTGGATATTTGCAGTGGGGGCCGGTTCTGGCTGCAGCTGTTATAATTTGGTGCTTTTGTGTTACCAGACAAGGGAGGAGTTTTGGAGGCAACCCTGGGAGTGGGTGTGGTGACATATTTCCTCTGGCTGTTACTCTGACCCTGACAGTCTCCTTACCTACAGCAATTTGAGTATTCACTGTGCTAAGATTTTTGATCTCTCACTAGCCCTCATTAAAGCCCTGAGAGCTATGATACAGGTGAAAAATGATACAGGGAGAACACTACAGCCCAGTGGTGTAACTTGCCCAAGATCACATAGATGGTAATCACAGTTCCATCTCAAGTCATCTGACTCTAAATCCAATGCTTCTTCCATGGTGTCAGCCCTCCAGGTCACCCAGTAAAGTAACTCCTGAGAATTTGTATCGAGAAGCTTTACTTTTTAAATTTAAAAGCAAAACCAGAAAGTGTTCACTACATTGTTGATTCCAAAAATTGGAAGCAATTGAAATATCAATTACAGAGGAAAAAGGAAACAAAATTATTCAGCAATTAGAAATAAAATTTTGCAGATACTAGCAACATAGAAACTTTTCATGAATGAAAAGTGTGAATGCATATTATGGAAGCAGCTGTTTAAAAATATACCTATGGAAATTTTCACAGGACATCAGACAAAATGAAAGCACTATTTACATGGAAATAGATTTCCAGATAATTTTTTCTTTACAAGTGTTTTTTAATACCATTAAGCTATCTTAACAATAAATTTGTTTTTAAGATCCTTGTTGCTTTTTCAATGCCTCATGCATGCATTTCCCCACAGTACCTATCTACCAATTCAAATAACTTTCATTTTGTTTTACAGAAATAAACATAACAATTTTTTAAATATTATTGAAGATTAACTTATTCACTTGACAGGGAAAGTGAGATAGAGAGAGAGAGAGAGCGAGCTCCTCTATCCACTGGTTCACTCCCCAAATGGCCACAAAAGCTGGGACTGGGCCAGGCCAAAGTCTAGAGACAGGGACTCCACCTGGACCTCCCATGTGGGTTGAACAGTCCTAAGTACTTGAGCCATCTCTGCTGCCTTCCCAGGCATATTAGCAAAGAGCTGGATCAGAAGCAGAGCAGGGGCCAGTGCTGTGGCACAGTGGGTTAAGACCCCAGCCTGCAGCACCAGCATCTCATATGGGGACCAGTTTGAAGTCCTTGAGACCCTGCACCCACATGGGAAACCCAGAGGAATCTCCTGGCTCCTGGCTTCAGATCAGCTCAGCTCTAGCTGTTGCAGCCATTTGGGGAGTGATCCAGTAGATAGAAGATTCTCTCTCTCTCTCTCTCTAACTCTCTCTCTGTAACTCTTTCAAATAAATAAAAAAAAAATCTTTAAATAAAATAGAAGCAGCAGCAACAGCTAAGCAGCCAGGACTCAAATCAGCACTCCAATATGGGAAATATGGGATACCAGCATCGCAAGGGATGGCTTAACTCACTGTGCCACTACACAAGCTCCCTCTTTAAGAAATTTTTTATGGCCTAGGAAACATCAAACTCAGGCCAATATTTATAACTGCCCTTTGGGCTGGACTGCAATGATTGTGTGACAGCAACAGTTTGGTGTTCAGCCTTACTGGGGATAGAGGAAGAGAAGATGGCAGAAAGCAATCGAGATAGTGAAGACAGACCAGGACCGAAGCTTCCAAAAGGCAGGGACTAGGAAGCAAGGGGAACTCACAGGGCCTCAGCTGCTCCGTCTATGAGCATTTTCAGGTTTCTAGTGTTTGAAGCAGGCTCTTCGGTCACAGGATCAGGAATGCAGGTAAAGGACCTCAGGTTACATGAGAGCTGACTGTAAGATTCCTCCCACATCCACAGCAACCCCAGAGCATGGAAGTGCAGCCAGGCCTTGTGGGACAGGGAAGCTGAAGAACCCAGGGCTTGTCCCTGTTCCTTTCTTCCTCCTCCCTCCCCACCTCTCTCTCTGGTGTGGATCCAGCTACTCATCAGCCACCCACAGGGGATGCCACCCAGCCCCTTTCCTCCCCCAGATCCTGACACTAAAACATATTCCTGGCTTTCCCAGGCAGCTTCCTCTGTTCCTGTCCCCACTGCTGCCCCAACCCTGAGAACAGATTCAGCCACAAGAGTGCTCAGTGCTCAGTGCAAATGCCAAAGTGGAGGAGGATAGAGGTTAATACAAGAATGCCTGTCCCAGGGCCGGCACGATGGTGTAGCAGGTAAAGCCACCACCTGCAGTACCTGCATCCCATATGGGCTCCGGTTTGAATCCTGGCTGCTTCATTTCCTATCCAGCTCTCTGCTGTGGCCTGGGAAAGCAGTAGAAGATGGCCCAAGTCCTTAGGCCTCTGCACCCACATGGGAGACCCAGAAGAAACTCCTGACTCCTGGCTTCAGATCGGTGTAGCTCCGGCCGTTGCGGTCAGTTAGGGAGTGAACCAATGGATGGAAGACCTCTCTCTCTCTCTCTCTCTCTCTCTCTCTCTGCCTCTCCTTCTCTCTCTGTGTAACTCTTGACTTTCAAATAAATAAGTAAACCTTAAAAAGAAAGGGAATGGCTGACCCATCAAAGATGCCAGAATCAAACTAGGTAAAAGTTAGAAAATAAAACACCCAGGGCAATGGTCCTGTGAACAGAAAAAAACTATTCACCCTCAAAGGAAACAAAAGGATAAAAAAAAAAAAAAACAGTAAACCAAACTGGATTCCAGTTAGATCAGTGGCCAGAGCCCTTACACATGCAGCCCCATGGCTGAGCAGGGCTGGGGGACTATCAAGAAGCTCTCGTGCATGTGATGCCAACCTGGCCAACTCAGATGGGAGCAACCACACTGCAAAGAGGTGACAGCAATAAGAGGAGAACTGAAAGTACCTCATAAGCAAAGATTGCAGAATTGCAGGCTAAGGAATCTGGTTGCACCAATCTGCCAAGTAACATGGAGAAAAATTGTTCTCTTCTTTGAGCCTCAGTTTCCTTGCATATAATGTGAAATAGATTGAACTAAAGAACTCTTTAGGTGGAGCAGGTGCTGTGATGCAGCAGATTAAGTTGCCACTAGAAATGCCCACAACCCATACCTGAGTGCCTCTCTATGGTCCCAGCTATTCCATTCTGATCCAGGTCTCTGCTAATGTCCCTCCGAGGCAGCAGGTGATAGCTTAAGTACTTGAGTCCCTAACAGCCACATGGGAGACATGAATGTTCAGAAAGCAAAATGAGATGGGGAAATGCAGCCCATGGGGTCAGAGGGAGAGAAAGACTGCAGGCTCCCAGGCTGCAGACAGAGCCTAATCAAGGAGGGGAGGGAGGGGGAGGGGAACATTCCTCCTCCAGTTTGCTTGGCTATGCCGGCTTCTCCCATTTCCCTCTCCTCTCACTTTGAAAATGCTATTTCTGTCTCTGCTGCAGCCCTGGGCCACAAAGCAGCTGAAGTCTGCTCAGAAGGCACCAGGGGCAGACACTGCACAAAGGGCTTACAGCTGTGAGGCAGACAAGCAGAAGCCAAGGGGGAGGCAACTACCGCAGAGCCGCCCCCTCGGCTGCACTGCTGTGGATTCAAAGCTGCTCTTAGAACAATAAGTGCGCAGGTCTAGACGCAGCAGCAATTGTGGTTTTAGGGAAAGCTGATCCCCAGCAGGATGAGAATAACCCTGAGAAAGGTTGTTTTCAGCAATTTGGGCTCAATTAGGCAGGAAAAGTGCCTGCTAAGGAACAAAGACACAACCAAAGCCAACAGCAGGCCCTGGGGATGTTGGCGATGGGACTCTCCCAGGAATTCCTGGACTGCAAACCCCAGCAGTATGGCCTCTGCCTTTGGAGAAATAAGATCCAGCCTGATTGCTCTTGAAGAGATGGTCTCTGCACCCTGTTCCTCCACAGAAAATCCACTCTGGACACGCACACTGCCCCTCACCCGCCTGCTCCACTTCTCCCAGCCGACCAGACCATGAAAAGCTGATGGACACCAGAAACATGTCGTTATCTTTCTCCAACTCTCATTGCCTAACCCAAACAGCATGAAATCCTGGAGAGGGAGTAGGGGCGAGCAAGGTGTGATGGGGACAGCCAAGGAAAATGGAGATGATTAGAGACATCCACGTGGGCCAAAGGGCCCTTAAACTCACCTGGAAAGGAAGAGGCAGAGAATAAAGGGGAAGTGGCCTAGGGAGCACAAAAAGGCCAGACATGGCAGTGAGAGGTAAAGGTGCTTGAGCCCATTAATCGGGAGAAACTCGCATTAGAAACCACAGTGCAACTTAAGCCACAAGAGAACACCACTCCCACCCTAACAAGGAGAAAAAGGCAGAAAAAGAACAGAATGACAACTTCTTTTTCACCCATCACAGAGCAGAAGTTCCAAGGCACCCAGAACTGAATTCCAAAGAGGAGTGAGCCCCTCAGCAGAGCCAGGACACACAAACTCTCCCTTTGCCATTTGCCTGAGCCTCTTTTGGGGAAACCATGGTGTTGTCAAAGAGGATATAAAGAGCTAACATTGTAACAAATTCTCCAAACTCAAGTGTGGGCTGGCATGACCACAACACTTGGGATCCCTAGCAGCCCCAAATACAACAGGTGCTCATACTCCCAAGCTCTCTTCCACATCTCTACCAGGTGCTCAAAAGAAAGGTTGGGACAGGCAGGAGGGTTGAGACAGCCCTGCTGGTCCACAAACACGAAACCCTGCCCATTTTTCAGAACTCTCCCTTACAAGAAGTCAAAGCCTTAGGCCACTGATGTAGAGGTAGCATGCCTCCCACTCTCAAAGCCCAAGCAAAGAGTCACTGCCTAGAGAAGGGGTAGCAGCCAGGCCCCCACCTCTGGGGAAGTAGAAAAGCAGTCTGCCTTCACGATGAGCCTTACCCTCAGTAACCAGCCACAGCCGTGTCCTGTTGGGAGGAAGAGCAGAAAACTCCCCCAGCTGGCCTTAGATAATGAGACGCCACTGCACACCCCTTTGGAATGGCTAAAACTAATAAGAACGAAGATGCCAAGAACTGGCAAGGATGTAGAACAACGGGAACTTTCACATGTTCCCGATGTGATGCAACCACTTTAGGAAACTATTTGGCAAGCCCCACAAAAGCCAAACATGTGCATATCCCATGACCTAGCCATTCCACTTCTAGGTATATGTCCAAGAGGAATGAGTACATACTTGGATGTGCACCAAAAGGCATGTAAAAGAGCATCATGGAAGAATTATTTGAAATGGGCCAAAACTATAAACAGCCCAATATTCAATAGTATTATGTTTAAATTATATAACTGTAGTTTCTTCACACAATGGAATGACTACCATACAACAGTGATCATGAACAAACTACTGCCATCTGCAACATGAATAAAGCCAGCCTACTGGCTTCGTTGAGCAAAACAGTGAATCAGAAAGAATCCATGAATTCATTTATATGAAGTTTAAAAACAGACAAGACTAATATATGATGATAGAAATCGGACAGCAGGTATCCTATAGATGGTGGTAATAGTGGGGATGATGGGGGGGGAGCGCTGAGGTCCTGGCTATGTTCCACTTTTTTATCTGGTCCACATTGTGAAAATCCATCACGATGTACCTTTATGATCGAAGCCCTTTTCTATTTGAATGTTATATATCCACTAAAAAGAAAGTTTAGTTTAAAAGAAAGCACATGGCATGATGGAAAATGCTGAACAAGTCAGACAAGTAAGAGTAGGAAAAAAGAAGGCCAAAGGTTGGTGGAGATGGAGCCAGAATATAGAAGGGCCTCTTGACTCTCAGACTGAGGGATTTAGCCTTTGTCCCACAGGCAGAGGAATGCCACCAAAGCCTTTAAAAAATGGTTAATTGATTTGAAAGGCAGAGGGTGGGGAGGAAGAGTCAGATTTTCTATGCACTGTTCCACTCCCCAAATGCCTGCAAAAGCCAGGGCTGGGTCAGGTGGAAGCCATGAACCCAGAACTCCATCGGGTCTCCCACATGAAGCACCTGAACCATCACCTACTGCCTCCAAGGATACATTAACAGGAAGATGGATCGGAAGAGGAGTACCTGGGACACAAACCATCACTCTGATATGGTATGCAGGCATCCCAATCAGTGGTTTAACCCACTGTGCCACAATGTTCAGCTCCCCCAAAGGCATTTTTTTTTAAACTGCAGGTTCATACACAGTTGTAAAAAAGCCTTCATCCAGCTTCCCACAATGTTGGGAACGACAGTATCACAACATGAAGGCAGACATCAATTCAATCCAACCCCCTTATTCCAGTTTCACATTTTACATACCATCATTTGTATATGTGCAGGTGTTCAGTTTGTTGCAATTTTATCCTATGTGTAGATTCATGTGACCAAAACCACTGTCAAGATACAGAAGAGTCCCATGGCAAGGATCCCTTGTGCAACCCTTTTATAGAATTACTCAACAGGGGCCGGCACCGTGGCTCATTTGGTTAATCCTCCGCCTGCAGCACCAGCATCCCATATGGGAGCCGGGTTCTAGTCCCAGTTGCTCCTCTTCCAGCCCAGCTCTCTGCTGTGGCCTGGGAGGGCAGTGGAGGATGGCCCAAGTGCTTGGGCTCCTGCACACACATGGGAGACCAGGAAGAAGCACCTGGCTCCTGGCTCCGGATCAGCGCAGCGCCGGTCGTAGTGGCCATTTGGGGGGTGAACCAATGGAAGGAAGACCTTTCTCTCTGTCTCTTCTCTTCAATGTCTGTAACTCTACCTGTCAAATTAAAAAAAATTACTCAACAGTGTGCATCTGCACCATGGAATACCATTCAGCAGTGAAAGGGGACAGACTGTTGATTCCACAGTCACTCCAATGGAGCTCAAAGACATTATGCTGAGGGAAAAAAGCCAGCCTCAAGCAGTGACAGGCTGTGTGATTCCACTTACATAACGTTCTTGAAATGGCAAAAATATAGGGTCGGGAAGCTGATCAGTTGCTGCCAAGGGTTCAGGGCGAGGGAGAAGGCTGTGGCTATAAAAAGGAAGCACCCAAAGCTTTTGATTCCAGAAGGGACACGAAGACCACAAGCCCAGGGAATGGGGCTCATTCTTAGAGCCTAACTCTGACTTCCCAAGACTTCAGTCCTCCAACCCTTCACCGATAGCACCCAACGGAACCCCACTGCCACCCTCAGCATCTGCCTCTCACTGCTGTAAGATCTGATAAATTAGCATCAGCTTGGGCATGGATGACAGCACCCTGCTGATAATGGACCCACCCCAATGGCTGCCCAATATGGTGTCATCAGTCCAATGGATTACAAGCCCCCCTTCCTGCCACTCTTTTTTGCTCCCCTGCAGACCTCCTGAGGGACCTGGGAACCCTCAGACACCCGTAGTACATCAACTATCTCATGAGTTTGGGAGGATTGTTAGATGGTGGCTTCTGTCCTTTTCTTTTTTCCCTCTTGCTCTGGTTTCTTCCTTGGATGTAATCTGACTAAACTATTTCTAAAACAAGTATGTTGCTGTGAGGGTGGGAGGTGGCATGACGTTTCTCTGTCATTTTGCAATTTGACCATTGGAAGCATCTGGGCGCTGAGTGAAGTCTGACCTAATCCAGTTACAAAGGAGGATTAAGGGGCTGATGATCACACCCCAACAGGCAACTCCTATGATGCACTGGGGGCCAAATAAGGAGAGAGGCTGCACCTCACAAAAGCACACTGGGAAGAAAGCTCCACGCCCTGTAGAGCGGTGCCAGGCCTCAGGAACAGCCAGCTGCAGAGTCGAAGTTGACTTCAATGCTCTGAACCAAGCTCTGTGCTTCTGCGTGGAGCACTGCCTCTGGAGTACAGAGACCACCTAGGATAAAAGAAGGGAGGGCTTCTTCCAGAAGGGAGCTTCTAGGCTGGACCTAGCTTGTTAAACAGTGAAGTGGGTTGAGGAATAGTATTCCAGACATAAGGAACAGCATGAGGAACAGCACAGCCTTGTTTGGAGGGGACTTGGAGGAATCTGTATGACTAGGGAGTGCGACTTGCTGGGGTATGGGGCCAGGGGGCAAGCTTGAAATCAGCAAGGGCCTTGTCCATTATGATAAAGAACTTGGCCTTCAAGCAATCAGCAAACATTGGCAGTTTTGAAAGCAAGGCTGTGACTCCTTATGTTTTAGAAGGGTTACTGCAGTGGCCCTGGACAAGCACTTGCATCACAGGGGAGAGATTCTGGTCAGAGGGCCCAGCGAGGGTGCTACTATCCTCTCTCAGCCTCCCGCTCACAAGCTCTCAAGAATGAGCCACAACAATGATCCAGCTGCCCTGGAGATTAACAGGGTAAGGTGGTTTGACAGCAAGCACTGCCTTCTGTTGTTGGAGTATGGTTTTGGCTGCTAAAAAAAAAAAAGGAAAAAGGTGTTGAGCACAGTGTAAGTGGAGTGGGAGCTCTCAGCTCGAGGCAGCAAGATTCAAGCCTTCTGGAATGTGCAGAGCCACCTTGAAAAAGACCTGGTGCTAATGAAGGTTGGGGAGTGGGCCTATCAGAGGCTTGACACATATTTGTAAGGAGGGTGGCTCAGAGCCTCCTGGGAGGAAACATGTCCCAGGGGAAGAAAGAGCTGATTGGGCTGTAAGACTTCCTAAGGATGGCAAATCTCTGAGTTCAAGCAGACGATAGACTGCCTGGTTCATCTCTCCATCGGATGTACTGGCGTCCCCTGTCCTGTTGGGCAAGAAGCTGTAAGTAAAAGCCCTGGAGCTTACACATCCCTACCGTGGAGCTCCCCTAACAGAACACAACACAGGCGGAGCAGACAGGCTTCCTCCAGGCACCTCTACCCTCTGAGAGCTCTCACCACGGCAACCATAGAAGGACTACAGGGTTCACAGCCATTTCTAGTCTGGCACAGCATCCTGGTCATGCCTACTGTCTTCATCCATGTGGGCTGCTATAACAACAAGGCTCCTCCCATAAACTTATAAACAAACACTTCTGCTTTGGAGCTGGAAATTCAAGTTCAAGGTGCCTGCAGATTCAACGTCTGTCAGGGGCCCCTCTGCTCTCTCCCACATGGTGCCTTCTCCCTGCACACTCCTGTGGTAGAACTGGGGAAGATCTCCCTGGGACCTCTTTCATAAGGGCACCAATACCATTCAGGAGGTAATCACCTCCCAAAGGCCACCAGGGGAACTGGGATTTCAACCTTGACATTCTGGGGGATCCCACACGATCAGACCATGACACCTACCCTCAGCAGCAATGCCCAGCACAGGGATGGCCACCTCCTGCAGTCCTCAGTGGCCCAGACATGAGCTCAAGAGAAATAAGCTTTAAAGAGTAGCTGGGACCCCAGGAGAGGCTCTGCCAGGGCACCTCGGCCAAGGTAGGTTAACATGTCACATCTGCTTGGTACAAAGGCAGGAGGACCTTACCACTTTCCATTTGTCAAATTCTGAGTATTGTTCATACGAGGAAATAACAATCTTGAGGCAGCCTAATGTGAAAAAGAGAATCTGAAATTTAACTAGGGCAGACAGAAAATTTTTAAGATTGTGCCCTCTGCCATAATTTAACTGTCTCCACTGAGTATAACAGTTTGGGGGGGAGGGCCGCCCTTTGCACTACTGGTTAAGATGCAAGATAATGTGCTAGCAACCCATGTTGTAGTTGCCTGGGTTCAACACCCCACTCTGGCTTCTGGCTCCCACTGATTCAAAGCTTGGGAGTCAGCACTGACGGCTTAAGTAATTGAGTTTCTGTCACCCGCATGGGAGACCTGGCATTTGAGTAGTAAATCAGTGGATGAAAGCTCTCTCTCAGACAGAGAGTATGTGAGTGAGTGTGTGTGTGTGTGTGTGGGTGGGTGGGTGTGGGTGTGGGTTTGGGTGTGTGTGCCTCTCAAATAAAATAACTTTCTAGATTTTTTTTAATGGTTCTGAGGGGCAGACATTTGTGTCATGATATTCCTAATGTTCCTATTATTCCCAGTTATGTAAATATGTCCCAACACCTTTGTTATTTCCCTGTATCCCTTCTTAAGAACCAAACCCAGTCTGTATACAAACATTTGATAACTTGGGGTTTTCAAATACATGGTCATGATTAATCTTAGAATATTGAGTGTCAAGACAAGGCAATTGGAAAGGATCCCAAGAGGAACTCTTTTGTTAATAGGTTGCATGGTGATGGGAAGTCCATGAATTGAATAGAATCTTAGGAGTTACTGTAACACAAAACACTAGAAAGTCTTCGTGAAAGTCCCCATGTCTGGCCGGCGCCACGGCTCACTAGGCTAATCCTCCGCCTTCCGGCGCCGGCACATTGGGTTCTAGTCCCGGTCAGGGCGCCGGATTCTGTCCCAGTTGTCCCTCTTCCAGGTCAGCTCTCTGCTGTGGCCCAGGAGTGCAGTGGAGGATGGCCCAAGTGTTTGGGCCCTGCACCCCATGGGAGACCAGCACGGTGCGCCGGCCACAGTGCGCTGGCTGCGGTGGCCATTGGAGGGTGAACCAATGGCAAAAGGAAGACCATTCTCTCTGTCTCTCTCTCTCTCACTGTCCACTCTGCCTGTCAAAAAAAAAAAAAAAAGAAAAGAAAGAAAGAAAGTCCCCATGTCTTAGTTGGGCATGCCCTGGGAAAGTCCCACCCCTAAATGTAACAAACACCAGGCAAGCAATAAAATCTAAGATTCTCTTGCTAAGATTCTGCTCCATGTTACTTTGGGATCCCAAGGGCCTGATTTACTGATGGATGCATCTGGAATAGCAGATAAAATCAAAGTGCAGCTTTCATTCCAGCTTTGTCACAAGCACGAAGCTCAGATATTGCTCTGCTAAATTGGTACAACTTGGCCTACTGGCTTTTCCTCAGACATGCCAGGTTCTTCCTGCTTCCCTCTCTGTCGTTGTCCACACTTAGCGGAACACTCTGAACCCCTTTCTTTACACAGTTCCTTACTCAGCATTCAGGTCTCAAATGTCACCTCTGCAGAGCACAGAGGTATCTCTGGTGAACTAGGCATATTCTGGTTCTTCCTGCGGGGGTGGTTATGGGTGGGTTGACTATGGAAAAATTCATTAAGCTGTATGCTTATGACTCATGCACTTCTTTGTTCGCAAATTATACTTGAATGAAAACTTTTTTTTTTTTTTTGACAGGCAGAGTTAGACAATGAGAGAGAGAAAGAGAGAGACAGAGAGACAGAGACAGACAGAAAAGTCTTCCTTCCGTTGGTTCACGCCCTAAATGGCCGCTACGGCAGGTGTGCTGTGCTGATCCAAAGCCAGGAGCCAGGTGCTGCCAAGACCAGGTCCTCCTGGTCTCCCATGGGGTGCAGGGCCCAAGGACCTGGGCCATCCTCCACTGCACTTCCAGGCCACAGCAGAGAGCTGGACTGGAAGAGGAGCAACCGGGACAGAATCCAGTGCCCCAACCGGGACTAGAACCTGGGGTGCTGGCGCCGCAGGCAGAGAATTAGCTTATTGAACCACGGCGCCGGCCTGGATGAAAACGTTTTGCAAGATAAGTCACCTTCCCAGAGAAGTCTTCCCTGATGGCCTCAAGGTCCCCACCCTCTCATTCTTCCTGTTAGCTGTATTTATTGCCTCCGTGGCATTATGAATCTCTTACACTGACTAGTCTATATAAGTGCTTCCCTGTTTATTTCTTGTCCTCTGCTCTAGAAAATCAAGTGAGAAAAAGACAATGCCTATTTTGTTGCATGCTGCAAACCTAGTGCCTGTAACAGTACCTGGCAAAGAGTCGTTAACCAAGAGAAGGAATAAATCCATGCACCCTCCTCCAGTCCCATTGTAAATTATCTGCAAGCTTCAATGTCGCTGAATAAAGGGTGAAGATGGTTCCCTTTGGTCACATCAACAATGGATTCCCAAGGTTTCTGAGCCCACCATACACCCGGGTCTGTGAAAGATCATATAGCTCACCTATTCTGGTGCTGCAGCAAACACTGTATCCCACACTCCCTCAGTCATGGCTGTGTGGCCGCCCCATAAATCCACCCTTCACATACAAGTAGAGAAAAGAATCCCTACCTCAGGGGTGGTCGTAAAAATTAAATAAGAAAGTAACATAAAACTATTTTTACAGTAATGGTAACTGGAATATAACGCTTTTAAATAGTTTTGTTGTTGTTGTTGTTCTTAAGAGTAAAGGAATGGCTTTGCCTTTGGTGAAACTCACTTACTTTTGGATGGTATTAAGGATGGACAGCAACAAAGCAGGATTTCCTCCTTCCTGCTGTGACTCAGAACAAGATGCACATGTATGTCTGGAGCGAGAGCAAGAGTGAGAGAGAGAAATGTCTCCCTGTACTGCTTCACTCCCCAAATGGCCACAATGGTCAGAATGGGTCAAGCCAAAGCCAGGAGTCAGGAGCTTCATCTAGGACTCCCATGTGGGTGGCAGGGACCCAAGCATTTGCACCATCATCTGCTGCTTTTCCCAGGCCATTAGCAGGGAGCTGGATCAGAAGTAGAGCAAAAGCTGTATCAGAAGGGGAATGCCGGCATCATAGGTGGTAGCTTAACTGTTTGCCACAATGCTGGCCCCTTGTTTCTTAATACAAGTGCTAATTACATGGGGGACTGTTCATTTGTGAAAATTCAGGCCTTATACTTTAATTTTTATGTTTTTCTGCATGTATATTTTACTTTTAGAATATTAATATGTGGCAATTCCAACTGTATCTCCATAAGCTGCTAATATAAAATAAATGAGATGTCTCTAATTGTTGATATTTTTAAACTAGACAGTCACAAGCTCGCCCTGTGTGGTATAAGATTAATACGATGGAAACAGCCCATTCTGTCAAGTAACAAATTCAGAATTCTATTGATATTGCCACTGTGGAAAACACTCATGTCCTGACTTAGGTAAAAGCTTTCTGAACACAATTTCCTGTGTCAAAATAACTTGTTGACCTTGGATCCTGCTGTGGTAGACATGATAGAGACACACAGAGCGCAGAAAAGTTGAACATTCTCATTTATGAGCATTGATTCTCTCATTCAGAGTAAAACCATCTGCTTAAGGCTCACAATTAGAATGCAGCACAGGGGCTGGCGCCATGGCACAATAGGTTAATCCTCCACTTGCGGCACCTGCATCCCATATGGGCACTGGTTCTAGTCCCGGCTGCTCCTTTTCCAATCCAGCTCTCTGCTGTGGCCCGGGAAGGCAGTGGAGGATGGCCCAAGTGCTTGGGCCCCTGCACCCACATGGGAGACCAGGAAGAAGCACCTGGCTCCTGGCACACCATAGGAGGCAGCAGTAATGGCTCAAGTAATTGGGTTCCTGCCACTCATGATGGGGAGACCCTAACTAAGTTCCTGGCTCCTAGCTCCTGGCTTCTGCCCTGGGCCAGCCCAACCATGGTGGGCATTTAGAGAATGAACAAATGGGTGTTCTGTGTGTGTGTGTGTGTGTATATCAGAAGGAGAGATCAAGAGAGAAGTTATTTTTAGTTCATGAAAAAACTGAATTAAAAGATTATAAGCTATTTGTATGCAAAAAGTGGAAATCCATACATAGTTTTTTCTTAATACACCTACACATTTTCCATGAACTGTTTGAAGACTCCTCGTGTATGCTGAGCCCCAGACTATCCTTTTCTCTGTGTTGGTCACTAAAAGGACTAAGACAAATCCAATGCCACAGCACAGCCCCACAGCGACACTGAAAAAAGCAACCCTGCCTTCCAAAAACTGTTGAACTTCAAATAAAGGGAGGCATAACTAGTATAACTGGATTTCAATGAAATCACATGAAATTGCTCACTTCCTGATTTTTACAGAAGTGTTCTTTGTTTACTTATTTATACATTCTTACCTTTCTCCACATTAGATCTGTTTCCTCAAATATTTCCAAATGAACTAACATTACATGTGTGCTTTTATATTTCCTGTGGAAAACAACTGGAGAAGTCTTTGGAAATCACCCAAATTTCACCAGTTCCCTCAAAGCCTTTCTAAAATAATTTTTTAAAAAACCTTGATAGTAAAAGTAATAATTAGTTATTTTAAAAAGTTTAGTAGGAAATCACTTCATTCTAATCACTGGCTCTGATCCCATGGGTCTCTTCTCCAAGTGGGACAATTATATCATAAACTCAGCAGCCAGAGCACTTAAAACAAAGACCTGAGTTCTTAGAGGAGAGTGGAGGCAAAGCCTGCTCCCCTCAGTTGGCTTCAGCACCAGTATCCAGGTAAGAGTATGAGCACCGTAAGTTGCACCTATTTGCTTAAGGGGCAAAAATATTGCATCATTCTCAGCTTGCAGCAAAATGCAATAGCTACAACAAGTACCTCCATTCCAATACTTCTCAATGGACATTTTCCTGCCAATAGATGCAAATCACTTTGGATTGTGATTGGAACAGGGAGGGGAATTGGGGAAGGCCAGAGAACTATGTTGCAAGCGCTGAGTGGAGGGGACCACTGCCCAGGGGGTAGCAGTTATTCTAGATCTTTGGCAATGATCAGGAATCCCCCCTCAAGTGCAGAGGAGAACCTACTCCTGATCCCCCCAGAGAAGAACAAAGAAAGGGTCCTCCACAGAGGTTCTGCCAGCTTCCAAGTTCAACATCTAGAAGGAACACAAATGTTCAGCTTGTGCCATCTTAGAAGGAAAAAGGAATAGAAGGGAGCAAGAAAATGTGCCCTTCCTAAATGGATTAAAAAATACACATTTCTGGGGCCAGCACTGTAATATAGTGGGTTAAGCCATCTCCTGCAATGTTGGCATCCCATACAGGCACCAGTTGAAGTCCCAGCTGCTCCACTTCTCATCCAGCTCCCAGCTAATATGCCAGGGGAATCAGCGGAAGATGACCCAAGTCCCTAGGCTCCAGAACCCATGTGGGAGATCCGGATAAAGTTCCTGGCTCCCAGGCTCAGCCTGGCCCAATACTGGCTGATGTAGCCATTTGGGGAGTGAACCAGTGGATGAAAGAACTCTGTCTCTCCCTCTCTTTCTATTAAAAAAAAAGGAAAAATACACATTTCTAAACATACCTTATGCATAAACTGCTAGTTTCCTACCCAATACCTAAACTCTCTCATTTCCTTCACAATAGAACCCAAGTTTTATTAAGGATGGAAATGGCCCACTTAAAAGACTACATTTCCCAGACATATTTGCAGCTGTATGTGTTCATGTGACTACATTCTAAGCAAAAACTGCTGTTAGCAAGAAAGAGGACAAGAGTAGCAGATGGCAAGAGAGCCAAAAGGACCTGCTCCAGTCCCTAGCACAGGAGAGCTCATACCTAGTGAAGGAGACAGATGGGTGCATAACACAAGTCACAAGGTCATTTATTCTGCTCTGTACACAAGACTACAGGGATACTAGATGGAATTACTAATTCTTATATCCAAAGTGTTTTATTAATATTATATAAGCAAGTGGATTTTGGAGCAATGCCTGGTTACCAGTTGTGAGCCTTTCAGCCCATCACTCTACCTCTCTGAGCCTTTTTTTTTTTTTTTTTTTTTGCATCGGAGACTTTGAATGGAAAAATAAATCCTACTTCACATAATGACTGTGAGGGAATTCAACAGTGTCTATTATTTAAAGCATTGAGCAATGTGTCAATCACAGGGTAAAGCATCTAAACCTGGCATCCCCTCCTATCATATGTTCTTCAAGAACTAAAGGCTAATATGCAGGGACAAGGAGGTTGGATGCTGAGAAGGAAAGGACTGATAAATTGTTTTCACCTGCTTTCATTCAGAGGTCAATTGAGAAACCAGTCACCAGCACAAGGATCTTAGTTTCTGCATCTACTTTTCCTCGCTGGGAAAAGTGGAAATTTCCTTTACCAACACTAGGATCTTCACGTGTTAATGTGATGTCAATCACATCCACCTGAAATACTGGCGCTATTCCCCCCACTCCATCACCATCCCAAACATGGGGACCAGGGAAGGAAGACACTCAAGAGCTTTAGAGTCTGATTTTACGTGTGTTGCAAGTGTCCCATTCGCTATATTTTTTAAAGATTTATTTATTTTTTTGAAAGGCAGAGTTATATAGAGTTATAGAGAGACAGAGGCAGAGAGAGGTCTTCCACCCACTAGTTCACCCTCCAAATGACCACAACAGCCAGAGCTGGGCCGATCTGAAACCAGGTACCTGGAGCTTCTTGCAGGTCTCCCACGTGGGTGAAGGGGCCCAAGGACTTGGGCCATCTTCCACTGTTTTCCCAGACACATTAGCAGGGAGCTGGGTAGGAAGTGGGGCAACTAGGACTTAAACCAGCACCCATATGGGATATTGACACTGCAAGGCCACAGCTTTACCTGCTACACCACAGCACTGGCACCCCCCTATACACTTCAACATCTTGACAAGGAAATCATCCATACTCTTCAGGGCAGTGAGTGGTGAAGGAGCAAAACTAGCTTTTGGGCTTAGAGCAAAGCCTCTTTATCTGTAGCTCTCCCCTCCAGCCCCAGATTAGAGGCATGTTCTCATAGGAAAAACACACAGGACTTCGTCCAGGACTACTCAGTATGAGAGTCTAGAATCCAACAAGGGGCCAATCAGACTTCAAGTGAACAAGTCCTGCTTTTGTCCACCTCACAGGGACAGCCCTATTCCAACTTTCAATTGCTAATTTCAGGCCCTTGTGCATCAGCTCAACAACATCACAGTGACAACACCTGGCAGCCAACAACAGCTTCAGCAGCTTCGCCTTCTTTACCTCAAAGAAGGATTTATTATTTGTGCAGCTCACTTATTTCTGTGATTTAGTGTTTTTTTTTTCCAAACTGTAAGTTGGCAGAACTCTATCTGCTTCCCTTGGAGTCCCCACTCATACACACATATGTACCCTGCTCCAACCACTGTGTTCTGTAGTGATCTGTCTTACTGCACTCACACAAAATGTTGTGCTTTTTTAAAAACCCAACAATCCAAAAGTAAATATTTTGAAAAGCACTGTTTTATTTATTCAATATTTTTTAAAACACAGTGGAAATGAAAATATTAATACCATTGAAAAAAAGTATAGGAGCCAGCAATGTGTCACAATGGGTTAAGCCATTGCTACCACAGCAGCATCCCACGTCAGAGTACCAGTTAGAGTCCCAGTTGCTCCATTTCAGAACCAGTTCCCTGCTAATAAGCCTGGGAAAGCATCAGAAGATGGCCCAAGTAATTGGGCCCCTACTGCCCATGTGGGAGACCTCGATGGAGTTCCTAACTCCTGGCTTCAGCTTGGCCCAGCTCCAGCTGTTACAGCCATTTGTGGAGTGAACCAGTGGATGGCAGATCTCCCTGTCTCTCCCTCTCTCTGTCACTCTACCTTTTAAACAAATAAATCATAAAATAAACTAATTTAAAAAGGAAATATGGGATTTACAAATAATAGTTAACAGAAAATGAGGACACGGATAAGGAGTGTAAAAAGTGGCAAATCCTTGGCCCTCTTAGTTTATTAAGTAGTTAATTTTGTTTTTCAACTGTGGATACAAGAATAAAATGAAGAATATATAAAAATGTTAGAAAGATAGCATCAAAGAGTATGAGTAAAGAACAAGGTATTTGAGACTGCAAGATATGTCAACTGCTGGGTTTACCTCACCCTATGGCTGGTTCTTGGGTGTGTGAAAGTTTCACATGAGCTTCCAGGAATGCATATAAATATATATGATGTTATATAATCCAGCTTTTCCCTTAGCTATGTCCAATGGTGTCCTGCACAGTAGGACAGCTAAAGGAAGTAGCCAAGCCAGGACAAACCCAGATGGAGACTCTTCAAGAAGCACCAAAACCAAGCCTGTGTAGAATCAACTCCAGTCAAAGTGGGGCCCAAGCCAACAAGCCCAGGAAACTTTGAAAGTGGGAAGGAGAATTAAGAAGCTATCCCTCGGGGGCTGTTTGCTGGGGTTCAGAAGGGAACTAGGAAATCTCTACATAAGAGGTTAGAACAAAGCTTAGTGAGCACTCACAACAAAGCTCCCAAGAGTTTTCAAGGAGCAGTAATTACTTAGCACCTAACATATAGAAAACATTGTTCTGAAAATTCCTTCTATGAAAAAAAAATGTGAAATTTGAAATATGATTTGAACTGGTCTGGTCTGAAAATCCTTGGTTTGGTAAACATAGCTAAAATCAAGAGCAGCGCTCTCAAAGAGAAAATACCAGACACAAATGTAATTTTAAATTTTCTAATAGCCAAATTTAAAATTCAATAGAAACAAAATTAATTTTAATAACATATTTTACTTAAACCAGTATATCCAAAGCATTATTATTTCAAAATGTATCAACATAAAATGTTTAATGAACTGTTTTACATTGCTTTTGTCAAGACACAAATCCACTGTGCATTTTGCACTTAATAGCAAAATTCAATCTGAACGCTAAATTTTCATGAGAAACACTGGATCTGTATTTAGGTCATAAACAATGCAGTTAAAAAATAATGGATTCACATACCCAAATTTTCTCATAGATACTTAAAAGCTTTCCAATATCTGAATTGACTATCCATTTCTAAAATTTATTAATGTTAAACAAAACATTAAACATTCACTTCCTCATTAATATCAATCACATTTTGAGTACTCAGAAATCATGCGTAGCCTGTGGCTCCCATCATAAACAGCACAATTCTAGATAATCAGACTGTAGCTGGCTACTTTCACAATAGGACCACTATCGAATGTCCACTCAGGAGGAGACAGTAACATAACAGAAATAAGAATCCTTTGCTTTTGCTGAGCACTTTCAGATTTATAAAGAATTATAGATCAGCCCAATAAAGTATAGTAGACAGAAGACACGCTTTGATAGGGAAAAGGTTTGGCTCAAATTCCAACTCTGATATCACCTATTCAAACTTTTCTTTTCTTTTTTTTTTTTTTCTGGTTCATATGTGGAATCTTTTCTTAATAAACTAGAAACTATACAATATTACATGTATTCCAGTAATCTTTGAGTTTCTCATAGAAAAATTCCTACTGCAGAGTTAATGAAAATACTAGAAACTCAGGTACAAATCCTCAAGAATTTGACTAAAACTAGAATTTTATATTTTACAGATGTAAATTTCTACCCACTTTATATCTAAGTTCATCTATTAGCTATCACCCACCTTATTCTTTTAATCAAGTCTAACTCAAATAAGATTAACAAGTGAGATTGTATTTCAGTGCAACCCAGTCTTAATTTCTTGGAAATAGAACAATTGGTGGCAGCCACTAACCTCCTGCATCGAGCATGTTCGCTGCACGGTTACTGAAAGCTGGGTTTTTCACTCCAAGTTTTATTTAAGAAAACTCAGTCCTTCACAGTGATTCACTTCATGGTCCCGCTGCTGGGTGAACTCAAGTCGTTTTCAGAACGACAGCCCAGTCGCGTAGTTCACTTGCACTGTTGTGAAACAACAGGAGAACGGACCCCCTTTACTGGGTTGGTCTGAATTGTTTAAAACAGTGCAGTTTGAAATTTGGAAATGTATTTCATCACTGGAGTTTTCAGGACATAAATATTTTAAACATAGAATCACTGAGCGTACCAAAATTAAACATGAAGTTCCCAATCTTAAACATGCACTGGAAAATTGGCTGTCAGAATACTTCTTTTAGCAGTATTAGGAAGACCTGAATTGTGTTCTGGGTGTGAAACAGATCATAAAGATGCAGCATCGGAACAGTGACGCCTCAGCCTGCAAAGCTCACACGCTGATCTGCAGCTCACTGCGGGGGCAGTCGCTCCGAGTGCTCTGCTTGCTGTGGACAGCAGGGTGAGGTGAACCCGCCCTTCCACACGGATGCACCATCAGGATCCTATTCAAACTTTTCATATGAGCCTTGCCCACCCTCAGTTTCCATATATATAGAAAGAGGTTGATAATTAGATTCCACTAAGCTCATGGGATTGTTTTTCTTTAAATATTTATTTTATTTATTTGAAAGACAGAGTTACAGAGAGACGTAGAGACAGACAGGTCTTCCATCTGATGGTTCACTCCCCAGATGGCCACAACGGCCAGAGCTGCACCAATCCAAAGCCAGGAGCCAGGTGCTTATTCCGGGTGTCCCACGCTGGTGCAGGGGCCCAAGGACTTGGGCCATCTTCTATTGCTATCCCAGGCCATAGCAGAGAGCTAGATGGGAAGAGGAGCAGCCAGGACTAGAACTGGCACCCATATGGGATACCGGCGCTTCAGGCCAGGGCATTAACCCACTATGCCACAGCACCAGCCCCTATGGGATTGTTTTGAGGATCGCATTGTTTTTAAGATGACACATGAGAAAAATGATTGAAAGTTATATAGATATAACTGGATATGTGAATCCATTCTTTGGCTATAATTTTCAGTATCTAAATACAAATCAAGTATTGCCCAACTTAGAGATATAGTTGTCACTATTATTATAAATATATATTGTGGGTATCAAACTTGTTTTTCAATAAGGAAACTCAGTCTCTGGAATTTAACTAAATAACCCAAAGTCATGTAGCCAGGAGACAACAGAAGAGGGATTCAAAACTGTCTCTCTTTACTCCAAATCAGACACGTTTTCCATGACTAGTACCAAAAATGTCACACATAAAATCTAAACACTCAGCTCCAATCTGAGGATACTCAGAGATTACATTAAAAAAAGAAATTTGAATCAAGAATTTAAATTCATTATAGCAAAAATGATGGAAAAACTGCTCTCTAAAGAAATATTGACCATAAGAGGAACAACCTGTTTTTTCACACCAAGCTTTAAAGGCCAATTTACCAAACTATTTCTTAGGACTGTCAGAAAAATGCCAGAGATGTCTCAAGTGTTTTCAAATATAGGGGACTCTTTGTCCCTTCCAGAAACATTGTCAGACCCCTGAGAAGACTCAATCATTTTCTGGAAGGACACATACATTTGGGGATAGGTCAGAATCAGAAAACATCTCTAAACTAGCAATGCTTTCAAGACAACTGTTGTTGGAAACCTGAGACTTAAAAATAAAAATATGAGAATCCCTTTGCTTTAGTTTGCTGCATTAATTTATCTTGAAGTCGAAGGTGATGCTTTATGGGTAAACTTTTTGTGAAAGTGGAGAATTGTTCAATTAACAACAAATTGCTGCCTTCTATGTGCCTGAAACCAAAATAGAGGCAGGATGATGCTGCCTGCAAGGCCCTCAGAGAAGAGTCCTTCCTTGTCTCTTCCAGCTTCAGGTGGCTCTCAGCAAATTTAAAAAAAAAAAAAAAAAAAAAAAACAGAAATCATACCATGCATCTTCTCAAGACACAATGCCGAAGCTGGAAATCAGCAACTCAGAAATCTCTAGAGCACATGCAAACACATGGAGAGTGAACTACATGCTCCTAAATGAACAGTGGGTCATGGAAGAAATCAAAAGAGAAATCAAAAACTTTCTGGAAACAAATGAAGACAACAATAAAACATATCAAAACTTATGGGATACAGCAAAAGCAGTGTTAAGAGGAAAGTTTATAACAATAGGTGCCTACATTAAGAAATTAGAAAGGCATAAAATAAGTGAGAATTAGAAAACATTAAAGAAAGAAATAGAAGAAGATATTTTTTTAAAATGGAAAAATTTTCCATGTTCATGGATTGAAAGAATCAATATCACCAAAATGTCCATTCTTCCAAAAGCAATCTTTAGATTCACTGTGATACCAATCAAAATACCAAAGACATTCTTCTCAGATCTGGAAAAAAATGATGCTGAAATTCATATGGAGGCACAGGAGACTGCAAATAGATAAAGCAATCTTATACAACAAAAACAAAGCCGGAGGCATCACAATACCAGATTTTAAGATATACTACAAGGCAGTTATAATCAAGGCAGCCTGGTACTGGTACAGAAACAGATAGATAGACCAATGGAAAAGAATAGAAACACCAGAAATTAATCCAGGCATCTAAAACCAACCTTTATTTGACCAAGGAGCTAAAGCCAATCCCTGGAGCAAGGACACTCTCTTCAACAAATGGTGCTGGAAAAACTGAATTTCCACAAGCAAGAGTATGAAGCAGGACCCTCTTATACCTTACATGAAAAACCATTCAAAGTGGATTAAAGACCTAAATCTATGACCCGCTACCATCAAATTAGTACAGAATATCGGGGAAACCCTGCAAGACATTTGCATAGGCAAAGAGTTCTTGGAAAAGACCCAAGGCACAGGCAATCAAAGTCAAAATCAACAGATGGGATTACATCAAATTTAGAAGCTTTTGTACTGCAAAAGAAACACTCAGCAAAGTGAAAAGGCAACCAACAGAATGGGAGAAAATATTTGCAAACAATGCAAATGATAAAAAAAAGTTACTGCTATAAAATAATGCAAAATGATAAAGGATTAATAAACAGAATTTATAAAGATATCAAGAAACTCCACAACAACAAAACTTACAACCCAGTGAAAAAATGGGCATAGGACTTAAACAGACATTTTTCAAAAGAGGAAATCCAAATGGCCAACAGACACATAAAAAATGCTCAGGATCACTAGCCATCAGGGAAATGAAAATCAAAATCATAATGAGGTTTCACCTCACCCAGGTTAGATTGGCTTTCATGCAGAAGTCAACAGGCAACAAATGCTGATAAGGATGTGGGGGAAAATCTATTGTTGGTGAGAATGCAAACTGGTAAAACCACAATGGAAGACTGTTTGGAGATACCTCAGAAATCTGAATACAGACCTACCATATGACCCAGCCATCCCACTCCAGGGAATTTACCCAAAGGAAATAAAATCAGCAAATAAAAGAGTTATCTGCACCCTTTTGTTCATTACAGCTCAATTTACAATAGCTAAGACATGGAATCAACCTAAATGCCCATCAACTGAAGACTGGATAAAGAAATTATGGGATATGTACTCTATAGAATACAATGGTAAAAAAAAAAATGAAATCCAGTCCTTTGAAACAAAATGGATGAATCTGGAAAACATCATACTTAGTGAAATAAGCCAGTCCCAAAGGGGAAAACACCGTATGTTCTTCCTGATCTGTGATAACTAATAGAACACCTAAAAGGAAATCTGTAGAAGTGAAATTGGCACTTTGAGAAACAATGACTTGAACAGCCCTTGTCTTGACTGTCAAGGAACAGTTGTTTTGTTTGTTTTTTTCTTAAAGGAGAATGAGACTGGAAATGGGAGAGGGAGGTGGAGGTGAGGTGGGAGTGAAGGTGGGAGAGCAGGTATGATGGGAAAAATCAGTATTTTCCTAAAGTTGTACTTATGAAATCTGTACTCATTAAATAAATGGTTTCTTTGGGAAAAAAAAGAAAAAGAAAGAAAGAGTGTGGTAGAGAGTCTCTAGAAGATATCAGGTTTCATTTTATTTGTATTCTTTAATACTATGACCTTGAGAATATATATAAGCATATGAAAAATTGATTTAAAAGATTTGCAGAAAGTCTTCTCCCTTATATAGAGACAGATAAAGCAAAATAGATTGGAAAATAAGATAAAAACAAAATTTTGAAAAAAGTTCTAAGAAATTAATTTGAAAATTAGTGCAATGTAAATGTGCTTTATGGAGCACTTTAATTCAAAAAAAAAAAAACTAAATATATGACCTGACACCATCAAATTATTAGAGAACACTGGGGAAACCCTGCAAGATATTGGCAAAGGCAAAGAGTTCTTGGAAAAGATTCCAGAGGCACAGGCAATCAAAGCCAAAATTAACAAATGGGATTACATAAAATTGAAAATTTTCTTTACTGCAAAAGAAACAATCAGGAAAGTGAAGAGGCAACTGGCAGAATGGGAAAGATTATTTGCAAACAATGCAACTGATAAAGGATTAATACCAGAATATATAGAGTTCAAGAAACTCCACAACAACGAAACAAACAATCCAGTTAAGAATTGAGCATAGGACTTAAACAGACATTTTTCAAAAGAGGAAATCCAAATGGCCAACAGACACATGAAAAGATGTTCAGGATCACTAGCCATCAAGGAAATAAAGAAATTATGAGATATGTACTCTATGGAATAATACACAGGAGTGAAAAAAATTAAATCTGGTCATTTGCAACAAAATGGATGAATCTGGAAAACATCATACTTAGTGAAATAAGCCAGTCCCAAAGGGACAAATATCCTGTGTTCTCCCTGATCTGTGATAACTAATAGAGCACCTAAAAGGAAATCTGTAGAAGTGAAATTGATACTTTGAGAAGCAATGACTTGAACAACCCTTGTCCTGACTGTCAAGGATCAGGTTTTTTTCTTCTCCTTCATACTATTTATTGAACTCTTTACTTAACATAGGGTTAATCATATGTGTATAAAGTCAATTGAAAATAGATCTCAGTAAAAAATAAGAGTAGGAATAAGAGAGGGAGGAGTAAATTTATAACTGTAAAGCTGTATAGTTCTGCATACATTCCTCTGGACTTCTAAGGGTACAGCTTAAAAACTTGTCATGAGACCCCAAATCCCATTAAGCTGGGTGGTAAAAATGCTATCTTAAGTGTTAAATTGAGTCTGGTGCCATGGCTCACTTGGCTAATCCTCCGCCTGCGACACAGGCACCCCGGTTCTAGTCCCGGTTGGGGTGCCAGATTCTGTCCCAGTTGCTCCTCTTCCAGTCCAGCTCTCTGCTGTGGCCCGGGAAGGCAGTGGATAGCCTAAGAGCTTGGGTCCTGTACCTGCATGGGAGACCAAGAGGAAGCACCTGACTTCTGGCTTTGGATGGGCACAGCGCACCAGCCTTAGCAGCCACTTGGGGGGGTGAACCAATGGAAAAAGGAAGACCTTTCTCTCTGTCTGTCTCTCTCTCTCTGTCTAACTCTGCCTATCAAAAAAAAAAAAAAAGTGTTAAAGTGACCACATTAAGTGTTAAAGTGATCATGTAGATAGGTTTAAGTGTTAAAGGGATCATAAGATCAAGTGTCTTGGAATAATACTTGATATAATTAAAAGGAGAGAATATTCCAACATGGAAAGCAGTCCACACAGCAGACTCATGACAATTGCTTTAAGTAGCACTCGGATCTCAGAATCAGCCCTTAAAGTAATCTGGTCTGGCTGAAAAGCTCATGAAAGCATTTCAGGCATGGAAAGCCAAGACACTGTGGCAAAAAAAAAAAAAAAATCCTATATGAAAAATCTCTGTGAGACAGACCCCAGTGGAAAGAAGTGACCATCAAAGAAGGATGTACTTTTCTCTGAAGGGAGGAGAGAATTTCCTCTTTCTTTATGGTCTTGTCTAAATACTAATGGAGATTGTGGTTTCAAAAGGCTTCTAGAGCCTTGGCAGCTCATGTCAAGAGGCTCGGGTAATCACTGACATACATAGAGTGGTAACTGTTAAATTAACAGGAGTCACTGTGCACTAACTCCCCATGCAGGACCTCTGTCCTCAGTAAGTTGTATTATGAGAATTAACTGTAAAACTTGTTATCAGGTTTTATGTGTATGCGCGTGTGTGTGTATGTGTGTATGTGTTTGCAAACTGTTGAAATCTTTACTTAGTATAGAGTTGGTCTTCTGTGTATAACGTTAATTGAAAATGAATCTTAGGGCCAGCTCTGTGGTGTAGCGGGTAAAGCCAGCACCGCAGGCTTTATACACATACAGGCACCAGTTCGAGTCCCAGCTTCACTTCCTATCCAGCTTTCTGCAATGGCCTGGGAAAGCCGTAGAGGATGGCCCAAGTGCTTGGGCCCCTGCACCAGCCTGGGAGACCTGAAAGAAGCTCCTGTCTCCTGGCTTTGGATCGGTGCAGCTCTAGCCAATGTGGTCACCTTGGGAGTGAACCAGCAGATGGAAGACCTGTCTGTCTGTCTCTCTCTCTCTCTCTCTCTCTCTCTCTGCCTCTGCCCCTCTCTATCTCTTCCTTTCAAATAAATAAATAAGTCTTAATACAAATTTTAAAAATGAATCTTAAGGGAGAATGGGACTGAGAATGGGAGAGGGAGGAGGAAATGGGGTGGGAGAGCAGGTATGGTGGGAAGAATCACTATATTCCTAAAGTTGTACTTATGAAATTTGTACTCATTAAATAAAAGGTTTCTTTGTGGGAAAAAAAAAAAAAAACAGGAAAACAGTACTGAATTCCACCTCCAACTCCACGAAAATGTAAACTCCCTAACTGATGAATGACACCATTATTTACCCAGTTGCTCAAACCCAAAACCCTGGAGTCAAAAATAGCAAAGGCATGTTCTTTGCCTCAATTTTGCCTTCCAAATCTCATGTGAGTGCCTCTGATAAGTGGAACTTGAATGGCATCCAGAACTCCAGCTACAAAGTGGTCAGGAATTATTTTTCTCATACCTTATAACATAAACTGACAGGAAATTCTGATGATTCAAAATACTTTGTTAATCCAACAACCTCTTACCCCCTCTGTCAATAGATACTATCCTACCATCCTAATCCAATCCCCCATCATCTCAACCCAGATGGCCAAGGGCTTCCTAACTCACTCCTGATTCCAATTATGCCCCTACAACAGTCTATTCTCCAAGTGATCTTGAAAACTGGATCACCTCAGGCCTGTACCCTCAACTCTCCAATGGCTTTTCATAGCTTATCCTAACATAGTAAGAACAAACAAAAAATAAATGGTCATGTTTACCAGGAAAATTGCAGGAACAGCAAAAGTATGATCCCCACTTCACTTTTGCCTTCCAAATCTTAGGTAAGTGCAAGTGATTGATGGAACTAAATTACATCTAGAACTCCAACTGCAAGACAGGCTACAGAAAATGCAGCCTCTCAGAATGTGAAAGTCCTCAAAAAGATGCTGAAATATGTAATAGGGGCAATTTGCCATGTTCTCAAGATGTTCACTGCAGCAGTATTTACATGACCACTAAATAAAAAGGAAACAGACTAAATGGCCCCAAGTAAAAGGCTGGCATAACAAAGTATTCTACACATACATTCAGGTTTTTAAAAAATAGTGTGCATATTTTTGAATGGCATTTTATCATAGAGTGAAAAATATTCAAATATATCACTTACCAAACAAAGTCTGATCAAAAAGCAGTATATGTAATTGGATCTCAATTTCAGGGATTGCTGCAGGTTGGATTTTAGTTTCAGTGTCCCTCAAAGGCCCTCATGTTAAAGACTGGCACTATTGGGAAAGGGTACAGACTTAACCCCATTATGGCATTTCCCAGGTAAACCCAGTGGAAGGCCCTCAGGTCACTGAGTGCTTTCCTCAGAAGGTAGTTTTCCCAAGAGGGTGGGTTGTGAAACCTGAGTCAGGCCCAGAGGCCCCTCTCTCTGCTTCCTGGCTCACCACGTGATCCTCCCTCTGTACAAACTCCACTATCCACCATCCTCATCAGATGCCAGACCAACAGGACCTCCTGATCTTGGACTATGACCTGCCAAAACCATGAGAGGAAATCATCCTCCTTCCTTCAGAAACAGCTTCTCCCAGTTACTATGGTGCTGAAAAGCTGACTAATCAGGGATAACTGGAATATGACCTATACACGTGTGCTTCAGAAAGTTTGTGGAAAATGAAATTGAAAGAGAAATTTATTGGAGCAGATGTTTGGGTCAAGCATTAAGATGCCTGCATCCCATACCAGAGTGCCTGGTTGATTCGGTTAAGTCCTGGTTCCACTCTCAACTCCTGCTTTCTGCTAACAGGCACTCTGGGAGGCAGTGGATGATCATTCAAGTGGTTAGGTCCCTCCCACCCACACAGAAGATCTGGATGAAGTTCTTGGAAGTTCTTGGCTTATGGCGTCAGTCTAGTGCAGTCCCAGCTGATGTCTGTCTGTCTGTCTCTCTCTCTCTCTCTCTTTCTTTGTTGTTGCCTTGTGAATAAATAAATATTTTAAATGAGAAGGTAAGTTTATTTTAGTGCAAAAAATTTGGAAATCCATGCATAGTTTTTTTCATAATACACATTTCAATGAACTTTTTGAAGACTTATCAATTATTGTATAATCAATATTAATTCTTCAGGTGTGATAACGGCACTTTGATTATGCAAAAGAATGTCCTTTTTCTTAACAGATAAATGCTGAAGGGTCTTGAATTTTTAAATTACTATCAAAGTAACTTATAAAAGCAGAAAGAAAAATCTTAGCAATCGGTGAATCTAGGAAAATGATTTATGGTATTCATTGTACTATTCTTTCAAGTCTTCTGTACGTTTGAAATGTCTTAAAATTAAATGTTAGGGAAAAAAACTGCTGAGGAACATTGACTAGTTGTATTTATTTGCAAGGCTGCTCTGAGTTCAGGCTGTTGCTTTTCTCTAGCCACATCTTAAAAAAATGCGTGCTGAGTGCGTGTAGACAATGATGTCATCTCCAGTAACCCAATGTGGGTTTAGGCTGCTCTTTCTTCCTTTGCCCATTCTTTTCATATGCACTGAGAAACTATGACTGTTCCAGGAAAACACACACACACACACACACACAGTGGAACTAATTAAATCAGTAATACTAAAAGCATGGCATACATACCACCACATGCTACAACAATGGTAGGCAGTCATCCCCAATCAATCAAAGAACTCGCTCCTGCCAAACTTTATTACACCTCAAAATTCTCAACATAGCTCTCTAGGTAGCCTAGATTAGTGTATGGAAGCTAGCGTGTAAGAGGTAATCTTTCCAATCCATTTAGTAATATACGTTAGCAAAACCTACAAGAAGGGGACCAGCCATGTGGCATAGCAGGTTAAAGCCCTGGTCTGCAGAGCCAGCAACCCATATGGGTGCTCATTCATATCCCAGCTGCTCTACTTCCAATTCAGCTTCCTGATAATTAGCCTGGGAAAGCAGCAAAGGATGGCCCAAGTCCTTGGGCCCCCTGCACCCACATTGGAGACCCTAAGGAAGCTCCTGGTTCCTGGCTTCAGATTAGCTCAGTTTCAGATGTTGCAGCCATTTGGGAAGTAAACCACCAGATGGAAGACCTCTCTCCCTCTCTCCCTCCCTCCCTCTCTCTGTAACTCTTTCAAATAAATAAAATAAAAATCTTTAAAAAAAAAAAAACCCTAAAGACATAAATCTATGATTGTCATGACTGTCACTGAGACAGCTATTTAAAAAAAATAAAATAAAATAAAAGCTCAGGACTTGGAGCCCAAAGACCTAAATTCAAATATGCCCTGTACATCTTAATTCTAGATCCTTGGGAAAACATCTTAAACTTCTCTGGTCCCCAGTTTCCCCATCTGTAATGAACTTTCCTCACGGTGGTATGATGGTTAAAAAGAGAGAATGGGAGCCGGTGTTGTGTCAGAGCAGGTAAAGCCGCTGCCTGTGATGCTGGAATCCCATATGGGCACCAATTCCAGTCCTGGCTATTCCACTTCCCATCCAGCTCCCTGCTAATGGCCAGGTAAAAGCAGTAGATGGCCCATGGGAATCCTAGAGGAAGCTCCTGGCTCCTGTCTTCAGCCTGGCCCAGCCCTAGCCATTGCAGCCATCTGAGGAGTAAACCAGTAGATGGAAGATCTCTATCTCTCCTTCTCTCTCTGTAACTCTTTAAAATAAATAAATAAGATTTAGAGAGAGAGCGAGAGATGCACAGAATGGAGGGTGAGCACTTGGAACAGTGGTTAAGCTAGCACTTGGGTATAGCTGCAACCTATATGGGAGTGCATAGCTTGAGTCCTGCTTCCTCTGCTTCCAATCCAGTTTCCTGCTAACGCACATCCTGGGAGACAGCAGGTGATGGCTCAAGCACTTGGGTCCCTGCTACCCACATGGCAGACCTGGATGGAGTTCTGGTCTCCTGGCTTTGGCCTGGCCTAGCCCTGGCTGTTGCAGACACTTGGGGATAACAAGATGTTTAAACAAGAGGTTGGGCATGACTCCAACACAATAGACATCAAATACTGTAGTGCAAGACTACTGCAAATACATATTTCAGAGGTGGGGATCTGAGAAGGGCTTGGAGAGCTGCTGTGTGCTCCTGCAGTTTGGAGAAGGGGACAAGGAGAGGCTATACCTGATCAACCAGAATCTGACTCCCACTGGGGAACCTAAGGCTGAGAAGCAGCTAAGGCAATGGGGGTAATAGCAAAGAGAGGGCTCCCTGGGGATCAGCCAAGACACAGGGTGTTTCCTGTGGATGGGGAGGGGTGGGGAGGCTCTCATCTGGCCCTGGAGACAGACTCTGCCAGGAGCCTTGTTCTTGCTCAAGCAATCTGGTCAGGGCAATGGGAATGGCTAAGGTTTAAAGGTGTCCCTCTCAAAGCGGGTGTTGGAAGCCCAACCCCTGCAACAATGCTGGGCTGTGGTTGGTTCCAGCTTCATGAGGAAGCAATGCTGGTTTTCCGAGGGCTTGAGGCTGCCCATTCCAGTTCTTACTCTCTCACGCCCATGTAATGCCTTCCACTGTGTATGAGACAGCAAAAAAAGCCCTCATCGGGGCTTATTCTATCAACTTCCCAGCCCCAGAGACCAATGAGCAAAATAAATGCCCGTCTGTTATAAATGACCCAGCCTGAGACAGGACTGTCAGGGAGAAGGTTTATGTGGAGGGAGCTCTAGGTGGCAGCGAGAATAGGATGTGTCACCCACACAGGTGGTGCTGCAGACAGAAGAGCCACCAAAGAAGCAAGGCAGACTCCATGTTAAATATTGATCTGCCCCAGAGAAAGTAAAAATGACTTAGGACATCACCAACCATGAACTTTCTGAAGCCTTTCTCCTCCACCCTCCGAAATCTACAACTCTGGAGGGATTGAAATCATAGCTAATGAGGAGAAAGTACACAAGAAAGAGAAGAAATCTGACCATCACTTCTTTCCCAGTGTGTGTGACTTACCTGCTACAGGCACAGCTTGGGATGTTTAAGGTGGCAGGAGTTGGGAGCAGAACCGTGACCTTTTAGTGAGGATGTAACTACGGAGTAATAAACTGACACTTACTTCTGAATCAGGATGACGATTTCCTAACAAGAGCCATGGAATTCTGGATAAAAGGACTGACCAGAGGAACCACATGCCTGACAAAGATTTCACCCAGGGCAAGGAAAACTGTTCTTCCACCAACTCGGTGCTAAAGGGACATCAGGAGACAAAAACAAAATTGCAGTGCTTGCACCCCCGAGCTGTGCCTCTGTACAACACTCATTATGGTGGTATCACATGCATCTAAGAATTATCATATCCAAAGACAAACTCAGTGTCTATCCCCAAGACCTGCCCATCTCTTGCCCATCTCCTTAAACAGGGACTGTATCATTGTACTTGTTCAGGCCAGAATCTGCAAGGTCTTCCTTGCATCCTTTGCTTCTTTCAGATCCTAGACCCCAACCATCAGCCAACCTGACAAGCTCCTCTGAATCCAACCGGTTTCCACCACCATCTGGTCCAAGCTACAACTGGGTTTCCCCTGGATTACTACTGCACTGCTCCCCTAACAGGCCTTCCCTCTTTGAACCTGGTCTCTCTACAGTCTACTCTCGATGCAGCAACCAGCCCGCACGCCCCTTGTCAATCGGTTCAGATCTGCTCAGAGTCCTCCAGCACCTTCACTTTTAGAGTAAAAGCCAGTATCCTTTGAATGTCTGTAGGGTAGGATTCCCCCTCCCCCCGCCAATCTTTTTCTAACTTCCATCTCCTGCCATTTCCTGCTTGCCCTGATCTGACCACCTGGGCTCCTAGCTTACCTCAAAGGTGCTAAGCACCCTACTAATTCAGAACCTTCGCAGCTGCTGTTCCTCCTGCCTGGAATTTGCTTTGCCTTTCAGGTGTCTACTCAAATATCATCTCATTAGGAAGCCTCCCCAACTGCCTGACATAGATGACAATCCTTCTCCCCCTTCTCCCCACTCCCTCCTGTGCTTGCCACCTTCCTCCCCTCATGATAGCTACGTCCAGGTCACTTACAGACACCAGAAATGTTTATGATGACTTATGTTTGTCTGCCTTCCCCTGCCAGCCAGTATGTCAGCTCTCCAAACTAAAACTGTTGCTTTGTCCACTATATAGACAAGCAATATTTTGAGTAAATTAATGATAATTATATTAAGATATTTTATCATGTATATTAATATATGTTAAGATAATTTATATTTACATTAAGATACTTATAAAGGCTCCTAAGCTCCAATCATTTTATATTTTTTAAAAAATTCTTTTCTGTTTGGGGCAAGTTTTTGGCACTGCTGTTAACATGCCACTTGGGAGGCCCACATTTGGATCAGAGTGCTTGAGTTTAAGTCCTGGATCTGCTCCCAATCCCAGCTCCCTGCTAATATGCACCCTGGGAGGCAGCAGGTGATGGCTCAAGTAGTTGAGTCCTTGCCACTCACATGGGAGACTTGGATCCAGTTCCTGGCTCTTGGCTTTGAACTGGCCTGAAAGTGTAGCAGCAGGGATGGGAAAGTTCTCTCTCTTTCTCTTTTTCGCCCCTCAAATAAATAAAACTGCTAAAACACTTCCATGGCCCCTTACGATATTCGGAAACAAATTCTTACGTGGATAATTTCTGAGCCCCTCAGTCTCCTCATGACTCCTTTGTAGCCTGCCCTCCCCCAACACCATCTTTCTACAGGAACACCCCCTCCTATGCTGGGAGGCTTTGCAGGACAGATGGGCATGGAGGGCACCCAGGGGGTCGCCTTTGGCAACTGTGGCTGCACATCAGGACTTGGCTCTGAGACACGCAGACACCGGGCCCACATCCGGGGCTCCCCAGGCCTCTATTCTGACCACCAGATGAGAATGCCTGTCTCTGTTCATTTGACGGGAGCTCTGTTTAATTACTAACTTGGGACTTTCTGCTCTCTGCTTAGCTGCTTGTCAAGTATGTGGCACTTTTGATAATTTAAGGGTTGGAATTTAGTCTCTTTTTGCAATTGAAAATCAGCCTGGAGCCAGTGTTCTTTCTATTCAGAAAGACAAAACAGATGGGACATCAAAGGCAGTCACACTGTAATTGTGTCTCCTCTGATACATTAAAGCAGGCCTTTGCACACTGGCTGCTTGGTGTCACTGGAAACCCCTAGCGGGCCTGTGGCTTTCCCAGCATCCGCTTGTGTCTTTCCTCATTCAGTTTTGTCAAAAACATCATGCAGTGATATCATGTGGTCTTCCTCAGAGGGAGCCTGGGGGTACCCAAGAACACAGCGACAGGGGACAGGAGCCTGGCTTCTGGCACTTGCTCCACAGCCTCTGTGTCCAGTGACTTGACTGCTAACCTAACAATGATTTTAGCTGCATTTATGAATTCTGTGTTTGTTCATTCAAACCAAAATTTATTTGGTATCTCACAAACATTACACAAGTAAAAAGATTTGGCCATCATGCTCAGGATGTATGGTGATGAAGACACTGGAGGAAAAATACCATCTCAGCCAGGTAAGCATTGTACCAAAGGTGTACAGAAAGCAACCAGGCACATGGGAATAAGAGGGAAGCAGGTGACCTAAAGGATTGATATGGATTTACCAGGATTCAGTACATGGGTGGGTATTTCAGGACAGAGAAGACAGCATGTGCAAAGGGCCTGAGACAGCCTCCAACCAACAGAAAAGGGCAAGTTCACTGCAGGTTTTGTATATGTAGGGGAGGAAGTTTGAGGAAGATGTGTAGGAAGGAGACTAAGGAAAGGGCAAGAGAGAAACTGAGGCTCAGCTTATTAGGTTAAGGTCAGATATTATGGGAAAGCTTAGAGTCACTTGGTAAAATGAGTATGACAGAAATAAGAGCTAGCAATTATTCAGCTCTTATTACCCTGCCCAAGTTCTTTCTACTGGAGTTCATGGAGTTCAGAGATGGTAAATTACTTGCTCAAAGTGATTCAGCTGGAAAGAGGTAAAGATGGGAACTCAAAGGTTCTCTGTAGACTCCAGAGCCCAGCCCTTCACCATCGCTCTGTCTTGCCAGGGCTTTGCAAATATTAAATAAGCCCACGGATAGGAATGTACTTTGCAAACTATAATGTGCTACCCAAATGTAGCCACTGCTGTGTATTAGTTTGGACATGACATTCCCCAAAGAAGAGGTCTTTCTTCTTCATTGATATTTGAAAGCATTTTCTCCCCAGGCTCAGAGTGGCAAGTAAGGAAGGCTGGGAGAGCCTAAAATTATTCTGGATGAAAGGGGAGGAAGTCTGGGATTGCATGAGTCACACTGAGAGCCAGAAGAATGATAAAATCACATCGGGCAGCCCTTCTGAAAGCTTGGCCTGTGCTGGCATCTGCTGGTGCCCACAGTAGCTGTGTCTGCTTCCCCTTCTCCCAGGAACTCTCTCCTGCAAGGCAGGAGATGTGTGTGTGTGTGTGTGTGACAGAGATGGGAGGGTGAGGGGACATCTCATATAGCTAGAGAGACTTCTTGTCTCAGAGAATGATGTGCATCCATGCGAAAACCTGCCAGAACTCAACGATACTCAACTCTCAGCTGAGCACTTCCTGGGGGCACTGAGGCCCTGAGGGTCTCACACACCTTTCCCAATGACTGTGCCCTCACTCTTCCGTGGCCAGACGTCATTCTCTGGGGTTCAGAGATGCAGATAGCTGCAGGATGTTCCTTGATTTGACCAGGATCACACAACTAACTCGCGAATGGCAACCCTCAAATAGGACCAAACTTCAATTCCATTCATACTCTTTATAGCAGATGGTTTATTCCAAAGACTCAAGTTCAAAGCCTAATTCTCCAGTCTGCCATGTCTGTGATTCTGGCTCTGTCAGTTCACTGCTGGCAGATTTGTTCTGATTGATGGGTTGATGCCTGCTGTAGTTTGGTTGTCCCTCCCAATGCACACACTTGGAATTGATGTGTGCAAAAACTGAGCCCCAGTGAGGCATTCTGGGGAGGCAGGACCTTTAGGAAGGAATCTGGTTGTAAAGAGGAACTGCCACAGTTCTCTCCTGAGCCTGGATTAGTGGCCAGCAGGGCAGATTGCTAAAAAGCTCGCTCAGCCACTCCTGCTCCTCTCTTCTGCAATGCACCTGCTTGCCCTTCCAATCTCTGCCACATTATGAGGCAACCCATGGTCCTCGCCACCAGCACCATGCTTTTTGACTTCCCAGCTCCCAAAATGTGAGCTCAATAAACTTACTTTATTAATAAGGTACCAACTCTCAGGTGGTCTGTTAAGGCAACAGAAAACAGTCTAAGAAAATGCCCTTGTCTTATTCAAGAAGTTTAACATGGCTGCCTTAAATCCTTTTCTGCAGTCGGGGGGAGTCCCCTTCCACAGTGTTTGTGGGAATCCTGAGAAAAGGGTTGGGTCAGAAAACGTAAATAACAATGTAACAACCTCTAAAACCAGAACACTTGCTACCTCATTAAATATACCTTTGTACTTCACCTCTCCAGAGACAAAACTCCAAGGCATCCAAACTTACCAGTATGAAAACCTCTGCCCTTGATCACTTGTCAGTTATTGTTCACACCTTGGAAAAGTCTCTTCACCCTGGGTTCAATCAAAGACACAGAAAACTCATTTTCCAGAGTTCAGCTGAAACTTCAAGAAAAGAAATAGGCTGACCCATGTGGAATTACCAATATTTGACAACTTTGACTTACAAAAAACATAAGAACAGTAAATTTATTGGGATTCAATATAATTTACGGGGGTCTTCAGTAAGACAGTTTCCTTATCACTGCAGAGTGATTGGACAAGCCCACCCATGGCCAGATGTGAGCAGCAGACACAAGAATCACCTGGGTGATGACTGAATATGCAGATTCTCAGACCCATCCCCAAAATTGGGCCGATTCAGTACTAGAGCCAAGCGGGGCTAGTGCAGAAATTTGCTTTTCCTTTTTATTGCACATTTTTAAATATTTATTAATTATTTATTTGAAAAGCAGAGCAATGGGGCAGGGTTTGGGGGGAGAGACAGATCTTCCATCTACTGGTTCAACTCCCCCAGTGGCAACAATAGCAAGGTCTGGGTCAGGCTGAAGCCAGGAGACAGGAACTCCATCCTGGTCTCCTACATGGGTAGCAGGAGTGCAAATACTTGGGCCATCTTCTGTTGCTTTCCCAAGTGCATTATCAGGAGCTGCATTGGAAACGGGATAGCTGGGACTCTAACCAGCACTCCAAATATGGGATGCATCACAAGCGGGCCCAGGAATTTGTTATTTTAAATGCCATCCCAGAGGGAGTGGGCGTTTAGCCTAAACAGCTATGATGCTAACTCCCCACATTAGAGTGCCTGGATTCGATTCCTGGCTCCATGACCTAACTCCAACTTCCAACCAATGCAGATTCTGGGAAGCATGGTGATGGCTCAAGTAACTGAGTTTCGGCCATCCATTGTGAGACCAGGATTGTATGCTTAGCTCCTGTCTCTGGCCCCAGCCCAGCACTGGTCATTGCAGGCATTGAGTGAGTGAACCAATGGATAGGAGCATTGTCTCTCTCTGCCTCTCAAACAAATCAATCAAAATCTAAACAATGAAAACTACTGGGCATCCCAGGTCTCCCAGTGTAGGGAGATTGAAACAATGCTCCAGACGGAGTCTCCTGGGGCATTACTGGGCTGAAGAATATTCCATTCCCAAGTCCTCAGAAGACAATGTCCCTGGACACTGTACTCAGAAGAAGGGCACCTTCATTCTGCTTGTGGGCAGTCTGGTTTGAGGACCCCTGCTGTACAACAGAAAAGCTTGAAACAGCCCAGGTTCAAATCCTACTTCACTAACTCTGAAGTTCTAAAAAGTCTTTTGAGTACCCAGCTTTTTTTGTTTTAATGACTCAACCCTACCTTTTGTTGCTTTTGCCTTTTGTGTATTGAGTAGCTCCATTTGGGTACTGTGTCCAGCCTCCAGCCCCAGAAGTGAAACGCTTTGGCTCTAGGGTCAGCTGGGTACTATTTATAAGTGTCTTCCACTTCCACTTCACAGCTCCAAACCAAAGCCTCATTATCCCTGCTCTGTTTGTTCTGTGGCAGAATGGTAGCATTTACATGGAAATGGGTCAGTTTCTCCATCCTGTAATTTGGACTGTTTGGTTTTCCTTTTTGGACTTCTTTGATGCTGCTGAAGAAAGAAGTCTGGGAGTCTGGAGAAAGGAAGAGAAGGGGGCTGCAAAGGACAAGGAGGTGGCAACACTGTTCCTCTGCCCCCTGTCCCCACAACCCTCACCTCTGCCCTGGCAGGATTAAGCAATCTCTTTCCCCTTTCTGCTTTTCTGCCTCCACCAGCATTAAGGCAAGAGGTCCAGCTTCATCATCAGCACAGCACAGCGTCTGCTACAGGTTTCTGTCCCTCTCTAGGCCTTGCTTCCCATGGGAACACTGAAGTTGTTAAACCAGACAATCTCTAAATTCAACTGCTTTCATTAGCCCCCCTGGCTGCCATCCACACTACTAGGAGGTGACAAGAAAGCAAGCCTTTTATTAGCCATATGACCTAGGGCAAGTTATTTAACCACCCTGATAACAGACCATCAAAATGACTCATACCCTTCTCTTTTCCATCTCCAGTGGAATAATAAAAAAGTCACTTCTTAATTCTCAGTGCATGAAAATAATATCCAACCATGCTCCCTCCCAGCGTCCTGGGATCCAAAGAGGATGTCATTACTACACAAGGTTTTCCAAAGCCTTTGAAAGGTTTTACATCCTCTCACATCTCCACCACACCAACCACCCACTACCACCCCACAATGTAACTGCAACCATAGAACCTTCTAAGTGTAATTTCATCTCTCCCTTTATTTTTTGCTAGAGGGTTCTATGAGAAATGTGATTCCACTTTTAGACATAAACTCTAAGGAAGAACTTGTAAATGTTCATAATAAGGCATCCAGAAATCTGCCTTACTTAGGATACACTGAGGCTTTATTTACCATAATGAAAAAATAAGAAATGAGTATCCATCACTTTAAAAAACAAAAACAAAAACTGGGAAATTCATTTACGGGAAGACTATGCAGAAGCTCAAAAGAGTGAGACAGATTTGTAGGTACTAATACGGATAGACTGATAAAATACACTGCTGAATAAAAGCAGCATACAATAGGAGTTGATTCCCAGATGGAAGAATAAGGAAAGGGCAGACTGCTCTAGGCTAGAGGAACACAGTTTTTTAAAAAAAAAAATGCAGAAAGTGCATTCTCAGGGGACAGCCGGAGGAAAAACTGCACTGGAGAGTCTGCGATGGAGGAGAGATGCCGAGGAAGATGCAGACATGCTGCAACAAGCACCGACACAACACACGACCCCGCAGCCTAGAGCCGGAGAAAGCCCCAGCCTTGGAAAGCAAGGGGAGAATAGACTGCAGGGCCCGTGCCACTGGTGATATAGTTGGAGGGAGAGCCGAGTGGACTACACGGTCTTTGAGTCTGGCCCAGAGCCCTGAAGAGAACAGTGCCTACTAACCAGGTGAAAAGAGGGGGCACATTTCTCTCTCCCCATCCCACCCACAATGGAGTCCAGAAACCGGCTGAGAGAAGGTGGGTGCCATTTTGGACATTAGTAGATAGCAGCTGTGGCAGCATTCCCACTAAGATCCGGAATCAGACAAGGATGCCCTCTCTCACCATTGCTAGTCAATACAGTCCTGGAAGTTTTAGCCAGCACCATTAAGCAAGAAAAAGAAATCAAAGGGATACAAATTGGAAAGGAGGAATTCCAAACAATCAATATTTGCAGATGATATGATTCTATATATAAGTAAACCAAAAGAATCCACTAAGAGACTATTAGAACTCATAAAAGAGTTTGGTAAAGTGACAGGATGTAAAACTGACACAAAAAATCAATAGTCTTTGTATACGCAGACAATGCCATGGCTAAGAAAGAACTTCTAAGATCAATCTCATTCAGAAGAGTTACAAAAAAATTAAATACCTTGGAATAAATTTAGCCAAGGATGTCAAAGATCTCTATGATGAAAATTATAAAATGTTAAGATAGAAATAGAAGAAGATACCCAAAAAATGGAAAAATCTTCCATATTCATGGATTGGAAGAACCAGTATCATCAGAATGTCCATACTACCAGAAGCAATTTACAGATTCAATGCAGTCCCAATCAAAATACCAAAGACATTCTTCTCAGATCTAGAAAAAATGATGCAAAAATTCATATAAAAACACAAAACACCTGAATAACTAAAGCAATCTTATACAACAAAAACAAAGCCAGAGGCATCACAATACCAGATTTCAAAATATACTTTAGGGAAGTTATAATCAAACAGCCTGGTACCGGTAAAAAAAAATAGACGTACAGACCAATGGAACAGAATAGAAACTCCAGAAATCAATCCACGCATCTACAATCAACTTAATCTTTGACAAAGGCGCTAAAAGCAATCGCTGGAGCAAGGACAGTCTCTTCAACTAATGGTGCTGGGAAAACTGAAGCTCCACATGCAGACCCCTACCTTACACCTTACACAGAAATCCACTCAAAATGGATCAAGGACCTAAATCTACAACCAGATACTATCAAATTATTAGAGAACATTGGGGAAACTCTGCATGACATTGGCATAGGCAACGACTTCTTGGAAAAGACCCCAGAAGCACAGGCAATCAAAGCCAAAATTGACAAATGGGATTACATCGAGATGCCTCTGTGCTGCAAAAGAAACACTCAGCAACAGAATGAGAGAAAATATTTGCAAACTATGAAACTGATAAAGGATTAATATCCAGAATTATAAAGAGCTCAAGAAACTCAACAACAACAAAACAAACAATCCAGTTAAGAAATGGGTAAAGGACTTAAACAGACATTTTTCAAAAGAGGAAATCCAAATGGCTAACAGACACATGAAAAAACGTTCAGCATCACTAGCCCTCAGGGAAATGCAAATTAAAACCACAATGAGGTTCCACCTCACCCCATTTAGAATAGCTCACATACAAAATTCAACAAGCAAAAAATGCTAATGAGGATGTGGGGGAAAAGGCACCTTAATCCACTGTTGGTAGGAATGTAAACTGGTCCAGCCACTGTGGAAAACAGTATAAAGATACCTCAGAAATTTGAATAGAGACCTACCATATGATCCAGCCATCCCACTCCTGGGAATTTACCCAAACCAAGATACATTAGCATATGAAAGAGTTATCTGTACCACCACGTTTATTGCAGCTCAATTCACAATAGCTAAGCCATGGAATCAACCCAGATGTCCATCAACTGAAGAGTGGATAAAGAAATTATGGTATATATACACTACAGAATACTACTCACAGGTTAAAGAAAATGAAATCCTGGTTTTTTTGCAGCAAAATGGATGCGACTGGAAACCATTACACTTAGTGAAATAAGTCAGTCCCAAAAAAGACAAATACATTTCCCTGACCTGTGACAGAGTGCCTAAAAGGTAATGTATAGGAATGAAGTTCACGTTTTGAGAATCCGTGATTGTTTACAGCCCTGGTTTCCACTGTCGGGGAGGAGTGTTATTTTTCGTCACACTACTCGCTGAACTCTTTACTGAGTGCAAACTGAAACTAGAGCTTTGTGAAAATTAGGAGTAGGAACAGGAGGGAGGAGGAGGGTGTGAGCAGGGCGGGAGGGGGCAGGTAGGATGGGCAGTATCTGTTCCTGGATCTGTATAAAGGAAACGCATGAAATTGGTATACCTTACATAAAACGTTGCAAGGCGAGCCTTCCTGAACTTTCTCTGACAAACAAGCCCAGAGGAGTAAACCTCCCCAGTTCTCTGGCGCCAACTCCTGGGCCGCCCTACCATGACATCACTGCACACAGGCTTACAGGCCCTCAGTGTAGAACTGGGTCCTGCTGTTCCGGGCGGGGAAAGGCGCCCTGTGGCGCTGAGCTACGGGACTTGGCCACAGCCAAACCCACCACAAGCGCAGGCGAGGCCTCACAGGGCCTGCATGCCCACCATGCCCACAGAGAAGCTGCAGCAGAGAGCCCGCCCCCGCGAGCCCCGCCCCGGAAGTGGCCACCCCCCCCCCGGACGTAGAGCGTGCTGGGCGGAGCCTCTCCCTTAAAGGTTCTGAGCGAGCGCCCAGCCGTTAGTTTTCCAAACGGTTTTTGGCCGTTAGCCAGGGCGATGGGCCCATCGGGTTGGGAGCTAGGGAGGGAGCTAGCTAAGTAACCCGCGCTTCCAACGAAAACAGGAGTTGTGATGGGGAAAGTGACAGCGCCAGTCCTTTCTTGGGAGGAGCAAAGCCTTCCCAGAAGGGCACCCCTTTCACGCAGCAGTGGGCAAGGAGGGAGGGCGGGCATGGTGCAAGAGTTTTGAGGGTTCATGATGAAAAGTTTCCTTCTGAAGATGCAGGGTGCCGCTCAGAAGGGGGGGTACGGGTTTTGAGAGGGGTGAAGAAGGTGGGATTTCGTTCTGAGTAGGACGAGAGGCCACGGAGACAGGGGCCGGTACCTTTTGTGTTCCTTTGCTGATGTCTTCCAAGTACTTGGAGCAGTGCCTCCCGGACTCCACCCGAAGACGGATCTGGTTCCGGCTGAACATGCAAAGCTGCACGGTTGATTCAGGTTATTTCAAGAGACCTTCTTGCCCTTGACTTGTTTCCTGGGACAAAGCCACTGAAACAAGAAGCCGACCCCAACTGGAGCTACAACTAGGGGTCTTGTTGGCTAGCGGGTTGACCAGATCCCTCGTCCAGGAGGGTGACTCCGACTTTGTTAAGTCCCATGTCCCTACTATTCTCCTTAGTGCCTTTGCACTTTGGGTCCCCTGTGCTTACTCTCATCCTTTTATTACTTTTTTTTTCCCCCCTGGCTTCTCCGTGGGGTCTGAAGTTTAGGAACTTTGGGCTTCTCTGATGACCAAGGGTGTCCAGACCTGGGGATTCATTGGTCTTGACTATTTCCCTGGTCTAGTTAACCTTTGAAGGAATCCCTAAATGTATTCCTAAGTTTATCTCCATCATCATATTCCTAAAGGAAAAACTTAAGATACTTACCTTTTTTGGTGAGCTGCTTCCCTCTGGAACTTTCCCGCAAGGACTGAGGCCAGGGCTTGATAACAGGGGAAAGGCATGAAAAGAAAGAAAAAGACAACAGTAAGGTATTATCTGCATTTGGATCAAGGGAGGAGAGCCTTAGAGATTGAATAAGAGAAAGGGAGACTGGTGGGGGAACATTAGCTGAGAACAGCAGAGTAACCAGTAGGAACTCGCTGTGCAGAAAAGGAAAACCTCAAAAGGCCAGACACATGTCTTTGGTCAAGCCTCCAAGGTTGGGGATTTGGATGCTCCTAAGGACTGTCCTCCTCTGGCTGACCTCCAGACCTCCAGACAGGTTGGAGGACTTGGGTAGTGCTCAACAGCAAGTGTTGCCAAGGTAGTTACAGAATAGAGTTGATAGTACTCCCTGTGTTGTGTTAGAAACAATCCTTTCTGTATTTTCTCCTGCAGAATTTGGAAACCACTGTCTTTGTGATTTTTCTCTCCAGAAGCTTCCAGACACAAAGGCTGAGGAGAGAGTCTCTACCCGTGTTCCATATGTCTGCTTGCGAGGTCTTCCAAGAGCGAAAAACAGATAAGCAGAGAGGAAAAGTCTCCCGCTGGAAAGCAGAGCGTGAGGAGGTAGGGAGAAGCAAGTCTTTAGGAGGCACCTGCCACCAGGAGCAGGTCACAATGAGCAGCTACCTGAGACTCTTGTGTAACAGAAGAGGCCAAACAGATGGGGTCTTGTCCCCTGGCGAGCTCTCTGGGACAGTGTTCCACTAGACTGTAATCAAGACAAACTGATATGTTAAAGTGAAGTCTGGGCCAGTGCCGCGGCTGAATAGGCTAATCCTCCGCCTGCGGCACCGGCACCCCAGGTTCTAGTCCTGGTTGGGGCGCCTGATCCTGTCCCAGTTGCCCCTCTTCCAGGCCAGCTCTCTGCTGTGGCCCAGGAAGGCAGTGAAGGATGGCCCAGGTCCTTGGGCCCTGCACCCACATGGGAGACCAGGAGAAGCACCTGGTTCCTGGCTTCGGATCAGCGCGGTGCGCCAGCCGCAGCACAGCGGCCATTGTGGGGTGAACCAATGGAAAAGGAAGACCTTTCTCTCTGTCTCTCTCTCACTGTCCACTCTGCCTGTCAAAAAAAAAAAAAAAGTGAAGTCTGGTGATGGCGGGGGTTGATAGCCAAGCAAGTCAGGATTTGTGGGGTGAATTGGAGATATTATTGGTGAGAGGTCGAGGTCCTGACAAAGCAGTATCACATGAAGAGGTGGGGTCTGGCTGGAGAGGAAGTCTAGGCTCTTGAGTGTGTTCTGGAGCAGAGGATAAAAGGTTGATGGGGAGGTGAGAAAATGGTTCTTGAAGACCATGGGCCCCTAAAGCAAAAAGGGATCTGGTGCCCGGGGCTGCTGAGAGCAAATAAGGGGCTCCAGGAGGTGAGGCGGAGACTGAACGGAACTTCCATATTTGGTTGAAAACATGAGACAGCTGGTAGTGGCAGCGCAAAAGGAGGGAAAGGAAAGACATGGGCAAGGAGGACAAGACCCCTGGGTCAGGCAAAGGAGATGAGGCCAACGTGGGCGTGGAAAAGCGAGGCGTTAGGAATGTGGGCACCGGTGGCAGAGAGAAAGCCAATAATGGGGGTTAAAGGAGTGATGAGGCAATGGGACCCGTTGTGAAGTGCAGGGTGCAATGAGAAGAAAGCAAACAAAATGCAGAAGTAGAGGCAGAGACGAGGTAGAATCCGCCTGCAGGAGGAGACGCAATGTGAGGGTCCTGGGCAGAAAGGGTGATAGTAATAGGCAGGAGATGGGAAGGGCTCAGACAGGGTCTGGTACAAGGCAGAGGCCAGGATTAGAGGCCTCAGGCACAGGATCAAACGTGACAGAGGAAACAGCATCTTTCCCAAGTTTCCCAGAAGCAGAAGGTCAACTGCCATGGTCAGGCTCTTTCACCTCTGCCTGCACAGATCTAGACACACAGTAAGCACAGTTTAATCGGGGACCTTGCCCAGGTGGCTACAGGAGGCTGCAAGCTTGAGCCAGGAACAAGAGCGTCTGGCGTGGGTGAGGGCAGCAGAAGCTGCTGTCCCTTCTCATTCTCCCACATCTTGGATTTCAAAGTACTCCTTTCATCTCTCACCACAGGACTGTTTCATACTCAGTCCTTAGACGTGCCCCCTCCAGGAGCAACCCCAGGCTACTAACATTTGCATAGCCCCTGCTGGGAAGAGGGAAATGGTAAAGAAGGGAAGAGGTTATTACTTCCAGAAAAGCTCTCATGCCACCCAAGTTTCTTTCTAGAAGTTCCACAAGCTGATGAAGCAGGAGACTGGATTGCATGTTGAGAAAGTGAAAACCAGTTTGGTCTGAGAAAATGCAAGTCTACCATGCACATCGGGCTGGCAAACAGATGCAGTTAAATCAGCTGCAAAGTTAGCAGGAAATTATATTTCTTCTAAGAAAATACTAATGACACCTAGTAGCACAGCTACTGCTTTGGTACTAAGAAATCTAGTTTTCTCAAATTATAGTTTATCAGAAACCTGATTTTCCAAATCACTTTGGTAAGAAGAAAATATCCCATTCTTAATTGCCAGATCTAATTTACTTCTACATGCAAGGCTCTCTTAATTTCCAATAACAACCCACATCTTCACAGGTCATTTCTGAGGAACGTGAGTTCCATGGCTGCCTTACCAGCCAGATCTGATGTCACCTAAATGTCACCTTTCTTGGTGACACCTCCTGGTTCCTCTGTTGTGGCCTCCCTCATTGCTTTGAGCCAATAAGCCTGAGTTTGTCAGGCTGAAAGTTTGCTCCCGGTAGACAGAAGCTGGTTAGCACATTATAGATTGTCGTGGGATTTGCTCATGACTCTGGACGCTATGGCTGTCTACCTTGACTCAGCAATAATGAGCATATCTGATATTCCTTTGCAGTAGATTTAGACTCTGGTTATCCCTCTGGCCTTTCGGTGGTTGGTTATTATTTGAAATTTTTGGTTTCCCATCAGACTTTGATGTCACCTGGAGAAATCTGGTTTTTAACACCATATCCTGTTTTCTGTTTGCCCATTCCTTTCTGTTTGTCTGTGAGCACTTTCTCCAGTCGTCTCTGGCTATGAGCAACTAGCTTTGAGAAAGAGCTCTCCATACCGGGTGGCTGTTGGTGTCTCAGGTCAGCAAGTAGAGGCAGCTTCACCTTGGAGTTGACAGCGGAAAATACAAGTAATAGTTTACCTTTGATCAACAGTCAAGCAATTTCTCACAGGATTGTCTGTTAATAAGCTTGTGCTACCTTCTGGTATAACTTCCCTGAGGATAAATTAGAATTATAGTGGCCACTTGAGGAACTTTGACATGAACAAGGATGTTCATTTGAGAAGTGCCTGAGGCAAAAAGGGGAAAGAAAGCCTCAAGATGCGGTTGTATATCTGGTCTGCCTAAAAGAGAGAACACCGTGATTAGTGTAGGCAGTTTCTCCTCCATTTCCATTCTATGGGGATTAATAAGGTACTGTCTTTTAATTGCATGAATTGTCAAGGTCTTGACTTACTGTTGGAACTAGATGTAATGACTGTCTTCTGTGTCTCTGTTGTATATATGGGGGGAAAAAAAGCATTTCCCACGTCAACACCCCCTTCTCCTTACAAAGCAAAGGAAATCAGCACAGTGATAATTTCATATTTGTCAAAAGCCACCTCTCTTTGTTGTCCTTCTCCATTCCTCTCACTTGGGAAATTTTAAAGATTAATTGCCCAGAGTGAGGGGAATTTATCATTCTGCACACTAAGTAGTTCAAAGTGTCTAAGAAAAACGTTTAATAGGCAGTTTCTTTGGCATTAAAAATGTAGACATGGGGCCAATGCCGTGGCACAGTAGGTTAATCCTCTGCTTGTGTTACAGGCATCACACATGGGTGGGTACCAGTTCTAGTCCCAGGTGCTGCTCTTCCAATCCAGCTCTCTGCTGTGGCCCCCGGGTGCCTACGTCCCTGCACCTGCATGGGAGACTAGAAAAAAGCACCTGGCTCTTGGCTTCGGATCGGCACAGCTCTGGCTGTTGCAGCCAGAACAAATGGAAGGAAGATCTTTCTTTCTGTGTCTCCCTCTCACTGACTGTAACTCTACCTCTCAAATAAATAAATAAAATGGCCGGCGCCATGGCTCAACAGGCTAATCCTCCGCCTTGCGGCGCCGGCACACCGGGTTCTAGTCCCGGTCGGGGTACCGATCCTGTCCCGGTTGCCCCTCTTCCAGGCCAGCTCTCTGCTGTGGCCAGGGAGTGCAGTGGAGGATGGCCCAAGTCCTTGGGCCCTGCACCCCATGGGAGACCAGGAGAAGCACCCGGCTCCTGCCATCGGATCAGCGCAGTGCGCCAGCCGCAGTGCACCTACCGCGGCGGCCATTGGAGGGTGAACCAACGGCAAAAGGAAGACCTTTCTCTCTGTCTCTCTCTCACTGTCCACTCTGCCTGTCAAAAATTAAAAAAATAAATAAATAAATAATAAATAAATAATAAATATTTTTTTAAAAAAAAATGTAGACAAAGGGCCAGCACTGTGGCATAGTAGGTTAAACCTCTCCCTGCAGTGCCGGCATCCTATATGGGCGCCGGTTCTAATCCTGGCTGCTCCACTTCTGATCCAGCTCTCTGCTGATGGCCTGGGAAAGCAGTGGAAGATGGCCCAAGTACTTGGATCCCTGCCCCCCGTGTGGGAGACCCAGAAAGAAGCTCTTGGCTCCTAGCTTTGGACGGACCCAGCTCTAGCCATTTTGGGCATTTGAGGAGTCAACCAAAGGATGGAAGACCTTTCCCTCTGTCTGTTCCTCTCTCTGTCTGTAACTCTGCCCCTCAAAACAAATAATAAATAAATTTTTAAAAAGTAGACAAATATTTTAATAATAATCTTCATTACTACAGTTCTTAGAGAAAGATCTTAGATTTTTAAAAAATTTATTTGAAAGGCAGAGTTACAAAGAGGCAGAGGCAGAGAGACAAGTCCTCCATCAACTGTTTCATTCCCCAAAGGCTGCAATGGCCAGAGCTGCGCTGATCTGAAGCTGAGAGCCAGGAACCTCCTCCAGGTCTCCCATGTGGGTGCAGGGACCCAAGGATGTGGGCCATCTTCCACTGCTTTCCCAGGCAATAGCAGAGAGTTGGATCGGACGTGGAGCAGCCAGATCTCAAACCAGCTCCCACATGGGATGCCGGCAATATAGACAGTGGCTTTATCCACTATAGCACAACACCAGCCCCAATCTTAGTTTTAATATAAGAGCTTTTAAATATGATTTTCTCTCATGAATCTAAAATTTATAAAATATATTTTAAGTACCCTATAATATTTCTGATAAGTATATAAATGTTGGACAAATAGCAATGAGTTTATCATTTTTATTAAAGACAACTTTGTGTATATTGGCCTAGTTTTATTATATAAAACTTAAATGTTAAGATAATATTCTAGTTTGTATGATATAAAGACTAAGGTTAAAACTTCTCAAGATTTAAACTTTCTGGCCGGCGCCATGGCTTAACAGGCTAATCCTCCGCCTTGCGGCGCCAGCACACCAGGTTCTAGTCCCGGTTGGGGCGCCGGATTCTATCCCAGTTGCCCCTCTTCCAGGATAGCTCTCTGCTATGGCCTGGGAAGGCAGTGGAGGACGGCCCAAGTCCTTGGGCCCTGCACCCGCATGGGAGACCAGGAGAAGCACCTGGCTCCTGGCTTCGGATCAGCACAATGCGCCGACCACAGTGGCCATTGGAGGGTGAACCAACGACAAAAAGGAAGACCTTTCTCTCTGTTTCTCTCTCTCACTATCCACTCTGCCTGTCAAAAAAAAAAAAAAAAAAGATAAAGATTTAAACTTTCTAAATTGCCTAGCTTTTTTTTTTTTTTTTTTTTTTGCTTTTATTTTTGTTTTAAGATTTATTTATTTGAAAGGCAGAGGGAGAAACAAAGATCTTCCATCTGCTGGTTTACTCACCAAATGACCACAACAGCCAGGTCTGGGCCAGGCCCAAACCAAGAGCCTGGAACTCCCATGTGGATGGCAGGGGCCCAAGCACTTGGGCCACCTCCTACTGCTTTCCCAGGCACATTAGCAGGGAACTGAATGGGAAGTAGAGCAGCCAGGACTTCAACTGGCTCTCCCATAAGAGATGTGGGCATCACAAAGCAGCAACTTAACTCCTGCACCACAATGCCAGTCGCCATATTAGGGTTTTATTGTTTTGTTTTGTTTAAAGATTTATTTATTTATTTATTTGAAAGTCAGAGTTGCAGAGAGAGAGGTCTTCCATCCACTGGTTCATCTCCCAATTGGCCACAATGGCCACTGTGCCAATCCGAAGCCAGAAGCCAGGAGCTTCTTCTGGGTACAGGGGCCAAGGACTTGGGCCATCTTCTATTGCTTTCCCAGGCCATAGCAGAGAGCTGGATTGAAAGTGGAGCAGCCAAGATTTGAACCAGGTACCCATGTGGGATGCCAGCACTGCAGGCAGCTGCTTTACCCACTACACCACAGCTCTGGCCCCACCATATTAGTTTTACAGGACAAGAAAAGGATCATTATTGGGACAGATTTTTTTTTAAGATTACAAAATGTAAAATTGCATATAAGTGACGTTATAGGACAGATGTCTTTACAAATGTTTTATAAAAGTTTATTTATTTGAAAGGCAGTTACACAGACAGGGAGGGAGAGACAGGGGCGGGGGAGATCTTCCATCTGCTAGTTCACACATCAAATGGCTGCATGACCAGGGCTGGGCCAGGCCAAATCCAGGAACCAGGAGCTTTTTCCAGGTCTCCCACGTGGGCACAGGAGCCCAAGAACTTGAACCATTTTCTGCTACTTTCTCAGGCACATTAGCAGGGACCTGGATCAAAAGTGGAACAGCCGCAACTTGAACTGGCATCCATATGGGACGTCAGCATTGCAGGTGGTGGCTTTGCCCACTACGCCACAGTGCCACTATGCTGGCCCCATAGAAGGATTATGATCTTATAAAACTTTTACAATACTATAAATCATAAAGACTTAATGCTTAGTGAAAATTGTAATTTATATTGTAGTTTATATTATAAAATAATTTATAATATATATTATTATAATATATAATATAAAATATAATATCATATATAATAAAATATAATGATATATTATTATATAATATAAAATATAATAATTTATATTGTAGTTTATATTATAAAATAATTTAATTGCAGTTTATATTATAAAATCTTGGAAAATATGAGTTACTTGATGAATAATATTTGGATATATGAATAATTTCTAAGCTAAAAAATATAAATCATACAAAGGGTATTTTAAAAATGTGTGGAAAACAAATGATAGTTTCTCTTGTTGCAAAAATTTTTGAAATTCATGCATAGTTTTCTCATAATACACATTTCCCATAAATGTTTTGAAGACCCCTCATATATGTGATTTCAAAACTTTCACACCAAGATACATTTATTTGAATTCCATGTTCCATGAACTTTTTTAAGTACCCTTGTATATATGCTTTTAATTTATCCTTATTCTCCATACTATATAAAGGTTTGTTAATTAATAGAACACATAAATGGGTTTGGATGATGTATTTATTCTGCCTCCTGGCAATATGAAAGGTAATATATGTGCTCACAAAAACTGAGTTAGACAGTTTTTTGTTTCTTTCAGTAAAAAACTAAAACCCATGTCTGGAGAAAAATTAATTATTTTGACTATTTGTGGTAATTAATAAAAATGATTAAGACAACATATATTATAATAACTTCAGAAAAGTATAAATATAGATACAAGCTAAAAATATGGCCCATCTAAAAAGGGTGATTATTAAAATGCCAATTCGAATATTATGTGCTTTTGTTTTAATATGTTAAGATAAATTCTATTTTAGGACTAAAATTTTAATATCTATTTCTATATGTCTGTATATAGTTACATAAGTGTATTTTAATTTTTAAAACTTATGTAAATGATAAAAGACAAGTTTAGTGTGCTATTCCATGGAAATTGAATAATTCACAGAAAAATGCTAATGTTTATCTGCAGATTCTAATATGGATACTATTCAAAAAGTGAAATTAGGATTTTCTTTCTATAAATAACCAAATTATTTTGTGCCTGGATGACTTTTTTCTGTCAAATCACCAAAATATTCATTAATTCTCCATCCTTCTGGTATTATCTTGAATAATTTTAATACAGTTTATTATTTTCTCAGGTACTGGATCAGGCATCAGACAAAGATGTCATTGAACTTCCATGACAAGGACTTTATCAGCTACTGTTAACAATTAACACAACAGTAAATCCCTGCCTCCCAAATGTGAAGACAGAAACCCTGCTTGAAGGAGCTCTCCCCCGGAGGAGTCACCACACAGCAAAGCTGATGACTGCGGGCAGAGGCCCCTTCCACCCGAGACCTCAGAGGCGGGCTGGTAACTTCTGGAAGTGCACACTCCCCAGGAACCGCTGGACAAAGCACCCAGAGCCACAGAGTATCCTGCTTTAACCTGCATGGGCTTTGCTCTTTACCTTTATGCTTTCCCCTTTGCCACGTTAAGATTTAAATTGCTGACACTTCCCCATTAACTATGACACTTCAAGGTCTTAATACTCTTTTTTGTGGTCCTAGTCACTCCTGGGTCTAATGCTACAGTGTGCTTAAGATGTGGCCAAGGTGTGCAATTATTATACTGTCTGTCTAGTTGGTTCTTACTTTTCTTTGGTGCCACCCAATTTTCTTAGTTACCAATTTCTTGGAATTAGTCAAGGACTTATCCAAGAGATGATTTTGGTATAACACTACTGAAGTAGGCCAAATAGCCAGAATTCTAAAGTCCCCTATCAAATCATACACAGAAAGGAAGGTTTCAAACAAAGCAATCTTCTGAAACCTTTTGTGAAATTGGGCTTTTCCAACCAAATATTCACAGAAGGCAAGGCAGTGATGAGGGTGAAAGGTGTGATGATGAGGTGCTTTGAGAAAATTAGACCCACTCAGAGCACAGGGACAGTAACAATCCAGTGATGAAAGATGGGCCTCCACAGGGGACTCCCACAAAGAGGCAAAAAAGCTCACTAAGCTTCCGGGGAGTCCACAGAGAAGAAGGAAGTCAGTGGATGGCCTGGAAGTGGGCCCCTGTAGAACACAGCGACAAGGTGGGAACCAGAGGTAAAAGGCTCGGAGAGGGGGGCCAGCTAGGATCTCCCGAGAGTCTGGCGAGAGGTTGAAGGCAGAGACTGAGGTGACCCACTCAGAGGCTCTTTGGGATCTGTGGGACTGCAAGGCAGCCTATTCCACAGCTGCTCAGACAACAGAATGCCAACTTCCAGGGCCACAATGTTACACAGATCACAAACATAGCTCTTGACAGACGTCCCCCGACTACCTGTACAGGGAGCTTGTCCAGTGGCTTCAAAAGTCAGGAGGAAGCAGCTGAAATCTGCAGAGTTGGGACGGGGAGAGGGCTTGTCAGAACGGGAACCACACTGCATCCTTCAGCTTCCCAGACCTCACATTGCTTCTCTATCTCCAACACAAGGCTGGCTTCCCCATTCCTTTCCCTGGGGACTCCCCCTCCAAGCATCCACCCCAGGCTGCACTGGGCCCTGAGCCTGCTTAGTCATCCTGGGAAATGGGGATACAGGAGAGAGGGAAAAGGTTATTAATGACCTGTTTGTTATGGAAGATTGTCCCCTGCTACCTCAGGGTCTTCCAGTCAACCTTTCCAGTGTGAGAAACCAAAGGCCTGTGCTTCTTTGTGCTGAAAACCAAAGTGATCATGTTAAGAGACTGACTAGAATGGTCGTTAGGAGAGTCTAGACTCTATAAATGCAGCACTGTGCAAGTTGAAGTGGCCCTGACGGTCATAGTGAAGGCTTTTCACAGACATTGTCTCAGGTAATCCTCACAACAACCCTGTGAGGTATGGAAGCCACATACTACTTCGCAGGAGGAACCTGCACCTTGAGGAAGTCGGGCTCTTGTCCAAAATCAGGACCTGGAAGCTCTACCTCCAAACCTAATAGTGGTTCCGATATCGCCCACACGGCCCACCCTCAGAAGGCAAGTCTCCTGGGCCAACCCCGCCATTCTTCACACAGATGCATAGACTGAATATAGGTGTTCTGTAGGCCTAGGCATCCCTCTGGAAGTTCTGCTTCTATAGGAGATCATATCCAGCATCTGATTTCCTAAGATTGTAGACCTGGGACCCTTGTGGAAAGGCAAGATCTAGATCCTCTTTTCACTCTGCACTGATCTTGAGACACACAGAGTAGCTGGAGCTCAAGTCTCACTCTCCTGTCTAGGCAAGCTGAAGACATGATTCATGCTGAATGTGATTTTGTATATTGAATGAACAGAGCTTTGTGATCCAGCCCTGTTTTATACTTTAAAGTGGATAAAATATTTTCTATTTTTCCTTCTTCAAAAATTTCAAAAAAGGTTTTCTATCTGTCATACTCAGTTGAGTTTTTTCAGTTCCTACCCTCTTCTGATGAAGGGCACAGATGCCCAGAGGTGCAGGAACTGTGTACTGTGTCACAGGGAACTCTGTCCCAGTGGCAGAGCTTGGGCTCCGGCACCTGCTTTGATGCTTTCTCCCTGTCAGCCCTAACATAGTGGAAAGCCTTGGCCCAGAGACACCCAAGATGGAACCATGACTGGGAAGAGGTGAGGGACTCTGTTCTATAAGTACCCTGAACTCTCTTAACCCAGTCCATGGCCATCAAATCACTGTGATGAGGGTTTTTATCCTAGAGCTGTTTACCACATCTAGAAAGGTCTATGAGCCTTGGATATCAACCTCAGCTCCCATACCCATCCATTTCCCATTCTCCATTCATGATATTCTAACCTTTCTTAAGACTTTTGATCCCAAGGTGGTCCTTACGGCAATAAAATTGATTTTAGAAAAGCAGGAAGAAGGATTCCCTTACCAGATGTGTCTGTTTTTCCTGGGTATTGACTATATTTTGATTCCTCTGTAAATAAGAGGAACAACAAAAAGAGCCCCCACATTACGTAGGAAATATAGAATAGATGGAACTATGTCCCAAGACTCATTGAGATGCATCTGAATGGAATTCATCCAAAGTGCACAGCTGCCCCTGGTCTTGGAGTCGCAGTACGGAGGGTGAGAGAGGGCTCTTAAAAGAGGCTGGTGAGCCTACAATATCCCTGCTCCCACCATCCAGCCTAGCAATCCTGCCATCCTCCTGGGCCTTCTAGACCCTACCATCCTTCCTGGGTCTTACCATTTTCCAACTTTACACTTTTATCAAATCACAAATAGATGGCACTGCTGTTGTCTCTTTATTTTACCTACAACCTAGTTATTGGCTGGGTAGTTCTTTACCCCCTGGGTCATCTCAGTCTCGACCTTATCACTCATATAATATAGCCTCTCAAAGTGTGGAGTTCTCCCAGGAATTTATGCTAAATTCCAAGGATTTGCATTCTCAAGATTCCTGTGTTTTTAACTCTAGCTCCTCACTTTGCAACAACCCAGACAAAGGATACAACCCTACTTTCATACCCAGAGTCCATTCACATAAAATCATTAGAGAATGATGTCTTCTTTACAAAAGATACTGTAAGAGTGATCAACAGGGCCAGGGACAGAGCACCCTCTGGCAAATAACTTTAAAATCCCTATCTACTGAATTATACATGGTGTTATTTTCTAACCTGAAACAGCCTCAGGCCAGGGCACCCAATGCTTTGATGAGGCTTTCCCAGAGCTGGCAATAAAACTCTGTTTCTGCTTTTGTTCCTCCCTCTCTATCTTGGCAAGATCCCCCTCTGATCCTCTGGGAAGCTACCTCTGACACAGCTGGGCCCCGGGGTACAGGCCTGATTGTCCCCCGGTGTACTCCCATTGCACCTTGTACTCCCACCTACCCAGTGCTGGCTACCTCTCTGTCTTTCCTATTAAACTGTAAGCTTTGAAAAGGAAGTACCTGTTTTGTTCAATACTACGCCTCAAGTTCCTAGCTCAGTACCTACTTTAATGTGTGTGGATGTCTGGATGGATGGGTGGATGTGTGCTTATGTGTATGTGTAGGTGAATGAATAAATGTGTTGCATTTGAGGTGCTTGTTGGGCATCCAGATGAAACCAACTAACAGATAGTTTTTGGATATGGAGTTCAGAAAAAAGTTCTGGACTGGAGAGAAACCAAGTTCAAACAAATGAGACTTCCCCTTGGGAATCATACATTTTATAATGTACTTGTGTTGTCAGTAGTAGCTTGGCAGCCTCTGGTTTCAAGTCTGTTTATACTCTAGGATAATCCCTACCACCACATCTTAATCCCAGACCCCTAGTCCTCATGGTCCTGAAGTCATTACTCCCAGCTACTTTATCACAATTCCCTGTGGGTAATTGTTAGGTAAGGCCCAAAGAATGCACAGAGATGACCAGTAAAGGCGGAAAAGAATTTTATTTTAGGACATCATAGTGGGATGTGAAGCAGGGGCCCTTTAAAGCTACTGACCAGGAGAGGGAGTTGTATGTAACTGTACAAAGAATTTGGAAACCTGTATCAGTAACTTTTGACCATGATAATGGACATGCAACTGCTGATTGGTAGTATGTTCTGGTGGTTTGGAATGTCCAAGTAGGGTGCTTATAAAGTTTACTGCTGGGGCAGTAAAATCCCATCAGATCTGGGGATTAGCTATTTGTGCCCAGTGACCTGACAGATACTGACAAAGGCAGCCTCTGAATACATACATACAGAGAGAAAACTTTTGATGTTATATAAAAAGCCTCCTAGAGGAGATGGAACTGTGGAACACGGAAGATGGTGTCAATGGCTGCCTCCTGCTGAGACAGGGCATAGTCAGGGAAGTGGTTCTGATGTAGGCAGGCAAATAGCATAAAATCAATTAGGTTTGTGAGCTGGAAGGCCACACCCCCTGTGTGATGTCATGCCCCACCTGACCCCACCTGTATGCCTACCTGCCAATCAGACTACATAACCACTCCCCTTTGGAAGTAGATAAAAGGCCTGGAACATGGTGGGCCCTCCCCTTGTTCCATGCCTTCCGGGCATGTGGCCTATTGGCCTGCTCTCTGCCTTCACGCTGTTACTTGCGCTAAGCTACCTGTGGCTGCTCATAACCATACTCTTGCTCCATGTGGCTCACTCCTGGCCAGCTTTCTGTTTGGTATGGACACAACTTAGCTTCTAGACGTCTCTTTCTTCCTAAACAAAGCCTTCACTTTCCTGCACATTTCTCCCACTGAAGAAAATCCTTAAAAACTGACCATGTTGTCTGGTCTATTTGAGCCAGTATGCCGAATTCTTCTCTGAATACGTGGCAAGAGCCCACAGGCTTATTAATATTGAAAATTATTAAATAAGCAGTCCAATATCAGTTCCTCACCCTCCAAATTCTGGGTCTGAAGTCATTGAGTCATTGGCTGGTAGTGGACGTCCCTCATCAGGAGGATGTCGTCAACATGGGTTTGAGTGAGGTCTTGGACCACTGAGTGAACGAATCACTTCAGTAACTGATGGAGGCATGGCCCTAGAGATCAAAAACAAAAACAAAAACAAAACAAAAAACCTTGTTATGAGGGTAGTGAGAAGGAGCATAAGCCAAGGTAGCCAGGAGGATTTTTCAAACCAGCTACTCAAAGGGTCAGAGATCCACTGTTGCGTTTCAGATGCCCTGTTTGCTAACCCACTTAAAGGCAAAATACCTGACAGGAGAGTGGAGGTGTTGGGCCTATAATATAATCAGGTGGGCTTTAAGGCCTGGCCAGGTAGGTGTGAGGCCTCAGGAGGGTGGCAGGGTCTGCTAGACCTGTGGGTTGACCTGTAGCTATCTCTCTCCACATGGGGTACTGGAAGATACATCACCGGGGAAGTCTGAATCTCCTAAGACTGCCCATTGACTCCCATTACCTGGCCCAACTGGGGAAAGAGCTGGCTTGAAAAGGAGGCTAGCAGAGTAGGCAGTTACCATGTCTAAAAGAAAATTCACAGTCCCAGCAGCTATGTCAACAATGACCCTACCCTCCATCCCCTCACTAGTGGTGGTTGGCTTGGGAGCAGGCGGAGTAAAGGGCTTCTTCAACTTAGGGCCAACAGGGTCTGCAGTTCTAACCAGGGAGTCCTTTGACCCTCAGGGCAGTTCCATTTCAATTGATTCAGCTGACAGGGCTCCTTCAGAGACTAACTTCTGTCCCTGACAGTTGCTGTCCAATGCCCTGGCTTCCTGCATTGAAGACAGGTGCTATTTTTGGGTGGACTGGCCTTTTTTTGGTCTCCTTGACATCAGAGAACTATGTAAAGTGACTATAAATTGGCCTTCCACCTATCCTTACATTGCTCCTTCTGCCTAGCTTGCTCCACTTCCTCCTGGTCTCTGTTAAAATAGACCACAAAGGCAGCCCGTTTGGATGTTAGCCAAGGTGAGGCGGGATGCTCAGTGCCATTCCTAATTTTTGAAGCTTCTTTTAATATCAGGGGTGGCCTGAACTAGAAATCTATAGTCACGGCAGATTCTGACACTTTGTGTCTTTCCCTAGGAGTTAAGACAGTGTCCCTGAGAACTGTGTCCTTCCAGAAAAGATCAAATGTGGTGATCACCTTATGTAACCTATCTACAATTTTTTTTTAGAATCTAGAGTTTTTTTAAAGACTTATTTATTTGAAACTTAGAGTTATACAGACAGAGAAGGAGAGGCAGAGAGAGAGAACGAGGTCTTCCATCTGCTGGTTCACTCTCCAATTGGCCACAACGGCTGGAGCTGCGCTGACCCAAAGCCAGGCGCCAGGAGCTTCTTCCAGGTCTCCCGTGTGGGTGCAGGGGCCCAAGGACTTGGACCATCTTTTACTGCTTTCCCAGGTCATAGCAGAGACCTGGATTGGAAGTGGAGCAGCCAGGGCTCGAACCAGCGCCCATATTGGATGCCAGAACTGCAGGCGGCAGCTTTACCTGCTACACCACAGCGCCAGCCCCTACAAATTTTTGAGGTCATTAGTAAAACTTTCCATCTCTCTTTTAATTCTGCACTGTAAAGAGAATTAGTATCCTGGTGGGGCTCTTCTTGCGACTGTCTCCTGTAGAGGGTGCATTGCAATGGCTTCTACACTCCAGGCTGACAGCGGATTTTCCAAAGCAGCTCCCTTGTCAGGAAACAGAGGGTACAGGACTTTTGTGTATCTACAGGGTAACTAGTCTCATGGCAGGTGTTTTGGCTTTGCCTCTCAGTGGGCTATTGGTGGTGGATTAAGTCAAGCTAACATAGCTGAGTCCAGCTTGTAATTTTTACAGAATTCATGACTTTTTCTTAGTGCTGAAAAGGCCTGTACATGAAGGACCTCTGTCCATTTACCTACGCCTACAGCAGAACAGATCTAGCTGTAAAACGATATTATAATTTAATCCCATTTTCTGGCCAGGCTTCCTGGAAACCTAATTTATATTGTGACCAGGTGGGTGTTGTAAAGAAAAATTAGCTCCTTTTTTAAATTTTTTTGTCTAGAACTCCCTTTTTGATCCATGTTTTGTCCTAACGATTAGTTTGCTTGACAATTTAGTTTGCCTGAGCCTTTGTCAGTCCCTGTTTAAAGAATCTGTCCTGCCTGCTAATGTACCTGGGAAAGCAGTGGAAGACGGTCCAAGTGCTTGGGCCCCGCACCCACCTGGGAGAGGTGGAGGAAGCTCCTAACTCCTGGCTTCAGCCTGGCTCGGGCCCAGCTATTGCAGCCATTTGGGGAGTGAACCAACAGACGAAAGATCTTTCTGTGTGTCTTTCCTTTTCTTTGTAACTCTGCCTCTCAAATAAAATATTAAAGAAAAGAAAAAAGAAATGAAAAGACAGAATTTGGCCTGCTTGTTGAGCCTACTGTCTCGGGTAGGGCAAAATCACTTGCTTACCCTTTTTTTTTTTTTTTAATTTTTACTTTTTCAGCCAGCTGCTGTTGGAGAAAATAAACACATGTGGTTGTTTTTGTATGGCTTCTCACTCCCTCCCCATCTCCAATAATGGGTGCCCTGTCAAGAGGCAAGGGCTCCCCATGGATGTAGCATGTAGGATCCCCTAGGAGGATGGGCAACATTCCTTCCCCCAGGAGTTCTAGCCCCTAGAGCCCAGGACAGGCTAGGTACCTAGAGAGGGCGGAATTGAAGGTGAAGAAGCAGTTTATGGAAGAGCCCAGAGAAGTAGGCACCGCCCTCGGGTGCCCTTCTCTCCATCTGTGCCAGGTCCCTTTACTAATCACAACTGGGACACCGTGCCGCACCCGCAAGGGCCCTGGGCACCCTGGGCGCCCGCTCAGCTAGCGGTTCAGGGCCTTCACACGCCGCAGGTTCCTCATACGTGAAGCCCCACAGACACGCGACATAGACACGCCCTAGGCTCTGCACGCGAGCTTGGGGAGCCTGCCTGGGGGAGGCGGGCAGCTATCCCAGGGAACACATGGAAGTGAGCCCATAGGATGGCCTAGGCCCCACAGGCAGGAGGCCACAGGCACTGTAGTCCCTTCATAGGCTTCCTGGTCACTCTCCCAGCTGTGCGTGTGTGTGTGTGTGTGTGAGTGTGTCTGTCTGTCTGCCTGCCCGACCCAGTGGGGCTCACTAGAAGTCAGGTGACCAAATAGCCCAAACACAAGCGTCAGCTCCACCCCCACCCTAACAGGATTGGCCACTCCCACTTCCTTACCTCTGCGAAGCTATATAAGACCTGTTTTCCCAGTGCAGATCACTGTTCTCTGCGTGCACAGGGAGGCAGCCTGTGGGGTTTCCCCCGCCCGACAATAGACCTTTTACCTTACTCCGGGGTTTGGTGCATTTTGTAGTGGCCTTTCCTCTCACTTTCTTACCGAGAGAGCTGCCGTCTGGGGGCTGCGCTCCTCCGGCTGAGTCCGGCTGGCCGGAGCTTGCCGCTCTGCCTGTCTCCCGCGCCGTGGCTGGCTGGGGGGCCTCCAGCTGCCGCGGCATGGGCAGGTCCCCCACACCGCAGGGGCCTGCGTCTCGGTTCCTCACGGCGCTTCTGCTCGGCCGGCCTGATGGCCGCAAGCTTCTGCAGCTCCTCCTCCGGCAGAGCAGCGCCCCCTCTGACCGATGTGACCCTCCTGGTGTCCAGCTGCAACCTCTGCCCCAGGGTGCTGAGGTCTACCTTGGGCTCTGTGTAGATGTCCATGTGGACAAAAGCCCAGTCCTTGCCCCAGAGAGGCATAAGAGCCGCTTCCAGGGCAGCAGCACCCGGCGGCCACGGCCCTCCCCATTGGGCCCCCCAGCAAGCAGCCTGGTGCCGGTACCGCAGGCCCCTCCAGTAATCAAGGTTTAATAACGCCAGCAGAACACTGCTGCGAACTTTCCCCAAGACGCATTGCTGCCTGGGTTAGTTAACAAAAACACAGAGAAAACTTGATTGAGAGGATTAGCATGTGTATCAACACATGACCCTACTACTTAAAACAGTTAAATGTATCATGGAACAAAGAGGTAGAAAACCAGGTAATCCTGTTATCTGGACTTCTAAGATCAAAGAGTTAACTTTAATTTCCTTTAATTTAAGTTAATTTAATTAACTTTTAATTGAATATCGGTCCTAATCGCCCACAGCATTCAATTTCCTCAAGCCTGCTAGTCCTTTAGTTTCTCTAACAAATGATTCTTTTTTTAAAAAAAAAAATTTATTTATTTATTCGAAAGGCAGAGTTACAGAGAGGAAGAGGCAGAGGGAGAAAGAGAGGTCTTGCATCTGCTGGTTCACTCCCCAAATGGCAGCAACAGCCAGAGCTGGGCCAATCCGAAGCCAGGAGCCAGGAGATTCTTCCAGGTCTCCTACATAGATGCAGAGGCACAAAGACTTGGGCCATCTTCTACTGCTTTCCCAGGCCATAGCAGAGAGCTGGACTGGAAGAGGAGGAGCCGGGACTTGAACCGGTGCCCATATGGGATGCCAGCGTCGCAGGTGGAGGATTAACCTCCTGCGCCACAGTGCCGGCCCCTGAAGCCATAGTTTCTTTAAAACACTTGTTGAATTTTGAAGGAAATAAGTGAGAAACAGATGAAATGATTTTACCCAATTACACTTTACCCAAAATGGTGCAAACCCTAGAAATCTCAGGAAAATCTTTATACCTAGAAGACAATACATTTTGTTAAAGCACATAGCTTCATAAATGTATTGCAAATGCTGTCAGAGAATCACAACTGGATGACAAAAAGACTTACAACAGATGATCATGGTAACAACTTGGTGATTTACAGCATTTTAGAAAGTACAGCAGGATGTCACAGCTGTTGTATCTTTTTAGACCTCAGGCAGTGGCAAAGAGAGAGCTCTCTGAATTTAACAAGGCTTATATTGGCCCCAACCTAAAACAGAGGATCTTAAATAGGTGGGCACAGGAAGTTTTGTAATTGAGTGAGCAAGAAAATGGGAACCCTTTGGGTCAGAGAGACTGTGAGGCCCACTCTTGCAAGTCTAGAGGGAGTAGCAGGAAAAAAAAAAAAAAAAAAAAAAGCATGGCGCTGCAGGGGGTGAGGTTGGTGGTAAAAACAGCAGTTTAAGAGAGGGCCGGCGCCGCGGCTCAATAGGCTAATCCTCTGCCTTGCGGCGCCGGCACACCAGGTTCTAGTCCCGGTCGGGGCACCGATCCTGTCCCGGTTGCCCCCCTTCCAGGCCAGCTCTCTGCTGTGGCCAGGGAGTGCAGTGGAGGATGGCCCAAGTCCTTGGGCCCTGCACCCCATGGGAGACCAGGAGAAGCACCTGGCTCCTGCCATCGGATCAGCGCGGTGTGCCGGCCGCAGAGCGCCTACCACGGCGGCGGCCATTGGAGGGTGAACCAATGGCAAAAGGAAGACTTTTCTCTCTGTCTCTCTCTCACTGTCCACTCTGCCTGTCCAAAAAAAAAAGAGAGAGAGAGAGAGAGAAAGCATCTTAAGACCAGTTCTTGCCAGTGCTTTTTTTTTTTTTTTTAATATTTTATTTATTTACTTGAGAGGCAAAGTTACAGACAGAGGCAGAGACAGAGGAAAAAGGTCTTCTATTTGCTGGTTCACTCCCTAAATGGCCATAACAGCTGGAGCTAGGCCAATCTGAATCCAGGAGCCAGGAGCTTCTTCTGGGTCTTCCATGTTGGTGCAGAGGCCCAAACTCTTGGACCATCTTCCACTGCTTTCCCAGGCCATCAGCAGGGAGCTGGATCCCGAAGCGGAGCAACCAGGACTCGAACCGGTGCCTATATGGGATGCCAGTGCCATAGGTGGATACTTAACCTACTGCACCACAGCACCATTCCCTTGCCAGTGCTTTTTCAAAAGTTTTTTCGAAAGGTGGCAAAGAAAGGAAGGGAAGGAAGAAAGGGAGTAGGGATGAGCAGCTGGGAGCAGTTTGGGGGAGCATGAACGGGTAGTGAGAGAAGGTGGGACAGGGGAAAAGAAGGGGACTGAGTGAAAAGTTTAGAAAGACAGGAAGATTCCTCAGAGGACGCCAAGCAGGCAGAAGGACTGGGGGCAGGGGCATGACCTGCAGGGTCGAGGTCAGGCTCAGTCTCCCCTCTCACTCTCTGTCTGCCTTCCAAATATAGATCCTTTCTGTTTAATGCCACATAGGATGCCTGCATCACTTCTCAGATTTCCTGGGTTTAAGTTCCAGTTCCACTTCCAGTTCTAGCTGCCAACTAATTAACTCCCTGGGAAGCAGCAGGTGATGGCTCAACTACTTGTGTCCCTCTACCCTAATGGGACACCCAGACTGAGTTCCCAGCTCCTGGCTTCATTATGGTCCAGCCCTGGCCCTTGCATTTGGGAAGTGAACTAACAGATGAAAGATCTCTCTTTCTCTGTCTCTCCCCCTCCCCACCTCTCTTCCTCTCTCTCTCTCTCTCTCTCTCTCTGCTTCTCAAATAAAAATAATTTTTAAAAGATTTATTCATTTTATTTGAAAGGCAGAGGTACAGGAGCAAGAGAGAACTTTCATCTGTTAGCTCACTCCCCAGTGGCCTCACACTGGGGCTGGAACAAGCCGAAGGCAGGAGCCAGGAACTCCATCCAGGTTTCCTGCGTGGGTGCAGGGGCCCAAGCACTTGGGCCATCTTCCACTGCTTTCCCAGGCATATTAGTAGGGAACTTCATTGGAAGTGGAAACGCCAGGACCCAAACCAGTGCTCAAACAGGATGCCAGCAGTGTAGGTGGCAGCTTAACCCACTGTACCACAGCGCCAGCTCTGAAGAGAGAATTTTGATGCATGGCACCCACCCCCTATCCCACAGTATTGTGAGAACCCTGTCTCGGCTGTTATTGGAGGTGACTCATATCTGCTCCTTGTAGAGGGAGCACACTCATACCGTGCCTGCAAAGAGTGTGCTCCTGCCAGGCCACTGGCAACAGCAGACACATCTGTCTCTCTCTGAGTGAGTCTTAAAGGATTAAAGAGAACACTACACAAAGGCTTTGGGTGTGCTGAGTGGCACGTAGCTGAACTAGAGGCTCTGAGGGTGTGGAGAGAGTGCGAGACCAGAAACTGGAAAATCTTACAATGGTCTCAGTCCTCTCCCCCTCCCCCCCCCCACTTGCCAGCTGTGCGTCCCTGGGCAGGGCACACCCAAACTCTGCACTTCTGTTTTCCTAGCTAAATTTTTTTGGCCTTGGGGAAGGTGTTTGACCTAGTGGTCAAGATGCTGCTTGGAACGTCCACATCCCATACTGGGGTTGGGGGGGTGGTGGTGGGGGGCTAGGTTTGAGTCTCAACTCTGCTCTGGATTCCAGCTTCCTGCTAATGTATACCCTGGGAGGCAACAAGTGATGGCTCACATAGTTAAGGCCCTGCCACTGATGTGGGAAATCCATATTAAGTCCTTGGCCTCAGCCTGGCCCAGGCCCACCTATTGAACCAGCAAATGGAAGCACTCCTCTTCCCTCCCACCCTCTTTCCCTCTCTCCCTCCCTTTCTCCCTCTCTCTCCAGGTTTGTGAGACTGTAGCATGAACCCGTGAGACCCGCACTAAGTCCAGGTGGGATCTGAATTGAATTGGTGCCCACAGAGTTGGAGAATAGGTTGGTGTGAGAAAAAACCAGACACGATTGGCGTCAGAGGTATGGTGAGTAAAGACTTCATTTCCATGACTTCTCATCTGTTTCTTGTTTGGAACCCTTTAGAAACAACCCTCCGGGAAAGACAGTTCCTCCCTTGGCCTTTTGTTTCTCCTGGGGCCAAAAGCGACCCAGTGTACCTCATGGGGACCAGGCCCCAGGGTGGGCCCTACGGGCTGGTCTCAGACCTGTGTCACAGGGACTGTAGCAGCCCTGGCTGCATAGATTGAGGCATCCAGACACTGAGAGGAATGAAAAGTGTGTGTGATCTTTGGAGCAACATCTCCCACTTAAGCTGAGTCCAGGGATGCATCCAAAGCAGGAGTGGAAGCACCCTGAGGCCTAGGGTCTTGTTTCCAGGGCTGAAAATGACCAGAGCCATACTGCCCGCAATACTCACTCCGGGGTGAATAAAGAAAGAAGGGAGCCCAAGTGGAACTTAGATTCTGCAGGCTCTTAGAGCCACATTTTCTAGCTTCCAAACTGTCTTTAGATTTTCATCCAAATAGCTAGTTCATACTGGAGTGAAAAACAAAAGTAGGGGCCGGCGCTTGTAGCATGGTAGGCTAAGCCTCTGCCTGCAGCACTGGCATCCCATATGGGCGCCAGGCGCCAGTTCATGTCCCAGCTGCTCCTCTTCTGCTCCATCTCTCTGCTTATGGGCTGGGAAAGCAGCGGAGAATGGGCCAAGTGTTTGGGCCCCTGCACCCATGTAGAGACCCAGAAGAAGTTCCTGGCTCCTGGCTTCAGATTGGCCCAACTCTAGCCTTGTGGCCATCTGGGAAGTGAACCAGTAGATGGAAGACCTTTCTCTCTCTCTCTCTTTCTCTCTCGCTCTCTCTTCCCTCTATCTGTAACTCTACCCCTCAAATGAACAAATAAATAAATATTTTTTAAAAAGTAAGTAAAATATACACAGTAGAAATTGAGATTTTCTCCCATCCCTGTTTCCTGCTGTCTCAGTTCTCCCCAGGCCTGCTAGTCAGAAGCAAACCACGCCCATCTCAGCAGGTGTGCAGGCCTGTAACTCAGGGCATTTTCATGGGTGCCCTGGGCCTTGGGTATTGCCCTAGTGAGTGTATCTTAAGTTGAATATCAAGCACATCCAGCTGGCCAGTAGAACATCAGTGGGGTGGTGTCTTCTGGCAACTTCACCTATGCCCTTGGCTTTCTTTCCTCACTTGCAGTTGGAAGTCCCCCGAGCCGCTGCCTTTCGCCCCACCCTCTCTCCGGAGACTGCGCATGAACCCCAGCCTCGTCCCTGCCCCTGGGCTGCACTTGCACAGATGCAGCTGCGCAGTTTCTGCCAACCCTCCTCCTCTTCGCCTCTTCCCAGCCTCGTGCTTTCCCTACTGAGCCCCGGCAGGAACGTCACCCCTTTGTCTCCACCTTCCACCCCACGGCTCTGGTCTGCCCATCAAGTCCAGGGACTTAGGCCTCTCTGCTGTCCCTTGCTCATTCATGCTCACATTTTTCCCACGGCTGTAATGTCAGTGTCTCCTCTCACTCTGTTCCAGGCCCTCTCCAAGGTGCTTCACAAGTCCACATTCCTTTTCCCTCACATCAACCCTACCCGGTGTTATTTGTTACCCTCATTTTACAGAGGAGGACACTGAGATGGAGCTAATTAGCTCTCCATCCCCCAAGTTCACAGGACTGTACTGTGCCTCCTGGGCCCCATCGTTTCACAGCCTCGGCAGCTTCAACATCCAACCCAGCTGTTGCTTCCTCCAGGAAATCTTCACAGAATTTCTGCTGGTACTGTGCTTTTAATTTTTATTCTTTGAACAATTTATTTATTGATTTGAAAGCAGAGAGAGAGAGGATCTTCTATCTACTGATTCACTGCTCAAATGACCACAACAGCCAGATGAGGGCCAGGCTGAAGCAAGGAGCCAGGAACTTCAACCAGGTCTCCCACATGGGTGGCGGAAACTCAAGTACTTGGAGCATCATCTTCTGATTCCCAGGCACATTAGCAGGAAGCTGGAAGTGGAGCAGCCAGAGCTCAAACCAGTGCTGCAATATGGGATGCCGACATCCCGAGCAGTGATTTAACTGGTGCCAGCACAAAACCCGCCCTGCTGTGATACTTCTAGACTTACTCTATCCTCCTCCACCCTTCCTGTGGGGAAGGTATGCCCCTCGTGTCCTGCAGTGCACCAGGCACAGCGCCTGGCACAATAATGAGATTCAACACCTTGGATAGAGCCTTGATTTTCTTATCTGTGAAAAATGAATACTGCCTAGCATCCCTCCCCCAACTCCTTTCTTCTAGGCCATTGGTGATGATCAAGTGTCACAAAGGAGGCACCATGACATTTTGGAACTGAATAGAACTGCACAGATATGAAAAGCAACTGGGCTATTAAGATAATTGGCAGGTGGGGAAGGGAAACACACAACCTGTCTGTAATTCTGCTTCAAAATAATTTTTAATACTGAAAGCCAATAATTGTTTTCTAAGAAACAGAATAGCACTTGCCAATCCATTAAAGATCCAGGGTGAAATGGAAGTTCAGACAAAGAGGAAGAAGGAATTGAGAAGCTGAGAAGAGCCAGGTGTTCCAGATAGCCAGGAAGAGGGAACAGAGAGGAGCTTAGGGGACGTTCATTGGCTACAGGAGCAGATCCTGTCTAGTGGCTGCATCGGCAGGTACCCTTGCAAGAAACCTCAATCCATAAGGGATCAGGACAGTGCCAAGAAGTTGACTCAAGGTTGCACAGGGATTTTCCTGTAACAGTTCCCTCAGTATCATTTCACCAGCTTAGAAAAATAAGCCAACAATGATGAGAAAAAGCCATGTCCAACTTCTTCAAGGTTTAGACATTCTCAGTTTAGGGCTGAATCCAGCCATTCTTCCCCAAAACCTGGCCAACAGAAAGGTTTCTTCTTGATTTCAACGGGGAAAAGGGATCAAGCTACCAAAACATCTTGCTGTCATTAACTGTACCTGTTCCAATCTCTAAGGATTCATTTGGGGAGTTGCCTCCAACTCTGTGAGCCAGAACTTTCAGGATTTAATATCCCTGGGAACCAGCACATACAACCAGAGATTAGAGTATATGAGAAAACACCCGCCAAAGATAGGGAAAAAACTCCAAATTCTTGGAAGACCATTGGAAAAACTTTGTCAGGCAGCCAACATTGAGGCTGATCCCTTGTTCCAAATCCATGTGGGAGGTGGAAGAGCTTAAATTATTTGGTCTCTATACACACACAGCTGACCAACCAAGCAATTATCTTAATAACCCAAAAAGCATATTAAGTGATTTAGTTATTTCCAGTCACATAAATTAACTTCTTAACATTCAGTTGCCTCAGTCCTTTGATGTGTTTTGAACCCATCCCTCATTTTTACACATGTTGGAGTAATTTAATTTATAACAGGAGCACATAAAAAGGTGCAAAAGGGACAGCTTCCTTCTCCTTTGCGTTAGCATTTTTTTCATTTTCTGAAAGTCTAATGCCAAAACCAACTCTTTCTATATAGTTAGTGCACTTTTAACTACCATTGTAATCAAACACAGGACTGGAGAGAGATTTAATATTCACTAATGGGACTGTTGGGGGTAGGCCCCTGGCCAAGCTTGGTTCAGGTTCTTTTCTCTGTCACAAGAAGGAATTGAGGAAGGAAATGTAAATTGAGCAAGAAAGGAAGATTTATTTAAAGCAAAGGAAAAGTACATACTCAAGATATAGGTTCATGCAAGCTTGGGAGAATGGCCCTCAAACCCCCCCCCCCCCCCCCCCCCGCCAATATGGTTTGGGACACCCTTTTCCAGCATCTGGAGGCATACGGGTACTGTCTGGGGTAGGACCCAATTGAATATTCAGAGGGTAGAGTTTGGGACAGGGCTTGAGTACCACCCACTTCCAGGCCCTTTTTGGGAAGTCTCAGAAGTGTCACAACATCAGGTATATTAGGGAACGGGAGTGCAGGCCACGGTAATTTTATTATAATGACATTTTAATGATCTAAAAGTCATCGTGGGGACACAGCCTGCAACCATATTGGAAATTTCCATCTGGTGCTGGTTTTAAGTTTGCAACATTGTGGAACTTGCTGTGTGAGGGCCTGCCCTGGCTACTGCACCAGCTGAGCACGGGTTCTGCCCGGGCCAGCGGAGTTGTCAGCTGCTGCAGCTGGAGCAGCTCAGTACCCTCAAACCTCAGCTGTAATGTTTCAGCAAGGCAGGAGCCTGCTTGGAGCTGCAGATCCAGCCTCTAGGAGTCTGTTGAATTTAATATTCACCAATTAAAGCATTCTAAAAGTTACCAGGTAAAGGCATAAAATCATTCTAAAAGTTATCAGTTAAAGGGAGGACAGGCAGTCCTTCCTTCAAAGAATACAGAGCAACTTTCTTTTTTTTTAATATTTAGTTATTTATTTGAAAATCAGAGTTACACAGAGAGAGAAGCAGAAGCAGAGAGAGAGAGGTCTTCCATCCACTGGTTCACTCCCCAACTGGCCACAATGGCCAGAGCTGAGCCAATCCGAAGCCAGGAGCCAGGAGTTTTTTCCAGGTCTCCCACACAGGTACAGGGGCCCAAGGACTTGGGCCATCTTCCCTCGCTTTCCCAGGCCATAGCAGAGAGCTGGATCGGAAGTGGAGCAGCCAGGACTTGAACCTATGCCCGTATGGGTTGCCGGCACTGCAGGCGGTGGCTTTATCTGCTACGCTAAAGCACCGGCCCCAGAGCAACTTTCAACACCCACCATTCCTGTCCCAGGACCACATCCAGACTCCTTGTTCTGTGCTTCACCATGGGAGAAGACAACATTGTATCACATGTCAAAGGAAACAGAACCCCAAATTAATTGCAGGGTGTCAGGGTCATGTAGTGTTGGGGCCAGGAACATGGGAATGGACATATACCAAGAGGTTTTCCAGAGACAACAAGGGGCCTACTTATAGCTCCTTGAGTGGAGTGAACTAATGGCAGGTGGAGATTAGCAGAATCTATTTGTGCTCCTAATGCCAGAGGTGTTATTCACCTCAATGAGCCTCGGGTTCCTCTTTTCCTGTAAAATTAGGAGCATAATCCTGCAGTTGTGGGTTGCTGATGACATCAAATGCTATAAGAAGCAAGTTGGGTGTGGGGGCGGGGACAGCACTGTGGCATAGCAGGTAAAACCACTCCATATGGGTGCCAGTTCAAGTCCCAGTTGCTCCACTTCTGATTCAGCTCCCTGCTAAGGACCTGGGAAAAGCAGTGGAAGATGGCTCAAATACTTGGACCCCTGCCACCTAGGTGGGAGATGCAGATGGAGCCCCAGGTTCCTGGCTTTGGCCTGTCCCCACCCCAGCTGTTGTAGCCATCTGGAGAGTGAACCAGAGGATGGAAGATCTCTTTTTCTCTGTCTCTTCCTTGTTCTCTGCCTTTCAAAAATAAATAAATAAATAAATAAATAAATCTTTTTAAAAGAAGCATGTAAACTCTTGCATGTCCTGGGTATTCTGCACATATTTTAAAACATACACACACCTGCACAGAAGTACAGTAAGCACTACATGTTGATTTGAACATTCATATAGCACTTTATAACTTATGAAACATTCACTTATGTTTTCTTCTTGATCTTCAAAACCGAGTTGGGGAGAAAGGACACCAACTTAAAATTTACAAAGGAGATGCTGAGGCCATGTGAGGCTTAAAGTCCTGCCCAGGACCACGCGGCTGGTGTCAGAAGCCATCTGTGTAACCCAAAGTTCTCTACAGCTGCCTACATTGACTCCCACCCTCCCTCCACACAGTCGTTTCTCAAACTTGGGTACACATTGAAATCATCTGGGTAAACTTGAAAAGAAATACTAACGTTGGGGCCAGTGCTGTGGTACAGCAGGTTAAAGCCCCAGCCTGAAGCGCTGGCATCCCATATGGGCGCCAGCTCCAGTCCCGGCTGCTCCACTTCCAATCCCGCTCTCTGCTATGGCCTAGGAATGCAGTAGAAGATTTTCCAAGTGCTTGGGCCCCTGCACCCACATGGGAGACCCTAAAGAAGCTCCTGGCTCCTGGCTCCTGGCTTCGGATTGGTGCAACTCTGGCCGTTGCAGCCATTTGGGGAGTGAACCAGCAAATGGAAGACCTCTCTGTCTCTGCCTCTCTCTGCGACTCTATTTCAAATAAATAAAAATAAAATCTTAAAAGAAGAAAAAAAAAAGAAATGCTAACATCCATTCTCCCCACCCCAAGAGAGTTTCATGTATCTGGTCTAAGCAAGTTTCAGCAATAGATATTTATTGTTAGTATATTTGTATTTCCCAATCTCTTCATTTATTTTTTAAAATTAAGTGAGGCAATTGTGGATTGACATGAAGTTATAAGAATTAATATACCAGTTTTCCCCGGTAGTAATATCTTGCCAAACTATGGTATACATAGTATGTTATGTAATATAGTATAGTATAGTACAGTATAGTATAGTGTGGTATAGTATAGTATAGTATAGTAGTATAATATAGTATAGTGTAATATAATGCCACAACCATGATATTAACATTCACACAGTCAAGATACACAACAGTTTCACCACTCCAGATGCCCCTTTAGTTTTCCTTTTCTAGCCACACCTGCTTCCTCCTACCTACCCATCCCTAACACTGGTAACTGCTAATGTCATCTCCATTCCCATAATTTTGTTATTTCACAATGCTATGTAAATGGAATCACACAGCATGTGATCTTTGAGGATTTTTTTTTAACAGCATGATTCTCTGGAGATTCACCCAAACTGTTGCCCCTTCTCCCCACCCCTGCGCCCTCCACGGGGTCTTCCCCTTAGAAGTGGAAAACCTGCTGGGTAAATTTTCTTTTCTTTTTTTTTTTTTAACAGGCAGAGTTAGACAGAGAAAGAGACAGAGAGAAAGGTCTTCCTTCTGTTGGTTCACCCCCCAAAATGGCCACTATGGCTAGCGTGCTGCGCTGATCCAAAGCCAGGAGCCAGGTGCTTCCTCCTGGTCTCCCATGCGGGTGCAGGGCCCAAGGACTTGGGCCATCCTCCACTGCCCTCCCGGGCCACAGCAGAGAGCTGGACTGGAAGAGGAGCAACCAGGACAGAACCAGCACCCCAACTGGGACTAGAACCCGGAGTACCAGCACCTCAGGCAGAGAATTAGCCTAGTGAGCCATGGCGCCAGCCATGCTGGGTAAATTTTCAACATGCCACACCCCTTAGCTCGCTCCTTATTGCTGACCAATGTTCCATAGTGTGCATATTCTACAGTTTCTCCAGTCTGCTCTCTCGCTGTTGGTCTTGGACGTTTGTGAATAGGCTGCAGTGTGAAGACAGCTGTCCTTTCTCTGGGATACAAGCCCAAGTGCCACTTGGCTGGGTGGGGTGGTAGCTGCATGCATGCTTTGCTTTCTCATAAGCGGCCAGTGTTTTCTGCAGTGAGCGGGTTTCCCATTCCCACCAGCAATGCTAAGTGACTCAGTGTATCCTCACCTTGAACAGATTTCGGGTTGCCACCTTTTGTCCCCCATTCTGATGGATGTGTAGTAATAGCTCATTTTGGCTTTAATTTACATTGCCCTTGCAGCTAGTAATATTGGACATTTTTTTTCATATGCTGTTCTGCCAGCTGTATGTATATCCTTTATAGTGAAATATCTGCCCATTTTTAAATTGGATTTTTTTAACTGTTCAGGTTTTTAGATTTTTATTTTATGTCTCTGAAAGGCAGAGGGAGACAGAGATCTCCCATCTGCTGGTTTACTCCCCAGCTGCCCAGGCATGGCTGGGCTAAGCTGAAGCAGGGAGTCAGGAACTCTGACTCTCTCCCGTGGGCAGCAAGGTCACAACAGCCATCACCTGCTGCCTCCCAGGGTGCGAGGTAGTAGGAAACTGGACTCAGGAGCAGAGCCAGGACTAGAACCCAGGCACTCTGAAATGGAATGCAGGCACCCTAAGCTGCATTAAACTGCTATGTCAAATGCCTGCAGTTAACTGTTCAGTTTGGAGGGGTCTTTTCAATTTCTAGATACAAATTTTTTGATGGATGTACAGGATTGACAAATGTTTTCTCCTAGTCCTTAGAGTATCTTTCTTTTTAGCTTCATTTTAAAGCAATTAATAGACATTCTTAGACCAGTTTTAGATTTACAGAAAACACGGGCAGACAGTGGAAAGACTCCCATGCACCCCACCCCTCACACCACTCTCCACCCACATGCTATTGCTGCCATCACTGACCCTTGCATCGGTGTGGGGCATTTGTGATAACTAAGGGACCAGCACTAACCCATCCTTACTGAGGCCCACAGTCCGCTCTGAAGTCCACTCTGTGCTGCCCAGTTCTGTGAGTGCTGGCCAGTATATCATATCGTGGAGCCACCCTGCCGCGTCACACAGAACAGGCTCACGGCCCTACAAGTTCCCTCTGCTGCCTCCACCCTCCTCCCAATCCCTGGCCACCAGGGATTATCTGTCACACGGTTCGCCATTTCCAGGATACCACATAGCTGGAATCTAACTGATGCTTCCTTCATGCCTTTTTGTGGCCTGATAGCTCATTTCTTTTAGTTGCTGAATAATATTCCACGTATGGATGTGCTGCAGCTTTGCCATTCACCCACTTAAGGGCATCTGGCTGCTTCCGGGTTTTGGTGATTGTGAGTACAGCTGCTGCAAACATCTGTGTGCAGGTTTTTGTGTAAGTTTTCAGCTCAGTTGGGAAAATGCACAGGAGTATAATCTTGGAACCATAAGGTAAGAACATGTTTAGCTTGGTAAGAAGCTGCCAGACTGTCTTTCTAGCCAGCTGTATCATTTTACATATTTAATAAATAATGTTAAATAGTTTTGTGTATGTGTTATCTGTCATCTTTAGATCTTGTTTGGTGAAATTTCTGTTCAGATCTTTTGCCCATTTTTTAATTGAGTTGCTTTCTTATTGTTGAGATTAAGAGTTCTAGGTACAGGGGCTTGCACTGTCGTTCAGTGGGTTAAGCCTCTGTGTGGGATGCCAGCGTCCCATATTGGAGTGCTGGTTCAAGTCCTGGCTGCTCCACTTCCCATCCAGCTCCCTGCTAATGTGCCTGGGAAAGCAGCAGAAGATGGCCCAAAGTACTTGAGCCACACGGGAGACCCGAATGGAGTTCCAGGCTCCTGGCTTCAATCTGGCAAAGCCCCAACTGTTGCAGCCATCTGAGGAGGGTATCAGTGGATGGAAAATCTCTCCTCTCTCTCTCTCTCTCTCTCTCTCTCTCTCTCTCTCTCTCTCTCTCCCTGCCTCTCCTCTCTCTTTTCACTCTGCTTTTCTAATAAAAAATAATTTTTTTTAAAAAAAGTTCTCTGTACAGTTTGGATACCAATCCTTTATCAGGTAGGTGTCTGTGAATATTTTCTCCCAGGCAGGGTTCATGATCTGCTCCTTACACACTGCCTTCCCCCACTCCCTTGAGCTAGAACCACCTTCAGAGCGAGTTCTTCAACTTTCCTCTGAGAAATGCACACGCAGAGGCTGGCCATGCGCTCACCCCTCTACCCTTGAGGTGCAAGAGGGGCTGAGCTTCCAGAAAGAGCCTGTTAGCCAGGACTCCTTCCCCAGCCCATTTGCACATGCATTTGTTTGACTCCCATAGTCCTCCCTATCGGCATCACCAAGCCCCAAACCCCTGCCCACTCTGCAGCCCAGGAGGTCGCCCTGCTCTGCCGGAGGCACCCTGTACAATTCTGCCGGAAGCCTTCCAGTCTTGCCTCTCTTCCACAGCCACTCATCAGGAATCAGGTGGTGCTCTCTAGGTCCTTGCAGTACGCACCCCCACAACCCACCTCCTGGGAGTTGAGTTGCACACTTGCATTTCTATGGATCACTTCAAAGGACCCAAAGGAGAGGAACCCTGCACTCCCAGGGTCAGCAGCCCTCTTAACCGGAAGCCACTGCCCGTGTTTCTCCACCAAAATCAATTGTTCTGCTGAGCCCTGATTGGCTTAAATAAGTTCCTGTCGAGGACTAAGCGATTTCTTTAGTGATTCTGTAGGCTCTGGGATGCTTTCAGAGGGGATGAGCAGTGGTGAGGGCCCCGAGGTTGTGGCTGTGAGGGGATGAGTTGCTGAAGCTGTAGAGAGGGAGAGAGACGATGTGGGGAAGGTGGACACACATGGATTCCTATCTTTGAGGCCAGCATGCTGACTTCTCCTGTGTGATTCGGGACACATCACTCTCCCCTGTGGAAGCCTCAGTTTCCCTCTCTGTATCTCCTCAGGTCTTTATGGTTCAGTAGTAGTCAAAGCTTGTTGGGTTGCCAGTAACAGAAACTAATGCCAATTACCAAAAAAAGTTGTGTTGTTGAAGAAGCAGGTGGGCATGACAATGTCGGGGCCATGGCGGAGACTCTGGCAATCAAGAGAACACGGCCCCACTGGAACTTCAACATTCCAGGGAAATATTTCTACAGCATGATAGCCAACCAAGCACCTCTGCTGAGGTGACCTCAAGGACTGCCCCAAATCTCTGCCAAGACAAGAGATGGCTCAGGGACACGGGAGACTCAGCCCACGCCAGATTACCCAGCTCACATCTGATCCCATAGAGGGATGGGCACAGGGTCATGGGCTCCATCAGATAGTGGGGGTGGGGAAAGCAGCAGGAACCAGGTCTTATAGGTAGACAGTCATTCACCAGATGAAACCCGCCAAGCCTCAGGAGCTCCGCCCTCAGCCCCAACACCAGTAAGTGTGCAGCCATCCAACTCTCCACTGCCCTCACACGGCTTCCACGGCACCTCCCACCCAGGGGCTGTCCCCAGGGAAGGGACTGTGTTCTGGTTCTCAGCACTGGGCCTGGCCTGTCGTAGGTGCTTGGAAAGGGCTCTGGGCCACTGCCCAGTAAGAACCATGTTTGCCATTTCTGGAAATAATGGTGACTCGGACAACAGACATGGGCTGCAGCACTGGCCTCCAGCTGCCCTCCCCGACCCGTCCCGTCCCGTCCCCCCCCCCCCCCCCCGCCATGGCTCGCCTTTTCCCTATAGGGGAGGAGGGCCACATGATGCCACAAGGATCTTCTGATCCCTCCGCCATCCTCTGGGTACGGCGACTCTGCTTTGAGACTCTGGAAGAATCTGCAATTCTGGCTTGGATCAAAATGGGATGAAAGATGTCAGTGTCTCTCCTCTTTCTCTCTGTACTCTGCCTTTCAAATAAATACATTTTTTTAAAGAAATGGGGCAGAAATGGCCTCTCACACCAGGAGACACACACACACCCCTGTGGGCTGTCACTTAGGAGGGGCAGGCAGTTCAGTGGAGGCTGGTGAGGGTGCTGGGGTGAGCCAGCAGGGACAGCGCTGGAAGCATCCACTGTTAGGAGCACACCCAGGGCACCGAGGCCACAGACGCCTGGCTGTGACTCCCCTTGGAATCACCGCTGAACTCTGTACCCCACACTAGTCCCTGAGCCTGGGCCACTGCCCCATTGCATGATGGGTGAGCATGGTGTCTGCTGAATCAGGGTCTGAAACCCACAGGAACAGCACATGGAACAGGAAGCCACGCCCTGGACTCTGACGTCACTCTGGTGAGATGGGGGGGATGGGAGTCCCCCATTCCTACCCTCCCCCTTCCCCCTGCAGAGCAAACGGCGGCGCTAGTACCACCTCCCGCCCCCCTCCCCCCCAGCTCCTCGGACCCAGCGGGAAGAAATTGGGACGAGACAAAGAGGCACTGCCCGCCAGCAGTTTTATGTGAAATGCAATCAACCAACGTGTCTACAGCGTCCGGGGCCCGCCCCTCAGCACTTGCTGTAGATGGCAGCACTGCCCCGCTCCTCGAACTCCTCCTTGCTGACCCACAGCTGCTGGAACGCCTGCAGCGAGGCCAGGATGGAGCCTCCGGTCCACACCGACGTCTTCCTCTCGGGGGCTGCGGCCACGGCGGTGTTGTCGCCCGGGCACAGGAGGCTGAGCTCCCGCTGGAAGCGCTCGGGGAAGCCGTCGAGCATGGTGCTGCCGCCGCACAGCAGCACGTTGGCGGCCATCTCCTCCTTGAAGCCCGCCTCCTGGCAGCGGTCCAGGCAGGCGGCCGTGAGCGCGGCGAGGCCCGGCTGCTCGCAGCCCGCCAGCGAGGGCTGGAAGAGCAGCTCGGAGCAGCGGAAGCGCTCCTGGCCGATGGTGATGAGCTTGCCGTCCGGCAGCTCGTAGTCCACGCGCAGGTCGTCGAGGCCCAGGCCCAGCTCCTGGGCGGGCAGCAGCGCGGCGTAGCAGCACTTTTTCTTGATGTGCTCCACGATGTGCAGGTGGTCGTCGGTGAAGTGGTGGCCAGCCTCGTTGAGCAGCTGCATCAGGTAGCCGGTGAGTGCGCTGCCCGCGTAGTCGGCGCGGCTGCTCAGGCCCGGCAGCAGGTCGCCCTCGGAGATGGGCACCACGTGCGACACGCCGTGGCCGCTCTCCACCACCAGCCCCGACGTCTTGCCGTACGAGTAGATGGACAGCAGCGCCTGCGACGTCACGTGCATGGCCGGGATGCGGAAGGTCTCGAAGAGGAGCTCGGCGTACTTCTCGCGGTTGCTGCTGGGGCTGAGCGGCGGGTCGGACACCAGCACGGCGTGCTCCTCGGGCACGATCTTCATGGCCGTGTGGAAGATGTACTCCCAGATGCTCTGCACGCAGTCCCAGTCGGCCACCACGCCGTGCTTCAGCGGGTTCACCAGCTTGAGCGGCGCCTCGGTGTTGAGCAGCTCGTGGCCCACGTAGGTGTCCTTGCGGGTGTCGCCCGCGTCGTTGGCCGTCTCGGGGCAGCGCTTGCCCACCGTGGAGGAGATGAAGTAGGTGGGCCTCGGCTCGCCCGCGTAGCCGCACTTGCAGTACTGGGAGCCCAGGTCGATGATCAGCGCCTTGATCTTGCGCACCTTCCTGGGCTTCATCTTCAGCTGACTGGCCGAGCTTGTGTCCCAGAGGCCGGCGTCGGGGCCGGGCAGGGCCCCCGCCTCTCCAGGGTCACCCTGAGCCGTGCCCATGGGCATGGGGCTAGGGCTGCTCTTTGTCGCCATCTGCCGCCCTTGCTCGCCTTCTCACAGCCGCATGCTAGAGCTCCCAGGGGAGAAATGAGTCCGCCCCCCGCCCCCGCCCTGCCTTGGCAACCGCTAGGGATTGTGATGTCACTGGGGGCTGGTCCATTCAGGCTGCTGGAGGCGGAGCTTGGTCTCGTCACCTCCCCCGCCCCGCCCATACCCTTAATTGGAATTTGCTCCCCGGGTGGCCTTAGAAACCCCAGCAGGCTGTTGTCTTGAGGTTTCTCCTCTCTCCCTCTCTGGGCCTTGCCCCCTTGTTCGCCGACACCTTTTCCTCTGAGCCCTTACAGTAAGTCAGGCACTAGCAGTTCCTTTCTTCACAGACTCCTAGGAGTCAGGAAATAAGAGGATCAGAACTCAGATGACTTAGCCCAGAGCAAGCCGCTCCTTGGAGTGTTTGCACTTACTCCAAGTTCATGCAACCCCAACACACCAGGCCTCCCTAAAGAGCCTGAAGACCCCAAGAGTGCCTTCCTCCATTTACTCAACATTAGTTTCCTGGGGTTCCAGGCAGGACCAGCCACTACCGCCTGCGGGTGACCGATGATGGACACCCTGGCACGAGCAGCGCCCAGTCTAAGGGGGGCGGAAGTTAGAATGGAGGCACTCCGGAGATCAAGGTCTACTCGTGCGTACAGGAGCGAGTGCCCACTGAGGACAAGAGAGGCTTTCTAGAGAGGAGGTGATGCTAATGTCAAATACTGGTGTTACTGGTGAATGGAGGGTTCTTGTCTTTGCACAAGAAAGAATTCAGGTGTGAGACAGAGAGTAGTGGAAAGTAAAATAGCAAAGTTTATTAGGGAAGGGACATCCGTAAGAACGGATGGGCACCTCTCCAGATAGAACCTGAGAGAGAGTGCGCAGTCGCTCAGACTGGGGGAGAGCGGGGCTACATGGTTGAGTGGAGAAAGTACACCTGGGCAGGCAGGCGGGCAGCTCAGCAGAGAGGCAGAGGGCTACTGACAATTGAGTAGTTTGCCCAGATCGTTCAAATAATAATAAGCTAGATTTGACTCAGGTCTTCTGAGTCCAATTCCATACTCTTCTTTCTCTCTATACTGTTTCCATTAGGAATGGAAGAAAGTAGGCTCAGGCTGTCTACTAACACTGCCTATAAATAGCCTAAGGAATGGGGCCGGCATTGGAGCACAGTGGGTTAAGCCACTGCTCACAATGCCCACATCCCTCATACTGGTGTGCCAGTTTGATTCCTGGTTACTCCACTTTCAGTCCAGCTGCCTGCTAATGTGCCTGGGAAAACAGAAGATGGCCCAGGTACGTGGGTACCTGCCACCCAGCTGTTGTGGCCATCTGTGGAGTGAGCCAGTGGGTGAAAGATGGATCTCTCTCTCCTCCTTTCAAATAAATAAATCATTTTATTTTTATTTTTAAGATTATTTGAAAGGCAGGTTTACAGAGATAGGGAGATCCTCCATCTGCTGGTTCACTCGCCCAGTAGCTGCAATGGCTGGGGCTGGGCTAGGCCAGAGCCAGGAGCCTGGAACTCCCTCTGGGTCTCCCACATGGGTGGCAGGGGCCCAAGTATTGGACCACCTTCTACTTTCCTAGGATATTAACGGGGAGCTGGATCAGAAGTGGAACAGCCAGGACTCAAATGAGTGCTCCCTTAAGATGTGGGCATTGCAAGTGGCAGCTTAACCCACTGCGTCACAACACTGGCCCCATAAATAAATCTTTAAAAAAATAAATAGCCTAAGGGTTGTCACAGAAGCGTTCCATTGCCCTGCACAACCTCCCCTCACCTCCTAGCCAATTAGTAGCCTCTTTGGAGAAAGAGGGTCATCAGTTCAGTGTGGGAAAAAGTGACCGCTCACAGCCGGTCGGAATGGGGTCAACTGACAATGCCAGATGACTGGGTGTGATGTTCTAGAGGGGACTCAAGGGACCAGTCCCCAGGTTCTGTGATTTTGTGGCATCACCCATGGTGCTTCTAGGCCACGATGCTCATAATTGCAATCTTTATAAAGTTGTTAGCCACACAGTCCAGCTCAATAGTGCCAATGGACAGCTCAGCAAACCAAATTCCCACAGGTCCTCCACTGGCGTTCTTCCCTGTTGCACACGGTATTTCTTAATGGTGTCTTACAAATCCTGTCCTCTCCCTATCCATGTGGCCTAATTCCTCGGCTACTTTTGCTCTTCTTAATTCTTCCAGAGAGTTTCCTCAGCCCCAGTTGCTCCTCTTCTCCCCTCTTTCTGTGGACTCTTCCCCACCAAAGCCCTAATCTGCCGTGTGCTTTGATGGGTCTAAGGTGCTGGACCTCTTGCTCAGCACAGGGAAAGGACCCGCCCTTCCCTCCCCTCACTCCCCCTTGGAATCATTTAATCTAAGTGCAATGTTTGAGGCTCCTGAGACATTTGGAAGGTAGAATCAAATCTTATCTGTTGGCTCCCCGTTAATATCCTAGGAAAGTAGAAGGTGGTCCAATACTTGGGCCCCTGCCACCCATGTGGGAGACCCAGAGGGAGTTCCAGGCTCCTGGCTCTGGCCTAGCCCAGCCCCAGCCATTGCAGCTACTGGGCGAGTGAACCAGCAGATGGAGGATCTCCCTATCTCTGTAAACCTGCCTTTCAAATAATCTTAAAAATAAAAATAAAATGATTTATTTATTTGAAAGGAGGAGAGAGAGATCCATCTTTCACCCACTGGCTCACTCCACAGATGGCCACAACAGCTGGGTGGCAGGTACCCACGTACCTGGGCCATCTTCTGTTTTCCCAGGCACATTAGCAGGCAGCTGGACTGAAAGTGGAGTAACCAGGAATCAAACTGGCACACCAGTATGAGGGATGTGGGCATTGTGAGCAGTGGCTTAACCCACTGTGCTCCAATGCCGGCCCCATTCCTTAGGCTATTTATAGGCAGTGTTAGTAGACAGCCTGAGCCTACTTTCTTCCATTCCTAATGGAAACAGTATAGAGAGAAAGAAGAGTATGGAATTGGACTCAGAAGACCTGAGTCAAATCTAGCTTATTATTATTTGAACGATCTGGGCAAACTACTCAATTGTCAGTAGAATCTGATTCCTATAGTGCTTTCTTCTCTCATCAGCCTGATCCCTGATCCCTGCCTACCACCTCCAGGATTATCATGAACAACTAACTAGGTGGATGGTGGCACCACACACACACAGAAAGAGAGAGAGAGCGAGCGAGCAGGGGGGAGAACAGCTATGTGGGGGAAGAAAATGAGTTCCATCTGGAGATGCCAAAGGGCATCTAGCTGTTGGTCCACAGCTCACAATAAAGTCTCTGGATCCAGAATTAAGTCTCAAGAGTATCTCTACTTTCTGAAAAGAACTCTCCTTTCTTTTTTAAAATGTTTTATTTATTTGAGAGGTAGAGTTACAGACAGAGAGAGTGAAAGAGAGAAAGGTCTTCCATCCACTGGTTCACTCCCCAAATGGCCACAACAGCCAGAGCTGGGCCAATCCAAAGCCAGGAGCCAGGAGCTTCCTCTGGGTCTCCCACATTGATGCAGGGGCCCAAGCACTTGGGCCATCTTCCACTGCTTTCCCAGGCCATATAGCAAGAGCTGGATTGGACATGGAGCAGCTGGGACTCAAACCGGCACCCATATGGGATGCCAGCACTGCAGGTGGAGGCATAGCTTATTGAGCCAGCCCCAAGAACTTTCCTTTCTACCTCATAGAAATTGGATACAGTCTTGGTACTTGGGTTACAGCACATAGGACTGAGCTTTCAGAAAGATGCTCAAAATGCCCGTTTGGCAAGGAATCCTCTTTGCTGGGAACTCCTCACCCAGGGGTTCCCACACTTCAGCCTATGGAGGAGTTGGATCCCTAGGCTCCTGATTTTGACCTGGCTCAGCCCTGACTGATGCATGCACTTGAAGAGTGTGTCAGTGGATGGAAGATCTCTCTTTCTCTCAAATATTTTGAAAGTATTTTCCTAGTCTTCCTTCAAAATGCAATGCTATTAATTCATCCACTACCACTGAAGCAAGAAGCTGCGATTTTTGTCCTGGAGGGGATGCTTAACTGCCCCACCAGGTAATCTCAAAGCTCAGGAGTCTGAACTTCATCCTTTTCTTTCCTTATCCCTACCCCTACAAGGAGCCAAGAGCATCCCCAAGAACCTTCTTAAAAGAAAGCCCTGGGGCCAGTGCTGCGGCACAGGTTAAACCTTGGCCTGCAGTGTCGGCATCCTGTATGAGCACCAGATTGAGTTCTGGCTGCTCCACTTCCCATCCAGCTCCCTGCTAATGTGCCTGGGAAAGCAGCAGAGGATGGCCCAAGTGCTTGGGCCCCTGCAGCCACATGGGAGACTCGGAAGAAGCTCATGGCTCCTGGCTTCGGCCTGGCCCAGCCCTGGCTGTTCCAGCCATTTGGGGAGTGAACAAGCAGGTTAAAAACCTCTCTCCTTCTCTCTCTGTATGTCTGCCTTTCAAATAAATACAATTTTTGAAGAAAAAGAGAGAGAAAGCCCATTACTGTCGTGACATAGAAGAGCAGGGAGCAGGGGTAATGTCCAAGGTGCTGCTTGACATGAGGCAGGGTGTCCTTAGTGTGGCAGGCCAGCAGCACCAAAGCGGCCAGCTTCAAAGTGGCATACAAGAAAGTGGCCGAGCAGCCTCAGAGATGCAAGTTAGGTCTCAAGGTGCGTCCACAGCATGTATCAGGGTGGAAAAAGGAGCGAGGAAAGCTTGACCATTGCTAGCTGGACAGCCTTGGGTGAGCTACACACCCACAAGCTTCAATATTCTCATCAGTGGGACTCGGCAGGTTCTAATTGCCCACCCTCCGACCCAGATGAAGGAGGAGTAAGCACACAAAGGATGTCCTAAAAACAATTCCTCCTAAGGTGGTCCTAAAGGGTCAATGTGTAGTATCCTAAGTGAGATAGAAGAGCATGGCACAGTCACCACAGTAGCCATGCAGCCTTCTAAAATCTAAGTCAGGCGCTGTCACTCTTCTGCTCAAAATCTTCTGGCACTATCAAAGCTCACCCAGGGCCAAGGCCAAGTTCCTTGCAATGTCCTATAAGGACTGACACGAGCTACTCAGCCACCCCCACTCCCACAACCACTTCTCCCTTCCTTCCTTGCTCCTTCTACCCTAGTTTCCCTGGTCTTTCCCACCCATCCTCTAACTTGAGGTTGGAAACTTTTCTCTGTAAAGAGCCAGATGGTGAATACTGAGTTTTCTTCAGTACAATCTCTGTTGCAAAGACTCAGCCCTGCTGTTGTGCTGCCAAAGCAGCCATGGACAGTGGGCAAATGCACAAGCATGGCTATGTTCCAACTAAAGTTCCCAGACCACCCTAGGCTGTCGGCTGCATTTGGCTGCCATCTGACAACCCCTCCTCCAACTCCCAAGTCACATGTCTGCCTCCAGTCTTGTGCACCTGCCGGTTCCTCGCACACACACCTGACTAGATTCTCCCTGACTTCCTTCGGGTCTTCCTGCAAGCAGTACCGTCTCACGGAACCCTGCCTAGTTTTTATCCTTTACTCTCAACACTTTCTAATAGCTATTTATTTTGGTTATTGTCTGTCTCTCCCAACCCCTTCTAACTAGAATACAAAAGCTGTACCAGCACAAAGATTTCTGTTTTTTTCTCCCTTCCTGCTGTATTCCCAGCTGTCTCACTCATGGCAGGCTCAATATATATTGACTGAATAAATAAAAGTTATTATAAACTTCAGAAAAAGGGAGCTGTTTGGAAAACAATATTCAACCCTGACATGGGACAAAGCTTCTCAGTGTTTAGAAAGACCCAGCTCACTGGATTACATCATAATCAGTGATGTCATTATTGGGAAAATTCTCAAGCTCTGCTCTGAGTTAGGCCTTTCAGGCCTTGTAGCCAGCGGGATTGAGGAGCATTCTGAGAGCAGCATGGCTCTGGAAAGCGTGTGGGCTCCACAGGCAGCAAACATAGGTGATGGGCCTGGCAAGAAAGTGGGTGACCAGGCCTCCATGCAGACACAGCTCCTCCAGACAGCCTCCCTCAAGGATGGCCCGGCCAGGCGGGCAGTGTGGGTCGGCCGTAACTCTTCAGAGCCAGAAGAGCCTACAAAATCAACAGTGGCCGAGAGGCGGCCCAAGTTAGGGGTGACCAAAGCAGTGGTCGTGGACCTTGGCACTGGCTACTGTAAATGTGGCTTTGCTGGCCTGCCAAAGCCCACCCACAAGATCTCGACAACAGTGGGCAAGCCCTACATGGAGACAGCCAAGACCGGGGACAATCGCAAGGAGACGTTTGTGGGGCAAGAGCTCATCAACCCAAAGGTTCGTCTCAGGCTGGTTAACCCCCTGCGCCACGGCATCATTGTGGACTGGGATACGGTGCAGGACATCTGGGAGCATCTCTTCCGACAGGAGATGAAGATCGCCCCGGAGGAGCATGCGGTCTTGGTTTCAGACCCGCCCCTGAGCCCACACACCAACAGAGAGAAGTATGCCGAAATGCTGTTTGAGACCTTCAACACCCCCGCTATGCACATCGCCTACCAGTCCCGCCTGTCCATGTACTCCTACGGGCGGACCTCCGGCCTGGTGGTGGAGGTGGGCCATGGCGTGTCCTACGTGGTCCCCATCTATGAGGGCTACCCCCTGCCCAGCATCACTGGAAGGCTGGACTACGCAGGCTCTGACCTGACCGCCTACCTGATGAACCTGCTGAACAACGCTGGGAAATACTTCAGCGAGGACCAGATGTGCATTGTGGAGGACATCAAGAAGAAATGCTGCTTCGTGGCCCTGGACCCCATCGAGGAGAAGAAAGTCCCTCCCACAGAGCACGCGATCCAGTATACTCTGCCCGATGGGAAGGAGATATACCTCTACCAGGAAAGGTTCCTCTGCGCTGAGATGTTCTTCAAGCCCTCTCTGATCAAGTCCATGCAGCTGGGCCTTCACACGCAGACTGTGTCCTGCCTTAACAAGTGCGACATTGCCCTCAAGCGGGACCTCATGGGGAACATCCTGCTCTGCGGAGGCAGCACGATGCTCAGCGGCTTCCCCAACCGCCTGCAGAAGGAGCTAAGCAGCATGTGTCCCAACGACACCCCGCAGGTGAACGTGCTGCCGGAGAGGGACACTGCGGTGTGGACCGGAGGCTCCATCCTGGCCTCGCTGCAGGGCTTCCAACCCCTGTGGGTCCATCGCTCTGAGTACGAGGAACACGGGCCCTTCTTCCTCTACAGAAGGTGCTTCTGAACGCATGATGCTGAGCCACTGCCGTGACCATGCGGCAGCTTGGCTGGGTGAGCGTCCACCCTCCACGCGGGGAGCTGAGCCAGCACACTCCTTCCTGTAGCATTAAACACCCTCATGTTCCCCTCTGCAGTAGGTGTTTCCTGACTTGGTGAGAACAATCCCACAGATGCGGCTTCTGTTTTTGCCAAAACAAAAGCCGGGGCGGGGAGGAGGATCGATGAAGACAGGCACATGTGGATTGCTTATAAACACTCATTTTCTTGGGAGAAATTTGTCAGTGCACATGGTTAACAGGGCCCAGGGACTTGTTTTCCATTTGTTAGCAGGGGAAGGGGAGGAATGACTGGGCTTTTTTTTTTTTTTTTTCCATTTGGGGGAACTCTGTTACAAGTGCTGGGTTTTTAGCATTTGGCACAGCAGGTTAAGCTACTGCTTGCAATGCCAGCACCCATCCACCTCTAATACAGGAGTCTGAAAGTCTCTAACTATGGTCCTTGGTCACACCTGCACTCAACAGCACATACTCAGTGTTCAGAAGAGAGCTGACATCCTCCCATCTTCAGGGAGAAACCCTAAGAGCTGCCCCCTCATAGCCTCCATGTTTGCCTAAACAGCCTTGGAAGGCCCAATGTGCCTGGCCTAGGATCCAGGCCTGGTTAGTAAGCACACACGGCTGGCAACAGCAAGCTGAGGCAGGGAAGCCGAGGTGGAGACAAGTAACAGCCATGGAAGGCCACCTGACGGGGCCTGGTTCAGCAGAGACGACTAAGTCTTGTCCTGGAGAACTAAGCACTCAGCCAGGACTTGGGTACTTTGACTTGAGAGAGGTGCATCTTGTTCACCACGGTTTCTGTCCAAACCACTCCACCATCAACACTCCATGAACACTGACAGATAGGCAAGCTGGAGTGAGTTCTTAACCTTTGGACTCTTTGGCAGGGAGCTAAAACCTATGAAACTCTCTCAGGATGTTCTTAAATGCATAAAGTCTATGCACTCCAAGTTAAGAACCTCCAAGGCCAGCGCTGTGGCTTAACAGGCTAATCCTCCGCCTTGCAGCGCCAGCACACCGGGTTCTAGTCCCGGTTGGGGCGCCGGATTCTATCCTGGTTGCCCCTCTTCCAGGCCAGCTCTCTGCTATGGCCCGGGAGTGCAGTGGAGGATGGCCCAAGTGCTTGGGCCCTGCACCCGCATGGGAGACCAGGAGGAAGCACCTGGCTCCTGGCTTCGGATCAGCACGGTGCGCCAGCCGCAGCGGCCATTGGAGGGTGAACCAATGGCAAAGGAAGACCTTTCTCTGTCTCTCTCTCTTACTATCCACTCTGCCTGTTTTTTTAAAAAAAAAAAAAAAAAAAAAGAACCTCCAAAAAGTGAGGGTTTGACAAAGAGGTAGATCTCTGAAGGATGGGAGTCATCCTTGGCCTAAGAGCTCACTTGAAAATGAAAAGTACCGGCCAGTGCCATGGCTCACTAGGCTAATCCTCTGCCTGTGGCGCTGGCACCCCGGGTTCTAGACCCGGTTGGAGCACCGGATTCTGTCCCAGATGCTCCTCTTCCAGTCCAGCTCTCTGCTGTGGCCCGGGAGTGCAGTGGAGGATGGCCCAAGTGCTTGGGCCCTGCACCCGCATGGAAGACCAGGAAGAAGCTCCTGGCTCCTGGCTTTGGATCGGCACAGCGCGCCAGCCTAGTAGTCACTTGGAGGGTAAACCAACAGAAAAGGAAGACCTTTCTGTCTCTCTCTCACTGTCCACGCTGCCTGTCAATAAATAAATAAATGAATAAATAAAATGAAAATGAAAAGTACCAACATAAGGTTGAACAACTGCAATTTTTTTCAAAGCACTTTTGTGAATTCTCTCACTCGATTCTTACAATTGCTCTAGCAGAAAAAGAGAATCCTCCTCACACACACACAAAAAGATGAACAGTTTTAGTATGTGGACATCATCGAAGCCCAGTGAGTCTCAACTGGAGGCAATTTTGACCCCTACAGGTCATTTAACAAGATCTAAAGAGAGTTTTGGTTATCAAAGCCAAGGTCGGAGTTTATACTACTGGCATCTAGTGAACAGAAACCTGAGAAGTTGCTAAAAATACTCCAACGCTCAAGATAGTCTCACCCCCAAACCCAAGGTGTCACTGAAAAACTCTGCTCAGCCCTTTGGGTATACAAGGCTGTGGGAAACCAAGGTTCAGTAAGGTAAAATAACTCTGTCCAAGGATAGAACCATGGCTCAAAGCCTTGTTCTATCCTTTATACCAGGGCATCTTGTTCTTAAATTTCCTAGGACTTGAGCAGCATTAGGGAGCAGAGAGAACACTTAATACAGGAATCAAGAGCAGGCCTTCAGTGCAGAGGGGCGACAGGTAATGGCTTAAGCAGCAGGTCCCTGCGACCCTCGTGGCAGACAGGGATTGAGATCCAGGCTCCTGTTTGGCCCAGCCCAGCCCTGGCTGTTGCAGTTATTTGGGGAGTGAACCAATAGACAGAACATTCATTCTCTCTCGCTGACTCTATGCCTTTCCAATAAGTAAAATTAAAAAACAAAAACAATACTAGGTTCTCATCATACTAGCTTTGGCTTGTCTGTCTCCTTGGGATGTGTATAGTCACCTAGAGTTCAAGATTTTCATCCTTACCCCAGTTACCAAAAAATATACACAAGGACAAGCCAAGGCTCCCACAGGCATGGCCAGGTGGTGCTTCCAAAAAAGCACAGGTATGTGGAGACTGGCACAAGAGGCAAAAAATGTAATTTTGTTTCTCAAACTTATAATCACCTTCAATTACTAAGAATTACCAATTTTGTTTATTTCTAAAGACAACTTTTTCAGTTATGGCTATAAAAAATTCACAATATGTACATGTATGCACATTGTGGATGTATAAAGTATCTGTATAAATATATAAATTTATTTTAAAATTTGTGGCAGTGCTGAGAAATTACACAAACCTACACTCATAAAGACATAATAAAAACATTAGCTACTGCCTCAGTTTTTTAGAAAGTGTACTTTGAAATCTATGTTGTTAAAGATTACAGTGCTCTCCAATTTCCCTCTTGATGTTTAGAACATTTGAGTAAAGTCTGATTCAATGGAACTAAGAAATCTAAAAGTTTTGGCGTACTACAGCATGAACTTGCTTTGGGACCCAGCATAAATGGGACAGAGTACACATTTTTGGAAAGAGCATGTACTCTTCTAGAACTAGCAGAACTTTTCCCCCACTTCAGGCTCAATTTTTGTCCAAGAATCCTCCCTTGGCTTTGTTAGCAATTTGCTTGCTTTCAATTTAAACAAAACTTAAAATTCTGCTCAGACAGCAGAGAGTAATCTGACTGTAATCAACAGTAATCTGCATTTGTACCAATTTGTTCCCTGTGAAGATTCACACCGTTATCAACAGACCACAGTCTACCACCCAAACAAGAAGTCTACACTACATTGAAGTGCTAGGTAAGCGACTATGCCCATTTACCATGCCAAAGAGTAGTCACAAGGTACTTTCAACTCTTCAATAAGGGGCACTGAATGATAGCAAATCCAGAAGAGTTAGGAGTCAAAAATTAAATTTCCCAAAGCAAAGTATATGATCTTGTTCTTCTTTTATTTTTTTCTACTATTTGGCAAAAATGTTCAAACACATTAAAAAGGTGATTGATATGGCAAATGCTGCTAGATTCTGCAGTAAGCATCTTGCTATACTGGGGAAAATTTTCTTCTTCAATATTTATTTATTTGAAAGTCAGAGTTAGTTAGAAAGAGGGAGGGACAAAGAGAGAGATCTTCTATCCACTGAGGGGTTCACTCTCCAGATGACCACAACAGTCAGCACTTGGCAAGGCCAAAGCCAGGAGCCCGGAGCTTCATCCAGGTCTCTCATGTGGGTGGCAGGGGCCCAAAAAGCCTTAGGCCATCTTCTGCTTGTTTTCCAAGGCCATTTGCAGGGAGCTGGATCAGAAGTGGAGCAGCCAGGACATGAACTAGTGCCCATATCAGATGCTGGTGTTGCGAGCAGTGGCTTAATTTGTTACACTACAATGCTGGCCCCCAGGGAGAATTTTTTTTAAATTACACTTGAGTAAATCTATACTCTGAGGATCAAAAGCAGTGTTTCCTGTTTATGTACAGTAATGAAAGTCTAGTTTTGGTATTAAAAACATGAAAACTTTTTTACTTTACCCAATGATTAGCCACAAAACTGTTGTCAAAATGAACAGGGCCTTTTCTGGACTCACCAAAAACAAAACATTTTCATTTATTCCAAAGGAAATAACTGAAAGTTCTTTTGAGAAACTGAATGAAACAGAGGTCAGCTAAGCACCACAAAGAAAAATGTGAAATGACCTAGACACTGACAAAAACATTCTCTTTTAAAGGAAGCAATATTTGGAGAACAAACAGTAATTCACAACCCTGTATGCCATACAATACCTACCGGCCACATGACACTGGTTGGGAAATTCTAATCTGTCCCAGCTTTAACACTGCTAACTCTCTAGTTGGAAACAATGAAATGGTCCCTGTGGAGAGTGTGACTACAGGAGGCTCAGCCCAATTACACCTGGAAGCACAAGACCCGAGAAGGTGCTAAAAACAGAGCTGTCAGCATAGGAAGGCTTGGAATTTCACAGTATACATTTCATTTTTTTATTCTGCTTTAGTTACAGTGAAGAGACATCATTTAAATGACTATAACCAAACACCAGTAGCTCTAATAACCACGATATTTATATCGAGCGCTCTCTTCCAGTAACATAACAATTTAGAAACATTATTTTACTTGTCTTTAAACTTGAGGTAGAAGCCATGAAATGTTATTCCCAATCAACAGACAAAAAACTGAAGCACAAAATAATTATGTGACTTGTCCAGGGTCCAATATGAATCAGACCTAAAGCTGAGAGTGAACCCAATGTCACCATTACCAGGAATGTGCTCTCACACAGCACTAAGTAATAGCATTTAAAAATATGCTATATTAGTTAAAGCTTAAAAAGTTTTTCTAATAATTAAGACATACAGAAAATAAAATAAAAATAGAATCGCTTGGTGTCTGCTGAAGTGTGGCACACACAGCACTCCCAGCAAGGCATTATTTGCTCATTCTCAACAGCCAGGCCTCAAGGAACAAGGGGTGGAAGAACAACCAGGAACAGGCAGGGAATGGTCTATGGTCTCCTCTGTCAGAACCCTCCCAGCTGGGCACAGTCACTCTAGCAGGCTCAGCTTCCACTGGGTTTTTCTGTTGATCTTTGGCGGTACAAAAAGCTCAGCATCTAAAAGACAGGGAGGAAAACTGTGAGGCACACTCTGATTGGTGGGGAGCTGAGAAAGTAACTAAGTGGAAGAAACTGGGTGAACAGGCTCTGCAGCTGCATGACGGCCACCAGCACCGGAGTTCACATGCCTGTTACACTTGCAACCTCGTGGTCAGAGCCCTACCTTGAGAAGGACTGCACTTCAGCTCCAGGTATGTTTACCAGTGATTCAAGGAAGAAGAACGTTCTATACTCATATTGAAATTGGAAGGGAGTGGTGGTGTGGCCATATACATTTAATAAAACTCATCATATTTACACCTAAGATCTGTGGGATTTACTATTTGTACAACAGCTTAACTGTAAAAGAGCACCAAAAATGTGGTGGCTTGTAGGCAATAAGGAAAGCTAATAGAAATTCTACAGACATGCTAATCAATGAAGATATCCCTGTTTGAAAAGTAAAGGGAGCAGGGGTCAGGGAAAAGCCTTCATTGTACCTAAAACTCCAGGCATGCTCTAGATTTGAGGGATCTTATCTAACTGAGAATCATATATAGGAAGTAGAGGTAATATGAAAAATATGTATATATAACGATGTTCTCTCCCATCATTATTTATGATAATTAAAAGTTCTAATAGTACATCTGACATGAGCCATAAAGATATTAAAAATTATTTTCAAAGAATATTTTAACAATGTGTGAAAAATATAAAATGGCTTTTAAAAACATCATGGGGGCTGGCACTATGGTGTAGTGGGTGAAGCGGCTGCCGCAGTGCCAGCATCCCATGTGGTCACCGGTTTGAGTCCCAGCTGTTCCACGTCCAATTCAGCTCTCTGCTATGGGCTGGAAAGTAGTAGAAGACGGCCCAAGTGCTTGGGCCCCTGCACCCACATGGGAGACCTAGAGGAGGCTGCTGGCTCCTGGCTTTGGATCGGCACAGCTTTGGCCGCAAGCAGATGGAAGACCTCTCTCTCTCTCTCTCTCTCTCTGCCTCTCTGTAACTCTGCCTTTTTTTTTTTTTTGACAGGCAGAGTGGACAGTGAGAGAGGGACAGAGAGAAAGGTCTTCCTTTGCCGTTGGTTCACCCTCCAATGGCCGCCGCGGCCGGTGCACTGTGCTTATCTGAAGGCAGGAGCCAGGTGCTTCTCCTGGTCTCCCATGGGGTGCAGGGCCCAAGCACTTGAGCCATCCTCCACTGCCTTCCCGGGCCATAGCAGAGAGCTGGCCTGGAAGAGGGGCAACCGGGACAGAATCTGGTGCCCCGACCGAGACTAGAACCAGGTGTGTCGGCACCACTAGGCGGAGGATTAGCCTGTTGAGCCACGGCGCCGTGGCTAGATGCATGACTAGAAATTGTCAAATTTAATTTTCCTTGACATACTTTAGAATCCAGATTGTCTCAACAAATCACATAGACTTTATAATTTTATATATATAAGGATATTTCAAATCATTTGTGGAAAATCAAAATAAAAGATAAGTTTATCCTGGTGCAAAAAAAATTGTGAACTTTTGATGTACTCCTGGATACTCTGGCTCTTTACCTACCCCATCTTCCCAAAACAAAAAACTAAGCAAAAGCCCACAAGAGTTTTTGATTACTTTGAACCCTAGCACTGAGAAAACATGACTTAAAGTGTCAAAAAGGTCCATAATTTCATAAAGTGCTTGAATGAGACTTTTTCTTTAAAAAATGTTATAAAGTACTCTATTTCACTTTAAAAACTGCGCATGGGGCAGAGGTTCATTGTTAAGTAGCTCATTAAGACACTCATGTTACACACATATCAGAGTACCCTGGCTCCAGTATCCTGCCGATGCACTCCCTGAGAGGCAGCAGTAATGGCTTGAACAGTTGGGTTCCTGCTACACACCTGGTAAACCTGGATTGAGTTCCTGGCTTATGGCTGGGGACCCAGCTAGGGGCCATTGCAGTATTTGAGAAGTGAACCAGAGGATGGGAGCTATTTGTCTATGTATCTCTCTGCCTCTCAAATAAAACACTTTTAAAAATTAGGCATAAATACAACTATATTTGATCCTAAACTTACCTGAGAATAAACATCAAGTATTAACTTTTTGGCAAAGACAGTAATAATTCTGACAAAAGCTGGATCAGAAGTGGAGGTGGAGGCGGGACTTAACATCTTCTACATTTCCATGTTTGGATTTTATGGCCCTAAAATAATTGTTTTGAAGACTCTTCAATTTTCGCAAGGACCTCTCTTAATCCTTTGATAGTGAAATCTTTCTGACTTGAAGTACTTAGTCTGCTATCTATCAATTTAAACAAGTCTAACTCAGCTGTGATTCAAGCACTTTTCCCATATTACTTGAAACCATTTAATGAAAGTCAACATTTCTGCAAGACTTGCAATTCTTCTGTATGATATTACATTGCAATGAAGCATGAGACAATCAGAGACAATGACTCATCAAGGTGTCAATCCTTCTGGGGACATGTGAGTAGGCAGTAGAGGAATATCTGGGCAGGACTAATTTTGAGAGCCATTTATTAAAACCTAATCCTGGATTATGAGAACTTTCCTTTTCTTATACAACCTTGACACCACAAGGAAATTAATAACAAATATTCAAATAATGAGGAATCCTCAAATATTACAGAGTGATTAAGGCTTAGCTGGAAAATGGAAATGTTCTTTCATGTGGAAAGCCTTCTATGACACCCCAGGGAAAGGTGTGGTCGAACCCAACCTAAACATTATCATCAAACCAGCATCAGAGACCACAGGGGCAAAAAATCTCAACTGGGTTGGACAACAGTGTAAACTAAGCAATTAACAAGCTGCCTCAGGTCTAAATTGAATTTTTAGCATCTCACAAATAAGCGTGAGGTTGAAATTGACACTAAAACAGCTTGCCAGACTCCAATAAGAGGGGAAGCTAGGGTTACGATAATTACTGTTCAGATGAATGACCTTTAACTGTGATAGAAGGGAGCTGTTCAAGGCATTAAATTTAAACCAAATCCCGAAAGGCTACTTCAAATGTTAGCAAAATATCATTGTGCAGCATTTAAGTGAAAAAATTTCTGAACTGCTACATGCTGAAGATACAAATAGCAGTAAAAACTGCCAATTAATTTAGAACCTATCACTAACTTTCCACAGCAATGAGACTTTGGTGTGTTTGACTGACTCCCCCACCCCCCCACCTCCCAAAGAGCACATACTCAGGCACCAGCTTGATGTCAAAAGTTTCTACCCACCTTTCTTTATGGCTTTTAACTTTTCGGGATACGTAATCTCATTGAGAACAATCCCCCTCTAGCAAAGAAATACAACACTCAAAGTATAAGTAAAAGACATTTTAACAAAAGGTGTAAGTAAATAGGAAATGAATTGTTAACATTTCTTGGATTTGCCTTCAAATTATACCATCAATCCTAAAGATGACACAAAGATCCAGCCTATAAGCAAGGATTATGAAAATGCCCTCGAGGTTCAATGCATAATTGCCAATAGCCAAAAACAGCAATTCCTAAGAACCTCTTTTTAAAAGGAGTTAACATTCTTTTAAAATATTTATTCTTATTTATTTAAGGGTAGAGTCAGATACATACATACATATATATATATATATATATATACACATATATATATATGAGAGAGAGAGAGAGAGAGATAACATCTATCTGCTGGTTCATTTCCCAAACCCTGCAGGAGCCAGGGCTGTGCTAAGCTGAAGCCAAGGACCAGGAATTCCATCTGGGTCTCCCATGTGAGTGGCAGGCACTCAGTAATTGAGCCATCATCTGCTGGCTCGCAAGTGTATCAGCAGGAAGCTGGATGGGAAATGGAGGCAGAGATAGAGGCAGGACGCCATCCTAGGTACTCTGATGTGGCATGCAGCATCCCAAATGGAGGCTTAACCTACCGTACCACAACACCTGTCCCCAGAAGAATCTTTCTAATGTGTATGTAAATATAGACTGTTCAGACTCAAACTGTCACTGTGATATACTTGTATGGACAAGTATATGCCACTGTCAGTAAATTTTTTTTTTAATTATACATTCAAAGTTCTACTGGATTTCACTGCACCAGAACCCCATCTAGGAGCATCAAAATGACCACACTAAAGATGTATTCTTAGAACTGAGGTAGAATTATAGTTAATAACCAATCTCTTTTTACACTTCTTTCAACACTGACAAATATTCCTTCTGCTTAGCATTATAATAAAAAAATTCTCACCAAGAACAGGAGCAGAAGTCTTCTGTTGTTGGTAAGAGGCCATGATACTATTTGCAGTAGAACTGGGACCTAGAACCTAAATAGAAAGCAGACTGTATCAGCAAATGCCATCTTACACTTCTGATGACTGCAAAAGCCAAAGGTCATGTCTGGTGTAGTATCAAACACAGCAATTTTCTTTTTTCCTATGTGATTTTAATTTGCCACCTTCTACAGTTTCATCTCAGACCTCTAAATCTCCTTTGTCCCAGAAGAACAAGTGGGAAGGGTAGGAAAATTAATCCTACAATGCTCTACCTTTTCCAAGTGAGCAAGCCCTACCCCAAGGGGAGGGGGGACAGTACAAAAAGTTACAGAATACAGAGTATCTGTTACACGCAAGAGTTGTGGGAAATGCATATTTTACATGAAAACAAATATAAATATGTGCATCCTCTGGAGCAGAATGCAAACTCTGCACACATTGCCAAAGGTAAAACACAGGATCTCACAGGAATTTCAATTCTGCAACAGCCTCTGGACATAGGCCAGGCTCTCCGGATTGCTGTCACTCATCTTGGAATGCGGTCCCTCAGCCTCAGATCCAATACCATAAGCTCAAAAGCACTTCCAAGACATCCTGAACATATACTAGAACATATGCCACATATTGCTTACCAAACCTAACCAACCAACCAAAAACACATTTTCCTCATCATTTTCCCTAAAACAGTCATAAAATTGGTATTAGCAGTTAAGGGGGAAGGGATATGTAAGGGGAAGGCACATATAAGTTGTTAGCTTCACATTCACTACAGTTTTGAAGATAATTATTACATTTCTTCTAGCAAACACCTATTACAGCAAATTAAAGTGTCTGTGGGGCCCTGATTCTTATTTTTATGCTTTGTAAAGTACTTCAACTTAAGTTTCAAAACATTCCAGTGAAGCACAGTGGGGAAGAATTATCCCTATTTCAAAATAAGGAAATCAAGACCCAGTAGGCCTATGTGCTTCTAAGCAGTGAGTTGATCGCCATCCTCTCTCAGCTCTCAGCCTGCTCTTCTATACATTGCTCATGACTTAGGGGGCCTTACAGAACATTCCTCCTTGTCAGCTGGCTCCCTGCTATGCTCTATTGGAAGAAAAAAAGGATTTGCTTGCTTCTGCCCCAACAGCAGCTGTTCTGTAAACTTGGAATCAGCCTCATCATGCCCTTTCAGAAATCTGAGGAGCTGGCTGTCACCCTCTTCCCAGAGGTTCCAGATGCAGCCCTGCAGGCTTCCACATCCAAGTTTCTGACATGTAATAGTCACCAAGGTTTCTCTTTGTAGACGCTGCTTCCTAGACACTACTACTTCTGCATTCCTCCTCTGTATCCCCCCTTTCCCTTTTGAGTGCTCCACCACTTAACCAATCCATACACTACAGTTTTCTTTACTAGCCTGACAGATCAGTTTTTCTGAATCCAAATCAAAACTCTTAATGATAGATTTGAGGTAGGAGAGTGAACAGAGGAGCAAACAACAAGCAAAACAGATGACAATACATTAGAATTCTTCATGGGACACAAAGCTGATTCAGCCCTAAACATTAATAGCAAAGTTCATTGCAACAACACAGAAGTGACAAGTCACATTTTCCATAAAACAAAAGGAAAAATAATTTTCTGTGGTTCCTTTAAAGAGTCTGATTCCATCCATGAGTTCCAAACCTTCGGCCAACACTTATACCCACTCCCTAATGCAACCGCATGGAAGGCCAGGGGTAACCATCTGACTTTCCCATCTACTCCAGGACAACTGCTCCATCCAGAAGGGAGAAAGAAGAGCCCATTTATACCTACACCAAGATGTGCTAGTTTCTCTACAGGCATATAGAAATTTCTACTGACAGCCCAAACACAAAACTAAGATAATTTAACTATGGCATGTTATGTTTTTAAGCACAGAAAGCATTTTGCTTGACTTTTATTGGGTTGTGTGAATATAAAACTTACAGGCACGGCTGAATTCTGCTGGTAGGTCAGAGTCCAAATTTCTGGAAGTGATCTTTCTACTAACTGCAGAGTGTCTTGAAAGGTCTTCTGTAACTCCCTTCCTTGCTCATCAAACTCAAAGAGAAAGAGTACCTTTAAAATACGGTAGACTTCATCTAAAGAGAAGAAATTTGAGAAAGCGGTAAGTTATGTTCCTAGCTCCCCTGCTTGAATCATACCATAGTTCCCTTTCAAAGCAAACACTTCTAATATCACATTACAGTTGCTTCTTTCCACATTTTCTTCTCTCTTTGGAAATGCTCATATAATTCAACACATCTACTGCAAAAGGAAAACAAACACACCGGGGCCAAGCTGGCAGCAGTGTCCTGCAATGTTCTAGTCCAGCATAGTGCTAATCTCTCACACGTCAGCTGGGTAGACACCAAAGGAAGGAGGCTTCCAGGTGTCTGGTTGAGAAGAGCTGCTTCCAGAACACGCACTGAAATGACCCTTCCTGTTCAGTCTTTATCTTTCCCAGATGGGAAACTGTGTTTTAATTATCTACTGAATTCTATCCGTGCTGTCCAGTTACTGTTTGGGGTGGCCAAGAATCACTGCCAGTACTGAGAATATACCTTTCAGCCTGTCAAGGCTCTGGACCACCTCATTCAGAGCCTCCAAGAGGGCCAGATCCTCCAGCGGACTCCCTTCTTTGAGGCTGTGCTTCTTCCGCTCCGCTTTGCGACGGTTCTTGGAAGATCTCCTGTAGAGTCAGGGAGCTGTTTAAAAGGGGGTCCCCCTGTGATGCACTGACAAAAATGAATGTAGTTGCTGGGAAACTGGAGTCTACAGATGGTATTGGTATTGAGGGGAGGATGGGATAAAATGGCATCACAGTGATAAAGCCACACATAAATGTGGGAGGGGTCTTACAAGCAGGAAATAATAAGGAAAACTCTAAAAAGGGATGTTTTGCTCCAAAGTTTTAATTGAAATACGTAGTAAAATGAGGTTAGTTCTGGTAATAGGATGGAACAATGAACAGAAGAACAACCAATGCAGATTTTAATATAATAACATAAATAAGTTTAAAGACAAAAATAAAGAAGGCGGATAAAGACATAATAGATTAAAATATGAATATAATGAAATATATATGAATCCCATGCCTTCCCGGCTCAGAGATCTTTCATTTTGTCATTTGTTTTGTTTGGGACTTTCTCTCCCCAACTCTTTTTTTTTTTCAAAAAGGATTTATTTATTTATTTGAAAGGCAGAGTTACACAGAGAGGGAGAGGGAGAGGGAGAGGGAGAGGGAGAGGGAGAGAGAGAGAGAGAGAGAGAGAGAGAGAGAGAGAGTTCTTCCATCCGCTAGTTCACTCCCCAAATGGCTGCAATGGCCAGGGCTAAGCCAGACCAGAGCCGGGAGCTTCATCTGGGCCTTTCATGTGGATGGCAGAGGCCCAAGCACTTGGGCCATCTTCTGCTACTTTCCCAGGCCACTAGAAGGGAGCCGGATCAGGGGCCAGTACTATGGCACAGCAGGTTAAAGCCCTGGCCTGCAGTGCCGGCATCCCATATGGGTGCTGGTTCAAGACCAGGTTACTCCACTTCCAATCCAGCTCCCTCCCTGCTAATGTATCTGGGAGATCAGAGCAAGATGGCCCAAGTGCTTGGGCCCCTGGACCCTCGTGGGAGACCTGCAAAGAAGCTCTTGTCTCCTGGCTTCAGATCAGCCCACCTCAGGCCATTGTGGGCATTTGCGGAGTGAACCAACAGATGGAAGACCTCTCTCTCTCTCTCTCTCTCTCTCTGTTTCTACCTCTCTCTGCAACTCTTTCAAATAGATAAAAATAAATCCTCAAAAAAAAAAAAAAAAAAAAGAAGAAGAAGAAGAAGAAGAAGCAGAAACAGCAGCAGCAGCAGCAGCAGCAGCAGCAGCAGCAGAAGAAGCAGCAGCTAGAAAGGAGCTGGATCAGAAGTTGAGCAGCCAAGATACAAACCAGTGTCCATATGGGATGCATCTCAGGTGGTAGTTTTACCCATTAAGCAACAATGCTGCCCCTCTCAATTCTTTTTTCTTTTTCTTTTTTTTTAAGATTTATTTGTTTATTTTGAAAGAGTTACAGAGAGAGAGGAAGAGACAAAGAAACAGAGATCTTCCATCCACTAGTTCATTCCCCACATGGTTACAACGGCCAGTGCTGGGCCAGGGTAGAGCTAGGAACTTCTTCCACGTCTCCTCCCACAGGAGTGGCAAGGGCTCAGACAGTTGGGCCATCCTCTGCTGCTTTCCCAGGCCATTAGCAGGGAGCTGGATCAGAAGCTGAGCAGCTGGGACAGGGACTGGTGCCCATATGGGATGCCAGCATCACAGGCAGAGGCTTTACCTGCTATGCCACAAGGCTGGTCCCTCCCTAACTCTTGGAAGTCCAGTTCTAGTTATCTTTCTTGCAATTTCTCATCATCCCATATAATGTCATAGACTCTTGCTATGAATTGCTAAACATTGTTTAAATATATAATTTTGCATTATTTCATGTCTCCCAAACAAAATAAGTTCTTATAAATCAAATCTCTTTCAAAGTTGTTTGTAACTGTCGCTGAACAGAGCATACAGGTGTTCAGTAAATGGTTCTGCCAGATTGCTGGGTAATGTGCAATGATTAAAGTGCAATGATTTAATTTATATTTTAATTTCTTCCAATCCTGATTTTGAACTGAAGAAACCTGAATCCTTTTTCTTCATCATTTCATTTTTTTGGTGCTGCACATTATAGTCACTTAACATTTGTTCAATGAGTAAAATCAGATGTCATATAAATTGTGTACCCAACAGAAGAACCTCATGGGCACTGGGCAAAAACATACGTCACAAAGCTGTAGAAGGAAACATTTCAACATAAAGTCTAATGTTTCTGTGAGACTGGGAAAGTCCTCGCACAACTTCCACATAGCTTTGAAGAATATCCTCCCCACTCCCACCTTACTGTCCTAGTAGAAAACCTTCCTTGCTTTTACTTTCCTCATTCACCCCAGGGATGGTCATTTTGATGAAAACATAGGATACATACGCTGATATCCTGGAGTTGCTATGGGAGTATTTGCTACTCATCTCACTGCCACTCACAATACTGCTAGTTTCAGAGAAGAGGTCTGCCTCTTGACCATGGGGCATCTCATCATCTAGAAAAGAAGAACCAATATACCCGAAAACATTCTCTGTTAGCATGGGTTCACCTTCAAGAGGTTAAGTGGATCACAGTCAACCGGAGCACATGAATGGTATCACAAAGTTATTCTCAAAATGAATGAGACAACACTGAAATAAAGTTATTTTTATTATAAATCAGTAGTTTACCAGAGTTCTTTTTTGGTTTTGGAAACATGGAAACTTCTTTAGTGGAAGAGATATGGTCACTGCTCTGTTTGGATAAGGTAGTGGGAAGGTCTAGCAGAAATCTTGTCCTGCAAAGCCTCCCCTAACACATACAAGCAAAGCCATCCACGGCCCCTGAGAGCTTGAGCAACAGCCTCAGCCTTCCCCATGGGGTCAGGATTGTCAAACCACAGGGAACACCGAGCAGCTTGGACAACGGGTGGTACTGACTGACCTCCACCTCCCACCAGGTATCAAAGGTCTTCGCACAGACACTCACCCAGATCCACCTGCTGTGCTTGCTCCTTGAGCTCTCGAACCACCAACAGACGTTCTTTATGGCGGCTGAATGTGGCTGTCTGAGACTCCAGAAACGCCATGTAATTTTTATAGGCTGGTAAGGCAAAAGGAAAAAGAATTTGAGCACAATGTTTAACCAAAGAGAAAAAACTAAGCAGGGAGGTACTGGATTAGAATTTAATAAAATGAAAGAGGTTATTATGTCTCTCAAATAAATGAGCGCTAATGAAATAAAGTTCAGATTCCAGATCTCAGTGTCATCAATATCATACCAAAACACTCTCAACTACCAAACTTGAAATCACCTGAATGGAGATTTGCTATCTAACCCAAGAGAAGACTGGCAAATAAATGTTGTGCACAGGAAGCTGTTAACAAAAATAGGAGGCAAGTTACTTAAATGTTTCTTCCTAAGCATCTATTAAAATGCTCATGAGCTAATAATGTCTAAAAATTATCATCCAAGAGAAAAACACACAAGAGAAAAAGGCCCTAGTAGAATATACGAAAACAACACGGGGGCTGGCACTACGGCTTAGAAGATTAAGTCTCCATCTGCAGCGTGTGCATCCCATATAGGTGCCAGTTTGAGTCCCGGCTGCTCCACCTCCCATCTAACTCCCTACTAATGGCCTGGGAAGGTAGTGGACGATGACCCAAGTGCATGGGCCCCTGTCCCCACGTGGGAGACACAGAAGAACCTCCTGGCTTCGGTTGGCCCAGCTCTGGCCATTGCAGCCATTTGGGGAGTGAACCGGCAGACAGAAGACCTCTCTCTCTGTCTCTCCCGCTGTCTGTAACTCTGCCTCTCAAATAAATAAATCTTCAGAAATATATATATATATAAACAAAATAATACTACTATCCAAGGATACATTTTACTCATAGATATTAATCTTATGCAGATGGATTATTTGCATGTTTCTGGGTCCTTCTTAGTGGTGAAAATCCAAGTAAGAGCTGGCCAGGCAAACTGTTACAGGATCAGGAAGGATGTTTTCAAAATCTAGTCATGGGGCTGGTGCTGTGGCACAGCGGGTTAAAGCCCTGGCCTGAAGTGCTGGCATCCCACATGGGCGCCAGTTCTAGTCCTGGCTGCTACTCTTCCGATCCAGCTCTCTGTTACAGCCTGGGAATGCAGTAGAAGATGGTCTAAGTCCTTGGGCCCCTGCACCCACGTGGGAGACCTGGAAGAAGTTCCTGGCTTCCAAATCGTTGTGGCCATCTGGGAAGTGAACCAGTAGATGGAAGACCTCTCTCTCTGTCTCTACATCTCTCTGTAATTCTGTCTTTCAAATAAATAAAATAAATCTAAAAAAAAAAAAAAATCTAGTCATTAGGGATACCAAAGGTGAATGACACAAAAATTATCTCACCAACAGTTTTAATTACCACAGGAAAGCAGGATAATAAGAATGGGGGGGGGGGATGTCAATTAACCTAAGAAAGGCTAGACACTACTTGCAGGATAGGCTTGCTTAAAAAGACAATGGGCAGGGGCAATGGTGTAGTGGTTAAGCCACCGTCTGTGGCACTGGCATCTCATATGGGTGCCGATTCAAGTCCCAGCTGCTCCACTTCCAATCCAGCTCCTTGCTAATGGCCTGGGAAAAGCAGTGGAAGATGGGCCAAGTCTTTGGGCCCTGCCACCCATGTGGGAGACCCAGATGAAGCTCCTGGCTCCTGGTTTCTGGCTTCATATCAGCCCAACTCTGGCCACTGGGGCCATTTGGGGAGTGAACTAACAGATGGAGGACCTCTTTGTCTCTCTCTCCCTCTCTATTACTCTGCCTTTGAAATAAATAAATAAATCTTTTTTATTAAATTCAAAGCTTAAAATCAACCCTCACTGCCTTAGAGTTCTGTGAGTCAAATTGATGTTGTTTTTCACTTGTCTTTAAGGGTACACTGTGACCACAATTATTCTAGAACTGCTAAAACTCAGCTGTTCTCTAGGAAACATAAACTTCGTTTGCGAGAGTTCTGATTTCTTTCTTTACTATTCTCAAAATTTTCAAACATACAAAAAAGTTGTAATAATTCAATGAACACAAATACGTTTCAAAGTTTTACCAACTGTAAACATTTTTGCCATATTATTTTCTGTTTCTCTGTGAACACACACACAAACACATTCATGGTTACTATTGTGAACCTTTTAGGAGTAAGATGTAGATGTGATGCTTTACTCCTAAATACTTCAGCATTTCTCTCCTAAGATTAATAAGGATACCGTCTTCTATAACTATATAAAGTAAGTGCAGGAAACTAACCATTGATAGAATAGTATTATCTAATATAGTTGTATAATCAAGTTTACCAACTATTCCCAAATACAAATTCTTTTTTTTCCCCCACTGTGCAACCTGCTTCAGTGCCAGTGGTGTAGAGGCGCAGGGGACAGGCACTGGTTCACAGACCCAGTTGGCTCTGACAAGGGATACTAGGAAAAGGCAGGAGGACAAGCCCACGCTTTACAAAGACTCTGAACTGAATTTTATAAGTCTCTAACATTAAAACCTCTTGTGTGTTACCATTTAACAAGTTAACATATTTTTTAAAATTTCTGATTGAGTCCACACAATATATTAAGAAATGCAGTAACAGAGGGACTACTCTCCCATTTATATCTTCTCTTCTAACTTCTCCAAATACTTACACAAAGGCAAATGAGGAATTCTAAATATAACCCTCACCTTCTAAAATGGAAGGCTTTATGTTGGTTTCTATAATATCCAGTCTGTTGTATTTGTATACCTAAAAGGAAAAACACAATAATTTTAGGCAGGAAAATGTCTAGTCACTGGCAAGTTAAGATACATGAAAAGAGGGGCCAGCATTATGGTGTAGTAGGTTAAGCAATCACCCACGATGCTGGCATCCCACACAGGCACTACTCTGAGTGCCAGCTGCTCCACTTCCAATCTAGCTCTACTAACATGTCTAGGAAAGCAGCAGAAGATGGCCCAAGTACCTAGACCCCTGCCACCCACACGGGAGTCTCGGATGAAGTTCCAGGATCCTGGCTTTGATCTGGCCCAGCCCTGTTGCAGCCATTGGGGAGTGAACCAGAGAATGGAAGAGCTCTCTCAGTTTCTCCCTTTATCTCTTCACGCTGCCTTTCAAATAATCTTTAAAAGAAGAAGAAGAACCTTTTAAAAGATACTTGAAAAGAAATGGGTCAGTTTCAGGGGTAAGCAGTACTATTTTCCTGAGGAGCAGGCCTCCTATAAGGTGCCCAAGGGAATCTCAATAAACAACAGTAATATTTCATATATAGAGAATTCAAAACATTATCAAAGATAATATTTTAAAAATGGTTTTAAAAGCACCCTTAGATCAGAAATCTAAACTGTTTCCACTTAATTTCATTCACCTCTGAACACAAGAGATTCCAGTTGATTTGGGCTCTGTTGCAATCTCTCTGCTTAGCATCCAACATATGGAGGATTTTAAAAATTCTCTTACCAGCCTCAGTGCCTCTTCCCAGGCAGCTCCTTCTAACAGCAAGAGAACAGCTTCTTCATAATCCTGACAAGGGAACAGCAAGGAAGATGCCGGGTGAGTGTCGGATGCCATCAGAACCAAGGGCAAACCTGGCCACAGGACTGCTCCACTCTCCCTGGCAGCCCTTGCAGTCCCAGTTCTCAGCATGGTGCCTGGCCCAGTCTCCATGCTCCATAAATACTGATACAAAAACAAGGTAGAGGAGTTTCTCCTGGAAATAATGACGAAACACAAGTATCACCTCTCTGCATTCCTGGACGGCAAGACCAACAGGACTATTAGAAATGCCCATCCCTCCACTTCACCTAGTGGGACTCGGCAGGTGCAGGTGGGCTCCAGAACGACTAATACGATTACACCCTGAAAAGGGGTAGACAAATAGTAATCTTCTCAACATGTTCGGTTTTTTAAAATATACTTTTCTAACTTATTTTGAAAAACTTCAAAGCTACAGAAAACTGGAAAATGACTGTAAGAAGTTCCTGTATATTCCAACGTTCTTAAGTTTTTTTTTTTTTTTTAATAAATATATACCTTTTTATTTTTTCCTTACTTGAGAGGCAGAGAGAAAGAGATATCAATCTTACATTTGCTGGTTCACTCCCCAAATGCCCCCATCAGCCAGGGCTGGGCCAGGCTGAAGCTAGAGTCTAGAATTCCACCTGTGTCTCCCACATGGGTGGCAGGAATTCAGGTACTTGGGCCATTGTCTGATGTCTCCCAGGCTCATTAGCAGGAAGCTGAATCAGAAGTAGAGTAGGTAGGACTTAAACGAGGCATCCCAATATGGGACATGAGCATTCTAAGCAGAAGCTTAACCTGCTATACCTACTATACTACAATATCTGCCCAATCTTCAGTTTTGATGCTGTGCCTTTATCAGGAAAATATTTTATATTCCCCAACATGTAATTACTAAATATAGTGATAAATCATATAGAATGTAACACATTTTAAAAAGATGAAACTCATAACAGAGTAAATCAAAGGGGCCAGTGCTGTGGCATAGTAGGTTGGACCCCCACCTGTGGTGCCAGCATCCCATAAGGGCGCAAGTTCAAGTCCCATCTGCTCCACTTCCCATCCAGCTCCCTGCTAATGTGGCTGGAAAAGCAGTGGAAAATGACCCAAGTGCTCGGGCCCCTGCACCCACATGGGAGACCCAGATGAAGCTCCTGGCTCCTGGCTTCAGATTGGCCCAGCTCTGGTCATTGTGGCCATCTGGGGAGTGAACCAGCAGATGGAAGATTTCTCGGTCTCTCCCTCTCTTTCTGTACTCTTGCCTTTCAAAAAAAAAAAAAAAATAGATAAATCTTCAAAAAAAAAAAAAGCAAATCAAAGCCTATCACACAGAATATTATTTCATTTTGGTTAAAACTCCCTTCCCATATATATATGTGTGTATATATATATATATATATATATACACATACACATATACATATATGCATGCTTACATGGAGAAAACCCTGGAAAGATATATAACATGAGGCTAAACATGAGGCTAAAAATATCAAACTTGCGTGCCAAAGGGGAAACCTGTTAAGTGAAATGGACACTATAAGCAACAATGAACTGATCAGCTCCTGTCCTGACTTTAGATGTACAATGTAATACTTTATCCATTTTAGTATTTGTTGTTATTGTTGTTGTTCTAGTACTATTGGTTGAACTCAGTAATTAACACACAATTATTCTTAGGTGTTTAAATTTTAACTGAAAAGTGATCCCTGTTAAATCTAAGAGTGGAAAAAGAGAGGGAGGAGATGAACAATTTGGAACATGCTCAATCGGACTGGCCGCAAATGGTGGAGTTAGAAACGTGCCAGGGGATTCCAACACAATTCCATCAAGATGGCATGTACCAATGCCATCGCACTAGTCCAAGTGACCAATTTCAGCTCACAATTGATAGCTCTGATAGGTCTAAGACTCAAAGAGATCACACAAACAAGACAAGTATCTGCTAATACTAACTGATAGAATCAAAAAGGGAGAGAAAGATCCAACATGGGAAGTGGGATACACAGCAGACTCATAGGATGGCAGATGTCCTAAACAACACTCTGGCCTCAGAATCAGCCCTCAGGGCATTCGGATCTGGCTGAAGAGCCCATGGGAGTATAGCAGGCATGGAAAGCCAAGATATCATGGAAAAAAAAAAAAAGACCTAAATGAATGATCTCTGTGAGTGAGATCCCAGTGGAAAGAACGGGGCCATCAAAGAAGGAGGTACCCTTCTCCGAAGGGAGGAGAGAACCTCCACTTTGACTATGACCCTATCGGAATAAGATCAAAGTCAGCGACTCTAAAGGCTTCCATAGCCCTGGCAACTCATGACTAGAGCCTAGGGAGATTACTGACGCCATGAACAGGAGTGTCAAATTGTTAAATCAGCAACAGGAGTCACTGTGTACTTACACCCCATGTGGGATCTGTCCCTAATGTGTCGTCTAAAGCCAAGTGATGCTATGACTGGTACTGAAACGGTATTTTTATACTTTGCGTTTCTGTGTGGGCGCAGACTGATGAGGTCTTTGCTAATTATATACTGAAGTGATCTTCTGTATATAAAGAGAATTGGAAATGAAAAAAAAAAAAACAACCTGGTGTTAAAATGGAAATGGCATAGAAAATTAATTAATTTGAAAAAAAAAAAATTCTGTAGGATCTCTGTCTTTAATGTGCTGTACATTGCTATTTAATGCTATAATTAGTAATCCAATGGTAGTTTTTTCACTTGATGTTGCTATATGGGCAAAAAGTTGAAATCTTTACCTAATATATACTAAACTGATCTTCTGTATACAAAGAGAATTGAAAATGAATCTTTACATGAATGGAAGGGGAAAGGGAGCGGGAAAGGGGAGGGTAGCGGGCGGGAGGGAAGTTATGGGAGGGGGGAAGCCATTGTAACCCATAAGCTATACTTTGGAAATTTATATTCATTAAATAAAAGTTTAATAAAAAAAAAATATCAAACTTGGAGTATCAGGAATAAGGTGCTTTCATGTTCTTGTCTTTCAGTATTTTAAATGATCTACAATATGCATATACTACTATAAATACGTTATTAAGAGGCTTCCATAGCCTTGGCAGCTCATGACAAGAGCCTCAGGTGATTACTGACTCCATAAACAAGAGTGTCAATTGCTAAATCAACAACGGGAGTCATTGTGCACCTGCTCCCCATGTAGGACCTCTGTCCTTAATGTGTTGTACTATGCGAATTAACGGTAAAACTACTACTCAAACAGTACTCTATTCTTTGTGTGTCTGTATGTGTGCAGTATGTTGAAATCTTTACTTAGTATATAGTTGATCTTCTGTATATAAAAATAATTGAAAATGAATCCTGATGAAGAACGGGATGGGAGAGGGAGAGGGAGTGGGAGATGGGATGGTTGCAGGTGGGAGAGAGGTTATGGGGGGGGAAAGCTGCTATAATTCAAAAGTTGTACTTTGGAAATTTATGTTTATCAAATAAAAGTTGAAAAAATGTTATTTTTCAATTAAAGATTTAACAAAAGTAAGTATTTTATTCCCATACCCCAAATCACAAAGGAACACAGTAAAATGTGCTACCTGACCTGTAGAGTATGAGTGAGTGAGTGTGTGTATCACTGAGGCAAAATTCACATAACACTGACTTGGTCACTTTATACAACTGCTGGTACTTAATGTATTTCTAATGTTGTGGTCTCCTTACTTTCAGAAGTTTTCAGTACCCCAGGGTGGACGTTGTGGTGCAGCAAGGTAAGCCACCACTTGGGATGCCTGGTCTGAGTCCTGACTTTTCTGTTTCCAATATAACTTTGTTATTGCATTCTGGGAGGCAGTAGAATGATGGCTAAAGTACCTGGGCCCCTGCCAACTGTGGGAGACCCGGATGAAATTCTGGGCTCCTGTCTTTGGCCTGGTCCTGTTCTGACTGCTGCAGGCATTTGAAAAGCCAAATAGCAGATTGAAGATCTCTGTCATTCTACTTTTCAAGTAGATGAAATAAATATATATATATTTTTAGGCATAAAAGATACTTGATAAAAACAAAATGATGAAAATATATATATTTTTTTAAAAAAAAGGACTAAAGTTTTTCCATGTCCCATGTACTTCATATCCACTGATGAATCACTCCCCATTTCCCACTCCCAGCATTCCCCTGGTAACCTCTAATCTGCTGTCTCTGGATTTGCCTATTCTGGATGCAGCTCATCAAAGGAACCAACCAATAGCGACCTTTGGTGTCTGACTTCTTTCACTTAGCCTAATGTTTTGAGGGTTCCTCCAACTTGTAGCACATATCAGTCCTTCATTCTGAGTAGTATTTCATTTTATATACAGACCAGTTTGTTTACCCATTCATCCACAGAGGGGCATCTGGGTTGTCTCCCCCTCTGGCTACCATGAAGCATGCTGTTATAAACAGACATGTACCACTGTCTTTTGTGGACATGTTTTTACTTCTCTTGAATGTATGTATCTAGGAGTTAACTGCTGGGTCACATGTTAACTGTTTAATTTCAAAGAGTTGCCAAACTGTTTTCCCCAGAGAATGCATAATTTTATACTCTCTCCAGCAATGTATGAAGGTTCTTATTTCTTTAAACCTTGTCATCATTTATTTTCCTTTTTTTTTTTTTTAATTGTGGTAAACTAAACAAATAAAATCTACCATCTTAATCATTTTTAAGAGTACAGTTTCATAAATGTTAAGAAAATTCATGATTGGCCAACCATTTCCAGAACTCTTTTCATCTTACAAAACTGAAATTGTATCTTCATTAAAAAACAGACAAGCCCACTCTTGCAGTATTAAGTAATAGTCTGTTGTGGTCTTGATTTGCATTCCCTTAATGACCAATGATGTTGAACATCTTTTCAAGTGCTTGTTGACAATCTATCTTTGGAAAAATAACTATTCAATTCTCCCCTTATTTTAAAATTAGTTTGTTTTTTTGTTACTGGATTATAGGAGTTCTTTTTACAAGTATATCCTGGATATAAGACCTTATCAGATATATGATTTGCTAATGTTTTCTCCCATTCTATAACTTGGCTTTTCATATTCTCAATCATGTCCTTGATACACAGAAGTTTTTAATCTTTATGAAATCCAATTTACTGATTATTTTTCTTTTGCTGCTTTTGCTTTTGGTAATAAGTCTCAGACTCCTCCGCCAAATCCAGCGTTATGAAGATTTAGTCCTACGATTTTCACAGTTTTACAACTTAACTATTTCCAGCTTCTCTTAAAAAAAAAAAAAAAACAGAGAAGAAATATGACATGTTGGAGTCACTTTTAAATCTCCTTAAATATTAACCAATTCGCCGTGGTGCACTAGGTTAATCCTCCACCTGCGGCGCCGGCATCCAATATGGGCGCTGGTTCTAGTCCAGCTCTCTGCTCTGGCCTGGGATAGCAGAAGGTGGCCCAAGTCCTTGGGACCCCACACTCACATGGGAGACCAGGAAGAAGCACCTGGCTCCTGGCTTCGGATCAGCACAGCTCCAGCCATTGTGGCCATTTGGAGATTGAACCAATGGAGGGAAGACCTTTCTCTCTCTCTTATTTATTTATTTATTTATTTATTACTTGACAGATAGAGCTAAACAGTGAGAGAGAGAGACAGAGAGAAAGGTCCTCCCTCTGCTGGTTCACCCCCCAAATGGCCGCCACAGCCAGAGCTATGCCCATCTGAAGCCAGGAGCCAGGTGCCTCTCCCTGGTCTCCCATGCAGGCGCAGGTACCCAAGCACCTGGGCCATCCTCAACTGCCCTCCCGGGCCACAGCAGAGAGCTGGACTAGAAGAGGAGCAGCCGTGACCAGAACCGGCTCCCACATGGGATGCCAGCACCACAGGCGGAGGATCAACCAAGTGCGCCATGGCGCCGGCCCCGGAAGACCTTTCTCTCTGTCTCTCTCTCTCACTATCTGTAACTCTACCTGTCAGATAAATAAATAAAATCTTTAAGAAAAAAATTAACCAATCACCTAAAGCAAAAGCTGTAGCATATTACTACAATGTTTATAATACACACAGAACTCAAAAGCCATGAACTATAGCAAAAAGGACCAGAGAGCAGAAAGTGTAACTTGTAAGGTTCTTACACTATATAGGAAGTGGTACACGATTACTTAAAGGGAGGCTGTGATAAATTAATGATTTTTACTGTCAATCCTACAGCAAGCACTAAAATATTAAAACAAAAAGTATAGATAAACCAAGCACAGGATAAAATGGATTTATGAAAAATACTAAACCCAACAGAAGGCAAGGAAAAAAAACCCAAGAAACAAAGGATCAATTAGATAGAAAACAAACAGCAAGACGGCAGACTTAATCCAACTAAATTGGGGGTGGGTGTTTGGTTTAGCGGTTATGATGCCACTTGGGGAGTACCAGTGCCAAGACCCAGCTCCTCTACTTCTGTCTGACCTAGCTTCCTGCTAAAGTGAACCTAATCTAGTTAACATTTACAATAACAATCTACTTCATGTTCTTTTAAGTATACATACAACATTCTCTAAAACAGACAATATTTTGGGCTGCACAGAAAGATGACTGAATTAACAAAAATTATGCTTTCTAATCACTACAGAATTAAAGTAGAAATTAGTATCAGAAACGTGGCTGGACAATCTCCAAGTATCTGCAAGTTAAGCAATCTGCTTTGAAATAACCCAGAGTCAATGAAGAAATCATAAGGGAAATTAGAAAATGAAGACACTACATGTTATACTTCATGGGATATAACCATAACAGTGCTTGAGGGAAATTATAGCATTAAATGTCTAAAGTAGAAAGGAAAAAAAGTCTCAAATCAATTACTTTAAGCCATCACTTTATGAAAAACTAGGAAAATAAAAAACAAATTTAACACAAAGCAAGCATGAAGTGGGAAATAATAAACAGAGATTAATGAAACACAATGAAATAGCCGATTCTTTTAGTTATTTATTTTTAAAGATTTCTTTAATTTGAAAGAGTTACCAAGGGGAGGGAGAAAGGGGGAGAGGGGGAGAGGGGGAGAGGAGGAGGGAGAGGAGAAGAGAGAGGGGGAGAGAGAGAGAGAGAGAGAGAGAGAGAGAGAGAGAGAGAGAGATCTTCCATTTCTGGTTCAATTCCCAAATGGCTGTAACAACTGGGACTGGGCCATATTATAGCCAAGAGCCAGAACTCCATCTGGGTCTCCCAGATGGGTGGCAGGGGCCAAAGTACTTGGGCCATCTTCCTCTGCCTTCCCAGACAAATAAGTAGGGAGCTGGATTGAAGTAAAGCAGCTAGGACTCGAACTGGCACTCCTATGGGAGCCAGCATTGCAGGCAGTGATTTAACCCACTGTGCCACAACACAGGCTCCACCTCACTCTTTTAAAACACAACAAACTAACAAAAAACAACAAAACTGATAAATCTTTAGCCAGACTGATCATAACAAAAGACACAAATAACCAGTATCTGGAATGAAAGGCCATCATTCAAGATCCTATTGGACAACATGGTAACAATACTATAAACAATTTTATACCAGGAAGTCTGACAACTTAAATGAAATGGACTGATTTTTTTGGGAAGATATAAACTACCACAGCCCATTCCAGAAGAAATGTCTAACTTGAATAGGCTTTTGTATACTAAAGAAATAGAATTCATAGTGCAAACCTTTCAACACAGAAAACTCCAGGCCCAGATGGTTTTAATGGTAAATTCTACTAAATATTTAAGGAAAATATCATAACAAGCTCAGCTGAGCTGGGAGAGAGAGAGGAGCTGCCAAGACTTGTAGGAGCTGATTAAACAAGTCAAAAATAAAAGAGTTAAGCCTTTAGTAACTGCATTGGTACAAGCAAGAGGCTAAAACCACACTAAGTGCCAACTCCCTCTGTTTCATTCTTCCCAAAGGAAAAACACACCAGGAGAGGATCTTGTGGATCAATACAAACATGCATCACTGCTAAAGAAGCCCACAACATAACTTCAGCAGTTGTATGGACCTTGGGAGTGGCCATGGGGCTTCGAAAGTGAAAAGGCTAGGAGCAGAAAAGTATTGGGTAATAAGAGAATAGGAAAATATCTTCAAGGCTTCTGACCCCCTTCATCCCCACCCATAGACAGGCCTCAGCAGAGGTGTCTGAATTGGACTTAGCCAAAGGCCTCAGATAAAAAAAATTTAGAAATAAAAGTGCCATGGCTACGAATGCAACTACATGAAGGGCAAGACCTACAAGTGGGAGTGAATCCTTGACCATAACTCACTTAAAACCTGTAATGCACCTGGGAAAGCAGCAGAACATGGCCCAAATGACTGGTACTCTGCCAACCCCATGGAAAACCAGGATGGAATTCAAGGCTTCTGGCTTTGGCATGGCCCAGGCCAGGCTGTTACAGATCTCTCCCCCTGCCTGCCCTCTGTTCCTCTGCCTTTCAAATAAATCTTTAACAAGCAGCAGCAACAGCAGCAGCAGCCACCAACACATTGGCAGTACCCCAAATCTGGTGGGGGGAGGGCATCTTTTCCCCATGAGGCGTCCCAGGTGAAGTCTGCAACTGTTTTGGGTCAGGCATGAAAAAGCGACACATAGGTTTGTAACCAAGAGTTGAACTCCTCACTTCAATTCCACACAAACTTTCAGGAAAAGAGGAACAGGAACATTTCCCCTCTGATGAGAGCACCATTATTCTAACACCAAACCTGGTGGGAAACCGATGATGACATAAGGAAACTTCAAATCCTCATTAACACAAACATGAAAGTCCTCAAGAAAATTTTAGCAAACCCAATCCACCAAGACAGAAAAAACATAACATATGATGATCAAGGAGTATAACCCTGGGGGCAAGCATTGTGACACAGCAGGTAAAGCTACCACCCAAATGGGCTCATGTCCTGGCTGCTTCATTTCCCATTCAGTTCCCTGCTAATGGCCTGGGAAAAGCAGTGGAAGATGGTCCAAGTGTTTGGGCCCCTGCCACCATGTGGGAGTCCCAGTGAAGCTCTGGCTCCTGACTTCAGCTTGGCACAGTCCTGGATGTTGCCACCATCTGGGAAATGAACCAGCAGATGGAAGATATCTCTATCTCTCCCTCTCTATAACCCTGACTTTCAAAATAAATAAGTATAAATTTAAAAAAAGAAAAAGAGTGTAACCCAGGGTTGCAAAGGAGGTTTCATAATTGTAAATCAATCAATATAATTTACTATATCACTAGTCTAAAAACAAAACAAAAAAATACAGCTAAAAATGTATTTGACAAATTCCAACAACATTTGTGGTTTAAAAAAAAAAAGAACAAAACAAAACTCTTGGATCCAGGAATAGAAAGAGATTTCTTCAACTAAGCAGGCAGTGAGTTGCACATTTTTCTGTAAAAGGCTAGACAAAAAATATTTTAGGCTTTGTGAGTTATACCATCTCTGTCAGAACTCCTTAACTGCGTGCTGCTGTGTAAAAGCAGCTACTGACAATATGTAATCAAGTGGGCATGGCTGTGCTGTCCAATAAAACTATTTACAAACACAGTCAGCAGGCTAGGTTTGCCACAGGTATTTAACCAACCCCTGCAATAGAGAGAATGAATAGTAATAATAAAATTAAACATGATACTTCATGATAAAAGATGACTGAATTTTGCCCCTAATATCAGGGAAATGGCAAGGATATCCACTTTTACCACTCCCACTCAACACTATACCAGAAGTCCTAGCAATGAAATAAAAGAGAAAAAAAATATATATATATATATGAATTAGAAAGATTTAAAACTATTCATAGAAACATGTTTGTTAATGTAAAAATCCCTACAGAGTCTATCCAAAAGCTTGTTAAAAAAAAAAAAAATTGGGAAGTGAACCAGTGGATGGAAGACCTCTCTTTCTGCCTCTCCTTCTCTCTCTGTGTAACTTTTTTTTAAAAAAAGATTTATTTATTTTATTTGAAAGGCAGTTAGAGAGAAGAACAGGCAGGGAAAGAGAGATGTCTATCTACTGGTTTACTCCCCAATGGCCTCAATAGCTGGGGCTCAGCCAGGCCAAAACCAGGATCCCAAAACTCCACCCACGTCTCCCATGTGAGTGGCAGAGGCCCAAGCACCTTTGCCATCTTCCATTGTTTTCCCAGGAGCACTAGCAGTGAGCTGGATGGAAAGTAAAGCAGCTGGGACTTGAACCAATGCTCATTTGGAATGCCGGCGTCAAAGGCAGCGGCTTAACCTGCTGTACCAGTGCTGCAAAAGCTTCTTGAACTAATAAATGAATTTAGCAAAGCTATCATATACGAAGGGATATACCAAAAACAAAAACACCTATCCCAACTATATTTCTATACACTCCTAATAAAACATTGGAAAAACTAATTAAACTTTGAGATGACTCTAGCCCAATTCCTTAACTGCAGCTTTGTGAAAGACTCTGAGTCAGAGGCCGCTAAGCCCTGCCCAGATTCCTGACCCATAGACATGGCAAGATAACAGGTGTTTGTTGTTTTAAGTTGCTAAGTTTTTCAGTAAATTGTTATGTAGCTACAGGTAATACACCAGTGCTGGGAGCACAGAAGTACCTAAAGCACTCCTTCACTGGTGGGAACACAAAATGGTGCAGCCACTGCAGGAGTTCTGCAGCCTTGTGAAGGTAAACCTCCACTTACCATGTGACCTCACCCTCCCACTCCTTCCACAGAGACTAGTTGTTGCTTTACTCATAATAAGCCAAAGTGAAAATAATACAAATGTACATCAACTGGTGAGTAGATCTACAAACTAAGATGGATCCATACGAGATGCTACTCAGCAGTAAAGAGGAAGAAACTACAGATATAAGCGCACACAGGTGAATCTCAAAGGCATCACAGGAGCGAAAGGAGCCAGACTAAAGAGTACATATTTGTTTATATGGTTCTGTTCATTTAAATCCTAAATATCAGTGGTTGCCAGAGGCTGGAAGTGGCAGAAGAAGATGGATTGCAAAGGAGAAAGCAAAGAATCTTTCTGGGGTGTTATAAATGCCCCATATCATGAGGGGTGACAATGTTGCTTACATGGCTGTAGACATTTGTCAAAACTCAGACAATTCATCATTTAAAACTCATGATTTAACTTTATTAGATGTAAAGTATATCACAATATTAACTTCATGAGTTAATCTTTTGTAAATTTAAAAAAACAGATGGTGGCAAATTATGCATTTATTTAACTTGGTGAGATACTGTTCCACCTCAACTTTTCTACCCTTTTTAGGCATGTTTTATTCATTGATATTTTCTTTTTTTCTTTTTCTTTTTTTTTTTTTTTTTAATTTTTGACAGGCAGAGTGGACAGTGAGAGAGAGAGACAGAGAGAAAGGTCTTCCTTTTTGCCGTTGGTTCACCCTCCAATGGCCACCATGGCTGGCGCGCTGCGGCCGGCGCACCGCGCTGATCCGATGGCAGGAGCCAGGTGCTTATCCTGGTCTCCCATGCGGGTGCAGGGCCCAAGCACTTGGGCCATCCTCCACTGCACTCCCTGGCCACAGCAGAGAGCTGGCCTGGAAGAGGGGCAACCGGGACAGGATTGGTGCCCCGACCAGGACTAGAACCCGGTGTGCCGGCGCCGCAAGGTGGAGAATTAGCCTACCGAGCCACGGCACCGGCCCTGTTCATTGATATTTTCAATGCAATCACTCTGCATATTTTCTTTCCAAGATCTAATGATAACAATTTCAGTTATAATCCTTCACTTATTCTTATTACACTGAGATATTTTTAAAATAGTTATGTCAAGAAATGTAGCCACCAGCAACAATTGTAAACAACATTCTCTCATCAAAGGTCAAAGCTCTACAGTAATCCCTGATGTCAACTATGTACATGAATCCTGTTGGTCTGTGGCCTGTGTCAGTACATCCTTATTACTTTCATAATAAATCCTACAATTATATCAAAAGCTCATATGGGTACTTATCTTTATAATCCACTGTAAAACTGGAACCCATCAAGCTGCCGGAGACAATAGCAACATTCCCCATGGAGAGCATAGGAATAAAAGCCAAAGAATATCCACAAGTTCAATTACTTTGTTTCCTAACTGTCCTTTCTCACTGTTTCTACTTGGACAAAGACAACTACCTTGAGATTTATTCTAGTACTTTCTATCAAGGTTAAACCACTTCTATACACTATCATGGACCTCTTGTGTATTCAACCTTCATGGAGCCTACAATTACGAGTGCTCTCTATCTGAAATTCTGGGAACCAGAAGTATTTTGGATTTTTGCATAGTTTGGACTACTTGCATATACATAATGAGACACATACCTTCAGGAAGAGACTCAAGGTTAAACAAGAAATTAATCTATATTTCATATACTTATGCACCTAGCCTGAAGGTTAATTTTTTTTTTTTTTTTGACAGGCAGAGTGGACAGTGAGAGAGAGAGACAGAGAGAAAGGTCTTCCTTTTGCCGTTGGTTCACCCTCCAATGGCCGCCGCGGCTGGCGCGCTGCGGCCGGCGCACCGCGCTGATCTGATGGCAGGAGCCAGGTGCTTATCCTGGTCTCCCATGGGGTGCAGGGCCCAAGCACTTGGGCCATCCTCCACTGCACTCCCTGGCCACAGCAGAGAGCTGGCCTGGAAGAGGGGCAACCGGGACAGGATCGGTGCCCCGACCGAGACTAGAATCCGGTGTGCTGGCGCCGCAAGGCGGAGGATTAGCCTAGTGAGCCATGGTGCTGGCCCTGAAGGTTAATTTTATATGATTACTTTTAGTGTGCCTCAATTTTTACTGCAATCTGTCTCATAAGGTCTCAAGTGAGGTTTTTCACTTGTGGCATTGTGTTACCACTCAAAAAGTTTTGGATTTTGGAGCTCTATGAATTTGGAATTACGGATGATAAACCTGTATTTAGAGATGTGTTGAATTTAAATTTCTAAGTCAAGGCAGCAAGAAGAAAGATATCCAGGGCCAGTATTATCTCTGGACTTTACAATGTCCTTTAATCTTTATGATGAAGGTACAACTGGGAAGTCCTTTTTGGCAGATTGGAGAGTTTTATGAAGGAGGAACCAAGCTTACCCGGGTGTACTGTTCCAGAACAATGGCTGCGTCACTGTGCTTCCTCTGCTCAGCTAGCTTTCCTGCAAAGCACAGGCATTTGACAACAAAGTTAAACAGATTCACTGGCCAAAGTGCCTCTTCCACATGTCCTTATTATGCAGCAAACTATATAACCCGTGAGTTTCTGTGAGGGGAATAGATCGTATCTTAAATGACAGAATGTAAATTTAGCAGAGGATTAGAAAAACCACAAATAATCAAGACTGGCCTTGAAAAATGCTTCCAAAGGCTTACAGATGCAAAACCGACCTCACTAATCCACCTATTTCTGTTACAGAAAAAGCTGCTGTTTCTTTGGTTGAGCACTAGATGGAGGCAGTTGGCTTATGTTTGGGGTCATGCAGTGTCTTCAGATTCTAGAATCACTCTCATCCCAGGTGAGATAAACACACTATGAGAGGCACACAGAACCCAAGGCTTGGAAAGGAGCTGACAGATTATTGCCTCCCATTTCATGCTCACTCACATTATCACTAAAAAAAAAAAAAAAAAAAGTAGAGTCATTTCCACCATTTCAAGTAATGTTTTCTGTCTTTTGCTGACTGTGCAAAACTGTCTAAGTTAAACGTGCACACACAGTGCCTCCACTGGGTAACATTACCCCCAAAATCTTTGATCATCTCCCCTCCCACCTTCCTGCTTAACATGTAAGAGAACCTGGTATAGTCCATCATAAGACCTGGTAAACAGCAATACCAAGAGTCGTAAAGAATACTAAAGAGTTAACAGATCCCAAGAACAGAGCTACATGGGATAAACATCCAAGAACATAAGTTTCTTTTTCTTTTAAAGATGTAATTGAAAGGTTGAGTGACAGAGGTAGGACACACAACAGAGAAAGAACAAGAGAGAGAGCACGCGCAAGAGAGCGAGAGCAAGAGCCATCTTTCATTTACTGGTTCACTCCCCAAATGGCCTCAACAACTGGAGCTGGGCCAGGCTGAAGCCAGGATCATGAACTCCGGCTGGTTCTCCCATGTGGCTGACAGGGGCACAAGTACTTGGGTCATTTTCTACTGCTTTGCCAGGTGCATTAGCAGGTAGCAGAATCGGAAACAGAGCAGCCAGAACTTGAACAGATGCTCCACTATGGGATGCAAGGAAAAGCTTAATGCACTGGCCACAACACTGGCCCCTAAGAACTTAAGTTGCTAATGCAGAAGTAACAAAGCCAGAATGAATAATTAATAGGCCTTAATATGAAATTCTCAACATTAAACAGAAGAGTTTATCTTGGAAACTTGAGGATTATAAAAGAGTCTACAGATCTAATAACCAGAAAAAGAAATGCAATAATCTTAAAATTTTTATAATCCAAAGGAAAAAGGAATTACATGAATAACACAGGAGACCATGAGCATAAATTCAACATGCTACAATCTGGAAATTTTTTTCAGGAATGCTTCTTTTGTTTTTTTGAGACCAAACAGTATTTATAAAGACCTTTAAAAAGAATGTTATGGTCTGTCTCATGTTCAAACCCCAGCTCCTACTAGGGTTCACTTCCCATTGTGAGGTATGAAGAAAATGGAAACTTAATCCAACTCTGGTGTTTAGAGGTGGGGCCGTTGGGAGGCGATTAGATGAGATGAGGATTATCAGAGTGGATCTCCATGATGAAATACTGGTGGCTTTGTAAGAAGGACAGAGACCACAATACATAAACACGAGTGCTGCCTGCACCTTGTATATTCCATCTCTCACCAAGCGATGCCCCATGCTGCTTCAGGACTCTGACAGCAAGATGGCTATCATCAGATGCCCACTCTCAACCTCAGATCAGGACCAAAATAAACTTCTTTTCTTTATCACTTGCCCAGTCTGTGATACTGTTACTAGCAACAGAAAACGGACTAGGACAAAAAAGGTAAAGAGGAAAGTCTATCAGTCATTCTTTTACTTCAAAGTACTGCTGAGAAGGCAGGGTCCTACTCTTCTCTTCTGTAGGCATCCTTACTCTATTCCAGTCTGAGAAATCAGAACCACAGCCTTGCCTGTGGTTCAGGCAATCTCTAGGCCTTGAAGCAGCAGAAATGTCTGCTTTACACTGCTGGTGTGTGTGGCCTTTTCTACCACCTAATTCCCGCAGTTATTACTGTTTCCAACAATCTGTGGTCTAAGAAGATTCATCTTGAGGCCAGCCCTGTGGTGCAGTGCCAGCATCCGTGCCGATTCAAGTTCCAGCTCCTCCATTTCCAATCCAGCTCCCTGTTGATGCACCTAGGAAAGCAGCAGATGATGGACCAAGTGTTTGGGCCCCTGTACCTACATGGGAGACCCAGATGAAGCTCCTTGCTCCTAGCTTTGGCCTGAACCAGCCCTGGCTGTTGCAGTCTTTTGAGGAGTGAATCAGCAAATAAAAGATCTCTCTGTATCCCTCTAAATCTGCCTTACAAATAAAAATAAGAGGAAGAAGATTCATCTTTATCTTTTGACAGAGCACATGGCCCCAGCTAAACAGTGTTAAGTGTGACCACATGATATACATTCAGTGACTGAGATGAAACAGAAGTGACTGTCTAACTTCCAGGTAGTTTCTAAACTAATGGTAAGTATTTTCTCATGACTCTGGCCTTGCTCTCTGTTCCAAGGACTGAACACAAGATATGGAGATAACCCAGCTACAACTGCCTGCCTAAGAGACCACAGAGCCACACAATGGAAGGACTCATGGGTTCTCCTGTGAGAGAAATCAACTACTTTTTTTAGTATGCCATTGTATTCAGGACTCTTGTTGCAGCAGCTTAACCTTTACCTTACTTGGTAAACCATTTTAAGTTTTATCAGTGAGTATGAGACTGTCTTAGATATGCTGCCCTACTCACAAGCAAAACAAACAAACAAAAAAAAAAAGGGCAGGAAAACCTTTCAGAGAAGTAGACAAATAAACGACCATGCAAACCTGCCAGAGTTCTGCCCAGGCCAGCCAGCTGCTCTTCAGTCATGTTAAGTTGGGCTGCCATGCAGAGGGTTTGCTGCCAGCTGCCACAAGTCAGAAAGGCCGAGAGAGCTTTCTCATGGGCCCCACAGCGAGCAAACACCAGTCCCGCTGGTTCATACTGGTGCTCCTGCATCAGGTGTTCTCCATAAGCAAGGCTGATGTCCTGTGACAAGAGGAGATTTAGGGTGGATGAGGAAACATGACAATCATTTCACTCTGGGCTACCTTAGTCACTTACTTGAAACCCTTGAACTGCATGGAAAAATCCTTTCGTTGATCAGTTAGTTCAATAATTTTTCCATTCAAAACCTTCTGGGGTATGTCATTTATTCATCCAACAAATAATTGCTGAGTTCCAACATATGTGCCAGGCAAAGAGCAAAATTAATGTGACAAACCCAACAAGATCCACTACCGAGTTCCTCTCTTCCAGTGATACAGAATGGCCTCACAGACATGATAGAATGGCAGAGTGGGATGGGAGCCCCATCTCAGGGCTGTGAGAAGAAGCTGTGTGAGACATCAGGAGAGAGTGCGGCATGCACAAAGCACAGAAGGCACCCGGGCCGCTGACAGGAATGTGTATAGCAGGTTTGAGGAACAACAAGCCTGGTGTGGTGCAGCAGAAGAGCACAGGAAAGAGGAACAGAAAATGAGAGCAAAGAGGCAGTCACTGGCCAAATCCTGTATTCTTCAGGCTTGGTGTTAGCGACACAGACAAGGCATGGAATTCCTGCCCTTAAGGAACCCAGATTCCAGTAGGGGAGACAAAGCCACAAATTGGTAGTTCGTAAGAACAAGGTATTCTGGGAACTCTGCACTTGGCACCTTTTTCAGGAAGGAGTTTCAGGAGGTCTGATGGACAAGCAGGGCTAAAGGAAGCGGAGGGTAGAGAGCTGGCAGAGGCATATTTGTGCAACTACCTCCAAGTAATTGGGAATGTGGAGAGGGGCCAAGCCAGTGTTAAAGACAGGGCAGACCACAGAGGCAGGTGTGGGATCTGCAGACAAACCAGAAGTGGTGGTGATGGAGACACGGTAAGAGTGATGTTGACAGCACAGGTTTGGTGGCTACAGCCTGGCCTCCCTTCCCTGTGTTTGCATGCTGTAGCCCCAGACACTTAGGTAAGTTGTTCCCTCATCTATAAATTGTGCACTACAGTATTGAGGCCATACAATACATCTGGCTTGCAAGGCAAGTGTCTGGCATTTAAGTTAAGGTAAATAAATGTTTAAGAAACAAATAAAACAAAACTCCTTTTCTCCTGAAATATATGGGAAAGTTTGTGCTTGTTAGGCTCATCAGTCATGCAGCATGAGGCTGCACTGGAAGATGGGTAGGGCAGGAGTAGGGGACCCCATGTGGAAGTACTGTGGTGTTCAGGGTAAGGGGCCAGGGATAGCCACTTGCTTTCCATCCTGGGCATTTCCTCACAGTGGGTCAGAGCCAGTCTCTCAGATAGGAGGGTAAATGTGAGGCGAATGCATTTTCAAATAAACCTTGATATTATGAACTCTGGATCTTCATCTCTTTCCAACTAACGCATAAAGCAAATCAGAGTGTCATTCCACAGAGAACACACCTTGTACTCCTGTGAGGTTGGTGGATATAACTTCAGAGCCTCGTTATACAAGTTTTTATCTTTTATTAAGTTCAAGCATTCTGAGAAGTATTCAGGACCTGCAGGGATAAGGTTTACACAAACACAAGTTTAATATTTTGGAAGCACAACACCCTCCACTTACACCAACTGTCCCCAGAAAAATCAGTGAGGGACTTATTAAGACCAACATGATCAAGATTGTCTGGAAAACGGAATTCAGGAACCTGAATTTTTAATGAGCACCACCGAATATAGTGAGGAAGGAGAAGCACCAACTGGGATCAGTATGCCATCACTTCCAACTAAAACCATGTTTCAGGGCACTGGACAGGGGAAAAGGGGAGCCTCACTACTCAGTGCAGGTAACTGGGGGTATCCTTCACATGTGTGCAAAGACCACAAGAAGAGAAAATTATCTACCAATTTTAACTTTGAAAAAAGAAGTTAATTTAGGAGGTGCTCATTCTTAACCCAAGAAGGGTTTGTGCTATCTCACAGTTCAGCGAGTTCCTCCAGCCCACTGAACTGATCTGTTTTACCCTCAGCTTCTCAGGACATGTGGCAAAATAAGGTAAAACAAACATAATCACTAAAGCCTTTAGGAGAAAAAACTGAAATCAGGCTCTGTCTAAACTAATATATATTTGTTTTTCAAATAAATGTGTTTATTTGAAAAGCAGAGTTACAGAGAGAGAGGGAAAGACAGAGAGAAGAGAGAGAGAGAGAGAGAGAGAGAGAGAGAGAGAGAAAGAAAGAGATCTTCCATCTACTGGTTCACTTCCCAAATGGCCACAACAGCCACAGCTAGGCCAGACAAGCCAGGAGCCAGGAGCTTCATCTAGGTCTCTCATGTGGGTACAGGGGGCCAAGCAGTTGGGCCATCTTCCACTGCTCTGTGGTACAATAACAGGGAGCTAGACCAGAAGCAGAGCAGCTGGGACTCAAACTGGTATCCATATGGGATGCTAGCACTGCAGGTGACAACTTAACCCACTATGCCATGTCAGCCCCTAAACTAACATTTTATCTTAATTTACAACTTAACTATGTCCAAAGAAGAGTTGAAGCAGAAATAAACATACTATCCTCCCGCTTACCACATTTGCTGAGGTGGCCAATGGCTTTTTCATATCGTTTCAAGTATTTGTCTATAGTGAACCGCTGATAATTAGTTTCCATTTTCTTAAGTGTATTAAGAAATGGAAGATATTCTTTGGGATCCTAAAAAATAAGAATTGTGTTACTTGTGACATCTACATGTGAAAATAAGAATACCTACAACAATTACAGCAATAAACCCAAAGCTTTATAATTTCAAGATGTATATATTAATAATATATAGTATATAAAATCAAACTACATCAAACAAATTTTGGTACAAATCACATCTATATATTTGTTTATACGTGGAATAACAATTGTCATGATTAATCTTCAACTCTCTTAGCCGGCGCCACGGCTCACTAGGCTAATCCTCCGCCTTGCGGCGCCGGCACACCAGGTTCTAGTCCTGGTCGGGGTGCCGGATTCTGTCCCGGTTGCCCCTCTTCCAGGCCAGCTCTCTGCTGTGGCCAGGGAGTGCAGTGGAGGATGGCCCAAGTGCTTGGGCCCTGCACCCCATGGGAGACCAGGAGAAGCACCTGGCTCCTGCCATCAGATCAGCACGGTGTGCCTGCCACAGCAGCCGCGGCGGCCATTGGAGGGTGAACCAACGGCAAAAGGAAGACCTTTCTCTCTGTCTCTCTCTCACTGTCCACTCTGCCTGTCAAAAATAAAAAAAAAAAATTAAAAAAAAAAAAATCTTCAACTCTCATAACAGCCACTTGTATTTCACAGCTAATAAGGAAACAAGGCTCCAATCTAGAAGATACTCAACAAATGCACTCAAATTTCTTCTAAAAGTATGCTTTTTTTTTTACTGTTTTCATGATATTCCATACCCTCCATCTGCAAACACCACATGCTACAGTTACACTAAGCTAAGCTCTGAGAGCTCTGAGGCCCTACCACACTAATATTTGACATTATGTCCAGCTTGGTGCCTTGGACTATCACAAATTATTTATTTTCCTAAAGAAGAGATGCTTCCTGTTCTGAATGCAATTTCACTGATTAACCAGGAAGAATACACTTAAGAATAAAATCAGAAAAAACCAAGAAACTACATAGTTAAAGGTTCATGCATATGTGATAGAGAGGATAACTGTGGGCCAAAATATTCAATCAACAAACAGTTAGAATCTACTAAGAATAAAGAATGCAATAGAATGTAACCTTAAGCTCAGGAAAAATATCCTAGAAGGAGACAAGGGTAGTCACTGGATACAATAGAAGCCTCCAGTCTCTAGAGGGAGGCAAAAATGACTTATTGGGAAGTTGCCACCTTGCATCATTTGACTTGCTGAGTGAGAATCAGCCAGGTGAATATGTGGGTGAGAACAATGGAAGCACCAGCCCATAGGTGGCAGAAGTAATGGTATTGGCAAAGGCACATGGTGGTGGTGGCTGTGAAAGAGGAAGGACAAAAGCTCTGCCTGTCTCCCAAGGGCAGAGATGAGAACTCAAACATACACAGAGGTGAAATCAGGGAAGGTTTTTTAAAGTCCTGATGGCTTCTGAACTTTATCCTAGGGGTAATGCAGAACTCACACAGGATTTTAAGCCGAGACATGAAGGATTACTCTGGCAATAGCTAAGAAAGTAATGATAGGGGAAGAGAATGAGGCTGTAAAAAACAAATAAAATACCTAGAGCAGTGACACTCCAACTTTCTGGCCACAGCACACATACAAAGCTGGGAAAAGAGACCCTGAGCCTTCCTATGCTCTATGTTTCCACTTCCCACTGCAAAAAAGAGGTGTATCACAAAGAGCAGGACATGAACCACTTGTGACATCTCTCTGTAAGAAAAGAATTAGTTCATGGGGCCGGTGCTATGGTGCAGCGGGTAAAGCTGCCGCCTGCAGTGCCGGCATCCCACATGGGCGCCGGCTCGAGCCCTGGTTGCTCCACTTCTGATCCAGCTCTCTGCTATGGCCTGGGAAAGCATTAAGAAGATGGTCCAAATTCTTGGGCCCCTGCACCCACATGGGAGACCTAGAAGAAGCTCCTGGCTCCTGGCTTCGGATCAGCACAGCTCCAGCCAAATAGTGAGTGAACCAGCGGATGCAAGACTTCTCTCTCTCTCTGCCTCTCCTTCTCTCTCCGTGTAACTCTGACTTTCAAATAAATAAATAAATCTTAAAAAAAAGAATTAGTTCAGACATATGTCTATAACCTTAAAAATAACCATATGATTTTATTTCACTTCCTCAAACAAGCAATCAAAACACTTTAACAGGCCCAGAACTATGATAGAGAGTTAGGTTTAGGAGTGTGGCATGGCCATAGAGACTCACAGACCTGCCTCCCATCCTGTACTCAGATGGTAACCCTGGACAAGACATGGCACTTTCAGGGGCAGGGTTCCATTCTATCCAAATTATACATATAGAGCCAAAATGATGTAAAGAGTACTAACTCTACCTACCTTCTGTGATTTCTCAGCTACCATGAGGACCAAGTCAAAGTCATAGGTCCCAAGAGAATGATCATATAATTCATTAACATCTACCAAAAGCAGCAAATATTTCAGGGCCTCTTCAGCACTCACAGCATCAGGGTCAGATGGAGCATTCCCTGTCAGTGTTTGAGGAAACAAAACAGAATAAAACCACTTGGGGGGGGGGGGGGTGGGAGAGAATCCACAAACCTAGTAATATAATGAAAAATGCAAAGTAGAACATTTTCCCTATAAAACTGGACAGCAGATGAATATATATGCTTTTGACTCTTTTTCACATGCTTTGCAGGGTAGCATTCAAAAAAACTCAAACAGGTCTTCAAATGGTGACCAAAGGGCCACATGTTTGACCTGTGAAGTGGCAATGATCATCTCAGAATAGTGACAGTCAAGGCCAAGTTAAACACACTCTCTGTGAGCAGGTCTCTACCTTGAAGCTCGTGTACCTTCTGCAGCACTATCTCCAATTCTGGAGTTGTTTTCTTCACGTGAGATGTGAGTATTGGCAGGCAGTACCTAAGGTAACAAATGGAAAACACCAGAAAACTGAATAAGCTGACCTGGAATAAACTTGGACTTTTGTGATTCAAGATGCCCGTGCATGGCGGCAAACGTACTTGTGAGGATTTATATTCTCCATGGCTACCCTCAGAGCATCACAGATAAGGTCGAGCTTTGTCCCACCAGGATCCCTGGACTGCTGGACACCGCTGGGAACTGGTGGAGGGTACATGGTCTTTGTGACATCTTCTTCCCTGAGAACAATTGTGTATGAATGGGTCACTAAGGGAACACAAGGCTCTGTAATCAAATTACTAACACATCCCTGGCATGCTGATGAGACAAAAAATATGAATGGCTTTTGCAAAAGAGTTTAATTATAAAAATACTGAAAAATGAAACTATCTACAAAAGTCTCACAGGATAACATTCATAAATGTTTTCTTCACATTAACCCCAAAGAGGGTATAATCTAGATGTCCAGCATCAGGGGAATTAATAGTGGTATAGTTACACAATGGCACATGACTTGGTAATGAAGAAAAGGACTACCTGATGATACTTGCAAAAGTGAATGTCTCTCAAGACAACGAATGAAAGCAACATTTTTACACAGAAGAATCAATACCACATTATTCCATTTATAAGATATTCTTAAATAGGCACAACTACTCTGCACAGTACTTGCCTATGGAGCGGGACAGGGACTAACTGAGAAGGAATCTGAGGGAACTATCCAAGAAGAGGGAAATGCTCTCTAACTCAGAAGAGGCTCAGGCTACAGAAACTTTATACTTGCTAAATTTCACTGAATTTCACACTTATGATTTGTGGTGTGTTTCACTGTAGATAAATTTGACCACGAAAAAAGTCCAAAATGAGCCTATACATAATATTCTCATTATGTCAAGCAAGGTGAAGTACTAAGAGTAAGGCAGACTAATGTCTACAACGTCATTTGAAATTTGTCTAAAGACAAGATGAATGGCAGATGGACATATTACAGACAATGATAATACATATACAGTAAAATATGAACTGGAGAGGACGGGTGGTAGTACCAGATGCTTCCTGGACAAGTCTCTCAACTTTTCTATGTTTGAAATGTTTCATTAAAAAATCGGAAAATAATCATCACAGAGAAAGATACCAATTGATTTCAATCTCCTAAGAAAAACAGATAGTTTAACATGTCTACCCAAAAATCAATGATAATTCTGAATGACAAATTTTGAAGTCATAGTCTTAAGTAGGCTGTTTTCCAAAGAAATGAGCAAAAACCTACTGGCATCTAAGAGTATTACTAAAGTTGTTTTTCTCCTCTAGATATTCATGTCTGATTTCCTTAGCAAGAAAATTATGGCAATGATACTCATGAATTATTGAAAATACTTACTTCAATTCTGTGAAAAACAAATTAATATGATTTACACAATCTATCTGCCTTATGAAAGTTTCCACATTTTGAAGAAATACCTACCAAAAAAAAGCACAAAACATTTTAGTTCATATCACAATTTCAAGTATAAAATAAACCAGAGTAAATGTCAGATTTACAAAGTTACCTCAGGGTTATGATCATGAATCAGATTGAGATTAATTCTTAGTTTTCTCATACATTCAAATGCTTCTTTAAACATAATTCTGTAAGGAGACAGAGAGAGAAAGGATACTGCACAAAAACAAAGCTTCCTGGACCCAGAATGTTGTCATCAGGATACAAACCAGTTATATCAGTTTACAGCCCCTTTGCCACACACCTACTACCGGATTTTAACTCTGAAATTATAGGATGACAAAACCAGAGACCACATTCACCCACCTTCTGAAAAGGTGTGATTTAATCATCCCAGCAGTCTGAGGACTACATCCCCACATACACAAAACAGAAAACTCTGACAGAACTTAGGTCTACTTTTTCAACAAAACATTATGCAGATCCTTCTAATATAAAGTATTCCCTAAACAGGCCCAGCAAATGGATCGTTTCCTGTATAATAGTGTCTCAGGCTTTTTTGGGTCACAGGCCCCTCTATCAATCTGTTGAAGCATTCAGACTTTCTATCTAGATAAATAAACACAGACACAATCTGGTGTACAATTTCTCTGGGTTCACAGAACAACTTGAAAGCCTACAGGGATGCCTAGGTTAACAGAAGACTTGCTTTATATGACAAGCTTCAAGATTCTTTCTGATAAAAGAATGTCTACTGCAATATACAGTATTAAAGAGGAAGAGAGGGAGATGGGATGGGGAGAAGAGAAGGTAGGAAGGAACTAAAACTTACTAAAGATACCTGAAATGAAGCTTTGTCAGTTTTTAAGTTTTAAAAATCGCAATGAAACACTTCTTGTTTCACATGGATCACAAAACAACTAGTCATATATATAGCACTTACTTGTCCAACCACTTGCGAATTTGAGCTAAAACCAGGGCTCGATGATGAACAACTTCTAGGTTCCCCCTTGGCATCTTGGAATAAATAAATCAAAATAACACTTTTAAATAGAAGGATACACAATTCTACTGAACTCTTCAAAGAGAACTACTGCAATGTTTTAAAATGGGCATACTTTTAGCAGAATCTAGTTGTGCTCAGTATCTTTTCTTTCTTTCTTTCTTTCTTTTTTTTTTTTTTTTTTTTTTGACAGGCAGAGTGGATAGTGAGAGAGAGAGACAGAGAGAAAGGTCTTCCTTTTTGCCGTTGGTTCATCCTCCAATATCCGCTGCGGCCAGCGCATCGTGCTGATCCGAAGCCAGGAGCCAGGTGCTTCTCCTGGTCTCCCATGCGGGTGCAGGGCCCAAGGACTTGGGCCATCCTCCACTGCCTTCCTGGGCCATAGCAGAGAGCTGGCCTGGAAGAGGGGCAACCGGGACAGAATCCGGCACCCCAACCGGGACCAGAACCCAGTGTGCCGGCGCCACAATGCGGAGGATTAGCCTATTAAGCCAAGGCGCCGGCCAAGTATCTTGACTTTCAAAAAAAAGTTTCCTTTTGAGTCTCACTGGTCATAAACCATATGAACATTCCTTTGCATAAAGCTAACAGACAACCTAGCAAGGAAGGTTTATAATGAATGAATAGAAATGTCAAGGGATCCTAAAATACAATTCTGCTTGGTGCTTAGTGACAATCAGAAAGATAGCTTGAAAAATCAGCTTACCTGTAATATAAGCTTTGTGTCCCGGGGCACAACAGTGACAATCCGTGAACCCCTCTCCACCTTTCGCAGAATCTCCCCATTAGACACGTGACTGCTGCTCAGACCTGCCTGTAATGCTAAAGATATCATTGGGCAAGGCTTAAAAATTCTCTCTCCAGTAATTGCAGTGAAACCACACATATTATCTGAACTAGAAGAAAACAATTAACTACCAGGTTCCTTTGGTCTCCACTCAACTTCCAAACCCTGAGTCCTTCTGGAAACTGCCCTCTCTCCTACACACAGCCCTTATGCATATTCACATACACAAGTTCTCAAGTGATCTGGAAACACAGGAAGGATTAGGGAGCTTCTCTCTTTCTTAGCATTATCAGTGTACTATGACCAAATAAATGAAACAAAGATGCCATTTCCAAGTCAGAAGCAAAGAAAGTAAGTGGGCTTTTCAGAATAAGGAAAACACACCCAAAGATGGGGTGTGGAATACAAGAAAAAATGGAGCCAATATCCTACAAATGATGAGATGGAGTCCAGATATACAACAAAGGGTAGTCACAGTGAGAAAAGTTAGATAACATACTGAAAGCACACTGGTAGCTTGAAACCTACACAGTACTCAAAATAAAATTTCATGTTAGTTACATAATAAAACTTCCTGAATGCCCTTCTTAAGGAAAACCCTCCTTTGAAAGTCTGTAAACTTGGGGCCAATATTGTGGCAATGTGTTGCCTGCCATGTCAATATCCAATGTGGGCACCAGTTTGAGTCCCAGCTGTTCCACTTCTGATTCAACTCCCCGCTAATGCACCTGGAAAAGCAGCAGAAGATGACCCAAGTACTGGGCCCCTGCACCCACTTCAGAGACCTGGAAGAAGCTCCTTTTCCTGGCTTCAGCCTGGCCTAGCCCCAGCCATTGTGGCCATTTGGGGAGTGAACCAATAGATAGAAGACCTCTCTTTCTCTCTCTCTCTGGATTTCTCTCTCTCTCTTGGTAACCCTTTCAAATAGAAATAAAATAAATCTTTAAAAAGAAGTCTGGGGGCCAGCACTGTGGCACAGCAGGTTAAAGCCCTGGCCTGAAGTGCCAGCATCCCATATGGGCGCCGGTTCTACTCCTGGCTGCTCCACTTCCAATCCAGCTCTCTCTGCTATGGCCTGGAATAGCAGTAGAAGATGGCCCAAGTCCTTGGACCCCTGCACCCATCCATGTGGGAGACCTGAAAGAAGCTCCTGGCTCCAGATCGGTGCAGCTCCAGCTGTTGCAGCCATCTAGGGAGTGAACCAGCAGATGGAAGACCTCTCTCTCTGTCTCTACCTCTCTCTGTAACTCTTTCAAATAAATAAATCTTTAAAAAAAAATAATAAAGAAGTCTGCTAACTTGTGCAGAATGATTTAAATCAGATACTTTATTAAGAATAAGGGCTACAGAAATGAACTCAGAAGGTTTCCTCCAGTTTAGTCCTCTGTGATAAAATGCCAAAGGAGGTGAAGAATTTAAAATGTCATAAAAACTCTAAAAGACAAAAGACATTGAAAGAGGGACTATTTCTATTTTATTTTACTGAAAACTTACTTTTAATTGAGGCATCCTTCAGGCAATAACACTGGCAGGTGTGGGAATGGGTCGTCAGCAATAAAAACTCATCGTAAACTGCAAATGATGTGATATTTGATGCAACCTGCAACGATGCAAGAAAGATGGGAGTGAAAGTTAGCTTTATTACTTGTAGCCAAGACAGTAAAAAGGATCCAACATCAAACCAAACCCTGATACCTCAGTGTCATTGATGAAAAAGCGACATCTGTCAGTCAGACCAAGGACACATTCCTGCAAAGAAATAAAAGTGAAACAATAAGCAATTTTATTTCAAGCTAGTTAAACCTAACCTTTGTATTACAAAGTTCTACTCCCCAACAAAATCCTTGTAATCAGGCCTGAATATAAAGGATACTTCAAAAAGCTCATGGAAAATGGAATGGGAAGAAGTTTATCTTGGTAGAAAAATTTTTTTTAAATCAGGAGCCAGCACTGTGTTGCAGTGGGTTAAGCCACTGCTTTGCAACACAGGCGTCCCATATTGGAACCCCGCTTCAAGTCCCAGCTGCTGTTTCCAATCCAGGTCCCTGCTAATGTGCCTGTGAATGCAGTAGAAGATGGCTGAAGTACTTGGTCTCCTTGCCACCCATGTGGGAGACCAGCTGGAGCTCCTGCTCATGGCTTTGGCCTAGCCCAGCCCTAGCTGTTGCAGCCATTTGGGAATGAACCAGGAGATAGAAGATCTCTCTTCCTTTCTGGGGAGACAAATTTCTTTTATTTAACATCTCTGCCTACATATCACTGGCTCAGAGGCTTTCTGGGACTACAACAGAAGTACTGCCATCCTTATAGCTACTATCTTCTTAGTGCCCTCCTCCTCCATATATCCCTCACTATTCTCTACCATTACACACTGCTCATTTCTTTTATTCTTCCAACAGAAGGAATAAATACAGCTACACTGCTAGACTACAGTTTCCAGAAGAGAAAGGGTTCACCTGTTGCTTTGTTTGTAACCACCGTATTCCACCAGCCACCATAATAGACATTCTAGTATTTGTTGAATGACAACCTACTGAACACTATTTTTGAGATCACAGTTGTGTTTCCATAAAAAGACATTTAATAAAACTTTCAATGAGCTGTAAAAACAGGGATAAAAATATTATCTTTTATAGTTTTTCCAAAACCTTAAAAGATAGATTTTGATTTTCTTATTTTATAGATGAAGAAGGTACGGCTCGGAAGAGTGCATTAACTTCCCATTGCTGCCTTGGGATTTAGAGACCAACTAAACTCCCAATTCCAAAGCCCACGTTCCCTCTACCTAATGCTTTCAGTCCCTGGGTAACCTCTTTAAGTGGCAAATTTTCCTGCTTTGTGTTCACTTACCTCTCCTCCAATCATGGCCAGTTCAGTCTGTATGCATGGATAAGGAAATTGAATGGGAAATCCGCCAGGGTTCTTCCACGGCTCAACAGCCACAGAAGGTGACTCTGCAAAATGAACAGATCTGGCTTACAAATAGCTAATCTGCTCTTTGTTAAAAACCTGTCAAAACTAATACTTGATAAAACATTTAACATGCAATTGGGATCACTTCCCAAATGTATTTGCATTTAAATGTGTATTGGAAAGTAATTAAGATACTCCAGTTCATCACATAAGAAAATAGAAGTATATATCTGCTAATTCCACTCTAGCTTAAGAGTTTTCCAGGGTAATTGCAAGGCCTAACAATCACTGATACATTGACAAATTACTCACAAGTACAAAAAGAATTAAATATCTATTTAAGTCATATACATACTCTCCCACCAATTTGATACTTACCCCAAAGGTACTTAAGTATCTGGCCATCAGCCAGCTGTAATGCTACCGATTTGGTTTTGGAATTGCAACACATACTGATTATGATCCCATCCACTGATACGGATGAACTGATTAAAGTTAAAAAAAAAAAGAAGTATTATGAACAGATTATTACTCTCAAAAGTAGCAACAGTTCACAAATTTTTAAAAACAGACAAGGAAATAAGCTATTTCCCTTTGTTGCTGCACTATTTCAATACAATATCTACATAATACATATTTATACATTCACACACGAACTATTTAGAAAAAGCCCGATGGGTGGATAGGGGAAAACAGACACACACACACACACACTCTACTCCAAGCCCCGATAAAATACGTGTCTGTTACAAGACATTATTTTCACAAAACCAAAAAACTAGTTGTCAGTATTGTAAAGTCATCACTCTTATACTGGCAGCAATATATTACAATTAATTGCTTTCATTAGAGATGTATAAACCACTATTTCTGTCTTCTTAAAACACAAACTGATTTAAATACAGCTGCAAGTGTGTAGAAAGAGCACACCCAGTATTTCCAACTGCGGATTGTTATGAGAAATGGGGAATTAGTTATTGCCATTACATTTTTCTTCAATCAACAGAGTGAAGCAGAATGTCTTGAAGACATTGGGGACCCAGCGGAAGATGGCCCAAGTCCTTAGGCCCTTGCACCCACGTGGGAGACCCAGTAGAAGCCCCTCGCTCTTGGTTTCGGATCATTGCAGCTCTGGCCATTGTGGCCAACTGGGGAGTGAACCAGTGGATGGAAGACCTCTGTCTCTCTCTCTCTCTCCCTCTCCTTCCCTGTGTAACTCAAACTTTCAAATAAACAAATAAATCTTTAAAATAAATAAAACTGAAAAAAAAATTTTTTTGGCCGGTGCCGCAGCTCACTAGGCAAATCTCCGCCTGCAGTGCTGGCACCCCAGGTTCTAGTGCCGGTCGGGGTGCCAGATTCTGTCCCGGTTGCTCCTCTTCCAGGCCAGCTCTCTGCTGTGGCCCAAGAGTGCAGAGGAGGATGGCCCAAGTACTTGGGCCCTGCACCCGCATGGGAGACCAAGAGAAGCACCTGGCACCTGGCTCCTGGCTTCGGATCAGCACGGTGCGCCGGCCGCAGCAGCCATTGGGGGGGTGAACCAACGGAAAAGGAAGACTTTTCTCTCTGTTTCTCTCTCTCACTGTCCACTCTGCCTGTCAAAATTTGAGGGGGCTAGTGCTGTGGTGTAGCAGGTAAAGCTGCCACCTGCCAGTGCTGGCATCCCATATGGGTTTGAGTCCTACCTGCTTCACTTCTGATCCAGCTCTCTGCAATGGCCTGGGAAAGCAGTAGAAGATGGCCCAAATCCTTGGGCCCCTGCACCCACGTGGGAGCTCTAGAAGAAGCTCCTGGCTCCGGATCACCCCAGCTCTGGCTGTTGTGGCCATCTGGGGAGTGAACCAGCAGATGGAAGACCTCTCTCACTCTCCTTCTCAGACTCTGCCTCTCTGTAACTCTGTCTTTCAAATAAATAAATAAATCTTTAAGAAAAATAAAAATTTTTTGAGGAAGTAAAACCTGTAAAATGTAAACATTTCTAATGTCTTATGTAAATCACTCAACTTTTCTTTAAAAGTAAAATCCCATTAACTTTGAGTGCTCCATATATGTAAAACATATTCTGCATCTCGACATATTCACAGAAAGTTTCTTCAAATTACGAAGGTACTTCAAAAATTTAACATAAAAATGGAATTCTAAATTTATTTTGTACAACAATTTTTTGGAAATCTATGCACAGTTCTTCTGTAACATGTATTTTCTTTACTTTTTTTTTTTGACAGGCAGAGTTAGACAGTGAGAGAGAGAGAAACGGAGAGAAAGGTCTTCCTTCCATTGGTTCACCCCCCCAAATGCTGCTACGGCTGGCACACTGTGCCGAACCGAAGCCAGGAGCAAGGTGCTTCCTCCTGGTCTCCTATGTAACATGTATTTTCCATGAACTTTCTGAAGACCTGTTGTATCATGAAGCATTGTGAATAAAAGATTTAAAATGAATGACTGTATTATGTTGTTTATATATAATAAGGAAAGGTTCTTAATTTTCCAAAGTTGAGTAAGAATAAGCAGGCCTAAACCAACTTCTGCACTTACCAATGAGCTTGGCCTGAAGGTGCCCCCATATATAGTGAACCATAACTTAACTTGATGTGCCAGCAGGCTGTCCCCTAACTTAGAGTACACATTTGCACCTGACTAAATGCATGTTGGCCAATTCTAGTAGCTGATCCCTCAGTTAATTTGAGGTTCAAGGCTGCTCAAATTATGTCCAAATAAAGCCATGTCAAATTGCACCAATCAGGTACACCCTACATGTCATTTCCTTTTTTTTTGGTTAGAAAAGTAGCTCTCCACATTAAAAGAAGGGGCATTCTCAATCATCTTGGCCTGGAGTGCCACCTAGTTCTAGAATCTTCTTTTCTTTCTCAAGAAAACCGTTATATATAACTAGTCTGTTTTTCTTTTATTCTTTCAAAATGTATGTATTTGAAAGGTGGAATGACAGACAGAGAGACAGAGAGAAAGATCAATCTTCCATCTGCTGGTTCACTTCCCAAATAACCACAATAGCCAAACCTGGGCCAGGCAAGTCAGAAGCCAGGAACTTCAACCTAGGCTCCCACATGGGTGACAGGGGCCCAAAACTTCAGTCATCATCTGCTGCCTCCCAGGCACATGAGCAGGAAGCTGGATCAGAAGCAGAGTAGCCAGAATTTGACCCAGGGCCAGTACAGATGCGGAAGTCTCAAATGGCAGCTTAACCTACTGCAGCACAAAGCCCACCCTGCAGTTTTTCTTTCAACAGCAATGAGGGTTCTCAAAATATAAATCTAACAAGTACAGCTTTAATTACAAATAAATCTGGGGATAATATCAGTATATGACTAGTCGCCAAGTTCTGATATTGAAACCTTAGGGGAGCTCTGGGAGTTGGCCAGAATGCTATCTGCTGCCCAACAAGCTTATATTATAGAAAAGAACATCAGAAGTCTGTTACACGATGAAGATACGGTCAGGAATCAAAACAAAACTCAGGTACAGGGAGCAGAGAAATTTCAGCAAAGAAAAATGAAGATGACTTTCTGATGGCAAAGGCAGTCTAATGTCAAACAGCATGTATAGACGAGGTAACCAGAAGAAGCCTTTTGAAGTCACCACATCAAAAGGAAGCATATCTACATTTATAATCTCTTCTCATTACATTAGCCCATGAGAATTAGCTATCTTTATTAACATAAGTTCTAAGATCTAATAGTTACTCTGCAAGAATGTTTGTACGTGCTGAATTAAAATATTTAACATAACTTGAAAATGTTCTGCCTCTTTATGGGTATTTGTCCTATTTTTCACTTTCTTGGTATATTTTTTATTTTTGGTTGGTTATTTTGATGTAACTCAAAACTAGACTTAATCTTGCTAAGCTAAATATGCTTACCAGGAAAGCTACTGCTTCTCAACCTTGCTAACTAGAAGCCAAAATAAAATAAAATAAAAAGACAAACACCCTCCTCCATTTGTTTACAGAGATGTATGTGTATAGCACTACCTGACACTGAGCTGCCCTTGCTCCTCGTCCATCTCGCAAGGGGCCACAGTCAAGCGGTGAATGACAGACTGTTGGGGGCTGCACTGACTGTGGCAGATGGCCAGGAAAATGTCTTCTTCAATCCAGGTGAGAAGGCTGACCTTCAGTGGGTTTGTTTCTTGATCTTCATTATTCTCAAACTGAATTCTGTTTTAAATATTGGAGAATAGTTAAGACATGAATAGAACTTTAAAAGTACAAAGATCCTCCCGAATGAACTACCTTGTATACACCCAATTCCTAATTATTAGGAGGAATAAAAACTGAGTAATAGTAATAATGCTTGATTGGCTGAAGAACTTTTTAATATTTACTTCAAGTTAAATTCCTTAGCCCCTAATATGTTTAGATTTGAAGGGAACACTTCAGGAAGTTGAATACACAAGAACATCAGGCCCCAAGCCCTACACTAATGAACACCAGAGCCCTTCTACCTAATTGGGTACCAGCACTCAATCTGGGCTCCAGCAGCTCTCTGGGTCTCAGGAGATTCGGTCATTTCCTAAGCACCTCATATCAATGTGACTAACTAGCTTCAGAGATGGTCTTCTTGTCTCCAACACCTTCCTTAGGCAGCCTTCTGACCAGTGCACTCGTTTTGCCACCTTGCGTAGGAACCCATACTGTATATTGCCTGCCTTTAGATCCAGAGACAAATGCTCAGCTGCCACTAGCCTCATCTTCCCACTCAAGCAGCCTCTCTGGACTCAGCCCCTGCACTGCACGCAGCCCAAGGTGTTCTTTCTACACAGGATTCTCCCTACCTAATAGTCACCAACACTCTCCTCCCCCAGACCCAGCACCCTCAGTCCTTCTTTCCAATCCTAAGCTTACTCCTTCTTCAAGGTTCAAGAGAAATACTTGTGTCATTATGAGATCTCTGAAGACCTGGAGTTATCCTCCCATTTTATTTTTTTTTAATGTAACTATATTCTAAACTGTCTCACACTTTCTACTTTGCCTTATGTCTCTGTCCTCTCTCTCTAGTAGTATCAAGGCTGTGAAATGAAATAATGCATGTAAATTTCTTTAAAAACTACTAAACAGTCCCTAAATAATACACAGGTTGGATATACGCATCACATACATTTAAGGTATATAATATTTACTAAATTCTGTTATTTGTTGCACTCAGGAGATTATTTCTATTAATTTAGGAATATTTCCAGGAGGTGGGGCAGTTCAATAAAGAACCATGGATTTATAAAACAGAAGAGAATAAAATCCTGGATTCTCTAGCTACCAGGTCCACATCTTTGGGAAGATACCTAACCGCTACACTTTATTTTCTTATCTGGAAGCACTTACTCAAATAACACTTTTAAAAAACATTTTCTCACAGAAGTGGCATTACAAGTTTGGCTTCTGGGTCACAGCAAATTCCTATAGTGTACCTGAGGTATTCAATTGTATCTAGTTGTTTCTAATACAGTATCAGTATGAAAACCCACTGATTTCCAAGCTGAGGATCTGGAGTCTGAGATGAGGCAAAGACAGAGGCTATATGAAGCTATTTCTACATTAACAACTTACACACTGATGCAACGGAATACAACTCTGCCTGATCACCATCACCTCCACCTTTCCTGTAATTTTCCAAGAGAACTAAGGGCTACTGTGGGGTGTGGATCTAGGCTAGTTTACAACCCCACTCCCCTGCCACTCATCAAAATACATGACATTCTGAACAGCCAAGTGACTAGCTTCCCCAACCAGAGTCCCAGCATTCTATTCCTGTTCTACTCAGCATCAGGCAGTATAACAGTTGGTGAATTTAGGATTATATTCTCATAGGTCCAGAATAATTAAGAACCTACTTGTATCTCTTTTCCAGATGAGGTGTTCTAAGGGAGACTTTAAATCCATTTCCACCCACAGCTCCCAGTTTCACTGTGGGGTCCATACTTGGACTATCACCTAGAAACAAAATTGCAAATATTATCATTACAAACTATAAACATTGCTCCTAATACCAAATACTATATGCAACTGCTGATTCTAGAAGGCAAATAAAGCAATCTAGAAAATAACATCTCAGTTTTTTCTTAAATCTTTGCCTACTTTTCAAGTTTATACAAAACCAACTTTTGCCTTAGTAACACCATATCTGTCATAATTGTCACACCTCATGAGACCACATGCCAGCCAGACCAGGTGGACAGGCTGCTGTCTCCTGCAGTGCTGGTTCCTCCATGGTCCTACAACCATTTCTCAGTAACTCTGCACGATCTGAAGTCCTAAGCACTTGCTTAAAGGATACCCTCTTTGCATTTTTGATCCAGTACTCACGCACAGTGACCACTGCAATCCTTTACAAAGGCAAGAACACAGCGTTCTTCTGTTCCACTCTGCAAGTGGCTTCCTATCTCACTTAGAGTCACAGTCTTTGAGGGCCTGCTGTCCCTTGGCATGCTTACAACACTACCCACCACCCTCCCCTCACTTCCCTGACAGCTACCCTAACCTCCTGGCTGTTTCTGAAACACAGCAGAATCTTTGCAGGTGCTTTTTACTCTGCTCAGAATACTCTTTTTTTTTTTTTTTTTTTAAGATTTATTTATTGATTTGAAAGTCAGAGCTAGAGAGAGAGAGAGAGAGAGGTCTTCCATCCAATGGTTCACTCCCCAATTGGCCGCAACAGCCAGAGCTGCACCGATCCGAAGCCAGGAGCCAGGAGCCCCCTCCAGATCTCCCATGTGGGTGCAGGGGCCCAAGGACTTGGGCCATCCTCTACCGCTTTCCCAGGCCATAGCAGAGAACTGGATCAGAAGTAGAACAGCCAGGTCTCAAACCAGCGCCCATATGGAATGCCAACGCTTCAGGCCAGGGCATTAACCTGCTGTGCCACAGCACCGGCCCCCAGAATACTTTTTACCCTAGGGTTCTGCTCCCTGAGTCACTTTAAATACAAAAGCTACCTTCTCTGCACGCCCCTAGATTCAAGCTTTCCCTATAACCCCATCGTGTATAATTTTTCTCTACAGATCATGCCATCTGATAAATAACATAAACTCCATAAATGCAATGACTAGAAAAGGGTCTAGCAAATAATCAATAAACAGTAAAGGAGAAAAAGAGGTGATACTCAGGACACATCAAATGCCACCTTTGAAAATTCTGGCAACTAATTTGTCTTCACACCACTCCAATGCCAATCAGTTGCCTACAAGTTCAATTCCAACAAGCACTGTTTTCTCTTGGGCACTAATGACTCTTATGCAGTACTCTGACCTGTTCCTCTATGTGATCTCAAAGTAGAATGTTCTGACATTGACTTCAATTTCTGCTCCTTCTTCTTTTCATTGTTTTCTTTATCTCAGTAAAATGTACTAGCTCTCAGCCTTACCAGACCTCTTGCACGACCTGGAAGCTGACATCAGCTGCTTCTACAAACACATTCTTTAATTTCTCCCCAGCCTGTCCTGGTACCACATTCATCCAGTTGGGGTCTCAGAGGCTAATCTCTAAATGCTACATTCTAAGAAGGGCTCACAGGGTCAGAGCTGTAGTACAGCGGGTTAAGTCTTGGCCTGCAGCACCAATATCCCATTAGGGTGCTAGTTCAAATCCCAGCTGCTCCACTTTTGATCCAGCTCTCTGCTATCATGTCTGGGAAAGCAGCAGAGGATGGCCCAAATGCTTGCGCCCCTGCACCCACGTGGGAGACCCGAAGAAGCTCCTGGCTCCTGACTTTGGCCTGCCCCAATCCCAGTCATAGTGGCCATTTGGGGAGGGAACCAGAGGATGGAAGACCTCCCCTTCTCTCTCTCCTTCTCTGTTAACTCTGCCTTTCAAATAAACGAATAAATATTTAAAAAATAATAATGATTCCCCCACTTTTTCCAGATTTCCCTTATATACAAACCCTCCACAACGTGTTCCTCAAACTTCTCAGAGCATTTGTATCTTTCTCTTTACATTTCTACAAACTCTCCCTTGGCCTAACTCACTATTCTCCCACCTAGACATTCTAAAACAGTTTCTCCTAACTGCTTTCTCTGCCTCCAGGAGCCCTCCTCTCATGGTCAACATTGCACACTGATGTCATCCAATCTCCCAAAACCAGAACACTAAACCTGCCCTACCTCACCACAGGGTGTTGTTAAGTATCAAGTGAAATGAATGTAGGCTGGCATAGGGTTTCATTAAGGAGAGATGAAAATGTTATAAAATTGAATTGTGGTGGTAGCTGTATATAACTCTTTGAATATGAATATGCACATGAGTATCTCAAAAATTTCACAGAAAATGTGTATTATGAAAAATCTGCATAGATATAAAAATTTTTTGCATCAATATAAACTTCATCTTTTAATTCCCAGGTTTCTATGTGCTTTCTGAAGTGTTGATGTGTATATCACTGAACTACATGTGAAACAGAGGACTAGTAAAAGGCTACCTTTCTAGAAAGTGAATTCAGGACAAAGCATCTCACACATTGTAAAATGATACATAAAATCATACAGTAAGTACTATAACACTAACCTGCACCTGACTGTTTTGAATTTCACAAAACTAGCGATAGTTACAGTGTGAGGACAAAAATTTGATTTGACAGGCTAATAGAAAGCCTTCTTTGAAAAACAATTTATTTTTCTGATTTACTTTGACAATGCACACACCAGTATTTAAGTTATTTTAAAAAGTTTAGGAAGACTGTAACAGCATTTTACAGAGTGAAACAAATCAGAGAAATTGGTAACATATCCAAATAGGAATCATAAAAGCAGTAGGCTGCCAATTTAACAAAAAAGCTGATTAAAAAAAAAAAAACAACAGGGAATTCCAATATGAATTAATTTTGATTATTGTCTCCCAGCAGCTACCTAGGCTTTTTCTAAGAATTTACAAGATATTTGAAAATAAGGCTACCACTGACATATGCCAGTATAATTTATGAGATGACTACAGAATTCACACACAACAAAACCACTTTCAGGTTCCCTAGTACATCAGGAAAGCAACAAGGAATTGGCATCAAGGGGACTGTGAAAGGACAATTGGATTAGGAGCTAGGATGTCTATGTCCATTCCTGCTTAAGAAAACTGCAACCCCTCTGGCACCATGTCCCCTCATCTATCAGACAAGAGAACTCCGGCTCTGGCATAGTTCCTAGGAGGGGTATGTGGTCAAGCAAAATTATGTATAAAAGCAACAAATACATTAAAGCATGTTAAATAGATACATAGTATATATGACATCATTTCAGGGCTGAATTAGGTATGCTTATAAACCAATGACTCTTCAAGCTCAATAAGGCAGAAGGAATTGCTTTCATAAGCCTGAGTAGGATTTGGGGGTGGGGTGAGGGGAGGTAGGTGGGATACAGGGGCACACAAGCCTATTAAATATCAATGAAATTAACTGTAGACTCCAAACTACTGTTAAGGCAATACCAAAATACAAGTTGCCCCTGTGTAGTGTGGGGAAGAATTTCATTCTGAATATCCTGGTAAGTTTTTTAACATACCACATTTATAAACAGAAATCTGGTTACTGGCATCTAGGACAGCAAGGTCATTACTCTTTTTAGGGAGTGCACAGAATGTGACTTCGTTCACAGGGTGTGGGAGCAGCAGTCGGTATGTGCACATGGGAGGCGGAACCACAGTCTGCTGAAAGACTGTCACCAATATCCTGTCTGCAAGTGAAAACAAAAAAGAAAGATTAGACAAGTGGATAGTTAATTGGTAAAACAAGCCATCTCAACATCACAGTACCCCTAAGTAATACTGGTAATAAAAAACAGCAATGCATAAATGTAATTTTTTATGTTTTTCTCAAAAATAAGCTTAAAAATAGTGTAACAAGTGAGGAGTAAGTGTCATGGGTCTGTTTATATCTGGCTATTGTCACCTCCGGGCCTAGAGTAGTCCAAATCTGACCTGAAAGTTTCAGGTACCAAGAACTAAGGCAAACAGGTCAGAGTTTCAGCTTTAAACCTGGGCCTTCAGTCAAGTCAAACTAAACCAAGGAAATTAACAGCTTCAAAATTCTTATTTTTCCCATGTGTGGCCTTGGTAGTAGGGCAGATCTGATCAAGTTCTCTATATAGAACATAAGATTATAAAATCAATATTGTGATTACTACACAGAAATGAGTTAGTATACCAACTAACTCGCATTATAGTCTTAGAGCAAGTGTCCTTTATGTTATCAGCAATAAGTAAACTACTCATGTGGCTACTTCATTCCTCAGCCTTACCCTCTACCCCCACTCTGAGACAACCCAGGCCCCACTAAACCCCTGCAAAGTAATTACAAAAAACCAACCTAATACTCATATAGGACAGACATCTATGACTTCAACTGAACATATTGGAGAGTATTCTATCAGAAAACAAAGCAACACAAATGGAGTGGTGCAAGGGTCAACACAAATCTGTGTTAGGGCAAGCAGACACTTAACCTTTGTCGATTCTCTACCCAAGGTCAAAAGGTCAATATCTTCAGTCTCCAACAGCCACACAAGTAAATGTCTAAAGGCCATGGATAGGGTACAACAAGGAATGGGCAAAGGGGGAAGGGAATATGGTTCTCAGGAGATTATATTCCACCCAAAGGCATTCCCATTGAACCAAAGATAAAACAACACACAAGTACAAAGAAATCAAACAACTGAAAGAAAGCTCCCCACTGTCCAACCACATCTGCAGACCCTGGGCTCAGGAGTTCTTGCAGGCACTTGGACACACTTCCCAGCTGCTTACTTCCATCAATGACAGCCACATTTGCCAAGTCACTCTCATTATCTCCTGAGCTCCTGTCAGTCGTCCAGTGCCAGTCATAGCAGAGGTAATGCCAGCCCTGACAGAGGACATGCAGCCTGTATGGAATCACTGGGTCCCACATCAGAGATACAATCTTGCTCTTCCCATAGGTGCTGAAGGGCAGACACTGCTTGAGATACCAGTGATAATTTCCAACAGTCCAGAGTTGAACTGCAAAAGAAAACGAAATAAAAACCTTCAGAGGCCAGGGAACCAGATTTCAAACCACTAGCTAGAAGGTAAAAAAAAAAATCTTTTCTTTTTCAAATGACCCTTTTTTTCTCTTAATTAAAACAGTAATGTAATAACCACTGTTAAGTTAGTTTTCCATAGAGATAAAATGTCAAGTATCAAATAAGGTCAGAAGTATACAATCTTATTTCACTTCTACCTTCAAACCTGATGATCATGATGGAAGATTACTAGACAAAGCATTGTTTTAGTGATTTAGTATGAAGATCTGGTAAGAAGATAATAGTATCACTTGTTGCATTTTGCTGCAATAACCAGGTCTGAGCCAGGCAGAAGCCAGGAATCAAGAGCTTCATCTGGGTCTCTCACCGGGGTGGCAGGGGCCCAAGCACTTAGACTATCTTCCACTGCTTTTTCCAGGTCATTAGCAAGAAGCTGGACTGCAAGTGGAGCAACCAGAACATGAACCAGCAGCCATATGGGATGCCAGTGTCACAGGTGGAAGCTTTACCAGCTACACCACAATGCCAGGTCCAGATGCCTATTTTCTCCCAGGTGCTTTGCATGCAGTCATTTCTAAGCAAATCTAGTTTTAACTATGATTCAAATGCACAAGGGAGATTAGCATGCAATTACCCTTTCCAATATCTATTAAAAGAACAAGACATAACTGCATCAAAACATTTACTAAACAAGTTACATAAAGAAATTTATTTTCTTAAACTTCTCACACACTTACTCTTAAATATTACAACACTTCTGTACTGCCATGAGCTGCTAAGTTAAACCACGTGCTCATGCACCATAAGGACAGATGCTGGAACTGCTCAGGTGCAATATTTTTATCCTGAACATATCACAGTCCATCGCTTCACCCACCAGTTGTCAGTAGTTGTCAGTTTTGGCTTATGTTAAGAAAGCTTGGGAGGTTTTATTAAAAATTAAATACTGATGGATAGTATTCCCCATTCCAACACAATGAATCCAACTCTGAAATGAAACCTGGATATCATTATTCTTTTTTAAAAGTATATCACTACTGTGATGAATTTATTAGTAACATTTCAGCTAAAAAAAAAGTTCTACTGACTAAAGAGTTTGGAAGCCACTTAGGAAATAATCCAGAAGGTAAAAAGATGTATGAATAAAAATGGTTAGTGTAGTGATGTTGGTGGTCATGAGAAATTACAAAACTTTGGATGTCTAGCAGTATGAGATTTAATAACTGGATAAAGGCAACTTAAAGTGATACAGATGAATATCTGAAATGGAAATATGCCTGTGATACAGTGTCAAAAAAAGCAACAAAACTGCATATATCACACCTATACTTTTAACAAAAATGAGCTCATAGGTATATTGAGATATACACACAAGATAACCTAGAGGAAAAGAAAAGTTTAAGTGATTATTACTGAGTGGTAGAAATACGCTAATTTTTCTTTTCTTCTCATCTTTATTTAATAACATTTTTATATATTACTTAACACTTAAAAAAAAAAAGCATTACTTACACATTTTAAAAGTTACAGAAAAGGTTCTCTCTCGAATCTAATTCCTCTTTCTCTTCCCTGGTGTTAGTTTAATGGTGTTCTGACTTTCTACAGTCACCACGCAAGTCACTGACAATCTATGATGGTTCATGGTATGTGTCAACTTGGCTAAGCTATGGGGTCCAGTTGTCCAGTCAAACACAAGTGTAAATGCTGCTATGACAGTAATTTGTAGATGTGATTCACATATATAACTGGCTGACTCTAAATAGATCAGATTACCCTTTGTAACAGGGTGGTCTCATTCAGGGGCCTTAGACACTGAAATTGAATTTCCCGCAAAGGAAGCAACTCTGCCTCAAGATTCTAATAGAGAAACCCTGGGTTTCCAACTTGTCCCACAGATTTCAAATCTGCCATCTCCTACAACCAGATGAGCCAATTCCTTAAAATAAGTCAACCAATACTTTTGCTTGTTCTCTCTCCTTCCCCTCTCAATACATATACAGAGATTCCAAAAATATTTTGCACCAAAATAAACTTATCTTTAAATTCCATTTTCTAAAGTTTTTTAAGTACTCAAATGCAAACGTGCATGTGTGTATGTATGCTCCATTGGTTCTATTCCTCTACAGAACACTAAGATATGAGCAAAGTTCATAAATAAAATCTAATCTCTCTCCTATCCCATATATTCACTTCGGTGTCTTTGACTCCAGTAAGAGACCAAGAAGGAACGAAGGAAATCCCACAGCCTTCTACTTTCAACTACATTTGATGGGGCATAAAGCTGAGACACTCAGCTTTCTTACCATAGGTTTTCAGAATGGAATCTTCTTCCCTCTGAAGATCTTCCAGCCAAACAGCAAGCACAGAGGAATCTGCATTCCACAGCAAGTCATTTACCTAGTAGGAGAAAAAGATCCGGCAATGCCTTTTGCATTTACAGCAAAATCTTCACCAACAGCTGAATCCCCTGTTCTTAAAAGTCAAATAATAAAATTACTATACATTATTAGCATAAATTACTAACCTACAGTGTCACTAAACAACTCTGAGAAATGTCATTACATGCAGATGATTTTAAAAAATGCATTATGCAGGGGCTAGCGCTGTGGCATAGTAGGTAAAAGCTGCCTCCTGCATTGCTGGCATCCTATATAGGCGCTGGTGCGAGTCCCAACTACTCCGCTTCCAATCCAGCTCTCTACTATGGCCTGGGAAAACAGTATAAGATGACCCAAGTCCTTGGGCCCCTGCACCCACGTGGGAGACCCAGATTCTGGCTTTGGATTGGCACAGCTCCAGCCACTGTAGCCAAGTGGAGAGTGAAACAGCGGATGGAAGACCTCTCTCTCTCTCTCTCTCTCTCTGCCTCTCCTTCTCTGTGTAACTCTGACTTTCAAGTAAATAAATAAATCTTTTTAAAAAAATCATTTGTAAGAAGCCAGCATGTTTATTATCATCTATTCTGGAGCCTCTACCCACTTAGCCATATCATCTATGAACCTCTGTATGTGATAAAACCAGCAAATATGAAAGTCCTCTGGATTTGATGGTCAAACAACTCAGGCACCTACCTTAACTTCATCTTTGAGGAAAGGAAGTGTAAACTGTCCATGAAGAAGTCCATTCTTCTCAAAAAACACAACATCCTGTTGGTTTGGTTTATTTTGTGTAGATGCGATCAAACTGCCTGAGGGTCTTAAAGCAAATCCAAGTGTTAGAACATCCTAAAGCGCATTGAAAACAAGGGGAAATTCAGACAAGAAATTTCTCTCAGTAAAACTCCTCATACAAGAAGTTTTAAATCCTTAGGTACCTGTGATTGGCAGGCAGTTCTTCCTGGTGTGGAACTACACTTGCCCAGAAGAAAGAGTACCTTTTCCTGATCTGCACAAAGCCTCTGCTTGCCCACAGAGCCTTATATACAGACTATACTTGTATAATTACATACACATATATGTATGTATATATAAACCATTCTAAATATAATGTCCTAAAAACTGTAACCTATTTCTCCTTCAATTATATGACTTCAGGAAATATTCTATGACAGGCAAGCATTTTTTAAGCCCTCCAACTAATGAAAATCTCTTCATTTTATTCATATTCATCTCTAAAGTCTTAATTAAAATATCCTTTTCTCTTGTTCTGTCATCCAATGTCTTTCAAATTCTGGTGAGAAACAAGGTATCTGAATCGTAGAGACCTAGTGGTTCTGCACATAACAAATGCCACTGACACAGATCTATAATCAAAGCAGCTGCATACGACAGGCACAATGTGACCTCCACAAGGGCAGTGGACCAAAGAGGTAAATGGGAAGAACCCAAATGCAGCCTGCAGGTTCCTCTGCAAGCAGATCCCATACTGTGCGAGTCTGCACAGAGGAAGGAAGCTCTGAAGATTTCACAAAAGCTCTATTTGCCCCACAGAGTCTGGCTGTTTTACACCATGGATTCACTAGGACAGTCAACAGTCATAACCTTTAAAGAATTAGGAATACAAATGTGTGGGTCTTTTAATGATGAGGTCTGTGAGAAAGTCCAGAATCCACTCATCAAGTAGAATTCAGACCTCAGGGCCAACTGTGACATTCTGGGTAAAGGCGCCATCTATGACGCCAGGATCTGATACGGGCTCATGTCTCGGCTAATGGCCTAGGAAAAGCAGTGGAGGATGCTCTAAGTGCTTGGGCAACTACACCCACATGGGAGACCTGGAAGAATCTCCTGTCTCTTGACTTCAGTCTGGCCCAGCCCTGGCCATTGCAGCTATTTGGGGAATGAACTAGCAGATGGAGGATCTCTCTCTCTACCCTACCCCATAGCTCTGACTTCCAAATAAATAAATAAATATTGTGAAAAAATTTCAGACTTCATGGGGCCAGCTCCGTGGCACAGGTTAATCCTCCACCTGCAGCGCCAGCATCCCATATGGGTGCTGGTTCTAGTCCTGGCTGCTCCTCTTCCAATCCAGCTCTCTGCTATGGCCTGGGAAAGCAGTAGAAGATGGCCCAAATCCTTGGGCCCCTACACCCGCATAGGAGACTGGAAAGAAGCACCTGACTCATGGCTTCAGATCAGTGCAGCTCTGGCCATTGCGGCCATCTGGGGAGTGAACCAACAGAAGGAAGACCTTTCTCTCCCTCTCACTGCCTGTAACTCTACCCACAAATAAATAAAATCTTAAAAAAAAAATTTTTTTTCAGACTTCAGAGAAACAAGTAAGCCTGATTGATTGAAAGACCGAGGCTTACAGCCAAATGAAGAAAATAAGATATCCTTTAGTGTTATGTAATGTGTATATTCAGTGGGAAACACCATCCCTACGCAGGTTCCAAACAAATGTTTGAAAAAGAAGTCCCAAGATTTCTTCTCCCACTCACTTCCAAGCCAGGGCTGGTCCCAATCCTGGCACAGGCTCACTGGTTGACTGCAAAGCAAACTCTCGGTTCCAAACTCTGACCTTGCGAGCTCCTGTTCAAAAGGGAGTCAAAGAAAAACACATTACGATAAATGTCATCAAGTTGGAACTTTTCAAACAACTCCTTTCTAAACAAAAAATTTCTTAACCTCACTAAAGTTCAAGAAACTTTCCTGAACTTTAGTGAGGTTAAGAAATTTTTTTTTGTTTGGTTTACCTGTAATTTATTTCCATACCTGTTTCTGGACAAACGACACTCACAGCAAAAAACTGTCCATCCCCACGCCAGGTAACTCGTGGTCTGTGGTCATCCCAGGGCAGAGCAGACTCATGCTGATGAGAGGAAGGAACACCACTGTCACAGGGTATCCTTAAGTGGCCCAGAGTCAAACAAGCCTGAGACAAATCTTTTATGAGGTCTAAGCTATCTAGAAAACCAGCCTCATAGAAACCTCAGGAACCCATGCAGAAGAGCTCACAGAATCAGAAATCACCCAGAAAAGAGAACATTAAAAAATCCTTCTTTGGGCCTGAAAAACAAAAAGTAGCCTAGGAGCACAGTAAAACAGTTACATATCTAGATATTATATCCAAGTATAACGAGCTAAGAAACCTGTAACTATGATAAGGAAATGTACGCTGTTCATGTAAGTGTAACAGGAAGAGTCTTAGGTAATGAACGGATAAGCTTCCCAGCAGGCCCCAGAAGAGTTAAGAGGATGAGAGGAAGGCGAGTAGGAAAGAGCCAGAGGTGGTAAAGGTGGTAAAGCAGCAATGATGTAAACAGAGTGTTCTGCACTCCGCATCTGAGGGAGGAAAGGTCTCTCCTGACACTTGCATCTCATCTGAAGGCCCTGAAAACTGCAGCCAACTCTATCAGGTGGGAGACAAATGACCACCTGAGCCCTCACCATATTCCAGGGACAGCGTTAAGTCAGCATGCTGCCAGCTCTTGAGTCTGCACAACAGGGAATACGCACGCAGCCTGGCAAGATTCACTTCCAGAGAAACTGCCTATGGTATAGACCACAAACTTCTTCTAGCGCAGGGTTAACAGCTGAAATATGAGTTACATGCAATGTAGCTAGTAATAATTCAGGCAGAAACATAAATGACAAGCAAAGTGTTGACTCATCTGGCTGTTCCTGTCCTTTCTGCCTGGAATGCTGTCCCCAGATGCCCATCTTACTGTGGTTATTCTTGATCACTCCATATGCTCCTATCAGGTACTCCTTATTCTGCTTTATTTTCCTCCACAGCATTTCTCTTTTCCTTAATGTTATATTAAAATTAATTTCAGGGCCGGCGCCGTGGCTTAACAGGCTAATCCTCCCCCTCGAGGCGCCGGCACACCAGGTTCTAGTCCCGGTTGGGGTGCCGGATTCTGTCCCGGTTGCCCCTCTTCCAGGCCAGCTCTCTGCTATGGCCCGGGAAGGCAGTGGAGGATGGCCCAAGTCCTTGGGCCCTGCACCCACATGGGAGACCAGGAGAAGCACCTGGCTCCTGGCTTCGGATCAGTGAGATGCGCTGGCCGCAGCGGCCATTGGAGGGTGAACCAACGGCAAAAAGGAAGACCTTTCTCTCTGTCTCTCTCTCTCACTATCCACTCTGCCTGTCAAACAACAAAAAAATTAATTTCAGGCCGGCACCGTGGGCTCACTTGGCTAATCCTCCGCCTGCGGCGCCGGCACCCAGGGTGCTAGTTCCAGTTGGGGCACCGGATCCTGTCCCGGTTGCCCCTCTTCCAGTCCAGCTCTCTGCTGTGGCCCGGGAAGGCAGTGGAGGATGGCTCAAGTGCTTGGGCCCTGCACCTGCATGGGAGACCGGGAGGAAACACCTGGCTCCTGACTTCGGATCGGTGCAGCGCGCCAGCCGTAGCGGCCATTTGGGGGGTGAACCAATGGAAAAGGAAGTCCTTTCTCTCTCTGTCTCTCTCTCTCTCACTGTCTAACTCTGCCTGTCAAAAAAAAAAAGCATTTTATAAAAAAATAAATAAAATCAATTTCACTTTAATGTCTATTCTCTCCAATAGAATGCATGCTCTATTAAGGGAAAGGTGTTGTTCTCTGCTATACAAGTATATCCTGTGCCTCAGAAACAGCCCAACACACATTAAGTATTCAATAAACAATTGATAATGAATGAGTGATCAACAATCTAAGAGAATAGGAAAACACCACACAATGCTAACTCCTGATTCAGTGTTTCTGGGCACTAGGAGAGCCAAGCAGAGAATAAGCTAAAGAAATACAACTTAAAAACCAAACTATCCATGTTGAATAGTTGCACCTGATTAACCCATGAACTTCTGTTCCATTTTCTGAAGGGTAACAATGACCTTTCAAACAAGAAAAGGCTCCAGATAGCCTGCAGACAAAGTTCCTAACAAAAGCAAGAGAAATCTACTGAAGAGTACATTATATATTAGAACGTGGGTTCCCCCCTCTACCCATCACCTGAATAATTTTACAACCCAATTCTGGCAGTACTAGATAATTTACTCTAAGCATAGCAGGAGTAAAATATCCTCTCCAGGGTTTAACAGATTAAAGAAAGCAGCCAATTATGAAGACTACTGAACATTCCATTAAAGCACTATTTCTTAACATCTTTATTGAGATACAATTTATGTATCATAAAGTTTACCCATTTGAAATGTGAATGTTTTTAAGCATACAAAGTTGTGTAACCATCACCATAATTTAAATTTTGAACATTTTCATAATCCCAAAAGGAAATTCCAAACTTATCAGGAGTGACTCCACTCCTGTCCCTAAAACTCCCAGTGCTAGATAGCCACTAATCTATTTTCTTATCTCTTGTCAATACATAGCCTCTCTTGGACTTTTTATATAAATGAGATTACACAATACATCATCATTTGTGACTGGCTTCTTTCATTTAGCATAATGTTTATGAGGTTTAACATGGTATAGCATGTATCAGTAAAGTACTAATTTTAAAATTTAAAATATATTCTCTTAAAAAGTTATAGCATTAAACTGTTGAAATCTTTACTTAATATATACTAAGTTGATCTTCTGCATATAAAGATAATTGAAAAATGAATCTTGATGTGATTGGAAGGGGAGAGGGAGCGGGAGATGGGAGGGTTGCGGGTGGGAGGGAAGTTATGGGGGGGAAAAGCCATTGTAATCCATAAGCTGTACTTTGGAAATTTATATTTACTAAATAAAAGTTTTTTTAAAAAAGTTATACCATATTTATTTGTTGTTTGAAAGAAGAAAGAATACATGAATGTGTAAAATTCTTTTTACTTGGTCAAGTTCTTTCCCTCCTCCCAGCCCCTTTTTAGTCTTTCTGCAATAAAATAAAAAATAAAAAATCACTCACAAGCCAGGCGCACATAAATCAGTTGTCCTAAGCTATAAGTTGTAGAAGTCTTTCCTAATGAAGCAAGGTTATACCTATGCATACTTATTCCATTTTTCTGCCCTCTAATAATCCTGCATTAATTCTAATAGGTCAGCATAACTTTCAGAACATTAAAGTGGATCTGCCATGCACATCTTATAACACAGTTGTTTTGAAATTAAAACTAAATTTTTGTTTTGAAGTTTCACAATTTATCTGTCCACTAAAATAGGGGCAGCAACTACCTCCCGAGTGCCTACTCTGGGCTGGTGCTATTGTAGCTGTTTTACCTATTATTACTTCCAAATCTCAATCCTTATAAGGAAGACACTTTTATGTTCACTGTACAAGAACACTGAGGCTCAGAAATGTTAGGAAACTTGGTCGCATAGCTATTAGGTGTCATGGCAATAATGTAATCTGTACTTCTCTAACAGAGATACTCTATCCTGGGAGGTACTTGGCAGTGGGCCAAAGCATAAATATAGCACGTATTTCTGGGCTTTAATTTGACTCAGTAGTACATTCATATGTTTTTTTAAGCAAATTAATGTTTTAAAAATATTCACATTGCACTAATAAATTAAAAAAGAAAAAGGTAAGAATTTAAAGAAATTTAACATGGTAAGACACTGAAGCTACTCCCCAGATGCCCAAAGAATCTCTATTCACACTCTCCTGCCCTTAGGGGCTCTGCATACTACAAAACTGAAAAGCCCTGCCTTGTATCATCAAGATGCTCTTATGTAATCTTTAGAAATTTACACCTGGTTGCCCCTCTTCCAGGCCAGCTCTCTGCTGTGGCCAGGGAGTGCAGTGGAGGATGGCCCAAGTCCTTGGGCCCTGCACCCCATGGGAGACCAGGAGAAGCACCTGGCTCCTGCCATCGGATCAGCGCGGTGCGCCGGCCGCAGCGCGCCTACCGCAGCGGCCATTGGAGAGTGAACCAATGGCAAAAGGAAGACCTTTCTCTCTGTCTCTCTCTCACTGTCCACTCTGCCTGTCAAAAAAAAAAAAAAAAAAAAAAAGAAAAGAAAAAAAAGAAATTTACAATCCCAAAAGAGGGGGAAAAAAAGTTTCATCCAAAAGGAAAACTCAGAAAATATCTACATCTAGAGGAAAAGTATGGAAACATATATGTGACTGATCAACAATGACCACCAGACAGCAGCTTTCTGGAGAGGGAGGAAAGCACATCAAGAAGGGCTCCACAGAGGGCATTCCATTTTTATCCGTGATGTTTCATTTTTTAAACCATATTATAATTATTCTCTACAGTAAAACCATCACACAGATGAACTCAGTAATTGAAAGGGAAAAAAATCTAAGGTGACTCAATCCCTGAGGGCTCTAAACAACTAGTTTTACTAAAACAGAAGAGATTTGTCTTTTATTGGTCTCTATCTGGTCACCCAGGTCCTGGTGGGTGGCAGAACTTCCAGATGTTCCAATCAAGGTTCTTTGGCCATCAAACCAACCTTACCGTTTGTATCTGAAAGGCTGCTTGCCTGCCTTCTGATCCATGGAACTGTGTCTCCTTCTTGCCCCATCCAACAGTGATAAACTTACCTAAAGAACAATTGAGAGCATGCATGACAACCAATAAGTTACATAAAATGAAATAAGAATTTCATTGCTATTTTTTTTTTTTTTTTTGTCAAGCAGTTAGAGAGAGAAAGAAAGAGACAAATAAAAAGGTCTTCCTTTCTCCGTTGGATCACCCCCCAAGTGGCCGCTACGGCCGGCCTGTTGTGCCAATCTGAAGCCAGGAGCCAGGTGCTTCCTCCTGGTCTCCCATGCAGGTGCAGGGCCCAAGGACCTGGGCCATCCTCCACTGCCTTCCCAGGCCACAGCAGAGAGCTGGACTGGAAGAGGAGCAACTGGGACAGAACTGGCGCCCCAACCAGGACTAGAACCCGGTGTGCCGGTGCCACAGGAAGAGGATTAGCCTAGTGAGCTGCGGCGCCGGCCATTCATTGCTATTCTTTACAAAGTTAGACACTAACAGTTACTTGAGTCCTCTAGGGCCTCTCAATAAATTGACCAGCAGTCAATATTTGAAAAGCATGTGTTACATTATATGCAGCAGTGACTTGGCAGAATTCGAAATACCCCTTATTTTGGAAAGTACTTAACTGTCATCTTAAATATTCTAAGTTTCCTTAAAAACAAAAACAGCAATCTCATTTTCATCTTACAAGAAAAATAAAAGTTGGAAAATCTATACAATATGCCCATGCATTATCAAAACAACAGACTCAAGTAAAAGCTGAGAACAGAATTCTATCAGCTTTAAATAGGCCAAATGTATCAATCTTCCCACCAGTGGTGGAAGGGACTGTAGATCATAGAAAACAGCCCTTCTTGGACACTTAAGATTGAGTCCCTTAAGCCCAAATTTGAACATAGGGCTCTGCCTTCCAGGCTGGGGTTTTTTCTAAATCACAATGTTTCCCTTACATAAACATGAAGGTACCTGAAAAAGTTTGCGGAAAAAGGACTAAAAGATAAGTTTGGAGATAGGTATTTGGCACAGCAGTTAAGACACCTCTTGGGATGCCTGCATTCCAGATCAGAGTACCTGGGTTCAAGTCCTGGCTCCACTTCCAATTCTACCGTCCTGATAATTGCATCCTGGGAAGCAACAAGTGATAGATCAAGTAATTGGGTCCTTGCCACCCATAAGGGAGACCTGAACTGAGTTCCAGGATCCTGGTTTTGGTTTCACCCAGCCTGAGCTGTTGTGGGCATTTGGAGAATGAACCAGTGGATGGTAGATGGATCTCTAACCAACTCTCTCTTTCTTTCTCTCCCCTCCCCATTTCTGCCTTTAAAATACATAAAAATAAATAATTTTTAAAATATAAGTTTATTCTGGTGAAAATAAAAATCTGATATTAGTACCTATTAGAGACCTTAAAAAGTTTATGGAAATGTATATTATGGAAAAAAAGGCATGGATTTCAAAACCTTTTGCACCGAAATAAATCTGTACCTTGATTCCATTTTCCACAAATTTTTGGAAGTACCTTCATAAAAAATCAAGAGTTGCTGAAACAATGCAGCTTTTCTTGTCCTGGAGCTAGGAGCTATAAGAGGCAATAGAACCAGCACTGTGGCTCAACAGGCTAATCCTCCGCCTAGTGGCACCAGCACACCAGGTTCTAGTCCCGGTCGGGGCGCCGGATTCTGTCCCAGTTGCCCCTCTTCCAGGCCAGCTCTCTGCTGTGGCCCGGGAGTGCAGTGGAGGATGGCCCAAGTGCTTGGGCCCTGCACCCCATAGGAGACCAGGAGAAGCACCTGGCTCCTGCCTTCGGATCAGCGCGGTGCGCAGGCCGCAGCGCACTGGCTGCGGCAGCCATTGGAGGGTGAACCAACGGCAAAGGAAGACCTTTCTCTCTGTCTCTCTCTCTCACTGTCCACTCTGCCTGTCAAAAATTTAAAAAAAAAAAAAAGAGGCAATAGAGGGGCTGGTGCTGTGGCAGCGCTGTGAAGCCGCTATCTACAGTGCTAGCATCCCATATAAGCGCCGGCTCGAGACCTGGCTGCTCCACTTTCAATCCAACTCTTTGCTAATGGCCTGGCCTGGGAAAGCAGTAGAAGATGGTTGAAATCTTTGGGCCATTGCACCAGTGTGGGAGACCTGGAAGAAGCTACTGGCTCCTGGCTTTAGATCAGCCCAGCTCCAGCTATTGTGGACATTTGTGGAGTGAACCAGAGAATGTTCGAAGATCTCTCCCTCTCTCTCTGCCTCTCTATAACTCTGCCTTTCAAATAAATAAATAAATCTTAAAAAAAAAAAAAAAAGAGGCAATAGAAAGATAGTCTGGAAATCATATATTCAGAATCCAATACTTTCAAAACTGTTCACTGCTGATCACCTAAAACTCCATTTCCAAATTTCTTACCACTGCACAAAAATGTAATCAAAACCCACACCATTTTTGTTTTTTTTGTTTTTTTTTTTTTTTTTTTGACAGGTAGAGTTGGACAGTGAGAGAGAGAGAGAGAGAGAGAAAGGTCTTCCTTTTTGCCGTTGGTTCACTCCCCAAATGGCCACTAAGGCCAGCGCACGCTGATCCGAAGTCAGGAGCCAGGAGCTTCCTCCTGGTCTCCCATGCGGGTGCAGGGCCCAAGCACTTGGGCCATCCTCCACTGCCTTCCCGGGCCACAACAGAGAGCTGGACTGAAAGAGGAGCAACCAGGACAGAACCTGCGCCCCAACCAGGACTAGAACCCGGAGTACCGGTGCCATAGGCAGAGGATTAGCCTAGTAAGCTATGGCGCTGGCCGCCATTTGTTCTACTCTCATGTCCTACCACCCCAGTAATACTGAATTACTTGCAATTCCCTGGATAAACCATGATTTTTTATATAACATTCCTCCCTTGGAATGGACTAATTCTCATGCTTGGGCTACTCCCACCCTCAACCCTCAAATACCCAACACCAATTCAGCTGAGGTTCAGCTCAGGTCAGCCTCCTCTGGGAAATTCTCCTTCCCCAGTGACTCCCTTCCTTCCCTTCTGGCACCCTAATACCAACTTATCACGTTATTACTATGCATATAGGACTCCTTAAAGGAAAAGCCAACAACTTCGCCCTTTTTCAAATGATCATATCACCAAATATATACCTACTCAGAAATGACTTCTGAGCAAATTGCTTTAAATAAAATTAAGAGTTGAAAAACGATTTCTCAGAGTTGGTGAAGTCAAGTTTTCATCAGCCAAAGCTGAAATACTCCCTTGCCCACCCCTCTCTTTAATTAAGCCAGCTATCCAGTGCCTTTAAGCTGGCCAGAACTTCTTACGCTGAATAAGCATCTCCTCTCTCCTTCCTCTCAGCCCTCTCCCAGCCTCAACGTCCAAATGATCGTGGGTAGATTTTAACAAGAAAACTATCTGACCAGTCTCATTGGAAATGCAGAGTCATAGCTAATAAAAAGTAACAAAAATCAGCCTTCTCTGCTTTCTCTCGTTTTCTTCTCCCCAGAACTGTACCCTAGAAATACTCTCCTTATTCTAACTTGTACAGTCCTTTTCACTAAGACCCCAGCCTAAGTCCTCGCTAGCGCAGGGGCAATAACCATGCAACAGACTTTAAGCATAGATTCCTATTCCCTAAGTTACTAACAAAGCCAAACCTCAGTCCATGAGAGACACTAAAACATAGCTTTTTAAACTCTGGGATGGAACACAGCAAAGTGAAGAGACAACCAACAGAATGGGAAAAAATATTTGCAAACTACACAAGTGATAAAGGGCTAATATCCAGAATCTATAAAGAGCTCAAGAAATTCAACAACAAAACAAACAATCCAGTTAAGAAACAGGCAAAGGGCTTGAACAGGCACTTTTCCAAGAGAGGAAATTCAAATGGCCAACAAATACTTGAAAAAATGTTCAGGATCACTAACCATCAGGGAAATGCAAATCAAAACCACAATGAGCTTTCATCTCACCCCAATTAGAATGGCTCTCATACAGAAACCAACAAACAACAAATGCTGCTGAGGATGTGTGGAAAAAGGTGCCCTACTCTACTGTTGGTGGGAGTATAAACTGGTACAGCCACTGTGGAAAGCAGTATGGAGATAGCTCAGAAATCTGTATAGAGACCTACCATAAAACGATCCAGCCATCCCATTCCTGAGAATTTACTCAAACAAAAAAATCAGCAAAGGAAAGAGTTATCTGTACCCCCATGTTAACTGTAGCTCAATTCACAACAGCTAAGATACGAAATCAACCCAGATGTCCATCAACTGATGACTTGATAAAGAAATTATGGTGCATATATACACTAGGGAGTACTACTCAGCTGTAACAAAGGAATCCCATCTTTTGCAACAAAATGGATGCAACTGGAAACCATTATACTCAGTGAATAAATCAGTCCCAAAGAGACAGATATCATGTTTTCCTTGATCTGGGGTAACAAACACAGTACCTAAAATGTAATGTATTGGAGTGAAATGGGCATTTTGAGATTCAATGATTGTTTACAGCCCTTGTTTCTTCTGTTGAAGAAGAGTGTTTTGTTTTGTTTTTCTATTTGTTGAGCTCTTTTACTTAGTGTACAGTTAACCTTAGGATCATTAAACAAACTGAAAGTAGATCTCTGTAAAAATTAAGAATGGGAATGGAAGAGGGAGGAAGAATAAGGGTTGGAGCAAGGGTGGGAGGGAAAGAAGTAGCATTATGTTCCTAAAGCTGTATATATGAAATACATGAAACTTACATAACTTAAATAAAATTTAAAAACACACAAAAACTCTGGGATGAGCTGAAGGAAATGTGCTCAAAAACGTTTAATTACAGAATCTGAAGCTCCACGGTTCTTTGGATTATGACACAACTTAGTGTACAAGAAAATGATTAAAACTGAGGAGAAACCTCAGTTTTAAACAAAGCTATACTCACTTTCACCAAAATCATCCTGGTGGATCTGCTGCTCCATAATTGGCTCAAAATCTTTCGTCATCATAATCAGGGTTTGTTGACCTTAGAAGGGACAAACAAGAATAATTTCACTTTCCTGTAACTAATTTGACATTCCATAAGTATTTATGGCACTATAAGCTACAGAGCCAGAGTAGAAGACTCATAGTCAGAATAGGGCAGACAGAATACACAACAATGATTTCACTTAAAAAAAATAAAGTCTTGACTCAACATATCATCTGGTGCTTATTCTCAGGTATTTGTGTGTGTAAAGCCTGATATAAAAGTCCACATAGCCCTCTCCCAACTAACTTCACCATTTCTAGTTCTAAGACATCTCTTCAAACATATCTGATTGCTGATACAAGCTGACAGAATGCACCTGGAGTGAAGTGACTACAATTAAAGAAAAAAAGTAATGCCAGAGGAGTTTTTAGAATCTGTTTATATAAAAGCATATCAAACTGAGTTAAATATTGTTGACACTTTTTAACAATAAAGTGTGTGGAATTTTTTTTTATCAATAACATGAGTGGAATTTAGCAATCTCCTCAGGTTTTATGACTTCATTCTCATTCCTTAAGACTCAAAAATTTACATGGAACAATTTTTATAACATATGAGGTAAAACTTAAGTTAGAAAAAAATACTCATTCTACAGTATAATAGTGGTATTACTATTCAAAGAAATTGTTTGAAATGCCAAAATTTAAGCCTGTAAGATAATAGGAATGTTTTATTTATTTATTTTTACTTTTTTTTTTTTTTTTTTGGACAGGCAGAGTGGGCAGTGAGAGAGACAGAGAGACAGAGAGAAAGGTCTTCCTTTTTGCCGTTGGTTCACCCTCCAGTGGCCGCTGCGGCCAGCGCATCTCGCTGATCCGAAGCCAGGAGCCAGGTGCCTCTCCTGGTCTCCCATGTGGGTGCAGGGCCCAAGGACTTGGGCCATCCTCCACTGCACTCCCGGGACCTAGCAGAGAGCTGGCCTGGAAGAGGGGCAACCAGGACAGAATCTGGTGCCCTGACCGGGACTAGAACCCAGTGTGCCAGCGCCGCAAGGCGGAGGATTAGCCTATTGAGCCACTGCGCCAGCCAGGAATAATGTTTTATAAAAGTCAATTAGGTACTAGTGACAAACTTACCTGTAGCAAGAAGCACCAGCTCTTGGTCAGGACTCCAGCTCATGACAGAGATACCACTGGCAACACTCCCAACACACTCCAGCTAAGACCAAGAAAATTGAAAAGGGAGATTCAAAACACCAAGTTTCAGTAAAAATTTATTATGACCTCAACCCAAACAATTGAAAACAAACATAAATGTGAATTTACTCCACATTTCATCAGTAACAGAGATAGAGATCAGACAGGATATTAGGCACAAGGACAGGAATGGACACCTCATTCTTCCCAAAACTCTTTCACAAAGGAGATAAAAATATGACTCTACGGCAGGATTAAGCTATAACTGAGGTCTCTGGGAAATAAAGTGTGTATTAAAACAAGGAAAGACCAACAGCTCAGGAAACTCTGGGAACATTTTTCTGTGATTGTGTCTCAAAGAGTGATAACAAGGTCAGGAGACAGAGACAGAAAGAAAAACATAGTTTTGAAGCAAGAAAGCATAAAAAGAGCACTTACGAATGAGCTGCAACTAGAACATAAGATATAAACAATGTAGGATGCAGCTAAAAATGAATTTGGGGAACAGACAGTAAAAGGCCTTATAATGCTCAATAAGGAACACAGATTCTGTTTTGCAGACAATTGAGAAGCCACAAAGGGACAGGATCAATACCATTAAATGGATATAAATGGACTGAAAGAGCACAGTATCAGGAAAAAAATTCTATAAAATGTTAAATTGTACATGATGACCTTGATGTTTCCCACCATGAATTGAGAGTAGTCTATTATTGTATTATACGGAATGGTTAAGAGTAAAGGTTGGGGCCGACACCATGGCTCACTTGGTTAATCCTCTGTCTGCGGCACCAGCATCCCATATGGGCACCGGGTTCTAGTCCCGGTTGCTCCTCTTCCAGTCCAGCTCTCTGCTGTGGCCTGGGAGGGCAGTGGAGGATGGCCCAAGTTCTTGGGCTCCTGCACACGCATGGGATACCAGGAAGAAGCACCTGGCTCCTGGCTTCGGATCAGTGCAGCACCAGCTGTAGAGGCCATTTGGGGAGTGAACCAACGGAAGGAAGACCTTTCTCTCTGTCTTTCTTTCTCACTGTCTATAACTCTATCTGTCAAATAAAAAACAAACAAACAAAAAAAGAGTACAGGTCTCAGGTGTTGGCGTTGTGTGTAGTAGGTAAAACTACTGTCTGCAACACCGGCATCCCATATGGATGCTGGTTTGTGTCCTGGCTGCTCCACTTCCAATCCAGCTCCCTAATGGTCTGGGAAAACTAGTGGAAGTTGTGTTTAGGCCTTTGCCACTCATGTGGGAGACCCAGATAAAGGTCCTGGCTTAGGTCTGGCCCAGCCCTGGCCGTTGTAGCCATCTGGGGAGTGAACCACCAGATGGAAGATTGCTCTTTTTCTCTCTCTGTCTCTCCCTTTTTCTCTGTAACTCTTTCAAATAAAAACAGAGTTAAGGTCTCAGATTTATACAAGGTTCAAATTCCATCCAGTAAGTGTATGACCTTGGCTTAGTTATTTAAGCTCTCTAGGCCTCAATTTCCTCTTCTGAAGAATGGCAAACAATGATCTACATCATAAGGTCACAGTAAGGATTAAATTAAACTTTGCATGAAGAGCATATGAAAAAGTGTACTCTAAACATTTAGTAAATGTAAGCTGTTGTTATTATCCTATTACCTGTAACAGTATAACTCCTGCGACATAATCAAGGTTGCAGAGATCACAACCAATGGAGGAATCAAAGAAGATTAAGTAAGAATCAGGCAATCAAAATCTGAAAGTGTGTAGTTAAGAAAGTGAGGCTGGAAATCCAGAAATTCAGCTTTTTGCTAGAGTAGAGAAAAAATCAACAGGCTGAAATTTATCTCCTTAGAAGTCTTAAAATATGTATGCAACTATAGTGAATTACTTCAGTATGTTAACCAATCAGATCCATAACAGAAACATTAGCCATGTAAACATCTCAAAGATGTTCTAACTTGACAACTAAAGATTACAACCCAGGATGAGATTCTGATAAGAAGTGACGTGACATACAGCACCCAAGAAAGGCCAGTATTCACTACTTTTTTAGAGTTCTAATTTGGAATGTTCTAACAGATCCAATAGACAAAATCAGATTTTGGAAAAATCCTGAAATATAGCTAAAGCTATGCCAATTGTATGTGTTTGTGTGTGTGTGTGTTTAAATAAAGAGATACAAAATGCAAAGCTTCTAACTTCAAAGGCTTAAATACTACGGTTACTGACTCGAAAATCAACACAAGGTAAGTGACTTGTTGAGGATGCTTGTGACTTCCTCTTTGCAGGACCCTCCTCCTCACTCACCTGGTGTGTGCTGAGATTGCAGAGAATGACATCTCCAGAGGCTGTGGCAATGCACACAGACTCCTGATCCAACAAGTCCTGAATACCAACAATGCAGCCACTTTTATCTTCTGGGAGAAAGCCTTCTGCCACCAAAGGAATTTCATTTTTCACCTTTTACCAAAGCAAACACATGAACAACTTAACTCAGCCCACTTTCAAGAACAATCCATAACGTTTCCAGAAATAAAATACTTTAAATCAACCCAACAAGCATTTTAAAAATATATATGGTCAGCTCCAGCACTGAAGACTGTGACTCAGTTGGTATGGGTTAAGGACTCAAGCTTAGGTGCGTTCCCCATTGAGGACCACTGTTATATCAATGTACGTACATGGTAGAAAGGGTAAAACACAGGATATCCATACAAACTAAATGGTCAGTAGTTAAAGGAAGGTTACTATTTAAGCAATGTCTAACAAGGCATCTATGTAAATCAAAGAGAATATTCAGGAAGAAAGAAATTCAATAAGATGTAAAGAAAGACTACCTTCAGGGAAGGAAGTCTGGCAGGATACAAGTCAAAGGTCATGTCAAGTGCTGGGATTCTCCATGAGGAACTCACCTCCCTCGTAACAGGGTCTACTTCTATCAGGCCATGTTCTGAGCCAATGAGCACTGTCCCCGGTTCAGTTCGCAGAGAGAAGCACTGAGGTTTCCCTGGAGCTTGAATATCCTTGAACTCCAGAGTCTGAAGTAGCTTTAGATTTCTCATGATAAAGCAATTCCCGGGAGAAAAGTACAAATCTCCCTGGATGAAGCATTAATCCCTGGGAAAGAAAGGCACAGCTTACTAGAGATAAACGGCCACTCAACTATGTAGAATAATTCAGGGTAGAGAAGCGGTAGAAGGAGTAAAAAAAACACAACTACCAACATGAACACACACCCATCCCACATACTCACGTGTGGCAACACCTGCTGTACAACATGTACAGTGCAGAGCCACACACTGAGAGTGCTAGAGGCTATTTTAGGTTCTTACTCTTTGAGAGGCAAGACTCAACTTCACAGCTTCTTTAAAAAATACTCCTCAGAAAAGTTGAAAAGAACAAGCAAACAGGAAAATGTTTTATTTTTGCATATTAGGGAATTTTATAACCCAACAAATTTATAAAGTCGTAAGAGAAAACAAAACTGTGCTACTCATTAGAACTACATAAAATCCACATATATGAATTAGCAGTTGAAGATAATATGGAATAAAATGACTTTAATATCCATCAGGTAACTCTGAATAAACTAGTTTTATATGTTCATAAAAAATAAAAATTGAAGCCAAAAACATTTATTATCCTCAGAAAGAAAGATAGTGTGGAATGGTAAGAGTTTGCTTCCAAATGATAACTGACATCAGTCTGATGACCTGATACAACCACTTCAAGCAACTTCACTTTCCTGGCCAGGCTTTTATCAGCATAAGAGAAAAGGTAAGAAAAGAATGCTAAATGGGAATATCTACTTTGGTCTGGTAAAAATCAGACTTGCTTTAATGCATAACATTATCTAAATAGGGAAAATATTAATATGCTGCATAGTTATATTCAGAATTCTTTAAGGTTTATAATTAGAAGTTCCCTAACTTATGTTAAGGGTGGAAATTACCAAGACCACACTGGCCTTATCATCACTTTAATGCAAGGTGAACTGTCTCATCTTGGCACTTCATGCTTAGGACAGTGAAAGAATAAAAATGAGACATTCCTTACAGTATAAAGCAAATAATGCCAATTGTAACAGGAATGAGAAAACATAATGTGGGTTAAAAGAAATGCAAGATCATATATGGTGGGTGTGAAGAAGAGAATCAAGGTAGACGATGGTTTCAGTAAGTTTTAGAGACATTATATTCTAGAACCTCTGGAAATTATGTCATCAAGTTTTATACCACATAGGTTTTTAATAAAAATCCAGCTCCACCTATAGAATTGGATTTTTCAAGGTGTATAAAAGTTAGATGTCTTTTACCTTCAAAGATGACCACTGAAACACATCTGAACAGATGGGTATATTTGAGATGAGAGAATCCCGGCAAGGGGTAGAGCAAGCAACAAGAGATAGGACAGGCAACAGGAGGTCATCCATGTGGAGTCTCCCAGCTGTTTTTCCCACTGGGTTATAAAGGTCTCACTCCTCCACACTGCTGCACAGGGGATTCAGTTTCCAACAAATGAACTTTAGGGAACACATTCAAACGACACCATATGCCCATACTACTGCCGTGACCAGATCATCACATCTCCATATCCCTTCCTGTGAACTTGCAACCTATTCGCCAACAACCTTATCCATGGACCCCGGGGGATGAGAATGTGGGAGGGCAAAGGCAAAACAAAAGGATCCACTTTTTTCCTACCTTGCTGGTTTCCCCAAGGATAGCCCAGTAGTGGACCTTCGCTCTTGCAGGTGCCTCTGTCCCAGTCTCTAGCACTTCCAGGACCACCCCCAGGCACCACTTAGGCAGGCTCTCCCGCACCCTGACAGACTCTGAAATCCAACCCTGTGGGTGTCACCCTCTGAATTCCTGAGGGAGTAACACCAGCAGTTGGAGCCCAGCTTTACAATGCTCCAGAGTTGCTGTGGTAACAGCCCCCCACATCTCCCCTCGTTCTGACACCTAGCCCTAGCTAGGTACTGCAGCTCCTTCTTCCAGGTCTATTGGTCTGTTACTTCACGGCTCCTTTTCAGTTTTTGTTCCTCCAGCAGCTATTTAAGCAACTTTATTTTTTATTTATTTATTTTTTGGACAGGCAGAGTGGACAGTGAGAGAGAGAGACAGAGAGAAAGGTCTCCCTTTGCCGTTGGTTCACCCTCCAGTGGCCGCCCCCACTGATCAGAAGCCAGGAGCCAGGTGCTTCTCCTGGTCTCCCATGGGGTGCAGGGCCCAAGCACTCGGGCCATCCTCCACTGCACTCCCTGGCCACAGCAGAGAGCTGGCCTGGAAGAGGGGCAACCGGGACAGAATCCGGCGCCCCGACCGGGACTAGAACCCGGGGTGCCGGCGCCGCAGGCGGAGGATTAGCCTATTGAGCCGCGGCGCCGACCTTAAGCAACTCTTACATTAAATTCTCTCCACTGAAAATCTGTGCGGTTTCTACTTTTCTGGCAGGGCCCTGCCTAACACAAACAAGCTGCGTTCTCAAATCAGAGCTTTCAAAGCCACTGAGCTTGCAAAGGTGAGCTCATTAATCTCCCTCCCACCCAAAAGTTAACTACTCTTAATTCTCACACCCACCACTCTTACTCCGTTACACTCTCAAGGGAAAGACATGCCCCGTCCTTTCCAGGCTAGGACAGAAATATCCTCAATAGTCCCCCCAGGACCCAGCCATATTAATACTCTTTCCTTGACATCAGTAATGTTCAACTCCCCTGCCTCCACTGACTCAATTTTCTTGGTACTTAAGTGTGCCAAAAATCTGTTCACACTGCTGGTCACTCCTGGGAATCTCTCCTACTGTTCCGACAACTCCATTTTCTTCCCTTGCCCCTCACCTATCCCCCTCTTGGCTAACTTGGTGCTGGTGACTACAGCCCCAGGCAGATCACCGATATGCTGATGAGGGATTACGAAATACTCAGCCCTGCTGAAGAAGCCCTACTGTACACTAAGTCCACATTTTCAACCTTCTGATGGTATCACAAGCATGTCTCACAAGCACATCAAATGCAACCTGGGAAACGAAGCATTTCCTATTCTTCCACCAAATGTCAGCTTGCTCTATTTGGGGACACGGTACTGCCCCTCTCTCCGTTCTTAAACAGAAAGCTGCCTTTGCCCTTCTGCCCACCCTTTCACAGTTTACAGTTGACTGGTCCCATCAGTGGCTGTCAAAGTGCAGCACCTTATCCCGCGACCCGGTTTGTGACCTCCACCAAACAACGACTGAACGACGTGCTAGGCGATTACTCAGTCACTGCTTCCACGGAGACCACGGCTGAACCGGACAACAAGCCACATAAAGTACTCAATTTAAGCTGAAGAAGCACCGGAGACCTCACGTCCACGGAAAAGTCGCATTCGCGAGAAAGGACCCGCAGCACAGCACCGCCACCTCTACGAACCATGCATGGCTTTCCAGCCTGGGTTAATGCGTTCGCGACGGGGGCATTAGCTCCCCGGTGCAAGGATCCAGAGGCTGGGCTGTCATCCCCCGGCGGTAGCTCCCTGACGCGCCCCTGGACGGCCACAGACCACGCGTCCGCAGTCAGAAGCTGAGGGTCGAGGAAAGAGGTCGCCCACGCCTCACTCTACTCCCGGGTCTGCAGCAGACACAGGACCCTCGGTGTCCCTTTCACTAGGACACGCCTGGGCGCGCAGGGCCCAATCCTGGCCTCCTGCTCAGGCAGGGGTCGCTGGAACGCTCACCTGCGCCGCACGGAGGACCCTCGCCTACGCGGCCTCGCGCCGCTGGCCCCCAGAAGCCTCGGTCTGCGGCTTCCGAGCTCTCAGAGAGCGCGCTAGGCTGGAGGGGCTACAGCCACTGGACACCCAAAGGTAGAGCGCGAAGCGCCGCTCAGGTGCTCAGCGTGCGACAGAGACGCACGGGCGGGGCTGGCCGGACACGCGCTGAGCGGCGCGGGCATGACGTCACGCGACGGGGCGTGGCCGAGTCGAGGGCGGCTTCCCAGGCCGCGGGGCCTGGTGGACTCTGTAACCCCGGAGAAGTAGAAATACAGGGGCTGCGCTAGCACCCGTCCTATATCTCCCCCTATTGTATTATGATTACTGCCCACCCTATTGGATTCGATTCCTGCTTTTACATCAGATTCCCTAAGCCCTGTCGTGGGGGTAGGGGGCGGAGCCTGCTGGCTGGGGAGTAGCGCGCGTGCGCTGGACATGGCCGCCCGCCGGAAGGACACCCCCAAGGCTGGCCCGGCGGGAGGAAGCGCTCGCATCCCGGAGGGCGGGGCAGCGGCCCCGGGGGTCGCCATGGCTACCGAGCTGCCGGCCGGCGAGCTGGCCGTGCCTTCGCTGGTGGATCGTTACTTCACTCGCTGGTACAAAACGGGTGAGTGCTCGGCCGCGGAGGCCTGATGCTGTGGGGACGGCAGTGACGACGAGGATGCGCGCGCGCTCTCGCGCTTCCTCCCGCGTCGGAGGAGCTGGCCCTCTAGGTCGAGGGCTGGCATTTGGGAGGACTCGCAGGCGTGGATCACCCGTGGAGCAGGGCGCCTCCCGGGGCTTCCAGGGCAGCGCGGGCTCCGGCGTGGGTAAAGCGAGGTCCTCGAGGTCGGCGGCGGCCAGAAGGTACAGTGCGTTCCTGCCGGTTGGGACGAATGCGCCGTCCTACAGGGAGTAGCGATGCATGAAATTATTCAGAGGATCTGCTCTGCGGTCGGGTAGAGGCAGCAGCGATGGCAGGAGGGTGTTATGACAGACTCATTGGAGAGCAGAAGCTGCGCTGTTCTCTCAATGAGAAGCTGCCGCACTGACCATTTGTCACTTCGAAGTGTCTTCCTGTGGTCCCGTTTTGTGCACACAGTAACCCCAGTGGCAGAAGCTTCATGGGGATTCTCTGACTCCAGCTTTCTTCGGAGATAATAGAGTGTGCTTTAAAAAAAAAAAATACTGTAGCAAACGAAGATACTTCCAAAAAGTTCAAGAAAATGTATTAAAACAAACTTTGCTGCAAAAAGATTTTTGCAGTCCATAATATGAGGAATCAACAAATTCTTGGAAAATGCACATTCTGAGGGGAAAAAAAAACTATGTATGGACTAAGATTTTTGTACCAAAACAAACTGATTTTTGAATTTCATTTTTTTCTATGGACTTTTTTTAAGTCCTTTGTATTTCCTGTTGGCTAAACTTAGGCCACCAACCCTCCTGGTTTGCCCAGTACTGAGGGATTTATCCAAATGCAGGACTTCCCAAGCTCACATCAGCCCTGGAAACCACCCACGAAAATACACTACTGTGGAAGAAAGGAAGCAACGCCAGTTGCATTTTTCTAGTAGAAATAATGGATGTACTTAATGTGAGGACAAAGCAAGATAGAGCAAGGAACTTGAACATGGAATAAATGATTCTGTCCAGGCCAAGTCCCTGTAAGTACTTTTTGGAAGCTTTTAGGTCTATCTTTTTGAGTAATGAAAGGATACCAATGATCAGTATGTGTGCATTCTTCACAATTACTATTTCTATAAGCCCAATAAAGTACTAAGTAGTAGGAATACATACTCATTCCATAACCAATACAATTTTTTTCTTCCAGATGTCAAAGGAAAACCTTGTGAGGACCACTGTATACTACAGCACTCTAACCGGTAAGCAAATTGGGAATTTTAATTTACTAAAAAGCGCCTCCCCCCCCCCCCTCCAATTTTACCCTGGTATGGTCTTGAACAATGTCCATCATTTTTCACTGTGTTGAAATGGTGTTAGAAGAGTTGGTTGGCAGAGATGAATTTTCCAAGGCCTATTCACTCTGAACAAATAAACTTGATTCTCCAAATGTCCAAACTGAGGACCTCACCCTCAGTCAGCTGCTACCTGAAGTGGCCAGCCTGTGCCTCAGCACAGAACTGCCAGGGCCCAAGGTGTTGCTACCACAGAGGCCTCCGCGGTACCCTGTCCACACAGGCGTGCCTTGCTTCTCTCCCTTCTACCCCAGTGCCACCTCAAGACCTCTGGTACGCTTCTTTCCTGGGAAGGAAAGTCAATCTTATTTTCTCTTTATTGCATTCCCCATTCTACAGTGATGCCCCAGTAACAGCCAAAGAAAAAAAGGGAGGTGTTTGGTAGCTGGACTAAACAGATGAGGTTAAGTCCTCTTGTGCCAACAGGAATACTGTGATGTAAGAGGAAGAACTACAGCAAGCAGTAACTCCAGCTCAGTCTTTTCTCCTTCTAGAATATGTGTCATCACATTGGCAGGATCTCATCCGGTTCTTCAAAGTGGAAAAACGATTAAGAGCATTTCCTATCAGATAAGTACCAACTGTAGCAGACTCCAGAACAAGGTCTCTGGGAAATTTAAGCGGGTATGTTGCTGTAATTCTGTGATTATCTACTTAACTCCTCTGTATGCATGGTAGTGACAGATCCAGTCAGTCTTAGAATCTGGTAACACAAGCTCAGCATGCTTCTCTGGCACTTTGATTTGCTGGTTTCATGTATCCTTGAACCCTAAAGAAATTCTCAGACCAAAAAGATGGGATATTTCAGGAGGTACTTCTGTCATATTTGGTTGTGGGCCACTCTCTCACTTATCTCCAGGATGGAGGAGGGGGAATGTGGGCCTTTTAACAGACAACTCTAACATCAACAAGATATTTTGTCCCTTCTAGTTTATTAAACCAGTGTCTTGAGTTCTATAAAATTTAGGTGACCATTTCTTTTTTACCATATTTTTCACATGTAAATTAAAAGGAAAAATCTGGACAGAGTAGGAAAATATGTCAACCTGAGAAAACATACAGTATGTGCATTGCCAGTCTAATACACAGTTATCCACACCACCTTCTACCTCCTCAAAATCTTCAGTTATGAAACATGTTATCTCTACTCTCCACAGGTCTAGGCAAAATGACATTTTACTGAAAGAGGGTTTCACACCACGGACAATTTAGGAGCATATTAGTGATGCCAACATCCCAAGTGGCAGCTTATCCCAGCTACCACAACGCTGGCCCAGATATATTAGCAGTACTGTGGGCTGCTTCTCTAGGGAAGGTGGAGAAGTGTCCATCAATTCCTTACTTCTTCCCTTCCATCACACAGGGGGCACAGTTTCTAACAGAATTCGCACCTCTGTGTAAGATTTACTGCTCAGATGGAGAAGAATATACCATATCCAGGTGAGTAACTTTTTAACCACCATTTAGGAGAAAAAAAGCAGATAATATTTTTCATACAAATAATTCTGTTTTTAATAGCTGTGTGAGAGGACGACTGATGGAAGTAAATGAAAACATTCTCCATGAGCCATCTATTCTTCAAGAAAAGGTAAAAGAGGAAAAATATATGATCTCATCCCTGTATTTTTTAAGGGGTTTTTAAACTGTTTTTGAATTTTTATTCATTGGTATATTTGAAAGGCAGAGAGTCAGAGATTTCCCATTCAGTAGTTCACTCTCCAGATGCCTGAAGCCAGGAGTTGGAATTCAGTCTGGGTCTCCCATATGTACGGCAGGGACCCAACCACTCAAGCCATCACCCACTGAGCCATTACCCACTTCCTCAGAGGAAGCTAGAATTGAGAGCAGAGCTGGGACCTGAGCACAGGCCCCCTCCCCCTAAACAGCAGCTTAACTGCTGTGCCAAATATGCACCCCACCCCACCCCACCCCCATACATTTGCCAGTACTAAATATTCTATTTCCTTTCCAGCCATCTACTGAAGGTTACATTGCAGTTGTGTTACCCAAATTTGAAGAAAGCAAGAGCATAACAGAAGGCTTACTGACACAAAAACAGTACGAAGAAGTTGTGCTGAAACGCGTTGATGCTGCTACAGCTACATCATGAGGACTGCAATGGAGCCAGAAGCAACATGGGATTCTTAGCCTTACCTGGTCTAAACCATCAGTGCCCTCAAGGAGATGCAGCATACTGTGTGAAGCACACTTCTCCCCCAGCCATCAGCAGAAGAGCCCTAAGCCTTCACTTAACCTAGTTTTCCCTCTGTCTTGCCTGACAAGCTTTGGCTCCCACTTGTCTCCACCCTCACCCTGTTCCTTTGCTTCCAAGTAAACAAGCAAGCAGGGGATGCATTTTGATTCATTCTCTTCTCTCTCTCTCTCTCTCTCTCTCTCTCACACACACACACACACACACACACACACACACACACCTCTGGGTAAAATTTGGCAAACATGGAGAAGTTTTAAGTAACTGATTTATTCATCCTCATCATATTACATGGAAGTAAATACTGTATTTTGACATACTTCTATTATTTGAACAATATGGCATGGCTGTTGTTTTTTCTTTCAATTTTTGAAGTTTTTTCAAAAACCTAAATGACCTTTCTTCACCCTGCTTAAATGTGACACAAAGTCTTGTCCCACCTGTTTTTAAGTTACAAGAAGAGGCTGGAGTGTAGAGTGTACCTTTTGTCCTCCTCACACCTATTAAACAACTAAATGAGGAACACATCTTTGAAAAATACAAAATTCTGCCTTAACAAATGGAAAATAAGGCAACTTAAGTTGGTTCTCATAGTGGATACATTGTAGTCAAGCAGTGTCACTCTGGTGACTGGGTAACTAAGAAAGAAGTTTCTGCCTTTGGACACAACAAAGGCTTTCACATCCTTAAAAAGAAACAAACTAATTAACTCAATTTATGGCTTAAAATTGGATACTGATTTACAATGAATTTCAAATAAAGGACATTAAGAAAACATGTCACTTTTTCCTTAGACTACATATATTTAAACAGCTGTGTTTTTTACAGTTTCTATCCTCTTATGCTGTTGAAGTCAGATATCCCCTCCCCACACCTACTCAAGTATGTAACAGCATCTTTGTTTTGTTTTTTGTTTTTGATAGGCAGTTAGAGAGACAGAGAGAAAGGTCTTCCTTCTGTTGGTTCACCCCCCAAATGGCCACTACGGCCAGCGCTGCGCCGATCCGAAGCCAGGAGCTTCCTCCTGGTTTCCCATGCGGGTGCAGGGCCCAAAGACTTGGGCCATCCTCCACTGCCTTCCCAGGCCACAGCAGAGAACTGGACTGGAAGAGGAGCAACCGGGACAGAACCAGCGCCCCAACCAGGACTAGAACCCAGAGTATCAGAGCCACAGGTGGAGGATTAGCCAAGTGAGCTGCGGCGCCGGCCTGTAACAGCATCTTATAAATAAAATTTAAAATTAGTTTTAGTTCATAGCAAAAACATCTTGAAACTCAGGGGTAGTGAATGTCATGTAAGGTCCCGGAAATCATTTGGTCTGGCCCTGCCAAGATGACCACAGGCAGGACTTGAAATTCAATACATCTACAGCAGGCTGATTTTTGAGTTGCTAATTTTGTATGCTCCCTGTATGGTGCTATAAATATCCACATGGCTCTTGGCAGAAAAAAGGTTCCCTTACCCCTGCGAATGCCAGGACAATTCTCCCTAAAATATACACATAGACTATGACAAGGTAGCAACACGTATAGTGATGGTGCTATGAAGTGAAAATGTGAGCACAAACCAGCACATCAGTTGGCACAGTGAATGTTCAAGAGTACATAAGACAGAGACACTTATGACAGTAAAACAGTCTGTATCTACTTTACATATACACACGTAATTCCCCCATGAAGTCTACTGTAATGTAAAAGAATATTTGTTTCAGAGAATAAAAAGCAGACTTTCTGTTTAAAGAAGTATAAAGTCATTAAGCTAAGTGTACCCCATTTTCTCCCAGGACTATAGTGAAAAGTGAAGGTTTTATTCGGGGGTGGGCTTTGTCGTACAAGAGTTTAAGCTGCCCCTTAGGGACCCTACGTCCCATATCAGAGTGCCTGTTCAAATCCAGGCTGTTCCACTTCTGATCCAGCTTTCTGCTAATGTACTTGGGAATCAGATTATGGCTCAAGTACTTGAGACTCTACCACCCAGGTGAGAGATCCAGAAGAGCATTTTTTAAGATTTAGTTATTTGAAAGGCAGACTTAGAGAAAGAGAAGGGAGAGACAGAGTTCTCCATCTACTGGTTCACTCTCCAGCCCCAACAGCAAGGGCTGAGCCAGACCAAAACCAGCAGCCAGGAGCAGCTTCTGGTCTCCCATGTGGATTTGAGGGCCCAAGCATTTGGGCCATCCTCTGTTGCTTTCCTAGGCACATTAGCAGGAGCTGGATCAGAAGTGGAGCAGCTGGGACTTGAATAGGCACCCAAATGGGATGCCGGTGCTGCAGGTGGTAGTTGAACCTGCTGCACCACAGCACCCGTCCCCAAATAAATCTTTTTTTAAAAAGTTTTCTTCAGGGTACAGGGCTGTGGCATAGCAGGTAAAGCCGCCACCTGCAGTGTCGACATCCTATATGGGTTCAAGTCCCAGCTGCTTCACTTTCAATCCAGCTCTCTGCTATGGCCTGGGAAAGCAGTAGAAGATGGCCCAAATCCTTGGGCCCCTACACCCACATGGGGGACTTGGAAGAAGCGAATGGAAGATCGATCTCTCTCTCTCTCTCTCTCTCTCTGCCTCTCCTTCTCTTTCTGTGTAACTGACTTTCAAGTAAATAAATTTTTAAAAAACAAAGTTTTCTTCAGTAAAATACTGGTAGTCTTGTGGTTCTTCAAGATCTTCTCTGAATCATGATTGTGGTGGCTGACACAGAAAAATCATCAGATTCATCTATCTACTGCCACGTGGCAAGGACATGACCCATCGGATATCAAAATGAATTTCAAAGCAAGGGATACAAACACTATGAAATGAGCTCAAAACAAAGTCAGTCATAGTATATTATGCAGAGAAAACCTATCAGCCAGATCTTCCCATCAAAACTCACAGCACAAAAACAAGTTTTCAACACGAATTAAAATGACTAAATAAAGATATTTATTTATTTTGTAATCACATTCCAGGGCCACATTATAAAATGTAAAATTACTCAAAATCTAAACAGCTTCTTGGTTCCATCCTTCTGTCTTCTTTTCCATTATATCAATACTGAGAAGAATAGATCAAAGCTATTTTTTAAGCCAGGAAAATAGGCTTAGTATTACAGCTAGTATTCAGGGCAGACTGGCTAGCTATGCTAGACCTAGGACCAAAAGACGGCTATCTGCTATTCCCCAGGAATTGCTCCAGGTTTCTGTGGATTGGGTTCCTTTACTCAGCTTTCAGGAGCTCAGAAGTACATGCAGCACAGCAGTTAGCCCTTGCTCTGTGAAACATTTATTAGAGGACAAACTCTGGCCAGTAGCATGATCTGCGATAGAGGGAGCATCAGAGGGGACTTTGTCACACTTGGTGGACACAGGGACTGAAGAAGAGTCCATTTGTTATAGCAAAACCCTGTGTTCACCCAAACTGCTGTATATTTTCTGCTGAAATTAGTGTTCTAGATGATAGGCTTAAATAAGAAAACAGTTAAAGTAAAATATGCCAAAGGCAAGCGCATATTCAAAATAGCTTCTTTGGATGGAGTTGTCATTAAGACATCTGGGATATTTGGTTTGACTTTTACAGTTTTAATGCAATGTTACATTTTAAAATCACACTGCAATTAAAATTCTAACTGCTATCAGGGCAATTATTAGTCGTCAAAAGCTTCACAACCAGTTTCATGATCAGAAAATAAAGCAGGATTTCAGTATTGTTTTCTTGATAAATGTATTGAATTTCGCAAGGTATAATTTGCTTTTTAAAAATGTCGGCTTTGCCAGAGGATGTTGCAAAGACTGGACTCCAAAATCTTCTCAGGTTTTACCATCCACGGTGTCTTTATTTGTAACCGAGACCCATCTGACATTTTCTGTCTGAAGTTAGAAAGAGTTAAGACAATTAATTTCTGCTTTATTCTGAAAAAAAAAAAAAAAAAAGCTGCAAAATTAGTAGTAATTACTAATTTTTTTTTTGCAATTTCCTTTAACTTTTCAAATACGAGTTGAAGATAGGAAAACTGCCTTACCTTCTTCAGCAGTTTATAGCAAAGTGAAAGAAGTTGAACCAAGAGCGCCATCATGGATCTTGTCTTTGTAATACATTTGTCAACCTACAATGACAGAAAGCGTGCAACATATTCTACAAGTAGGAATTCACAAAACTTTATCATAGAGTTGATGTTAAAACAATGGCATTTCTCTATTGTGGAACTACAAAGGATCTGGAAGGTACAGAAATCACAGGAGCTGACTCAAGGCCCCAGAACACAAGTGCAGCGTTGCCACTCAGGTCTTACTCCTGTTTCCACCCAGGAAGAACAGGTGGGAAAGCAACTGTACTCCTTCAGGCTGCTCAGGAGCTACTCAAAATGCTCCAGATAGTGACAGCAAATTCCCTGCTTTGGCATTCCTTGCACTCTGCTCTGTGGGCAAACACCCACATATCCTCAGACAAATTCTGGGAGCCCAGCCTTGGAAGCACTCACACCCATGTCAGACAGGTGATGATGACAGGATTTAGAGGTAGCTGCCCAGTGCTATGGAATTAATCACGTCCAAAAAGCCAATTCATTCAGCGAATGTGTTGCTCTCTGGGGTCAGTTACAAAAGCAGATAATACAAGATTCTTGCCGTCAAGTCAGGAAATATGGAAATAAATTGTGCCTCTGCAGGTATTAACACTTTCTTTGAAGAAAAAACAGCCTGGAGCAAATATGATAAAGACAGAAGTATGCAAGTTTCTCAAAGTCTACCTGAATAACTCCCTCCCTCTGCTTTACCTTGAGAAGCACTTTATTCTGCAGAGATGCCTTGGTTATTGTCTGGAGCTGGTGGCATAGAGGGATTAGCTTGTTTATTTCCAGGAGAAGCGTAAGTTTGTCATCATCTTTCAGCTGAAATGTAATTTAGGAAGTTATAACACCCCCAATGAAATACCTTAAATATCTTGATACCTTAATACTATGCCAGTGGATATCTAGGATATTATAACCAGCACCAGGCAGAGAGACAAGAGTTACCTGTTTTGAAAAACCTTGGGTACTTGAAGTAAACTTTAAACCCTCTGCAGCAAAAACCTGGTGGAAAAGGAAAACATTACTGTTTTAGATGATACCCACAAGTAGTTGATAAGAACTATACTTACTAACGAAACCTACACATACTCATCATAAAAATCACCAACTATAAAAAGGTGGTGACGATTCACCACGCATCCTGAGAAGAGGATGATGGAGAAGAACTTGTGCAGGTACGATAGGGATCTTTAGAATATTATGTTAAAATGATATGTAGAGGGGTAGGCATTGTGGTGCAGTGGGTTAGGTCACCACTTGTAATGCCAGCATGCCATATGAGTGCTGGTTTGAGTCCTGGCTGCTCTACTTCCAATGTAGTTCCCTACTAATGTGCCTAGGAAAGCAGCGGAACAGGTCCAATTGCTTGGACCCCTGAACACACTTGGGAGACCCAGATGGAGTTCCTGCCTCCCTCTTTGTAACTCTGCTTTTCAAAAAAATAAAACAAATGTTTTTAAAAAAAATGATATGCAGAATATTTTAGAGTGAGAGACACCAGGGGAATAAAGAGATAAAGACTTAGATTTAGGTGATTGGCAATAATAATGTGGAGAACAGGGCAAATTTGGGAGTGATTTGTAAAGAAAAAGAATAGGGGGCCAGCACTGTAGCGCAGCAGGTTAACACCCTAGCCTGAAGCGTCGGCATCCCATATGGGCGCCGGTTCTAGTCCTGGCTGCTCCTCTTCTGATCCAGTTCTCTGCTATTGCCTGGGAAAGCAGTAGAAGATGGCCCAAGTCCTTGGGCCCCTGCACCCACGTGGGAGACCCAGAAGAATCTCCTGGCTCCTGGCTTCAGATCAGCACAGCTCAACTGTTGCAGCCATCTGGGGAGTGAACCAGTGGATGGAAGACCTCCCTCTCTGTCTCTACCTCTCTCTGTAACTCTGTCTTTCAAATAATTAAAGTAAATCTTTAAAAAAAAAAAAAAGGAAAAAGAACAGGTCTTGGTAATAAACTAGCTAAAGAAATATGAAGGAAGAGGCAATAGTTTCAGGGTTAACTTTTGCCCTCTATTCAACAGCCTTCATGCCTTGCTACCACTGGAGAGTGTGACCTCACAATCAAACCATCCTTTGCATCTTTCCCTCTCCTTTGAAAGAGAAACCAGTGAGCTTCACATGGAGATTCTAAGCAACTTCAATGATTCCTTTCCCTGTGTGTGCCTAATTACTCCATGTTACCACTTTTCTATTTCACGGATCTTCTGTTTCCTTCTAGCCAGCAAAGCTCTATGTCGGTCTCACAGAACACCATGGTTGTAAAATCACCTTAACACAGGTTAACTTCCACGTCTCTCCATTCTTGAACTATCCTGACACCAGTCTTACAGATCCTACTTGACCTTTGTACTTAATATGAGCAAAAGAAAATGAATGATTTCCATTCTCCAAATAATAGTGTTTTCCCTCAAGTGTGACAGCTATTGTGAGGCTGAAAATAGTTACCTGAGTTCCCTATGTCAGTCAATGGCACTACCATTTACCCTTTTGGTTAAGCCAAAAAACCTTTCAAAGTATAAGTCAGATCATGCCATTTCTACTCGAAACTCTCAATAGGTTTACCATTCTGTCTGAGAAAAACAAGTCCAAGTTCTTCCCATGACCTACTCAGATGTCATACTTCACCACCTCCCTTGGAGCTCACTCCACTCCCTCTTCCACTGCCTCTGTATTCTTCAGATATACAGCTCTCCTCCTCCACCTCAGAGCCATTACATTCGTTTTGTCTAAATATGCTATCCCCACTTTCCCATCCAACTCACTCTCTCACTTTATTAATATTATACTACTCTACCTAAATCTCAAGTGTTTGGGAGGTCTTTTTTTTTTTTTTTTTTTTTCCCAGGCAGAGTGGATAGTGAGAGAGAGACAGAGAGAAAGGTCTTCCTTTTGCCGTTGTTCACCCTCCAATGGCCGCCGCGGTAGGCGCGCTGCAGCCGGCACAATGCGCTGATCCGATGGCAGGAGCCAGGTGCTTATCCTGGTCTCCCATGGGGTGCAGGGCCCAAGCACTTGGGCCATCCTCCACTGCACTCCCTGGCCACAGCAGAGAGCTGGCCTGGAAGAGGGGCAACCGGGACAGGATCGGTGCCCCAACCGGGACTAGAACCCGGTGTGCCAGCGCCGCAAGGCGGAGGATTAGCCTAGTGAGCCACGGCACCAACCGGGAGGTCTTTTCTGATTGCCCCTCTATCACTTCTATATTCTTTTTCTTTTTTTTTTTTTTTGACAGGCAGAGTTAGACAGTTTGAGAGAGAGACAGAGAGAAAGGGCTTTCTTCCATTGGTTCACCCCCCAAATGGCTGCTATGGCCGGCACGCTGCGCTGATCTGAAGCCAGGAGCCGGTGCTTCCTCCTGGTTTCCCATGCGGGTGCAGGGCCCAAGCACTTGGGCCATCCTCCACTACTTTCCCGGGCCACAGCAGAGCTGGACTGGAAAAGGGGCAACCAGGACAGAATCCGGTGCCCCAACTGGGACTAGAACCCGGGTGCCCGCGCCTCAGGAGGAGGATTAGCCCAGTGAGCCACGGCACCAGCTTCACTTCTATATTCTTATCCTACAGGACTTTATCTCCAAGGATATACATATGCGTTATATATTTAACTTTTAATTGTCTATCTCCTGCCACTAGAACATAAGCTCTGTGGGAACAGGTACTTTTCTGTTTTCACTTTTCTCCAAGAGCTCTTGTCCCAGGATCTGACAAGCTCAGATACAAACCTGAACAAAGAATGTCATCGGATGATGATCGGATGTCATTGGTGTGGAGACAGACACTGGATTACCGAATCCACTCACACAGTAAGAAGGTGAGTAGTGGATCTTTTGTAGTAAAGTACCCCCTACAGTGTGGCATGACTTAGAGTGAATCCAGAATTCATTCCAATTGTTTTAAGGGAAATACCTCACTTATAGCCTACTTCAAAGAAAAATCCAGAAAAAAACATTTTCTACAGTTCTTCTGACCATGATGACAACCATGCCCTCAAGCTGAAATCCTTTTTCCTGAAGAGGTTCAGGTGGATGCACGTGGGAATGGGAAAAAAAAAAAAAATAGAGAAATGAGTGATAAAATGCCAAAAATTTCAAATTTCAAGTGCAAGAACACTCTTGGTTCTAGAGAGGAAAACCAGACAAAGTGAGGACCATCTGAAATAGTGAAGGCATTTTGCAACACAAATGCCAACCTAAAGCCTCTAACTAGAGGGAAGAGAGTAAGAGACTTATGGGGAATTTGCTTTAGGCATACAGAACACAAGGGTAGATGTTAGCAGGTTTGTCTCTTCCCTAAATGACCCCAAATTGTCATAAATATGGAAGCAAGAAAGGAAAGTAACATGTACTGAGTACTGTCTAATGGCCTCAAAACTAAGACAGCTGGTTTCTCATGTGTTATCTCAGTATCATTCACCCAATTCAAGAATGAAGAGCTCAAAAAGCCCTTCAAACTCTAGAAAGTAATAGGGATTTTCATTCACTCACAGGAAACCTAAAACACTATTGCATTTATTGACTATCAATAAAGCCCTTTCTACTCTAACCTTATTATATATGTTTCTTTCCAAAGAGATAACTAAGAAAGCTCCACAAAATGTTAGTATAAGCCCTCTATCTTTCTTATTCTCTACCTCTCTCTTTAGCAGACAGCTGTGTATACTTGCAAGCATATGTATGATATAATGAATCAGTTAGAAAATCAGCCATTATCTATTTTTCACCCAGAATTAAAGAAGTAGCATAAAATGGGAACAAAACATACCTCTAGTTGATGTATTAAATCCTGGGAAGTTTTCAGGGGCCCCTCTCCTCTAAAATAAAATGAATTATTAAGAATTATTGCTCGGTAGTTGGTCATATAATATTAATATTTTAGAGCATTTTGTGTATTAACAGGTCTCAAATTTGGAAGAATAATATGAGTAGACTAATAATATTGTGAATTTAGTCTTAAAGCAACACTGATATTTAAAACTATTATTTCTCAGACTATTTTTTTCCCAAATAAGCATTATACATGTTAATTTTATAACTTAAAAAACTTTAAAACTGACATATGTAATTTCTATGTATCCTTTTTAACCTTTTCCATTTTGCTTCATAAGTTCTAATATATGAGAGCCGATAATATGTCTTAACCAAAAGGAGTCTGTTACATAATGAAAACAGGATCAGACCAAAAATTAGGAAATTCTCACTTGTAATTCTAACTTCAAGTCTGGCAGGCACTCACATGCGTAGCTTTGATGAGACGTCTAGCTTTTATGTTTCAACCTTGAGTATATGAAATAATTCTAACAGTACTTGTGCTACCACTGTCAACAGAAGATTGGGTAATATTAGACTAAAAACTTCCAAGAATTAAAAACATTGAAAATGAAAAGTAAATGACAACAGAGAACAACAAAGCATTAGGAAGAGCAATGAACTATGCATAAATCTGAAGATCTGGAATCTGGTAGCTACAAATTCCATAACTTAGTAACTATGAGATGTGAACATTTCCTATTCTCTGATAAACTGTTCAGGGGATCAAATGAAATTATGAAACAACAACCAAATTAAAAACAACTATGTTTGTAAATCACATTAAGGCACCATTATGTCTGAGAATTTTTTAAACTATAAAAGCACCATTCTTGTTAGAGATGCCACCTGCCTTTACCTGGCCAGCTCTCCTCCCAGGCCAGCCAAGTAATGAAAGTCAACAGAGTGCCTTCCCCCAGGAGGTTCACACCTCCCTTAGGATATATCCCATGTGAAGAGATAGATAGGTCTGGGCCTCTTAACTTACAAGGCCTAAAGCCCACCAGATTATTATCAAGCCCCTTCTATCAGGTTCCATTTGCTTCTGAATCAGAAAACTTAATTGTAGCTTAGACAGCACCTTTCTTAGCTCCTCTAATAATGATTTTGTCCTTTGTTCTAGACCCTGTCTAGCACACTTGGGCCTCATTCCTTTGTAATCATAACCTCTACTCTACCACCAATGGCTCTACTCCCAACCTGTGTGTACTGATGGTCCTCTTCCCCACTTAATGCTGTATAATTGTTCAAATCTGGTAAATGCCACTCTTAGGATCATTGGTTACTATCCTCACTCTGTCTTTTATGACCTTGTCTAAATATGATCAGAGTCGGCAAACTTGGAAGGCTTCCATAGCCTTGGCAACTCATGACGACAGCCTAGGGTGGTTACTGGCGCCGTAAACTAGAGTGTCAATTTGTTGGGTCAACATCAGGAGTCACTGTGCATTTGCTCCTCATGCGGGATCTCTGTCCTTAATGTGCTGTACATTTTGATTTAATGCTATAACTAGTACTTAAACAGTATGTTTCACTTTGTGTTTCTATGTGGGTGCAAACTGTTGAAATCTTTATACTAAATTGATCTTCTGTATATAAAGAGAATTGAAAATGAATCTTGATGTGAATGGAAGGCGAGAGGGAGCGGGAGAGGGGAGGGTTGCGGGTGGGAGGGAAGTTATGGGAGGGGGAAGCCATTGTAATCCATAAGCTGTACACTGGAAATTTATATTCATTAAATAAAAGTTAAAAAAAAAACTATAAAAGCACCAGAAAATCTTGAATATGTAAATTATTAAAAAATATGAATTGTTAAATATATATCAAGACAACCATAAACAGCCTGAGGAAAGGCTCTAAAATGCCGGGAAAACTACTAAGGCCAATACTGCGAAGGCTAACAGTTGGCCTCAGGAAGAAGTACCAAGATGAGGTTGGTAAACCACAGGTTAAAAGGGAAAAACAGAAAAGACTGGGAAAACAGCAATAGAAACAGTATGGTTTAAAAAAAAATTAAGCACTTGTGACCTTACACTAGAAGGTAACTACATTACCAAGATTTGCCAAAATGTAAGCACGAGGTATTTAGTCACAATAGCAAATCCATTTTCTTTGTTCCAATTTCATCCTTGCTGAACACCACCCATATTCTAAGTAGCAAGGCCCACTCGCAGAGCTTTAGGCATCCTACCCTCACGGGGTAGCCCCTCATACTTCTCTGGATCCATGGGATGCACTCTAGCCCTGACCACAATCCTCTATTCTGACTCTGAACCAAACACACCCATATCATCCTAAAATATTGTGAAATAAGAACTAGTTAAGGGGCCGGCGCTGTGGCGCAGTGGGTTAAAGCCCGGGCCTGAAGCGTCAGTATCCCATATGGGTGCCGGTTCTAATCCCGGTTGCTCCTACTCTGATCCAGCATTCTCTGATATGCCATGGGAAAGCAGTGGAAGATGGCCCAAGTCCTTGGGCCCCTGCACCCACATGGGAGACCCAGAGGAAGCTCCTGGCTCCTGGCTTCAGATTTGCACAGCTCTGGCCATTGCGGCCACCTGGGGAGTGAACCAGCAGATGGAAGACCTCTCTCTCTGTCTCTACCTCTCTGTAACTTTGTCGTTCAAATAAATAAAATAAATCTTAAAAAAGAAAAAGAGAAGAGTGTCTTGACTTAAAAAAAGAGGACCTAAATGAAAGATCTCTGCGAGTGAGATCCCAGTAGAAAGAACAGGCCATCAAAGAAGGAGGTACCTTTCTCTGAAGGGAGGAGAGAACTTCCACTTTGACTATGACCTTGTCTAAATAAGATCGAAGTCGGCAAACTCAAAAGGCTTCCATAGCCTTGGCAACTCATGACTAGAGCCAAGGGAGATTACTGACGCCATAAACAAGAGTGTCAAATTGTTAAGTCAACAACAGGAGTCACTGTGTACTCATGTAGGATCTCTGTCCTTAATGTGTTGTCCAATGTGAATTAATGCTATAACTAGTACTGAAACAGTATTTTACACTTTATGTTCTGTGTGGGTGCAAACTGATATTTACTTAATATATACTAAATCGATCTTCTGTATATAAAGATAATTGAAAATGAATCTTGATGTGAATGGAATGGGAGAGGGAGCAGGAGATGGGAGGGGTGAGGGTGGGAGGGAAGTTATGGTGGGGGAAGCCATTGTAATCCATTAACTGTACTTTGGAAATTTATATTTACTAAATAAAAGTCTAAAAAAAAAAAACTAGTTAAAGGGGTAGTTGCCATTTTAAAAAAAATCTACTGATGAAACACTTGGGAAGATGTAATATACAGTATACATTATTTCTCTAGTTTTTGTTATCCACAAACTTTTTTTTAAAGCATGAGTTTCACCATTACTGAAATGACTAGCATCCAAAAGTTATAATTTTGTTATTCAGTTAGTCTATGCAAATATATTATAAATATAGGTAAACATAGCCATTCCATTTTACAATGTTTTGCAGACTTGAGCTATCAAATGTTTAAAAGGTAGGAACTAAGAATCCCTTAGGCCAAAATTCATGTTGGGAAGACTCAACAGCAGAACAAACTAGCTACAAGCTATTAAAGGAGGAAACTCCTGGGAAAGCAGTGGAAGAAGGCCCAAGTGCCTGGGCCCTTGCACCTATGTGGGAGACCTGGAAGAAGCTCCTAGTTCCTGGCCTTGGTCTGGTCCAGCTCTGGCTGTTACAGCCATTTGGGGAGTGAACCAGAGGTTGGAAGATCTCTTTCTCTGTCCGTCTCTCTCTCTAACTCTACCATTCAAATACAATAAACAGATCTTTTTTTAAAAAGAAAGAAAGAAAGAAAGATACCTGCTCTTTCATATGTTTACTGAGATATATTCTGCCCTTATGAATAGGGTTTCTTAATTCTAGGGATCATTTTTTTTTATTTGACAGGTAGAGTTATACACAGAGAGAGATCTTCCTTCCATTGATTCACTCCCCAAATGGCTGCCACAGCTGGCGCTGCGCCGATCCGAAGCCAGGAGCCAGGTGCTTCTTCCTGGTCTCCCATGTGGGTGCAGGGGCCCAAACACCTGGGCCATCCTCCACTGCTCTCCTGGGTCACAGCAGAGAGCTGGACTGGAAGAGGAGCAACTGGGACTAGAAGCCAGTGCCCACATGGGATGCCAGCGCTGCAGGTGGAGGATTAACCAAGTGAGCCACAGCGCCAGCCCCTCTAGAGATCATTTTTAAAAACTGACCTGCCTGTGAATATGAACTGCATTCTGTCAATCAGCTTTATCAATATAAATATTATTGACTCCCGTTGTTCTATTTTTTTTTTGCTTGTTTTTTTTGTTTGTTTGTTTGTTTAGAACTTGGATGAGAGAAAGGGTTATTCTTTTTGTCTCCCAAGCCCTGCTCCTTGTAGAGACTCAAACTACTTGACTTGAGCTTTAGTCTCTAGACCCAACTGCTCCCCCTTCGAGAATACTCATAAGACAGCTTACATATATGACCTGATTCTGATGATCTTCACTTCTAAAAGCAAAATGAAGGGAGGGGCCCCCGGGAAGATACCAAGTATTGAATCCTAGAAAATATCTAGTATCCTCCAGATTTCCAAAAGTGGAAAAAAACAGACTTCAGAAGCAGAGTGAAAATTTTGAAGTTATTCCTTGAGGAAATTCTAAAACAACTTGTTGAGCAGATAACTGATTTTAGCTAAGTGGAATTCCTATACCACATGTGATGATTATAATAATAATAAATGTCTGTGGAATGTGATCAACATTGACTTCAAGGCGATCGATAGACAGTCTTGTGATGACTGATTTTAGCTAAGTGCAATTCCTGTTCCACATGTGAAGATTATTATAATGAAAGACTGTGGAATATGATCAACAAGGTGACTGATCAACAGTCTTGTAATTTGAACAAGACAAAGACTGTAGGCCAGGCAATACTGAAGTTAGCAAAGTTCTGTTCAACATTATGAATGCTGATACATAGGGGTTTGGCAACCAAAAGATAGGTCTCACAGCTCCACTGTTTGATCTACATCTAATCAATCACTTATATAAAAATACAAAATATGTGTTTTCTAAGCATGTTGATGCTGACTGAGACAATGATATGCAGATTCACAAAAAGCAGGATATAAACACTTTATTTCAAAACTATGGCAAGGGACTGGCGCTGTGGCGCAGTGGGTTAACACCCTGGCCTGCATCACCAGCATCCCATATGGGTGCCGGTTCGAGACCTGGCTGCTCCACTTCCAATCCAGCTCCCTGCTATGGCCTGGGAAAACAGCAGAAGATGGCCCAAGTCCTTGGGCCCCTGCACCCATGTGGGATACCCGGAGGGAGCTCCAGGTTTTGGATCGGCACAGCTCCGGCTGTTGCAGCCAACTGGGGACTGAATCATCAGAAGGAAGACCTCTCTCTCTCTCTCTTTCTCTGCCTCTCCTTCTCTCTGTGTAACTGCCTAACTCTGCCTTTCAAATAAATAAATAAATCTTAAAAAAAAAAAAAAAACTATGGCAAGAATGGGGCAATACTCTAGGATTCCTTCTAAACCTAAACCCTAATTAAGTAGAGGGATCTTCTTGCTGCAGTCACTAAAGTAAACTGCCATAACTACATGTAGTCTCTTTACCACATATTTGATACCAACTGCAGCCTCTCAGAGAATTAACTTGGCACTTTCTCTTATACTGATTTCAACAGACCAGAATGTAACCCCACTTACCTGGTAAACAAATACAGAGAATAGGCGATCCTGGACATGTTCCGCCCGTGCCGAACGATCTCATTCTCCTGATCTGCCCACTTCTCAATCTCGCAGTCAGCATCGGAGGAGAGCAAACCCAGCTTCAGTCCCAGCCGTGCTACCCTGGCTTGTTCCTACAAAACCCACAAGGTAATCACAACATCTCTGTCATTACTGGCAGAAGGGAAAATCAGATGTAAGACTATGACAAGGGGAAAGGTCCTACCTCAGAGTCAGGCCTGTCCGACTTCGATGGTTTGACATTTGCATTATTCTTCTGTGACAACAAAAGAGATTAAGATATCTTACAAAGCAGTACATTTACGTGTGAGGAAATACAACAGAAATAGTAAGCACACCAAAAATACTTGAACTAAAGTCTAATGTAAACATATTCAGTGTGTAATTATACTACGTGGTTTAAATTAAACAAACCAATTACAAATACTCCACCGGAAGGTGAGTTCGGCTTTGAACAGGTTATCGGTTTCAGATGTGGGGCCAGAGACAGCAGGTGGGTGTCCTGTCCTGCTCTGTGTCCTCTGCGTCCACAGGGGCAATCCTCTTTGCACAAGGGCTTCAGGGGCTTTCAGACAACTTCTGCAACATCTTTGAATCCACTTCCAAAGTCCCACAAACCTCCCTGACCTCCCGATTGCAACAAGATTACTATAAGGCTTCAGTTAGACCTATGAAATAATGTATTAAAATCAACCACTGTATGTAGCATTCCGTATTTGCCTAGGGTTATGACTCCAGGGTTCAGTCCCTTTAAGGCTGCTTTCATTGGCATCCCACTGCTAATCCTATATCCCAGGTTGTAAAGAGATTAGACTAGGAATTTACGATTTAATGTGTGAGCTAATGTTCAGTGGTTTCTGTTTTTGAAAGAGCAGGTTTGCTTTTATATAAACTAATTGAAACTCAGAAACTATCTTCCCAAGAAAGAGGAAGAAAAATTTTGCATATCAATTAGGTCCTTAGATGCCTATTTACTTAAAGAATCAAGTACTCTAACAGACCATATCACCATCAACAGAAATGTGTCTTTGAAAACTATATTCAAAAGTTCCCTGGAGATGATGGCCCCCACTGGTGAGGTTAGAGTACCAGTATTGCGAGGGTTAGAAAACAAAAGAGGCCCAACAAGTGCAGAGAGCCATTTTTGCCAATCGAAACATAAATTCTACATAGAAACACACACTTTGCTTCCAAAAGAAGAGCTCTACAATTTTCTAGGAATATCACTAGCTATGCTATCCTCAACTGAGGGAATGGTTCATGATTCTAAAATCATGTTACTTAGACATGAAACCTATATTCAGCTCAATAACACTTTTGCTCCATTTGACCTTTTTGAAAGTCTCTTTATGTCTTTAATCCTCAGACAATTATTCTGTGGCAGCCGTAAGTCACAGCATGTACGAGAACAGTCCATCTATCCTTACTTGCTTAAACCCAGTGGGCTATTACCTATAATACCATCTTTTAGGGTTAAGTTGGCTGAAAATAACAATAACAGACAAGTTTCTATCCATACTTTTTCAAACTGTTCTGACAGCTTACAGCATAGAAATTATTTTCCAAAAAAGCCACAGAATCAGTCTGCAATGTCATAACTGCTTTCTTACCAACTACTTTCTCTCTAGTGGTATATTTCAGTATTAAATGCCAGTCCCACCTCAAAACATAAACTAGTCAATTGTATGCCCTTCCCAAAGTTTAGGGATTTGATTTATCATGTATTCTTTCTCTGAACCACTGACCATTCCTAATGTCATTTCTTTTTTTTTTTTTTTTTTTTTTTTTTTTACAGGCAGAGTGGATAGTGAGAGAGAGAGACAGAGAGAAAGGTCTTCCTTTTTGCCGTTGGTTCACCCTCCAATGGCCGCTACAGACTGCGTATCTCGCTGATCCGAAGCCAGGAGCCAGGTGCTTCTCCTGGTCTCCCTTGCGGGTGCAGGGCCCAAGCACTTGGGCCATCTTCCACTGCCTTCCCGGGCCATAGCAGAGAGCTGGCCTGGAAGAGGGGCAACCGGGATAGAGTCTGGCGCCCCAACCGGGACTAGAACCCAGTGTGCCGGCGCCGCAAGGTGGAGGATTAGCCTGTTAAGCCACGGCGCCGGCCCCTAATGTCATTTCTACGTCCGCAGCTTTAAAAGCTTTATTTTCTGTCTCTTCATTGTCAGTTCTGTCATAATAATCACCATCTGTTATCACTTGGACACTATTAATAATCATCAACAATTTTTCTCTGCTTTCTGCTCATTTTCTTCCTACATGAGTTTAAATCTCTAATATCCAATATGGTAGCCACACATTGCTACTGAATACATGAGTTGTGGCTACTCTGAACTGAGATGTGCTGTGAGTGTAAAGCACATATCACAGGCCAGTACTGTGGCGCCACCTACAGCATTGGCATCCCACATGGGTTCTAGTTCAAGTCCCAGCTGCCCCACTCCTGATCCAGCTCCCTGCTAATGTGCCTGGGAGAGTCCTTGGGCCCCTGCATCTACGTGGGAGACCCAGAAGAAGATCCTGGCTCCTGGCTTCAGCCTGGTCCAGCTCCAGCTGTCATGGCCATTTGAGGAATGAACCAACGGATGATAGACTCTCTCTCTCCCTCTGCTTCTCCCTCTCTATAACTCCACCTTTCAAGTAAAGTAAATAAATCTTAAAAAAAAAAAAAAACCAGACTTTGAAGACTTAGTATGACAAAATGACTATATAAGATTTCCAAATTCACATGTTGATTACATGTTGACATGATAATATCTGTGATATATTGGATTAAATAAACTTTTAAATTAATTTCACATTTATTTTTCAAGATGACTACTATAAAATGTTAAATTACAAATGTGCCTTGAATTATATTTCTTTTTTTTAAAAGATTTATTTGTTTATTTGAAAGGTGCAATTACAGAGAGGCAGAGGCAGAGAGAGAGAGATTTTCTATCTGTTGGTTCACTCTCCACATGGCCACAATGGCCAGAGCTGGGCTTATCCGAAGCCAGTAGCTAGGATCTTTTGTTGGGTCTCCCACACAGGTACAAGGGCTTAAAGACTTGGGCCATATTCTACTGCTTTCCAGATCACAGCAGAGAGTTGGATTGGAAGTGGAGCAGCCAGGTCTTGAACTGATGTCCATATGAGATGCCGGCACTGCAAGTGGCAGCTTTACCCACTATGTCACAGCACCAGCCCCAAATTATATTTCCTCCCCAACCCCCAGAAACCTTTTATTTAAGGAATACAAACTGCATGCATTTCATAAATACAACTTTAGGAACATGGTGATTCTTCCCACCCTACCCACCATCCCACCCACACTCTAACCCCTCTTTCTCCTCCCTCTCCTATCCCCAGTCTTATTTCTTACAAAGATTTATTTTCAATTAACTTTATACACAGAAGATTAACTCTATACTTAGAATTCAACAAATTGCTAATCCTCCGCCTTGCGGCGCCGGTACACCGGGTTCTAGTCCCGGTTGGGGCGCCGGATTCTGTCCCGGTTGCCCCTCTTCCAGGCCAGCTCTCTGCTATGGCCCAGGAAGGCAGTGGAGGATGGCCCAAGTGCTTGGGCCCTGCACCCGCATTGGAGACCAGGAGAAGCACCTGGCTCCTGCCTTCGGATCAGCGCGATACGCCGGCTTCAGCGGCCATTGGAGGGTGAACCAACGGCAAAAAGGAAGACCTTTCTCTCTGTCTCTCTCTTTCACTATCCACTCTGCCTGGCAAAAAAAAAAAAAAAGAATTCAACAAATTGTAAGAGGAAAAAAACAACACTGTTCCTCAACAGTCGAGACAAGGGCTGTTCAAAGTCATTGCCTAATTATTTTTCTATTAGGCAACGATGCACTAGACTGTAATCTTCACAGTAGCAGAGGCCATGCCTTTTTTCACTGACTCAACAAATTATAACATTATTTTCTGAGTGTTAAATTTGTGCCAGGCAGTTCTAGGCAAAAAGAATATCAGAGTGAACAAAATTATTTTTTTTAAATCTCTACCTGTAGAATTTATAATTTAACACCTTTTCCATCATTTTTACACCAGTGCTAGCATAGTGCCTAGCAAACAGTTCAGTGATCAAGAAATGTTTAACAAATAAATGAATAAATTTTTTAAAGATTTATTTTTTCACTTGATATGCAGAGCAGTAGTGAGAGAGGGACAGACAAAAATCTTTGATCTGCTGGTTCACTCCCCAAATGGCCACAATAGTCAGATCTGGGCCAAGCCAAAGCCAGGAGCCAGGAACTCCATTTGGGTCTTTCACATAGGTAGCAAGGGTCCAAATACTTGGGCCATCACCCACTGCCTTCCAGGCATGTTAGCAGAAAGCTGGATCAGAAGTGGAGCAGCTGGAACTCAAACCAGCAACCCGATACGGGATGCCAGCATCACAACACTGGCTCTGAATGAATGAATTTCTTGGGTCCATCTCATATAAAACTTTGCCTGTTATAAACACTATCAGCCATAAAAGTGACCCTTTCTTTGTTATTGGGTAACTGGGTATAATTTATAAATCTTTGATTTTCTCATTTACCATCAGGACCACTTCCTGCTGAGAAGCTACTTCAACACAGCTCATTATTTTCCCTCTACTTTTGAAGTTGGAGTTATTATGACATTTGATGGTTCTAGAAGAGTGGTCCTTCTTAATAACTGTTTCTCTTTCTTATCATAATCTCTACTTTCCATATTCTGCATTTTATTCAAAATTATAAATCTCCATAAAATGATCTCTACAAATGAATTGCTGAGGTCATCGAAATGTCACCAGGGTAACATGACTAATGTCAAAATCTATCTGCAAGAAGATGAGAATTTTCTTCCCCAAAGGGGTCTTAGACCAGTGCTCAATTAATTTGTTACTCTCTATCTCCTCCCATATATATGGCATAATTTATTCTACATAAAAAACACAGGAAAGTTCTTTGTGCCAAAAATAATTCCAATATAACCTTGTAAATTAGATCCAAGATAGGGAAAACAAAACAACTTCTAGCCTTAGATAATGATTTCTTATTAATCACAAATTCTATTATCTATTCTTTCAAACCCCTAAACCCAACATATATGTTCGGAGAATAAGCCACATCTAGATTGCTACCCAGAATAACAACTCTGAACAGACAACATTTAATATCCTAATTTTCCCATAATGACAATTATTTGTATTTAGGTATGTGAGGCAGAGAACAGTAATAGGAATCAGTGGCATAATCTGAATTCTGAATAAAAACATCTGAAATGGAGATGGCATTTAGCCTAGTGGTCAAGACATCTGGATCTCATATCAAAGTACATGGGTTTGATACCAAATTCCAGCTCCTGACTGCAGCTGTTTGTGAATGCAGACCCCAGGAGGCAGCAGTGATAGCTCAAGTAATTGGGTTCCTGCCATCCACACAGGAGACCCAGATTGAGTTCCTGGCTCAGCTTCTACCTCAGCACAGTCCCAGTTATGGAGAGATTTGGGGAATGAACTAGCCAGTGAGAGCACTCTATGTCTCTCATCTCTCTGCCTTTCTGCCTCTCAAATAATTTTTTTTTTTTTTTTTTGACAGGCAGAGTGGACAGTGAGAGAGAGAGACAGAGAGAAAGGTCTTTGCCGTTGGTTCACCCTCCAATGGCCACCACGGCTGGCACACCGCGCTGATCCGATGGCAGGAGCCAGGTGCTTATCCTAGTCTCCCATGGGGTGCAGGGCCCAAGCACTTAGGCCATCCTCCACTGCACTCCTGGGCCATAGCAGAGAGCTGGCCTGGAAGAGGGGCAACCGGGACAGAATCTGGCACCCCGACCTGGACTAGAACCCGGTGTGCCAGTGCCGCAAGGCGGAGGATTAGCCTGTTGAGCCATGGCGCCAGCCTCAAGTAACTTTTTTAAAGATTCTGAATTGCATGTAATTTTCTACTTACCGTTGTCTTTGGAAGTGAAAGGTAGCCATACTTCTCTCCTACAAATAACACATATAATTTAAAATTTTTTCCCATTAATATATTTTCTATTGTTCATATTTAACTTAAACAATTAGTAAAAAAACAGGAAAATTAGTATACTATTTTGCTAATTTATTTTATTAATTACATGTAATTCAGAAATAAACTTGTGATTTGGCTGGTGAATGTGAAAACTATCAACAGTTGCATCTCTAAGTCGCCTATGTTAGCCAATCTCTACCTCTTCCTGGGTAAAGAGAGAAAAATAATGCCTCACAGATGGCAGCTTGTACCTACAATCAGTTTCATCTATAGAGTCCTTTTATAGCAGCCTGCCTCTACTGAAACTGGAGTCCTTGGTTATCAGTATCACAGCGCCTTCCTTATCTGCAGGTACCAGACCAGATCCTTTAAAACTAACCTCAGACTACATTCCCTTAGGGAAGAAGAAAGCCCCCATGTGCAAGAAAAGGAGATGAAATAAAGCAACAGTCTGTGGGGCTGTGAACTGACCCACAGCAGGAAGCACAGTATCTCAACAAAGAAAGGGATGTGCAGTGCCCACTTCAACTCTGCGCTGGCTACCATCACTCTTCCACATCAGGTACACAGAGTACAATGGACGATAAAATAGTTTTAAAGCTAGTTTGTGATATCTGGGGTAAGAATTCAAGACAAGATTTGAACAATAATTGCTTCTTTGAGGAAAACAAATGTATTCAATTATCATATATTAGGTATGAAATTACTAATAGCTAATTAGAAACACAAAAACACCAATTTCATATGGTCCAATCTAATAAAAACAATGTAACAGTGCTAAATCATCCCTTTTCTCATAGGATGACTATTAATTACATGAACCATGTAAACTTGTAAGATGGTTTATACAAATACTTAAAATTTCATATACTTAAAAAGTGGCCAGTCAGTGGGCATTGTGGCACGGTAGACTAAGCGTTGGAGTGCTGGTTCAAGTCTCGCTACTACACTTCCAATCCAGCTTCCGGATAATGAGCACTCTGGGAGGCAACAGACAATGGCCCAAGTACACAGTCCCTGCTACCTACATGGGAGACATAGATGGAGTTCCAGGCTTCTGGCTTTGTTCTGGTCCAGCTCCAGCTATTCGGGAGTGAACCAGAGGATGGAAAATCTCTCTGTATCTTCCTTTCAATAAAATACATAAACAAAAAGAAAGATAGCTAGTTTGAATTAGGATGTACTATATATGTAAAATGTGACAATATCTCAAAAAGTTCATGGAAAAACAGAAGTAAAAGAAAACTTCATTGGTTGGAAGAAAATTTTGAAATGCAAGCAGTTTTTTTCATAATGTGCATTTTTCCATGAAAATTTTTGAAGACCTCTCATATGCATGGGTTTCAAAATCTCAAAATCAGCTCACTAAGGCTTTCATTCCACATTTCCATGAACTTTTCAAAGTACCTTTGTACATACAGGCTTTGGAAGACAAACAGAGGGCTGCTCACTGGCACTCCCCAGCCCTTCCTATTGTCATGAGCTGATGACACCTGATTTCAAGACAAAACAAAACAATGGCCAGAATATTCCTCTGGCCTTTAAAAAGAAGCAGGCAGGACGGAGACACAGTATGAAACATCTTCATTCTCAGAGCTCAAAAACACTTCGGGCAGTGTTCAGGCAGAAACTGGTAGAGCTGGCTGCAGCCCCAATCACTCAGCCTAAGGCCTTCGTTACTGAGCGGAGGACACTCAGGCCCAGAGTGGGGAAGGGCCTATCTGGCAGCAGCTAGAGAAAGAGCTGGGCCTAGCAGGTGCTCCAGCTCCCTGAGGTCAAGCATCCTTTTATCACACCAAGCCTTTCTCTTTGTTTCCTAGCATCCCTACAGCTAAGAGATCCGTTCTTCCTTAAACACAGAGCAATCATATCACTTTATCTTTTAATACAGTACCTGAAACTTGCCTCATATGAAAACCCATGGAACTATAAACACTTGGTCAAAGCATCAAAATGATATGCCATTCAGACTAGTTATCTTGGAAATATGAATGCAGGAGCTTTTAGTATACTTTATAACTGACGTTAGAGCTACAACAGCTATCATTCCCTGGTTTGTAAGCAAATCAACATTTATTCTAAGTGGGTATTTTAAAAATAGGAGATGTTTAAATGCTCATATTCAGTAAAATTAATGTGTAATTTGATGTTATGACTGATATTTTATTTTTTTAAAAAATGCATGCTTTAACACTAACAGAAATCATTCAAAGGGAGAAATGTATAAGAACATATGAACATAAATAATGAGACACATACTGCAATGGTAAGTAAACAAAACTCCCAATTGACATTAAAATAAAGAACAAAAATGATGCCTCCTTATATGTTGTATGATCTACTCTACATGTTGGAGAAATACCAATGAACTTACCCACCACAGGCAATATTCCAAGTTTATGTAGTCATCAAGGAAAGATTCCATCCAAGTGGAAGGAAAGCAATTCAAAAATCAAATAACTACATTCATTTCATTAGGAAATTAGTATAATTAAATCAGAGAATTACTCTATTATATATGAGCTCTTGTACTAAAACTACAAAACAATTTAGAAGATATAAAAAATGACTTCAACAAAAAAGTTAGTATGTTAATATTAACCCAGAGAAATCTATTGCACTGTTATACAACAAATTTTACAGCTTATGCAGCTTATATACTAAAATGAAGAAGGACAAATAATATTTTCATAATTTTTCCATGGAAGATACTTTACTATAAAAAATCTGGGTTTTTATAAGATAATTCATTTTGTGTTTGAAGTTTGATGTTAAAAAAATAAAACAGTAACATTAAAAATCACAATACATTTCAATATATGGGCAGTTTCTCACCTCGTCTTCCTTCAAACACATCAGTGATTTCTCTTAGTAGTGTGGACATGTCACTAATTTGGGATTCCCAAGCTTCACAAAACACATCTAAGTTTTCTTTAGCAATTTTGCTAGATGGATGCAATGTCAATGTTTCAGCAGCAGAAATTATCTGAAGAAACACAAAATACACAGGTGTGAATTTTAAAATCTTAGCCCTATCATATTGGAGGCCAAATTTAACTCTGTAGTGTTGAATTCAGTCAACAACTATGGAGTAATTTCCATACACAAGCCCCACATTGGGCGATACAGAGTTACAAGGTAGAAATAAAACTTGCTGTGTCTTATCATGTGATCTATGCATAAATAGTATGCTTTATTATACACAAACCTGCATTCAGGGAGCAATTTTTTTTTCAACAAAGCTATTTCCATAATGTAATTCAAAGCATTATTTTTCAAAAGACTTACTTATTTAAGAGGTAAAGTTAGAGAGAGAGGAAAAAAAAAGAGGGATAGATCTTCCATCTGCTGGTTCACTCCCCAGATGGCTGCAACAGCCAGGACTGGGCCAGGCCAAAGCTGGGAGCCAGGAGCTTCTTCTGTGTCTCCCATGTGGCTGCAGGGTCCCAAGCACTTGGGCCATCTTCTGCTGTTTTCCCAGGTCCATTGGCATAGGAAGTGGAACAAGCAACCAGAGGGGATGAAGGCACTGTAGGCAGCAGCTTAATACTCTATGGCACAACAATGGTCCCAGTTTAAAGCATTATACTCAGAGTACAAAGAATGTATTGTTCATGGTAGTAGAACAAATAACAGTAGTAGTGATGAGATAGTAGTAATGGTAGCAGTATCAGCAATGGTAGTAGTAGTTGTGGTAGGTAGCAGTGCTAGTGGTGACATATACACCTACAAGAACCTAATTAGATATGTGGCTGAGATACTGTGTCAGGTGCTTTATACATATTTATCCTCAAAAACACACAAGCAGGAGCCAGCACTGTGGTATAGCAGTTAAAGCTGCCACCTGCAGTGCCGGCATCCCATAAGAATGCTGGTTCGTGTCCCAGTTGCTCCACTTCCAGTCCAGCTCTCTGCTATGGTCTGGGAATGCAATAGAAGATGGTCCAAGTCCTTGGGCCCCTGCACCCACATGGGAGACCCAGAAGAAGCTCCTGGCTTCAGATCCGTGCAGATGTGGCCATCTGGAGAATGAACCAGCAAATGGAAGACCTCTCTCTCTCTCTCTCTCCCTCTCTCTGGCTTTGCCTATCTGTAACTCTGCCTTTCAAATAAATAAACAAATCTTTAAAAACAAAAACCATACAAGCAAATTACTGCTCTTCCCAAATAAGCATCACTTCCATTTTATGGCTAAAGAAACTGAAGTTCAGTGATACTGAGTAACTTGTCCAAGATCCTCTAACATACATATGCAGAGCTGATATCTGAACTTAGAATTTCCTGTCTCAAAGTCCAGGCTCTTTCTACTATACCACACTGCTTCTTGCAAAACACACATGGGCAGAATCATCCCAGGTGGTCTACATACTACCACAATGACTAAGTAAGTGTGAAGAATAAAGAAATTAATTGTTGCAGAATATTAGATTTTCAACAAAACCTGTTTTGTCTCCTTCACAGACACACAGCCCCCATAATGGAAGGGTATGGCCAGGTGACTCAGTTCTGTTCATCTGACCGTGGGCCACCACGTCCATGCCTAGCCCCTCACATCTGCCTCAAGCTCCCCCCAGGGCTCTCTCCCTTCCCCAACTGATGCAGCAGGGATGCTGAGGTCCTAGTGGCTGGTGAGTCACAAGGAAGAAAGCCATGTCACCAAGCAGGACTTGATCTGAGAAATACGCTGATATCATATTAAGCCATGGAGATTTGGGGGATTCAGGGACATTATTATAATTATTACTATTATTTGAGACAGAAATAGACATACAGAAATCTCCCATCTGAAACCAGCATTGTGGAGCAGGGGTTTAAGCCACTGCTTGCAATGCTGGCATCAGAGTGCCAGTTCAAGTCCTAGCTGCTCTGCTTCCAATCCAGCTCCCTGCTAACATCCCTGGGAAAACAATGGAAGATGGCCCAAGTACTTGGGTCCCTGTCACCCATAAAGGAGACCCAGATAGAGTTCTAGGCTCCTGGGTTTGTAGCCATTTTAGGAATGAACCAGCGGGTGGAAGATTGATCTTTCTTCTTCCCTCCCCTCCCTGCCCCTGTCATTTTGCCTTTCAAATAAACAAATAAATAGGAAGGGAGGGAAGGAGGAAGGAGGAAGGAGGAAGGAGGAAGGAGGGAGGGAGGGAAGGAGGAAGGAGGAAGGAGGAAGGAAGGAAGGAAGGAAGGAAGGAAAAGAGGGAGGGAGGAAAGGAGGAATTCCCCATCTGCTGGTTCAATCCCAAAATGCCTGTAAAAGCTAGGGCAATCTGAAGATAGGAACCAGGAACACAATCCAGGTCTTCCACATGGGTGGCAGGAACCTAGTCACTTGGGCCATCACCACTACCTCTCAGGGTCTGCATTAGCAGAAAACTAGAATTGGGAGCTAGAGGCAAGCATCAAACCCAGGTACTTTGATATGCATCCAGGTACCCCTAACCAGAGTCTTGGCAGGTAGGCACCAAATACCAGCCCCAGGTTTTCAGGCTTTCTTGTGTCAGCTACTACAGGAATGAATTACTGATTTTTTTTTTAATTTTTTATTTTATTTCTTTGAGAGGTAGATCACAGAGAGAAGGAGAGACAGAAAGGTCTTCCATCTGCTGGTTCACTATCAAATGGCCGCAGCTGCTGAAGCTGAGCTGATCCAAAGCCAGGAGCCAGGAATCAGGAGCTTCTTCTGGGTCTCCCACATGGAATAGCCTTTTCTCGACTGTTGAGAAACAGTTTTTTTGTTTGTTTGTTTTGGTTTTGGGGTTTTTTTTCCATGCAAGTTGTTTAACTCTTTACTAGTACAGAGTTGGTCTCCTGTACATAAAGTTAATTGAAAATGGATCTTAGTGGAGAACGGGACTGGGAACGGGAGAGGGAGGAGCAGTAGGAATGGGAGAGTGGGTGGGAGGGTGGGTATGGTGGGAAGAATCACTATATTCCTAAAGTTGTACTCATGAAATGCATAAAGTCTGTATTCCTTAAATAAAAGGTTTCTTTGGGGGGGGGGGGAAATACATAAATAAAATACATACGGAGGTAGGCATTTGGTGTAGTAGTTAAATGCCTGTAAGGGCACCTTCTTCTCACAACGGAATACCTGGGTTTGCTGCCCAAATTTAGGTTCCAATTCCAGCTTCCTGCTAATGTGCAACCTGGGAGGCAGTGGTGATGACTCAAGTAGTTGGTTTCCTGTCACTCATGTGGGAGACCAGGCCTGAGTTCCTGAGTCCCAGCTTGGGCCCTGTCCCCCCCAGCTTTGCAGGAATGTGGGGAGTGAACCAGCAGAAAGAACACTCCCTATATATTTGTCTCTCCATATATCTCCTTGACTCTTGAATAAATCAATTTTAAATACATATAAACAAGGGCTTAGTAAGTTAAGCCACCACCATGCCAGCTTGAGTCCCAGCTGTTCCACTTTGTATCTAGTTCTCTGCTAATGTATCTGAGAAAGCAGCAAAAAATGGCCCAAGTGCTTGGGCCCCTGCACCCACAAGAGACCTGGATGAAGCTCCCGGATTCTGACTTCAGTTTAGCCCATGGCTATTGTGGTCATTTGAGGAGTACATCAGCAGATGATCTCTCTTTTTCTGTGTCTCTGTCTCCTCTTATAACTCTGCCTTTCACAAAAACAAAATAAATCTTTTAAAAAAACAGATATAAACCGGCTGGCGCCGTGGCTCACTAGGCTAATCCTCCGCCTTGCGGCGCCGGCACACCGGGTTCTAGTCCCGGTCGGGGCACCGGATTCTGTCCCGGTTGCCCCTCTTCCAGGCCAGCTCTCTGCTGTGGCCAGGAAGTGCAGTGGAGGATGGCCCAAGTCCTTGGGCCCTGCTCCCCATGGGAGACCAGGATAAGCACCTGGCTCCTGCCATCGGAACAGCACGGTGCGCCGGCCGCGGTGCACCGGCCACAGCGCGCCTACCGCGGCGGCCATTGGAGGGTGAACCAACGGCAAATAGGAAGACCTTTCTCTCTGTCTCTCTCTCACTGTCCACTCTGCCTGTCAAAAATAAACAAAATAAAAACAAAATAGATATAAACCAAGGTATCTACTAAATGAGCCAATTTTCAGTCCAGCACATGACCAGATAATCCCATGGAATATCAGCCATGTTCAAAAATACTACCAAGGAAAATTCCACTATCATCAAGTTACACAGAACAGTGTTATCCCTACCTTCCTCACACTTTGTTGTGACATTCAAACACGATATAATACAGAGGAACATCTACTGTTATCCTACCTGTTGACCAGTCACCTGGAACGTCTCCTCTGCATGTATACAGGTTATTTCAAGAGGTTCTGTCCCAGATACATGTCGCAACAGTCGACAGGCCTATGAGAAAACATGTTTGTAATTTATCTTTCACATTCTCATCCTTCACATTACACTGTATTATTTTTCAATTTAAAAGAATATAAAATTTTATAAATCAAACTTATTAAAAGCCTATAAAATAAATTTGTACATTACTGAGGAGTTATTACAATACTGCATAGGTCACCAACAGATTCTCTTGGTATAGCACAGTGTTTCCACTCTTAGCTGATCACGGCAAAGTGGTCACAGAACATTAGCACCAGAAGGAATCTCTGAGAGAATCTAGTAATGCCCACGCACTTGATGTATGAAAATATTCAGCTCAGAGAGTGACTTACCCAAGGTCTCACAGTTAATGTCTATTCTTTCCATCAACAAGTAATACAAATAATACTGCCACTCATGATAAATTAATTAAGCACACTTTTTGTTGAAGATAACATTGACTTAAGCAAGGAGTAGGGAGTCTTTCTCACAGAACATAACCTTTAACAGATAATTAGAAAAAAATTTTTTCACTGTTTAAAAGATGTGCTAAAAATCCTAAAATTAGCAAGTTTCCCTACAATTACAGTATGTCGTTATAAACCTAACAGCATCTAATCTGTTAAATAAAGGAGACACATGTACACTCATTTTAAGAATTTCCCTAGAAGTTTTTAGGCTATTGTATCAGCAAGTGAAGGGGAGAAGCTAGTCCAATTAGTCTAGATTTCTTCCATTTTTAGATTTGGTGAGCAGGACATATTAGATAATGTAAAGACAGCTAATGGCTCATTTCTGTGTCTATATATGCTAGCTAGGACAGATCTCACACATACACGTACACATGGGATAAGTGTGGGTCTTCTGTTTCATGTCTTCTTTTTTTTAACGACTAGATGCCTGACATTTTCAACAGGAAGAAGACTTAGACCATCAATGAAAAGGCTAACAGGTCAAACTGCAATTATACAGTAGCAGGAAAAGCACAGAGAGGAATGGATGCCCACACTTTGTCCCTTCTTACCTACTTTCCTCCCTGCTCAAATCTGCCCTTTGCCCCGGGAGATGTACCTATGTTGTCTACTCCCAGTCACCTCCTATGCACGGTCCCCTTGGGCCAGCCACACATCTGCTTCTAAAATCACAACTTCTCAAGGCAGCTCTCTGAGTGACTTGCAGGTTCCACCCTGCCCTGTTGATGTGGGCCTAGGGGTGGCAGCAGCTCTGCCATCACTGTCCCCAGCTACTCCACTCTCCCTTTAGGAGTCCCCACATGCTCTCCATGCAACTGCACACAGCTCCTTTATGAAATTCTCTTCACATGATCCTAATGTGAGTGTGCCATCTCCTTCCTGCTGAGACTGACAGATTCAAACCGAAGCAAGGCCACACAATGTACCTCCATTGCTGTACTCCCAGGTCTAAACTCTCTGAGAGGTCAAGGAAAAGATTAAGAAGTGCATTTGGGCCAGCGCCGTGGCTTAACAGGCTAATCCTCCACCTTGCAGCGCCGGCACACCGGGTTCTAGTCCCAGTCGGGGCGCCGGATTCTATCCCGGTTGCCCCTCTTCCAGGCCAGCTCTCTGCTATGGCCCAGGAAGGCAGTGGAGGATGGCCCAAGTGCTTGGGCCCTGCACCCGCATGGGAGACCAGGAGAACCACCTTGCTCCTGCCTTCGGATCAGCACGATGCGCCGGCCACAGCGGCCATTGGAGGGTGAACCAACGGCAAAAAGGAAGATCTTTCTCTCTCTCTCTCTCTCTCTCTCTCTCTCTCTCACTATCCACTCTGCCTGTCAAAAAATAAATAAATAAATAAAAAAGAAAAAAAATTTAAAAAAAAAGTGCATTTGTAGATTCTAGTCTGGTTTGGTTGTGTTTGGCTTAGAAGCCAGACTCTTGTAAGAGTAGAATAGACAGACACTATACCTTCAAGACTGCAAAGGAGAAGAAAATGCTCACAATAAGTTAACCAAAAACTCATATTAATATTCCCTCATGAAACTTCAATTTCCTTAGCAAACAAACCTATTGCATACCTCAACAAGCTGCTCTTTCTGTTCAGAGAGTTTACAGGCATATTCAGCCAAAGCTTCTAAACTTCCTTCTACTCCAGTAAGCCTTAATGCTTTCAGAACCACATGGTCGGCATGGCATTTCAAGAGATCCGCTGCCAGCTGTGTCGCTGTACTGTGAAGCTGCAGATGGGGGCGGGGAGGGGATGGTGGTAGAGGCAAGAAAACAAACAGTAAGGTTTTGTGACCAAGCCTTTCATAAGCACTTTAATATCTAAAGAGCAGAACCCTTGAAAACAGTCTCACTTGACCTGTCAAGAGGATAGTGCAAAGATGCTTGAAGCACAGCAGAAATTTGTGGTGCTGTGAACTTACCAGCTCCCCCGAGGGCAGGAGTGATGTCCAAATCATCTTAGAATTTACTGGTACAGTACTGCTGTTTGGAGAAAATGAACTGGCCACTCAGTAGCTATACAGCCAGGACCCTTTTTTCACCCTATTATTGACCAGTTCTTCCCCACACAGTTTCTCTCTTAGTTAAAAAAAAATGCTTCTGCTGGAACTGGTGCTGTGGCGCAGCGGGTTAATGCCCTGGCCTGAAGTGCCAGCATCTCATATGGAGCCAGTTCGAGACCCAGCTGCTCCACTTCCGATCTGGCTTTCTGCTGTGGCCTGGGAAAGCAGTAGAAGATGGCCCAAGTCCTTGGGTCCCTGCACCAACGTGGGAGACCCAGAAGGGGCTCCTGGCTCCTGGCTTCAGATCAGTGCAGCTCCGGCTATTATAGCCTTTTGGGAAGTGAACCATTGGATGGAAGACCTCTCTCTCTCTCTCTGCCTCTCCTCTCTCTGTGTAACTCTGACTTTCAAATAAATAAATAAATCTTTAAAAAAATGCTTCTGCTTCTCTTACAGTTGGTGAGGAACAGAGCAGTTTTCAACAGTTGGGTATTCATACTAAGAGGAAAATCAAGTGGCATTTCATGATTGTTAAGAAGTTTTTTAGGCCGGCGCCGTGGCTTAACAGGCTAATCCTCCGCCTTGCGGCACCGGCACAGCCGGATTCTGTCCTGGTTGCTTCTCTTCCAGTCCAGCTCTCTGCTGTGGCCCGGGAAGGCAGTGGAGGATGGCCCAAGTGCTTGGGCCCTGCACCCGCATGGGAGACCAGGAGAAGCACCTGGCTCCTGCCTTCAGATCAGCGCGATGCGCCGGCCGCAGCGGCCATTGGAGGGTGAACCAACGGCAAAAAGGAAGACCTTTCTCTCTGTCTCTCTCTCTCACTATCCACTCTGCCTGTCAAAAAAAAAAAGAAGAAGTTTTTTAGCATACTTTGAAAAGTATCAACATGAGCCTAAATAAATTATTCAATAAAATGTTAAGTACCTAGATCATGGCAGACACCATACAATTGCTGGGCATACGTGACAAATGGAACCAACCCCTACCCTTAGCAGGGCTTTACAGTCCATCTACACCTACTATTCAAGATTTTACTATGTGATTCAGTGCATAAGTTGGTTCCAGGAGAAATGTTGGATAAAAGGGTAACAAAAACCCTGGAGGTCTGACTTCACGTGGAATGGATTTTAATCATGGTTTACTCTCACTAGACATCATTGGACTTATCAACTCCAAAAGTCTTTTCTTCTTCTCCTGCCTCTTTTTCTTTTCTTTAAAAGAAAAAAAGTGATGTGACAGTATACAGGGTTTTTGAAGTTGTCCAGAAAGAAATAATTTTTCATAACATTGTTCTAAGAAACATCTTTGAATTAAGCCCATTTGGATGAAGCAATCTCTTTTTTCCTGGGAGTTATCCAATGTTAATTCAAGTTACAGAACTTTGTACAAAATAACAATAGGGTCATTCTCATTCACGCAACCAAATGAGAATAATTACAGTCAGAAACAAAGACATTAAAACTCATGTTCCCTTGGAAACTAAATGCCACATAATAACTTTAAGAGAGTTTGTTTAGTCAGAGAATAGTTGATGGCAGTTCTTTATCCTACAGACCATAGAGACTAAGTGATTTGCCAAGGTCACTAACTCTTACAAATGGTTTTGGGGACAAGTCATGAACAACTTATAAGGGAAGTAGAGAAACAAACATGAAGCTCCTGCTCCAAACAATGTCTTAACAATAACTTTATACATTGTCACCTCCCTTAATCCTTACAAGGACTCTTCAAGGGGCGGGCACTTAGCCTACCAAGATGCCAGTCAGAACACCCATGTCCCCCATCAGAGTGCTGGGGTTCAATTCCAGCTCCTAATTCCAGCTTCCTACTAATGCAGACCCTATGAGGCAGGGTTTGTTCAGGAAAATGTAGTTTCCTGGCCTAAGAGTTGGGTCCCTGCTACTCACGTAGGAGACTCAGATTGAGTTCCCCAGCTCCCAGCTTCAGCCCAGCCCAGTCCTAGCTGTTGTGGGCATTTGGGGAATGAACCAGAGGATGGGAGATTTCTCTCTTTGTCTCTATGCCTCTAAAATAAATAAATTTAAAAGTAAATAAATAAATAGAATTCTTCAAGGTTGATGTGGTTATACCCATTTAAGAGCTAAGGAGACGAGGCCTGTGGAAAGTCACTCAGTCTATCCCTGAAGGATTTCATGCTGCACCGGAGAGTCAGGATTTAACAACAGTTTAGTTAGAATTAAATGGGCTGGGATGAAGTAGGTAGGCTTTTTAAGCACAGAAAACCATGCTCTTATGTTTAACAGGGTGTTTAAATGGAGGCTTCAAGGGAGACGTCAGTACTAAGATGTGAAACAGGTCAGCAGGTACATAATTAGTAGAAGAGACATCCAAACACCCATGTCATTTTCTTGAGTTCTGACTCTCTTCAAAGATACTCGCATAACTGTCCACACAGGCTTGTGACAACTACACAGTTCTCCTGCTGTAGAGAAAAACACAGTATATAGTATGTACACAAATGAGCAGGATCATGTCCCAAAAATCCTACTTGCAAAAACTGACATCTCAGGACACCACAAGACTTTCAATTACCCAGGAGTGGCCAAATAAGACATGAGGTGATGACATTTTCATTCAGGAAACAGGGAAATCTTCTCAACCAAGAGATTATCTTTTTAAAAATCAACTTTAGTGAGGTATAATTTATATACAAAAAAGGGATCTATTTTAAAGGTAGTTTGAGGAGTTCTGACAAACGTATAGCCATTTAACTGTCACAATCAATTATCTCAAACATCTCCATTACCCCAAAAAGTCTTCCCATACCCCTTTGTAATAACTATGCCCCAATTTCTGACCCCAGACAGCCACACATCAAATTGCTTTCTGTCATTATAAATCAGTTTTACCTTTCCAGAATTTTTTTTTTCTAAATGGAATCATGTATCCTCTTTTGGACCTGGTTTCTTTCACTCTGTTTAATGTTGTAATAATTCACCCATATAAGGTGCCATACATCAATACTGTTCCTTTTCATTGCATTTGGTGGAGTAGCCTTTGTTGGAATTCAGGTTGCTTCCAGTCTGGGACCATTATGAATAAACTGGCTATGGATATCCACATAAAAGCTTTGAGAAAGACGACACAGTCTACAGCCACACCACCCTGAATGCGCCCAATCTCATCTGATCTCGGAGAATGACAAAACTAATGACAGCCTCAACTAAAATTTTTCAGGAAAACTTCTAGAACCATCTTTTAGGCACAAGGACATACTAATACTAATATATTTCATTTGAACCATAAAAGATGAAAATCAGCAAAGAATTGTAATAAGGCAAATTTCAAACTATACTTACTTCTTTCTTAAGTTCATTGAGACTGTGACTGATTTTCAAAATAGATAATTCCAGTTCTTCAGCAATGCTTTTGGTTTTCTTGCTTTGCTAAAAAATTTTTAAAAGAATATATGGTGTTATTTCATCTTTTTAATCCATTAATTCCAATATTATCTGAACCTTAAATTATACTAAATTTTAATATCACTCTGGAAAATAGAATTTTAGTTGCTGTTATATATTTTTTTTAAAAGATTTATTTTATTTATTTATTTTTGACAGGCAGAGTGGATAGTGAGAGAGAGAGACAGAGAGTAAGGTCTTCCTTTTTGCCGTTGGTTCACCCTCCAATGGCCGCTGCGGCTGGCGCATCACACTGATCCGAAGCCAGGAGCCAGGTGGTTCTCCTGGTCTCCCATGCGGGTGCAGGGCCCAAGCACTTGGGCCATCCTCCACTGCACTCCCTGGCCACAGCAGAGAGCTGGCCTGGAAGAGGGGAAACCGGGACAGAATCTGGCGCCCCGACCGGGACTAGAACCCGGTGTGCCGGTGCCGCAAGGCGGAGGATTAGCCTGTTAAGCCACGGCGCCGGCCGCTGTTATATTTTTACACACAAACTATAAACAGATGAAATTTTAAAATCCAATTTTCTTTACTAAATTCATCATGTCTAAAACTAGTCTCTTATTTTCTGCTTGGAATATTTAGCTCTTCACTCATTTTATGTTTGTTTGTTTATTTATTTATTTATTTATAAGGCAGAGCAAGAGAAAGAAGAGGAGGGATAACATTGTGGTACAGCAGGCTGAACCATCGCTTGCGATGCTGGAGCACTGGTTCCAGTCCCAACTGCTCTGCTTCCAATCCAGCTCCTTGTTAATACACTTGGAGAGCAGCAAAAGACGGCCCAAATACTTGGGCCCCTGCTACCCATTTGAGAGACCAGGATGGAGTTTCAGGATCCTGGCTAAAGCCTGACCCAGCCCTGACTGTTGTGGCCACTCAGGGAGTGAATCAACAAATGAAAGATCTCTGTCTCCCCTCTCTGTCATTCTGCCTTTCAAATAAATAAATAAATCTTAAAGATAGAAAGAGATCTTCCATCTACTGGTTCACCCTTCAAATGCCCACAGCATCTGGGGCTGGGCCAGGCTGAAGAAGCCAGGGGCATGAAACTCTATCTGGGTCTCCCATGTAAGTGGCAGACTCAAGGTCTTGGGCCATCACCCACTGCCTCCCAGGACATAGGAAGCTGAATCAGAAGCAGAGCAGGACTTGAAGCTAGGCACTCCAATATGGAAGTGGCATCCCAAGTGGTGTCTTAATTAGGTGCACCACAACACCCATTCCACCTCTTCACTCTAATTAAAATTGGAATCCTACAGGTAGCTGGATAGGAAGTAGAGTCAGGACCTGAACCCAGACACTCTAATAGAGGATGTGGGCAATCCCAATGGCAGCTGGGCAGTTTAACTAGTTGTACCATACTACCCATCCCATCTCTTCACTCTTCATCTAGTTAAAATGAAAATACTATTCATCTTTAAGATCTTATGTAAAGAGGCCGGCACTGTGTAGTGGTAGGTTAAGCCTCTGCCTGCAGCACCAGCATCCCATATGGGTACCGATTCATGTCCCAACTGCTCCTCTTCTGATCCAGTTCTCTGCTAATGGCCTGGCCTGGGAAAGCACTGGAAAATGGCCCAAGTGCTGGGGCTCCTGCACCCATGTGGCAGACCTGGAAGAAACTCCTAACTCCTGGCTTCAGATCAGCCCAGCTCCAGCCATTGCAGCCATTTGGTGAATGAAACAGAAGATGGAAGACCTCTCTCTCTCTCTCTCTCACTCTCTTTCTCTCTCTCTCTCTCTCTCTCAGTACCTCTACTTCTCAAATAAATAAATAAATCTTTCAAAAACTTATATAAATATCTTTCTCAGATTACTCAAAATAGACTAGACTCTCTTCTTATCCAATAAACTTATAAAAGCTCCATGAAGATTAGGATCACCTGTCTTGCTCACCACCAAATCCATAGTACCTTGCCGAGCAAATGGTAGGTAGTAGTTGTTAACTTCCTTGAATAAGAAAAGTTAAATGTCAGTATCTTCATGAAGCCTTCCTGATTCTTGTCCCTAAGTGTAAATTTATTCTGCTTCAAACTTTCGCAATACATGGTCTATATCTCTTGGGATATTTACAAAGCTTTTTATACTTTTCTATATTGTCAAATGGCAATTTCCTATATTTTCAAAAGTCAAAAAGATGTTATCTTAGTCATCTTTAGGTTTCTGGTTCCTGGCATACAAAAGGCACGTATTAACAACTGCTGGGGAAAATGAATGAATGAAAATTAATCTCGCATGCAAAATCAGAGACAAGTGCTTGTGAAATAGGTGAAGGATACTGTTTGCAAATTTAAGTATTGGAAGAAACAGAATCCCAACACAAGAAACTCTTTATACTGAATGTTGAGCTTAAAATTTAATACTGAGACAATCTACATTTCAGATTAGAAATCACACAGATCAGGCCGGCGCCGTGGCTTAACAAGCTAATCCTCCACCTTGCGGTGCCGGCACACCGGGTTCTAGTCCCAGTCGGGGCGCCGGATTCTATCCCGGTTGCCCCTCTTCCAGGCCAGCTCTCTGCTATGGCCCGGGAAGGCAGTGGAGGATGGCCCAAGTCCTTGGGCCCTGCACCTGCATGGGAGACCAGGAGAAGCACCTGGCTCCTGCCTTCGGATCAGCGAGATGTGTTGGCCACAGTGGCCATTGGAGGGTGAACCAACGGCAAAAAGGAAGACCTTACTCTCTGTCTCTCTCTCTCACTATCCACTCTGCCTGTTAAAAAAAAAAAAAAAGAAATCACACAGATCATTCAAACTAAACATAAAACAAAGCTCAAATCTCATACACCACTCTACTCTAGGGCATATTCTTGCCCATATGAGCACTGGCAGTGTTGTGATGCCAAGAAAACATCCAAAAATGCTGTGATTCCTATCTACTCTTCATTCATAAATCAATTCATTTACAAGGAAGTAAACAGCTGCTTCTTCCTTCACACTCAGCCGTATTCACCCTCCTTCATCCTCACTGCCAAAGTTTTTGTCCACGTTTGTTCTGACCCTGCTGTGAGCTATAAAACATGTTCATCCTTTTTGACGTAGTCCAAGAAGTAAGTAAATGGTGCCAGATATGTTTCTCAGCCTGTCTCTCCATTTTGTACTTCACCCATTCTAAGACATTGAGTACATACTTCCCACATTATACGCTCTGCCAGTCTCCATCAGTCGTGCCCAGATAGTTTTAAATAGCCTACATAAGGTTCTTTACATGACTGCCCACCAATTTTAGACCAGGAAATGGCACATGGGTGAAAAAAAATCTTTTATCTGCCAGTTGAGTCTACCCTGGACTTCACTGTATCTAGATCCCACTAAGTGCCCTAACATGCTGTCTGTGCACCAGCTGTCCCCAGAGTTAAGAGCTGTGTATATCTGAATGGCTCTGGCAGTAAGACTCTGGTCCCAGGAACCTCTAGGCAGGGGTCTACACCTCTGCTGCTTGTTCTGAGGAAGCATTTTGGGGAGGAATTTTTCAAAGGCGAGTTTGGTAGAAGACAGGGGACACAGGTAAACTAGCAGTGATGATAGCGGCCCAGAAACCAGAGTAGCCAAGACAGGAAGCATCAAGTACTATGATTGTATTGGATGGGAAGGGTACTTTGGCCAACTACGAGGGAGAAGAGGAAGGAGACATCCTTGCCATTCTGGACCAAATTCACACTCCTGATGGCTATGTTATTAGTTTGCACATCACTCAAAACTTTAGGGAAAAGCTATTATGTAAGATTTACTTGGATGGGGGCCAGCGCCATGGCTCACTTGGTTAATCCTCCGCCTGCAGCTCCAGCATCCCATATGGGTGCCAGGTTCTGTCCCAGTTGCTCCTCTTCCAGGCCAGCTCTCTGCTGTGGCCCGGGAAGGCAGTGGAGGATGGCCCAAGTGCTTGGGCCCTGCACCCGCATGGGAGACCAGGAGGAAGCACCTGACTCCTAGCTTCGGATCGGTGTAGTTCCAGCCGTAGCGGCCATTTCGGGGTGGGGGGGGGAGGAGTGAACCAACAGAAGGAAGACCTTTCTCTCTGTCTCTCTTTCACTATCTGTCAAAAAAAAAAAAAAAAAAGATTTACTTGGATGAAAAAGTTCTTACAGCTTGAATCCACACAGAAGTGAGCTGCTGCAATTCCATTCTGGACTGAGCGGACAGCTCCAAGATGCGCTCCCTGTGCTCATGGCTGGTGTAGGCAGAATCAGTAAAGTCCTCTGTACGCTCCAGGATGACTTCCAGTGTCGTGGAAAGGTTCTCTTTGGACTGAAAATAAAGATTCTCCCGAAGAGCTTCAATATTCATCTAAGAACAAAAAGCATATACATCCACCTGAGTCAAGATTCCCACTTGAATAAGACGGACTGTAATTTCCAACAGTTCCCAGAAACATTCTGCAAATTTCTTTTGCAAGCTGAGAGGAAATATGGCCTCAATGATAACTACATTACCCACTGACCTGGGAGAACACATTGCTCCAGAGCCATCAATAGCCATGCAAAGGTTCATTCCTAGAGTTGCGGACACAATGAAATTCCTGTGAGATCAGTGAATACAAAAAGAACTTCTGCATGTACCAACCTACAGGAAAAATGAGCCAGCCTCCAGATAAGGGATCTACATTGGAGAAAATGCCTGGGCCAAGACCTGTAGGATACGTTACACCCAGGTATGAGTATATGCAGCCCAGGGGATAGGTGTGGTAGGTGTAGGATATGAGAAGGACAGGGAAAGACATCAATTTTCCCTTCATTCATTCAGCAAAAATGCTCCTCACCATCTAACTGGGCTCCCTGCATTTTACTTTATGTCCCTAACAGCATGTCACTGACCCAAACATCCTCTGTCAGGGAGCTATGTAATCTTTCTAAAATGTAAACCTTATGACATTGCCAGTGCCTCTAACTAGCTCCTAACCATCCACAGAGTCAAGCCCAGACTACTACAGTATTCATAAAATCCTCTGTTGCCTTGGTTGCTCACCTCTCTCTCTAACACACCTGTCTCTCTAAGGCCCAGATAACCTTTCACTTCAGCCATCATATTTAGAATTCTCTAGTGCATGATGAACACATGCTCACCCCGGGCAGTCTTTCACTCAGCTTTCTAAGGTACACTATGCCATTTCAACCATGTTTAATCTCTAGCCCATGACAAATGTCTGAGATAACTTGGGCCAAGAGGCAATAAGAGTTGGTGATCCTGACTGTGATCCCAATGAACACGATGATCCTAGTTCAAATCTGTTTAGCTCTTTATAGTGTCCTCGGATACACATCATTTCAAGTGAAGGTCAAGAGGCCAGAAGGGAGTGCTCACTTCCCTTTCTCTCTGGGCCCACATTATATCCAGTAATCACTCCAGCCTAGGAAGACAGGCATATTTTTTTAAGCTAAGGAAGAAAATGCAAAATAGTGAAGTATGGAAATGACAAATGAGGACCTGAGAATTTAAACATATTTAAACAACATTATTATTTAAACATAAAATTCAGTCATGTGGAACTAATTGCATGGTTTTTCAATCTTCCTGTAGTAAGAACTACAGGTCTTAGACAGCAACTTTGTAGAGTTTTGTGGGGCTTTTTGAAGAATCTCCACATATACATTTTTATGAGATTTGTCCTGGGTCTAAACAAGGGCCCCACCATTTACAGATTTCCTTCTCCAAAGAACAAAAACAATTAAATCCACTTCAAAGAGCAGTTAGATTAATTAAAGTATTTATTGAAAGCATGGCCCAGGGCCGGCGCCGTGGCTCAACAGGCTAATCCTCCACCTTGAGGCGCCGGCACACCGGGTTCTAGTCCCAGTCGGGGCGCCAGATTCTATCCCAGTTGCCCCTCTCCCAGGCCAGCTCTCTGCTATGGCCCGGGAAGGCAGTGGAGGATGGCCCAAGTGCTTGGGCCCTGCACCCGCATGGGAGACCAGGAGAGGCACCTGGCTCCTGGCTTTGGATCAGCGAGATGCGCCGGCCGCAGTGGCCATTGGAGGGTGAACCAACGGCAAAAAGGAAGACCTTTCTCTCTGTCTCTCTCTCTCACTATCCACTCTGCCTGTCAAAAAAAGAAAGAAAAAAGAAAGCATGGCCCAATGTCCTACAAATTTCTTTCACCCCATGTTCCTACTTAGACCGTCACAGAGTTAGAAGCCACAGTGCAGTAAGCTGGGAAGCAGCCCATCCTTCTCACGGCCCTTCTGTTAGGTGCATAACCCTTAGCATAGTGCATCACTTCACAGGGCCTTGGTTTTCCCATCTGCTAAATGGGAACAGTCTCCTGGATGATTTTCGAGGATCCCCCTCCTGATTCAGACACCGCGTGCACTCAAAGAGCACCTGCACCATCTCTCCACTTTGGATGAGAGGTTGAACTGCCTTGAATTGCACTTCCTGGTTTCAAATCCCAACGTGGCGCTTCTTGGCCAGCAGGCGAACCTCATGTTTCCCAACCTCCTTGACACTTTAAAGGGGAAATAACAACAGTTCTTGTGAAGGCTGTAAGAGTTCATGCATTTAAAGCACTTGGAAAAGGGTTGACACAGAGTTAGGACTCAGTATCCGTTACTGTGTGCGGTTGTTTGTTTTTACACTTTAATTACTGCTGGGGCTACTGTCAGCACAGTCTCAAAGATCTAACCCTACAGCACAAGGAGAGCAGGAATTCCAGCTGACAGGATTTGCTACTGGCCATCATCCATGGATGGCATGGCACTGCTCAAAACTGAGGGAGGGCAACGTCCCTACACAGGAGGCAATAACTAAACCACACAGCTCTGCGAGGCCAGAGTGGTGCCCTAAGCAAAAGCTGATATCCTCTGTAACTATGACACTAGGCCAAATACCACTGAGTGCTAAGCTTGTACATTGTGGCCCTGCTTTGCCGAGCTATTTAAGCTTCACTCTAAATCACTACACAAATTATGGATTCCACACATGTGATGAAACTTATTTAAAACAGAAAGAAAAAGTCAACATACATTCTCTTTACTCCTACCTTGAATTCTTTGATTCCAGTAAAAAGACTGACAAATGAAAGATCAGTCTCTCCATTTGGCTTACAGTCAGTCACTATTTCAATGACCTTATCCAATGCCACTTTCATTCGGTCGAATACTCCTTCTTTATTTTTATGGGCTGATTCGCAGCTGGGGTGCCTGAGACATGTCTTCAAAACAATTGCAAGTTTTTATTTTCATACTTGACCCACACCAGAACACACAAAATCTTACAGAGAACAGGTCATGCTAATAAAAATGTTTCTTTACCCAAATCTCCTTGGGTCCCTGGCTCCCCCAGCTGCCTCTCCTCACTAAAGTGGAAGCAGGGTGAGCAAAAAGCGACAGCAAGGTTAAATGAAAGATGCAGAGAGCAAAACTACACCTGTACACTGCAATGATGGTTTACCTAAACTCGGGGGTGGGGCGCTCTCTCTTCATCACGATTAAAACTCTTTTAAAACGCCACCTGACACATGCAAGAACTAAAACAGGAATGAAGGAAATGCACAGAGTTGGTTTATAACTGTGGATGTATCTCTGACTTTTACAAAATGGTGTCAATGAAAAGCAGCTCAAGGGCCAGAGGGGAACAGCGCCTTCCCAGTGGGCTCTGTGAAGTCTCTGTTTCTGTGACTACACTGGTCCTAGCATGCAGTAAATACTCTCAGAAGAAAAGACAATTCTAAACAGGCTGCTAATGAGACATTTACAAGTTCATTCTGGAATTGCACCAATTTGCTGGCCAACTGCAGTCTGGAAATACAAGCTCTTCATTGATAATTTTGTGCAAAGCAGAAAAAAGGAATCAGAGGTATGAATTTACAAAATAAACAAACTAGGGGCTGACTTCGTGCTCCACTGTTACTTAACAGATCCTGACTTGCCCAGATCTTTCTGCAGCACATGTGCTGGCTCCTCTGTGAGGCTGGCAAACCCTACAGGGAGTAACCATGTCTGGCAGGCCTTGATTCGGAGCACCTGATAGACACACCAGGTTCACTCGGCTGCTCAATCAAGGCTGACTCTGAGATTAATTCCTGAGTGGAGTTGAAGAAGAAAGTTAACATTCATGTAAATAACAACTTAGACTTGACTACTCAGGCCTATCTTCCAGGTTAGCAACTTGTTCATTTAGAAAATGTAGACTATATAACTTGGGTGCACTGAATCAGGATTCCTATCATTGATAACACAGTAAAACCAAAGTCTTACCTTGGAAGCTGTGAGAAGCATCATTGTACCCTTTTCAAGAACTGCCCTCGCTGCTGCCATTTTTGCTTTCTTCTTTTCATCTTTCAAATCCTAGAAATGAAATAAAACCACTGGGTAGTTTAGGATCATGTAAATAATCCAATTTCTTGAAAAATCATTTCCTCAATAATGACAATATTCAAAATTTCAGGGACATTAAGTGAAAAAAATGATAAAAATTTGTCAAATGTCACTGCTTCAATCTAAACATAGTAGTCCCTTCCCCCCCCATCTGCAAAAATAGTGAATGAAAAATTCCAGAAATAAACAATTCATAAGTTTTAGATTATACACTATCCTGAGCAGCATGATGAAATGTGCTGTTCTACTCTGTCCTGCCAGGCTGTGAACCATGTCTTGGTTCAGTGCAACCTGTGCTGTATTTACTAGCTGCCCATTAGTTACTTGGCAGCTGTCTCAGTTACAAGAGGCTCTGTGACAGCATCTCAGTGTTTGTGTTCAAATAACCCTGATGTTACTTGATAACAGCCCCAGAACACAAGAGTAGCAATGCAAAGGAAGCACCCAGGCATTAAACATAGATGAAGGGATTCATTCTGGTACTTTGCGGCTATGCTGTAGGGCACAGAGGGGAAAAAAAATAGCATACATAGGGTTTAGTACTATTGGTGGTTTCAGCCATCCACTGGGGGTCATGGGATGTATCCCCAGTGGATGAGGAGTGCTACTGAACATTAACTTTTTTTAAGATTATTTACTTGAAAGTCAGAGTTACACAGAGACAGGGGGAGAGGGGGAAGGGAGAGAGATATATCTTCCAACTGCAGTTTCACTCCCCAAATGGCTGGGGTTGGCCCAGGCTGAAGCCGGGATTCAGGAGCTTCTTCCAAGTTTCCCATGTGGGTGCAGGGCCCAAGCACTTGAGCAATCTTCTGCTGCTTTGCCAGGCATGTTAGCAGGGAGCTGGATTGGAACTAGAGCTGCTGGGTGTTGAACCAGCAGCCATGTGGGATGCCAGTGTTGCAGGCGACAGCTTTACCTGCTACGCCACAGCGCTGGCCTCTGAACATTAACTTCATATGAGTAAAAGATGCAGCTGCCCTTCAGAAGGATGCATAGCCAGGAACTGAGACTGGCAGAAGTGCCAGGCGGCTCACGTTCTGGTGGTCTGCCACACCTGAAATTCTCATGTCCAACTGGACACCTGCATTCCTAACCAGAAACAACCATTCTATGCCTTCCTTAATTAACGGTGACTTTTTTTTTTAGGCATCATTGGCCATTTGTTGAAAAATTTACTTTTTATTTGAAATCAGGAATCTTTATGCACTGGTTCACTCCCTAAATGGCCACAATGGCTGCGGTTGGGCCAGATCAAAGCTAAGAGCCAGAAACTCCATCTAACTCTCCAATGCGGGTGGCAGGGGCTCAAGTAGCAGAGCCATCTTCAACTGCTTTCCCAGGTCAGTCAGCAGGGAATGAGAAAGGCAGCAGCTGAGATTTGAACCACCACTCCAAAATGGGATGCTGGCAGCATTATAAGCAGAGGCTTAACCCTCAGCCACAATGGTGGCCTCACTCATTGGTTATTAATGCCTTCAAAACAAACACTTAGAAATCAATCCTTTTGGTGTCGGTGCTGTGGTACAGTGGGTTAAGCTGACACCTGCAGCACCAGCATTCCATATGGGCTCCAGTTCATGTCCTGGCTGCTCCACTTCTGATCCAGCTCCCTGATAATGTGCCTAGGAAAACAGTAGATGATCCAAGTGCTTGGGCCCCCACACCCACGTGGGAGATCTGGACGAGGCTCCTGGCTCCTGGCTTCAGCCTAGCCCAGCCATGGTTGTTACAGCCATTTGGGGAGTGAACCAGTGGATAGAACATTCTCTCTCTCTCTCTCTCTGTAATTATGACTTTCAAATAAATAAAGAAAGAAAAATTCTTTCAGGAACTGTGTCGATTAATCCCATTTAACTGCTTGTGCATTTCAACAGGAGGTTTATTTGTCCTAATCTTAAATACTATGTTGCTCTGAAATGTTCTCAAAGTGTATAATTTTTTCCAACCAGATTATGAATGCTGAACTAAGCACTATCTTGAATATCTGTACATTTTTAAAATTTCTCTTCACAAAGCCCTCAAAGAATGTATGCTATTATACGAAACACCCAAATATTGAAAATCTAATCTACAATCAAATGCTGTAATAATAACCTGGTTACTACATCTAAATTAGAGGTCGGACATCATTTTCAATAAAAGGCCAGATACCTATTCAACTCTGTTGTGGCAATGTGAAAGTACCAGAGACAATACAGAAAGATGTGAGTATGGCTGTGTTCCAATAAAATTTTATATATGGACACTGATTTGAAATATATAAAATTTTCACCTGTCTTATTAGTCTTTTTTTTTTTTGAAGATTTATTTTATTTATTTGAAAGACAGAGTTACAGAGAGAGGTAGAGACAGAGAGAAAGGTCTTCCATCTGCTGGTTCACTCCCCAGATGGCTGCAATGGCCGGAGCTGCACCGATCCGAAGCTGGGAGCCAGAAGCTTCTTCCAGGTCTCCCCTATGGGTGCAGGTCCTTGGGCCATCCTCTACTGCCTTCCCAGGCCATAGCAGAGAGCTGAATCAAAAGAGGAGCAGCTAGGTCTTGAACTGGTGCCCATATGGGATGCCAGTGCTTCATGCCAGGGAGGAGCGCCGGCCCCTCTAGTCTTATTTTCAATTGGGAATTGGTTAGAAGCCTTTATTAGAAATAAGAAAGACCTAAAATTTGAGAATGATTTGTCTTTGGAAAGAAATTTGTTATGAAAAGTTAGAATGGATTCAGTTATTACTCTAATAATCACTCACTCACTTGCATCCTAATATGGCTTTCTTTAGTAGGAGCTAGGGATGGGATTACATTTAGTGCAGAAGAAACTGCACATAACTCAAGGGTTAACTCGGGTCACTTCCAAAACACTGTGTCCAGCATCAAGTGTATACACCAATCATAATACCTGTAAGCCACATATGACACCATATACTGTACGGTGAGAAAAAGCAATGGAAAAATCAGCATCTCAACTTGCAAAGGTCAACAGGACCAAACAAAGATCTGCAAAAAACCAAGCTGATTCAAGGATTACTAAGTACAACATTCCCTTATCTCCTAAAGTATTTGCCCAGGCTTAATTAAGGCTCTCACCAAGCTGTCACTGTCTACTATCCAGGTTCAAGTCACCTTTATCTCTCACTGGTTCCTACAGCCTAACTGGTCTCCCAACCCCTGCCCTTGTCTCCCAAACTGTTTTCAGCAGGGCAGCTAGAGGGATCCTGTTAAAATTGAAGTCATAAGATGCCATTCTCCTACTCAGTGCCTCCAGTGGAAGGAACCCTGTTTTACTTAAAGCCAAAGTCCTCACATCTCAGCTCCCATCACCTCTTTGACTTCATCTCTGTTACTCTTGCCCCTTGCTCACTCTGATCCACCCACTGGCCTCCGTGGTGTTCTCCAAGCACACCACAGGTATTTCTGTTTAATCATCTATCTCCCCCAACCACACTAGCCTGCAACCTCCCCAAGGCAAAGGTTTCTGCGTCCTTTGTTTACTGTTATATCCCCATCACCTATCATAGTACCTGGCTCACGGTGAGCAGCTAAAGAATATTTCCTTAATGAATGAAACTTACCAGGGCCAGCATTGTGGCATAGCAGGTAAAGCTGCTGCCTGCAATGCTGGCATCCCATATGGGTGCTAGTTCAAAACCTAGCTGCTCCACTTCCAATCCAGCACCCTGTTAATGGCCTGTGCAAAGCAGTGGAAGAGGGCCCAAGTGTTTGGGCCCCTACTACCCACTGGGAGACTTGGATGATGCTCCTGTCTCCTGACTTCCGCCTGACCCAGCACTGGCCATTGTGGCCATCTGGGGAATGAACCAGTGGCTGGAAGATCTCTCTCCGTAACTCTTTTAAAATGTTGGCTCATGGTGTTATAAGAACTGAAAATCTCCATAACAAATTCCTAACTACAATCAAAATAATGGTGAAAGTTTTCTAGCTGTGCCCAGAAAAGGAAGCAGCTTGGGCAGAAAGTGTAACACAGGGATGGCAGCTTTGGAACCTATGAATCACATCATGCTTGCCCAAGTAGTCAGAAGACGTTGGATGACAAGCTGTTACTATTATAAAACATTCAAGCCAGTCATTTTTGTAGGAGGGAGAGTGGAGGAAGGAAATAAAAAGAAAGAGAAGTAAAAGAAAGAAAAATTATTTATTAAGAAGAATGCTGAGGCTGGCATTGAGGTGAAGCAGGTTAATCCAATACAATGCCAGCAGCCCATATGGGCACTGGTTCACGTCCTGGCTGCTCCACCACGATGCAGCTCCCTGCTAATGTGCCCAAAAAAAGTGGACCACTGCCACCCACATGGGAGACCTGGATGGATTTCCAGGCTCCTGGCTTCAGACTGGCCCAGCCCTGGCCATTGTGGCCATTTGGGGAGTAAAAGAGCAGGTAGAAGATCTCTCTCTCTCTCTCTTTCTCTCTCTCTGTAACTCTGCCTTTTAAATAAATAAATGAAGGAGAAGGAGAAGAAGGGAGGAGGGGGAAAGAGGAGGAGAAGGAAGGGGAGGAGAGAGGAGGGGGAGGAGAAGGAAAAGGAGGAGGAGAAGGAAGGGGGAGGGGGAGGGAGGAGAGAGGGAAAAGAGAATGAAGAGGGAGGAGGAGGAGAAAGATGCTGGCAGCACAGAAAATGAAACAGGAAGGTGCCTAAGGAGAGAGCTTAGGAATTACAGACCAATGCCACTACCCAGTGTGCCATTTTCCAGGCCAATACCCATCTCCCCAGCATCAGCTACAATAGGAAAGTACATATCAAAACTAAGAGAGTAGAAGCTGGCATTGTAGCAAGGTGGGTTAAGCTGCCACTTGCGATGCCAGCGTTTCATATCAGAGTGCCAGTTTGAGTCCTGGCTACTCTGCTTCTGATCCAGCTTCCTGCTAATGTGGCGGGGAAGAGGTAGATGATGGCTTAAGTACTTGGATCCCTGACACCCACATGGGAAACCTGGATGAAGCTCCAGGATCCTGGCTTCAGCCTGGCCCAGCCCCAGCTATAGCAGCCATTTGGGGAGTGAATGAGCAGATGGAAGATATCTATTTCTCTTTCTCTCTCTCTCTCTCTCTCTCTCTCTCCCTCTCGGTCTTTCTCAATAAATATTTACCAAAGAAACACAAAAAAACAGAGAGTAGCCTTTGGGCAATACCCAGAAGCATTTTCATAATCAGTTATGCTCTGCTCAACTTTCTGATAAGATGGACTCTCGCACAGACACCCAAGAAAAAAACTCAGTCTTCTACCTCTCTACACTCTGAGCTGGGGAACAGAGCTGTGAGGAGCCAGTATCACGTTACAGCTTTAGAATCACACATGACTTAGCTCAATCTTCCAGCGCAGTGACCTTGGGAAAGCGTATCATCCTCGCAGGCTCAGTTTCCTCGTATGTGAAACAGTAATGACAACATCTGCCTCAAACTGGTGGCTTAAGAATTAAACAAGATCGTGTAGCTTAAGTCCTTAATACACAGACTGCAAACTGAGAATGGGTTGGGTTATTACTATTTTTCGGTTTTGTTTTGTTTTTGTTTTTCACAGGCAGAGTTAGACAATGCGAGAGAGAGACAGAGAGAAAGGTCTTCCTTCCGTTGGTTCACCCCACAAATGGCTGCTACGGTAGGCGCACTGCACCAATCCGAAGCCAGGAGCCAGGTGCTTCTCCTGGTCTCCCATGCAGGTGCAGGGCCCAAGCACTTGGGCCATCCTCCACTGCATTCCCGGGCCACAGTAGAGAGCTAGATTGGAAGAGGAGCAATTGGTACAGAATCCGGTGCCCCAAATGGGACTAGAACCTGGGGTGTCGGCGCCGCAGGCGGAGGATTAGCCTAGTGAGCCGCGGCACCAGCCAGGTTATTACTATTAATATAATGCAGTGACAATAATACAAACATATAACAAAACCCGAGAAGAATACATATAAACAAAACAAGTACTCGAGGTGGGCCTTGCAGGCAGGTCTGACTTTGCCTGCTATGTGAGGTGAGAGGGAACATATTTAACTGTGATATGTGTGCAAAAAAAGACAGAGAGATCGACCTACTTTATCCTGGCTTATTTATGAAATTATTTTAAGATCAAAGTCAGAGATTTAATAAGCAAAGAAACCAACCCAAAACAATTGCATATCCAACGTTTATCCAAACTATAAAAGGATGCATTTATCAGAACATTTTAAGATGTGGTAAATACATACATTTTGCCTATCTCCAGTTAGGTGTGCAAACTCCACCATCTCATTTCCAAACTGACTGAATATTTGGACAAATTCTTGAAAGCTGTTCACTTTCTCTAGCCGTTCCATAGTGGCCAGAACCTGCAAAACAGAGAATTTCATACTATCAGGTGATAGATGTGAGAGTGTCTGAGACAGTTAACACTGAGTGAAGAGTGTTAAAAAGGGGAAATTTCAAATTTCAGGAGAAAGCTGAGAACAAGGAGCCAGAAAAGAACAAAGAGGAAGAGGGGCTCAGAGAAGCACAAGTAGATTTAAAAGTTAGGATCATTAAGGGAATCAGTTCTTCTTTAGGAAAAAGAGATGGGCTCACCCAAAAAGCAAACTGATAAAGAGGCAAAGAAATAATGAAATACACAAAGAAGAGACTGTTTACATAACCTCGTCTGGCAAAGGTGCGAAAGGGCAGGATGACAGAAACCGAATCTTCAGAACAGGAAGGGCTGGGATGGACAGCGACCCACAGAGGCTTTAGGGTGCAGTGAGCCAGACTCCGAGGAGCCCTGGGCAGCTCGGGAAAGCGGAAGGAAGGTCATCCACAGAGTGAGGAGTGGAAAGGGAGGCCTGGGCTTTAAGAGCAGGAAAAGAGTTGGATGAGCCAGGGATTGCCTGCGTGGAATACACGAATCTCCAAGAAGCTTTGGGTGGTGGGAGGGAGTGGGGAGCGTGGGTCTGTCACAGGGTCAGCAGACTGTGTGATGTGCTTCCCTGAAGTAAAGTAAATAGATGTGAAACATATTTTCAAATATTTTTCTCTGAAATAACAGTACTGGATTAGTTTTAGTCAGACTACGATAGGTTAAAAAAACACAGATATCCTGTGTTTACTTACTTTTAATGAGGATGTGGTGGCTACTTGGCAGTGTTAATCTGCCGTGGCAGCTCAGGAAGCCCAAGCAACCAGCACAGATAAGGCCTACTGGGCCTGCACTGGACAGAACCTCTGTCTTTCACAGACAGGAAGGCTGTTATTCCTCGGGCACCGCCTGAACCACCTCTCCGGGTTTTTTTTTTTTTTTTTTTTTTTGTGTGTGTGTGTGTGTTTAAACTTATATTTCTTTAAAAGATTTATTTTATTTATTTGAAAGACAGAATCACAGAGAGAGGTCTTCCATCTGCTGGTTCACTCCCCAAATGGCTGCAATGGCTGGAGTTGAGCTGATCCAAAGACAGGAGCCAGGAGCTTTTTCCAGGTCTCCCATCTGGGTGCAGGGACCCAAGCACTTGGGCCATCCTCTGCTGCTTTCCTAGGCACGTTAGCAGGGAACTGGATCCGAAGTGGAGCAGCCAGGACTCGAACTAGCATCTGTGTGGGATGCTGGTGCTGCAGGCCGGGGTTTTAACCCACTGTGCTACAGTGCCGGCACCTAAACTAACATTTCTGCATTCATTCAACACTCATTAGGCACATCTGTCCTCAAACCGTAGTGGGACAATGCCTTCCACAGACGAATGCCCTCCCCTTTGCCTAGGGAGAGATCCAGAGAAGGAAGGAATCACTTGTGCCCTGGGTCCACAGAAGGAAGGGATCATTTGTGCCCTGGGTTCCCCAACAATCAAGGGGCATTATCTGAGAGACTAGAAGAGTTCTGGACTGAAAGAGTTTAAATCCATTGTTTTTGTTTTTGTTTTTGTTTTTCTGAAAAGTAGAGTGGCACAGAGAGAGAAATCGAGATCATCCATCTACCATCTACTGGCTCACTTCCCAAATGCCAGCAACTGCCCAGGGTAGGCCAGGCCACAGGTACCAGCTAGGAATTCCATCTAGGTCTCTGTGGGTGGCAGAAGCTCAAGCACCTAGGCCATGATGCACTGCCTCCTATGTGCATTAACAGGAAGTTGGCTGTGAAGCATGGAAGAGCCAGGACTCAAATGAGTACTCTGGTATAGAAGTGGCTTAACCTTGCTGCACCACAATGCCCAACCCTAAATGCATTCACTAAATTCTGAAATTATTCAGCAATGTTGATGGTTTACACATACAGAAATTTTTCATTGTGGATAATTATGGTTTCAGATTATTTAATTTTATCTTAAGCTTATACATTGTTACCCCTTGACTTGGAAAACTATACTTAGAAATATTTCAGTATTTTTATCAACTAGGTTCCATCATAGACATCACCATGGTATTTGGCTTTTCTTCCCACACATTACACATATTTAAAGCTTTACCATGGTCAGCATGTTAGTGCAGTGTGTTAAGCAGCTGCTTGTGATGCCAGCATCCCATGTCAGAGGGCTATTTGGATTCCCAGTGGCTCCACTTCTGATCCAGCTTCCTACTAATGCTCCTAGGAAGGCAGCAGATGATGGCCCTAGTAGCTGAGTCCCTGCCATCCATGTGGCAGACCAGGATGGAGTTTCTGGCTCCTGATTTTAGCCTGGCCTAGCCCTGGTTATTATAGCTGTTTGAGGAGTGAACCAGCAGATGGAAGCTTCCTCTCTCACTTTTCTTTCTCTTCTCTCTGTTACTCTGCCTCTCAAATAAATTAAATCTTTAAAGAATTAAGCTTTCTCTTTAAAAATATTAAAGCTTCTATCAATAAGCCTCAACAAGGGGATAATGGCTTTCTGAGAAGAAATATTATTTGCATTCAAAAGTTTAGGCCCTTGGAGCTGGTGCTGCGGCACAGTGGATAAAGCCACCGCCTATAGCATCAGCATCTCATATGGGCACCGATTTGAGTCTCAGCTGCTCCACTTCTGATCCTCCTCCCTGCTAATGTGCCTGGGAAAGCTGTAGAAGATGGCCCAAATCCTTGGTCCCCTGCACCCATGTGGGAGACCCAGAAGAAGCTCCAGACTCTTAGCTTCAGATGGGCCCAGCTCCAGCCATTACAGCCATTTGAACCATCAGATAAAAGACCTCCCTCTCTCTCTCTGTGGCTGTGACTCTTTGTAACTTTGCCTTTCAAATAAATAAATAAATATATCTTTAAAAAATTCAGCAATTATATGTGTAGAAGAAACACTTTTAAATTACAGACATTTAGAGTTATAAACAATTATAACAGACAACCATCGCCAGATTACCAGCCAATTATCCTACAAACATTTCTGAACAACTCTGAAAGACCAAAGTATAGCAACAACAGAAAGGCATATACCTTATTTCTTGATGCTATTATCTGTTTGATGACGACTCGGTCTGCAAGCAACAAAACCTTTGTTACTGAAGAAAGAAGTAATCTTGCAGCCTTTATAACTCCTGTTTTGTCTGTAAAAACTGTGATCTGGCCATCAGATTCTGGATGATTCAAGTTGGTTACGTCTGTAAGTGCTGCAATTGTTTCTCCTAAGAGAAAGGGGATGGGGAAGTTAAATTGGGAATAAGACACAATTAAACTAAAATCCAGACTTTCATCTAATTGTCAAGGCGATATACATGATGGGGAGAAACTCAGCTCTGGAGTCTTGCTTCAGGAACAAGAAACAGCTTTGCTTTGATGATCATGGGGATTACCCTAGAAAGCTTTGTAATGATAAAAATAATAGCACACTCGAGAACATGGTGAATGTTTGCCTTTGCCCTGTTTGAAAAGCAAGATAAATTTTGTTTCCAACAGTATGACCAACTACACAAGCTAAAAGCCTTCTGCTCTAAAGACATTAGAGAAAAAGAAAAGAACCTGAAACTAAAGCAGTAAGCAGGTGCCAGGGCTTGGGTGGGTGCAGGGCCAGGGGAACTGAGAAGGATTCCCCCCTAGTCACCACAACCTCAGGGGGCTTGCATTTTTAGGGACATCCAAGGAGAGTAGAAAGACGAGGCATTGGGCCCCAAAGGATAACTAACCTCTTCAGTGACGAGGAGGATCGACACAGAACAATAAGCAAGTGTATCTGTTGGTCAGCCTAGACCCTGGGCAAAAAAAAAGCTTTCCTCCTGAGAATTCACATCATGGGCAAAAAATTCTCATCTTCACTGTTGCTATCTGACCTTCTGATTTGTATACAGCAACTCTCCATCAACACAAGAATACAAATGATTGCTCTCCTCAAAGATGAAACCAGGTTATAATATTCTCCAAACCTCCTTACTGCTATAAGATTTTGAAAATTAAAAAAAAAGTTTCCATCATCTTGAAGTATTCAAGATAATTTTTAAAGTCCTAAATAATCCTACATGCATAGTGCATTAGTTTTCTCACAAAAACCTTGTCCACCCTATTGAATACATACAATCATGTTTCATCCACCCATAGCCTAAGGATTTTGAGGAAAAGTATTGGAATTTCAATAGACAGAACACAGGGTATGATAAAAAGTCAATGTTCTGAAAGATCAATTTGCTGGGAGCATAAAATGGATTGGAACAGAGAGACTCAAGCCATTTCAACTGTGGGTATGACATGGGAAGAACTTATTAGGATAGCAACCATAGAAATATAAAGAAGATGACTGAGGAGATATTGAGGAAAGAAAACATAAATTAGTGCCTGACCAATTTTAAGAAGGAAAGGAAGAATGAGAAATGGCTTGGAGGTTGTGAAAGTAAGTCACTTAGGGGCTAGCACTGTGGAATAGTGGGTTAACCCACCACCTGCCATGTCAGCTTCCCATAGGGGTGCCAGTTTGATTCCTGTTTACTCCACTTCCAATCCAGCTCTCTGCTAACACACCTGGGAAAGTACATGGGACGAGAGATGATAAACTTCATGTCAGACAACAGAGGTTTCAAATGACACAGGAATACAAGCAAGATAAGCCACTAGATGTGGCTGATGCTCTGCCAACAGATGATGTTTATGGTCAGCTCTAGGCTGATTCTCAACCACCCCAGCTGCTGGCATTCACTTCCTTTATAGCAGAGGTGAGGCCATGGCAGTTAGTTAGAAAAGAACTGCTTCACATTTTCCCCGTCCTTCCCCCTTAGGGAAGCCAGCTGCAAGTCATAAGCAGCCCCTAATAAGTAGAGGCAGAGTGGTGCGGAAGCAAGGCCTCAGGCCGGCTGCCCCCAGGGAAGGCTCACCTAGGTGGAGGGGCCTGGAAGCAGATCCTGTCAGTCAACCAAGCCATCAGGTAACTGAGGTCCAGCCCACACCTGGCCTGCACCCTTGGGAGACAGAGTGACAAGAACCAGAACTACCCAGGTAAGCTCTCCCTGATTCCTGACCTTCAATAACTATGTGAGAGAATAAATGTGGCTTTAGGTTGCTAAGCTTGGGTTAATTTGTTACATAGCAATTGGTAACCAATGCAAAGTTTCCATTGCAAAATATACAGAGAACAAAACTGCTTCCAACTAAATCTTTAGACACATATAACAATTAACTGTCCACATTCTATGAGCAATAGCTAAAAGGACGAAAATGTTGCCTCTATTCCTCTGGAAAACATTAATGTTTCCTGTAGTTCACAGTTACCAAAGATACTACATGCGAACCTGACGATAGGGCACTGTTGAACCTTTCCTTTGTCTGATTAAAGAAGGCACTGAACTCACAAGTACAGGATGGTAACATTGGATCAGCTCCACCAACCTGGGCAAAAGCTCCCTTAGCATTATAAAGATGTCTGGGGCTGGGGCTGTGGCTTAGCAGGTAAAGCCGCTGCCCGCGGTGCCGGCATCCCATATGGGCGCCAGTTTGAGTCCTGGCTGCTCCACTTCCAATCCAGCTCTCTGCTATGGCCTGGGAAACCAGTAAAAGGCAGCCCAAGTCTTTGGGCCCCTACATCTGCGTGGGAGACCTGGAAGACGCTCTCGGCTCCTGGCTTCGGATCGGCGCAGCTCTGGTCATTGCAGCCAATTGGGGAGTAAACCAGCAGATGGAAAACCTCTCTCTCTCTCTTTGTAACTCTTTCAAATAAATAAATTAATCTTTAAAAAAAATTATAAAGATGTTCAAAATGCACAATGTTCAGAAATTACTTTCCTGAAAAAGCCACAAAGTTGTCATATAGCTTCATGGCTGCCTTTTTTAATTTATTATATTCAACTAACCAGTGTTATATCTTTTATTTTTTTATTTTATTATTTTTTTTTTTTTGACAGGCAGAGTGGGTAGCGACAGAGAGAGACAGAGAGAAAAGTCTTTCTTTTCCGTTGGTTCACCCCACAATGGTCACTGCGGCCGGAGCACTGCGCTGATCTGAATCCAGGAGCCAGGTGCTTCTCCTGGTCTCCCTTGTGGGTGCAGGGCCCAAGGACCTGGGCCATCCTCCACTGCACTCCTAGGCCACAGCAGAGAGCTGGCCTGGAAGAGAAGCAACCAGGACAAAATCCGGTGCCCCGACCAGGACTAGAACCCGGTGTGCTGGCGCCGCAGGCAGAGGATTAGCCTATTGAGCCATGACGCCGGTCATGTTATATCTTTTAAAAAATATATTTTATTTATTCAAGAGGTAGAGTTACAGAGAGAGGGAGAGACAGAGAGAAAGGTCTTCCATATACTGGTTCACTCCCCAAATGGCTGCAGCAGCAGCCAGAGCTTGGCCTATCTGAAGCCAGGAGTCAGGAGCTTCGTCCATGTCTACCACACAGGTGCAGGGGCCCAAGCAGCTGGGCCTTCTTCCACTGCTTTCCCAGGCCATAGCAGAGAGCTGGTCTGGAAGAGGAGCAGCCGGTACACGAATCAGCACCCATATCAGATGCTGGTGCAGCAAGTGGAGGCCTAGCCGACTATGCCACAGCACCAGCTCCCATGTTATATCTTAATGTAAAATCCAAAAGTCAATCAAACACAGCTATTTGCTAAACTTTCAAATGAAATCTAAACCTTGCTTGGTTGCCAAGTAAAAAGTAAAAATACAACGCAGGAGTTCAACAAAGGGGAGGAAGAATAAAAAGTAGGGGCGCTGTGGCATAGCAGGTAAAGCTGACACCTATGATGCCAGCATCCCATGTGGGCACCAGTTCATGCTCCACTTCTGATCCAGCTCCCTGATAATGGCCTGGGAAAAGCAGCAGCAGATAGCCCAAGTACTTGGGCCTTTGCCACCCACATGAGGGACCTGGAAGAAGCTCTTGGCTCCTGCCTGGCCCAGCACTGGCCATTGCAGCCATCTTGTGAGTGAACCAGTGGATGAAAGATTCTCTCTCTCTCTTTCTTCTTCCTTCCTCCCTCCCTATAACTCTGAGTTTCAAATAAATGCAATCTTTAAAAAAGTAATAACTAAAATGACGATATTTATTGAGCATTATATCAAAATAACTCTATAAACACAAACAACCCCATTTTATAGATGAGAACCCTGAAGCTTTGAAAAGTTTAATGGCACAGTATTACATGGTTAATAGCACAATGTCATATGACTAGCAGTAGAAGGATTGAGATTGAAATCCCTACTCTTGCTTCAATCAAGATTTGCAAGACACAATAATATGAAGAACACCCCAACATTTGCTGGTGAATTGTCCATTGTATTATGTAATGTCTGTTTTATGAGTGCCCACACGATAATTTTAGTGCCAGGAAAAATTCTCTTTCTCCTCTTACAAGCTGGTTTGTTTCCTTTTGACAAACAATGAGAATTATATAACTCGCTGTTTCCCACACTTTTGTCTTCCCTTCCAGGAAGTATAAAGATAAATTTCATGCTTAGTTAAAATAATCAGGTTTGCCAAAGTATCTAGCATGTTTATTTTTATCTCCCATTTTAATGGGTTTATTGAACATGCCTTTTAATGTGAGCTATTATAAATCCTTTTTATAAGTGGGAAATTTGAATTATGAATAGAAATTATGAATAGAAAAAGGCTATGTCCCCTGCTTCCCACATAAAACCTATCCCCTGTTCCAGTAACTGCTGGAAACCCAAGTGAGCCCAGAATTCTCTCTTTCCTTTAGTCAACAACCCAGTTCCGTCTATCTTAATGACTATTTTCTGTACTCATCCTGCTCTTTATAGTCTTTGTCTTGGTCTAGCTGGTAAGTCTCCATATTAATCTCCCTCCCTTCAGTCTCAACCCCTTTCAACCTGTCCTCCCTCATTTGTTTCCTCCATACTACCAGAAAGATTTCTAATACAAAACAATATGTCTTTCATCTGGCTTAAAATTCCTTGGTGACTTTCTGTTATCTACAGAGTAACACCTACGTCACTCCTGTAACACGCAGGACCATGTATGACCTGGTTGGTCCCTCCATATTTACTCAGCCTTATTACACCCACTTCCTTCCCTTGACAACCCAAACACCTGCTCCTCCATCAGCGGTTGTCCATTGCAGGAAATGACACCATCATTTACCTAGCTGTTCATATCCTGGAATTATCTATGACTCTTCTTACTGTCACATCTCACGTTTAACCCATCAACAAATCCCATCAGCTCCATCTTGACAATATTTCCAAATGTAACCACCTTCCACTTCCACTGCCTCAGATGTTATCACATAGTCAACATCACCATCGTCTATCATCTGGACCACAACAACCACCCCTTGTTTCTCTGACTGTACCCTCACACCCCATAAAATCTATTCTCTGCACGGAATAGTTATCCTTTTCAAATACAAATGAGATTGTATCACTGCCTGTACAAATCCTCCCACTAGCCACCCAATGTAGTTAGAACAAAGTCCTAACTTCCTATCATTGCCTGAAGGCCAGACTCATTCTCGTTCTTCTCCTTGCCTGGTTTGCCCCTGCCCCAGGCATTCACATAGCAGATCCAAATTTCACTGGCAGTCTCTGCTCTAATATTCCTTCCTTAGATCTTATATCTCAGTAGTTCTCAAACAGGAGTCTTTTAGACTCCCAAAGACAGGCAGCAATGTCTGGACACAGCTTTGGTTGTCCACTGGGAGCTAGTAAGTAGACACAAAGGATGTCGCTAAACCTTCCACAGTGCACAAGACAACCCCTGATAACAAAGAATTATCCAGCTCCAAGTGTAAATAGCATCAAAGTCAAGAAACCCTGCCCGCTCCAAATTAACACCAGGTGGGTCTCCTTGCCCTTTCCCAACTTTCTTTCTTCATGATAACTGTCACCACCTGGTATTACATACTTACTTATTGTTTATGGTCCATCTCCATCACTAGAATGCAAGTTTCACAAGGACAGACTTTTGACAGATTTGTACATGACAATCTCCCACAGCCTCAAATGCCTAGTAATAGCCAGCAATCAGTAGACATTTATAGAAAGAATAAATAGATTAATAACACTTCAACAAACTATTCATAGCCCTCAAAACACCTCAGGATCCTGTGTCACCAACCATAGAAAATTGTAAAAAACCATCAAGTTGGAAGTCACTAAGATCTGTTTGCGGGGCAGGTGCTGTGGCATAGTGGGTAAAGCCACTGCCTGCAGTGCCCGCATCCTATGTGGGCACCAGTTCAAGTCCTGGCTGCTCCACTTCCAATCCAGCTCTCTGTCGTGGCCTGGGAAAACAGTGGAAGATGGCCCAAGTCCTTGGGCCCCTGCACCCACTTGGGAGAACTGGAGGAAGTTCCTGGCTCCTGGCTTCAGATCGGCACAGCTCTGGCCATTGCAGCAATCTGGGAAGTGAACCAGCAGATGGAAGACCTCTCTCCCTCTGCCTCTCCTTCTCTCTCTGTGTAACTGTTTCAAATAAATAAGTAAATCTTAAAAAAAAAAAAATTTGTTTGCTGTAGCGTTTTATTTCCATTTCCTACATGTGGGAGGTAGGATAAAAGCCCTTTGATGCCCTTTGAGGGCAAAGTCCACGCCTCACACGTGTCTGCAGCCCTCATATCTCAGTGGCTGGTGAGGAGGATGGCAGATCACTATACTAACCAGTGGAAGAGTAACTATTTCAAATTCAGGACTTGAGCCAGAAAAGTGCAATAGTCCTGGAAGCTAATCCAGGCCTTTCTTGCCCTAGGTATCCACAATCAGAGCGTTAAAAAGCATAATGAATGCACATCTTTACTCAAATGAAACAAAAATTTATCATATCTCAAGAATTAAAAATGATACAAGTACGCTTCACGATCAACATCCACATACCTGCTTGCTTAGCTTCGATACAGGCAATATTTATCTCTTCTTTCAAATCCCGGTTTTCATTGGCTATAGCTTCCCCTACTTTGACAAATCTTCCAACTGCCAAGTTCACAGCTTGTCCGACTCGCTGAATTGCTTGCAGAGTTTTATCAGACTTTTTGGTATTATCTTTATGATTAATAAGGGTAGTGATCTAAAAATAGAGGATAAAAGCAACTTGCTGAAGTATCTTTTTTAAAGGCTGTGTCACAGAAGCTAAGAAAAGTAAGTGCAGCACACTGGATTACCCCAATAAACCAAATGGACGGTTTTAGAGGTTCCAACCAGAGACACACAGCCAACAAAGCATCCCACATCATTCCTCCCTCCGGACAAGGTTTCCGTTAGTTTCAATTCTAAGTTCACGAGAGAAGTTTACAGGGGCATATAGTTCCAGAGGCCCTCCAGATGTTTCAGTGAATCGTAAAGACAGGAGGAAAGTAGAAGTGGGCAGGTCATGACTTTCACAGATCCCACAGGAAACCCGAGTTTCCCATCTAGCCTCCTCTACTACGTCTCCGGCTACTGCGTCTCTCCCCTTTCTTTCCGCCCCGCTGCCACCAGGATGCACAGAGTGTATGGAACAGCCCTTGTGCCATACATGTTGACTCAATTAACCAGATACTTCACAATCTATGTTTTACATTTCTCTAACTTTCGCTGCACCAGACTCAAAGTAAACCAAATACTTGCCCCCAGGCCCAGAAATAAAATTTAAAAGTTGACAAGTTCAACTCATTGAAACAAATGTAAATCTTCAAAATGTTTTAGAAAACTAGTATATGAAGTATGCTGATATATAAAAAGAAGCTACCAAAGAATGTTGCATGCAGTAATGACTCAAACAGTTAGGTCCCTGCCACACATGTAGGAGACTTTGTTTGGATTCCCAGCTCCTAGCTTTGGCCCGGCCCAAGCATTACAGGCATTTAGGGAGGGAACCAGTGGACAGAAGTTCTTTCTCTCTCTCCGCCTTTCCCAATACGCCACAGCACCGGCCCTACCCCTCATGTTTTGTCTCTCCCTCATGCACCCACCTGCCTTTCCAACTTCTGCCATATTACAACACACCACAACACCATCACCAGATGTGGCCACCAGATCTTGGACCCCCAAGCCTCCAAAGTCACAAGCCAAAACAAAACTCTTTTCTTGATAAATTACCCAATTTCAGGTGTTCTGTTACAGCAATAGAACACAGACAAAGCAACACTCAAGCAATACCAGGGAGAGCCGCACAAGGGTAAGAAACTACTGCCTCTTGGCAACAGGCAGCTGAGTGAATTTTGGAGAAGATTCTCCAGGCCCAGTCACCTCTGGATTTCTGCAGACCCAGCCAAGCATTCCTATTTCAATTTCATGAGGGACTTTAATCCAAAACCATGAAGCAAGCCACCCCAGAATTCTTTTTTTAAGGATTTATTTATTTATTTGAAAGGCAGAGTTACAGAGCGAGAAGGGGAGACAGAGAGCGAGCTTCCTTCCATTGGTTCACTCCCCAAATGGCTGCAATGGCAGGGGCTAGACCAGGTTGAAGCTATGATCCTGGAACTCCATCTGGGTCTCACACATGCAGAGGCCCAAGCACTTGGGCTGTCTTCTGTTGCTTTCCCAGACGCATTAGCAGGGATCTGGATCAGAAGTGGAGTAGGGGCCAGTGCTGTGATGTAACAGGTAAAGCCACTGCCTACAAGACCCACATCACATATGGGCACCAGAGTCCCAGCTGCTCCACTTCTGATCCAGCTTCCTGCTAACGCACCTGGGAAAGTAGTGGGAAATGGCATGAGGACTTAGGCCCCTGCACCTATATGGGAGACCTGGAAGAAGCTCCAGGCTTCAGACTGGCCCAACTCCATTGTGGCCATTTGGGGAGTTAACTATCAAAAGAAGATCTCCCTCTCCTTCTCTGTCTTTTTCTCTCTGTGTGTCTACCTGTCTTTCTCTCTCTCTCTCTCTCTGTGCTTCTCCTTCTGTGTAACTCTTAATTTCAAATAAATAAATAAATATTTAAAACAGAAAACAGTATGGAAGTCAAAAATAAAATAAAATAAGTGGAGCAGGCAAGACTCAAACTAGTCCCCATATAAGATGCCCATGTTACAGGTGGCAGCTCAACCCACTACACCACAATGCCAGCTCCCACCCAGAATTCTTGACCCAAAGAAGCTATAATAAATATATGCTATTTTAGGGCACCAAATCTGGAATAATTTGTTCTGCATCAATAGATAACTAATACAGATTTTGCTACAAGGTCTAGAGTGATGTCATAACCTAAAATATGGCAGTGACTTTGAAACCAGGCAATGGAGGGTGATTGGTCTTTTTTTTTTTTTTTTTTTTTTTGACAGGCAGAGTGGACAGTAGAGGGAGATAGAGAGAAAGGCTTTCCTTTTTGCCGTTGGTTCACCCTCCAATGGCCGCCGCGGTAGGCGCTGTGCGGCCAGCGCACCGCGCTGATCCGATGGCAGGAGCCAGGTGCTTCTCCTGGTCTCCTATGCGGGTGCAGGGCCCAAGCACTTGGGCCATCCTCCACTGCACTCCCTGGCCACAGCAGAGAGCTGGCCTGGAAGAGGGGCAACCGGGACAGGATGGGTGCCCTGACTGGGACTAGAACCCGGTGAGCCAGCGCCGCAAGGCGGAGGATTAGCCTAGTGAGCCGCAGCGCCGGCTAGGGTGATTGGTCTTTAAGCAAACTTTGTAGAAACTTGCTGACCTCTGAGAAAGGTGACTTACATTGGGCTACTAAAGCAAAAATACGTGAGACTGGGTAATCTACAAAAAACCAGAAGTTTATTGCTTACAATTCTGGCAGTTTAGAAGTCTAAGGTCAAGGTGTCAACAGATTCAGAGTCAGTGAGGGCCCATTCCTCATAGCTGATACATTCTGTGTCCTCACATGGCAGAAGACAAAAGAGGTTGCCTCAAGATAAAAATATTGGGATCCAGAGTTGTGCAGTAGTGGGTAAATGCCACCACTTGTAATGCCAGCATCCCATATGGGCATGTCCCAGCTGCTCCATTTCCAATCCAGCTCTCTGAAAATGGCCTAGGAAAAGCAGCAGCAGATGACCCAAGTGTTTGGGCCTCTGCCACCCACCTGGGAGATCTGGAAGAAGCTCCTGGCTTCCGCCTGGCCCAGCCCTGGCCATTGCAGCCATCTAGGGAGTGAACCAGTGGATGGAAGATATCTCTCTCTCTCTCTCTCACCTGCCTTTCAAATAAATAAATAATTCTCAAAAAAAAAAAATTAAAAGTACTAATCCTATTTGTGAGGATCCTTCATGATCTAACCACCTGAGAGGGCTACTATATAGGCTGGTGCTGTGGCGCAGTGAGTTAATACCCTGACCTGAAGCACCTGCATCCATATGGGTGCCAGTTCGAGACACAGCCGCTCCACTTCTGATCCAGCTCTCTGCTATGGCCTGGAAAGCAATGGAGGATGGTCCAGGTCCTTGGGCCCCTGAACCCGCATAGGAGACCTGGAAGAAGCTCCTGGCTTCAGATCGGCACAGCTCCAGCTGTTAAGGCCATCTGGGGAGTGAACCATCGGATGGAAGACCTCTCTCTCAATTTCTCTCTCTGTGTAACTCTGACTTTCAAATAAATAAATAAATCTTTTAAAAAAAATCACTATGGAGATAAAGCTGCAACTTGGGGGGACACCAACATTCAGACCATAGCAGAAGCTATGGTTAAAACTTAAAGGAAAATGGAAAAAATATTATTGGAAACTCGAGGGGAAAAGGACCCTTGTTATACAGTGATAGAAAGTCATCCTCAGTAACATGGAAAGCAGTGGTCTACCTAAGATTTCAAGGCAGACTTTGAAGGTGCTACCTGGTTTCTTCTTGCTGCTTACAGTAAAATGTATGAGAAAAAAGTAAAATTAAGGGAAACACTGTTAAATAAAAACAAGCCAGAACTTGCTGGCTTTGAAAAGTCCTATCTTCTCCAGATGGCTTCCAGGCAAAAATATATAAAATCCAGCACACGGTCAAGACAGCAAGATCTAAAGGTGATGCTTAGGGTGTGACGATGCAATCAGGATCTCAGAAAGATCCAAGGGGGTGCTGCTGTTAACCATTCAGATGGAAAAGTAGGTTTCCTAAGAAGCTGGAAGGTGCAGTCCCCCACAGAAGCACAAGTTAGAGAAGAGTTTACCTTGCATATGGCTCAGAGGAGACCAACAAAATTAACATAATTGTATCAACAGAAACACCACCTGCTCAGACTGAAAGGGAGAGATCAACACAAAAATGAAAGGCAGCTTTTGTATCCCAAGCTTCCACAGGCAGGCACCAGGGTGAGCAAACTATGCAGCTACAACCAGGGGTTACCTTTCTCGGTAATGGTGACTCAGAGGGCAGCACCAAGAGCCTTCGAGAATTATCCCCAGGACTTGAGTCTTAATCAAGGAGCAGCCAATTTGGGCCCGGGCAGTGGATTCAATTGTCCCCATTTTTGGACACAAGTGGTGGCAGTTACCCCCATATGTCCAATTTCCCGTTTTATGAACCAAACAGCTTGGGATATACCGGATATACCGTATGTTATCCCATAGCTGAATGGAGTAACACTTCAGGAATTCCTACAGATTAAAAAAAAACAAAAAAACAAAAAACACCTGGTTTAGGTGCCATCATCCTGCGTTTCCTGCTAATGCACTTTTAGGAGGGTCGGGCTGAGGGGAGGCTGCTTGCAGGTGGGAAGAAGTAACCAACCTGTGGCCAGCAGTCAGTGTGGTCATCCCAAAGTGCGTCCACAAATTCTGTGCTATTCCTCCTTTCGGGAGGTCGGCTCTCGCTCCCCTCTCCCTGAGTGCAGAATAAACTTAGTCACCAGCTTCTAACAGAATGAAGTGGAAATGACAGGATGCTGCCACTTTTGAGGCCAAGTCCCTCTCCAGATACAGAACCTGCTAGCAATCTGATCTCCTACTACCCAGCCTCTAACACTGTGAGAGATAAATTTCTGTTGTTCAAGCCTTTTAAGTATTTTTTATTACAGTTGCACAGACTAAGATGGTTCTATTTATCAAATCCTTTACATAGTGTTATAAATTTCCAATTATAAAGAAAAGATCCTGCAATTAGGCTGAAGTGCCAAGTATTGTTCAGTTCCCACACACGCACTTGGCTTTTATCACAAGCATCCTCCCCAGTGCATAATTAGGTGTGGCTGTCTTCCTCTGACTTGAGGCAGTGTGGAAAATGTTCACTCCAAATACAGATAGGTATGCCTTTAAACTTGGCTCTGAGAGGACCTATGGTAACTAATAAATTTCCTTACTAAAGGGTCTACTTATAACCTAAAATTGGTTTCAAATGTTTTAAAAGGGAGGTTGTTCAAAAGTTCTATGTACATGCTGCTTATTAAAAAAGAAAAAATGGGGGCTGGCACTGTGATGCAGTGGGTTAAAGCCCCAGCCTGCAGCACCAGCATTCCATATGGCACCAGTTCAAGTCCTGGCTGCTCCACTGCCAATCCAGTTCCCTGCTAATGTGCCTGGAAAAGCAGTGAAGGAAGATCCAGGTCCTTGGACCCCTGCACCCATGTGGAAGACCAGGAAGAAGCTCCTGGCTTCAGATCATCTCAGCTCTGGCTGTTGTGGCCATATGGAGAGTGAACCAGTAAATGGAAGACCTCTCTTTCCCTCTCGTTCTGTAACCCTGTCTTTCAAATAAATAAAATAAATCTTAAAAAAAAAATGGGAGATGGGGCCGGCGCCATGGCACAGTAGGTTAGTCCTCTGCCTGCAGTGCCAGCATCCCATATGGGTGCCAGTTCTAGACCAGGCTGTTCCTCTTCCAACCCAGCTCTCTACTGTAGCCTGGGAAAGCAGTGGAGAATGGCCCAAGTGCTTGGGCCCCTGCACCCACATGGGAGACGAGGAAGAGGCATCTGGCTCCTGGCTTCATATCCACGCAGCTCTGCCTTTGTAGCCATTTGGGGAGTGAACCAACAGAAGGAAGATCTTTCTCTCTGTCTCTTTCTCTCACTGTCTGTAACACTACCTCTCAAATAAAATATTTTTTTTAAAAAATGGGAGCAGGCATTTGATAAAACAGTGAAGACACTGGGATGCCCACATCCCACAGCAGGGTACCTAGGTCCGAGTCCCATGTCCTCTCCAGACTCCAGCTTCCTGTTAATGCACACCCTGGAGACAACAGATGACAGCCTAAGTACCTGGGTCCCGGCCACCCACGTGGGAGATCTAGACTGACTTCCTAGCTTCTGACTTTGGACTGGCACAGTCCTGGTTATTGCAGGCACTTGAAGAGTGAATCAGCAGCAATGGGAAGATTGACATCTCTCTCTTTCTCCTTCAAATAAATAACAAATAAATACAATTTTTAAAAAACTTTAAATGGGGCATATAGGAAAGACTCAAGAAAGAAAAATCAGGGGTGGGTACTGTGGTAGAGCAGGGTAAGCCACTGCTTGGGACTCCTGCAGAGCCAGCTAAGAGTTGGACTCCGCCACTTCTGATCTAGCCTCCTTCTAATGCATACTGGGAGGCAGCAGACATTGGCTCAACTGCCTGGGGTCCTGCCACGCACATAGGAGACCCAGGCTGCTGGATTTGGCCTGGCTCATCTCTGGCTGTTAGAGGAATTTGGAGAGTGAACCAGCAGATGGAAGAGCTATCTTCCCCCTCTCTTTCTCTCTCTCTCTCTCTCTTCCCCCTCCCCTGTTTCAAGTAAATGAAAAATAAACATTTTTTTAAAGAGAAAGAAAAATCACCCATAATTCTACTACCTGTGAGCATTTTGGCACAATTCATCCCAGTCTTATTTTATACATACATACATATACATATAAACAGTTTCACAAAATTAACATAGAATTTCAATTTCCTTATCATGCAAAAAAAAAAAAAAACTAGCTGATATTTATTAAACACAATAGTACCAGGCATGAGTCAATATGTTCTCCATGTATGAATTCATAATGCTTATAACTCTAGTATCTAATAGATGTATCATTAGGTTGCTACCCTCATTTTACATATAAAGAACTGAAATTTGAAAGGTCAGGTCACCAAGCCAGGAAGTTGCCTATATTCATTTTTTAAAATTTGTTTTTATAGAAAGCTTTTATTTAATAAATATAACTTTCATAAGTACAACTAGAAGTTGCCTATATTCGTTATCATTACCCTCCTCCCCTTCTTCCTAGGACTGTGCCAAGGATCAAGGGAAAGTCAGCTAGTGAGAGTGTTTTGTCAAATGTGCTGTGCCAAATAACATATGAGCTATAATGCTACAAAAATAGGAGGCATATTAAACAGGCAGTCACTACCTGCCGCCGCCTTAACAGACAGCTCTTAGAGATTGTTTGAGGATGCCCAATTGAAGCAGAAAAGAGGGCAGAGAAGGCATCTGTGGGGGAAGAAAGAGGATCTGATGTACCGCAGTCTGCTGTGGAGTGGAGAACAGAGTCACCTGATACCTCCCAACGAAGGGCATCGAGTGCAGGCCATCCCCCTGGTGCAGAGCAGGGACTCTGCTATCCCTCGTGGCGCGGGTTTGAATTCTGCTCCAGTATGTGAGCACGGGGCAAGTGACCTAACCTGTCTATGACTCTGCTCAATCTGTGAAAATGGGGATACTAATAGCACTCAGGTTGTATGGTGATCAAGGGAACAAATAAATGAGTAAACAGCAAGCACCATACTCAGAAGAGTAAGCATTATATGATTGTCTCTGATAGCACTATATAATCATTAGCTATTATTACACTGGTTAGATGGTGACCATCTCTGTTCTTTCTGCATGTTTGTAATGTTTCCCTATTCTCTGCAATAACTCAAATTAAACCCTTGACTGAAATGGACTTTCTTAAAAGTTTACTTACTTATTTTGTGCTAAGGCAAGACATCAAGTAAAGAAGTCCCGGAGGGAAAAAAGAATGAAGCCCAATCCCCTAGGACCTGAGGAACAGTCTAGAGGCCAGAAAGAGAAGTTCATCTCCTGGCGTAACTCATTTTTAAATTCTCAAAATTATACGAATTTAAAAATTAGCCATAGAAAACAATATGGGGGAGGGGTGCTGGCTGGCATTGTGGCATAATGGGTCAAGCCGCCACCTTTGACGTCGACATCCCATATGGGTGCCGGTTCATGTCCCAGCTGCCCTACTTCTTCTCCAGCTCCCTGCTAATGCACCTGGGAAAGCAGCAGAGGATGGCCCAAGTGCTGGGGGGAGACCCAGAACAGGTTCTTGGCTCCTGGCTTCAAATCGGCCCAGCTCTAGCTGTTGTGGCCATTTGGGGAGTAAACTAGTAGATGGAAGATATCTCTCTCTGTAACTCTGTCTTTCAAATAAATAAATTAATCTTAAAAAAAAAAAAAGAAAGAAAACAATATGGAAGTAAACACACCAATCACAACACTATGTTTTCCAAAAGGCAGAAAGAAAGCATTCCACTCACAAATCCTTTTACTTTTAAATGTTATGGTTTATCCCTGCAATTAAAAAACATGCATGAGCCGGCGCCATGGCTCAATAGGCTAATCCTCCGCCTTGCGGCGCCAGCACACCGGGTTCTAGTCCCGGTTGGGGCACCGGATTCTATCCCGGTTGCCCCTCTTCCAGGCCAGCTCTCTGCTGTGGCCCGGGAGTGCAGTGGAGGATGGCCCAAGTCCTTGGGCCCTGCACCCGCATGGGAGACCAGGAAAAGCACCTGGCTCCTGGCTTCAGATCAGCACTGTGCGCTGGCCGCAGCGGCCATTGGAGGGTGAACCAACGGTAAAAGAAGACCTTTCTCTCTATCTCTCTCTCTCTCACTGTCCACTCTGTCTGTCAAAAATAAAAAAAAAATTTAAAAAAAATGCACACACACACATATCAACAAATACAAATCAGCAAAGGGCAGAGAAGGGCCTTAACTGCTCTCTTCACCCTTAACCTAGGACAAAGTAGACTGAAATGGGAAAATGATGAAGCCATCTTAGAAATGTACAGGGTGTACACTATGGTAAATGGAGGAAGTCCATCATTGACAGGAAAAGACTAGTAGGTAGCAGAATCACATTCCACACCAGGGTAGAGCTGCCTGATGCCCTTCTACCCTTCTTTGGGTAGAAGTCTGCTAAGACTGGGAGTGGGAGTTTGGACAGCAGGGGTGAAGTTATTATAAGGAGGGGGAAGAGATGCTCTGCAAAGAACATGTTTGGTTCTTAGTTCAGAGCTTTCCAAAATAATCATCTGAATTATAAAATACACCACATATGACATACATATGGACAACTTAAATAAATGAAGACCTATGCCTCTCCCTCACCAAGCTTAAGAAACAATGTCCACACCTCTGACAGCCCACGTGCCTAGTAAGCTCCTCCCTGTCCACATCAACTCTCTGCCTGACTCCAACAGCAAACACTGTCCTGGGGTTTTCCTCTTTTGGATGTCCCCCTCCACGCCACTCTGGCTGGAGGTCCTTCATTCTAACAAATACTTTTAAATCTCAAAAAAACAAAAAACAAAAAAACACTGTCCTGATTTTGTGCTTGTCATTCCTTTATTGTTACTAATGCACATATTAATATAATCCTAAATGAGACATGGTTTAGTTATACCTAGTTTTAAACATTTTTTTTTCTTTTTTTTTTTTTTTTTTTTTTTTTTTTTGACAGGCAGAGTGGACAGTGAGAGAGAGAGACAGAGAGAAAGGTCTTCCTTTTGCCGTTTGCTCAACATGGTTTTGGGGCTCATCTATATTGATAATTATAGCTGTGATTCATTCATTTCACTGATATACACTATCTCATTGTATGAATATAGCACAACTGACCTAAACATTCTACTGCATAGTTTCCAGTGTGTTGCCATCAGAAATAAAAAAAAATAAAAATTAAAAAAAAAATGCTGTCCATATTCCAATCCATTTCTGTAGTCCATGTGCAGGGGATACCTAGAGCTATAGATAATACCTGCCTTCTGTCTTACTAGATTTCGCCAAACTCTTCCAAAATGGTTATACCATTGACATGTCTACCATCTCCTCATCCATCACCAGCACTTCTCATTCTGGCTTAGCTTCTACTTCACTGATTTCTAATGAAGTTGAACAGCTTTTCACATATCTTTTAACTATTTGTTTTCTCTACAGCAACACAACTATTTGTTTGATCAATTTTTTTAACAGATCTATTTATCTATTTGAAAGAGTTACAGGGAAGGAGAGGCAGATGCAGGGGTTGGGGGATAGAAGAGAGATCTTTCATCTGCTGGTTCACTCCCCAAATGTTCACAATGGTCAGGGCTGGGCCAGGCTGATGCCAGGAGCTTCTCCTAGGTCTCCCACACGGGTGCAGGGGCCCAAGGACTTGAACCATCCTCTGCTGCTTTCCCAGGCCATAGCAGAGAGCTGGATCAGACATGGAGTAGTCAGGACTCAAATATGGGGTGTGGCAGGCAGCAGCTTATCCCACTATGTCACAGTGCCAGCACCCTCTGTGATCAATTTTTAATGGCTAATTTTTATATTTTTGACTCAATGAAGTAGTCCTTTATTTATTCTTGGTACCATGAGTCATTTGGTGGTTATCCAGGTGTCAATCATAATCTCTCACTTTGTGGCTTATTCTTTCACCTGTATAATGTGTTTGGATGAAGAAGTTCTTCATTGTACTGAAATTGAAGTTGTCAATCTTTGTTTAGAGTGTGTACTTTTGGTGTATTAAGAAATCCTTGGCCGGCGCCGTGGCTTAACAGGCTAATCCTCCGCCTTGCAGCGCCGGCACACCGGGTTCTAGTCCCGGCTGGGGTGCCGGATTCTATCCTGGTTGCCCCTCTTCCAGGCCAGCTCTCTGCTATGGCCCGGGAAGGCAGTGGAGGATGGCCCAAATCCTTGGGCCCTGCACCCGCATGGGAGACCAGGAGAAACACCTGGCTCCTGCCTTCGGATCAGCATGATGCGCTGGCCGCAGCGGCCATTGGAGGGTGAACCAACGGCAAAAAGGAAGACCTTTCTCTCTGTCTCTCTCTCTCACTATCCACTCTGCCTGTCCAAATTAAAAAAAAAAAAGAAATCCTTTCCTGGGACTGGAATGTGGCATGGCATGGAGGGCAAAGCTTCTGCCTACAATGCTGGCATCCTATACAAGTGCCAATTTGAGTCCCGTCTGCTCCACTTCCAATCCAGCTTCCTGCTAATGAGCCTGGGAAAGCAGCGGAAGATAGCTCAAGTCCTTGGACACCTGCAACTATGTGGGAGAACTGAATGAAGCTCCCAACCCTGGCCGTTGTGGCATTTGGGGAGTGAATCAGTGGGTGAAATACCTCTCTGCCTATGTCTCTCCTTCTCTGTAACTCTTTCAAATAAATAAATAAATCTTTAAAAAAAAAATAGACAACTAACTGTGCACCTAAAAGGAAACCTGTTGAAGTGAAATGGACACTATGAGAAAGTCCTGACTGTCGAGGAAGAACTTACTACTTTATTCCTTTTAGTATTTTTTTTTTTTGTTCTACTTAATACTGTTGGTTGAACTCTTTAATTAACACACAATATTCTTAGGTGTTTAAATTTAACTGAAAAGTGATCCCTGTTAAATATAAGAGTGGGAATAGGAGAGGAAGGAGATGTACAGTTCAGCACATGCTCAATCAGACTTACCCCTAATGGTAGAGTTAGAAACGTGCCAGGGTATTCCAATTCAATCCCATCAAGGTGGCATGTACCAATGCCATCTCACTAATCAAAGTGATCAGTTTCAGTTCATAATTGATCATAATGATAGGATTAAGAGTCAAAGGGATCACATAAACAAGACTAGTGTCTGCTAATACTAACTGATAGAATTAAAAAGGAGAGAATGATCCAACATGGGAAGCGGGATACACAGCAGACTCATAGAATGGCAGATGTCCTAAATAGCACTCTGGCCTCAGAATCAGCCCTTAAGGCATTCGGATCTGGCTGAAGAGCCCATGAGAGTATTTCAGGCATCAAAAGCCAAGACACTCTGGCAAAAAAAAAAAAAATTTGTATGAAAGATCTCTGTGAGTGAGATCCCAGCAGAAAGAACGAGCCATCAAAGAAGGAGGTGCCTTTCTCTGAAGGGAGGAGAGAACTTCTACTTTGACTATGGCATTGTCTAAATAAGATCGGAGTTGGTGAACTCAAGAGGCTTCCATAGACTTGGCAGCTCATGACAAGAGCCTCGGGTGATTACTGACGCCATAAATAAGAGTGGCAATTGTTAAATCAACAACGGGAATCACTGTGCATTTACTTCCCATGTAGGATCTCTGTCCTTAATGTGTTGCACTATGTGAATTAACAGTATAGTACTCAAACAGCACTTTATACTTTGTGTTTCTGTGTGGGTGCAAACTGTTGAAATCTTTACTTAGTATATACTAAATTGATCTTCTGTATATAAAGAAAATTGAAAATGAATCTTGATATGAATGGGATGGGAGAGGGAGTGGGAGATGGGATGGTTGCGGGTTGGAGGGAGGTTATGGGGGAAAAAGCCTCTATAATGCAAAAGTTGTACTTTGGAAATTTATACTTATTAAATAAAAGTTAAAAAAAAAACAGTAAAAAGTTCTTCCATTCTCCACTGGCCAGCAATGCCAATTTTCATTCATTGAGTTAGCGTGTAGGTCATGTGTGTGTGGATCTGTTCCAGGGTATTCTACCCTGTTTAACTCTATATTTTTTCATCTCTATTCTCACACCAACATTGTCTTAATTATTACAGCTTCATAATAAGTCTTGAAATCTGGTAGAAAGGTCTACCTTGCTTCTCCTCTATTTTTGCTCCTTTCTTCTTTCATATAAACTTTAGAATTACTTTTATCAAATCCTACCAAAAAATCCTATTGAAATTTTCATTGGAATTATATTTATAGATCAATAGAGAACATTAATGTCTACAATATCATGTTGACCTAGCTATAAACATAGTACTTCCTTCCATTTAGATCTACACTGACTTACTGATTTATTTATTTGACAGAGTTAGGGAGAGAGGTATATATATATATAGCATATATATATATATGTGCTATATATATATACTATATATATAAACTATATATATACTATATATATATAAAACTATATATATATATATATACTATATATATATAAACATAGTACTCCCTTCCATTTAGATCTATACTGACTTACTGATTTATTTATTTGACAGAGTTAGGGAGAGAGGTATATATATATATATATATATATATATAGAGAGAGAGAGAGAGAGGTCTTCCATATGCTGGTTCACTCCCCAAATGACCACAATGGCCAGAGATGAGCCAATCTGAAGTCAAGAGCCAGGATCTTCAGGTTGCCCACATGGGTGCAGGGGCCCAAAGACCTGAGCCATCCTCCACTGTTTTCCAAGGCACATTAGCAGGGAGCTGAATTGGAAGTGGAGTAGCCAGGACTCAAACTGGTGCCCATATAGGATGCCAGCACTGCAGGCTGGGGCTTTAACCCGCTACGCCACAGTGCTGGCCCCTATATTGACTTTTGATAAAATATTCTAATTTTCTCCATGAAGTTTGGCATCTCCTTCTATAGAACTTCGTATTTGCTGATATTGTTAATTTTTTTTTATTTTTAGAATGACTTGTTTGTTATTACTGTAGAAAATGCAATTGACTTTAATAACCTATAGTCTTGAACTTTTGAGATTTCTATACAGATAATTATATCACAATGAGACTTCTAATTTTTCATCTATCTTTACACCTTTTATTTCTTCTCCTTGTCTTATTGCTCTGGCTAGGATTTCTAGTACAATGTTAAACAGAAGCTGTAAAGGCAGGCATCCTGCTCTTGCTTCTGAGTTTATGAGAAATATTTAAACTTGTCTGTTGCAATGGTGTTAACTGATAGTTTTCTGTAGATATTCTTGGAGTCCTGGATACTCTGCTTCTGATACAGCTCCTTGCTAATGGCCTGAGAAAGGAAGAGAAGACGGCCCAAGTGTTTGGGCCCCTGCTACCCATGTGAGAGACCTAGATGAAGCTCTTGGCTTCAGCCTGGCCCAGCACTGGCCATTGCAGTCATATGGAGACTTTCAAATAAATAAATAAATAAATCTTAAAAGGAGGAGTAGGGGGAGGGGGAGGGGAGAGAGAGGGGGAAAAGGGGGGAGGAGGAGGACAGGAGAGGAGGGGAGGAGGAGAAGGAGGAGGAGGAGGAGAAGGACCCTGCCTTCCCTGTGGCATCATTCCTGACTCATCCATGGCTTCCGTGAGATCTCAGAGCACTATTATTGATGATATTCATTCGATACTTGGCATGAGCTACTCTGTACACATCCTGTCTACCAACTAGAATATAAGCCCCTTAAAAGACAACGACTCATGAGCATAAAATCCTTGCTTAAAATCCTTAGGCAACCCTACTGATGAAATGGTGAAAGAGGAGCAGTTGTAAATGATGTAGCAGCCTTAGAAAATGAGACTTCTGAACACATGGGCTTTCCAGAGCTGCAGTTTTAAAGTCCTAACAGATTATATGCCACATGTCCCTGCTTTGGTAACAGAATATTCTGACTATATTTTATATGCTTCTTGATTGCAGGCAAAATTTCTTTTTCTTGTTAAGTACAGTCAATCATCAGGAATATCAGTTATGGTATTGTGTTAGAGATACAGCCATGGATACATACGATATGAGACACAGAACCTTCGCTGTGCCCCTGAACAAGAGTTTAAGGGGGTGGCTATTTCCCCCCTTTGGCACTGACCTCTAGTAAACTTACAGCAAGGACTTACACTTTTCCTCCTGCAGTTTCCTACTCTCCCCACCCTCTTTTGCCCCAGAATTACATAATGCAGAGCTTCAGGACTGATACATTTTTAGCAGTGAAAGCATAAAAAGTTACCATTCTCCAGACTGCAACTTTTCAGCATGTTTTTCCACTGTGCAAACTCCTCTCTGTACCTACTACTAGATGACCTCATAACTGTTTTTAACCTCTAGAGGAGACATAGCATATACAAGTACAGTGTAACTCAGAGAATGGGCTCTGGGACCAGACTGCCTGGGTTCAAATACCACTTTAAAAAGATATTTAGCCATCATCCATATCATAGAGAATAAACATATGATGGTACTTCAAAAAATTGTAGAAAAAAGAAAAGATAGGTTGGAGTAGGCATTTGGTCTGGCATTTCAGATGCCAGTTAAGATACCTACATTTTGGGGTAGTGCTGTGGCATAGGGGGTAAAGCCACTACCTGCAGCACCAGCATCCCATATGGGCTCTGGTTCGAGTCCTGGCTGCTCCATTTCCAATCTAACTCTCTGCTATAGCTTGGGAAAGCAGTAGAAGATGGCCCAAGTGCTTGGGCCCCTGTACCCATGTGGGAGACAAGAAAGAAGTTCCCAGCTCTGGATCGGCTCAGCTCCAGCTGTTGCAGCCATTTGGGGAGTGAACCAGTGGTGGAAGACCTCTCTCTCCCCCCCACCCCCAGCCTCTCTGTAATTCTTTCAAGTAAATAAATAAAATCTTAAAAAAAAAAAAAAAAAGACACCTACGTTCCATATCACATTTCCTGAATTCAATTCCTGGCCCAGGCTCCTGGCTCTAGTTTCTTGGTACTGCAGACCCAAGGAGGCAGCAGTAATGGCCCATGTAATTGGGTTCAGGTCATCCCTGTGGGAGCCCTATCTGTAGCCCCAGTCCAGCCATGGCCTTTGTAGGTATTTGGGAAGCAAATCTGTGGATGGGAGGTCTCTTAGTCTGTCAGTTGGTCTCTGTCTCACACACATTTCTCTCTCATCTCTCTGCCTCTCAATTTTTTTCAGATGAGTCTTTTGGTGTAAAACATTTTTGAAATCAGTTTTCTTCAGAATCCATTTTCCATGAAATTTCTGAAGACCCTTCATAGTAACATTACAGGGTTACTGAGTGTTAAAGAGTTAATATTTACAAAGTGCTCAGAACATGGTCTAGCAAATGGACTATTAAATAAGCAAGTTAAATACTGTACACCTGAACTCTATTGATGTCTTCCCTGTCTCTTAAAACTGTTCCAGCAGCTCTGTGTTGGATGGTGGTTGTTCTGCTGGTGGTTCTTGGGAGAGGAGGGGCAGAGGAGACAACATTTAGGGACCACAACACTCCTCCCCACTGCTGGGGAGGGGTGTCTCTCTCAGAAACATGGGCAGGGGGTAGGGGCACTCAACACTGCTCTGTTAGCCATGCTAAGTAGGTGAAGAAAATGCTTATTTAATCTGCATAACAGGAATCAAAGGACCTGTGTGACTGCTATTTAAATATAAACCTATCTACATATGTATAGCTATAGATATATATTTGCAGGATGGATGGACAGATCGATCGATCGATCATCTGCCGAGCTGGGCTCTTCTGTGGAACAGTTCTAGGCTCCCCATCACTGAGCATGTCGAAGCAGTGTATTGGTGGCCAGGTGTCAAGGATGCCACATCAAAGAATCTTTTAATTTAGAGTCAGCTCATTCAAGATTCCTCTTGGCTCTACAATCTTGATAATCCTAGTGTGAGTCAACCAAGAGTTACAAGGTGTGAGTCACGCAAGGCCAGCGCCTGCTGAAGGCGCTGCATTCTTACCTCCCCACAGTGCTTGGCAGGCACCTCCTGCATCCAGGTGAGGAATCCCAGCCCTCGGGCTGCGAACAACCCAGCACGAAGTAACAAAAACTTTCCAAAACGAAGCTCGCCAGTGAGCTGGTTCCCGGTCTGGAGTTACTACAGGTAAGTGCAATAATTCACAGAGCCTCGGATGGGTCGTTGGGAAAAGCTATCTGGACTCACTTCTTCATGGCCGGACAAAAACAGACACACGTGGGCAGGCAGGTTAAGGGGCAGGGGCCTGGGCCGGTGAATCGGAGCTGCAGGAGCCAGCATAAGGCGGGGAGAGGGACAAAGGCCTCGGGAGAGCGCGCGGCACTTGAGAGGCCGGCGGCAGTGTCCTGGCTGCTGGCCGGCCCGCCGGGCTCCAACTGGGGATGCGAACGGGCGACGACAGTGGGCTGGGGAGCGGCCACTAGGAGGACGCTGGGGTCCCTGGGGCTGGACTGTGCCGCTCGCCCCGCGAAGCAGCGTCCTCGGCCGGCGCAGATGGGCGCCGGGGCCCAGGGCGGGCAGCGCACCTGCTGGGCTCTCCCCGCCACCCCACAGCCCCCGCTCTCCGCGCGCTCGGTCACGCCGCCGAGTCTCGGAGGGCCCACTCCCCCTGCGCCTCGGCGAGGTCCGCCCCCTGGTCCCAGGGACCGACACCCACGCCGCAGCGCGGACGCGGGATGCCGGGGGGCCGGGTCGTGGGAGCAGCCGCCGCCATAGCGGGCCGCGGCGGGAGGGAGACCAGGAGCCGCACGGGCGCGCGCCACTCACCTGAGAAACCAACGGGAGCAGCGTCTGCTCCACCGAGCGCGTTTTGATCTCCAGTCCCGAGTCGAAGGCAAAGCCCGACGGGCTAGAGCCGTGGACAGCTCCGGCGCCGCCAAGGCCGGCGGACCCAGGAGAGGCGGCCATGGTCCTCGGCGCGACGCGCAACCCGGACTCCGCGCCACCGCTGGCCCTCTGGCCGCCAGCGCGCAGTCAGCCGCAGCGCACCCGCGCCACCCGAGGCCCCGCCCTGAAGCCCCGCCCCTGCCTCAGGCCCGCCCACCACGCCCAAGAAGGTCCCGCCCACATTCGGCCCTGTCCCGTCTACCCTCCACCCGAGGCCCCGCCCACCAGGGCCCGCCCACCCCGCCTACCCGGCCCCGCCACGCCCCTGAGTGCTGCCTTCTAGGGTCGCTCTCCGGAGCCCGGGTCTGTTCGCCTTATGGCTCCACCGCAGGCCCCGCGGCCCCTCTCTCTACCCTAGGGGAGGCTCAGAGCACCTGTCGCCAGGGTGGGGAGAGAAAAGATGACACTTGGCGTTCCCCACGGCTACGGGCCTCTCACCTGGACAAGAACAGCCATCCCTGTAAAGTTACCTCTTGGTCTGGAAAGGTGACTCTTCCTAAATTAATCTGAATTCCCACAGTGTTCTGGAAGCTGCACTGCGGTTGAAACCCGCATAGCAGTCAGGTCTGCTGGGTCCCGGGTGGGAATTTGGACGATTTTTCTGGGGCTTCTCCAGAAGTTCCATTCTCCCTTACCCCCAGCTCATTTTCTAAGCACGTTTCTCACAACACACTTTGAGCTGGGTTGAAAATGAAACATTTGATAATGCACTCACTTAAGGAATGTCCAGGTACTCAAGAAGACAGTGTATCTTTCAGGCTGCCGCTTAGACTTAACTCTTCAAAAGGGAATTTAAATTAAACAGTGAATTTAAAATAAAACTACTGTTCAACAATACTACTTTATGAACCTACTTTTCACGGAGGCAGTTTCTTAACTGTTCATTGAATGGAAACATCATGAGTGTCGTTTTTTTTTTTTTAAGGACTGCTTTTTTTTTTTTTTTTAAAGATTCTATTTATTTGAGAGGTAGAGTTAGACTTTGAGAGGGAGAGACAGAGATAAAGGTCTTCCTTCTGTTGGTTCACTCTCCAGGTGGCCGCAACAGCTGGAGCTGCACCAATCTGAAGCCAGGAGCCAGGAGCTTTCTCCCAGTCTCCCATGCAGGTGCAGTGGCCCAAGGACTTGGGCCATTTCTACTGCTTCCCCAGGCCATAGCAGAGAGCTGCATTAGAAAGGAGCAGCCGGGACTAGAACCGGTGCCTACATGGGATGCTGGTGCCGCAGGCGGAGAATTAATCTACTGTACCATGGCACCGGTCCCCGAGAGTCTATTTCTGACTGAACTCACCGGCGAGACTAGGAATCTGTGTTCTCCAAGCACAACCCTGAGCTTACACAGGTTCCCAGGAGCCACGTGAAAAGGAAGGTGTCAGAAGCATGTGCCCTGTGAAGGAGTCCCAGACTTATGCAGGGGGCAGAAACCTGGAGAAATGGTTCGTGAAGTTCTGTATCTGCCAATGAGAACCCAGCAGAGCAGACAGCAGGCTGAGAGTGGCTGGTACCCTAACACCTTGGCAGGATCATGTTTCTGTGGTTACTTTCAAATTGATTGAGCTGGTGACTTTCAAAGTGATTGAGGTGTCACTAAGCTCTTTGAAACTGGCGAAACGTGCTTTGTGGTGCTTCCATTTGGCAGCTCAGCTTCACCCCCCAGAGCTGCATGGGTAGCTTTGGTCGTGAAGATAGCCACAATGAGGCTTGTTTATCCTTAATTCAACTTTCCTCCAATTCTTAGTCCTCAGTCACCCACCTGAGCACATCCTTACCCCCAAGCCTCCTGCTGCCCGTGCACTGAGGGCTTCAGCTTCAGCCATGGACCTGCTGGCCTCTTTACGATACTCAGCATTCACTCCCCAGACACACCAGGGCTTACAGAAGTGGAATATATTCCATAAAAACTCAGTGCAGGCATCAAGAGGAAAAGGTAAGGGACAGATGAATGTATTCATCAAAGTTTGGCTGTAGATCACGTTTCTCAACAGATAAGAGACTGTTTACCACCTGATTCGACACCAGTAATTTTATTTCAAAATATAAATACTTTACATTTACAAAGAAGTTATATTAGTAGGTTGTCAAAGCAAGTTAAAGCTAAGAAACAGTATTCTGTGTAGGAATATTTATGGTTGTATTGGAATATTCTTTTTCATTTTTAAACCATGTCTTCTTTGCCTGAGTATATAGAGTCGATAGATTTTCAAAGAGGTACATAAGCAATTACAAGGGCATATCCAATTTTGGTTTAAAATCAAAGTATTTGGAATACATGCCAATCACCTAATCAAGTGCCACTGCAAAGGACAAAGAAGAGTTTTCTTTGGGACAGTTACAACAAGAGTTACACTTTCTGGGTCACTGGACTACTGAAAAAAAAAAATGATGTTTGGTAATAAGCCAAGATGATGTTCCTCTAAGATTTGCTTCCATGCCTTTGAAAAACACAGTTAGATAATAAGAAGCCAAGTGAGGAGCAAAGAACTTTGGACCTGGAGTCAGAAGTTCTGCAAATTCTGGCCCCATCATTTTGTTGTATAAATTTGGGAGGAAAAAAAAAATCACAAAAATACACTTTCAGAGCCTCCAGTGCCTCATCTGTACGATGAGAATAATACTGCCTATCACACAGGGTTGTCGCCAAAAAAAGTCTGAAAAGTATAAAGTGCCATACAAAAGCATTACCAAAATGTGGTGTCAATGTATCACCACTGTATCTGCACACCAAGCTTCCTTGAGAAACTTGCAAAACTAAACACAACTACTGACTTTACACACCAGAGCTGGAAAACAATCTCTCTACTTTTTAAAGTGTAGTTCTGAACAGGAAACATACTTCCTAGTATCTTACGAAACTCTGTAGGGATGTCTTCTAAGAGAGCTGTAAACCTGATGAACAGCCAGGTTTCCCAGAGGACCTGTAGCATTTTGAGATGCTCTGAGAAAAGGAGGAGGAGGGGCACCCATCTAAATCAACAAAGTCTTTGTCCCCTCTTAAAAATTCTCCAGGTATAACAGCAAGTCAGAAACTCCTAGAAGTGCTACAGAAACAAACCCAGCATTCTGCAATTTTACCATGAAATCCCTGCCCGCCCCCACACACACTATTTCCTCTTACATCTATGAACATTTCTTAGAACTACTGCTGTAAGAAACACATTTTGCCAAAAGCTGCTCGATTGTGAGGAAAAGTAAAGAGAAGTGGAACAGCCAGCCAAGAGAGGAAAGACCTGCACTCTACTCTGAATTCTGTTACTAACTGGCTGTGTGTCAGACAAGCCACTAGAACCTACGAATTTGTTTCCTTCTCTAGAAAATGATAGGCTCTCTTAATTATAAAGCAGCCCAGTCTGGTACAGAAGTTCTGTGACCCCAGTAGACAGAAGGAACATCTTGATTTAGAAGTTTGTTATTTCTAAACTATCAAAAAATAACTGCTCAGTGGCTTCAGACACTCTATCTTCTACAGGTTCTCATTAATAAGTTAATAAAATGAAATCTATTTTGATAGTACAATGTGTAAAGATGAGAAACTGATAAAGTATTTGTTCTTTGCTGAAATTCGCATTTGGGAGTATGCTGCCAGAGGTTACTTCCACTGTGGAATGTGCCCTCAGAGTCCTATTGCGTTAATACTCTCGCAGGGGTATCTGGGAGACCCTCCAGAAGAGCCTGCAAGATCAGGACCAGGATATGGACAATCCTAAGGGGTTTTTCCCTATAAACTCTGGATAACACACATAAGCTACTCTGCTCTAATCTAATACCCGAGGCCTGGATTTCTGAGTATTTCTTGACAAATTCCTGAAGCATTAAAACAACTAGAGGTACTTGGAAGTCCTGGAGGTCACAATGGGCTAGCCAGAAGACCTCATGGACCAGCTGTTTAACAGGCCTTCAGCTGGAATAGCTGCTATTTCCAAAGGCTGCACAGTTGCTTAAATACAGGATCTCCATGTAGCATGTCTTAGGTATCCTCCCACTGCCAAGGGTCAACCCACACAGGTCTCAGAAGCCAAGGGAAAACTCCACCAGCTCACCGCCTTTCAGGGGAGAGGGCATTAGCAAGCCTCACGGCTTTCACAATAAGGCTGGCATCTGAGGCAGCCCCAGAGATCACTTCCAGGAACACAGTGTGTGACAGGAATTCTGGAACTCATACAGGACTCACATGACATGGAGTTTACGTTGAAAAATCCCATGCATGCCTAGTGGAGACCTTGCGTCTCCTACCCCCAACCCTCTCAGTTTACAACCAAACGGTAAATGTGAACTTGAAACTAATCTAAAGGAAATCCACAAAGTGCAAGATATTGGGAAAAGCGATCTGTACTCATTTTCTACTGCAGCTAATCAGTGCTTTTGTCTGTTCTTAGGGACTCTTTCAGAGCTGAGTTCTGACTGAGACTCAGGGGAGGTTATCTTGAGCTTTAGTCTCTCAGCTTTTCCTACCAGCTGGTCTGTCTGCCCTGTGGAAATTCTGTAAAATCTCCTCACCAAGTTTGAAGGGGTGTCCTGGGCTGCTTCTCTCTGGTTCTGAGGGCCCCCGGGAGGATCCCTCGAGCTGGTGGGCCTTCCTAGTCCTCACGCTGTTGCTGTCCCAAGGGAGAGTTCATGCTTCCGGAAGAGGACTAGGTAGCACCCTGGGGCAGCTCTGCTCCTGAGAGTTCAGGGTGATGTCACATTACTGCTGGTAATTTTGGCAGCTCTACTCTATTCTCTCGGCGCTCAGAGTTCCCCTCCAAGAACCTAGTACTCTTACTAATAATTATCCCAGCAACAGCCACACATTAGCTCAAGCTGGGATTCTTGCAGTCTCAGTTTACATAGCTAAACACACTTTGGAGGAACATAATTTGTATGTGCCCACTAATTCATTGTGAGCATAATACTTAACTCTTATAAACATGTGCTAATTACAGCTATAAAGGTACCAGTATATAATTAACAAACAGGACCTTGATTTTTTTTTTTTTTTACCCAACGCAAGTATTTTTAATACAGAATTACACATGATCCAGCTAAGACTTAAGGTGAGAAAGGCCTTCTGAGTTCTCTTCTAAGTGCCCTGCACTGTCTCTGGAGTTTACAAACTCCCAAGAAGTGTTTCAGTGAATGAATCAGTGACTGAGGAACTGAGCTAAGAGGGGCATGGGTCACTTGGGTGCCAAATCTAATACCTGGAGGAACAGATTACACATGCTGGAAGAGTCATAGTAAAAATAAGAGATCGGCATGTGCTCTATTGCATAACAGTCAAAATACCCCCATGACGATCTTTGCAAAATGGAGTTTTTTCTTTAGTATAGGAACACATGTAACCTAATTATTAAGCTAATTACTATTAACTTCCTAGTCAGAAGGTATTTAAGAAAACAATTATTTGTATTTGTAATGTTTACAAAAAAAAAAAAAAAAAAACACAAAGTCTTCAACACTTAGGAACCCCTGCTCCTCCAAAATTCCTTAAGAACAGAAGGGCCTGATGATTGTTTCCAACAGTACAAAGGGCACAGAACTAAGAGCCGAGCTGGATTCTAATCCCAGCTCTGTGATTTACTGCAGGACAAGTGCTCATTCATAACCAATTCTATCTCATGCCATTGGGAAAACTGCATAAGACATAGGAGAACAAAGTTTGCAGGCTGTGGAGTCAGAAAAATCTAAATCTTATTAAACTTCATGAATTTGCTTTGGTCACTTTCTGAGGCTTAGCTTACCCCTTAGTGTGAAACTGTTGTAAAATAATTTAAAGCCACATGAAAGCTGATGTGAAGTGTTTGTGAAATAATATGTGCAAAAGGACTTTATAAAATGTAAAGCACTGTGCTGGTTATTGTTATATCTGAGACATTTTCAAAGCTACAATTCAATTCAATAAGCATTCATTTAGAGTTGTATGTGCAAGGCACTGTGCTAAGTGATGGAAAAATACTGCATAAATATAAAATTCTACTGCTAATAGGTAACTATTTGGCAGAGTTCCAAATAATGATAATGAGATACAATTAACAAATCAAAGTACTGCTACACCTGAGAGTTTTTAACATTTGGAAAGAAAACACTTAAAGACAGCATGAATTCTATCATATTGTTACCATTCATAGCAGCTTAATGAGAATTTTACTTCAATGTGGTCATCCAAGTTTTGAAATTTTGGCAATAGTGTAATGGGAAAGGAGGGAGGAGAAAGGAAGAAGAGTTTCCCTGTCTTTCTGTGTCTCCTGTGGGTACAACATACACCTGGAACATCAGTAAGCTACCTCACCCTAAAGAAAGGATGATACATTGTGCAAGAAGGGAGGAACTGAAAAGTGAAAATTCTCTTCATTGAAAAGTGGCTGTTATAGAAAAGTTTAAGAATAGATTTCTTAAAGCGAGAGAAAACTCCATTGTATATATTTTTAACAGCAGGTAGTTCAGAGTTCTTAAAATCACTTTATAAATACCTATTACAATCATACAGATAACCAAAGTGGGAAAACTTCAAGCCATAGTACCAGTGTATAAACTGAAACTTTTCAAGCCATTTAGCAACAGTGAGGAGAGCAAACCACATTTCTGAACTCTCAAGCCGTGCTTTAAAATGCAGAGCAGCCCACAGCAAGTTCTCTCTTGTCCAGGCATTCTGTGCGCAAGGCCGGGAGGCTTCTGCTGCTTCCAGCGCCCTTGCTTGTGAGGCACATCTGACAGAGAAGGCCAGGGCCGAGCAGAACTCACTGTCAGGGTGCAACTTCCTAGAGAATCACTGCAGTGCAAACCATGTCAGTCTGTTGAAGATTTCAGCTCTTCGGAAATATCACGGAAAGTCCTGAGAGAAGAAAAGAGGGATTAGTTTTGCTTTTAGAAAAGGAGGGAGGAAAACACAAAACCACAGAGATACAAAATAAATAAAACCAAAGAAAAAAAAACAACTTGAAAAGCATGTAAATAATAATATATTCCTACCCAACAATACCTTTCTATAAGTCTTTGAGATCTTAATAAGATTATCTATCTATTGTTTCTTGGCATTTTCACTGAGTATTGTTTCACAGTCTGCTGGTTGTCACCCATTCTTTATTAACAGGAACCCCAGTTTTTAGCTGGGTCTATTGCCTCCCATCCAAAAGACTATTTCTGCAGACTCTTTAAAACTACAGACACCCTGGGAGTGGTTTCAACCAACGAGACGTAAGTGCATCTTCTGGGCAGTTCCTAAAGGAGAAGAACAGTCTTCAGCTCTTCCACCTTCTTACAAGCTGGAAAGTAGATATGATGACGTTAAAGAGAAAAAAACACTAAGCAATCAAAGATTAAATGCTAGCTGGGTACGTTTTACTACAATATAGGAAAGGTGGCTGAGCAGAGTCTGAGCTCTCAGGGATGTGACTGAGAGCAGGAACAAGGGGATGGGATTTTTTTTTTTAACCAAACGACCTTGTACATGTCATGTTTCTGACCCACAGCACACAAGCGAGGTGAATGACGCTAACCGGCAGCTGGATGCAGGTGGCCTTCTGTGCCCATGAGGTGCCTGCCTCAGGACTGCAGCCGCTGGCTCGCCTCTGCTGCACGATTTACATGCCTGAGCTGGGCTAAGTGTCACCTCGTCAGCTTTACAGCTGAGTTTATCAACGAACATGAGCTACAGCAACCATGTTAGACAAAAAGGCCTAACACTAAGACTTGCACATCAGGATGGAGACAAGTTGGGCCCAGACATCTATAGAACAGTTTATTATTTCTGGACTTCTTTTACCCAAGAGGGAAATCAACTGCTAGCTCATTTCAGACACTGTTCCTTTGAATTCTGTTGAGGTTGGGTTTTACATTTGTTGGTCCCTGGGTTTGTTATGTACAGCCAAATCTAACTTAAATAATACAGATACAAAACCCAGTTTATTACCATTCTTTGGGATAAGTTATGTTGCTTCTTTATAACACCACCACCAATTAGGAATACAAAAAAGTATTTGACCTTAAAACATTTGCATTTTTTCAAAACAATTTTAATGCCTTCAATTTGGCTTCTAGCCATATAACTATACTATGTTGTTCCTTCTTAGACTTTTTTGCTAATCACAGCCAAATAAAACTGATTTTATTTTCATACCGGTAACTGAGTATTGGTAATTATCAGTCAACTATTCAGTTTCAATTTTTCATTAGGAAGAGAGCTAAAATCAAATAAAGTAAAAGTTCCAAAACTTCAGGGAGCAGTTGCAGAAACAAAAATGGCAGAAAGTTTTCATTGTGTACAATCACCTAAAAACACATGAGGGACAGGAACAAGAGGGTAGGATTTTTTTTTTAACCAAACGACCTTGTACACATGTAATGTTTCTGACCCACAGCACACAAGCGAAGTGAATGACGCTAACTGGCAGCTGGATGCAGGTCTGCTACAGAAGAGATATTCAAGGATGCTCAACTGTCTTAAGAACAGTGCCCGGGGCCTCCTGGGCCTCTAGGCAGGTACTGCTTTGAGAAACAGGTGAGCTTCACAGCCTTGGCTCCTGAGGCTTTGTGCATTTGTGACATCACCCACCATGCTGAGAACATGCTGGCAGGTCTAAGAACTGACACGAATTTTGCTTCTTTGAACATTATTATGTTCTGAAAAAAATGTCCAAAAATGAAGATCTGTACATACGTACTCATGTTTATATGTACTGGTATCTATCAGGATTTCTCAGTATCAATATTGCTACATTTGTGGGTTATAATTTTTTTAGCAACATCCCTAGTCTCTGTCTACTACTGTTGTGACAATCAAAATGTTTCCACACTTGGCTAACTGCCTGGGGAGAAAGATCACCCCCCAACTCCTGCGAGAACCATTTCTATAGACATCTATCTTTTATTATGCCTCAGTTTTTTACAGTCTTACCCAACTTTATATTTTCACACATATATAGGCAAAGCTGGTTACAAACTATCTCAGACCATATAAATTTCAAGTAGCACTCAATTCTGGAAAGCCTCAGAAAATCTTAACAACCAATAACCAAAATCTGGCTATTCTACAAAGCATTTTCCAATACCCAACAGGATTCTTAATTCATCCTTTGACATCTTTTCAAATTTCTAAGATACTTACAAGTCTGAATCTACTTGCATAACTGTTCAACTCTTCTAAATTACGAATGAAAATTTCTGCCTTAGGGCAAAGACACATGAAATAAGATTAAGGTTGTGGTTAGCCTGGTGACTGCTTTCTGTTTTCAAGTAAGCTTAGCTGTAACCTTGAAATTCATACCTACTATTCAATTCTGCCTTCAGGCCAAGAAAGCCTCCAAAAGGACTCAGAAGAAAGGAAACCAAGTGAAGGATCTCAGAAGACAGTAACTAAGACTTTTCCATCTCAAGGTTATCTCTAGATGGGTATGGTGTCATAGCGATAGTGGGGCACGTGTGTGTTTAAAATGCTATTGAACAAACCTCTACTTCTAGGAGAACAAAACCCATGACCTAGAACTGCAGAAATGCTCTTTCTGGCCTATTCAAGAGTCCCATCTAACTAATCAGCAAAAGAGCATAAAACTGTAACTCCCTGGGTGAAGAAGAAACAAAGAGCCAAACACTGCATTTACACTATTTCCAAGACTGTTTAATATCTCACCTAAGCTCTCAAAATACAGCGTTCTTCCCCAAACCATAAAGAGCACTGTGCTCTGCGGCACCACGACTGTCCAACTGCTCATCTAAGAACCAGCAGGGTGGAAGGGCAACACCTGCGGTTGGCATCCTACACCTCCTTCATGAGCCACGGGTACCGAGCAGTGCAGTCTCCCTCTTGCTCTGGGAAAGCAGTAGAAGATGGCCCAAGTGCTTGGGCTCCTGCACCTGCGTGGGAGACTTGGAGGAAGCTCCTGGCTCCTGGCTTCAGATCAGCTCAACTCTGGCCATTGCGGTCATTTGGAGAGTGAACCAGCAGATGAAGACCTCTCTCTCTCTCTCTGGCTCCACCTTTCTGTAATTCCATTTTTCAAATAAATAAATAAATCTTTAAAAACTAAAAACATTTCACCATCTACTTCCCCCCAAGGTTCTTTTGCAACTCTCACACCACCTCCTTCTTCCATGTAAATGCTGAAATCTTTCCTAGTTTAACAACTAAGGACTCGTTGACTCCCAACAAATCTGAAATAAGATGCCAAGTTTGGGGTTTCCTATGCCTCATCCCCTTCCACTTGCAGCACTTTCTATGTACCAAATGCCCCGTTAGGAATGGCAGAACCATTCAGAACGCTTACCAACAGGTGGGAAAGACAAGGGATAGGACACACATTATTGTGAGAAGCTGTGGGACACGGCAAGGGTGCCTTATCCAGTCCAGAGACTTTCAGTAATGCTTCTCAGAGGAGGAGTACTTTGAGCACAGAACGTGGCACCGGACTTTGCTATAAAGGGGGTAGCACTCTTGACAGAAAGGGGACAGGATGTGCATAGACTACACTGACTTCAGGGAACTACAAGTTCAGTACGGCCAGAAAGTAAAGTGCAAAACAGGCAGCACAGAGAGATGAATCAGCAGAGGTAGAGAGAAAGGGACATGGAAAGTCTGAAGGGCCAGATTTTAAGTTTCAACTTTCTCTCGCAAGAGAAGCCACTGTGGGAATGTTAAGCAGCAGAGGAACCTAAGAGTTAAGCTCTGGAAAACCCAGAGAGGCTGCCCTATGGAGAACAGACAGGAGGGAAGCAAGACTAGTCACAGGGAGCAACCAACAGGCCATTGAAGAAATCCCGGCACTGGGTCACATCACTGGGAAGAAAGAGGAACAGATCCATTAACATTTTAAGTAACAGAATTTTTAGGCCAGCAGAGAAAGAGTGAAACAGTGTCCCTTCCCAAGCCCAGTTGTCTCCCCTTTTCCCTCTCCCCCTCATTCTAACTGGATTCACAGGGAGTACACTTCACTGAAATTCTTCAGGCTAACATAAAAGATGCTCTTTGGAGAACATCTTCCCTATCTCATTTTGCAAAGATAAAAATCAATTTTAACTCTATAAAGTAGAATGTTCTAAACCTTAATTTTTTATAAAAAGAATCTTACTTTTGATTGAACACTGAGTAATTATGAAAAATATTCACAGCCAGGTTAAGACAATGTTTCCCGAAACAGTATGAACTAACACTCTCCCCTAGAGAGAGTTAAAGCTGAATTCCTAAAGGACCACAGTGCAGCTGTTGCCCTCAGGACTGTCACGGTGAGAGAAGGCAAAGGAAGGCTTGAATACAGGAAAGAGCACTCCTGGATCTCCCTCCAGGTTTTTCTGAACTTTAATATTCAGAGATTGCTGCTTATTGTTGGGTAGGAGTGAAACGCACACATCCGATCAAGTCTGAGTTCCTGTCCAGAAGTCAAGAAAGATACCCGACTACAGAGGCAATTTTGCCCATCCTTACACCCCTCGCCACAAACAGCCCCAGGACTGACAGAAAACAGTATGGAAGGTTCTGATTATTGAATGGAGGCCCAAATAGTTGGGAGCCCAATGCTGCACCGCATGCGCCGTGTTCACCACCATCAAAACACTGTATCCTCTCAGCAGTGAGAAACAGAGACAGGGGGACTCCCTCACAATCCTTCCTTAGCTGGACGGGCGCTCATCTGTCTGAAGACAGACAGCAGGACAGAGAAACAGTCTTGCGAGTGTGTCTTTCCAGCCACCAGGGCCTGCATCTGCAGTTAAGAGAGGTGCCTAAGGAAATGCAACCATCCGCCCTCAATTGTCAGGCTGTCAGTAACAACAGAACACCTAAATGAGTCAAGGCCTTTCACAGCTCAGGCCTTGGGAGACATGCTTCCCTCACTGCCCGTCAGCCATGCATTCAGCTAGGAATTGAGAACATTCCAAATATAAAACACTGTTGACAGATGTTGTGGCTATGCCAGTCACTAAACTGACATGGCCCCTGCAGGAACAACAGCCAAAGTTGAATGTGGAAGATAAGAAATAATCAAGTGTACCAATGAAAATGGTGCTACAGAGGAAAGGTGTAAGATAAGATCTATGGAAGTATTAAACTAGCAGAAAGGATAGAACTTAGCCCTGGGACCTGAAAAAGGCTTCCCTAATGAGCTGACATCTGAGTTAAAATCTGAAGAACGAGAGGCTAGCATTGTGGTACAATGAGTTAAGCCGCTGCCTGCAAAGCCAGCATACCATATTGGAGCACCAGCTCTAGTCCCCATGGCTCTGTTTGATAATATGCCTGGGAAGGCAGTGGAATTCAGCCCATCACCCACGTGGGAGACCAGGTGGAGTTCCTACTGCCCAGCTTTGACCAGGCCCTGCCCCACCTGTTGCTGCCATTTGAGGAGTGAACTAGTAGATGGAAGATCAATCTCTGTCTCTCCCTCTCTCTTTTGCTGCAACTTTGACTTTAAAAAAAATCTGAAGAATGAGTAGAAGTTAATTAAGAAGGAAAAATGGGCATATTCAAATAGGGAGCAGCACTTGGGAAGGGGGGAGTTTGAATGGTGCCTGATGTATGGGAAACACTGATAGAAAGCCAGTATAGTGGCCACTCAGATGACAAAGGTGGGAATGCTGCAGGATTATTGAGTGAGGCACAGGCCCAATCACACAGGGCCTCGCTAACCATGTCAAGGATTTTGCTTTCTCCTGAAACCAGTGGGAAGCCATTTTTTGGTAAACCTATCCAACCAGTGATGCTTGCATTCTGTAAAGACCACAGTGAGCTGCAATCTGGAGAACGGATGGGAGGAGAGCAAGAGCAGAGGCTGGGCACCAACCAGGAGACAAGGTATCTGGAGCACTTTCAGGAGTAATGCCGGGTGCTTGGCCTAGCGTACACAGGGGGATGAGGCCCTGGGGATACAGAGACATGGAGAAACGGGGTAAGAACACTGAGTGTAGGCACAGAAAGCAGTAAGGACAGCTGCACCATGTCACACCTAAAGGAAAGGAACAGTTACTGAGCTTGGAAACACACGCTGGTGTTTCAGGGGACCAGAGTGTAGCTGAAGCACAAGCAGCTCACATGCCTAACAGCCACATGAGTGCAGACAAGTCAACCTGTGCGCCTCGATATCCTCATCTCTGCAACATGGGAAACAGGAGTTCCCAACCGCACAGGAAAACACTGGACAGATCAAGTCAAAACATTCACAGAGTTTTTCATCACAGGATTCAGCACACGGTGAAGTCCCAGCATATGCTAGCAGGAGTCACGTTACTATTTAAAAGGTCACACGTCCTCCAGGCTCTCTCCAAACCCCATCAGAATGCCAGTGGAAGCACGTTTATAAAGGCATAAACCCATGTGGAAGAGAAAAAAAGGAAACCAAGAGGCAAGAACAGCAAATTTTTAAAGGATGGAAAGTAGATGGACAACTGCTATGACCCAGCATTCCTTAAAAGGCCACATCACAAGACAGCAGTGCAAAAAGCCAAGAAATTACGTGATTTGCAGCAAAAGTCCCCATAAGATTCAGGATGCGGTGACATCAAGTTATTCAGGAAGTGGGGCTGAAGGCGAGGCTAAGCATAGGATTGCTGCAAAACCCAGAGAGACCCCAGCCCTCCGATATCCTCACCCCACCTCCATGCAGCTAAGGAGCTGCTCCACCCTCTGCCCTTCTTCACAGAAAATGAGCTGTCTCCCCACTGGAGAAGGTAAATCCAAAGTCTCCGGGTGAGGGGCAACAGCGACACAGGGCGGCTACCTGACAGTTCACACCTTGAGCACCGCCTTGCAGAAGGCCAGCAGATGAAACGACTTCACTGACATCAAGGGTTGCACAAAGCCATGGCCCTGTCAGATAGTAACCCACTTCTGAGGGCCCCGCTCTTAATATGAGTCAACTGCCACAAAAAAACCCTCGGTATCTGAAATCCTCATAATATTACTATGGCAAAAAAAAAAGGAATTCAGCAAATGTAATGAATGTCCCTAATCAGTTGACTTTAATCAAAAAGATGATGTGCCAGGCGAATTGGGCCTAATCAGATGAGCTCTTTTTTAACGGCAAAAAAACAGAAGTCAGAAGAATGCTCTCCTACTGGTCCTGAATATGCAAAACCACGTTATTAACATCGCTGAGACCTTAGTTCTACAACTGCAAGGAAATGAATTTTGTCAACAAAAGGGGACCATGGAAGAAGACCGGCAGTGCAAGTACCAGATATGGGCGCCAGCTGGACTCCTGGCTGCTCCACTCCTGATCCAGTTCCCTGCTAATGTGCCTGGGAAAGCAGCAGAAAAGGGCCCAGTACTTGGGCCCCTGCACTCATGTGGGAGACATGGATGAAGCTCCTGGCTTCAGCCTGGCACAGCCCTGGCCATTGTGGCCATTTGGGGAGCGACCAGTAGATAGAAGACCTCTCTTTGTCCCTACCTTTACCTCTTTCTCTCTCTGTAACCCTGACTTTCAAATAAAAATAAAATAAAATCTTAAAAAGAAAAAAAAAAAAAGAATTCTGCCTCTCAAATAAAGAAATCTTAAAAAAAAAAAATTGTGTGATAAATCCCTGTTGTTTCAGCTGGTAAATCTGTGTAATTAGTTACCCCTCCTAGAAAAGACAGACCTGTATACTCCAGGTAAATGACACCTCAATAAACAAGACTGAAAAAACATGATAGCAGAAAAGGGAAACCTCTACTGTGGGGTTATAACATAAAGTTTGAAGGCATCACTCAGAAAACAGAGCCAGAGAGACAAAAATGGAAAAATCACAGAGCAAAGATAAGAAAATGAAACGAACAGGGCAGGGCCATTATCAAAATAGTACTTTCTGAAAGGAAGAAAAGGAAATCATGACAAAACTCAAGAAAAATTTCAAAACACCAGGACCTAACTTCCCAGTTTTAAAGGTCTTGCCAAGAACTATCAGAGCAACAAAAACCAGATGAAACAAACAAAAAGATCCCACAGGACTTCAACCAGTTAAAATCACAAGAATCTAAATTAAAATAGCCTCAGACTTTAACAACCCTAGAGGCTGGGAAATAATAAAGAAATACACTGAAAAAGAAAAAACGCTTAAAATATAGAATTCTCCACCCAAGCAAGCTATTGATTAAGCATAACATCTGGACAAGCCTTTTCCAACATGCGTCATCCCCCAAAATTTGCTTACTAGGCAAAAATCTTCAGGAGAACGTGTTCCACCAGAAGGGAATAAATCAAGAAAAAAAATACACAGGATACAAGAACTAAGGATTCCTACACAGGGAGACACGAGGGAGCCCCCAGGGTGCCAGCTGAACAGCAGGCGAGGAGGATGGTCTGCTGGAGCTGACCGAGCACTGCAGGACAGACCGCTGCAGGAAGGCAAGAGGTGTGGCACACATGATGCAGCCGAACACCTGGAGAGCCACACAGCCTGGGGCACGGCATGCAGCTGGATTAGCTGTGAGCACACAGAAACAAAACCACTGAAGACTATCTGAGGCAGACGTTTGATCTAGCAGTGAAGACGCCAGTTAGGACACAGGCATCACAAACCAGAGTGACCGGGTTCATCCTCCGCTGCGGCTCCCTGACTCCAGCTTCCTGCCACTGCAGACCCTGAAAGGCAGTGGCGATGGCCCAAGTGACTGGGTTCCTGCCACCCATGTGGGAGCCCTGGACTGAGTTCCCGGCTGTTGTGGGCATCTGGAGAGTGAGCCAGGGGTTGGGAGCACTCCGTGTATGTGTGCTTCCTTTATGTTTCTCTACCTCTCAAATAAACAAACAATAAAGTAGAAACAGTTTCAAGAGCAAAAAGTTGTAAAGCTAAGGAAATATAGACAGAATAAGCAGGAGGCTCAAATATGATTATAATTTACAGTCATAATAATTTGAAAACTTAATACTGATCTAGCCAATATCACACTTTGATTGTTTTGGAAGTAGTCTAATTGTATGCACAAAGTGAGAACTAATTTCTTTTCTCCCAAGGGAAGTTCACAGATAACACCTACACAAGACTAAAGGAATAAATCTGCTATTTCAAGACACATAGATTAAAAAGTAGCTTCTCTTAGAGGAGAAAAAACAGGAGCAGCGAGAAGGCAGCTGCTTTATTTTTCACAGAAAGCTCGGCGAGGCAGAGACAAGGCAGTTCTGGTTCTCCGTGATCTTTTTCAACCCCTCCCTCAGCTGGTTAAGCACTTTCTATTTTCACAAGGGGAAAGGACATCTTTTGTGTCTAGAATAATTCATTAGTGGTTTCTTTTATTTCACCTTAAAAACGAACTCATGCTTTACTAACTTGGAATCATTAACATTTTCCCCAAATTACCAGTATTAATGAACCAGTTATCTTTTTTTCTTTCTGGTGATCCCAAGAAATAAAGCATCAAGTCAGCACGTGCTCTCCATGGCTTTCCAGACACTGTCCAGTGGCCTCTCCAAGGACCTGCCGTAAGCGGGGTTACCACGTCCCTCATAATCCTGCATAGTGAGGCTCTCCTTTCACTGTTGTTGAAGAAACTGATTTTTCTCTGCCATCAAGGAACTGGCTCACACAACTTGGCACCTACAAGGTCTAACTCAAAATCTATTCTACTTGTCCTGAGTTAAAGGACCATGTCTGTCTGCACAAAACTTTATAAACACAAAATAAGCAGAATTGTGTTTTCAGAGAATTTTATACAGAAATATAAAATAGCGCCGGCACACCGGGTTCTAGTCCCGGTCGGGGCACCCATCCTGTCCCGGTTGCCCCTCTTCCAGGCCAGCTGTGGCCAGGGAGTGCAGTGGAGGATGGCCCAAGTGCTTGGGCCCTGCACCCCATGGGAGACCAGGAGAAGCACCTGGCTCCTGCCATCGGATCGGCGCGGTGCGCCGGCCGCAGTGGCCATTGGAGGGTGAACCAACGGCAAAAAGGAAGACCTTTCTCTCTGTCTCTCTCTCACTGTCCACTCTGCCTGTCAAAAAAAAAAAAAAAGAAATATAAAATAGGTGAGTTCGTATATTATCAGCACCAACTTGTTGATGACTCATTTCCCAAAGAGGCTGCCTTATGTGCTACGTGGGGGATACACACTTAAATTACACTTCCTTAGTATCTTCCACTAACCTTTATCACACCATAGGTACTCAAATGCATTTATCTTGAAAAGTCTGGAGGAAGCTACTTAAATACAGAGACAGAAGGGATCAGTGTTTGCAGTTTATGATTATTCCGCTTTAACTCACCGCTGGGTCTGAGCAGGCCACGGGGTCTGGCTCGGTGTGGGCATGGAATTCGTGGGACTCACCAGCATGGCACTATAGATATTGGAGGCAACCACAAGGATGCAGAGAAGGATGGGCCCAATGATCGCTCCCTCCAAGCCCAGATAGTAGGCTCCACCAGCCACCGCCAAGCCCGTCAGGTATGGGTGGCCACCTCTGGAACACAGAGCACACCGGTCAGCTCATGAGGCTTAACAAACATCATCCTTGGGGTAAATCTGCAATGCATTTCTAACACCATGTTCATTCTTTAATATTCCAAACTGTTGATGATGCTGTCTGCTTTCTTTTAGATTCCCTAAAGGAGGAGAAATAAATATTGATTGTAATAATACCAAGATGCAATAATTTTCTTGCCTATGCACCAGTGGTGTGACATCTGCCCCTTTTGATAGGTACAGCAACAATTAAATCAGCACCATGAACAGAAGTTTCCCCCCTACTCCAGGCAGTTGCCTAAGGCAAGTTAACCTCGACTTAGGACTGGTTACACAAGTCACGCGTGAGGTTTACTGCCCTTGAAAAGAATTCAAGAGCACAGCTTTGCATGTCACTCAGCTCATTATGCTTTCTTACAGATGACAACAATAGCATCCCTGGAATTTGCAGCTTAGACTTCTGGCAACTTTCTAAAATAGAGTTTTTAACACAGGTAATGACAGAAGGCCCCGTGCGTGTCACAAAGCCCAAGATTTTTATTGTACAGAAGAGTCCTGAGTGCACTCCAGCCTATTACAGTATCACTTACAAAGTGGAATAAAGTAAGATACGTTGCAGCAGCACAGCAAACTGAGAAAGATAAGAAATACCGCTGAGGTTAGGCCTAGGCTATAAAAAAGGTTCTGTTTGTTTCCAGTTTTTAAACACAGAGGAGTAGAATAATTTAGTGAGGGGCAAACAACAAAGTACCCTGGAAGGATATTCTCTATTACAGCTTAATAAGTAACACTTGTAGTCAGCCAGGCTTCCAAAAAACAATATTTTATATTCATAATTTATTTCTTTTCCTCATTCCAAAAGGATTTAGGGCAGTAGTTCATAAATGTAAAATAAGCCTTTTCCCAAAACAATCCACCTGAGGAAAAGTTTTGCCAAAAAAGAACTGAAAGCTTTAAAATTTGTGGAAATTTTTAAATAAAATCTTATTTAAAAAAAATGAAACAATTTATGCCAAACTTCTCATTTCCTAGCAATGCTGGTTTAATGAGGTATTTTTGTTATTAAAATAAAATCACATATAAATCTTAAATTCTAGCTATAAATCTTAAATTTATAGCAAAGTTTAAGGAAATGAAAGCACTTAAATATAAATCATATTCCTATTTCCACTATTTTGAATTTCAACTGGTGAACACTAGTGAACTCCACTTTGATGTTCTCCTCTTAACTGAAGCTTTCTTGCTCAGATTTCAGGCACAAAAGTCCCCCCTAAAGCTGACTTACAGAGCTGCTGGTTCCTTTCTGCTCTATAATTCTGAGGCTTCAGAGTAGTTCTCCCTCAGTTATTTCCTACTTTCACAGAGTAGAGAGAAAAAGGGCTTCTACGTAATTTAAATTAACCCAAGGACTACTCTTTCTATAAATATAGACCCTGTCTCCTCTCCTTTCAATTTACTTACAGAAAATTGAATGTGTTAACTGATACAACAGTTCCCGAAGCCATATCCTGAATTTGAGTACCAAACAGATACTCAACATTCGGTCATCAGCTAGATTCTAATAAGCAATGTGAACCTGTTGATAGCACTAAATAAGAAATGACTTGATTTGCTTGATGCAATTTCTAGAAGAAATGTCAAAACTGCAAAAACAGATATGTATATATTTATTATATGATCAAAGCTTTGACTCTGACTTAAACTTAACATTCTCACTGAACCACCCCATTCTTTCTTAGGTAAGAGAGCTTTGCTTGTCAGGTGTCTACTTGCTCAGACTGGGTTTATGTGGAAATCCTCAGTTATACAATCTCATGTTATATTTCTCCAAAAGGCAAAAAAATGCTGAAAATAACCACAACTTTTTATTATACTTAAAACATTTTACACACATCTGATGGTATTTGTTCCCTAGGTTAAATGCCATAAAATCAAAATATTTACAATTTAATTTTATCCTAGGGTCTCATATATCATAAACAATACATTTATAACAAAATACCATACCTTAAAAAATATACCTCATCAATTTTAAATTCAAATTTCATTGTATCACAAAAGGCTACCTCAATGAAAAAGGCTACCATCAATTCTCCTCGATCCCTACTCCCCAAAACTCCTTTCAGAAAAACAGCAGCAATCTGTGTATGACTCAACCAGTAACTTCAAAAGTTCTGTATACTACTTACCCTGAGATATCAGAATAGATTGCAGTGTCTACAAAGTAGGTTGGCAAGAGATGAAAAACCAACAGTAAAATGGCCTTGCATCCTAACCCCTGTGTCAGCCACAGGTCAAGAACTGCAGGTACTGCTGCCCAGTATGTCCCCAGGAAGGGCACTGCTCCAAGGATTGCTGCTAATGCTAATAAAAGATGAAAAGAAGAAAAGCAACAATGTTATCAGCAAACCCAAGCCCTCTAGTCTCCCACTTACGTATTTCCACCGAAATAAATTAAACAAATACTTAAAAACCTAAATTTTATGAGAATGGTATACCCTGTTCAACTTAACTTTTTAATTGAAGGAAGGCCTACTATCTTAACATTTTATACTGAATTTTTTTCAAAAGTGTATATCTACTTTATGAGTCTGTTCTTAAGCAATAAAATTTTAGTGTGCTACAGTTATTATTCTGGGTCGGCGGTTAGTTAATTTACAGTCCTATAAATGCAACTATGGAAGATCTGTGAAAATTTGTTCTGAGTCCAAAGCCAAATCAGAAGTTTCCAATCCTCAGATACAAAATGTACATTTGTTACTTCAATTCTAATAAGAATGAGACGGATTTAAAACAAGTCCTGTGAACTCAAGGGCCTCCTTCAAGCTCAGCCCCCTCCAGAGTAATGTGTTCAAGGACTCTCCAGCTGCCTGACCTCCCGCTGAGGCAAGCCAGTGTGGACTCTAGCTCTGGTCCAACCACCAGCCAGGTGTGGGACCTGGGAAACCCTCATCTGTAAGACACAAACACTACCTATCCCGCCTGCCTCTTAAGGGTTGGTATAATATAACAGCCTCCACATGTTCCTAGGTCTTTGCCTGTCAGAGGGCAGGGCAGTGGACACTAGAGGAGGAAAGAATATGAGAGAACCCAGGAATGTAAAGAAGGAAGGGGACATGGACAAGAGGGGAGAATACAGTGGGAGAGGTAAATGCGGAAGGCTGTGACATTTAGGGAAATAAGCAGCCATGAAAATAATGGAAGAAGTGGTGGAAGGAACAGAGTGATGTAACCCAGAGGAAGAAGAACAAGATGGCCATTAAGCCATCTGGGGCTTGTGGGTGGGATGAGGGTATTATCACAGACCAGATCTCTGGGGGCACAGAAATAGCTTCCATGCCCTTGGAACCATTCACCTTGCCTGAGGATGGTAGTCCCTCATAACAACAGAGCCAGCTGACAACCCACTGCTCCCTGCCAGTCAGCTCCAGTCAGCATGTACCGAGCACCAGTTATGTGCTCCTGAGTGCTAGGCTAGGTACTAGGGATTCCAATCATGTAACAAATACTTAAGCAGTGCTTCCCATGTGCTGGGTATGATTTCAGCTGCTGGGGATACACATCATTGCTCCTAATCTGTACTAGATTAGATCGCATGTCAAAAATACTTACCGTTGTAAACTAGAAGGCATTTCCTAACGTTTGTAAAATGTATGGACGTAAAACTTTCCTTAAATAGAGGACAGTGGAAGTTGTGCTGTGGTCGTTACCTGATGGTATGAAGACAATATTGATGCCAAATATAGTGTGAGTCAGCCAGGTGTACAATCCATAGAAGCCAGCCATTTTGAGGGAGGCATCAAACACCCCTCTGGAATGCCCAAACATAAAAGAAAGGAGTAAACATGCAAAGAATCACGCTGTGAGTCAGAAAAATCAGTCCTTCTAAGCGTCTGTCTACTCCATTCCAAACCGGGTAATAGCTTCAGTTTTGTTACAGGCCTGAAATCACTGTTCTCATTTTGTTTCAGGAAAACACGAAGACTTCTTTTTTAAAGTTCCTAAATATGTTCATCCAAGTGTTCCTTACCTTGCTCAGTGATGAAAAGTGAAACACCTTAAAAGATCCTGTTCATTGAAACAGTCCACCAATTGCTTACTTCTGAGGCAGATACAAGGGTATTTCAAAAACTTCGCAGAAAAATGGGATCAAAGTTTATTTTTGATGTCACAAAAATGCTGAAGCATCTATATGCTAGGGGTCTTCAAAAAGTTCCTGGAAAAGGCCTACTGTGAAAAACTACGCATGACTTTCGAAAGATCATGCACCAAAATAAATCTATCATTTAACTATTATTTTTTTTGGCTAATGTTTTGAAGTACCCTCGTATTTCACTACCAATATAAACAGAAAATTAAGTGTGGTTAACATGTTTCTGGGATGTTGTTAAACTCTAAGAAACTCAGGTTGTAGACAACCTTCCCCTACAGCAAGCGAAAGACAGTAAGCAGGTGAGGGGTTGAAGTTGTCTTTGCCAGTCGCTCTTTCCTTTTAACAAAATGTTCCCACTTTGCTTTAACTATGCAACCAAGCCTACAAAGTCAGGTCTCCTACAACTGCTATAGGTCACTAGGGAAGAATCTATGGAAAAAAAAAAATCTCATTCACTCTCAAGGAAAATCCAAGAGGGAAAAACAGACGCCTGTTCACTGATGAATACAATAATTTAGTACAAGGAATTCTTTTTTTTTTTATTAAACTTTTATTTAATGAATATAAATTTCCAAAGTATAGCTTATGGGTTACAAAAAAATATGGAACGCTTCACGAATTTGCATGTCATCCTTGTGCAGGGGCCATGCTAATCTTCTCTGTATCGTTCCAATTTTAGTATATGTGCTGCCGAAGCGAGCACAGTACAAGGAATTCTTTAACATCAAGCAATTGTTTTTGCATTTCAGCTGAAACTACTAACACAGCACTGCATAAGGAGGAGTTAGAAGGCACTGTTCAGAGAATATAAAGGCAGCGACTTAAGTAATCTAAACCCTGCAGGGGACAGGGGATGTACTTTCCGAAAGTCACAAGAGAAGGAAAAGCAAAGATTATGGCAACACAGGTGACTCTACACACAAAGAATCGCTCCAAGAGGTGTTACCGTAACAGCCAAGGCAAGCTCCGAATCCAGGGCTTCTGCCACTTAATCAGGTTCTGAGACATGAATCTGGTGACAAGGGGCTCCCCAACTTACAAACCTTGTTGTCCTGACTGACAGCTTTCACGTGGGAAGGTCGTAAAGGTCCCACGTGACCCCTGACAACAAGGACCCAGACTGAAGTGGTATCAAAAAGACCAAAAGAGAGGCAGAGATCCAACAGGAAGTACAAGGGATGTGTGCAGTAACTGAATTGAGACAGAGGAGAAAGAGGAAATGATGGAGCACCAGGATTTAACCCTGTGGGGAAAAGAATAGCTGAGTGGCACAGACATCAGGAAGGCCAGAATGGAAACAACACGAAAAGTCAAAAAGGATGATGAAAATACCCTGCAGGCAGCTGAAACAGGAGACAAGGCGTGACAGACAACTCAGCACAAGATATCTGAGCTGCACCCAGATAGGTTAATCACAGGAACAGCTAAGACATCCTCAAGGGACATGCACAGAGAAAAAGAAACAACAGGTTGCATTCTCATAAAGGAACTAAGGACATGGACACACCAAAGAGATAATGGAATCATTTTGTTTATAGGAGGAAAATCACTTCAGTGTAGTATTTCTAGAGACTGGGGCACAAGGAAGCTTTTGTTTTGTTTTGTTGTTATTTTTTTTTTTTTTTTTTTTTGACAGGCAGAGTGGATAGTGAGAGAGAGAGAGACAGAGAGAAAGGTCTTCCTTTTTGCCGTTGGTTCACCCTCCAATGGCCACTGCGGCTGGTGCATCACGCTGATCCGAAGCCAGGAGCCAGGTGCTTTTTCCTGGTCTCCCATGCGGATGCAGGGCCCAAGCCCTTGGGCCATCCTCCACTGCACTCCTGGGCCACAGCAGAGAGCTGGCCTGGAAGAGGGGCAACCGGGATAGAATCCGGCGCCCCAACCGGGACTAGAACCCGGTGTGCCGGTGCCGCAAGGCAGAGGATTAGCCTGTTAAGCCACGGCGCCGGCCAGAAGGAAGCTTTTGAAAAAGATATAATATCAACTATCACAGAGAAAGAAAGAAAAGTATGGGACGATGGAGGCCATTGTGAAAGACACGTACGTGATACTTTCATTACCCTTACGTTATTTGGAAAATTTTAAACAAATAAGTCCACAGGAAGGCACAACTGACTATTGCAGTTGAATCACCCCCCCGGGGGGGGGGCAACTGAGCAAAGTTCAATCCAAAAAATGACCACCTATAGGAAACAATACATGGTCTCCTCTTTCCTACCTCTGGAAATACTATCTGTTGGTAATATTCTCACTAACTCAACTTCCAAATAATTTTGTAGACCCAAATACACCCTATTTTGTTTGCAGTTACTAAACACATTCATGTTAACCAGTGAGGGATGAAAAGACAGTACATTTTCCTCTATTTCACCGCTCATATTTTGGCGCACAAACGTTGTAAAACAGCAGAAGTCTGAGAGCAGGTGGCTGGCCTGGTGCGTATGATGTCTGCATCCCACATCAGAGGGTCTGGGTTTGACTCCGGGCTTCAGCTCCTGACCCCAGCTTCCTGCCAGTGCAGAACATGGGAAGCAGTGGTGATGGTCGAGTAATTGGGTCTCTGGCCACGCATGTGGAGACCTGGATTGTGTTCTTGATCTCACCTCAGGCCTGGGTTTTGCACATTTGCAGAATGAACCAGCAGATGGGAACTCACTCTGTCTCTAACTAGAATTTTCTTTTCTTCTCTTTTTTAAAGATTTATGTATTTATTTGAAAGGCAGAGTTACAGAGAGGCAGAGGCAGACAGAGAGAGAGAGAGATCTTTCATCTGCTGGTTCACTCCCCAAATGGCCACAACAGCCGGAGCTAGGACAATCCAAAGCCAGGTGCCAGGAGCTTCTTTAGGGTCTTCCACATGCGTGCAAGGGCCCAAGGACTTAGACCATCTTCTGCTGCTTTCCCAGGTGTATTAGCAGGGAGCTGGATCAGAAGTGGTGCAGCTAGGACTTGAGCCAGGGCCAATATATAAGCAGAGACTGTACCCACTATGCCACAGCACTGGCCCCTAGCATTTTCTAAACTCCTTCAAATCCCTAAGAAATATTTTTATTTTTATTAACTATAATTCACAAACAAAACCCACCAACTTTAAATATACAATTCAGTAAGTTTTGACAAATACAAAAGTTATTTAAACACCACTGCAATTAAGATATAAAACACATTTCCATCATTTCCAAATGTTTTCTGGAGTCCCTGTAGAGTCAGTGGCTCCCTCAACACCGACCACCACTAGTTTTGCCTTTTCTAGAATTTCACATAAAAAGAACCATAAAAAATGAATATATAATATTTAACATCCTAATCATTTACCATCTTAATGTTTAGTGTACAATTCAGTAGACTTAAGTAAATTCACATTATTATTACATAGCTTTTGGTGTTTGGTTTCCTTCACTTAGTATGCTTTTCAGCCAGAATGTTTTTGAGCTTCATTCACATTGTTGAATATGTCAGTAGTTTGTTCCTTCTTTTATTTTCATTTTATTTGAAAGGTAGAGAGAGAGAGAGAGAGATCCTTCCTCTGATGGTTTATTCCCCAAATGCCTACAACAGTCAGGACTGGGTCAGGCAAAAGCAGGTATACTAGAACTTCATCCAGGTCTCCCATGTGAGTGGCAGAGACCCAAGTACTTCAACCACTACCTACTGCACCCCAGGATGTACATTAGAAGAAAGCTGGATTAGAAACACATAGCCAGCATTCAAACCAGACACTCTAATATGGAATGCAGGCATCACAAGAGATGAGTTCATTACTGTGTCAAATGCCTACCCCAGTTTGAAGGCATTTTGAAGACATGAGCATTTTGTACTTCAGAAGCCCAGTATATCTGAATTGAGAAGGTAAGTTCAAAAGAGACTAACAATTGCTAAGCATCCATGTGATACACTGAACAATGGCCCCATAATAATGTCTATATGTACAAACCCACAGAACCTGTGACTGTGTTGCCTTACAAGGCAGAAGGAGGCAGAAGGAACTTCATAGTATAATTAAGAATCTTGAGATAGGAAGTTTACCCTGGATTATTTAGATAAACCCAATATAATCACAAAAGTCCTAATGAAATGGTCCATTATCTCACACCAAATATAAAAATCAACTCAAAATGGAGTAAAGACTTAAAACACAAGACTTGAAACTGCAAAATTATTAGAAAGAAACACAGGAGAAAAGCTCCAAGACATTGGTCTGGGCAATGATTTATTAGACATGATACCAAAATACAAGCAATGGAAGCAAAAACATACAAATGGGATTATATCAAACTAGAAAGCTTCTACATAGCAGAAGAATCAACAAAGAGACAACATATGAAATGGGAGAAAATACTTGAAAATAACAACCTAAGATAATGATCAGATAATCAACTCATCTCTCAGGTTCTTTGGAATTCAAAATTCAGGGACTTCTAGGAATAATTTACATCCACAGTCAAATGAAACTTTGACAAATAAATAATGGCATGCACAGTAGAGTTGGAAGGGCTCCCAGAAATCATTAGTTGAATCAATATAAAATTATTCTTTAAAAAAAAAGGATTTATTTTTATTTATTTGGAAAGCAGAGCTACAGAGAGAGAGGGAGGAAAGACAAAGAGAGAGAAATCTTGCATCTGCTGGTTCACTCCCCAAATGGCCTCAAAAACCAGGGCTGGGCCAGACTGAAGCCAGGAGCTTCTTCTTGGTCTCCCACATGGGTGCAAGGGAGACCAGGCACATTAGCAGGGCGCTGGATCAGAAATGGAGCAAAATTTGAACCAGCACTCATATGGGCTGGCAGCATTGCAGACAGTGGCTTTACCGGCTATAGCACATGCTGGGTTCAAGAATATGCTTTATAAACATTCCAATAAGAGATCATTTTTTATTTTATTCATTATCAATTAATTAATCAATACTTTTTGTACACCTAAATCCAGTGAGTACGTCTCATGTCTTAAAGTCAGGAGAAAACATTAGAATACAATTCATTAAATCTCTTACAAAAATCAACATAGGCCCAGACTTGTTGCCTTCCCTAAGACTGGTTATATATGACTTTTGTTATATGAATCCACAGTGCCAACAGGTATTACCTTTTCCTTTATAACTGCTCGCAATCATACGATCAAGCATCTACTGTAGAAACTGATAGAAAATCTGTATCAAGTTCTCCATTCTCATATTTAATATATACCATCCTCTACCCTTAATCCTTTTTTTTTTTTTTTTTTTTTTTTTAAGATTTATCTTATTTATTGGAAAGGCAGAGTTACAGAGAGGGAAAGACAGAGATTTTCCATCTGCAGGTTCTCTCCCCAAACAGCCACAATGGTCAGTGCTGAGTCAGGCCAAGGCCAGGACCTCTAACTCCATAGTGGTTTCCCGTATGGATGCAGGGGCCCAAGTACTTGGGGCCATCTTCCACTGCTTTCCCAGGCACTTTAGCAGGGAGCTGGATCAAAAGAGGAGCAGCCAGGACTGGAACTGGAGCACATCCGGGATGCTGGGGTCACAGGCAGCAGCTTAACCTGCTGTGCCTCAACACTGGCCTCACAACCCCTCTTTGAATTAAAGAACATTTGCAAGTCCTTGGGCTTCTGGGACCTCTCTTTTCAGTGATTATTCAAAACTGGTCACAGTTGTTCTCTGACTGTTATTCTCTAACAGTTGTTCTCTGACTACATCTCTATGCCTCCCTGGCAGTCAATGGTTGAGGGGAATCAAACTCGAGAGGCTCTTTTCCTCCCCTTTCCTGGAGTTCAGCTGAGCTGACTCTGAAGGTCTGCTCTGACTCAGTGAAGACACTAGACACCAGCCACTGATGGGGAGGCTCCTCTTTGCTAACAAGGCCATCGCCCACTCAGAGGCCCCCATGTTACACAGCCTCAGAGTTGCTCCCCTACCCCATACCATGTGTGTTGACCACAAGGCAGATCACAGTGCACCCAATCCAGCCAGCCCCACCTAAGCACATCTCTGTGTGGGACAAAAGATCCAGGTGTCACATCCAATTGCTTTTTTTCTTTTTCTGGGCCTGATAAGCCCTATTATTTTTATACTATACAGCAATAGAGGCACCTGTGTCCATGCCTGGTACACACAGCCATATATGAGGGCACTTCAAAAAGTCTACGGAAAAATGAAATTACAAGGTAAGTTTATTTTGGTGCACAGAAAGGTTTTGAACTTTCCATGCATAGTTCTTGTTGTTTGCTTTTGTTTGTTTTTTGTAATCCACATTTTCCATGAGCTTTCTGCAGATTCCCAGTGCATTCATATGAGTGTGTGTAACTCCTTTGCACCAGGGGTTTGGCTCGGTCTAAGATGATTGCTTAGGATTTTAATTCTTCCTACCCAGCTCTTTTATCCCCATCCTTCATAAACTCTTAAGATGAAACTGCCACATTTTCACTCTTTTCCTGATACTTCCTTTCAGCTATCAGCCCTCTCTCATTTCTGACCAAGATTGTTCTTGTTCCTTTTCTAAACTGAGTAAGAGGAAACTTAAAAGATAACTCAGGGTCTGATCAGATGACTTGCTTTTAATAGAATGAGAGTTGAAGCAAGAAGTGGTATGGGGAGAATGATAAACCAGTCTAGAAGCTCTGTGCACTCAGAGGGCACAGGGCCACGGGCCACAGCCAAGTAGGAAGCACACATCTAAGGAGGAAGAAACAGAAAACGAGGCATGAAGAATCCAAAACCGAATTCCACGACATTTCCTGACGTTGGTCCTGCTCTCTTTTTCTTCTGAAGGGCAAACAGGAAGACTATCACACTGCTGTTTCCCCAGGAAACAACAGCTGTCATTTTACCAGCACTGCAGCGTGCTTCCAAGTAGCAGGTGAGCAAGGTCAGCTTCTAGACACAGCATACAGAATACACCATTGGGAAACAAACCCCCAGTTACCCAGACTACCATCTCACGTCCCCTGAGAACTTTCCTTGTTCATCTGCCCAGAGACCCCACTCCACAGCACAGTGTAGAAACCAGGTCACACAGGACTTCCAGAGTGACGGGCAGCCCAGGCTGTGCACACAGATCCAGAGAGCTGTAGAGGAACACAAGGAAGAGCTGCCGATGCAACAGCCCCAATGCACACCACCAACAGCTGTGAGCCAAAGGAACACCACAGTGGTATCACATCACCTTATCTGGAGACTCTGGCTGTAGTAATATGAGCTCAGTATTTTTATGTCATCAATATATAGTTCTGTGTCCTTCATAATGCTAAGTGACCACAGATATTTACTCTAATGCTAACTAAAAAATAAAAAGGGTTTGTTTCAATTACATGGCGAACAGTAAAGATTTGAGCCTAAACTACTTCTATTATGAGCCTATTAAAGTGAATGTAGCAATTGTTAAGCATCAGATTGAAAAACTAAATATAAGACAAAAAATGTTAAGGCTTTTTCCTTGGAAACTTAAAAATATAAAGATTCAGGCATATCAGACCAGTCTTTAGCTAAGCAGGTTAAAAGGCATACACTTGCTGTCCTGATTACTACTTAAGAACTCCTGGGTATTCATTAGAGATTATACCTCTCTGTTTCAGTGTTAGCAGAGATTTCTTCAAATAAACAAAAACACGTTTTTAACAGCTATCAATTCTTCTTTATATATTGTTACCTACACAAATTATTTATACTCTTAAATCCATAAGAATATTTTTCCATTGAATAATTGGTTTAAAGTAAAAAAATGCAAATATTGATTTAGTAAATGATCAATGCTAATTTTAAACCCCATTTTAATTCTCCAAAACTGGGGGTAGGAGTTGGAAGCATCTTTACTTTCCAAATGAGAACCTACGGCACCCACATTCTCCCAATTTATCAGTAGGACCTGCACCCACCAGCACTGAAAAGCCGTAATCCCAGCAAGCAAGAGCCATACCCGTGTGCATGCACTCATGTGAAAATATCACACACACTAAATTGCATTGAGGCCGTGACAACATGCAACTTAGTAATGTGCAATATCTCCACCAGAGCAAGCAGAATGGGAGCATCGGGGAAGAAGGGTGTGATGTACACATTCAGGAGACAACATGCTGCTAAAGGGAGGAAAATGGTTTGGGAAAAAGGATGCATGCCACCAACTCAAAAACTCATGAAATGAACACCCAATCACAAGTGTATTCCATTTAGAATACATATTCAGAATTAAAATAATAACTAAGGTTCAAAAATTCAGCAAGACAGTGATCATAAAGGCATCACAAGTTTCAAACTCAAGAACAGACACTTCCCCTGTCTGGTCATGCAGTCCCACAACTTCAGTTACACTTTTAACTTACTGATGGATCACATCAGCAACAGCTATGTTGATGGTGATTACTGACTGCTGCTTAAAACTCTGATATCACTGACAATTTTCAGCCTAAACTGTACTTGGAGGGCATTACAACGTTTGCATAATAATTTGGATCTTTTTTTCCTCTTAGAATCTTCCTCTATGAAGAAACATACTGCTTCTTGAACACAACCCTTCATTCAGAATGGGAAATGTGACAAGAGCTCTTAGAACTCACTGCTACATTGTTTATATGGGAAGGCTCCTCCAGAGGAACATATATAAAACCTGTAAATTTTAATTTGTTAGTATGATTCAGTTAAAAAAAAAAAGTACAAAGGACTTGCACTGCAAAAATTTCACCTTGGGGCCAGGTATAGTTGCACAGTAGATTAAACCACCACTTACAAGGCCCACATCCTAGAAGATCTCCCTCTCTCTGTAACTCTGCCTTTCAGACCAATAAATACATCTTTTTAAAAATTTTTCTAGAAGGTCCACATCCTGTATCAGATTGCCAGTTTGAATCATGGCTACTTCATTTCTGATCCATCTTCCTGCTAATGTGCCTTAGAGGCAGAAGATAGCCCAAGTACTTGGTTCCTACCATCCATGTGGGAGCCTCGGATGGAGTTCCAGGCTCCCGGATTCAGCCTGGCCCATCCCTGGTTGTTGTATTTGTGAAGTAAATCAGTAGGGGGAAATTTTTTTCTCTGTCTCTCCCTGTCACTTGGTCTTTCAAATAAATAAATCTTTAAAAAAAATACCTTGAATTATAATCTTTAACTAGGGGCTGGCGCTGTGGGGCAGTGGGTTGAAGCCCTGGCCTGAAGTGCCGGCATCTCATATAGGCACTGGTTCTAGTCCCGGCTACTCCTCTTCCGATCCAGCTCCTTGTTATGGCCTAGGAAAGCAGTGGAAGATGGTCCAAGACCTTGGGCCTCTGCACCCATGTGGGAGACCCGGAAGAGGCTCCTGGCTTCGGATCGGCGCAGCTCCGGCAGTTGCAGCTATCTGGGGAGTGAACCAACAGATGGAAGACCTCTCTGTCTCTACCTCTCTCTATAACTCTGTCTTTCAAATAAAATAAATCTTTAAAAAATAATAATAATCTTTAACTTAAATAATTTGAGACAGCTTTGGTTAGAAAAATGGCTTAGGCCATAACACATTATCCAGATTATACAACATTTATTAGACTCACAATAATCTATCAGCTTTGGAAACCACTAGGATTACAGTTTTGGCACTTAGGATCCTTTTTTGTTTGTTTATTAAAAATAAGGTGACAATAAAATGAATGGTTTTTATCTCATTGTACATAGGCTCCTGTGATAGTGCATAATTAGTGTGTGCTCCCAAGAAGATAAAGCAAGTCTGATTTGAAAAAGAAATATTCCCTCTTATAGACGACAGCACTCTCTTAGCTCCACTGACCTCCCATGTGCAACTGTTGCACGAAGGAACTGAGCTTAAAACAACAAAGGTGGGAACTCAATGGCAGACATTCATTGGATAATCAGCAAGTGGCTGACTCTAAGAAAGCAGAACAAGAGAAAATTCAGGAGCCATGGATGGAAAATAGAAGAGATTTTGTGAGAATGAGTCAGTGCTAATGTAGCTAACTCTGGAGAAAGGAAGCATGCTCTTTCAAGAAGTTCTTTATGGACAAGGTATCATTCCCTGTAAGGCTTGGCATCAGTCAAACTGATAAGAGGATTTTTGCCAGCTTTTGCTACGGCAGATTCAATAGCTTCAGCCTATTGGGAGGGGAGAGGTTATTTTTCTTTCCACAGAGCATTTGCATAAACCTTTTTTAAGATAGAAAGATGCCACTCAGACAAAAGACAGTCTATTGCTGGAATTTCATCGTCTCATTGACTAAGGATGATAACCAAAGGTCACAGAGAAGGGATTCAAGGTTCGTGTTGCCCTGAGAACAGCTGCATCCTCCACACTGTCACACTGGATGACATGCTCCCAAACCTGGAACCTTTAGATGAGGGAGAGCCTCCACATGGATATCTGAGCGTGCAGTGTAGGTGATACAGCTTTTTCCATCCTACCTGAAGCCCAACCAAAAAAAACAAGACATTGGTGAAAGTCTGACCTATTCCTTGCTAGTACGAAAAAGAAAACCTACTACCGAAAGGAAGCCCAGCGTCTCCAAGAATGATCTGTGTTAGCAGCACACACCCTACCTGAATGCAACTGAGGGTTTCCTAGAGCAAAGTGGTATTCTCTCTAGCTCTTACATGAATATAGTGAAATCAGTCAGGAGGGATGACAAGATCAAATCAAGTTTTCTGAAACGGAAGCCAGTGTTGTGACCACCAGCAACACCAGAATCCCATATGGGTACCAGTCCAAGTCCCTGCCACTCCACTTCAAATCAAGCTCTCTGCTAATGCACCTGAAAAATCAGCAGAAGGTGGCCCAAATTCTTGGGGCCCTGCACCCATGTGGAAGACCCGGACATAGTTCCAAGCTCCTCGCTGTGGCCTGACCCAGCCCTAGCCATTGCAGCCATTTTTGGAGTGAATCAGCAGATTGAATATCTTCCTCCCTCCCCCATCCCTCTCTAATCTGCCTTTCAAATAGATAAATCTTAAGGAAAAACAAACAAACAAACAAACGGAAACAGAAATGCCAGCCAGATTCACCATTTAAGAGAAGTTTAAGACCACTTAGCTAATAACTTATTAGAAAAAAGTACTGCATGTGAGTTTGAGTTTGACAAGAGGTAAAAATGTAGTTTTGTTAATGAACAAAATGACAGGGACTAGGGGAGCAGCTGAGAGAGGCATAACCTCCAAAAGGCCTCTCTTACCAGAAACAATGAAGAGGAAAAATGAAAGAAGGTCAAGAGCAATTGACTCAAGAAAAGTTCATAGAGTAAACAGTGCACACGAATCTCATTCAGAAACAGAGTCTTCAATACATGGACTACTGAAGGCATGATGGGAGTTTCTGGCCAGAGCCCACAAAGCACGCACAACTTGGAGATAATGCAAGACCATTGCTTTCTACTACCCAATCCACTTGTGCTGAGGCAGTCTGGCTGCAGACGGAGGGAGGAAGAATCAGGGAGGCCAGGATTCCACCCCGCCTCCCAGAGCAAAGCTAGAACACTGAGAACACAGGAGGGTACTGAGAGGACAGCGGGGTGAGGGTGGCAGGGGAAATCTCTCAAGCAAGTCAAGTGGTGGTGAGAGCTAGGCTAGGGGCCTGCTGATGGATGGCTGAGGCAAACAGCCCATTGCATCTTCGTTAGTCGCGGGCTCGAGAGTCAGACCTCGAAACTGCTTCGATTTTGTTTCTTACTAACATTTGCACCGCTCATATCAGTCTCTCAAAATGAGGTGAGGATCTTAAAAATCCCAGAGTCTTGCACTACTTTAGCATTGACAGTTACTAGGAAACTCAAGACAGAAAACTGGCTGCCCATGGAAAGCAGTTCCTGAAGGAAATGAGAGCATCAGTGTCGTCCTTACCTGATAGCTTCCTCCACAGACTGGCCAATAATATTAGACGAGGGGCCTGGCTGAGAGAGAGGCGTCAGGCTTATCACCCACTTCACTGGCTTGTAGTACTCATCACTGGAACTTAACAGATAAAACAGTGTGGTCAGGAAAATGACCTGCAAAACAAAGGACAGTTTCTCCTAAAAACTCACATTGGATGTGACAGACGGACAACCTCTGCAAATGCAAAACAGAACCAAGAGCATGCCCCACCGGGGAAGGAAACGTGATCCGCCCTTATCTAGTGTACGTACCAGGGAGAGCACGAAATTGAGCAGGGCAGTCCCGCTGTAGAAGAGGATGGTCAGGAGTGTGGTGACCGTGGTGAAAAGCAGGCTCACGTTCCGGCTCATAACAATCCACAGAGACTCCAGGATCTGAGCAAGAGGGAAGGCTGGGTGTCAGAACCGACCCTCAACAAAGACACTTCTAGAGCCATCTGCTGTGCTTTTCATACAGTCTTTTTTTTTTTTTTTTTTTAAGATTTATTTTATTTATTTGAAAGACAGAGTTACAGAGAGAGGTAGAGACAGAGAGAGAGGTCTTCCATCCGCTGGTTCACTCCCCAGATGGCCGCAACGGCCAGAGCTGTGCCGATCCGAAGCCAGGAGCCAGGAGCTTCTTCAGGGTCTCCCACGCAGGTACAGGGGCCAAAGGACTTGGGTCATCTTCTACTGCTATCCCAGGCCATAGCAGAGAGCTGAATTGGAAAAGGAGCAGCCGGAACTAGAAATGGTACCCATATGGGATGCCAGTGCTTCAGTCCAGGGCTTTAACCCGCTGCACCACAGCGCCGGCCATTTCCTACAGTCTTTTAAGTATCTTAAACTCAAAAGACAAGAACTGAGGATTATCCTAAATGAAAAAAAAAATCAACTGAAAACATCTGTATGTTCAATAGTAAGAAAAATGGTTAAGTAAAATATAGGGAATCCACTTCAAATAATATTAGTCATCAAAAATATCTCTATTATAATCTAGGAGAGCACTTTATGATATAATGCTAAGCTTAGAAACCAGAATATAGGGGCTAATGTTACGGTGTAGTGGGTAAAGCTGCCACCTGAAATGCCAGCATCACGTATGGACACCAGTTCAAGTCTCTGCTGCTCCACTTCCAATCCAGCTCCCTGCTAATGGCCTGGGAAAGCAGCGGAAGATGGACCTAGTACTTAGGCCCCTGTCAAGTGTGTGGGAGACCGAGAAGAAGCTGCTGGCTCCTGACTTCAACCTGGCCCAGTCCCAGCTCTTATGGCCATTTGGGCAGTGAACCGGATGATGGAAGACATCTTTCTGTCTCTCCCTCTCTCTCTTTCAAATAAATCTTAAAAAAAAAAAAAAAAAAAAGGCAGAATATAAGAATTTCACACTTTGTCTGTTTGTAACTATGTGAAAATGGCATGTATGGAAAAAAATATCTACAGGAGAAAATGCCAGCAAACAACTGTGGTTATATTTGCCCTAGAGGATCATAGACACAGATCTATGTGCTAGCATTTGTCTTATTAGGTGCCTACCCTTTATCATCCCCATGACCAACCTGGATTCATCAACCACTATAAAAAGCATCACTGATATAATTTATTGAAATCACAATAAAAGTAATGAATAGGCAGGGTTAAAGGCAGAGCTCTGCTGAAAATCATTCCTGACACAGCAACAACTACGATACTCAGACCTACTGAGTTTGGCTGACCCATCACCTACTGATTCACAAGAACCACATATGGAGACAGAAGTTACTAAAAGGAAGATGTACAATGCTTACAGCATACATGCATGTTTCCAGTTCCTATCTCTTTGTGAAACTGACATCCCTTATGTCTGTTCAATTCTTCCCAAGTGGATTTCCCTTCCTCCTAATAAAAACATGGCAGCAAAACAATTAGGAAAACCCCTTCTGTAAGAGTTTTCAAAATGCTTCCACAAACCGCAGCACAACGCAGTGAGCACAGCAAGGCAGGTGACGTCATCTCTGTCTGACAGGTATACAAACCGAAGCTCAGAGATTTTTTTTTTAAAACTTGCCCATGGGCACAGAGCTAAGAAGCAGAAACAGAGCTGGGACCAGAACTCATCATGTCTGATTTTTATTTGGGGGCCATACACAAAACAGCAGCACTGCTTTCTGTCACATGTCCAGTCTGTGCCATCTCTTCTGTGAAAGGCCTACCCATTCCATTCCTGCTTCAAATGCACCATTTATAAAGGCACATTTTGTTGCCCTCCACATTTCTTGCAAATCTCAGCTCAGTCTTTAGAAGAGAACTTCAGTAGGCTGGTTTCATTTACAAAAACTCCTTACATAAAAATCCTGAAAATGTTTCCCAATGCCTACAAAAATATGCATGACTGACCGTTTGACCTTGTGGGATAACGAATGAATGAACAACAGCACTGATTCCAAGAAACAAACCAACAATGCCTTTACTTGTGATTTTGACAAGCAGTCTTTTGGGGGCTTCAGTCATTCTGGAATTTTTCATTAAAAAAATTAAATAGTTTCTGAGTCACATTGATCGAAAACTCCCTGTGGTAATTCTTCAGAAATTAACCAAATTACATTAATTGTAGATGACAACAACAATCAAGTAACTTTATTTGAAAGAAAGAATCATCTGGAGAAAATTTTTAAAAGGACATCTCCAAGTCCTAAAGACAAAGTAGTTTTAGTGTATACACTGAGCTTAGAAAGGAGGAAATCAGTACAGGAAGGAGAAATAAGGCCCCTGAAACTGTGAAAACAAAATGGAATCGTGCAAAAAAATATTACCCAAAAGCGGAAAACATGAGCCAGGTTTGGTGGCCTCACCATCTTCCAGGACTCCAAACACCATTTCAACTCTGCCTCTGTGCTTCTAAACACAAACATAATTGTTGTCCAAGCTGTCATATGCTTGTGCTTCTCAATTTCTTGGAGAACCTAACACCATGCTATATTCTAAAGTAGTAATAAATGAAATTCCATCAAGTTCCAAGAACTTAAAATCTAGTCAGGAAGATAAGGTACTAACATTAAAGTCAAAAACTGAAAAAGAGGGGGCAGGCGTTGTGGCGCAGCAAGTAAAGCTGCCTCTCAGGACGCCTGCACCCCTTTTCAAGCGTCCAGTTGCATGAACCAGCAGAAGGAAGGTCTCTCGCTCTATCTCTTTCAGCCTTGGTTTTTGTGGGCATTTGGAGAGTGAGCCAATAGATGAAGATGTCTCTCTTTCTCTCTCTCTGTTTTCTAACACAGAAAAAAATAAAGTAAAACATCTTCAAGTATCAAAAGAAGGGTAAAAATAATAAATGCAAAAGGAGTGTGAAATTAGGGGACACTCAGTGTGTTCTGAAATACACTGGGAAGATTTCTCAAGCAGGACTGGCCCTCAGCAGCCTGTTAACTATGAGACTAAAAAAGGAAACAAAACAAAGCAACTAAAACCATGAAAGTGTATGGCTAAGACACACAGCCTCCTCCAGAGGAAGAAATACAAGTTGGAATATAACACGACATTACATGAAAAGCTTGGCCTCTGGAGCCAAGGAAAGGCAAACAGAATTGAGTCCTGTTACTTATGGCTAACAATTTAATACCTCTGAGCCCATTATTTTGTTATTAAAATAAGGAAATTACCTTGGCTTCACAGATTCTTTGGAAGAATTAAATTTGAAAATATTTATAAAGCACCTAGTGGGGCTGGGGCTGTGGCGTAGCAGGTAAAGCCACAGCCTGCGGTGCTGGCATCCCATATGGACGCTGGTTCTAGTCCCAGCTGCTCCATTTCCCATCCACCTCTCTGCTATGGACTGGGAAAGCAGTAGAAGATGGCCCAAATCCTTGGGCCCCTGCACCTATATGGGAGACCCAGAAGAAGCTCCTGACTCCTGGCTTCGGATCAATGCGGCTCCAGCCTTGGCGGCCATTTGGGAAGTGAACCAGTGGATGAAAGACCGATATCTCTCTCTCTCTCTCTCTTTCTCACTCTCTTTGCCTCTCCTTCTCTGTGTAACTCTTTCAAGTAAAATAAATAAATCTTAAAAAAATGAAAAATAATAAAGCACCTAGCACAAAATTTTACAGAAAATAATTTGATATAAAAACCATTATATCATCTGTTCCCTGAACTCTCCACATTCAGTATGTAAATGTGTTGAGTATATGGGAAGTGTAACTTCCTTTTTTTTTAAATACATAGTTATTTTAGTTTTGAAACCTGCCTATCCTTTCCTTAATAATCTATCAAATTTAGATGATCATTTTTCTGTATTATCTATCTGTCTTAATTTTATTCAATAATGACAATTAGTAGCACATCCTTTAAAATTCAACTACCAAAGGAATTTTGGGAGAAACCAACAGTCACTATATTACTGGATGATGCAACATCTTGCATATGCACTGGGCATTAAAAAGCTGACTGCAAGGTCCTTGGAAAGGGATGGAACTGGGCTCTCCTACAGTCTGTTAGTGTTTCACTCTTAGGAAGAGATTACAAAGGGTCACTAAAAATTTAAGGACAGCCTCATGGAGGAGAAAGCAAAAAAACCTGAAAGAGATTCAGAGCAAACAAAGCAAAACACCATTTTAAAACTTTTATTAGTAATAGAATAATTTTTTTAAAACATGGTGCAGATTAAGCCACTGCCTGAAATGTCATATCCCATATCAGAGCACAGGTTCAAGTCCTGGTTGCTCCATTTCCAATCCAGCTCCCCGGCTAATGTGCCTAGGAAAGCAGCAGAAGATGGCCCACATACTGGTAGCCTTGCCACCCACGTGGCAGACCCAGATAGAGTTCTTGGCTCCTGGCTTTGACTTGGACCAACCCTAACCATCATGGCCATTTGGGGAGTAAAGCAATGGGTGGACAATCTCTTTCTCTGTCTCTCCCCTTCTCTGTCACTTTTGAATAAGTAAAATCTTTAAAAATATATATTTTTAATTTTTTTTAAGGAGTGGACATTTTGGTCTAGTGGTTAATATGTCCATATCAGGGTATCTGAGTTGGATTCCCATCTCCAGCTCCTCACTCCAACTTCCTGCCAATGCAGACCCTAGGAAGCAGCAACAGTGGCTCAAGTAATTAGGTTCCTGCCACCTATGTGGGAGATTTGGATTGAGTTCCTGACTCCTGGTTCTGGCTCTGGCTCTGGCCCAGTCCCAGCCACTGTGGGCATCTGTGGAGTGAACCAGCAGATGGAAACTCCTTCTCTCTCTGCCTCTCAAAAAAACAGAAAAAAAATTAATTAAAATATCCCACAAATAAATAAAAAAAAGTTCAGAACCTCAGAAAGAACAGCTGGATATTACAAGCATGATAGCAAAAATTAAAAACTGAATCAAGATTTGTAAAATTAAGTTCACAGTATTTCTTAGGAAAAAAAGAAAAGATATTTTGAAAATTAAGGAATCCATCTCAGAGGCCCAACATCTGATCAAGGCATTTGAAAGTCAGACAAGTGGTTCTCAAAGTATGGTCTCTGGACAATCAGAGCCCCCCAAAACCTTTTGGAGGGTCTGCGAGGTAGAGCTATTTTTTTAAACAAGCCTGAAACATTTGCACTTTCACTGTGCTGACAGCTGCATGGATGGTGCAGAGGCAATCAATGGTGGATGAAAATGCTGGAGCTCCAGCAGGACACAAGGCAGTAGCACTCACTGCTCCAGGGTTCTCTGTACTGTTCACCATCTCAAACTCAGCACCAGCTTCCCTTAAGCATGTCCCACATGCAGGCAGGCGTTTGGCACAGTGGCTAAGTCGCTGCCTGCATCCTGTATTGGAGCACCTGTCTTGAGGCCCAGCTACTCCACTTCCAACACAGCTTCCTGTTACCATGTACTTTGAGAGGCAGCAGGTGATGCTCAAGTACTTGGGTCCCTGCCACCCACATGGGTGACCCAGACGGAGTTCGAGGCTCCTGGCTTGAGCCTGGCCCAGCCCATGTATTTTTCTGGCACTTGAGGAGTAGATCAGTGGATGGAAAATCTCTCTCCATCTGTCTACCTTTCAAATAAAATTAAAATAAGTAAAAATTTAAAAAGAATGTCCCCTTTGAAGCGGTCAAAATGACTGATTTTATTAACTATCAGTCAATCTTTGAGGGCTATCTTTGAACATTCTGTGTGACAGAATAGGATGTAAGCACAGCACATCTGCTGTTTGCCAAAGTCACGCAGGCTGGAGGCAAAGCACGTGCACGACTAGGCTGGGAGCTGAACTAGTCCACCGACTCAGACATCATTTCTATGTAGAAGGACAACTGATGGACTTGGGTGTGGCAGAAACTTTCTCAAAAGTGAACAGAGCAAGCCCACTTCAAGGAAAGCAACTGACAGCATTTGTTGTCAGCAACAAAATTTGAGCTTTCAAAAGAAAAAAATGCATATAACTTTACAAATTTTACATCGGTCACTGTGAGCTTAACAGCGTCTTAAAACATTTTTTTTTCTGGTAAGACAGGTGTTAATTAGTCAAGAATCTGATTTTCAAATATATTGTTTCAGAAAAGGTTAATAAAGGCCCTCTCTTCTCCAACTGTCTGCTGCTAAGGCTGGATTTTCTTTATCCACTCCAACCAGCACCAACGTACTTCAAAAGACTGAATGAAGAAGCAGATAAGAGAATCCAGACAATAAGCAGATCTACAAAAACATGAAAGGAAGCCACTCTTCTCACTTTTTTGTTTTAGAAAACTGTATTTTCTTTATGTTAACATGTAACGTTACGTAACAGATAAATATGCACTTTAGAGTCCTCAGACCAAAAAGTTTGAAAACCACTGGACTAGAAAAAACAGAGGAAAGGGATTATCAAAATCTGAAGGACAAGAATTTCTGGATTTAATTCCAAACTGTTACAGCTGCGTCGGGGAAAGGACGGGAAGGGCGTGAGCACCAGAGGTGCTGTAAGAAAACTCAAGGGAGGCAGAAGCATTGCAGGACTTGTACTTTACCTTCATCTTCCATATTAGGAAGTCAAAAGGTAACATCTAGAATGGCAAAACCAAGAAAGAGCAACACAAACATTATTTCAGACATTCAGAGGTAAACATTCACAGAAGGCTAAGAGGTGGACACTGATACTGGAAAATGAGACGGAGAGGCGGAGGCACAGGGTAGGCCACTGTTAATTTTTTTAAATAAAAATCTTACTGCACTGACTTTTCAGCTATGGTCAGGTATTACTTTGATAAAAATTAAATTTTCTGAAGAATCCAACATTGCCACCCTAGACTTTTGAAAATCTGACAGAAGCCATAATTTTATTCACAATTCTTTTTCTCTTTGTGAAAAGCCACGTGCCAGGACACTTGACAAGTGCACTCTGGATAATGAAGCGTGGTGATCAGCCCTCAGCAACGCTGCCAGATGGCACAGGTGCACGGAAGGTGCACAGAGGTGGGGAAGTAGGTGGAGAGACAGCAGGCTAAGCCATTGCACATTCCATCTCTCCCATGCAGCTAGAACAACTGTCAAGGGCTTTTCCCACCAGAAAGGCAGCTCCCTCAGTAGCAGTCCAGCTGGGGACATCTGGTCACCTCAGAGGACACAGGTACCTAGTCGAGACTCGGAGGGCCTACAGTTCTCTAGGTTACTCTTCAACCACAGAAGAATCAGCTGAGATACACACCTAATGCCTGTGGGTATCAGATATCATTGCAGTGCATTTATAGAGTTCTCAAACCTGCAAATGTCACGGTATTAACAGGGTAACTGAAGACCTCAAAGCGTGTAAAAAGAACTTGGAATTTCTGTTTTTACTCTGAAGTCTAGTTCAATTACAAATACCATTTCTTACCGAAAGAAATGTCTCGATGTTCTCGTGAACAAAGGAAGCAATATCCTGCCAGTCCAGAATGTCCCCCAGCCAGCTGTTCTGACGACTCACGTGCAGCTTGTGCCCTTTGTGCCTCCCAGAATGTGTTATGTTCTACAAACCAAACAGTTCAGATGTGAAGTGCCCACCTTAATCTACACAATACAAAGTATACACGAACCATTTTGCTTTAAACTCACTTAAGCACTTCAGTAATGATTCAAAGGTTGTCATGGCCTCAAAAAAAATCCATGCATAATTTTTTCATACTACACGTTTTGCACAAACTTTTTGAAAACCCCTTCAAGGAGAGGGAGCGGGAAAGGGGAGGGTTGCAGGTGGGAGGGAAGTTATGGGGGGGAAGCCATTGTAATCCTTAAGCTGTACTTTGGAAATTTATATTCATTAAATAAAAGTTTAAAAAAAAACAACCCTTCAAATGCATGAATTACAAAACATCTTGTACCAAAATAGATTTATCTTTTAATTCCATTGTCCATGATCTTTTTGAAGTTCCTGCATATTAATTATGTTAAGACAGTGAATTAATGCCACTACTGCCTGAGTCTCTAGACAGTCTAACATGAGCCACTGCAATACGCTTCTGTCTATAGCTCACACCTAGTTCCAGTGGAAGACAGAGCTCTTCCCTTGCAACCCTCAGCAGCTTTCTGGGTCTAAATGCTAGAGACTAACCAGCAGCTCAAGCAGAGCGTTATGATCTGAGGCTTAAGACCTTGCCGTTTAAAAACTTCAATACATGAAAGTCCAGTGTTAATACTATCTAGGAGATCAGTCTAACTTTACAATGGAAAGCCTCAGCTAACACAACTCACCTTTACAAACCAAGAGTGATACAGTCTGTCCCAAAGTTCCAGTACTTGCTTTTCAATTACAGCAGTGTTGTTCATCTTATCTCCTAGAATTTTATGAAGCTAGAAAAAATACAGATAGAATCTGGTTTAAGACTTCAAACCACAATCCAGTAAAATTAAACTCTCTGGTTCAGTATTTCCAGTCAATGTCCTTTCCTCTTTCATCTTTTTTTATTTCTTTTCTTTTCTCTGAGAGAACTACTGGAGGGTACCAGAGAATGGGGCACACGATGCCATGAGTATCAGTGACTTATCTGATCCATCTGTGCAGAAAAGAATCTTCCCTGTTACCTCAGCGCCCACCCAGTAAACACAAGTCTCAAGTTACATTTATCACTTTAGCAAGAATTCACAGAACTTTAAGTAAAATGTCAGGGCCTTCACTATAAACGCAGGTCCTTGTCTTAGGTTGCTTGCCAAGAAGTCTGGTCTCAGATAGTGATGACTGGTCAGACTGGCTTCTGGATTTGTGGGAATCAAAGTTCAATGAGACAATGTGACTTAGAGGAAGGCTACTGATTATATTATCTACCATTTCTTATTACTTAAACCATATTGTAATATTAAAAATTTTTCAATAATTGGTAATCAATTATTTATTTATTTATTTATTTTTGTGAGAGAGTGGCCATTCTGCCATGCTTGATTACAATATGTATTTACTGGGGACTGGCGCTGTGGCATAGCAGGTAAAACCACCGCCTGCAGTGCCAGCATCCCATATGGGCACTGGTTTGCATCCCAACTGCTCCACTTCTAATCTAGCTCTCTGCTATGGCCTAGGAAAGCAGTAGAAGATGGCCTCTGCAGCCATGTGGGAGACCCAGAAGAAGCTCCTGGCTCCTGATCAGCACAGCTCTGGCCATTGCAGCCATCTGGGGAGTGAACCAGTGGACGGAATGTATCTTTCTCTCTCTCTCTATCTCTCTCTCTCTGCCTTTGCCTCTTTGTAACTCTGCCATTCAAATAAAATAAATAAATCTTTTAAAAAAATACATATTTCCTTTTTGTCCACTTGATGTTGGCCCTAGAGATACCTGAACTAGTTATTAGACATCTTGGATGTAAATATGCCTTCATACTTAATTTATTCATAAAGCAAACACAAACTAGTAAATATAATAAAAGCCATTTACCTTTGCAAAGTATTCTATATTCTATGACAACCCCAAGAGTTAGAAAAGACTTTTGTCATCACCTTTGCTCTTTTAAGATGACAGAACAACTGCGAAGGGTCTATGACATGCCCAGGGTCATGCAGCTAAGTGGCAGAGTCAGGGTTAAAAGTTCTCTGATGTTCTTTCAACTACAGCATAGGCAGGCTATGAACAAATAACATCCAACAAAGAAAGTTACCCCAAATGATTAAAAGCCACAATTACTCAGAGTCTAACTTCCTTGGGTTACTTTGAATGTACCATGAAGGTCAGACCCACTCATGACTTCCTACTACCAATCCTCCCTCTCCTGTCAGCCTCAGAGATGTCCTAACCAGAAGAGGCTTCAAACTGTCAGTCAGCCTTCAGTCCAGGCTGTCCAACCACAGTGGCCCATTTTTGCACTAAACCAGTATTTTAAACTGCCATCTCTTTACACAGTGTCTCTCTCTCTCTCACCAGAGCGGTGAATAACTCTAAAATACCACAACTATTAAAGGAAAGGGCAGTTAGGCATAATTTTACATGTTATGAAACACTCCTTCCAAAATTGTGCTATCAACCACAAGGGAACACTCAGGCACAGGCTACTGTGAAGTCACAAGGAGAGCAGAGTCTAAGGGACTTATCACTGCTATTAGAAGCATCGCTCAAGTACATGCACTGTTGGTGGTAGATGACAAGCTGTCTGCACATGAAAAAGCACGAAAGCATTAAGAGCTGTCAGGATGCCATCTGAAAGCCCTCTAACCTAAGACAAATAACCTCATCTCCAGAATGGGACTGATACATGCCAGTGGGCAGTACTCTATAATCATCTTACCTTTTTTTAAAAAAGATTTATTTTTTTATTTATTTGAAAGACAGTGTTAGAGAGGTAGAGACAGAGAGAGAGGTCTTCCATCCGCTGGTTCACTCCCCAGATGGCCACAATGGCCAGAGCTGTGCAGATCTGAAGCCAGGAGCCAAGAGCCCCCTCCAGGTCTCTCACATGGGCGCAGGGGCCCAAGGACACGGCCATCCTCCACTGCCTTCCCAGGCCACAGCAGAGAGCTGGATTGGAAGAGGAGCAGCCAGGATTAGAACCGGCGCCCACATATGACACCAGCGCCCCGGGCCAGGGCTTCAACCCACTGCGCCACAGCGCCGGCCCCAATCATCTTACTTAAAACCTCAGGGGCAGGGCAGGTGTTCAGTGCAGTGGCTAAGATGCCACTTGGATGGCACATCTCATACTGCAGTGAGTGGGTTTGAATCCCAACTCCGCTTGTAATTACAGATTCCTGCTAATGTGCGTACTGGGAGGCAGCAGGTGATGGCTCAAACACTTGGGTTCCTGCCGCCCACATGAGACCCACAAGGGAGTGAGCTACTGGCTCCTGACTTTAGCTTGGTACAGTCCTGGATATTACAGGCATTTAGAGAGTAAAACAGAAAATGGAAGGCCTCTGTCTGTCTCTGTCTTTCAAAGAAATAAGTTTTTTCTTTTTTAAAGATTTATTTATTTATTTGAAAGAGTTATGGGGGTGAGGGAGAGAGAGAGAGATCTTCCATCCACTGGTTCACTCCCCAAATGGCCCCAGGGCCGGGGCTGGGCCAGGAGCTTCTTCCGAGTCTCTCATGTGGGTGCAGGGGCCCAAGTACTGGGCCATTTTCCACTGCTTTCGCAGGCCATAACAGAGAGCTGTATCGGAAGTGGAGCAGCCGGGTCTCAAACCAGTGTCCATATGGGATGCTAGCACTGCAGACAGCAGCTTCAACCCACAGTGCTGGCCCAAAGTAATGTTTTTTAAAAAGAAAGATCATACCAAGCAGAAAGTTCAAGCAAGTATGTTGAGTGAGGAACACAAACAGGGAAGCCTGAGTAGAACCCAAACACTATGCAGTGTTCACAGGATACAAGGCTGCGGGCGGACAGGCAGGAACCTTCTCTGCCTCTCCATGCACACCCTAAAACACTCTCCTTTTCTGGGCGTGACAATTCTTCGCTAGCTTCTGCCCACACTAGACTTTAGCTCTTATAACCCAATTCTGAGTCTTAGCTGGATAAGATCTGAGGCTCCTTTAGAAATCTACCTCTCCAGTTTCAATGGTTGCTTTGTTTAATAATTTTACTGAGATATCATTCACACACTTTGCAATTCACCAAGTATGCAATTCAAGGGTTTTTAAAAGATTCATAGTTACATAACCATTACTACTGATTTTAAAACATTTTCTGGCCGGCGCCATGGCTCACTAGGCTAATCCACTGCCTGCGGCACCAGTACCCCAGGTTCTAGTCCTGGTTGGGGCGCCGGATTCTGTCCCGGTTGCTCTTCTTCCTGTCCAGCTCTCTGCTGTGCACCCCGAAGGCAGTGGAGGATGGCCCAGGTCCTTGGGCCCTGCACCTGCATGGGAGACCAGGAGGAGGCACCTGGCGCCTGGTTTTGGATCGGTACAGCGCACCGGCCGTAGTGGCCATTTGGGGGGGTGAACCAATGGAAGGAAGACCTTCCTCTCTGTCTCTCTCTCTCACTGTCTAACTCTGCCTGTCAAAACAAACAAAAAAAACATATTGTTTACCCCAAAAGTAAGCTCCACATCAATTCTCTGCCCCACCCTGTCTCACAGACAGCTAAATTTCTCCTAACCCTAGGGACCACTGCTTGCTTTCTGCCTCCACATACTTGCCTCTCCTGAACAGTTCATATAAATAGAATCATATATATGTCTTTGAGACTATTTCTTTCATTTAGCATGATTTTTTCCCCAAGGTTTATCGAAATGCTGTAGCATTTACCAGTCTTCATTCCTTTTTATGGCCAAATAATATTCCATCATGTGACTATACATCTTTGATTTATCCATCCATCCATCAGTTGATACTTATGTTTAGATATTATTGCTTTGTCTTAAAAATCAGAATCACAAGCAATTTATAATTTCTGTTATCAATGTCCATCCCCCTTTATCTATCTTTTCTTTTAAAATCTTAAGCAAAAGATTTCATATCTCTCTATTCTCTAAGTAATCAGAAATACCTAAAAATCAAACGCCTGAGGACCGGTGGCATGGCATAATAGGTTAATCCTCCGCCTACAACTCCAGCATCCCATATGGGCGCCAGTTCTAATCTCAGCTGCTCCTCTTCCAATCCAGCTCTCTGCTGTGGCCTGGGAAAGCAGTGGAAGATGCTCCAAGTACCTGGGCCCCTGCATCTGCATGGGAGACCGGGAAGAAGCACCTGGCTTTGGACTGACGCAGCCCTGGCTACTGTGGCCATTTGGGGAGTGAACCAACGGAAGGAAGACCTTTGTCTCTGTCTCTCCCTCTCACTACCTGTAACTCTACCTCTCAAACAAACAAACAAACAAAAAATCAAATGCCTGGCGCTGGCATTGTGGTGCAGCAGATTAAGCCATCTTCAAGGCCAGCATTATGTATGAGAGTGCTGGTTCGAGTTCCAGTTGCTCCACTTCCAATCCAGTTTACTGCTAATGGACCTGGGAAGGCCATGGAAAATGGCCCAAACACTTGGGCTCCTGCCACCTACGTGGGAAACCAGATGGAGTTCCTGGATCCTGGTTGCAGCCTGGTCCAGACCTCACTGTTGTGGCCATCTGGAGAATGAACCAGCAAATGGAAGCTCACTTGTTTGCTTGTTCTTTTTTTTTCTCCCTCTCCCTTTCGTTCTCTCTCTACGCTGCTCTACCTTTCAAATAAATAAATCTTTTTAAAAAAAATCCTAATTTCTCCCAAATACATCAATTAAGACTCAAATGGCCAAGCTTTCCACAAAATAACACACTTCTATAAGTCTAATAGCTTTCTGCAATGGCTGGATCTTCCTTCTATAACCCTTCTGAGATTTACATGTACATACTTATTTTTAAGTTATTCAATAAATCTTTTTAAATAATGTGTCATATGACAATTTCAAGAAAATCAGTAACATACCTTTCTCTCAGTTTTTAACTTGACTATAATTCTGCCTTTTGGTCAGTAATTACCACCTTCCATAATACTTCTTTTTTTGATTGCTTTTGAATTTTGAACAAGAAATCACACACCAATACATTTTTCTGTACTCAAGTCATAATCCCATTGACTTTATTATATTAAGACTGTAGGGGCCGGCACTGTGGCTTAGTGGGTAAAGCCGCCACCTGCAGTGCCAGCATCCCATATGGGCACCGGTTCAAGTCCCGGCTGCTCCACTTCTGATCCAGCTCTCTGCTATGGCCTGGGAAAGCAGTGGAAGATGGCCCAAGCCCTTGAGCCCCTGCACCCATGTGGGAGACCAGGAAGAAACTCCTGGCTCCTGGCTTTACAATGATGCAGCTCCAGCAGTTGCAGTCAACAGGGGAATGAACCAGTGATGGAAGACCTCCCTCTCTTTCTCTCTGCCTCTCCTCTCTGTTTAACTCTGACTTTCAAGTAAAATAAATAAATCTTTAAAAAACTAAAAACCTGTAGATTACCTTTATTTCCATAAGCAATACTAACAGGTTGGGGAGGGGTGGATATCCCAAACCCATATAATGGAAGCTAGTCCTAACTGTGATGACAGTGCCTTCTGCCCTAGCATTCACTTCCCCCTCACAAGGCTCCCTCCACGTGAGTCGGGGCTACTCCTCAAGCACGCTTCTGGCTCTGCACCTTCGCTCACATCAGCAGAATACACTTTTCCTTGATCTGCCAGGGTTTATGTCCACTCCTAAATGAAAACACTTCCTCTGGTCCCAGGCACATGCTTCTAGCTAGCGAACTATAGTAGAATGAACAAGTCTGAAACCAAGCTCTGCAATTTACCACCTGACCATCAGGGATTTACTCAGTCTAGCTCAGTCTGGTCCCTGAAAGAAGTCATCTGTAAAGAAGACACAACAGTCCAGACTACTGAAGGCTTCTTGGAAAGATTACATGAAACTAACTGAATACTGCCAGGCACTGCTGCCTTCAGATAAAAGGACTTAATATGCTACTGACACCATAAGGTACGATTTGACCACCCCAGCTTAGTGGGTATCCGAATAATGAAATCAGATCTATCTTGAAAATGAAGTAAATGACCAACCCTCACACTGTTCAACGTGATCACGCAGATGGCTACACTTCATGGCGTGTCACTTGTCAATCTGTAGACTTAAGCCTATTTCAAAAACGGAAACTGGGGGCCAATGTTGTGGCGAAGCAGGTAAAACTGCTGCCTGTGACACCGGCATTCCATATGGGCGCAAGTTTGAGACCCAGCTGCTCTACTTCCAATCCAGCTCCCTGCTGATGTGCCTGGGAAGGCAGTGAAGGATGGCCCAAATGCCTGGGCCCCCACATCCACGTGGGGAGACCTGGAAGAAGCTCCTGGCTCTTGGTTTTGGCCTGGCCCAATCCTGGCTGTTGCTACCATTTGTGGGGGTTGACCACCAGATGGTGGATCAATCTCTCTCTCTCCCTCCCTCTGACTCTGCCTTTCATATACATAAATAGTCTTTATTTAAGAAATGGAAATTGTCCTACATAATTTCAAAGCAAAATGTCACTGCCAGCGACTATCCTGCAGAGAAAGCCATAAGAAAGATTCTCCCCTACCTTGTGGGTTATCCATTCTCGTCCATACTGATACACGTTGTTAGCTGCAGAATTCAGGGCCCTTTGGACCACCTGTGCCTCGGGAAGCCAACTGAAATAAAATAAATAAAAATGAAATAAGAAACAAAAAAGTATGCTTTTAGTGTACTTTAGTAATTATGCTTTGAACGTGATGCACTTAAGCAATTAATAGCAGACCAATTGTTGATCAGTCATCAAGGCAAAGATACAAAGCAGGATTCCACAAGGAGGAATCCTTGACTTGCAGGCCCAACTGGCCTAATTCTAAGAGTCAGGGTTTCCCTTCAATCTTTCCTTAGCTTTACACCCACTGTCTCCATAACCTGCCTCGCATTCTACCCTGGGAATTCTTTCTCTGTCTACACGTCCGGGGTCATTTGCCCAATTCAGCACCAAGGGAAGTAGTTCTGGGACACTTGGATATGCGGTATCTGGGACAAGGTTTCTCAATGTGGTCCACAGAGCAGTAGCATCAGAACTGCTAGGAAACCTATTAGAAATTAAAATGCTTGGAATCGACCTCAGATCTACTGAACGGAAAACTCTGGGGCTGGACCCTGCCCTCTGCACCTTAACAAACTGCAGGTGACTCTGATGCATATTAAGGTTTGAGAACTGCTGGGCCAGGAAAGTGAAGAACTAGGGAAGAGCACAAAGCAGTAAGAGAATGAATAACTATTTTCAATCTTTAATTCATGGAAGACCATTTTTTAAAGATTTATTTATTTATTTGAAAGTCAGAGAGAGAGAGAGAGAGAGAGAGAGAGAGATGAGGTGAGGGGAGAAGGAGAAGGGGAGACAGAGATTGATCTTCTGTCTGCTGGTTTACTCCCCAGATGGCCACAATGGTCAAGGCTGGGCCAGGCAGAAGCCAGGAGCCAAGAACTTCTTCCAAGTGGCAGAATACCAGTCTGAATCCCAGCTGCGAATGAAAATGCAGCTTTTTTTTTTCCCCCACAGATCCAGCTCTGTACCAGTGCAACTGGGAAAGCAGGGGATGATGACCCAAGTACTTGGGCCCCTGCCACCTATGTGGAAGACCTAGATGGAGCTCCAGGCTCCTGGCGTCAGCCTAGACCAGCCCCAGCCACAGCAGTAATTTGGGGAGTGAACCAAAAGACAGAAGATCTCTCTCGCTCTCTTCTCTCCTATCATTCTGCCTTTGAAATAAAAAATCTTTAAAAAGGGAGCAAGTGAGTCAACTGCCTCTGACAACCACACAAGTTATCAGGCCTAAAAAAGCGATGGTCCTCTCCCCAGAAAAACAAGGTTAGAGGTAGGGGAAGATTGGGGATAAACTAAGAAGTAGACTGTCAAATTAAAAGTGGCTTGAATCTTAAGAATTAATCACTTCATCCTACACTCTAAAAGCTTAAAGTAGAGATCAATTTGGGCAAACTCCTCAATTTAAATATTTCTCCGCAAGACAAGATTTTAGACACTTATAATGAACATGAAATTTGGTTCACTAAAGAGGAATGTGATTTTGGAGAAGTTAATTTAAACAGCTTTTACACTACTCTGGTATTTATACACTTAGCAGTGGCCTGAAGGAATTGCTGAACACTTTTAATTATGAGGTACCATACTTTCAAGAGGAAAATTACATCCTGAGAGTTAATTCAAAATGTGGAGATTCACAAAGACACCTGGAAGGCTCACCAGTGGCTGACCAACTTCAGCCAGGCCTGAGGAAAAGTCTCGCTGGCAGCTGTGAAAACACTCCATCAATGTTCTCAAGCAGGTGTCCAGAGAGAGAAACAGGTGATGAGAGCTGTTGTGAGGCCAACTCCAAGGCATTGGCTCAGTCCCTACCTCTCCATAATGAATGTCTTCTGGGAGCCACAGGGCCAGAAAACCTGAGTAACCTTAGCTGGGATGAACAGGGATGCGCCTCGGCCTCATCCTACCACACAGCCACAAAGCTGAGCTCTGTCGGAGTCTTTTCACCACGAAGTCTCCTACTCCATGTGCACACAGCCGCCTCAGAACAGTCTTAGGAGTTCGTACTGCCTGCCCTCGCCCTCCTGACCTGGCCTGACAGAGAACAGCCTTGTTTTAAAATGATTTAATTCAGGGGCAGGGGGTGTGGCGCAGCAGGTAAAGCCGCCACCTGCAGTACAGGCATCCCATATGGGCGCTGGTTCAAGTCCTGGCTGCTCCACTTCCAATCTAGCTCTCTGCTATGGCCTGGGAAAGCAGTAGGAGATGGCCCAAGTCTTTGGGCCCCTGCCCCTGTGTGGGATACCTGGAGGAAGCTCCTGGCTCCTGGCTTCAGATCAGCACAGCTCTGGCCATTGCAGCCATCTGGGGAGTGAACCAGCAGATGGAAGACCTCTCTCTCTTTCTCTCTGCCTCTCCTTTTCTCTCTGTATAACTCTTCCTTTCAAATAAATAAATAAATCTTTTAAAAAATGATTTAATTGAGTCTATCAGGTTCCTTGCTAGGAAGGGCAGAGCTGGGGGACATTCAGTACCATGCCAGTGCCATCTCCTAATGAGGAACCTGAGAGGCAGGAATCAGTAGAAAATAAAAAGTCCCCACACTAGCTGAACTGTCTAAGACAGGGATCAGGATGTGCTCCAACTTCAACCTCATGTGTTGACGCTCCACTGAGAGGATCACCTACTCTTTCTAATGTATCCAACAGGTCACTAAGCACATCCACAGGAAGCTGAATGACTACACAGGACATTTAAAATGCACCGAGCTGGAGGAAAGTCCATGATATTCTGAACTGCATGTCTTCTACCTGGAGGATCTACCTGAGTTCCCCACAAGGTCAAGTGCTCTCCGCATGACAGGAATCCACTGAGCACTGAGAGGTGCAGGGAACTATTATTATCATCTCAAGTCAAACTTGTAACACCTGAAGACGGCCAGTGCATTACACCAACATCAACGTCCAAGATTGGTTATTGTATTACAGTGATGCAAGGTGACCACCCTGGAGGCGGTGGGGTGAACAGTACACAGCGTCTCCCCAGACACATCTGTGCGACTCCCTGGCCATCTTTGATTATTTCAAAGTTTTAAAGCAAAAAACCTTTCAACAATTACCTAATCTGGAGTTACTCAAGCTGTGTGTGCCTTCAGGACAGCAACAGAAGTGCTGTTACAACTCAAAACCGGTATGGACGGGCTCTGGGTTTATTCCTACTATGCAATAATGACCACCAAAGGAAGGAGTGCTCTGAAAGTTAAGGCTGGGACTGAGCCCTGGACGGCGATACCTGGAAGAAAGGCTCTCAACCCATGAAAGGTGCTACCTACCTGCCTGGGACCCAGGAGGCTCTGTCCTAGAGTCTAACAGCTTGCACATGTTGCTTCTCTCCTCCTCCCATTCTCATTTCAAAAATGTCTTATGTCCAAAGAGCCAGAGGCAGAAGACCTCACTGCCTACTTTGTAGGTGCCTCACCCCCACTTCCCACTTTCCTCACCCCATGCCACTATACATGCAGTATTTACTCCACCCCCATTGTGGCCTGCTTTCCCCATTTGTTCACTGATCCATCTGGCGTTTCCTCCTCAGAGAAACGCACTGGCTCATGGTATTTTCCGCCCCCTCCACTACACCAGCTCTTTCTCTCCAACATGTAAACGAGGTTCCTCTACCTTAACACACCCCCACAACTATAGCTCCCTCCAACCCCCGTTAGGCTCTCCCAGGCCAACGGTGCAAAGAACAACCTTACTCACTTTCTCCACCACCTCAGTTCCCTAGATCTCTCTCTTCACACTATGGTCTTTGGCTTCTGATCCACCACTTAACATGCACTGTTCTTATAGTGGCTACATCCAATGTCACCTGTATTTTTTGTGTAGCAATTTGACATTGTTGACCACTACCACAATCTCAGAGTTTTCCCTGCCCTTGGATGTTCTCTTATAGTTCACTCTCATTCTGCTTTGCCAGATTATCATTTTCTGTTCATGTCTAAAGTTTGAAGGTGACCCTGAGGACGCAGACCCAGGCACCCTCTCTGTGAACTTTCTTTATCCTGATGCTGCCTAGTTCCAACCCAGAACTCTCACCCTATTGCTGGACTTACAAACCATCTGCCAATAGTAACATCAATCCAGATTTCTCTACTGGACTGCCTACCTACATAGCCAATGGCCTACCAGATGCCTCCTCTTATACTTCCAATAGACACTTCAAACTCAACAGGTAAAAATTAGTGAAGGGTCGGTGTTGCGGCCTAGTGGGTTATATCATTGCCTGGGAAGCCAGCATCCCATATGGGTGTCAGTTCGAGTCATGGCTGCTCTAATTCTGATTCAGCTCTCTGCTAATGCATTTGGAAAAGCAGCAGAAGGTGGCCCAAGTACATGGGCCCCTGTTACCCACATGGTAGATAAAGAAGAAGCTCCTGGCTCATGGCTTTAGCTTGGCCCAGTCCCAGCTATTGCAGCTATCTGGGGAGTGAACCAGTGGATGAAAGATCTTTCTCTTTCACTGTAACTCTTTCAAATAAATAAATCTTAAAAAAAAACCTGCTATTGTAGCCCCATCCCAGCAGTTATAGGAATCTGAGAAGTGAACCAGTGGATGAGAGATATCTATTGTTCTCTAACTGCCTTTCAAATGAATAAATAATACAATATGGGAATATGCCAAGATTTATAGAATAGAAACTTGAGAGGCCCATGTTATACTGGAAAGCTCCCTACAGTCGGTCAGAAGCTTCAGTTCTAAGTGCTGCCACTGCCACTGTGGGATCATTATCTCAAATTCCTTAACCTTTGACCCGGAATCTTCATTTCTGAAATAAAGATAATCTCTTCAATCTACATTTAACAGTAACTGGAACAGCAGCAATGTAGGTAAAAGTGGCGCTGTGGCGCAGCAGGTTAACGCCCTAGCCTGAAGTGCCGGCATCTCATACAGGTGCCTGTTCAAGACCCAGCTGCTCCACTTCTGATCCAGCTCTATGCTATGGCCTGGGAAAGTAGTAGAAGATGGCCCAAGTCCTTGGGCCTCGGCATCCACGTGGGAGACCCAGAAGAAGCTCCTGGCCCCTGGCTTCAGATCGGTGCAGTTCCAGCAGTTGCAATCAATTGGGGAGTGAACCAGTGATGGAAGACCTCTCTCTCTCTCTCTCTCTCTCTCTCTCTCTCTCTCTCCTCTCTGTGTAACTCTGACTTTCAAAGAAATACAAACCTTAAAAAAAGGGACTGTAAATTATAAACATGCTATAAACTATAAATCTCAACTCAAATATAAGGTAAATTATTCCTAAAATCTTAAGCACTTCATCATATCCTCCTCAGCATTACTATTTTGCCGTATCTACAAAAGTGACAGCATTTATCAAAGCTTGGCAAACCCCATCTTTTATTTTCCAAAGGGGATACTACAATGAAAATCATTTCTTGCAGGGGCTAAAACTAGGTCATCCCAGTTGTTCAAAATAAAATTCTTACTTTGCCCACTCAGGGTGATTTGCTAGGGTTTCATTAATCAAATTACTTGTGACTTCAATCATGTGCACGCTCTCTTGATGCACCTGTATTACAAATAAAGAGAGAAAAGAATCTGAATAAAAGGTAAGCTCAATTTAACATTAATTTTGTACTGCATTACTAGTGCAATGCTTTTAGGGTGAAGTAACTATACATCCCAGTTTGAATTAACATAGAAAGAAGCTCCGAAACATTGCTATATTTAATGCCCACGGTATGATACACACTATGGGAAATAGGAAGTGTGATAGCTCCTTGCCTTTAAGGAACTCAATAATTCATTTTAAAAAAAAAGGATGTGTTCAAATACCTGACACATACAAATGTATTTCATCTGCATATAAATGTATGTAAGCACACCGTGTAGGCGGGTGGTTGAGTATCCACATAAGCCACACCAACACGGCATGAGCTGACTGAATTACAATGCAATGGGACAGGCACAAGCAAATAAGCAGCTGAGGAAGCTTCCTGAGTGAAAGTAGCCACCTGAAATGCACCTCCATATTCACCCTGCCCAATGACAACAAAATAAACATGGGGGATAAAAAAGGAACACCTTAATTGAAAAAAAATTTTGTTTTATTCATGACAAGGTAAGAAACACAACGTGATGCCATTTGGAATGCAGCAGTGAGGCAGAGAAACAAAACATTCTGGAACACAAGGAGGCAGCATAACTGCTCCTCCTCCTCAACTGACCCCGACGCCCAGAAGACATAGCTGGTCTGCCTACTTCTTGAGACTCACACGTAATGTGCAAATCCAGGGCAAAGAAGCCATATCCATCCACATCCTTTCCTGGCTGAAGAGCGATGGAATCACAGTGCAGAGAAATGGACAAACCAGGGAAAGGGGTCAGCAGCCACTCATCCCTACCCTGTGGCTCTCTTCCTCTGCAGTGAAGTCCCACGGTATGCAAGGGATCGCAGGAAGCAACACAAAGATTAAGGATGGAGATGACCTGAACCCAGTGTCAGCAACACTAGAGCAAGTCACGTACCAAAACTCAGAACAGAGTGCAGACATCCTAACAAAGACACAGTCACCTAAGCCATCACCCCTATCCAATTCCATCAGTGCCAGAAAAGTAGGAAGAACACACACAAAAAAAGCCAAACCACATCTTGAAGATGAAACGGACTTCAGGGAGGGAATCAATTTAACTGATACCAGAAAGAATTTGCTGCCTATCTGGTCATTTTCCAACACCTTCAAATGGTGTTTTTAATAATTTTATACTGTTTTATTCTTATGTTCTCTGGAGAGGAACTACCTGACATCCTTACAATAAGACCCCAGGATAGTGCAGTGCAGCCAAAAGGGATTTGCCAATAAGCTAGATTGGAATTCAAAACAAAGAGACAAATCAATAAATCTTAAAAAGAAAAAAAAAAAAAAAGAAGAAGAAGAAGAGAGCAATCAAGGATGACCTGAAGTTTCTCATCTGAGCCAGCAGAAGAATGGAGCTGTCATTTACTGAAATGGGGAGAACATGAGAAGAATAGATAAGAGGGAGGGCTGGAATTCAGCTTCTGACATGTGATATTTGAGATGTCTGTTAGACACTCAAATGGATTCTTGTACAATGTTTGAGAGAATGCCTTTACTGTCCGAAGAGACTGACTAGACAACCAATAAGCTTTCCTCAAAAGCTCAGTTTGCACGAATCCTAGACCAGACAGAAAGGTTCAGCAACACTGTTACCAAAGCACAGGGAAGTAAAAGCTTGTACTGGGAGGAAGAAATAAAAAGGGCTTGAGAGATGAACATAACTGAGATGGGCAGGCAAGACCCTATGCAAAGGGACAAAGGTGGGAGAGCAGAACGAAAATGAAAGAACCAGACTAGTGAAAGGTTCCTCTAAGAACCAGAAGAGCAGACCACTGAGCAACAGGTTTGGCTAAAATACCACAGAAACAGAGAAAGGCCTCTAAACACGTCCGTACAATATGTACAATGACTGTAGGAGATTCTCAGCCAACGAACAGGTAGGGACTGCACAGAGACTGAACGCCAGTTCTAGGGAACAAGTCGTTAGGAGCAAATGATAAGATAAATTTGAAGACACGCTGAGGCTAAAACTGACTGAAAACAGGAGGGAAGCCACATAACAAAGATCAATGCAATTCTTCAGCACAGTACTACATAGTAGATTATTGGTAATAAGGCCATAGCAGAGAGCCGGGTTGGAAGTGGAGCAGTCAGGACTCAAACGGGTGCCCATATGGGATGGCAGCAATGCAGGCGGCGGCTTTACCTGCTATGCCATAGAGCCAGCCCCAAGAGGAAAAGTCTTAACCAGGAAAGGAAGAGCCAACAAAATGCAGGGGTAACCATCAGTAAAGACAAAAATTACAAGTAGGAAGGAGAAGGCCAGTAGGGTTAGGAAGAAAAAACAGAGACTGCTCAGTACAACTAAACAGGCAAGCCCAAATCACAGAAAAATATTAATGCATGCTTAAGCTGAATTGTTACACACGCACTGTATTAAAAGTTAACACGGAAGAACAGTTACTGACAGATCTCTAGGACTATAAGAAAAATTTTTATCACCATGATTATAAAAATCCCTTGAAAACAGTACATTGAGGTTGGTGCTGTGGCACAGAGGGTAAAGCTGCTGCCTGCAGTGTTAGCATCCTTTATGGGCACCGGTTTGAGTCCAGGCTATTCCACTTCTGATACCACTCTCTACTATGGCCGGAAAGGCAGTGGAAGATGGTCCAAGTCCTTGGGCCCCTGTACCATGCGGGAGACCCAGAAGAAGCTCCTGGCTCCTGGCTTCAGATCGGCCCAGCTCTGACCTTTGCAGCCATTTGGGGGAGTGAACCAGCAAATGGAAGACCCCTCTCTCTCTCTCTTTCTCTCTATGCCTCTACCTCTCTGTAACTCTGCTTTTCAAATAATAATCAATATTATATAAAAAAAAAAACTTTAAAAAAGAAAACAGCACACAAAGTCTAGGATGTGAAGTTCAGATAAAATCCAGATTAAAATGCACTATAAAAGTCATAAAAATGGGCCGGCGCCGCGGCTCACTAGGCTAATCCTCCGCCTTGTGGCGCCGGCACACCGGGTTCTAGTCCCGGTCGGGGCACCGATCCTGTCCCGGTTGCCCCTCTTCCAGGCCAGCTCTCTGCTGTGGCCAGGGAGTGCAGTGGAGGATGGCCCAAGTCCTTGGGCCCTGCACCCCATGGGAGACCAGGATTAGCACCTGGCTCCTGCCATCGGATCAGCGCGGTGCGCCGGCCGCAGTGCGCCTACCGCGGCGGCCATTGGAGGGTGAACCAACGGCAAAAGGAAGACCTTTCTCTCTGTCTCTCTCTCACTGTCCACTCTGCCTGTCAAAAAAAAAAAAAAAAGTCATAAAAATGAATGTCACTATGAAATATACTATGAAAGTAAAATTTTAGCTGCGTTTTGGGGAATGATTTTCTCTATTGAGATAAATGGGGGAGAAAATACCTGTAAGGTGAAAGGACATGGAAAGTAAGAAATAAAGATCACCTGGTACATCAGCAGAAAGACATCACCTGTTCTATGGGCAAAAAGACCAATGAGACAAGAGGGAAGGAGCTAACCAAGAAACTTGATCTAGTGAACATGGTACTAACTAGGTTAGGAGTCACAAGATCAGATCATAATTCTTTTATGGGGGGTGGAGATGGTGGAAGCCACCTGTTCTTTGGCATCTCATTTTTTTGCCTGCATTAATCCTTGAGGAATTTGATAAAGTCAAAATCAAAATATATATAAAGGAGGTTTAAAAAGAAAATATATAAGGCAAATTCAGGGCAAAATGAGTAACATAGAAATCATAAATAGTTTAGCTATTATATATATTTATAAATCAAGTAACATTTTCAATGCTACTTCTGCAGGCTTCTTAGCCATACTACAACTCTATAACTTTATAAACAGCAGTAGAAATTGTACTCTACCTTTGCAGTCAGGAGTAGGGCTAGAAGAAGGGTTCCTATCACTAACAGAAATATGATGAAAATGCTAATAATTTTATCTAACATCTTCTCCAACCAGATGATCATCTGCATAGAAATAAAAAAGAGAATTATTTATCTTTAAAGTACAATTTAACAAAAACATTTATTTATTCAAATATCAGGAAGACAAAGGATATTCAGCATTGCAAAGCAAACTATGACATAATGATTAAAGCAATTAAAGCTGCAAGCAACTTTAGAAAATTGACAGGATTAATTATTGTAGTTAAATGAAGCTTATTTTTATTATATCTAAAAAGAAGCAGCCCATTTGAACAAAACCTGTGTTTGAATCCTCACACTGTGGTGTATCTACATTTCAAATTATAATTTACAGCTTATAAATATCCTAATGACAATCCATTAGCTGAACTAAAATCTCATTAAGTTGTACAGTCAATTAGCAAACAGAGGTGACTTTAAAAAAGAAAGGCCCTTATAATATACGTATGTCCTGTATTATACAGATGAAATAGGAGCAAATTAAAATGAGAATTACATTCAAAATATTGCTTCCTTTTGATTTCATTAGGGCTTCAAAACAGTCATAATAAAAATGTAATATTAGGCAATGATAAATAGTAAATTCAGGATAATAGACATCTCAGGGGAGAAGGGTTTGGGAGGCAAATGTAATTGGGGAGGGAGAAAGGAGGGGCACTAAAGGAACTTCAATCACATAGACAGTTTTATCAAGCTTGGGATGGAGGGCAAGGCAGGCAAACAGGTTAAAATATTTTTATAAAGTATTTTAAAATGAAATGCTTTTAAAATCTGATATTTCACTTGAAGTTTCTATTCATCTGAAAACAGAAGTTTTATGACATAGTTAAGTGAATGTAAATTAAAAATAATCAATGTTGTGGTTGTTCCTTAATCAATAATTAAATTATACTATCCCTAAATGCTGACATTCTATCTTGACTGCTACTTCCTTCATCTTACATGATCACGAAAAATCCTACATTCTAAACAACTTTTCAGAACACATAATTCTGATAGAGTTCTTAAATGCCTGCCACGTAAAGCTATTATTTAACATTTCAAGACTACATTTAATCAGATTAATAACTGCTGGAAAACCATGCTGTACCCCTCAACCTCACGAGCTCCTGCACTGCTAAACAAATTATGAATATAAACCTGAATTATGCTTTCCGGTCAGTTAAACATCCAAGAGCAAGCAATGTTGGTTTAAAAACCCACACTGTGACGCAGCAAATCAAGCCACTGCCTATGATACCAGTGTCCCATGGGAAGAGCATGGATTTGAGTCCTGGCTGTGCTGCTTCAGATCTGTGCGTATGAAGGCAGCAGAATATGGTCCAGGTCTGTCACCCATGTGGGATACCCAAATGGAGTTCCTGGCTCTGGCCTGACTCCCACCCTGGCTGTTGCGAACATATGGAGAATGAACAAGCAGATTTAAGATCTCTCTCTGTGTTCCTCTCTGCCTCTCTGACTTTCAGATAAATAAATCTGTTTTGTAGGGGGAAAAATTCACTTCTAAAACATTTCTTTTCCACTCAGTGCTTATAAGCTTGTGACCCCCTTATCTTTTTTTCATGAAAGACACAGTCACTAAGAGATCAATGCTATAGAGAATACAAAGATAAAAAGTTAAACTTTAATCTTGACAATTACAGCTTCAAACAAGAGTTAATTTTCAGGGCATGCTACCAAAGCATTAAAGACAATGGCAGAGATTAAAAAAAAAAAGAAGAACAGCTTTCTAAGATATGGAAGGTCAGATGCTGTATTTTGAAGGTAAGTTCTCAAATCAACAAAACTAAAGTTTCACAATCAGAAGCCAACTTAAGAGTGCTTCCTAAGGAAAGAAGTAGTGTGCTGTGTCACTCTGCATCTTCAAAACCTGACAAACAGCACGCTGCAGTAAGCACTCAGTTAATGTGTGTCTCAATAACAAAGCATAAAGAATTTCAGAATTAAGACCAGATTTGTATCCCCAATTTACAATATACAAAAATAACAGGAGCCCAGCTATTTCTGCAGAGGAGTCATAGCCTGGGGGCCAGGGCTGTGGTGCAGTGGGTTGGCCATCCCATACAAACATTGGTTCCTGGCTGCTCCACTTCTGATCCAGCTCCCTGCTGGTGCAGCCGGCAAAGCAGAGGAAGATGGCCCAAGTCCTTGGGCCCCTGCATTCATGTGGGTGACTTAGATGAAGCTCCTGGCTTCCACCTTGCCCAGCCCTGGCCATTGCAGTTGTCTGGGGGAGTTGAGACAGCAGATGGAAAATCTCTTGCTCGCTCTCCCTCCATCCCTTCCTCCCTCTCTCTCTCTGTAACTCTGACTTTCAAATAAATAAAATAAATCTTTCAAAAATAAAAAGTCATAGACTGAAACCTTTTAAAATGCAAATGATGTTCTACTTAGGAAGAATGGCTATTTAACTTTATGTCTGAGTATTTTTAACATAAAAAGTATAAACTATTCACATATTCTGTCATAGCATTACAATTGATTTTAACTTTATTTTATTTTAAGCTATGGTGGAATATTCCTATTACAAGGCATTTACATAAGGGTTGGGAAAAAGTCACACTAACAGTCATCTAAATAAAAGTTTATATCCAGGGCCAACGCTGTGGCATAATAGGTTAAGCCTACACTTGCGGCACCAGCATCCCATATGGATACAGATTCGAATCCCAGCTGCTCCACTTCCAATCAAGGTCCCTGCTAATGGCCTGGGAAAGCAGTGGAAGATGGCCCAAGTGCTTAGTGTCCTGTATCCACATGGGAGACCTGGAAGAAGCTCCTGGCTTCTAGCTTCAGACTGGTCCAGTTCCAGCTGTTGCAGCCATTTGGGGAGTGAACAGTGGATGGAAGACGTCTCTGTCTCTAACTGTGCTTCTCAAATAAATAAATCTTTTTAAAAATTTACATCAAAGGGATATCCATCTAACAGATTTTTCAAATAAAATCATTTAAGATGCTCAATAATAAGCTAAAAGATTTTTTTCATTCACACTGTGGGCAGGTAAAATAAGCTACAAAGAAAGTAAGCAGGGGAATAGTAAAAGAGACAGAAAAAGAGTGAAAAAATCAGAGACAGACGTGTTAAAGAATAAAAGGGGGATAAAAAAAGTCAAAAGAAAAATCACTGCTGGTAGAAGGGAGTTGGTGCATAAATCAAGGACCAATAGATGGGGCTGGCGCTGTGGCGTAGTGGGTAAAGCCGCCGTCTGCAGTGCTGGCATCTCATGTGGGTGCCAGTTCGAGTCCCAGCAGCCCCACTTCTGATCCAGCTCTCTGCTATGGCCTGGGAAAGCAGTAGAGGATGGCCCAAGTCTTTGGGCCCCTGCACTTGTGTGGGAGACCTGGAAGAAGCTTCTGGTTCCTGGCTACGGATCAGTGCAGCTCCAGCTGCTGTGGCCATCTGGGGAGTGAACCAGCAGATAGAAGACCTCTCTGTGTGTCTCTGCCTCTGCCTCTCTGTAACTCTTGCCTTTCAAACAAATAAATCTTTAAAAAAAAAAAAAAAAGCACCAATAGAGATGAAAAGACAAAGCCTAGAAAACTTAGATGGAGGAATAGAAGAACAACCCCTGAAAGAGTAAATAAAACACCTCACAGAGAAACAGAAACAGAAACTCAGAGAGCTTGCGGGAGAGAAAAAGATACATGGGCAGAGGAGACAATGGTGAAAGGGAAAAGAGAGATTTCCTGCCCCAGAGATGCCATCCCAGGAGGCTGACCCAGTCAGATGCTCAGCTTTGTGCAAAGAAAACCAGACCACCTGCCTAGCTACCACCTCCTTATTCACAGCAAATGCGGGGAGCCTAGTAATGTTGCTACTCTTTGCATGCATTGAGAAGTAATTTGGATTTTTAAAGTTTACTTTTTAAAGTGAAAGGGGAATCATTTTTAAATGACATGCTCAGTGCATTTTTTAAATTTAGAGCTGTCGAGTATTTTATAGTTACACCTTAACTTATTTATCAAGCTATTAAGAAAGTATCATTCTACTATCGAGTTTATCTCCTATTTCATTATTTTGAGCACATAGGTTATTGGGTTTTTTTTTTAAACCAAATTCTAGTTGAGTCTTAGTGCAGATAATCAATATTAAAAAGTAAACAATTAAGCTCTGAGGAAACAGAGGTTACATTTTGATTAACCATAAGAAGTGTGATCTCACCCTCTCTTCTCAGTTTCCTAATTCATCCCATTAAAACTTTTTTACATCCCCAACTTACCCAACACCGCCATTTTCTGACCTTTGATGTAAGGTAATACAACAGTTCTCAACTTATTTATGTGCTTCCCTAGAACACAGAAGCTCAGAATTTCAAGCAGTTACTTCAACTCCAAAGCAATGCTTTATCTGTGCTATGCAGATCAAAGAAAATAAAGAACTCCCTTTATCTCTTAGGAATCTTTCAAAACAAACTCAACCACTCAGCTATAAATCAGGCTAGTACATCAGGTAACCTAAGTCACTGAGAGCACTGAAGGACAGCAAACAGAATCTAATCACTTTATAGCTCTCCTTTTCTCCCATCTCCAGAGGACAATCTCCCATCAGTAGCCTATATACAAATTATGGAAATACACAAAACCACCTACTTTGATTAAAATTGTGAAATGTGACTTATGTTTTTGCACACCATCTGCCATGGATTGAATGTATTTCCTCACAGAATTTTCACAAGGAAAGGAGGTATTGACAAACACGAAGTGGGGGTGGCGGGAGAGCTTGCACATCACTTGTTTTCAGTCATCAAGTTTTCAAGTTTAAAACTTTAGGCATTGCCAAAAATCACCTCTTCCCACCATTTCATTAGAAAAACATTTCTACTCTCTAGATTCAAAAGTCTCATTTTTATTTCTTTTCAAGAAATATATCTTGTTTAAGGCCTGCTTTAATATTTCCTCTGAAGACATTTAGAGTGTCACGTTTAAACACAATGTGTATAAATGATGCCACCTCTTGCTACTTGCCCTATGGATTCACTGAAATCAATTTAAGTACTACTGTGTGTGGGCTCTTTGACAAAGGCACAATATTCCTAATATATCTGGGCTAGCCTATATTAAAATTATGCAAAATTTATCACAATTCCATGCCAATCATGCGAAGCATTTGCACACAGACACAACCTCATACATTGAGAAAAACACAAAACCAGCCATGACCACAACCTGTTTCAAGTTTTAAGTAAAATTCTGTAATGTCAGTTAAGTAAAATAAGAATTTAAAAATGTAACATTACCAGACAATGGAACCCATAAGTATTACACAATTTTTTTTTTGAAAAAAAAAAATTTCATGTGTAATTTATAGAAAAAGTAGCAATAAAGAGTCCTCTTTCCTGTATAGCAACTATTGCCCAACACTTTCACACATCAAAGGAGACCAGAGTAACAAGCTGAACCACATTACAGAGCTAACAAGGAATGGAAATCACTTACAATGGACAAAAAGACTACAAGACAGTCTTCTTACAAACACCTGGAGAAGGGGATACCACCCAGATCCTTAAGTAGCCTTTGTTGAATTTTCAGCAAATTATACTTTGATAGAATTAATACTTCACGACCTTCCATAGCTTATGATTAGAACTTTGAAAGCAAAACTTTAGTTTGACAAATGGACAGAAACAGAGTGAGAAGGGCGACTGGGTGGAGGGGAAGGGGGTGGTTAGGAGGGTGAAGGTGTCACAGAATTAGACAGTAAAAACCAACATCTGTGTGTCCATTTACCTTCTTATTTAGCCAGTGCCAGAGCTTGAGGGTAGGGGGTAAAGCGAGGAAGAGAAGATAAGAACAGTGGAATATCATTAGAGAATGCAATAACAGTATGGAAAGAAGAAAGTCACTGAGAGCATGAGAAGGAATTGTCCAGACAAAGGAAAAACGAGGGGAAGAAACAGCAGTGCATTAACAAAGTCTTAAAATCAAGAGAAGGTAATATGTATTTAAGATAGATACAACTGAAAGGATGGCAGTCAAGCTTTACTGGTAACCAAACAATTAAAAATACGAAATTTAACCTGAATGCATGAAGGCTCAGTCCCTGTGCCTTTGCACTGTGCCATCCACCTGTTTTTCTTGCCATGCCCACCTGGGAAATTCCTACATGTGCTTCAAAACAGGAGCTGGCATCACTTCCTCGGCAAACCCTTCCCCATCCCTTAATAGAGGGTCATTTTGTCCATGTCCTGTCCATACCTTAATAGAGGGTCATTTTGTCCATGTCCTGTCCATACCTTCCCTACACAAATTACATCAACAGCTAACACTTACACAGAGCTTACTGTATGCAAGGCACCCATTTAGGGAGTTACATACATTAATCATTTAACCCTCACAATCATTCTATGAAGTAGGTGCATCTTATCGATAAGGAAAACGAAGCACAAAAAGGTTAAACTTGTCCAAGATCCATGGCTCCTAAGTAGCAAGACTGGGGCTGGAAACCAGAGTATGGATTCAGAGCCCAAGCTCTTTAACTACTGTGCCTCTGTGTGTAACCACTGCCTCTGGACCTTCAAGAATTGTTGGTTCTTTCCACCAAACAGAGCTTCTAGATCTGGTTTTTCATCATTCATCAGTTTTCACCGACACATGAGGATTACTCCAAAAACATTCGCCGAATTGAGCCTTTACCTGGCTATACAATTTTAGGTAAGTCACTTACCCTTCCTGGCTTTCAGTTTGGTCCTAATGAAATGAAAGAGTTGAACTAGATATTCCATAAGCCCCTTTTCTCTCATTTTTAACAGGAAAAAAACACAGTACTTACTTAAATCAAAGCCATTCTAAACTTTTATAAATCATAATTCTAAACTTTCAAATTCTTTAATTATAGAAGTAGAAATTGAATGTGTTACTAACAGTGACAATACAAACACTGGAATGGAATGCAATGGAATATTTCCAACTATGAAACACAAAAACCGCAAATAGCCCAAACTCTTAAAAATACAATACCTTGCTATCAACTTTTAGCAGGAATTTTCCAAGTCCAATAATTGGCCATGGTGCTAGGGCTTCCTGTCGCTCCTTCAAGAAGCACTCGACAACCCGCCACCATACGTGGCAGCGTTTTTCCAGGAAGTCCACAACTCCAAAGTGAATGACAAGCTTTTTGAGTACCCAGACTATAAAACAGATAAAAAACACACAAATGTAAACAAAATATAGATTATAAAGTTATGAGAAGCTTCCTTAACTGCACATGGCCTTTCTAAATCAGTAAAGCCAGTATTAAAATAAAGATCAATATTTGCCGGTGCCGCGGCTTAACAGGCTAATCCTCCGCCTTGCGGCGCCGGCACACTGGGTTCTAGTCCCAGTTGGGGTGCTGGATTCTATCCCGGTTGCCCCTCTTCCAGGCCAGCTCTCTGCTATGGCCCGGGAAGGCAGTGGAGGATGGCCCAAGTGCTTGGGCCCTGCACCCACATGGGAGACCAGGAGAAGCACCTGGCTCCTGGCTTCGGATCAGCGAGATGCGCTGGCCGCAGCGGCCATTGGAGGGTAAACCAACGGCAAAAAGGAAGACCTTTCTCTCTCTCTCTCTCACTATCCACTCTGCCTGTCAAAAATAAATAAATAAATAAAATTAAATCAATATTATAAAAAAAGGGGAGTGGGGGAGTCCAAGGGATTTTTTTTTTTTTTTGACAGGCAGTGTTAGACAGTGAGAGAGCGACAGAGAGAAAGGTCTTCCTTCTGTTGGTTCACCCCCCAAATGGCCACTACGTCCAGCGCGCTGGATCCAAAGCCAGGAGCTTCCTCCTGGCCTCCCATGCAGGTGCAGGGCCCAAGCACTTGGGCCATCCTCCACTGCCTTCCTGGGCCACAGCAGAGAGCTGGACTAGAAGAGGAGAAACCGGGACAGAATCCAGCGCCCCAACCAGGACTAGAACCCAGGGTGCAGGTGCTGCAGGCGGAGGATTAGCCAAGTGAGCTGCAGCACTGGCCAAGGGATTCCAAACAGATGGAACTGGGCCAAATAACTCTTCCCTCAGTCCCCACCTGCTCACGTATTATCTTCATTGTGAATTCTGAATCCCGGAGGGTGCATGGATTATTTTACAGTCCACAGAAACATAAGACACTCTTATCATGAAGTTTTCAGTGACTACAGTCTTGGACCTTCACATCTTCCCCCTTCCTGGGAAAAAAGCACCAAGCTCTGACATTTCTTATCTCACTGGCTATTGCAGCTACTCTTGCCAAATTTTGTTCTTTTCCTTAGATTTAGTATAGGGCATTCCATACGCATCAAGATTTTATACCACTGCAGGGTAATTTCACTGTTCCTGTTTCCCCACTTGATGCTGTCTGTATTTGTGAGAGATGCCAGGAGTTGGTAGAGAAGCCTGCTGAGTATAAGCAGAGCTACCGGAAGTGGGCTCTGCGGCTGTGCACTGTGCAAGTCTAGTGAGGGCCACTCAGGACCACAACAGGCATGTCTCTCCCCAGAGCTGGGCAGTCAGCAGCACTCCAAGCGGGTCCGCAACTTCCTGTTCAAAGCCAATTGAGAAGGTGGTGGGGGCAAAATGAAGCATTACTGATCCGTGAGGCTTTAAGTCTGGACAGTGGAAAATTCACCCAACTACTATAATTTCTCTAACCCCAAGGAAGGTGTCCTTAGCCTTGGCCTTATAATCCAAGGTTCACAATTCACTATTCTGAACCAAGAGTTCAGCGTTATACATCAGTTCTGCAATTCTGACGTTAGTGTTTTTAAATTCCTAGGAAAGGCTCCAGCGGTTTCTAGACTAAGCCCTGGACAAATACAGGCTGTAGGAAACCCTGTTCACAACCAGCTCTCCCAAGGCCATGTCTGATTCCTATGATGACCAGAGGGCTAACATATGACTATGAGAAATGTAACACAATTTTAGGAAAAGGGGATCCCAACAGCACTTCACATGTGATTTGCTAACATAATGCAATCATCCAGAAAAATTGAAAAAGCATGGAACAATCTAGAAGAACAAGTTAAACTATGCTTCATAAGCATTTCTATAATAACAGAATGCATGGTCATAATAGATACCTTATAACTTAATTACAACAGTATCTCCTTCTAGCTGCATGACAGTTGTTCTGTTGAGAAAGATGCTGGTACAGATTTCGAGGACAAGCACTATACAAGTCTCTGGTCATGGTAAATGTTTAAAATAATAGCTAACTAACTGACTACCCAGTTTAATGAGAATAATACATGATAAAATGAATAATCTAGAAAGTAAATGGAAGGGCTGGCGCTGTGGCACACTAGGTTAATCCTCCGCCTGCAGTGCTGGCATCCCATATGGGCACCAGTTCTAGTCCTGGCTGATCCTCTTCCAATCCAGCTCTCTGCTACTGCCTGGGAAAGCAGTAGAGAATGACCCAAGTCCTTGGTCCCCTGCATCCGCGTGAGAGACCGGAAAGAAGCACCTGGCTCCTGGCTTTGGATCGGCGCAGCTCCGGCCATTGCGGCCATTTGGGGAGTGAACCAATGGAAAGAAGACCTTTCTCTCTGTCTCTCCTTCTCATTGTATGTAACTCTATCTCTCAAATAAATAACTAAAACCTTTAAAAAAAAAAGTAAATGGAACAATAAAGTTTGGGTGACTTCTGGACTACACAGGTGATCCAAAATTCAGACTGTTTCAAGCAATATCGAAAAACTTGACAGAAAACAAAGACTCATAAAATTTGGGGGGTACCTGAGTGGCAGAATCCACGGCAACCACTGAGGACTTAATATTTAGCATAATATGATTACAATAAATAATCAGGAAAATATCAAATAAAAGATGCTCTTAGATTGAACCTAAGGTAGAGAAAACTCTTCCTTATCCTTTTCAGTCTTAGAAAACAGCTTTGTGAAAATCAACATGAAAAGTAGGCCTTAAATTGCCACAGTATTAGGGAAAGAGACCTGGTTCAGTGACTTATGGAAAACCATACAATTGTGTCTTGATATAATACACATGTAATTCAAGTTTTCTGCCAAACTAAACAAAACTTTACATATACACACAAGTACTTCTGAAAGTGTACATTTCCTTTGAATTAAAAATGCAAAGTCAAATATGATTGTCTAAGAGCAGCTCTCAAAATTCATTAATAAACCTCAAGACCAAGATTGTTGTGAATCTTCTCCATACAATCACAGTTGGCTGAACAGTCATCTCTCAACTAATCCCAAATACCACACAAAAACTATCTTCTTTTAGGCTAAACAAATACATTTTCTTTTCTCTTTTTTTTAAGATTTATTTATTTGAAAGTTAGAGTTACAGAGAGAGAGAAGGAGAGGCAGAGAGAGAGAGAGGTCTTCCATCCGCTGGTTCACTCCCCAGTTGGCTGCAACAGCTGGAGCTGCACTGATTCGAAGCCAGGAGCCTCCTCTGGGTGCAGGGCCCAAGGACTTGGGCCATCTTCTACTGCTGTCCCAAGCTATAGCAGAGAGCTAGATCAGAAGTGGAGCAGTCGGGACTTGAACCAGCACCCATATGGGATGCCAGCACTGCAGGCGGCAGCTTTACCTGCTACACCACAGCACCAGCCCCAACAAAACTTGAAAGTAAAATATTAAAGATGTATCAAGAGGGGGCCGGCACCGTGGCTTGGCTAATCCTCCACCTGAGGCGCCAGCATCCCATATGGGCACCGGGTTCTAGTCCTGGCTGCTCCTCTTCCCAGTCCAGCTCTCTGCTGTGGCCCAGGAAGGCAGTGGAGGATGGCCCAAGTGCTTGGACGCCTGCACCCCCGTAGAAGACCAGGAAGAAGTTTCAGATCAGCGTAGTTCCAGTCATGGCAGCCACTTGGGGGGTGAACCAACGGAAGGAAGACCTTTCTCTCTCTCTCACTGTCTGTAACTCTGTCAAATAAAAAAAAAAAATTAAAAAAAAAAAAAAAGATGTTTCAAGGAGCTGGCGCTGTGGCTCAGTAGGATATTCCTACGCCTGAGGCACCAGCATCCCATATGGGTGTTGGTTCTAGCACTGGCTGCTGCTTTTCTAATCCAGCTCTCTGCTATGACTGGGAAAGCAGTAGGAGATGGCCCAAGTGCTGCTTGGGCCCCTGCACCTGCTTGGGCCCCTGCACCTGCTTGGGAAACTTAGAAGAAGCTCCTGGCTTCTGGCTTCTGGCTTCAGATTGGCCTAGCTCCAGCCATTGCAGCCATTTGGGAAGTGAACTAGTAGAAGGAAGACCGTTCTCTTTCTCTGCCTCTCTCTGTAACTCTACCTCTCGAATAAATAAATAAAATCTTAAAAAAAAAAAAAAAAGATGTTATCAAAGGAATAATCCTCCCAAATAATGTTAGTTCATTATTTAAAGGCAAACATAAGATTGTTTTATTTTAAAAGACAGTAAAATTATCTGAAATATTAAAATGCAAAACTAAAAGACTTCAAAGACAAGATGAGATCATAATTAAGCAGATAATGACCTGCAACAGGCACTGGTAGCAACTGCACAATCCACAGGTTCAGCCAGATCTGGACAACAATGATGGCCCACACGAGACACACAAAGTAGATGTCACTTGTTTTCTTCTTTCTAAGGAACGTTCCCATTTCAGGCCTCGGTCTGCCCAGGGTTGGGGAAGGGGAGGAAGCGGAGGACAACGTTGGAGGAGGCTCTCCACTGTCCATGGTTTCTATGGTGAGAAAGAAAAAAATCCACACACCAAATTACTTTAGGAACAGCACACAGAGCAGTTCACAGGCCACCCTGTTCTAAGCCTCCAAATTGTACTCTGAGTCCGGCACACAAGGACCTGGTGTGTTTGCATAAGCAATGAAAAGTCCTGGGGAAGTGCAATCTGACAATGCTTAACTCTAGGGAAATTACGTTTGTTGGGGGATAGAGTTAGGAAGCAGATTTTACTTTTTATACTTTATACTATTCAGCATATACATATTTAAATAAAGGAAAATACATGTCACAGCAGCTGAGAATTATAATTACCCCACAAAAAGTATCCAAACCATAGAAAGCAACAAATACTAACATATACTACAATGATTGCATTTAAAAATTCTTCCTTTTAAAATATATTAGATAAAATGTTAAATTACGTTTAGATGTGTCATATTTCTGACACAGTATAATATAACTTTTCAGTGTCATTTCACCTAAAAAGTGACCAGCTGCTCTTACAGGAACCTAACACTTTCAAACATATATTTCTGCTTGAATGAGATGTAAAACAATGACAGACTGCTAGGATGAGGAACTCTCAAATAAAGGAAACCTTACCAAGATTATTTCTAGCAATACAACTATATGTCACATTTTACTATTAGGTTCTACATTTCTATTTCTTAGTTTTAACAAGATATTATCATAAATCAGATGTCAAGTAACTCTTAAATATTATTTGATATACACCATGATGACAGAAACTAAGATCCTAAAACTTGCATTCTACCTATTAAAAGAAGTTAAATACAAAAGTATATCACAGGGGCCGGCATTGTGGCATAGCAGGGTAAGCCACCCCACGCAAAGCCAGCATCCCATGTGGGCACCGGTTTGATTCCTGGCTGCTCTACTTCCAATCCAGCTCTCTGCTAATGCACCTGGGAAAGCAGCAGAAGATGGCCCAAGTGTTTGGGCTCCTACATCTAAGACCCAAGAAGTCTTTCTGGGAGACCTGGAAGAAGCTCCTGGCTTCATCCTGGACCAACCCCAGCCATTGCAGCCATTTGGGGATTGAAACAGCAGATGGAAGGCTTCTCTCCCTCCCTCTCTCTAACTCTGCCTTTCAAATAAATAAAAATAAATAAATCTTTTAAAAAAAAAAAAAGTATATCATGCTAAAGAAAGTCAGTAAAAAGAAATGAATATCCATAGTCCCAGCCTCCGATTTGACTCTTACACAGCCCCACACAGCTCTCCTTTGTCATTTTCTCCCTGCAGTTGAATGTCAGCTCAAGAGAGCTGAGACCTACTCTGTCCTGTTCTCCTTCCACTAAACCCCTAGCACACAGAACAGTACCTGTCACACAGCAGGTGCTCAATAAATATTTATTGAATGAATAACTTCCCTGTTATTTCCCTTTTTATTTACTTTTCCTTTTTAGTCGAAAGAAAAAAAAGACAGAAAGATCTTCCATCTACTAGTTTATTCCCGAAATGCCCATAATGGCAGGTTTGGGACAGTCTGAAACCAGGAGCCCAGAACTTATTCCAGGTCTCCCTCGTGGGTGGAAGGGACTCAAGTACTTGAGTCATAACCCACGTGCTGGCTCCAAGTACATGTTAGTAAGAAGCTGGATGAGAAGTGGATTAGTTGTGTTTTGAACCCATGTACTCTTGATAAGGGATGTGGGCATCCCCAGAGGTAATTTAACTACTGCACCAACCCCCCTACACAGTTTTCCCTTTTATCTTTTTAGTGGCCATATAGCAGCCCACTGACAGCAGCATCAAAGCTTCCTAAGTGTTTATTTTAATACTAAATGTTAGCTGTTGAGTGAATTTTTACTACTCTGATAACTTGCACCATGGTAAGTCAGCTCACCTCACTAGGACTAACATTCTACCCTGAGGTTTAAGGCTAAAGCCCAGCCTATTACAGCATGCTTTTGTTTGACTTTGCTATCTGTGTTATCTTTCTAATTTGGAAACCTCAAGTCCATGGGTGTGGCAGATATTGGGAAGAATAAGATCATAACCAAAATTTTGGAAGCATGATTCAATGTGCAAGAAAAGTACGTGTTCCTTATGACTCCAAATGCCTACCTCTTGGTTGATCCCGTCCCTCAAGATGTTTCTAAAGTCAGTTCTTCAAGAAGGGCTCACTATAAATACTCCCTAATCCCAAACACCTCTGGCGTTAGTGAGCTCTCAGCTCACAGCAATGCCGTTTACATTCCTGAACTGTGTGACTGTAAAGCTCCTATAAGCCACAGCTGGATCTGGCTCAGGACTGCAACTTCAGAAGCCAGGCCACATAGAACAGAACCCAGAGGGATCTGTTTCAGAAGAGCCAGTGTTAACAGCAGAAGGCGGCCGGCGCCGTGGCTCAACAGGCTAATCCTCCGCCTTGCGGCACCGGCACACCAGGTTCTAGTCCCAGTCGGGGCACTGGATTCTGTCCCCGTTGCCCCTCTTCCAGGCCAGCTCTCTGCTATGGCCCGGGAAGGCAGTGGAGGATGGCCCAAGTGCTTGGGCCCTGCACCCGCATGGGAGACCAGGAGAAGCACCTGGCTCCTGCCTTGGGATCAGTGCGGTGCGCCGGCCGCAGCACGCCAGCCCCGGCGGCCATTGGAGGGTGAACCAACGGCAAAGGAAGACCTTTCTCTCTGTCTCTCTCTCTCACTGTCCACTCTGCCTGTCAAAAAAAACAGCAGAAGGCAGGCAAATAAAGCTTTTAGCAGAAATGGAAGACAAAGAATGCCAGAGAAATGACTAGAAGAAGGGAAAAGCCTTCCTTCTGGCCCCAAAAAAGTGAGTTGGAGAAACAGAACAAAAGGAAAAGCACCATGAGGCAATGGAACAGAATGCAGGAGAAGTGTTAGTTATAGACAATAAGGAACCAAAATGAGGAAAGCATAAAGTGGAAGGAACTGTGTAAAAGCTACATGGGGCATGAAAAAAAGGAAATAAAATCAAAGTGGAAAGAGGGGGAGAAGGATTTGGTGCAGCAGGTAAAGCACTGAGTGGGATGCCCACACCCCTATCAGAGTGCCTGGCTTGTCTTGGCTCCGCCTGATATCCAGCCTCCTACTAATGTGCACCCTGGGAAGGCAGCAGATGATGGCTTAAATACGTGCTTCCCTGCCACCCACATGGGAAACTCAGATGGAGTTCTGGCTCCTGGTTTCTGCCTGGCCCAGCCCTGGCTATTGAGGATATCTGAGGAGTGAAACAGTGAATGGAAGGTCTCTCTGTCTGTCTCTCAAATAAAATAAAAATAAATTTTTGAAAATTTAAAATTAAAAAACATGAAAAAGAATAGCATAAGAAACCCAAGAAAGCAAAAAATTAAACATAAGGGTGCAGGCATTCAGTACAGCACTTAAAAAGCTCCCTGGGATACCTGCATCCCATGACAGAGTGCCTGGGTTTCAGTTTTGACTCTGTTTTGGATTCCAGCTTCTTGCTAATGAGCACCCTGCGGTACAGCAGGTGATAACTCAATAACTTGAGTCCCTGACACCTGTATGGGAGACCTGGATGGAGTTCCCAGTTCCCAGCTTTGGCCTGGCCCAGTCCTAGTTGTTGTGTTGTGGGCATTTGGGGAGTGAACCAGTGGATGAGAGATATACATCTCTCTCCTCCCCAACAAGTAAAAAACAAAAATAAATTCTTAAAAATTACGAAAAAAAGTGATGCATAAGAACAAAAGGGGAGAGTGGAGCTTTGCCGCAGCAGGTAAAGCCACCACCTGCATCCCATATGGGCGCCAGTTTGAGTACCGGCTGTACCACTTCTGATCCAGCTCTCTGCTTTGGCCTAGGAAAGCAGTCGAAGATGGCCCAAGTCCTTGGGTCCCTGCACCCACATCGGAGCCCCACAAGAAGCTCCTGGCTCCTGGCTTCAGATTAGCACAGCTCCAGCCATTGCAGCCATTTGGAAAGTGAACCAACAGATGGAAGACCTTTCTCTTTCTCTCTCTCTCTCTCTCTCTCTCTCTCTGCCTCTCTGTAAATCTGTTTTTCAAATAAGTAAATCTTTAAAAAAAAAAAAAAGATGAGAGGAGAAAAGGTGTAAAAGTAGGAATTAGAGGAAAAAAATGATAAACCAGCAAGAGTGAGCAGCATTTTGTGTTGCTAGTGTCCTTAACTCTATTATATTTCATTTTCCAGAACAACTCTGGAAGTCCTCTTGACAGGGGTCACCTGCAGGCTGAGTGGAGAGCTGGTCTTCACTGCTTGACTCATATCCTGTGATAGAGATGGCCAAGTTTGCTAGAGTAGAAGCTGCCATGGAGATGACTTGCCCTGGTAACTCTGCCCCTGTAAAAGAAGTTTTGACAGTTTTTTAAGAAAATGATCAAAACAGGAAATGAATGTTGCAAACTTAAACACAGTCTTACCTTTCCAACAGCAATAAAGCAAAATGGGTATTAGTTAGCTCATTAGCCCAGTGGTTCTTCACCAAGGGAGAACGACCGAGAATCAACTGAAAAGCATTATGAAAAATACAAGTCCTTGCACTCTTCCTCATTTGGCTCTGGCAGACATTTACTACACAGTCTGGGGGACTGGTGTTGTGGGGCGGCAGATTAAGCTGCTGCCTGTGACACCCCTAACAGACTGCTGGTTCAAGTCCCGGCTGCAAATCTGGCTGTTGCAGCCATCTGAGGAGTGAACCAAGAGATGAAACTCGATCTCTGTCATTGTGCCTTTCAATCTTTCAAATGAATCTTTTGGGCTGGTGCTGTGATGTAGCAGTTAAGCTGCTGCCTGCAGTGCCAGCATCCCATACGGGTGCCAGTTCAAGTCTTGACTGCTCCATTTCCGATCCGGCTCTGTGCTAATGCTCCTGGGAAAGCAGCAAAAGATAGCCCAAGTGCTTTGGCCCTGCATCTACATGGGAGACCCAGAGGAAGCTCCTGGCTCCCAGCTTATGATCAGCCCATCTCTGGCCACTGCGGTCATTTAGACAGTGAACCAGCAGATGGAGGATCTCTCTCTCTGACTCTCTCTGTCTCTGTAACTCTGCCTTTCAAATAAATAAATAAATAAATCTTTAAAAATAAATACTTTTTTAAAAAAATATACAAGTTCGGAATGCTATATTAATCATTTTTAAGTTTACAACTTGATTTTCCTGCATACTTCTATTAAGAAATACTGGGACACCAGGAAGGTAGCACTCTGGTTGGACTGTCTGCCTCACTCTTTTTATTACTAGGTCCTAGTATGGTATGGGACTGTCTGCATTGGGTGCTCTCAGTAACATTCCACAAAGGAAAATGCAAATGTGTATTGATGCAAAACCATATAGATTTATAAAGCATATGATTCAGCACAGGCAAAATCTACCACTTGGAAATGTAAAAGGACATCATGACCTTGCTTCATGTTGTATGTTCCCATTTTAAGCTCCTAAGCTTAATCATTTGCACTGGATTTAAATAAAACATTTATTGATAAACAACATCTATCTGGAATGGCCAGCATTTAACCTAAAGCAGACAACACCAAGTCCTATCATGTTTTCTTGCATCCTCAAGACTCGAAAGCTAAACTGAAACTGTATTTCTTGGTTTTTTTTCTTTTTTTCAGTTTTTTTCTCTCACATTGTTGGTTTTTTTTTTTTTTTTTTGCCTTGAATTTTTTCTTTTTTTTTTTTAACTTTTATTTAATAAATATAAATTTCCAAAGTACAGCTTATGGATTACAATGGCTTCCCCCACCCCAATAACTTCCCTCCCACCCGCAACCCTCCCCTTTCCCGCTCCCTCTCCCCTTCCATTCACATCAAGATTCATTTTCAATTCTCTTTATATATAGAAGATCAGTTTAGTATATATTAAGTAAAGATTTCAACAGTTTGCACCCACATAGCAACATAAAGTGAAAAATACTGTTGGAGTAGTAGTTATAGCATTAAATCACAATGTACAGCACACTAAGGACAGAGATCCTACATGATATTTTTTAAAAATTGATTAATTTTCTATGCAATTTCCAATTTAAAACCAAATTGTTGTTTTTTTTCATTTTCAATTATCTTTATATACAGAAGATCGCTTCAGTATATACTAAGTAAAGATTTCATCAGTTTGAACCCACACAGAAACATAAAGTGTAAAAGTACTGTTTCAGTACTAGTTATAGCATTACTTCACATTGGACAACACATTAAGGACAAAGATCCTACATGGGGAGCAAGTGCACAGTGACTCCTGTTGCTGACTTAACAATTTGACACTCTTGTTTATGGCGTCAGTAATCTCCCTAGGCTCTAGTCATGAGTTGCCAAGGCTATGGAAGCCTTTAGGGTTCAACAACTTCGATCTTATTCCGACAGGGTCATAGTCAAAGTGGAAGTTCTCTCCTCCCTTCAGAGAAAGGTACCTCCTTCTTTGATGGCCTCGTTCTTTCCACTGGGATCTCACTCGCAGAGATCTTTCATTTAGGTCTTCTTTTTTTTTGTTTTTCCCAGAGTGTCTTGGCTTTCCATGCCTAAAATACTCTCATGGGCTCTTCAGCCAGATCCGAATGCCTTAAGGGCTGATTCTGAGGCCAGAGTGCTATTTAGGACATCTGCCATTCTATGAGTCTGCTGTGTATCCCACTTCCCATGTTGGATTGTTGGATCGTTCTCTCCCTTTTTGATTCTATCTATTAGTAATTAGTATTAGCAGACACTAGTCTTGTTTGTGTGATCCCTTTGACTCTTAGACCTATCAATGTGGTCAATTGTGAACTGAAGTTGATCACTTGGACTAGTGAGATGGCATTGGTACATGCCACCTTGATGGGATTGTATTGGAATCCCCGGGCACGTTTCTAACTCCACCATCTGGGGCAAGTCCGATTGAGCAAGTCCCAAATTGTACATCTCCTCCCTCTCTTTTTCCCACTCTTATGTTTAACAGGGATCACTTTTCAGTTAAAACTGTATTTCTTGGACTTTCTTATAGCTATGGTCCCATGTGTTATGCAGTCTCTACCACACAGGTACACCTGAGTAAGATTTGGAAGACTGAAGAGGCACACCAGAACTTGGAAGCCCCCAGCTCTCATGTCAAACACAGTCATGGAGGCATACATTGTGACTGCAGCAGACCTTCAGAGGTTCTGATGCAGGATCTCAAACTTGTAGGCAGGTGGCAGCAGCTGTGGTCTTTGCCCAGACAGTCCTTTGGTGTCACTGTGCATTCTTCATGGTGGCATCTGTATTGGATGCAAGCTTACCTGTTTGGCCTTGCTGAAGACTCCACTTGCAAAAATTCCACATGCTAATCAATACCTCTATTTAAATTAGTTACAGCCAGTGCACTGCGGCCGGTGCACACGCTGATCCGAAGCCAGGAGCCAGGTGCTTCTCCTGGTCTCCCATGCGGGTGCAGGGCCCAAGCACTTGGGCCATCCTCCACTGCCTTCCCGGGCCACAGCAGAGAGCTGGCCTGGAAGAGGAGCAACCAGGACACAATCTGGTGCCCCAACCGGGACTAGAACCTGGTGTGCCAGCGCCGCAGGTGGAGGATTAGCCTATCGAGCCATGGCACTGGCCAACAGGATCCTTTTAATGCTCCTCAAATATGGACTCTGGCTGCACTTTGACAGACTTCCAAACACCCACCCATTAAGCATTCATTCACCAATGGATGACTACACTACATGCCAAGATAAGGAACTAAGGCTTGGTCTTAAGTCCAGTTTAAGACCTAAACAATCAGTTATGACTCAGTATGTTATGAACTAATGTAAACTAATGCAGAATGTCTGGGGAGCACAGAAGATGGAAATCTAAGCCATATCGGGAGGTCAGAAAGATGCTCCCAAAGGAGCAACAGTCCAACAAGAATATTAAAGATGGCATCCTTTCAACCCATTTAGACAGACGTTAGATTAAAAAGGCAGAACAAGATTACCTTGGGAAAGAGAGGCTGGCATCTTGGAGGGCAGGGGTGGGAAAGCGTTCCAGGGAGATGAAGAGCAGGTGCAAAGACACAAAGTCAAGACAAAGCAGAGGGTCCTCTTTAATGAACTCTAAGAAGTTCCATAGTTGAACATGGGGTACGGAAAGAAGACTCAAAAGGCACAAGGATGCTGAGAGAGATGGGCCAGAGAACAAAGGTCTCATATGACCATGCACAACACAGGGGTCCAGAGCACAGGTGAGAATACAAGTCTACTTAAGTTTAAACCCAGGTCCATTCCTTACTACTTGGATGACTACAGACAACTTATTTAGCACACTGGTGCTTCAGTCTCCCCAAGTGTGAAATGAGGTTCATATGATTCCTCTCTTATGTGAAAATTAAGAGAAACACTATATAAAGTGCTTAGAACAATGCTTAATATGTAATAAGTGCTCAATAAATGGTATCAGGGTAGGCTTTGTGGCACAATGGGTTAAGCCATCACTTGGAATGCCTGCATTTCGTATCGGGGGGCCTGTTCAAGTCTCAGCTACTCTGCTTTTGACCAGTTTCCTTCTAAACAGTGCTGGGAGGCAACAGGTGATGGCTCAAACATTTGAGTCCCTGTCACCAACACAGGAGACCTGGAAAGAGGTCAACCCCACCATGGCTATTGCAGGCATCTGGGGAGTAAACTAAAGAGTAGACAACCTCTCTGTGTGTCTGCCACAGTGCCTATGAAACAAAAATAAACACTTTTAAAAATAGTTGTTAGTTATGATCAACATCATCTATATCAAAATACTGGCTTTGAGACTCTAAACTGTAAGCATAAGCCCCAGTATTTTATATTATTTCTCTGTACCTCTCATCCCTTCTATATTATAGTTACTTTCATATGTCTTATCCCCCTTAGTAGACATTTTTAGATCTCTCCATAGTCATTTCCCTACATCTAACCTCCCAGTAGACATTTTCAGCTCTCTTCACAGAACTAAGCAAAACTTTCTGCACAAAGAAGGCCCTTCAAGACTTGAAGAAAAGCTAAAATCATCAGATCACATCTTTCAAGAAATGACTTAGACTCCCCAATCTGCTGATGTCACTAAAATACACAATATATTTTAGCTACCTCACTGAAAATTATGCAATAGTACCCTTAATACACAAATAATTCAGCAAACCTTTAGAATGCCTTAAACTTCACAAAAATAGGAAAAGAGGCAAGGGCATTTGGCACCCCAGTTAAGTTGCCACTTGGGATGCCCACAGTGTCTATCAGAGTGCCTGGGTTCAAGTCCTGGCTCTGCTCTGTCTTTCAAATAAATTTTTCTAAAAAATTCAAAGCATGAAAGGAGTAGCTCACAGAAAAAAAAAAAAAAAAGGAATGAGCAAAATGTGAAAATTATGAATGTAAGACTTGGCAACTAATCCTATGAAACATATGCATTTTAACAACTTCTTAGTCATAGCCTTCAGCACTTTCAAAAAGGGTCCAGGTAGGAAAATGATAAACTGGACAGAAGAATGCCAGGATCGAGAATCTAGACAGGGTCATGGGATTAAATAAAAAGCCCCAGCTAAAAATAGGCACACAAATAAGGGAACATAATCTTGGGACTCAAGGACTAAAAAACAAAAAAGGAAAGAGTATCCACGGTTTCAAATATCAGTCTGCCCAGGGACACAGCCAGCATTCAGTGCAGGCCCAAATAACAGGGCATCTACACAAGTCCACAAAAGCAGGCCACTGACACTCGCAGCCTAGCACCAGAGGACAGAAACTGAGAGCGTGGCCCATTAGAAACAGATCACAAGGTCAGATTAAATCTGTGAATACAGCCAACAACAATGGGAAGGCTAACTTTTTCAATCGTCATGGGAAGACATCATTTGAAAAGAAGTCTAAATAAGGAGGTACCCTAGTCTACCTTCATTCTTTTTCACAGAACCTGTGGTGGTTGCCTAGACTACATTCGAAGATGTTTGCTAGAAGGAGGTATCACATACCAAATAAAAGTGCCCTTTGAAGAGACTTCTGTTTCCATTACTCACATGGAAAATACATCTCCCTCTCAATGGTATCACTTCACAAGGACCTGGACAGGGAACAGGAAGTTCCTTCAGGCCTTTGTAACTGACAGTATCAGAACTGGGGAGTGGGAGAATAGCAGCAGAAAATTTAAGTAAGGGGCCAGCATCGTGGTGCAGTAGGTAAAGCCACCACTGCAACACCAGCATCCCATATGGGCACCAGTTCATGTACAGCCTGCTCCACTTCCAATTCAACTTCCTGCTAATGGCCTGGGAAAAGCAGCAGAGGAGGCCCAAGTGTTTGGGTCCCTGCTACCCACACGAGAGACCTGGAGGAAGCTCCTGGCTTCAGCCTGGCCCAGCCCTGGCCATTGTGGCCACCTGGGGAGTGAACCAATGGATGGAAAAATCTCTCCTTCTCTTTCCCTCTTTGTAACTCTGCTTTTCAATTAAATAAATAAATCTTTAACAACAAAATTTTTTTTCAAAAAACAAATTTAATTTGCCCTTTTCTTTTTTCCAATTTGGGCTAAACTGGACCAAACTTGTTGATTTATATTGCATGCTACCCTCAAAGCAGTGAGACAGCTTCTAGGCCTTTCCTGGAAAGATACTTCTGGTCATTTACAAGCCATCTCTGGAAGGACAGCACCCTGTTCTACCTGCTGGCACTTCTTGCAATGGGGGTCAAAGCTATTAAAGGCACACGGGAGGCTGGCGCTGCGGCTCACTAGGCTAATCCTCCGCCTTGCGGCGCCGGCACACCAGGTTCTAGTCCCGGTCGGGGCACCGATCTTGTCCCGGTTGCCCCTCTTCCAGGCCAGCTCTCTGCTGTAGCCAGGGAGTGCAGTGGAGGATGGCCCAAGTGCTTTGGCCCTGCACCCCATGGGATAAGCACCTGGCTCCTGCCATCGGATCAGTGCGGTGCACCGGCCGCAGCGCGCCTACCGTGGCAGCCATTGGAGGGTGAATCAACGGCAAAAGGAAGACCTTTCTCTCTGTCTCTCTCTCACTGTCCACTCTGCCTGTCAAAAAAAAAAAAAAAAACAAAGGCACATGGGACACTTCTTACCCTAACTGTCCAACAAATTTCTCATACCCAGCATATGGCCCCTGAGATGCTTCTTCATCTATAAAATAGGCATAATAATACCAGTCTCACTGGGTGGCACATTAAAAGCCCCTCCCAGGGCCTTGCTTAGGGAGATGGCCCTGATGTCAGCATTCTTGTTTCCTCACAGGCCAAGGGAGCACACTAAAGCTGGGTTCCAGGTGCTCTGGTCCAGAACTCATGGAGCAGTAAGAGGTGGGACCTTCAAGAGGCGATTCACTGGAGGGCTCTGCCCTCGTGGTAGGGTGCCATGATACAAAGGGGAGTTTGGCCCCTGTATTGCTCTCTCTCCTTCCACAAAGTAAGAACACAATGAGAAGGCCCTCACATGCCAGCACCTGGATATCAGACTTCCCAGGTTGCACCACCACGAGCCAGTAAGTCTCTGTTTATTATAAACGACCTAGTCTGTGGTATCGTGGTAGCAGCACAGAGTGGACTGAGGCACCAGGTTTCTACAAGATGGGATTCCCAGGGTCCAAGAGGCATAGGAGCCAGGTCCTGTAGTTGCGAAAAACCAACACAGCAACATGGAGGACTGCAGGAGCTAACAACCACAGCTGGGTGACAGAAGGACCTTTCAGGATGACTGATGCGAGTTCAAAAACCCAGATGAAGGGACAGAACTCCGGGCTTAGAGTCAAGGACTCTACCAGTCACTTGTGTGGCTGTGGGCAAGTCAGTTAACCACTCAAATTCAATGTCTTCCTTTGCAAATCAGGGGCTTCATCTAACAAAGCTTCATTTGATTGTGGATTTAAAAAGATATACCTGGGGGCAGCAGTTCAGTTGCCATTTGAAACACCTGGACCCCACATCAGAATGCCTGGTTCAAATCCCAGCTATTCCACTTATGATCCAGCTTCCTGTTAATGCACAACCTGGGAAGCAGTAGGTAATAACTCAAGTAGTTGGGTCCCTGCCATCGACATGGGAGACCAAGACTGAGTTCCAAGCTCCTGGCTTCAGCCTGGCCCAGTCTAGGCTGTCATGGGCATTTGGATAATGAACCAGTAGATAGAAGATCTCTCTTCTGTCTCTCTTCCTTTCAAATAAAGTGAAAATAAAGTAAATACATAAATAAAATGATAGTACATTCAAAAGCACATAAGAGTTCCTGGTCCATGGTAGGCAATTAAAATAATTTTTCTCTACATTATCTAGGCTTCTAGGAAGTACCACGTAAGAGTTCCCCAGCTCTAAGAGACTACCAAGTAAGGACCCTGGGTTCAGAAGGAACCATTGAAACTAACTCAGGAAGGATCCATAAGAAGCATTTTCTGGGTCTAGGAACCAAACTCATGATGAAACTCTGACAAGTAATTCTGTAAGTCATGTGAACCACTGATCATGAAGATTCTACAACAGCAAAAGATTCAAAGATTTGAAGACACAGAGAAAGACACCTGCACAGACCAAGATCTCCAAAGGGACAGTGGAAATGACAAGAAGGAATGATGCACACACTGCCATGGCAGTCAGTCCCCATAATCACTCCTGGCCCTACCTGCACTACAGCCACACCTACAGGAGGGAACTTCCTATACCCCTAAGGGAAGATCTGTCCTATATACAGATTCAGTGCTTTGACTCTTGATTTTAAAAGAAATAAAGTTCTGGAAGAAAGAGAAAAAGAAGAATTGAAAAATTTATTTGAAAAAACATTCAAAAAATTTATTTTTTTAAAGATTTATGAAGGCCGGTGCTGTGGCTCAATAGTCTAATCCTCTGCCTAGCGGCACCGGCACACCAGGTTCTAGTCCCGGTCGGGGCGCCAGATTCTGTCCCGGTTGCCCCTCTTCCAGGCCAGCTCTCTGCTATGGCCCGGGAAGGCAGTGGAGGATGGCCCAAGTGCTTGGGCCCTGCACCCCATGGGAGACCAGGATAAGTACCTGGCTCCTGCCCTCGGATCAGCGCGATACGCCGGCCGCAGCGCACCAGCCATGGCGGCCATTGGAGGGTGAACCAACGGCAAAGGAAGACCTTTCTCTCTGTCTCTCTCTCTCACTGTCCACTCTGCCTGTCAAAAAAAAAAAAAAAAAAAAAAGATTTATGAAAGGCAGAACTACAGAGAGACAGAGGGAAGGAGGAAGGAAGAGAGGGAGGGAGGGAGGGAGAACAGGAGAAAGGGAGGGAGGGAGGAAGGAAGGAAGGGAGAGAAGGAGGAAGGGAGAGAGGAAGAGAGGGAGAGAAAAAGTCATTTGTAGGTTCACTTCACACATGGCTGCAATGACCGGAGCTTCTTCGGGTCTCCCACGCGGGTGCAGGGGCCCAAGGACTTGAGTCATCATCTTCTGCTTTCCCAGGACATAACAGAGAGCTGGATCAGAAGTGGAGCAGCCAGGACTCAAACAGTCCGGCGCCCATATGGGATGCCAGCACCGCAGGTGGCAGCTTTACCTGCTACGCCACAGTGCCGGGCTCCAAAAGATTTATTTTACAATGAGAATTTCTTAGACTACAAGTCCTGGAAGTGATTCAACATCAATCAAAGACAATGTATTCTGAAGTAGGCTAAAATGACTATAAAACTAAGAGAATAAACAAGTCCACATCTGCTCCACGTTGACCATGCGCCCCTGTGATTTCTTTCCTTGTAATAGTCTGGAATACAAATACCACAAGTCTGGTTTGTATGCCAACACACCACTAAGCTGGGTTTGCAAAGGGTAACGATAACTCACCAGGTCCTTCATTTTCCCCTACTTCCAAAACTTGTCTTAGAGAAGCCTTGTCCTCACAATTCCCTAGGCTGCATCACCAGATGACTAGAATTTACACCCTCAGAGAAAACCCAGCTGAAGATCTGGTTTAGGCTGACATTATCCACGGACTTGTAATGTGGGTCTTCCTTAGCCCTGGACAAGCAGTCAGAAGGGAGAGCCGTCCTGGGTAAGGCAAAAAGGGTAACCAGAGGGGTCTGAATCACTGTTAGGGGAGAGAAAGATGATGACAAAGCCACCTAGAGGAACAAGTGGGAACCTCTAAGATTTCTACAGCAGTCACTAACCCAGGACGTTTACTTCCACCAAGCCACAGGACTACAAAATGCAACAGATTATGACCAGAAAGGCTGAATAAAGAAAATTTAGAAAGATAACAAAACATAAACGAAAATTCTCCCCATTTCCTAATGTCAAAGAAATTTGTGATTGAGGTTTCTTTGTTTCGGGTAGCTATTTTAAAATTCCAAACATCTATTTGTAAATAAAGGTATCTTACAGTTAACAGACATTACTCATTTATGAAGTAAAATAATAAAAAGCAATTTTTAAAAAATTCAGAAGATGGCTACACAAATACACCAGAGTGCCAAAGACAGCCTTGTGATGAGAATAAAATAAAATGCTAAAATAATATTGTAGATAATGCTTCTACATCAAAAGGTACTCACAACATAATTAAGTTTAAAATGTGGATTACAGGGGCCAGCACTGTGGCAGAGCAGGTTAGGCCACTGGCTGCTGTGCCATCATCCCATATAGGTCCTGGTTCAAGTCCTGGCTGCTCCACTTCTGATCCAGCTACTGCTAATGTGCCTGGGAAGGCAGTGGAAATGGCCTAAGTGCTTGAATCCCTGCCACCCACGTGGGAGACCTAGAGGAAGCTCCTGACTCCTGGCTTCAGATCAGTGTAGCTACAGCCGTTGCAGCCATTTGGGGAGTGAACCACTGGATGGAAGATCTCTCTCTCTCGGACTCTTTCTCTAACTCTGCCTTTAAAATAGATAAATAAAATCTTTTTTCTTTTTTTTTTTTTTTTTTTTTTATAAGTGTGGGTTACAGAGGCCGGTGCTGTGGCATAGTAGGCTAAGCCTCTGCCAGTGGTGCTGGCATCCCATATGGGCACTATGGTGTCCCGGCTGCTCCTATTCCAATCCAGGCCTCTGCTATAGCCTGAGAAAGCAGCATAAGACGGCCCAACTCCTTGGGCCCCTGCACCCACATGGGAGACCTGGAAGAAGCTCCTGGCTCCTGGCCCATGGCTCCTGGCTTCAGATTGGCACAGCTCTGGCCATTGCAGCCACTTAGGGAGTGAAGCAGCAGGCTGAAGATCTCTCTCTCTCTCTCTCTCTCTCTCTCTCTCTGTGTGTGTGTGTGTGTGTATATATATATATATAACTCTGCATTTAAAATAAATAAAGTCTTTTTTAAAAAGTGGGTTACAAAAGAAAATGTTCTTATAATCCCATTTTTTGTGTTTAGAAAAGTCTGAAGGCATAAAATCTATAATATTTTGGTAAAATATGTGGGATTTTGAATGATGCTGATTTTCTTTTATTTCTCTGTATTTTCTAATTTTACTGTAATAAACTGATATCTGAGAAATGAGTATTTTTCCTTCTAAAAACCCACTGCCATTAGTAATTTGCTCTCTTAGTTTGTCTAGCCATCAGAAAGAAGGTACAGTCATTCAAAAATCAGATTTAGCTCTCAGTCACAGTCAAAATGCAAGCCGGACCATGACTCTATTTTTATATTTTCTTCACTTACAAATCCTTGGGAAATTGTACCTTTAACAAACTACTACTGGATAAAGAGCCCTTGCAGCCATGCACCTTTAAAAGTGCATGGTCTGGAGCTGGCACTGTGGTGCAGCAGGTTAAGCAACTACCTGCATTTCTGCCACCCTTTATGGGCACCAGTTCAAGTCCCAGCTGCTCCACTTTTTTTTTTTTTTACAGAGTGGACAGTGAGAGAGAGAGACAGAGACAGAGAGAAAGGTCTTCCTTTTCCGTTGGTTCAGCCCCCCAATGGCCGCTGCAGCAGGCACACCACGCTGATCTGAAGCCAGGAGCCAGGTGCTTCTCCTGGTCTCCCATGGGTGCAGGGCCCAAGCACTTGGGCCATCCTCCACTGCACTCCCGGGTCACAGCAGAGAGCTGGCCTGGAAGAGGGGCAACCGGGGCAGAATCTGGCGCCCCGACCGGGACTAGAACCTGGTGTGCCGGTGCCGTAGGCGGAGGATTAGCCTAGTGAGCCGCGGCGCTGGCCAAGCTGCTCCACTTTCAACCCTGCTCCCTGCTAATCTGCCTGGGAAGGCAGTGGAAGATGGCCCAAATGCTTGGGTCCCTGCCATCCATGTAGGAGACCCAAAGAAGCTCCTTGCTTTGGCCTGGGCTAGCCCTGGCTTTTTCAGCCATTTGGGCGGTCTCTCCTTCTCTAACTCTTTCAAATAAATAAATAAATCCTTTTTTTAAAAAAAAAGTTCATGGTCTATTCAACGATGTAGAAGTTCCAGCCAAGCAATCAGGCAAGAAAAGGAAATTATAGGCATCCTAATGCAAAAGGAAGAAATAAAACCATCTCTACTACAAATGAAATGGCCTTCTATACACAAAATCCTTAAGAATCCATCAAAAAAAAAAAAACTATTGAAACTAATTATTGAATTCAGTAAAGTTGTAGGATATAAGGTAAAAAAAAAAAAAAAAAAAAAAAAAAAAAAAAACTTGTATTGCTCTATATTAGCAATGAATTATCCAAAAAGGAAATTAAGAAAACATTCCATTTATAGCGTAAAAAAGAATAAGATGAGGGGCACATAATGGGGTACAGGCAGCAGGCTAAGCCATCGCTGTGGACGGTCACATCCCTAAGTACCTGGGACTGAGTGCCAGCTGCTCCAACGTAAGTCCAGCTTCCTACTTATGAACACCTTGGGAGGCAGCAGATGACGATCAAGAACTTGGGTTACTGCCACCCATGTGGGAACCGCATTGACTTAAAGGCTCCTGGCTTCGGTCTGGCTCAGCCCCAGCTGTTTTGGGCATTTGAGGAATAAACTAGTAGATGAAAGATCTCTATCAATCTCTCTTTCTCTCTCTGAAGCTCTTTCAAATTAAAAATAAACAAACTTAACAAAAAAACTAGAGAATAAATTCAATCACTCATTCACTGGAAACTATAAAACACTACTGAAACAAGTCGAAAGAATAACTAAATAAATGGAAATGCGCCCCCTGCTCATGAATCAGAAAGTATTTAGTTTTGTTACTTTGCAAAGACAACAATACAAAGTGACTACGAAATTCAAGGCAATGCCTATCAAGGTCCCAAAAACCTTTTTTGCAAAAACAGAAAAGTTGATCCTAAAGGCATATGGAAATGCAAGGACCCCAAAGAGCCAAAACAATCTTAAAAAAGAACAAAGCTGGAGAATCAACACTTTTTCAATTCAAAATTTATAACAAACTACAGTAAACAATACAATACTGGCATACAGACAGACACATACATCAATAGAACATAACAGAAAACTCCAGAAATAAGCCCATACATTTATGGACAACTGCTACTTTGTTTGAAAGGCACAGAAACAGACAGAAAAAAAAAACAAAAAGATGTATCAAGAGAAAAATCTTCCATCTACTGGTTCACTCCCCAAATGCCCACAAAACAGGAGTTGGGCCAGGCCAAAGCCAGGAGTCCTGAACTCAATCCAGGTCTCTGACATTGATGGCAAGAATCCAAATACTTGAATCATCACTTCCTGCCTTCCAGGTGAGCATATGTAGGAAGCTAGAACCAAAATAGGAGCCGATACTCAAATCCAGGTTCCGATATAGTACGTGTACATCCCAAGTAATGTCCCAACAATTGCATCAAACATCTACCCCTTGATTAACTAATTTCTGACTAGGGTGTCAAGAATATTCAGTGGAAAAAGGATAGTCTTTTCATCAACTAGTCCTCGGAAGAGTGGATATCCACATGCAAAAGACTGAAACTGGACCTGTACCTCACACCATATACAAAAATTAACAAAAAATAGATCAGTGGAGCCAGGCATTTGGTGGAGCAGCTGAGACATCCACAGTTCATGTTGTGAGTGCCTGGATCAAGTTCCAGCTCCTCCACTTCCAATCCAGCTTCTTGCTAATGCACATCCTGGGAGGCAGCAGATGGCGGCAAAGGTACTGGGTCCTTGAGGCCCATGTAGGAGATCCAGACTGTGTTCCAGGCTCCTGGCTTTGGCCTGACCTAGCCCTGCCTGTTGTGAGCATGTCCAGAATGAACCAGCAAACAGATGATCTGTCTCTTTCTCTCTGCCTTTGAAATAAAATGAAAATTTAAAAAAAAAAAGGATCAATGATTTAAATATAAAAGAAAACATACTTTTATGACCTTAGATTTGGCAATAGCTTCTTAGATATGAAGCTGAATGCATAAACAATAAAACTTTATAAGTTCTATGTGTCAGTTAAAAATAAGATAGACTTCATAAACATTAAAATTTTCTGCACATCAAAAGAGACTATCAGGAAAGTAAAAGGAAAATCCACAGAATGGGAGAAAATGCTTACAAATCATATCTGATAAGAGTCTATTATGCAGAGTATGTAAAACTCAATGTCAAAAGGGCAAACAACCTATTTTTTTTTTTACAAGGAAAAATAAAGAATTTGAGTAGACATTTCTCCAAAGATAAACAAATGACCAACAAGCACATAAGAAGGGTAATATCATTAGTCATTAGGGAAATGAAAATCAAAACCACAATGAGATACTACTTTCTACCCACTAGATTGGCCATTATCAAAACAAAAAAGGAAGGGGCCAGCGCTGTGGCATAGTAGGCTAAGCCTCCGCCTGCAGCACCAACACCCCATATGGGTGCTGGTACTAGTCCCAGCTGCTCCTCTTCCCATACAGCTCTCTGCTATGGCTTGGGAAAGCAGTAAAAGATGGCTCAAGTGCTTGGGCCCCTGCACCCGAGTGGAAGACCCAAAAAAAGCTCCCAGCTCCTGGCTTCGGATTGGCCTAGCTCCAGTCATTGTGGTCATTTGAGGAGTGAACCAGCAGATGGAAGACCTTTCTCTGTCTGTAACTCTGTCAAATAAATAAATAAAATCTTAAAAAAAAAAAGGAAAATAGTAAATGTTGGCAAGCATGTGGAGAAATTAGAATTTCATACATTGCTGGTGAGACTATAAAATGGTGCAGCTTCAAAACAGGTCAGCAGTTTACCAAAAAGTTAAATACAGAATTACTATATGACCCAGAAATTCCACTCCTAGGTAAACACAAAAAATAATACTGGAACTCAGTGTTCAAACAAATATACATGAATGTTCACAGTAGAGCACTATTTATGATAACCAAAAGGTAGAATGCCTCCTGCTATGATTTGAATGTGTCCCAATCCTCAATGCATATGCTAATTTGTGTTTGATGTAAGACTTAGGAGGGAATTAGGATCAGATGAGGTCATGAGGATAGGACCCCATGACAGCCTCTGTGGCTTTAAAGAGGAGGAGGAGAGGCTTGCTGTCACCCTGTGATGCCCTCCATCATGTTCTGATGCAGCAAGAAGGCCTTCATCAAATATGCCAAGCGGTCGCTGGCACCAAGCTCTTGGACTTCCCATCCTCCAGAACCATGAGCCAAATAAATATCTCAGTTATTTTGTTATGGAAACAGAAAATGGACTAGGAACCAAAATACCAGTCTCAGGTATGTTGCTATAGCAATAAAAACAGACTAAGACAAGTCCTAATGTCCATCAGCTGAGTAATGGAAAATATGGTCTATCCATACAAATATTAAGCAGTCATAAAAAGGAATGAAGTAGAGACATTCATCTCTCCTCTTGGAGAGATGAAAATGACTTGGAACCAGACAGAGGTGATGGAGGCACAGTGTTGCAAACATACAACATGCTATGTAAAAATTGTTCATGGTTCATTTTATGTGACATGAGTTATACTTCAATAAAAAATACAAAAAGTATAGTCTAACAACTTAAAATATTTTAAACAAATTTATTTTCTGTTCAGAAACCACCACAGGTCTTTAAACAGATTAACAGCTGTTGCACTGTAACATTTTTTATAAAGCAACTCTCCAAATTACTTCTACAAGTAACATTAACAGAATGCCCTATTTCTTACCAGAAGCCTCTTTTTCATTCTGCTTTTCATAGAGGGTGCCCACAGACATGAGGGAAACAATCATCAGGAAAACTGGAATTCTCCATGAGCCAGCCAGGGATGCTGCAAATTAGGAAGAACAGTTTCAGTGAAATAAAAACCTTCTAATTTTGTTTTTAAAAAAGACTCCACTTTGTAAACGGACACAAGGATTTGGTATGCTTGCTCACAAAGCCCAGCAAAAAAGGTAACTTCAGCTCAGGGTTTCCAGAGGAAAATCTGCCCCTGCCCCCACAGGTCCCTGTGTAAAAGGCCAGGAATGTGCCAGCCTATCTTTAATGAGCTTGTACTGCCTGAGGAATTGAAAATACAGAGTTTAAGAGACTATCCTAACTTCAAACCACCCATCTGACCCCAAGAAAGACCAGAATCAGGAGGGATCCTTGGTTCTCTGAAAATACCACAGGATGTGAATCCTCATGGTAGGAGAGAATGGCCCAAAAGCACCCAGCACCCCAGTGCACCCCACCTCATCTTAGCATATTAACAGGGCACCTCAACCATCAGCATTTCTCAGAGAGGCTCCAGGGCCACATAAGGTACCTGCCAGCCTCCCTCCTCTGCCTCCACCAAATCCAGAGAGAGGCTCAGCAGACAGCAGGGAGTCTTGTACATAAACCCCTCTGGCACTCCAACTCAACACAGTCAGAGAGCAACGTTTTTGTCCCACATCGGGTTCTGAACAGACATTTCCCAGCTGACTGCTGTTCATCTGATTGTTAACAAAATAAGGAGCTCTATCATAGGTACCCTATGGCTCTGGGCACCTGAATTTTGTTTTTAAATTAGAACTTGACATTTCCAATGACTGGAGATGACATTCCCAACCCTATGTATCATGCTGAAAAACCACTCAACAGCATCCTAGCAGCCACCCAGCTAATCGTGAATGGTTTTCCCTAACAGTGCACTTATGACTCCGAGCAGGGATTTGTCTTCCTGAAAAGTGCGCACCGCTGTGACAACTCCCATTCATGGTTACAGATCCGTCCAAACCACTGTTTCACAGGGCACCCCTTCCCGTATTAGAGGCAGACCTTCATATTTTACATCCTACTTACCTTGCCTCCTCCCAGGCCCTCCCGCCCCAGTCCCTTCCTCTTATCCCGAGTAAACATCTTTACTAGTTCCTGTAATTTCCTCACATGTGATTCTGAGCCCCTCTTATCCTCCTTGACTGGTTATCTATGTCCTCCTGTGGGCTGACACTCAGATATGACCATGACCATCAAGTATGCTCTTTTTAAGATACAGTTATTCTTAAAAGGCCTTTCTGAAAATAAATATATAATATATTGAAGAGACATTTTAAAACATCTCATTTTCATTAATATTAATGAAAAGTTACAGCACATTTCCTACAAATTATTTTCAACAATTTTAAAATATAACATATAATGCTAGAAAGAGTTCGCTTTCACACAGTCAGCCTCTGCTGACATTAAATTAGATTTAAAAAAAAAAAAAAGGACCCACCTAAATGAAAAAGCAATAGAATCCAGACAGGAATTGAAACTGCTCTCAAGTAGCGTTCAGTGCTTGCATTCCACTTGAATGAAACAGTCAACACATAGCCAACTACTAACGTCCAGATCTTAAATAAATGAAATATAGAAGACACAGTTTTAAAATATATCCACGTCAAGGTGAACACACAATTACACAAAATTTGCTAGCATCTGTACAGCAGGAGCACTCTGGAGGCAGCACAGAGATGAATGTTGGTGGTGCTGAAAGAATGGAGCCAGGTTCTCCTCCCGTTTAACTTAATTAAGTTTTGATGCAACTGGGTGTCTGAAATTTCACATAGTGACATTTAAATGTTTAACCAAGAACATAGAGTTTTAACAAACGCTAAAGTTCAAAACTCATCTTATGTACTAGAATACTTGAGATAAAATACTCAAAGTATAAGTCATAGACTTAAAAACTTAATTTTATGAAATCCCTAAAATTTTCTCTATTTAATGCTGAAAAGAGAAAACAAATTTCCACAAAGAATTAAGTGAGAAGATTCTATTCCAGCCTATGAAAGATGCTTGTTACTGTAAAAGGATGTTTTTAAAGCTAGAAAGGCACTGGCTGAAGTGTGACCATGCTGAAATAATCCAGGTAACAGATGGTGACAGCCTCATCCACAGCCACATGTACCAGTTGAAGAAACATGTCTCAGAAGAAAAAAAAAAGTAGAGAAGAGCAAGACAAAAAAAAAAAAAAGCCGATGCTGTGGCTCACTAGGCTAATCCTCCGCCTGCAGCTCCGGCACTCTGGGTTCTAGTCCTGGTCGGGGCGCCGGATTCTGTCCCAGTTGCTCCTCTTCCAGTCCAGCTCTCTGCTGTGGCCCGGGAGGGCAGTGGAGGATGGCCCTAGTGCTTGGGCCCTGCACCCACATGGGAGACCAGGAGGAAGCACCTGGCTCCTGGCTTAGGATCTGCGCAGCACGCCGGCCATAGGAGCCATTTGGGGGCTGAACCAACGGAAGGAAGACCTATCTCTCTCTCTCTCACTGTCTAACTCTGCCTGTCAAAAAAAAAAAAAAAAAAAAAAGGCTGATTTATTTGAAAGGCAGTTACGGAGAGAGAAGGAAATCTTCCATCCACACAGAGATCTATCTGCTGATTCACTCCCCCAATGGCAGCAATGACTGGGGTAGGCCAGGTCGAAGCCAGGATTTTAGAACTCCATTAGGTCTCCCATGTGGGTGGCAAGGACTCAAGGTTTTTGCTGCTTTCCAGGTGCATTAGCAAGGAGCCAACTGGAAGTGGAGCAGCTGGGACTCAAATGACACTCATAAGGGATGGCAGAGTTTCAGGCACTAGCTCCACAGCAGGACTTGAGAACAGATGTGACCAGGGACCCCTGGTCAGTTTCCCTACACTAAAGCTAAATGACCGGAGCACACAGGAAGTATCCAAAGAAGCCAGTGCAAGTTATACTGAAATTCAAACCAGCTCCGATGTCATTCTGATCATCTCTATCAATAAAGATAATACTTGGGTCTTAATCATTCAGACTGTATCTATCAATGAAAATAATATCTGGGTCTCAGAAACATTTACAGCTTCTGCCTAAGAACTCAGAGACCCCTAATAAATATTAATAGATTCTGAAACTTTCATAAAGAAGCTCATCAGAGTGCAATTTACAAAAGTGAAAAGGCCAACAACTGGGAAATTACGGATGATTCATGCAGCAAAACGTTCTACAACCATTATAATCTTTCTTAAAAAACCAAAACTATACGGTTTAAAAATCCCTAATATTGGGCCAATGTTGTGGCACTGCTGCTTAAGCTGCTGCTTGAGACACCGACATCACATAGAGGACCACTGGTTCATGTCCCAGCTGCTCCACTTACAAGCCAGCTCCCTACTCACGGCCTGGGAAAAGCAGTGGAAAATGGCCCAAGTGTTTGGGCCCCTGCACCCACGTGGGAGACCAGGATAAAGCTCCTGTCTTCAGCCTGGCTCAGCCCTGGCTGTTGTAGCCATTTGGGGAGTGAACCAGTAGATGGACGAGCTCTTTCTCTGTCTCCCCCTCTCTCTCTGTAACTCTTTCAAACAAATTTAAATAAAAAAAATTTTTTAAAGGCTAAATTGAGCTTTTACATTCAAAACTCAACTCCGGGGCCAGCCCTGTGGTACAGAGGTTAAAGCCTTGGCCTGAAGCACCAGCATCCCATATGGGCATCGGTTCTAGTCCCGGCTGCTCTTCTTCCAATCCAGCTCCCTGCTATGGCCTGGGAAAGGAGAAGATGGCCCAAGCCCTTGGGCCCCTGCACCCACATGGGAGACCAGAAAGAGGCTCCTGGTTCCTGACTTCAGATTGACTCAGCTCTGGCTGTTGCAGCCATTTGGGGAGTGAACCAGCGGATAGAAGACCTCTCTCACTGTCTCCACCTCTCTCTGTAACTCTTTCAAATAAATAAAAATAAGTCTTTTAAAAAAACTCAACTCCACACATGCAGGTGGGAAGAGAACAGTGAAGCAGCTTTTCCTCTAAGAGCCGGAGTACGACTGCTGTGAGTGCCTATTCATAAAGCACCCGGGAGAGTGAGGGTGTCAATGAAATCTGCACTACCAAGTCACATGAGCAGTAAAATTCAGCCAGGGGCAAGCGAAAGGAAATGACACGTACGAGACACAGCCCGGGGTAAAAACTGTTTGGCTTAGAAAAAAGGGGGTGATGGCATGATTTGACAGCTATCTTCAAACATTAAAATATGTCATCTGGGAGAAGTGTGACACTAGATTTTCTGTGGTTCTGAGGCAGAAATAATAGGTGGGAATTAGGAAGTACCACATTTCAACTCAGTATCAGGATGTTTTTCTAACAAATGATAAAAAATAGAATAAGCTACCACCACTAACGCTTCTGAGCCAACACCAACTCTTAAGTCAGAGACAACATGCAGGAAAGTCGTCTTCAGTGCAGATGATCAAGAGCATCACAAAGGGTTCACACTTTCAGACTGAGAAGTTTTTGTTTCTCATCTGAACCTGTAAGGAATTACTATCAGTTTCAAGAAAGTAGAAAAAGAGAGAAAGAGGGAGACTTTTTTTTTTTTTTAAGAAATCCATGATCTAAAAAGAAAGAAGTATGTATTTTCACCTAGAAAGCCTATTTCATTTTGGTTTAAGAGAAGTATTAGGGTAGGCATTTGGCCTAGCAGTTAACCCCACATCAGAATATTTGGGTTCAATGCGGGGCTGTGGCTCCTGATGCCAGCTTCCTTCCACTGCAGATTGTAGAAGGCAGCAGTGATGGCTTGGCTCAACTAACTGGGCTCCTGTCACCTACATGGGAAACCTCAACTGAGTTCCCAGCCTAGTCCCAGTCACTGCAGGCACCTAGGGAGTGAGCCAGAAGATAAATAATTTTTAAATTAAAAATAAACATAACTACTTATTAAATATATTCCCCAATTCTACTTTCAGGATATTTTATAGATATACAAATGTTCACTGTTATAGTTTACTTTACAAAAAAAAAAAAAAAAAAACCCTGACAACTGTCATTTTATAGGGAATTGTTTAAATATATCCAAAATAGATTCTTCAGACTTTTTTAAAAGGTGTGATGAATACCTATATTCAATGTCATACTGTAAATTTATGCATATATAAGCTTGTAATGGTGAAAATATATTCAACAAAAAATGTTTAAAAAACATTTCTGGATGGTTGGATTTCAAAGGGTAATTTCCTTCTTTATGATTTTTCACAAGTACTGAATTTTCTCCTAAGAGTAGATAATAGCCTTATAAACAGATAAGAAGTATTTTTAACTTCAAAAAATTATTTGGCTTCTATAGAGATTCTCGTCAATATTTTCAAGTGTTTCCTCAACATATTTACAGAAGTATTATTAGTTTAGAAGTTATGGCCAAAACCAAATAAATTTCTTTAAAAAATTTTGAAAACAAAAAAGTATGGTCATTTATAAAAACACTTTAGAGTTGACATTAACTAAACTATTATGATGATACAATTACCAATGGCTAAAAACCTTTATCAGAGTATTCTAACACAAATTCAGAGCAAAGAAAATCTGTTAGGAACACTCTCTAAATGGCATCCAGGGAGAAAAGTATTTAAACTCTAGCCATATTAAAAAGGAAGAAGTAATCAAAATATCTACAATATGACTGTAAGTCAAAGAGCAACATGCACAATTATAGTATGCTATTCTATTTTTGTTTTAAAGAGACAAAAAGTGTACTTCACAAAGACACAAAGAAACACAAGGTGATACATCAGTTACTAATAGTAACACCTCTAAAGCAGGCATAATGTCAGGAAAAAGGAACATTCCCTTTCACCACGCAAACTTCCAAGCTGCTAAAACTGCTTTTTTTTTTTTTTTTTTTTTTTTTTGACAGGCAGAGTGGACAGTGAGAGAGAGAGACAGAGAGAAAGGTCTTCCTTTTGCCGTTGGTTCACCCTCCAATGGCCGCCGCGGTAGCGCGCTGCGGCCGGCGCACCGCGCTGTTCTGATGGCAGGAGCCAGGTGCTTCTCCTGGTCTCCCATGGGGTGCAGGGCCCTAGCACTTGGGCCATCCTCCACTGCACTCCCTGGCTTTTTTACATAACAAACGTGCTTTACTTGAGTCAACTTTTTGAGTTTTTTATTCTTAAACCTTCACTAACATCTCTAAGCAAACCTGTTCATGTGTGAATTCTCTTCCAGGCATATACCAATGTGCCAAGGTTATTGGTAAAAGGGCATTTTCCTCAAACTTACCATCTCCAATACAATGTGTCCTTTTCAAAATCTGCATTCCATCGTCATTTTAAAGCACCAATGTGCTAGATAAGACTGCAGAAAGCTTGGCAACATTGATTTAGCACAAGGACAGCAAACTAACAGATGAATCACATTTTTCTTTCATTTGACAGGAATATAGTACACTTTTCTGGTTAAACAAATTAAATACACAAAACTGAAGTACACACTCTGCCTTGTAGACTGTGTCTCTGTGTTATTAGTCATCACTGGGCATCACCTGGAAAAACAAGTCTTTTCCAGAGAGAATAAATGACTACTTCCTCCCAAGTTATAGGACCACAGCCCTAATCACAGCTCCAACCAGCAACTGCTTCAGGTACTTCGTTCCCCTTTAAAACAGCTTCACTCCAATCTGGAAACTGTTCTCTTTGTCATATGCCAAGAATTTTTATAATCAAAGTCCTTAACTGCAAAAGAACTAAGCTCTGGGAACCTTCATCTTCACTGTAGCCAGGCAAGCAGAAACAAATCTAAAAAGGGCTTAGAAGTGGAATCAAGTAGATCTGAAAGACGACTAATGTGTACTTCTTAAAGGGCCTCTTGTGATCCACAACACAGAACATCAAGGAAACAGGAATCATCCCAAAGGCAGCCCTTCACTTCCCACAACTGGGCTGAAGTGGCCCAGAGTTGAGTCCTGACCTGTTCAAGGTCACAAAGCAAATTACTCACACAGCCATTTAGAACCTGAGGGCTGGGGCTGGCGCTGTGGCATAGGATAAGCTTTCACTTGTGGCACCAGCATCCTATATGGGCGCCAGTTCACGTCCTGGCTGCTCCACTTTCGATCCAGCTCCCTGCTAATGTGCCTGGGAAAGCAGCAGAAGATGGCCCACATGCTTGGGCTGCTGCACCTGTGTGGGAGACCCAGAAGTGCCGGGCTTCAGATCAGCCCAGCTCTGGCCGTTGTAGCCATCTGGGGAGTGTACCAGCGTAACCCTCTTTGTCTCTCCCTCTGTCTGTAAGTCTGCCTCTCAAATAAATAAAACCTTGGGGCCGGTGCTGTGGCGCAGGGGGTTAAAGCCCTGGTGTGAAGCGCCAGCATCCCATATGGGCGCTGGTTCGAGAACCCGCTGCTCCACTTCTGATCCAGCTCTCTGCTATGGCCTGGGAAAGCAGAAGATGGCCCAAGTCCTTGGGCCCCTGCACCCGCATGGAAGACTCGGAAGAAGCTCCTGGCTTCGGATCAGCGCAGCTCCAGCCGTTGTGGCCATCTGGGGAGTGAACCAACAGATGGAAGACCTCTCTCTCTGTCTCTACCTCTCTCTATGACTCTTTCAAATAAATAAAATAAAATCTCTTTTAAAAAGTAAATAACACCTTAAAATAATAATAATAATTTTAAAAACTAAGATCTTCTGTTCTTTCAGCCGCTATTTTTCCTACCTTGTGCTTTTTTACAAAAATGGAAACAATGGGTTCAGAGGACATGGAGAAAACAGATCTGCTACTACTGCAAAAACTGTTAATGATGAACAAGAAGGCTGGGTGCTTCCTAGGAGAAAGATGGTGGAGTAGAGGAAGCCATTTGCTTTTCAGATTTAGCTTGCACAATCCTACACTACAGAGACATGCCAAGGACAGAGTCACATGGGAGCCTGTTGCAACAGTTGATTTTTAAAAGCATTCTGAAATCAACTACTAAGTCAGTAAAATGTTTTAATATATTTGAAAGTTGAAAAAGAATTAGAGATTTTTAGTCTTCCACTTGTAAGCAGGATGGAGTATTTTAGGAGACAGGAGTGGAAGGAAAGAGCTAGAAGACTGAAGCAACACAAAAGTAACAAAAAGAACTGAACTGGAAAGATAAACTGGCAAAAAGGAAAACACGGGTCCTAGGGACGGCACAGTGGAAAACTGGACAGGACCCGGAAAATGGCACAGCAGTTTAACAGAGCCGTCAGGAGATGACTGAGGTTTCCAGATGACCAGGGTCCAGGGGTCTCTAAGGGAATACCCGTGATTTGTTCAATCCTAATAGTCTTCTATTATTTTCCTAAAACTATAATCAATTTGTATTTTTTTAAAGAATTTTTTTTTATTTGAAAGTCAGAGTTACACAGAGAGAGGAGAGGCAAAGAGAGAGAGATCTTCCATCTACAGCCGGGACTAAACCAGCGTCCATATTGGATGCAGGTGGCAGTTTTACCTGCTAAGCCACAGTGCCCACCCCATGTATTTTTTTTTTTTTAAGAGGCAGAGAGAGGAAGGTCTTCCATCCACTCACTGGTTCACTCCCCAAATGGCCACAAAAGCTGGAGCTGGGCTGATCCAAAGCCAGGAGCCAGGAGCTTCCTCCGGATCGCCCATGCACGGGCCCAAGGACTTGGGCCATCTTCTACTGCTTTCCCAGGCCACAGCAGAGAATGGATAGGAAGTGGAGCATCTGGGATTCAAACCAGCGCCCATATGGGATGCCACAGTGCTGACCCTCAATTTGTATGTTTTAAATGTAACAATTTAAACACAATGTATTAGGAGAAAATTTTAATACCTTCATTGCATGTTGTTCTGCAGAGTTTTAATGACTGCTGTCTATTGACTGCCACTTGCTGACAGGACCAGCAGATCAACCTCTAAGTTAGTTTGACACATAAAATCCCCCGCTCCTACCTCACAGGATTGTTGTGAGGACAAAATGACACCCATGGAAACACTGAATCCAATGTCTGCACATAGTACCAAAAGTTGTATCTTAAACACAGGAATTGTCAGCTCATCAAAACATAGATTTGCTTACATGTTTTCTGCCTGGCTCATCCATACCTCTCTTCAACAGCAGGCTCAAAGTTATCTAGAAAGCATAAAGGCCGCTGTTTTGTAAAGGCAGCCCTGCCTTTGTGATCTTGGGCTCACAAAACCACACAGCTGTGTGTGTCCTATGAGATAAAGTTTCAGGGTGGGCCTCCTGCCAGTCACATGACCACCTTTCACTTTATGTCAGGCCTTCATCAGCACTTCTGGCTGAGAGGTGAGGGAGGACTCCCTGCTTCCCACTCACAGCTCACCCTGATCCCACCACCCCCGTTTCAGCAGGTAAAACTCGCAACTGAGATCAACTGGAGACACCACTCCTTCAAATGTGGTCCTCCTACCACTCCATACTGGTTTTTTTTTTCGGTTTGTTTTTTGATTTTTAAAGATTTATTTCATTTATTTGAGAGTTACAGAGAGAGGTAGAGACAGAGAGAGAGGTCTTCCATCTGTTGGTTCACTCCCCAGATGGCCACAATGGCTGGAGCTGTACTGATCTGAAGCCAGGAACCAGGAGCCGCCTCCAGGTCCCCACGTGGGTGCAGGGGCCCAAGGACTTGGGCCATCTTCTACTGCTTTCCCAGGCCATAGCAGAGAGCTGGATCGGAAGAGAAGCAGTCGGATCTCGAATCGGTGCCCATATGGGATGCTGGCGCTTCAGGCCAGGGCTTTAACCCACTGCGCCACAGCGCTGGCCCCCGTACTCAGTTTTAGTTAATGCATGCTGCTGTCTCTTCTATCACAGGTTCTTAGGGTTTTTGTTTTTTTTGTTTTTTTTGTTTTTTTTTTTGACAGGCAGAGTGGACAGTTAAAGAGAGAGAGACAGAGAGAAAGGTCTTCCTTTTTGCCGTTGGTTCACCCTCCAATGGCCACTGCGGCCGGCGCATCTCGCTGATCCAAAGCCAGGAGCCAGGTGCTTCTCCTGGTCTCCCATGCGGGTGCAGGGCCCAAGCACTTGGGCCATCCCCCACTGCACTCCTGGGCCACAGCAGAGAGCTGGCCTGGAAGAGGGGAGACCGGGGCAGAATCCGGCGCCCCGACCGGGACTAGAACCTGGCTTGCTGGCACCGCAAGGCAGAGGATCAGCCTATTGAGCCGCGGCGCCGGCCAATTTTTTTGTCTTTCAATGCTCTTCTCTTCTTCCTCTCTCCCATCAGTTCAGCCACACAGCTTAGTTCCAAGCCTTTCCAAAAATCATTCATTGGCTTAACCTTTCTCTTCCTACCCCCAAGCTTACTTCATTTCCACTTACCCACAACCCATGCAAGTAAGACATAAAGATGAGGGTTTATCTACACTAAGATATTCAAAGATATATCCCCTAGATGAGAACACTTCACAAATACTCAACTCCTCAACTCTGTCCATTGATTATCCAATGAGAGCCTGGCATCCACTAATCATGCCAATTTACCCATGCACTCAACTTCTCTCTCTAGTATGGAAATATATTATTCCTATACGGAGACTTTTCTTGTGTAACTTCCTAGTCTGATGGATATATCACTTGGGCAGTATCAACAGTCAAAAATGTCAGCAGAGTTAAGTCACCACCTGGTTGACCCACATCCCACATGGAGAACCTGGTTTGAGTCCTGGTGCTGCTGCCAACACAGCTTCCTGCTAAAGTGCATTCTAGGGAGCAGCAGGTAATGGTCTGAGCCCTTGGGTCCCTGACACCCACATAGGAGACCCAGATAGTTTGTTTGGCCCACCCCTGGCTGTTCTGGTCACTTGGGGGGGGGGGGGTAAACTGATGGAAGATCTCTCTCCATCTGTCTGTTCGAAATAAAGTGAAAATAAAGTTTTTAAAAATCTTCTTTCAGGGCCAGCGCTGTGGCTCAGTGGGTTAACACCCTAGCCTGAAGCACCCGCATCCCATATGGATGCTGGTTCTAGTCCCGGCTGCTCCACTTCTGATTCTCTGCTATGGCCTGAGAAACCAGTAGAAGATGGCCCAAGTCTTTGGGCCCTTGTGCATGGGAGACCCAGAAGAAGCTCCTGGTTCCTGGCTTTGGAATGGCGCAGCTCTGGCAATTGAGGCCAATTGGGGAGTGAACCATTGGATGGAAGACCTCTCTCTCTCTCTGCCTCTCCTCTCTCTGTAACTCTGACTTTCAAATAAATAAATAAATCTTAAAAAAAAAAAAAAAACCTTCTCCCTATCTTTTTTTTAAAATTAGCAGATTCTATAATTGTGTCTGACTTTGCAAGACAGAGTATGTTGAGGATAAGAATTAAGTCAGAGCAGTCCTTATATTTCTTAACAGCTCATAGTGTTCCACCCTCTGCGTAAGTCATTCAACGCATTCAACTGAATTGTGAAATAAGGTGAAAGAGCATTGAACTGTGCCTCCACACAAGTGAACCACAGATGTGTTCAGGAGCTCTGTGACTGAGACAATCACATTTCCTGTGCCTGTGGCATGTCCATCGCCACTGGAACATGCTCACATAGGATTACATGCATCCTGAAGACAGGCCCTGCATCTGACTCCTCTTGTTAATCCCTCACAAAGCCCAGGACCTAACAAAAATCTCACGTTTTAACTCCCAAGAGATGGTTCCAGCAAGAAAGAAGACAAGTCTGGGATCACTCATCATTCTACCAATGACCTCAGGCAAGTCAAAACCCTGGTAACAGATAAGGAGCATTATTGCAACTAAATGATGTCAAAGTTCACTGAACTGACTTCAATGGACAAAGGGAGTGAATCAAAAGTGTTCTCAAATGGTACTTGTTACTGATCACTAAGCATTCTCATGCATCAAATATTCATGTTTTTAACACTACCCGGTTAAATATGTGACTAAATAAATGGTCTACAATACAGTCTGCCATTAGATTATCTCTGAATTTCTTCCTTTTCTAAAGCTCCTTGATTTTTCTAAGGATAAGTGCAGGGTAATCCAAGCAGCACAAATGTACCTCTTCCCCCAGTCTGTTCCAGGAATCCAGGCGGGAAGCCACAAGGGTCCCGAGAAGTGTGGGGATAGAGGCCCCAGCACTCAACACCCAGAGGGGGGCGGGGAGGCTATAACGAAATCACCAGGGCCGGGAGGCTGCAAGAATGCTGTTTCGGAACCTGATGGCCTCGATCAGGCCCTAGCCTGTCCACAGGATGGCAAAGTGGACTAGAGTCTCTAAGAGTCTTCCAGCTCCAGCCTCCAACTGTGCAAAACTGACCGTCGCGGAGCAAGCGCTCCCTCTCCGATCGGGAGTAAAACCAAGCCCCTAACCCGGCCGGCTCCGGACCCGCTCCTGGGAAAGTGGAACAGCTACACTCAACGGGGGCCCCAGCCCCCAGACAGGGCTCCTGAACACGGATGGGGGCGGAGCGGGAGCAGCAGTGCTGTTTCGAATCACTCGCGCCCTCTCTTTGGAAGGAAGTGCTCCAGATTCCTACGGCGTGGGAAGGCAGGCGGAGACGGACGCTCAGCACAGCACAGGGGTGGACCTTCGGTCGCCCCCGCACGGCGACGAGGACCCGCGGGGCTGCACCGCAGCGAGCCAGGGGTGCGGGGCACGGGACGGCGCGCTCGCTGGGGCCCCCGGCCCGCCGCTCACTCACCCACAGGCTGCTGAAGTAGTCCAGCCCGCGGCAGATGAGCGCGCCCGCGTGCGCCAGCAGCACCTGCACGCCCAGGTAGCTGCCGAGGCAGTAGAGGCCGTACAGCAGCGGGCCGCCGGCGCCCAGCAGCAGCAGCAGGCGGCGGCGGCGCAGCGCCTGCTCGCCCAGGGCCTCGACCCCGTAGTCGGCGAAGCAGAGCGGCAGCAGCAGCGCGGCCAGCACGATGGGCGTGTGCGCGCGGTGCAGCCGCTGCAGCCAGTGGCGGCCCAGGCGCGTCAGCGAGCTCTTGAAGGGGTGCAGGAAGGTGCCGCACAGCACGGCCCACAGCAGCGGCCGCAGGAAGGCCTCGAGGATGAAGTAGACCAGCACGGCCGCGCCGCAGCACAGGCACACGAACAGCACGGCTCCCGTGTTGTAGAAGGCCTGCTTGATGGGCTTGTCGAAGCGCAGCGCCAGCGCCGCCGTCCGCGGAGTTTCCCCGCCGCCGCCGCCGCCCGGTCCCACCCCGCGCGGGACCCGCGGCGCCTGCTCCGGGGAGCCCCGCGGGCTGGGCGCCTCGGCAGGGCCGCCGCCACTGCGATCAGCCATCTCCCTTTTGCCGCGGCCGCCGCGAGGCGGTACTGGAACTGGCCGGGAGCATGGGTGGAAGGCGGAGGGGGTGGTGGCGGCGCGCGGCCTTGTGGGGGTTGTAGTTCTTTGCGGGGCACTGAGCACGCACGTGACCTTCGGAAAACTACAGTTCCCAAGGGGCACTGGGGGGAGCTCCTCCGCCCTAGAGAATCCTTAGTCCTTTGGGCCCTTAGGGTCCAGGTAACAAGTTTCCGGAGATTAAAAAAAAAGAAAAGAAAAAAGCTCCCTTCACTCATTGGTTAGTGTCAACCTTCCAGGAGGCGGGAACCCAAAGAGGCGCTGCTTTCAGAGATTGGAAATCCCAGCGAGGCGTTAGAATCCCCGGGAGAGCGCGTTTGTGAGAGGCCGATGGGGAATTCTATTCACGGATTTCATAAACGTGTAAATATTTGCAGTTTACTTGGGGATTTTTTAAACAGCGATTACCGTATGGTAGGCTCTGTTCTTAAGTGGCTCACTCCTATTAACTCATTTAATCCTTAGAACAACCCGCTAAGGTATCGTTATTTTCCTCATTTTACCAACAGGAAAGCTGACGCGGAGAGATGTGAGCACCTGGTCACGTAACCGCCAAGTGGCAGAATTGGAAGTCAAGGAGTCTGCACCCTTCACCTACAACACTAACTGCTCTGCCTGGGGAATCTTTGGGCATGTTTTGTTTTGCTTTATTTAAGCGACTCAGAGGACTGTAGAAAGCTGTTTGTTTTTTGTTTTTTTTTTTAAGATATATTTATTTACTCACTTGAAAGAGTTACACAGAGAAAGAAGGAGAGGCAGAGAGAGAGAGAGAGAGAGAGGTCCTCCATCCACTGGTTCATTCCCCAGATGGTTGTAATGCTCAGAGCTGTGCTGATCTGAAGCCAGGAGCCAGGAGCTTCTTCCAGGTCTCCCACCCAGGTGCAGGGGCCCAAGGACCTGGGCCATCTTCTGCTTTCCCAGGCCATAGGAGAGAACTGGACTCAAACTGCTTTACCTGCTACACCACAGTACTGGCCCCTGTAAAAAGCTGTTGGCAATTATTTGTGCAGGCAATCTAAACTCTTTTTTTTTTTAATTATTTATTTGAAAGGCAGAGTTACAGAGAGTCGGTGGGGGTGGGGGGGTGTCTTCCATCCACTGGTTAACTCCCAAAATGGCCACACAGTGGAGCTGGGCCAATCCAGAGCCAAGGGCCCTACACCAGTGTCTTGTTTGGTTTTTGAAACCTGGTGTCAGGTCAGTTGAATCCTGAACCTCCAATTTTCCCTCTGTCACATGGGAAAGATAATAATAGAAGTCCCTGTCTCAGATTTATGAAAAAGTAGCAGCTCTGGGCCGCACAGGGTGCTTCTGTTCTCTTGGGAAAGTCCTGAGATATAACCATAAAACACTGTAAACAGCCTTTTTATTTAAAAAAAAAAAAATCAAGAAAGAGGCAGACATTGTGGTAGAGCAGGTTAAGCCACAGTTTGGGACACCCGCATCCCCTATCAGAATGCCTAGGACCTAATCCCACCTCTACTTTAATCAAGATTCCTCAAATGCACCTGGGAGGCAGCAGATGCTGACCCAAGAACTTGGGTCCCTGACACCCATGCGGGAGACCCAGATGGAGTTCCTGACTCCTGGCTTTGACGTGGCCTAGCCCTGGCTGTTGCTGTCAGTTGGGGAGTGAACTAGCAGATGGAAGATTATCTCTCTCACTCTCTCTCTCTGTGACTTGTCTTTCTCATACATAAACATATTTAAGAAAGAAAGAAAGAATTTTGAGGGAGCATTTGGTCTAGTGGTTAAGAGGCCCACATCCCACACCAGAGTACCTGGATTCATTCCTGCTCCAGTTCCTGACTCCAGCTTCCTGCCAGTGTGGACCCGGGGAGGCAGCAGGTGATGGCTCAAGTAATCAGATTCCTGCCACCCATGTGGGAGACCTGGATTGGGTTCCCAGCCCCCAGTTTTGGCACTGGCCTCTGTGGGCATTTGGGAAGTAAACCAGCAGATGGGAGCTCTTTCTCTCTCTGCCACTCAAATTTTTTTTTTTTTTAAGAGGGGCCAGCACTGTGGCATAGTGGGTAAAGATGCCACCTGCAGTACTGGCATCCCATATGGGCGCCGGTTCAAGTCTGTCTGCTCCACTTCTGATCCAGCTCTCTGCTATGGCCTGGGAAACCAGTAGATGGCCCAAGTCCTTGGGCCCCTGTACCCATGTGGGAGACCCTAAAGAAGCTCCTGGCTCCTGGCTTTGGATTGGCGCAGCTCTGGCTGTTTTGGCCAATTAGGGGGTAAACCAAAGGATGGAAGACCTCTCTCTCTCTGTATGTAACTCTTTCGAACAAATAAAATCTTTAAAAATAAAAAGAAAGATTGAAATATTAGGTATTATATATATGACTGCTTCAAATCCTGTAAGTCATCTCTCTTAGTTTCAACAGGTCTTCATATTAATTTCAACATAATTTTTTTTTAAGATTTATTTATTTGAAAGGCAGAGTTACAGAGAGGCCAAAGCTGAGGCTGAGAGAGAGAGAGAGAGAGAGAGAGAGAGAGAAGTCTTCCATCCACTGACACTCCCTAGATGACCGCACAACCAGAGCTGCACTGATCCAAAGCCAGGAGCTTTTTCTGGGCGAGCAGGAGCCCAGGGACTTGGGCCATCCTCTACTGCTTTCCCAGGCTACAGCAGAGGCTGGATAGGAAGTGGAGCAGCCTAGACTCAAATCGGCACCCATATGGGATGCCTGCACTGCAGGCAGAGGCTTTACCCGCTGCGCCACAGCGCTGGCCCCCAAAACTTTTGGTTTTTTTCTAAAGTTAACAAGATGGTGGATACAATTAGCCACAGTTTTCAGATGAAGAAACTACAGCTAAGACTGGGAGATAAAGGAAATAAATGAAGTAAAGGAAAACTTAATTCCTTTCTATCTCTTTTAGTGGTGTCAGGTTAAAGTTGTTCAGGTGGTCTTTGGATTTTGAATCTTTAAATATTTTGCTTCTGTTGTTCCTACATTTTTCTTTGCTTTTTTTTTTTTAATTTATTTTAAATATTTGAGAGGCAGAGTCACAGAGAGAGAGAAAGAGGGAGAAGCAGAGAGAGAGAGAGATCTTCCATTTACCGGTTCATTCCCCAAATGTCACAAGGGCCCATGATGGGCCAGACAGAAGCCAGGAGCCCAGAGCTTCTTCCGGGCCTCCCATGTGGGTGCAGGTGCCCAACCACTTGTGCCATCTTCCCTGCGTATCAGCTTTCCCAGGAGCATCAACAGGGATGCTGGATTGGAAGTGGAGTTGCTGGGACTCAAATCAGTGCCAATATGGCATGCCGGCTTTACTGCACACCACAACACAGCTTCCTTTCCCTTGCTTCTTCACCACTTTGTTCAGGTCTTCTGGGGTCATGATGACAAATTAGGGTCACATTTGCTTTAGTGTCCATTTTATACTTACTCGAGCTCCCTTTTATATAATGAGACCTCAGCCTCCTTCCCCAAAAGTCTTCAGTCATTTCTAGAGTGCATCAGAAAGGTGGATAGAGTTCTAAGCACCTGTCTCTTTAAAAAAAAATCTATTTATTTTTATTATTTGAAAGGCAGAGTTACATAGAGAGAGAAAGAGGCAGGGGGAAGGAGGGAGAGAGAGAGAGAGAGAGAGAGAGAGAGAGATCTTCCATCTGCTGGTTCACTCCCCAAAAGGCTGCAAAGGCCAGAGCTGAGCCAATCCAAAGCCAGGAGCTAGGAGCTTCTCCTGGGTCTCTCATGGGTCCAAGGACCTGGACATCTGCTGTTTTCTCAGGTGCATTAGTAAGGAGCTGGATTGTAAATGGAACAGCCGGGACTTGAACCAGTGCCCATAGGGGGTGCCGGTACCACAAGCAGCAGCTGTACCCACTACATCACAGCGCTGACCCCTATGCATCATTTTTTAGTTCAGTCTGTTATCTGGGACATGTGACTCCCACTGACAGCACAGGTCACACCAGTTCACTGAGTTGAGTGTAGCATTTTCTGCCCATCTGGTCTGTGCATCTGCAGCTAACCTTCCATTTTTGCCACATCTCCAGGATAATTTACCAGTTAGTGAAACGGTTCAGTGAAGAGATTATCTGAGTCAACAAACCCAGTTGAGACCAAGGTACCCAGAGAAGGGACAAATGAATAAAAATAAACATAGAGATCTATATAAATCTTTTAAGTCTGTAACCAAGGCAGCTTCCCCATCCGCTGCTAGGATGGGAGGCTGAACTTTGTGAGAAACAATTGTGCCAAAAGCCAGGAGTGCCTGTCCAGAAAGCTTATGTCCTTGCTAGTGGCTTCCCATCTTCACGGGAGTGATTTACATTTTTCTGGAATAGTTTAAGATTGCAAAGTCAGGGCCGGCGCTGTGGCTTAACAGGCTAATCCTCCGCCTTGCGGCGCTGGCACACCAGGTTCTAGTCCCGGTTGGGGCGCCGGATTCTATCCCAGTTGCCCCTCTTCCAGGCCAGCTCTCTGCTATGGCCCGGGAAGGCAGTGGAGGATGGCCCAGGTCCTTGGGCCCTGCGCCCGCATGGGAGACCAGGAGAAGCACCTGGCTCCTGGCTTCGGATCAGTGCGATGAGCCAGCTGCAGTGGCCATTGGAGGGTGAACCAACAGCAAAAAGGAAGACCTTTCTCTCTGTCTCTCTCTCACTATCCACTCTGTCAAAAAAAAAAAAAAAAAAAAGATTGCAAAGTCAGAATTAGAAATTCATAGCCCATCCCTTCCCTGGCTCTGCTCACACCTATGGCTGAAACCACCCAAGCCACAAATAATCAGCCTTTTGCTGCAAATCTGAGCAAGACTGAGCAACAGAAGACGATGGCTGCCTTTCAATTGCCCAGATCCTTCCCTATTTACTTGGAAACAAACTATCCTTATTTATAGATCAAATCCTGCTGGTCCTGAATCCTAAGTGTCCCATTTGTGCACTCTCTTTGTGCTACCCTGATGTCACCTCAGCCTCTAACTAGTCTCTCTGGCCACCCTCTTGCTACACTGTAATCAATTACATTTTAGCCAGCGTGATCTTCCTAAAATACAAGCTGCTCCCTTCCCTTCCCAAACCCCCTTATCCTATGGGAAGGTGGTTAAATTCTTCATTACGATTTTCAAGGTCGCCTGTGATCAGCTTCCATGTACCCCCTACCTCACCTCTCCCAACTCCCCGCCTCATCCTTTATCTTCTAGCCCCATGGTGGAACCATGAATGGCCCCCAAGATATCTGGCCCACATCCTTGGAGCCTGTGAAGTGTGTTTCCTTACATGGCAAAAGGCACTTTGCAGGTGTGATTACATTGGGATCCTGAGATGTGGAGAGTATCTTGGATTATAAAGATGGGCCCTAAATATAATCACAAGTACAGAAGATCCCTGATTCAGTGATTATTCAACTTTACGATGATGTGACAATGATATGTGTTTGACAGAAACCAAACTTCAAATTTTGGCCTTTTCCAGGCCCCATACTTTCTCTCCTGCTGGACAGTGGCAGTGAGCCCTAGCTCCCAGTAGGTCATGTGATCATGGGAATAAACAATGGATACTCTAGTGAGCTGTGTTGCCAGTGTTTTTTAGATGCAGGTATTCAATGCATTACCTGATGGTCAACGCTGTATTATAAAATGGGCTTTGTGTTAAATATGCTGCCCAACTATAAGCTAATATAAATATTCTGAGCATATTTAAGATAGGCCAGGCTAAGCTATGATATGTGGTGGGTTAGAGGGATTAAATGCATTTATGACATGATATTTTCAACGGATGAAGGGTTTATCAGGATGTAACACTATCATACATCGACGAACATCTTTATCTTTATGAAAGGGAGTGAGGAAGGGAGATTAGACTACAGAAGAGGAGAAGCTGGCTCACCCTGGAGGCAGAGTGATAAGCCCACAAGCTAGGGACTATGACAGTTACCAGAAGCTGGAAGAGGTGAGGCACAGGTCCTGCCTGTCTCCTGGAGCCTCCAGACGGAAGGAGCCCTGCCAACACTTTGATTTTAGCTCTCTAAGATTCCGTTCCAACTTTGGTCTCTAGAACTCTAAGAGAACATATTTCCGTTGTTGTCAACCAAGAAATTTGTTGCAGGAGCAAAAGAAAACTCACACAAGCACCATCAAATGCCAGTATCTCCAGAACACATCCTACTGGCCTTTCCTGCAAGGTAGCTCTCTCCTTCCTTGGCAATGTCTCTCCATGTCCTGGTTTACTCCAACCCCTTTGTCTTAGTTCAGGCTGCTATTACCAACGACAATAGACTGGGTAATGTAAGCAACAGAAATTTACTTCTCACAGTTCTGGAGGCTGGAGGTCTGAGATTAGGGTACCAGCATGGTCAGATTCTAGGTCCAAAGATGACCGGCTTCTTGCTGTGTCCTTGGAAAAGGAAGCAAGCTCTCTCCTGTCTCCTCTTGTAAGGGCACTAATCCCACCATCAGGGCTCCACACTCGTGAACTCATCACCTCCTGAGTTAGATTTTCATCACTAAAACAAAACATCCGGAGTAAGATCCTAATGAAGAAAAGTTTTACTTTGGCACATAGTTTTGGAGGTTCATAGTCCAAGATGGTGCAGGCCCCCTGATTTGGGTGTCTAGAGAGGCTAGAGGATGGCACTAGCAAAGAGTGTGTATAGGAATGATCACACAGTGAGCTAGGGAGCAGAGAGGCTAGGCCAAACTTGGCTTTATAACCAGCCCTCTCATAAAAGCCATGTTGGACCCAATGATCTAAAGATCTCGCACTAAGTCCACCTCCAAGACACCATGACTAGATCAAGCTTTTCCCTCCAAGCACATTCAACTCATGACTTTGGGGTTCGACTATCTGCATGCATTTGAGGGCTAAATCTTCTTCAAACCATAGCACCTTCCACAGACCCCAGCTCCAAATATCTTCATACAGGGGATTAGGAGTGGAAAGGACACAAACATTCAGCCCATAGCCCCATTTCTTACGATTCAACTTCAGCTTTGTAGCCTGCTTCCCTGGTTGTCCCAGGGAAGGCTAGTGAGGGCTCCCACTCCAGGTTCATACAAACCTGAGCTTTTTTCCCTTACCACTGTGTCTACCATAAAGCATTGTTCTGCTGTTTACATGTGTGACTCCCCAGCCAGGCTGTGAGCTCCTTAGGGGCAGAAATCAAGAGCTGTTCTTTGGGGCCGTTTCTGTGGTGCAGTGGGTTAAAGCCCTGGCCTACAGTGCTGGCATCCCATATGGGTGCCAGTTCGAGTCCTGGCTGCCCCACTTCCACCCAGCTCCCTCTGATACATCGGTGGATGGCCCAAGTCCTTGGGCCCCTGTACCCATGTGGGATACCTGGAAGAAGCTCCTGGCTCCTGGCTTCGGATTGCCTCAGTGCTGGCCATTCCGGCCATTTAGGGAGTGAACCAGAGGATGGAAGATCTTTCTGTATCTCTACCTCTCTCTGTCTCTCAAATAAATAAAATAAATTAAAAAAAAAGAGAGAGAGAGAGAGAAAGAGAGAGCTGTTCATCCTGGAGTCTCTATGTGTAGTATCTAGCACTAGGCTTAGTGCAAGTCACATTTATTGAATGAATGAATGCATGAATGAATGGTTAATGGTTCTTGACCTTCCAGTTACAGGTGACTTTCACATCTACAGGTGACTTTCACATTTACTACTTGGGTTCAGTCTTTTTTTTTTTTTTGACAGGCAGAGTGGATAGTGAGAGAGAGAGACAGAGAGAAAGGTCTTCCTTTTTGCCGCTGGTTCACCCTCCAATGGCCGCTGCGGCCGGCGCATCTCACTGATCCAAAGCCAGGAGCCAGGTGCTTCTCCTGGTCTCCCATGCGGGTGCAGGGCCCAAGCACTTGGGCCATCCTCCACTGCCTTCCCGGGCCATAGCAGAGAGCTGAACTGGAAGAGGGGCAACTGGGATAGAATCCGGTGCCCCAACCGGGACTAGAACCCTGTGTGCTGGCGCCGCAAGGTGGAGGATTAGCCTGTTAAGCCACGGTGCCAGCTTGGGTTCAGTCTTATAGCTTTTCCCTCTGGTCCTTGCATCTGGGACTGAGCCCAGATACATCTCCAAGTCTAGCATCAGCCAAGGTCAGATCTGATGGCTGGGACATGCACTAAGCATACCACCAAATACCGAGGGAACAGCTAGAATACTAAGATGGAATATAATACTAAGATGGAATACTAAGATGGGGTGAGGATTATAGCCAATAATGCAGAACATGGTAATGCCTGATTTTTTTTTTAACATGCCATTTCTTGTTTTTTTTTTTTTCAACAGTAGTAATGGCAGTTCAGCTATTATATTTTGCAATTTATACACCTCCCTAATGATTTATGAGGCCCTCCAACTAAACTACTCTTAATGTATAACATGATTTAGTTGCTAATAAGAAAAATCCTAAGAAATTCTTAGAACAAGCTATGTGCAATTAAATGGGATTATAGAATCTTCATTTACTATTTTATAAGCTATAAACACAAGCTTATTTTTCAAACTGTTTCTCAACAAGGATTTTTACCTGTATACAACAATATTATTCTCCTACAGGCTTTACCATTTTCAAGTTCTTTAGGTTCAGAGAGAATGAAAGGATTTAAAACAAAGAAATAGAAAAACAAAGATGTGCCAGAGCAAAGCCAGAAGGAATTAAAAACTAACTTTAATTACAACAACAGGAAGAGTTTCAGTTGAGATTTTATATTGTACAGTTTAAATCTGGTTAATATATTCTGACTGTAATACAATCTTCTAAAGATAAAAGTACTTATAATGGCAAATGGACAGAACAATTATTTAGGTATAATTTAGGAATATTGCTACAATTATTTCATGTAAATAGAAATCCATGTCTTTATTAGTAATGTACTAACACATCTTAGAGTAAAAATTCACATTGGACAGGATTATAAATATACATTTATGTTCAATCTCAAAATTAATCACAATTGAACATTAGGTACACAATTATTATAAAACAAATATAACCCATCAATGTCTATTTAAAAGCATAGTTTTTACAAAATAGTATTTTGTAGACAGTCTCAAAAAAAGTATATTAATACTCCTGGAGCCAGATTGTTCCAGCATATCAATGCGCCAGTGGGAATAAGGCATGTGGAGAAGCTGCATTCACTCTTCCAGGTGGCCGGGACACTGTGATGAGACAGCAGGGACTCTGGTGACTTGGGTGAATGCCACACCATGGCAGCACCCCTAACCTTACAGAACTGATCTCTCTGCAGAACAATCAAACTGAGAGGCTATTAGCCTAACAGCAACTATCCAGGGGAGACCTGAAAGCATTGATCAAGCACTGGTGGATTTTCAACGACAAATCCCAAACAGCTTGATGATTTCTTAGATTTTCAGTAACCAGACTTATTTTAAATCACATTAGCCTAGTCACTATTTTCATGAGAAGGAACTTATACACAAGTCATCTATGAAATATAAAAACAAAGAAGTCCAACCTGAAACTAAATAATTTGCTGATTGAATACTGAGTAAGAAATCTAACTAAATGCAAAACATGTATAGGTTGCATTAACATGCCAGCTACTCAGATAACACTAGTGTTGGGTTCTTAACTAACATTGTAGAAAAGTCCAATTCAACAATGATATTCTCTATATTCCTACCAATTCATCTAATGCTGAATGGAGGAGGCAAGGCTTAATAAAAGATCCAAGAATCCTTTCTACAAACTAAATTGCTATAAACTCAAGGATAGTTTTGCCTGGGATATTCGCAAGGTTCTATCTCTTGGGTTTTAAAGTAGTCAAGAGATTAGAAACAGAAAAAATCATGATGAAGAGCTCCAAATGCTCTTGGAATGTATACATAGGCATTCACGGGTAAACACACATGCCATCATGTATGCACAAATGTGTATATACATATATATAAACACACTGAGTACAAACTGTTCACTAAACAATTCTGTTAAGAGAACAGGGATATATAATTATATACAACAACAAAATATACACATCTCAGCATCTGGCCTGGTACAGAGGTTTTCAAATACTTTTCCACCCTGATGCAGTAGGGAGATCCCCAGCATCACATGGATAAAACACTCCTGGGAGTGCAGCAGATTCTGATAAAACTCAAAACAATTTCTACAGGGGAATCACTCACTCTGAAGCAGGGAAATCCTTGGCAGGAAGAGCAGCCCAACAGTCAAGTTCGTATCACTAAAGCTTAGATCAAAGAAAACGGCTACTTCCCTAGCTCTGCACGTTTTGCTGCCACGTCTTTCACATCACCTCCAGAAAGTAGAATGTAAGTGCATAGGAAGACTATTTATTTATAACAACAAGTCAATCAGAAGTCATCTTAAAACAAGTATCCGCCGGACTTTACACTTACAAGTGAACCCATGTTACATTTCTGGCAGTGTACTTTATAGTTGACAGTGATACACTAGTATGTCCCCATCCCAGAAAGAGGATGGGAAAACCACAGTGCAGGAGCCAAACTCAGCCTGCTTTCAGTTTCCATGTGGTCCACAAGCTATGAGTGGGTTCTGCATTTTTAATCGGCTTAAACAAAACAAAACGAGAGGAGGGCCAGCTTTGTGGCACAGCAGGTTAAACCACCATACAGGAGCACGGGTTTGAGTCCCAGCTCCACTGCTTCCGATCCAGCTTCCTGTTAATGTGCCTGGGGAGGCAATGAAAGATGGTCCAGGTACATGGGCCCCTGCCATTCATATGGGACCACGAGGATGGAGTTCCCAGCTCCTGGCTTCAGCCTGGTTCAGACCCAGCTGTCACAGTCATTTAGGGAGTGAACTAGCAGATACATTCATCTTTGTCTCTCTCTTTCTGTTGTTCTGCATTTCAAATTAATAAATCTTTAAAGATTAAAATTTTAAAAATCCAGAAGATGAGTATCTGTGACATGTGAAAATTATATTAAATTCAAATTTCAGTGTCACATTTTATTGGAACACAGCTACACTCATTCACTTAGGCACTATTTTGGCTGTGTCAAACAGCTGTACCTAAAATGATTACCATCTAACCTTTACAGAGAAAGTTTGTCAGCCTCTGGGCTAGCATAAAATCCTACAGCCATTAAACTCAGTTACAGAAATAGTGGTAAATATCACCCTGAATGGTATAGTAAATGACAGTAAATATCATCTTAGTTGTCCAAACTTTTTGATTTTTTTAACAACAAAGGCCAACTTAAGATAAATATAGCTCTTGCCTTCTGTCTGAAATCACATTGATACTTTCACCCTTCAGATGGAACGATCAGACAGCATAGCGGTGTTCCAAGTTAGAAGACACTCGTTTTATGCAAGTCACTTTCAAAATCAACTCAAATACATTCTTAGAGTCTTGACCAAACTGCATACTATTTTCTAAAAGATTTATTTATTTATTTATTTATTTATTAGAAAGGCAGAGTTACAGAGAGAGGGCGAGACAGAGATCTTCCATTCGCTAGCTTACTCCCCACATGGCCGCAATGGCAGGGGCTGGGCCAGGCAGAAACCAGCAACCTGGAAAAACACCTGGGTCTCCCACATAGATACTTGAGCCATCTTCTTCTGCTCTCCCAGGCACATTAGCAGGGAGCTGGGTAAGAAATGATACAGTCAGGACACAAAATGTTGCTCTTAAGAGGTGCCAGCTGCCGTGGCTTAACAGGCTAATCCTCCGCTTTGTGGCGCCGGCACACTGGGTTTGAGTCCGGGTTGGGGCACTGGATTCTATCCCGGTTGCCCCTCTTCCAGGCCAGCTCTCTGCTATGGCCCGGGAAGGCACCCGCATGGGAGACCAGGAGAACCACACTGGCTCCTGGCTTCGGATCAGTGAGATGCGCCGGCCGCAGCGGCCATTGGAGGGTGAACGAACGGCAAAAAGGAAGACCTTTCTCTCTGTCTCTCTCTCACTATCCACTCTGCCTGTCAAAAAAAAAAAAAAAAAAAAAAAGAGGTGCCGGCATTGTAGGTAGCAGCTCAACCCATAGCACAACAATCCTGGCTCCCAATCTGCACACAATTAAAAGTGAAGTCTATGTAAAGCACTAAAATGACTGGTAAAATAAAGAATCAAAATGTTTTTAGGGGCCGGTGCTGTGGCGCAGCGTGTTAAAGCCCTGCCCTGAAGCGCCAGCATCCCATATGGGCGCCAGTTCTAGTCCAGCTGCTCCTCTTCCAGTCCAGCTCTCTGCTGTGGCCCGGGAGTGCAGTGGAGGATGGCCCAAGTCCTTGGGCCCTGCACCCGCATGGGAGATCAGGAGGAAGCTTTGGATCGGCGCAGTGTGCCGGCTGCAACACGCCGGCTGTAGCGGCCACTTGGGGGTTGAGCCAACAGAAAAAGGAAGACCTTTCTCTCTGTCTCTCTCTCACTGTCTAACTCTGCCTGTCAAAAAACAACAACAACAAAAAAAAAAAACCACAAAAACAAAAACTGGATTAATAACAGAATCTATCATTGCTGTGAGAGTAAATGAGTTAATACATATACAGTACTTAGAACAGCACTAAATCATTTTGCTAGCATGATTATTTTTCTGTTTGGGCATTTTGTAAAACATGCCGGATGGGCCTGTCCCTTTGTGACAAGTACTATTACAGAAAATGGGAATGCAGAAGTAAAAGACAAGATGATTCTCTTCTGTTAGAGAAAAGTGAATGGAATTTACATCTATAGAATTTTAACTTCAGCATGTCTATCAACTGATGATTCTCTGAGATGATGCTCAAATGCTGTTCCACACCCTTGGTCTGCAAATTCTTATTTCTGAACAGCTATTTTTATTAAAAATGCCAATACATGTTGACTGAAGACAAAACTATATTGTTGCTGAGAATCTATGTTTCAAGACAAAATTCAGTGTTGGCTAAAAGACTGCTGTATGGTTTGATCACAGGTGGAAGAACATAAAAATGTTGGCCAGTGATGGACATTTGGTCTAGAAGTTAAGATGGCAGTTAAGATGGCAGTAGTTGGGTCCCTGCCACCAAAGTGGGAGACTGGGATTGAGTTCCCCACTCCTGGCTTCAGCCTGGGCCTACCCTCAGCCATTGTGGGCATTTGGGCAATGAACCAGTAGATAGGAGCTCTCTCTGCTTCTCAAATTAAAAAAAAATGTTGGTAAGTTTGGTAATGTATATGAGATACAAGCCTTCTGAAGCAAACACACTTGTGCTAGAAATATACCCTCATCTATTTATTTATTCCACAAATGTTTGCTGAGTCCCTACTTTAGAGAAGTGTTGGCTACAGTGATGAGGAATAAGCAGCAGTCCCTGCACTAGGGAATTAGGAGGGAAGATGAGACAGTGGTTATAGTGACGTATGAGGAAGGGGCCCAGTGTGCTATGGGAACACTTATCAGCGACCTGAACTTACACAGTTCCAGGCGCTGAGGATGCAATATTTAAGCTGTGACCTCAAAGATGAATAGGAGTTCATTCAGCACAGGAAGAAGAGAACTGTTCAAACACAGGGAACACAATGAGAGGGGAGAGGGAGCAGGTCTGAAGAAGTGAGGGCCCTTTGGCCTTGCTGGGACACAGCAAGTGAGGACAGGCAGTAAAAGATGGCACTGGAGACCATCAAAATGGTTTGCAGGGGCTGGTGTTTAGCTCAGTGGTTAAGATGCTGCTGGGCCACCTGCATCCGATATTGGAGTGCCTGTGTTTAAATCCCAGCTCTGCTCCCAATTCTGGCTTCCTGTTGATGCACACCCTGGGAAGCAGCAGGTGATGGCTCAAGTAGTTGGGTCTCTACCACTCATGTGGGAGACCCAGATGGAATTCCCAGCTTCCCACTTTAACCTGGCCCAGCTCCAGCCCTTGCAGGCATTTGGGAGTGAACTAGTGGATGGAAGCTCTCTCTGTTTGTCTGTCTCTCTCTCAAACACATTTTAAAAATTGTTTAAATTGGGGCCAGCATTATGGCATAGTGGGTAATGCTGCCACCTACGATGCCAGCATCCCATGTAGGTACCAGTTCATGTCCTGACTGCTCTACTTCTGATCAAGTTCCCTTCTGATGGCCTGGGGAAAACATGGAAGAGGGTAAAAGTGTTTGGGTCCCTGCCATCCACGTGGCAGACCCAGATGGAGTTTCTAGCTCCTGGCTTCGGCTTGGCTCACCCCAGGCCATTGTAGCCATCTGGGTTACGTAAACCAAAGAGATAGAAGAGAGTTCTCTCTCTCTCTCTGTCACTCCCTCTCTCTCTCTGTAACTCTTTCAAATAAATAAATGTTTTAAAAAAAGCTGTTTAAATGGTTTACATTTTACCTTAATAGAAATAAGAAGTCAACAGAAGTTCTAAGCATGCAAAACTGGTAATCAAAGTAGAAACAACTATATGAAAATAATAAGCTTGATTTGAAATACAAGCAGAAGGAAACTCCATTCATATATTGCTTCCCCTGCCTGCTACTAGCTGAAGTCACTCTTTTAACCTATTTATAGCATATATTATACACATAAAAGAGTAAAATACAAAAATATCTGCTTTCTTATTTACAATGCGGGTGGCTGCATACCACATATCCTCACTCTAAACAGCCAGGATAGGTGAGAAGGCGATTCACAGGTCACACTCAGTCATACTCAGGGTGCCTAGTGGAGAGGCAATGGGAGTCAGGTGGAACCACAGACTTGAACCTGACGACCTGAGTCCCATCACTCACCGATGTTACTGAATCTCACCATCTGCAATGAGGAGCATTTCTACCACCCTCAGAAGCACTTGGCAACTGTGCAATGTCACAAAGCAGTGTTGGTTTTCTTATTTTGGGTCAGGTCTAGAAGAATTTGAAAGCTCTCCCCTCAGGAGAACACTCACTTCTGACATGATTCTCAAGCATGGCATTAGAAGTCAATCTCCATGGGGCAGGCGTGGCGCAGCGGGTTAAATCTCAGCCTGGGACACCCACATGCCATACTGGAGTGCCTGGTTCAAGTCCTGACTCCTCTGGGTTTCTGCTCCAGCTTCCTGCTAATGCATTTGGGAGGCAGTGGGTGATGGCCAAGGTACTTGGGTTCCTGCTGTCCACACGGGAGACCCAGAAAGGGTCCCTGGCTCCTGGCTTTGGCCTGGTCCAGCTCCATCTGTCGTTGGCATTTGGAGAATGAACCAGTGGGTGGGAAATCTCTCTCTGTCTCTATGTCTCCCTCTCTCACTCTGCCTTTCAAATAAATAAGTAAATAGGTCTTTTTAAAAATTAAAAAAGAAATCAATTATGTTCTTAGAATTATATCTACAAATCACATTGAAGCTGTTAAAAACTAATTAAAAATAAAAATTAAAAACATTTTTTTAAAACAGAATTAAAGGTTTCCAGAAAATGGAAAAAAAATCCCAGTCCCCACTATTCTTTCATCACAAAAATCATGGAGTTGAATCCAGCTTGAAAGCAATGGGGCAAGCCAGAGAATTATAGAAGCCACAATGGCAGTGCCTCGGCCGTGTGACTATATTCATGGGTACCTCTCCTCAGGGGCTGTTAGCACAGACATCTGGAACAACAGAATATTTGGGCTCCTTTGGAAAAAGCAAATGCATTACATCAAAGCATTGGTATGAATTGTGCTGACTGCCAGTCCAATTTACAAGTCTGAACACTGTGAATGGACACTCTAGGTAAATTCATTTCAGTGTCATATCCCCTTTTTGTAATTTAAAAAAAAAATAGTCTTAATAAAATCTCTACTCCAAATCTCTATAGTCTCAAAAAATGCTGATTTATTTTTAAAATGAATTACTTTTATGAAGATGATTTATCATATTCAATCATATTTAACATTATGCTGACTCTGAAAACAGAATTTGGTGTAGGGACTGGACTGTGGCATAGTGGGTAAAGCGACCACTTGCAATGCTGTCATCCCATATGGGTGCCAGTTTGTATCCTGGCTGCTCCACTTCTGATCCAGCTCCCTGCTAATGTGTTTGGAAAAGCAGCGGAAGATGGCCCAAGTGCTTGGGCCCCTGCCACCCACATGGGAGACCTGGAAGAGATTCCTGGCTCCTGGCTTCAGTTTGGTGCTACCCTGACAATTGCAGCCATTTGGGGAGTGAACCAACAGATGAAAGATCTCTCTCTCCCTCTCTCTTTCCCCGCCTCCATCCCTGTAACTCTAACTTTCAAATAAATAAATAAATCTTAAAAAAAAAGAGAGAGAATTGGATGTAACCACAAATGCAAACTATAGTTTATAAAATACAGTGGTTTTGGGCTGGAGTTGTAGTGCAGAGGGCTAATCTGCCACCTTCCATGCCAGAATCCCATACTGCTGCACTTCCAATCCAGATCCCTGTTAGTGGCCTGGGAAAAGCAGTGAAAGATGGCCCAAGTGCTTAGGCCCCGACTACTTATGTGGGAGACCTGCAAGGAACTCCTGGCTCCTGGTTTCAGCCTTGCCCAGCCCTGGTCACTGTGGCCATTTGAGGAGTGGACAGCAGATGGAAGATCTCTGTCTCTCCTTCTCTCTGTAATTCTGCCTTTCAAATAAATAATCTTAAAAAAAAAAAAAGAATACAGTGGTAGAAGAGTCCAAATCCAAACAGTTAAAAGTCCCAACTTTTTAAAAATTATTAACATAATTTCACATCTTCGGGAACATATGTAGTTCTGTTTCTGACCTTTCTGAACAGCAATAAAAGTGCTACTCACTATTAGAGAAGGAATTTCAAATAAATAGGAATCATTTTAATATCACTATAATCTTCCCCTTCCCCCCCATCATCTGTGTATACAGGCAAAAGCACTTATGCTTTATGGAAATCTGAAATTGCTGCCCAAAAGGCTGACTGTGAACTTGTGACACCCAGTGGCATTTCCCCTATCAACACTCCAAGTACCTCTCTTACACTGTAGTACTTGGTCAAGACTGGACACAAGATTCCTGAGTCCAGCTCTTTCTCGACCTTGCTGTGTGTTGGGTGACCAAGAAGCCGTGTGAACAAGCAGCCTTTCTGGGTCTCACATTCCATTCAGTAAGATGGCAATAGTAATTTTCATCAAGCGGTGAAACTCACGTAAGAAAACGTTAGCTGAAAGTGCTTGGAAAAGTTGTAAGTACTTTCAAAAGCATGGGGTCACTGTGAAACAATCCTCTTTAACTGGAAAAGAAGCTTATCCCTTCTTCCAAAAAGCTGCAGTCATTCAAGGTGTCGGCCAAATAACAGAAGCTGAGATTATATTGGATATTCTTTAAAAATACTTTTCTACCAAAGATGTTCCAATCCATTTACTCTGTTGGCCTTGCAGCTGTGGCTAAGGGGTTCCCATCAGTAAGTAGAAGGTCAGGGCGACAATGAGAAGCAAACAGAATGGAGATGAGAAGGTCTGATAGGCAGCTGATGGCATGAAAATGTCTTCGTATTTGTAAATACTGACAACACGCTCTGAAGCTGGAGGTGAGTCTATATCGTGTCGTGTGATAGAGCCTGTAAGAAAGAAATAGAAGCGAAGGAAGCAATAAAAAAAAGTACAGATTTAAGGTGGCATAGGCAAATAACAGAAAAACCACAGAAAAATCTTAAGTACTGAACACACAGCAGTGATCAGGTGATGGAGGCAGTGATTATAAATACATGGAATCAGGTATTAGATAACATTACCATCAGAATTCTCTGTAATTACACAGATAAAGAAGAACACAAAAATTAGCTAAATTTACCGCAGAAGACTAGTTCCCATTCATCTATACACTCTGTCACAATGATCTATTGGTCTCCCCATGGCACCCCAGTTTTAAGACTGCTACTCAGCCAATATTGTATGAATGCTTACTCTTAATGTCAAAAATAGACTTCAAACAGCAAAAGCTACTAATCTTTTCCTTCAAATCTACCTTTTTAATATTTATTATTTTATTTATTTGAAAGAGTTACAGAGAGTGTTAGAGACAGAAAGAGAGGTCTTCCATCCGCTGGTTCACTCCCCAATTGGCCACAATGGCTGGAGCTGTGCCAATCCGAAGCCAGGAGCTTCTTCCTGGTCTCCCACGCAGGTGTAGGGGTCCAAGGACTTGGGTCATCTTGTACTGCTTTCCCAGGCCATGAGAGCTGGATCAGAAGAGGAACAGCCGGGACTAGAACTGGCGCCCATATGGGATGCCGGCGCTTCAGGCCAGGGCATTAATCTGTTGCGCCACAGCACCAGCCCCAACCTTTTACAAATGGCAAAACAACAACTCCTGCCAATGTGTGCCTTACAAACGGAAGCCCTCTTTCATTGCTTGTGGGACATGCCACGTCCACAGCTCAGGCCAGGTCTGGGCAGGGGTGGGGGAGTGGGGTATGCTGGGTGTGTGTCTGTGTCTGCGTCCGTTTGGCAGAGTGGGGTAGAACAGCAGGGAAAGTAGGATGATTAAGATGCCAAGCAAGTCTCTGGATGGGAAACTGACCTGGTTACCAGCACAAAGGGGAAAGCTGCATATAAAGGAAGCTTACAAGGCTGGTGTCCTGAACAGTCCACCTGAAACGTGAACTAGGGAGGCTTAGGTATATGAATTCAGTGCAAAGCTCTCTTTATGACCAGGTACAGAGTAAGGCTGTGTAAGGGACTATCTGCTAGGGAAGCAAGTCAAGTCCCTCCTGCTAACTAACAAACCTAAACGCTCAAGCTGGTGCAGAGAGTCTGCGTCACCAGGTCCCACCAACATTGCCACCTAACTTCATCTCATTCGTCACCTCTATGAGCTCCTAGATGTAACCAGGTACCTACAGAAGACTCCTTCCTTGGAAGAAATGGAGTCCCATGCTCCCATGAAGTTTTAGCCCAAAGCTTATCCCCATTTAAGAGAATGCAGTGAGTGTAGATGGACATTCCAGAGACAAGAAAGGCACAAGCCTGTAAGTGGGGTAGGAACATGCTTGTTTTGCTTGAAGAGAGTGGAAAGGATAATAGGTGTCAAGAGAGCTCATCAGGTGAACCCAGATCAGAGTTAGAGAGCATTTTGAACATCAGGCCAGGATGCCATATATGTACACAAGTTAACCTTCTGGGGCCGGAACTGTGGCCTAGTGGGTTAAGCCACCACCTGCAGCGCTGGCATCCCATATGGGTGCCAGTTCGAGTCCTGGCTGCTCCACTTCTGATCCAGCTTTCTGCTATACTGGGAAAGCAGTAGAAGATGGCCCAAGTGCTTGGTCCCCTGCACCCACGTGGGAGACCCAGAAGAAGCTCCTGGCTCCTGGCTACAGATCAGCGCAGCTCCGGCCATTGCAGCCAAGTGGAGAATGAACCAGCGGATGGAAGACCTCTCTCTCTCTCTGCCTCTCCTTCTCTCTCTGTAAATTTGACTTTCAAATCAAATAAATGAATGAATCTTTTAAAAAAAAAGATGATCTTCTGAAAATACAGTAGTCTTCTGGTATCTGTGGTTTTGCTTCGTATGGTTTCTATTACCCACAGTCAACCACAGTCCAAAAATACAGGACAGGACAGTAAAATATTTTGAAGAGAGAGAGAGAGAGAGAGAGAGAAAGAGAGAGAGAAGAAGACGAAGAAGGAGGAAGAGGAGGAGAGTTTGCAAGCTCTTTCACATAACTTTTCTTGCAGTATATAGTTATAGTAGTTCTATTTTATTATTAGGCATTATTCTTCATCTCTTTCCATGCCTAATTATAATTAAATGCTATTATAGGAAAAATCATAGGATATATAGGGCTTCAGCCATCCACTGGGGGTCTTAGAACCATATCCTCTTCTGAGAAGGGAGGACTACTTTAATGTACTTTCTAATTTGTAAAGCAATTTCACTTCCTCATTTTCATTTTATTTGTACAATAATCCTATGTAGTAGGTATTATCCCCATTTTAGATACAAGGAAATGCAGTTTAGAATTTAGATAGCAGCCTAAATATTATACGGCTACTAAGGGGCAGAACCAAAACCCAAGCTCAAAATGCTAATCTCCAAATGCCATCATTTTAAATGAGTTCACTTCTCCAGGACGAGATACAATTTAAAGAATTATTTATTTATTTGAAAGACAGAGTTACACAGAGAGAGAAGAAGAGGCAGAGAGAGCAAGAGGTCTTCCATCTGCTGGTTCACTGCCCAGTTGGCCACAACCGCTGCAGCTGTGCTGATCCAAAGCCAGGAGCCAGGAGCCAGGAGCTTCTTCCAGGTCTCCCACGCGGGTGCAGGGGTCCAAGGACTTGGGCCATCTTCTACTGCTATCCCAGGCCACAGCAGAGAGCTGGATCAGAAGTGGAGCTGGATCAGAAGATGGTCCAAGGGCTGGCGCAGTGGCTTAACAGGCTAATCCTCCGCCTTGCGGCGCCGGCACACAGGGTTCTAGTCCCGGTTGGGGCGCTGGATTCTATCCTGGTTGCCCCTCTTCCAGTTCAGCTCTCTGCTATGGCCCGGGAAGGCAGTGGAGGATGGCCCAAGTGCTTGGGCCCTGCACCCGCATGGGAGACCAGGAGAAGCACCTGGCTCCCGGCTTCAGATCAGCGAGATGCGCCGGCCGCAGCGGCCATTGGAGGGTGAACCAACGGCAAAAGGAAGACCTTTCTCTCTGTGTCTCTCCCTCACTATCCACTCTGCCTGTCAAAAAAAAAAAAAAAAAAGAAGAAGAAGAAGATGGTCCAAGTACTTGGGTCCCTGCACCATTTGAGAGGGCAGGAAGAGGCTCCTGGCTTCAGATCAGCCCAGCTCTGGCAGTTGCAGTCATTTGGGGAGTGATCCAGCAGATGGAAGACTCTCTCTCTCTCTCTCTCTCTCTCTCTCTCTCTCTGCCTCTCTCTCTCTCACTAATTCTGCCTTTCACATAATAAATACATAAATAAATCTTTAAAAATATATCATAGCAGATCTATGGTCAACAATCTGGGAAAATCCGTCAATGGAAAAGGTATTCCAAATCCGGATTCATCCAAGTGTTTTCCCAGCTGGCAACAGGCCAAAAGGGTAGATCATTAAGCTCCAGACAGATAAATGGAAACAAATTGAAGGGCAAAGCACCAGATCAAATGAGGCAATAAACAGTGGCTGAGTCCCCAGTAAAGAAAGATGCAACTGCCAGGAGGCAGACAGAGTTCTTGGAACCAGGACTACAAATCGAACGCACTTCCATTCTTGATCAGGCATCAGGCTCACCAACCAGGAGGAACACTCAAAACACAGTAGAACTGGATGTTAACGTCTCGCAGGGATCTCAATATGCCCTTGGGTCTTTGTTGGGGACCAGCATCACCAGGGAGTTTGCTAGAAATGCAGAAGCTCAGGTCCCACCCCACACCTGCAGAAAACTACATTTGAACAGGATAGCCAGTGTAATTCCTCTGCATGTCGGAGTCCGAGGAGAAATGGGCTGAATCACAGGGTAATTTGCTAGAAAGTCCTAAGTTGGGAGCTCCTGCAAAGCTTGTGTCAATCTCCAGAGAAGCCTCCAGAAGCCCTTTCTTGCTCAGTGCTTTTCTCTTTAGGGGATAGCAGTTGAGAGTAGTCACTGCCTTCGGAGTCGGACACACCCAGGATAGCGCCTCAGCTCTTCCCTTAATTAGTTGTGCAGCTTTGAGCAAGTTTCTTACTTTTTCTAGAATGAGGATAATAACATCCGTACCTCTCAAGGATGTGGTGAGGAGTAAATGACAACACTGTGAGAATGAGAGCTCAGACCTCACACGTCACACTCGCCTGGTCTATTTCATTGAGCAGGTAACTCATCATCCACGGTCTCATAGTGCTCTAGCTTTCTGTCTAACTCCTCAGCTTGTTTTTCATGTGCCTAAGTCCACTACAACCTGCTGAAAATAGGAATCACGTCTCCTTTTCCCTTTATATTACCCGGAGTGCGTACTGCTCTCTGGCTCACTCACTGCGACCCCGAGCAATAATAAATGCAGGCACGGTGCTAACTTGTGTTTAATCTAATGCTAACATCTCAGCTTACCCTGAATGGCTGGACCCCACGCAAACAGGTAATACCAGCTCAAGTGCAGATCCACGATCGTCTCGTCTCTGGGAACATTCACAGGGCGTTTAAACCTGCAGGTGACACGGTTGTTCTCAAAGACGCCCTCTTCATCTCGGGCCGGATTCCTCTGGATCTCCTTGGCCCACTGGCCTACGTTGTAGAAGTGCTGGATGCGGACCCTGCCATTGTCGTCGTGGACACAGGCCATGACATCATCACCACCCTGTCGTGAGACACGGTTTAGAACAAAGAAGAAGGTTTGTCTTTGGTAAATTTTCACTCAGAAATACACGTTATCACCTCTGTAAATTGAAATCTCATCAAAAAATATTTTAAATGCCATTTACAAGTCTTAACCAAGAGATTAAATTAAGGACCACAGTAGCTGATCTCAAAAGGCTTTGTGATGTAATATTGGAAGAACACATCACCACCTATGTAGTATTCCTGCCCAAAACACAGAAACCATCCTAATCATGCAAAATCAATCAAACTCAAATCAAAGGTCCTTCTACTAAAAAACATAAACAACAACAACAAAACTGGTTTGTAATCTTCAAACAGGTCAACATCATGAAAGAACCCAAAAATAAATTTACTAATTAATTATCTTAAAAGGTTACAAAACTATTTCTCAAAAAGTTGGCAAAAGAAACATGACAACCAAATTCCTGAACAAATTCTGGGCATAAAATTAAAAGTTCTCTGGAGAACAGTATTGGGACAGCTGGTAGCTTCTGAAGATAATACATTCGACAATACTATCAAGCCAACGTTGAGCTTTCTGAATTTAATTATATACTATAATGAGAAAGGGTCTTTGATTTTAGGAGATGCCCACTGAAATATTTAGGGTTAAAAGTCATGATCTTGGGGCTGGTGCTGTGGCATAATGGGTAAAGCTGCTGCCTGCGGTGTCTGCATCCCATGGAGGCACCGGTTTGAGTCCCAGCAGCTCCAATTCCGATCCAGCTCTCTGCTGTGGCCTGGAAAAGCAGTAGAAGATGGGCCAAGTCCTTGGGCCCCTGCACCCATGTGGGAGACCTGGAGGAGACTCCTGGCTTCAGATTGGTGTACCTCCAACTGGGGCCAATTGAAGAGTGAACCAGTAAATGGAAGATCGATCTCTCTCTCTCTTTCTCTCTCTCTCCTTCTCTGTGTAACTCTGACTTTCAAATAAATAAATAAATAAATAAATAAATAAATAAATAAATCTTTTTAAAAAAGTCACGACCTCTGCAATTTAAATGCTGAAGTTTCCAGGAAACTGTAATAATAGAATAGTAATAGTAGTGGCAGTAGAAACAGATTAATATATGTGTGACAAAATGTGATAATTTTGGAGTGATGATGGCTGTACAACATGGAATGTAATCATATCACTGAATTGTATCCTTTAAAATGGGTAAAATGGTAAACTGTAGCTTATGTGTATTTTACCACAATAAAAAAGTTATCATTTGGTGAATCTAAGTGAAGTGTATATACACATATGTACTCATACACATGCTTTTCCTTTTTTTAAAAAAAATATTTATTTATTTATTTATTTATTTGAAAGCCAGAGGTGACAGAGAGAGAGAGAGAGAGCTCGCTCTTCCACCTGCTGGTTCATTCCCCAAATGGAAACAACAGCCAGGCTGAAAACAGGAGCCAGGAATTCCATCCCTGTCTCCCATGTGGGTGGCAGAGATCCAAGTACCTAGGCTATCACCTGTTGCGTCCCAGGCACATCAGCATGGAGGTAGATAGGAAGTGAAGCAGCTAGGGCTCCAAATGGTGCTCACAGGGGATGCTGGGATCACAGGTAGCAGCTTCACTGGCTGCATCACAAGGCTGGCCCCTCTGCTTGTCCTTGTACATAAAATGATATACTCACATGTATGAGTTTCTTGAACTACCCTGACAGATCTCTAGGTTTTAATTGTTTTCACTAATGTACAGATTTAATTTTTTTCGAAACAACAAGTTATAGGGGCTGGGGTTGTAGTGTAGCAGATAAAGCCACTGTCTGAGACACTGGCATGCCATATGGGCACATCTTTGGGTCCCAGCTGCTCCACTTTCAATCCACCTGGGAAAAGCAGTGGAGGATGGCCCTAGTACTTGGGCCCCTGCTACCAGATGAAGCTCCTGGTTCCTGGCTTTGGTCTGGCCCAGTACTGGTTACTATGGGCATCTGGGGAGTGAACCAGCGGATGGAAAGTTGCTCTCTCTCTCTCTCTCTCCCTTTCTCTGTCAAAATAAATAAGTCTTGAAAACAAAACAAGTTACAAGACACAAAGGCATTCATCAAATGGAACAGATGTACCGTTCTGTGGGGGTGGGCTGATAATGAGAGGGGTACTCAGGGGTACATGGGAAATCTGTGTACCTTCTACTCCATTTTTCTGTGAACCTAAAACCACTCTAAAACATAAAAAAGCTAATGTTTATTTAAAAAGAAATCCACTCTGCCTTTCCTGTGTATCTTTTTTTTTAAATGCAAACTGTTTTTTCTAGGAATAACAGAAGAGACCTCTGCTTTCACAGAGCACATCACAGGGGACGAGTTGAAGGCTTTTAGACAGTAGACTATGCAGCACAGAGCACCACACTCCTCACTTGTCTCACTCCTCTGAGCCCCACAGGGGTGCAGATGCACTACTGCAGGTCAGGCAGCACTCACTTTCTCTGGGAACTGGTTTCCTTTCATTCCACCTGCTGTCTTTCCTAGTGACGCCACAATAGGAGATACAACGTGCAGATGCATAGCCAGCACTCATCCCAGTTGTCCCTGCAGCTCCCTGCCTGGACTGGGAATTGGTGGTGGCTCATTCTCCTGGTGACTGTCCGAGAACAAAGCCACCAGAATGGCTGGCTGCCTGGCGGCTCCCTCATTCTCCTCCCATCACCCACCTATAGCCTGTATCTAATCTCTTAGCAAATTCTGTCAGTTTTAGTTTCAGAACACACCCTGAATCTGAACCCTGCTGACTGTCACCACCCAGCGGTCCATGCGGTCTGAGCTGCCCTTCTCTTACCTGAACCATTGCACAGGCCTCAAAGAAGGCTAGGCACAGGGAACGGGAAGGGCCCTTTGAACAGGAGCAGCAGCATGTGCAAAGGCACGGGGGCCTGAGAAAGTCCTGCCATTTGGGAAGAAGCCTGGTGCAATGAGTGAAGTAGCAGATGACAGGGCCCTGGCAGAGAGGGGAAGAATGCAGCTGAGGTGCCAAGAAAAGCAGCATTCAGAGAGGCATGGCAGCCTGTTCCTGGTCACGCCCTTCCTGAGAGCCTGATGTTTCCCTACCCCCGGGTATCCAGCAAACTGACTTGCTGGACCCCATTCTTTGCTCCCCTGTGGTATTACATGCCCCACCTCTGCAGGGCCTCTTGGTGGGGGGAATATACTTCCCAGCCTTTTTACCCTGGGCTTGGCTGTGCGACTTGGTCCACACAATGGAATGTCATCAGATGTGACATGAGTAGAGGCTCCAAACATACTTGTGTGGCTGTGAGACTGCCATATGGTAAGAAATACATATTAGGTCTCTGCCGCTGGTGCCTGGCACATAGCTCCTATTACCATTTGCAATCTCTGGCATGGTAGGAATATCTTCTGCATGCTAATGAGATGACTAGTGGCTGGAGTCCTCCAGACAGCTTCACCTTAGGGTCTGGTCACCAGAAGAACCAAGGTATAATTAGAAGGTCAGGACTTTCATATCCACTGCCCGATCTCCAAGGGGGGAAGTGCTGAAGGCAGAATTGATCACCAATGGCCAATGATCTAATCAATCACATTGGCATCATGAAGACTCCACAAACACTCAAAAGGACAGGGTTCAGTTGAGCTTTAGCATGGCTTAAGTCCCTGGAGGGTGGTGTACCCCAGAGATGACTGGCAGCTCTGGGCCTCTGCCCTCACACCTCCGTAGGCATCTCTTCCATCTGGCTGTTCATCAGTATTCTTTGCAAAATCTTCATAATAAATGGGTTCGTGTAAGTAAAGTATTTCCATGGGTTTGCTGAGCTACTCTAGAGAGTTAACTGCAACCAAGAGGGATCAAGGGGAACCTCTATGCACAGCCAGTCGGGCAGAAGCACGGGTGAAAACCACCTGGGTCTTGCCGTTGGCACCTGAAGTGGGACTGAGCCATCAACCTGGGAGATCTGAGGCTACTTCCAGGTAAGACGTGTCAGGAGAAATTGAACAGGGCGACACTCAGCGGGCGTCTGCTGGGGAAGTCCCTGCTGCGTTGGGCAACTCCCCCAAATCTGGTCAGAGAAGTAGTCTGTGCTGAATGTCTGAGTAGAGAGGAAACAGGAAACACAGTTTGTGTTTTCCTCTTATAGAAGCTCCTCACTTCTGCCTCTGCCAGGAAAAGAACATGCCTTGGGCAGCTGCTTGTTCCAGACTCTGAAGAAAACCTGAATCCAACCTATGGGCTGGCGCCAAGCCCAGCTGAGCCCCACTTAAAATGAGCTGAACCCCAGCCAATGCACACACACGGGAGCCAGAAACAAATCCCTATACAAAGTCATGGGGGCTCTACTTGCTGCATTTCTGTGGAAGTAGCTGCTGAACCTGGGTGCCACAAGACCCCTTGTCTTCTGAAAATCAACCCTGGGGCTGGTGCTGTGGCATAGCAGGTGGGGCCACCACCTCCAGTGCCGGCATCCCATATGATGCCAGTTTGAGTCCCGGCTGCTCCTCTTCCCATCCCGCTCTCTGCTATGGCCTGGGAAAGCAGTGTGTGTAGGAGGGTGGCCCAAATCCTTGGGCCCCTGCACCCATGTGGGAGACCTGGAAGAAGCTCCTGGCTTCTGGCTTCGGATGGGCCTAGCTCCCGCAGTTGCTGCCATTTGGGGAGTAGACCAATGGATGGAAGACCTCTCTCTCTCTTTTTCTGCCTCTGCCTCTGTAATTCTGCCTTTCAAATAAATAAATAACTCTTACATAAAAGAAAAAGAAAAGAAAATCAACCCTTCCCTTCCAGCTAGCTTGAATTTGTTTCAACTTGTTATCAGAGAGCCATAATACAAACATTATTCTGCTTGGAGCGATTTCTTTGCCTAATGCAGCCCAGCAAACTAAAGAGAAAAATCAGTTCCTATCATGATTTGTTCGCCTCTTACCATTTTCTTGTCTGAAGAGAATCCCACGGCAACCCAGCCATCTGTGTCTGCACTCAGCTCAAATTCCACGTCAGCACCTATCATCCGGTAGCTGAGGAAGTAGTCGCAGGTCTCTGCATTACAGCCTGGTTTGCCATACCTAGAGGACACAGCAGGAAAGACACGGCTCATTCCAAATACATAGGCAGGGTGCTAAGCAACACCATTAAATAAGTGACACAATACATAAACTAGATCTTTGCTACTGGGACCTCAAAACTCCAGTTCCACACAGGTGGGAGGGGCCTTGGAGATGAGCCTCTCCACACTATATACATAGAAATCTGAGGTCCTCAAAGGGGAAGGGGCTTGGATTTTGAAAGCGGTGGCTGCAGCAGAACTTGAACCTGGGTCTCTCTGCTCCCAGCCAGTGTTCCCTGCATTATACTAATTTCTTAAATGTTAGTTATTACTGAATTATTTCTTAATCTCTTTTACGAAGAGAAAAAGATTCTCTGGGTTAATAGTATAAATTGTTTTTGTTGATTAAAAGTGTATCAACCCTTTTTGCTGACAAATTTTCACTCAGTTAAACTAACACAAATTTACAAATTAAATATAAATTAAGCCTTAAAAAAACAGGAAATTTGAAATACACAGCATTCATGTGAAGGATGATGTGGTTTTGCTCAAAGCACAATTCTGCTTGTGTGCACATGGTATGTCCAGCTGTGCCATGCAGGGACGTTGGAGCTGAGTGTGTTCTTACATAGCACGGAGGTCCAATCCTCTTCCTTCTACCTGCTTGAACTGCTGAAAACCCCACATTCCTATAGTGTACCCAATGAATACCACATCTGATATCCACTCAGCATAAATGCATCACTTACTCATAAAATTTGCCTTTGTTCTGTTGGGCTACTTGAAGCAACTACAGTTACAAACTTAGACACTAAAATGTACAAGCACAGAAGGCGGTTATCCAAATAGTCCATTGAGCATATACTCATCTTTTCACAGAGCATCATAGAAATGCAAATGCAAATTTAAATTTGCTTATGGAGGATTTGTGTACCCTTTAATAACTGGCAAAGCCTCATTTGGGAACACTTGCATTACACAATTTTCAGAGTGATGGAACACTGCAGCGATGGCTGAGACAATCTCAGCTCAGATGGGAGATGTCTGAAGGAACAGCGCACCAGGGAGTGAAGCTGAGATTAAAGAAGGAGGCAGGCAAATGCTGCCATGCTGACAGACACAGCCTGGGCACCCAGGAAGAAGTAGAAGATTCAGGCAACCTGGAACTGGCATGAAAATGATAGAAAGAGGTAAAGGAAGCTAAGGGGAGAGTGAATGGGCCAGAAAACAAATCTTTCTGAAGCCAGTAGGGTACCAGAACTCCCTTCCCTTGTCAAAACATCTCCCTATCATCAGAACCACATGTGGCCATTCATCTTCCTTGATCATAGTATTGTTGGATTTGGAATTCCTTTGATGTGGCCTTGTAATCCAAAGGAAGCTCCAAGCCCCTGTCTTCAATTTCTCCCCCTTAAGCCCTGATTGCTGACAACATCAGCAAAAGTAAGACATCAGTGCTGTAGCCATCGGAACATTGACCCAGAGGCAATTTGTTTCAGGAAGCCAAGGGTTCAAGAAGGAAGCAGCTTTCCAACAAAGCAGAGCAGCCCACTCAGGAGGCCAGCTGTCCACACCTCAGTTTTCTTTCCCCAGCCCATCTTGTCTTAGTGGAACACTACTCATAATCATCAAGGGGACACACCACACACGAGATGACAAGCTGGTAAGGATAAAGCCACGCTTAGTGACCACCTAGTGTCATACAGATAGCCACAAGATGTGACTATTGAGAAAGGGGTTGGGTATTAGATACATTTATCACTACTATGTCCCACAGCTCTTGCTGAATAATCACAGACATAGTCTATGTCATGTGAACCTGCTACTGGGGGAGGAGTAGACACACCTGGGCCAATGGCAGCACAGCCAGCAGCCGAAGAAGCAGAGACTGGTCCAGTGTCTAGTGTGTGCTTCTTTAAGGAGCCTTTAACACTGACACTGGAGTGGCCATTAGGAAACTTCACAGCCCCGCTGGAGTTATGCATGCAATTGCAATACTACCTGGAGAAGTAAATCAATTCTTTAGCCTTAAAGTCATCCAATTTGCGGTTCTACCAACCTAAAGCATCCCTTAGTTTTTCCACAGTCATCCACTTTGATTTTGGCAAATGGATCCACAGGAGGAGCAGTAGGGAAAGGGTAACCTGGGCAGTGAGAATAAATAATGGTTAGAAAATCCAGTCACTTTTCCAATGAGAAGTTTTTTATAAACAAACTGCTGTTTTCCATCACACGTGACTAGCAATGTTTAGGGACTCTGAAAAGGACTTTGATTAAATCTAATCAAAGTTAAGAATCACAGTTTTACTACATTATACATGCTCTAAGGAAAAAAATAGCAATAATACATTAACAGTGACCTATATTTCATAGTAGGATTTGCCCACACATATACATAATAGGATTTTTCCATTCATTTTTCTAACTTCTGTCTACTGGTTCATTCTCCAAATGCTCACAACAGCCAGAACTGGGCCAAGACAAAGCCAGGAGCCTAGAACTCCATCAAAGTTTCCCACAGGGGTGGCAGGGACCCAAGTGATTGAAATTGAACCATCATTTGTTGTCTCCCAGGGTGCATAATAGTAGCCAGGACTAGAACCAGGAGCTCTGATATGAGATGTGAACACCCCAAGCAGCAACTTAACTGCTGTGCCAAACACCTGCCCCACTTTTTCTAGTTTTATGCTCATTCTATGCTGAATCCTGTATCTACTCAGTTTTATAGACTGAGTTCTGCCTTGGATGTGTTTCTCTGTTCATAGTTACTGAGTCGCTGTTCAACACTATTACCACAATCCTAATACTGAGGTCAGTTTTTTCTTAGAATATTTATCGAGAATATAATGACTGCTTGCATACCTGTTTTTATGATTCTATAGGTGTTTGACAGTGTCTTTTAATGTTGCTTTTGACTTGGGGTTCTCATCTTCTTCCATTTCCCAAACATATTATCCTTACTACTTCCTAGTATCTACAATAATATGTTGGCACATAACAGATTTCCAGTTCAATAAATGCCAGTTACTATTGCAACTTATTATTACTGTTAAATTTTGTAAACTGTACTGAAAACTAATAAAAATTGGGTAAGATTTTTTTTTTTAATTTTTATTTTTGACAGGCAGAGTGGACAGTGAGAGAGAGAGACAGAGAGAAAGGTCTTCCTTTGCCGTTGGTTCACCCTCCAATGGCTGCCGCGGCCGGCGCGCTGCGGCCAGCACACCGCGCTGATCCGAAGGTAGGAGCCAGGCGCTTCTCCTGGTCTCCCATGGGGTGCAGAGCCCAAGGACTTGGGTCATCCTCCTCTGCACTCCCAGGCCATAGCAGAGAGCTGGCCTGGAAGAGGGGCAACCGGGACAGAATCCGGCGCCCCGACTGGGACTAGAACCCGGTGTGCCGGTGCCACTAGGCGGAGGATTAGCCTGTTGAGCCACGGCGCCAGCCGGTAAGGTTTTTTTTTTTTTTTTTTTTTTTTTTAAGTAGATAATCTAAACTTCAAATTAAAGTAAGTTTTGGAATAAAGATAACTTATGGATGTTCTAAACTGTTTATTGGTGTTAGCAGATGGCTGCTCAGGGTTGAGAACTAATTTTCTATTATCCCATGTGCTTCTAAAACTTGGAATGAGAACTTGTGTTCCAACAAATGTACCTGGCTATCCATTTAATCATATTTTTCTTTGGTTTTGTGAGCTGTTGAAAAATAAGGAATTTGGTCTTTGTCCCTAGTTCTTGGAGACAGACTAAACCTTTGGAATTCCCCAAGTAAAGTGTCTTTCTTATCCTTGAGCCCCTTTATCACACTTGAGTTTAAGAGATGAAGTGACTCAGAATGGTGTCAGGTCACCACCAAGAATAACCATGTGCTTAGAAGGTAGGGGCTTTGAGCCAGCCCCATTTCTGGGGAGGGAACAGGGCCTGAAGACTGAGCTCCACCTCGTGGCCAATGATTAAATAAACTGTGTCTGCTTAATGAAACCTCAATAAAAACTCTGGACACTAAAGCAGTCAGTGGAGCTTCCCAGCTCATATACTGAAGTGCTGGTTCCATGAACAGGTGACGTGGGACTCTGTAATCACATCTCACCCTATGTGCCTCTTCTGTTCCTGACTTGTATGCTTCACAATAAAACTGTAAGAGCAAGCACAAACTCTCCTGAGTTCTGTAACACATGCTCAGGGGGGTCATGGGCACTCCCTGCATTACCAACCGATTGATCTAAAGGATGGACAGTCTTGCTGTGGACCAGGCCCTTTTAATGGGTCTGCACGAACTCTGTACGATTAGCGTCAGCACACCAGTGGGGTCTGGTATTAGAATTTAAGCAGAGCAGCATCACAACTTCTCCCAATATTCAGCAATGTCTCACTATTTGGCGTAAAATAAGTTTGGACCACATACCAGTGCTTAAGTTCTTTGTCTCAGCTACAACCTAAGTATCTTGCAAACCACTTCTCCTCTGCCAACTGCTTAGGCTCTTCCCATAGGGAGCGCTGGAGGGAGGCAGGAGGGAAAGAGGACTGGCCCCTTCCTGGTTTTTTGAAATTAATTAATTAATTTTAAAGACATGTATTTGAAAAGCAGATTGAGGGAGAGACAGATCTTCCATCCATGTGTTCACTCCCTAAATAGCTGCAATGGCCAGGGCTGGGTCAGGCCAAAGTCAGCTCTACTATATTGGGATATTGCCCAAATACTATAGCTATTCTCTACTGCTTTCCTAGGTGCATTAGCAGGAAGCTGGATTGGAATTGGGACAGCTGGGACTGAAACTGGCACTCATATAGGAAGCCAATACTTTAGGCAGTGTCTTGACTCACTGGTCCACAACGCTGACCCTTACTTTATTTTAAAGGCAGACAGAGATCTTCCATCCACTGGTTCCTTCCCAAATTGCTGAAGCTTGGAGTTGGGAACTCAATCCAGGCCTCTTATGTGTGTGCCAGGGACCCAACTATTTGAGTCATCACTTACTGCCTCCCAGCGTAAACACCAGCAGAAGTGGAACCACCACTGAACCCAGGCACTCCGGTATGGGATGCAGGTTCCTTAATTGCTGCACCAAACATCTACCCTGGTCCCTCCTGTTTCATTGCCAGTCCAATAAGCAAGCCATGTGCAACTCTATCCTTACACAGAACACAGATCTGAACCCCCAGGTTTTGGGTAGACACCAGAACCAGCCTCTTCATGCTACTGAAAGGTACTAGTATCAGCAGCTGGGCAGAAGACAGGCTGCAGCTATGGGAAGTCCCTCGTCTGAGTTTCTGATCACCGGCAGCCCCAGGGGTGCCAGCTGTCTTCTCCAGTAACTTTCTCCACCCTTTCTGCATTTCATGTACACCATTCTGACAAGGATCGAGGTTTTAGCAAAAATGAGAACTCTGAAATACATCTTAGGAAGGCGTATTTTACTGTGATAAATGCAAAGGACACGGTAGTAATAATGGATATCAGACAGTTTGGGGTTGAGGGTAAGGTTCTAATCTCATCAGTTCCACAGAGCACAGAAGTCTGCCAGTCCTGGTAAGGTTCTTCCAGTTTGCAAAATGCCTTTTGTTGCCAAAAGCCTTTTGTATTCCCAAAACCACTATTCTGAAACTCCTACTTGATGACCTTATAATTACCAAAATTGCCTCAGCACATCCTGGAGCTGAGTTCCGGTTCCAGGTGCATTACTCACTCCGCCAATAGCGCCACCTTGCTGTCAATCGCTGCACTGTATTAGCCAGTCCAGGGTCACGCACAAGATCTGGAGAACAGAATGGCCAGGACCCAGCCACCTTGCCAGCTGCCATCCGTTTATTTTTATATGTGTGCTCTTGAAATAGACAAGATTTGAATATGTGTTCATTCTGCATAAACGACACTGTGCAATAAATCTCATTCTGCTTTCTTTTGAAACCTTTTATTTAATGAGTACAAATTTCATAAGTACAACTTTGGGAATATAGTGATTCTTCCCACCATATCCACCCTCCCACCCCAGTTCCTCCTCCTCCTCCCATTCCCAGTCTCCATTCTCCATTAAGATTTGTTTTCAATTAACTTTATACACAGAAGACTAATTCTATACTAAATAAAGATTTCAACAATATGCACACACACAAATATAAAAAACTGTGTGCAAACAAGTTTTACAGTTAATTCTCATACTACAACTCATTGAAGACAGAGGTCCTGCATGGGAAGCAAGTACACAGTGACTCCTGTTGTTAATTTAACAATTAACACTCTTATGTATGACGTCAGTGATTACCTGAGGCTCTTGACATGAGCTGCCAAGTCTATGGAAGCATTTTGAGTTCACAGTCTCCATCAGTATTTATACAAGACTATAAGCAAAGTGGAAGCTCTCTCCTCCCTTCAGAGAAAAGTACATCCTTCTTTGAAGGCCTCTTTGTTCCACTAGGGTCTCACTCACAGAGATCCTTCATGTAGGATTTTTTTTTTTTTTTTTTTTTTTTTGCCACAGCGTCTTGGCTTTCCATGCCTGAAATGCTCTCATGGGCTTTTCAGCCAGACCAGAATGCCTTAAGGGCTGATTCTGAGGTCAGAGTGCTATTTAGAGTGATTGTCATTCTATGAGTCTGCTGTGTGGACTGCTTTCCATGTTGGAACATTCTCTCCTTTTTAATTTAATCGATGATTATTACCAGACACTTGATCTTATTTATATGATCCCTTTAACACTTAATTCTTTCCTTCTTAAGATTTATTTATTTATTTGAAGGGCAGAGTTACAGAGAGGCAGAGGCAGAAATAGAGGTCTCCCATCCAGTGATTCACTCCCCAGATGGCTGCAACAGATGGAGCTGGGCTGATCCAAAGCCAGGAGCCAGGAGCTTCCTCTGAGTCTCCCACATGGGTGCAGGGGCCCAAGGACTTGGGCCATCTTCTGCTGCTTTCCCAGGCCATAGCAGAGAGTTAGATTGGAAGTGCAGCAGCCGGGATTTGAACCAGTGCCCATATGGGACGCTGGCACTGCAAGTGGTGGCTTTACCCACTACACCAAAGCATGGGGCCCTAACACTTAATTCTATCTATATATGATTAATTTAACAGTTAATATGATCACTTTAACACTTAAGATGCCATTATTACCACCCGGCTTCATGAGATTTGGAGTCCCACGGCAAGTTTTTATCTGTACTCTTAGAATTAAGTCCATAGGAATGTGTGCAGAACTATACAGCTTTACAAACCTCCTCCTCCCTCTCTTGTTCCCACTCTTATTTTTTATTGGGATCTATTTTCAATTGACTTTATACACACATGATTAATTCTATGTTAGGTAAAGAGTTCAACCAAGCTCATTCTGCTTATTATTTTCCTTTGGAAATCTATCCACATATGGAGCTGTAAGACCTATTGCACCTCCAGCATGAAGAGGATTCCCTGATGTGCAGATGAGTACAATCACATTTTCTTAATCATCCTCCCAGGTCTGGACACCCAGGTTGGCCCCAGTGTTGGCTTTCTTGAATAATGGAAAGATAAACCTCCTCACCATATTTCCTGTAGGTACAGACAAGAGATTTTTGCTTTAATAAACTCAAGAGAGGATTTGCTGGGTCTTATCTTTAATTCCATATAGCTTGATGAGATCTGTTCAGAACGACAGCACAATTTCAATCCCATCAGAATAGCATGACTGTCCTTGTTTCCCCACAGGCTTGTCTGTACTTGATACCATTTGACATTCTCATTTTTCTAATGTGTGCTTTCCCAAGAGTCAGTGGGTTGACATCTCTTTATGTCTGTATCAATCACTTGGGTTTCCCATTCTGTGATGTGTATATCCACCTTTTTCTCTCCATTAGTGCTTGGATTTGGTCTCTTCCATAGGAGTTGTGTGTATTCAAGATAGAAATTCGCTGTTGCCTTCAGATGTCACATTTTTATCCCAGGCTGCCTCCCAGCCCCTGCCATTGCAGCCAATTGGGGAGTGAACAGGTGGATAGAAGTGTGCTCTCTCACTCTGTGCGCATGTGTGTGTGTGTGTGTCCTTCCCTCTCTGTAACTGTGCCTTTCAAATAAATAAAAATAAATCTTTAAAAAAAGAAGTTAAGTTTACCTGGGGCTGGTGCTGAGGCACATGGGGTTAAGCCACCAATAGCAATGCCAGCATACCATATCAGAGTGCCAGTTTGAGTACCAGCTGCTCAGCTTCCAATCCAGCTTCTTGCTAATGTGCCTGGGAAACCAGCAGAAGATAGCCTACGTGCTTGGGCACCTGCCACCCAATGGAAGACTCTGAAGGAGTTCTTGCCTCCTGGCTTTGGCCTGGTCCAGCCCTGGCTTTTGGGGCCATTTGGTGAGTAAACCAGTGGATGGAAGAGTCCCTACCCCCTGCCACACCTCTGTCTCTTCTCTTCCCTCTGATAGCTTTGCCTTTCAAATAGATCAATATGCCTTTTTTTCAAGAAAAAAAAAAAAGATTAAGTTTACTCATATACTGGTGAAGAAAATTTTAAATCCATCCATAGCTTTTTTACAATATGCATTATGAATTTCATTAATTCCTCCTTGCCTTTATTATTTTAACATTATTTTCTTCTACTTCCTTTAGATTTAGGCTCTGCTTTGTCTGACTTGGTAATTTTTAGCCTTTTTGCTTTTCTTGGCTGTTGAAGCCCAACAGCCAACTGCCCCATGTGTTTCTGGCTGTTCCACAAGCAAACCAAGCCCCGACGCCCACCACGGAGTCCCTCACTCCCTAGGGCCCCTCCTCATGTAACTGCCATCTTCATGACAGTCCTCCTGCCACCCATAGCCTCCCAATGCCCCCAACCTCACTCCTGGGTTTCTCCCCTCGGTACATTTGCTGGGTCCTCCCTTCCTGCTATTGCTACCAGGGGAACCAGCCTGCCCTTTGGCTACTGCTCTCTCTCCTATCCACTCCCCTGCTTCTCTTCTGCTCCAGCACACACGGTCTTTCCAAAGTGGAAATCTGATGCTGTCACTCCAGGGCTCAGCCATCTGTCCCACCCTCCCCCAATGCCCCTGCTCTCCTCTGCTCACCGTCTCCCTCAGCTTGAGAGACACGGGCTGAGCCCCCAGACATGGCCGGATTTCCCCTCTTCCCTTGGCTTTGTCCAGTGCCACATTTTATCACCTTTTCCCCCTGCGGGCTTGTTCTTTTCCCTCTGATTTTTACTGTACCGCTTTTTCCTCTCTAAAGTAAAATCCCAATGAGCTTCAGTAAGGCTGGCTGAGGCTGTGTTTGTTCCTCTCCTTCAGTCTCACATGCACCCTGAACCGAAGCTTTGGACGACCGCTCCGCCGTGGAGAAGGGTCAGAGCCCCGTCTGTCCTCCGCTCATTTCCTGTCTTCACTGCCTCCCTTCAGATGCCACTAGGACAGGCGTGTATTTCCTTGGAGGATGCCTGAGGTTCTCGGCACGGTGTTGTGGTTTCCATTCCCGCAGAATTCACTGAGGCTCTGTGTCCCTTTCCTGCAGTCCCCTGAGCCAGTTCTGCATACGCCACTGGGTGGTGGACGGCTTTGGGTTTGCTATTTATTGCTTCTAATTAACTACTTGGATCACAGCCTTCAGGAATTAATCTAGTACTCGACTGCCCGACATTTTGACTAGAAATTGTCTGCTCACAGCCTCCCGTTTTCTCTTGGAGAACTACTGCATCCGCTTCTCTCTGAACTGCCTAAACCACTGTTTCTACTCCTCAGAGTCCTGTTACAGGGTCAAGACATCAGCCATGGGGCTGGTGCTGTGGTATAGCAGGTAAACCTGCCACTTGCAGTGCCGGCATCCCATATGGGCACTGGTTTGAGTCCCAGTTTCTCTACTTCTGATCCCATTCTCTGCTATGGCCTGGGAAAGCCGCAGAGAATGGCCCAGGTCCTTGGGCTCCTGCACCCACGTGGGAAACCCAGAAGAAGCTCCTGGTTCCTTGCTTCGGATCGGCACAGCTCCAGCCATTGCAGCCAATTGGGGAGTGAACCAGCAGATGGAAGACCTCTCTCTCTCTCTCCCTCCCTCTCTCTTTCTCTCTGCCTCTCCTTCTCTGTGTAACTCTGATTTTCAAATAAATAAATAAATCTTAAAAAAAAAAAAAAGACACCAACCACTCTGAAAACCACAGAGCTCCACACACAGGTGAATGCAGCCTTCAGGGCGGCACCTGCACTGCTCAGGAAGCTGCAGTTCTTAGCCAAACCACGCATCTCAAGTTCACTCACAAAACACTCAGTCCAAACCCTTTCCTAGCAAGCATTAATGGGGATCCCTCCATTCCAGGCAGGCTGCACACTGCACCACCTCATCCACAGTCAGTCAACAAATCCATACAGCTCTCTGCTACTGTCTAGCTATGTGTCTTTAGCTAAGATAGCTACATTTTTTTTTAAAGATTTATTTTATTTATTTGAAAGGCAGAGTTACAGAGAAAGAGAAGGTGAGACAGAGAGAGAGAGAGAGAGGAGAGAGAGAGAGAGAAAGGTCTTCCATTCACTGGTTCACTCCCCAAATGGGTGCAATGGCCAGGGCTGGACCAGGCCAAAGCCAGGAGCCAGAAGCTTCTTTTGGGTCTCCTACATGGGTGGGCCCAAGGACTTGGGCCATTTTCCACTGCTTCTCAGGTGCGGCAGCAGGGGCTTGAACCGGCACCCAAATGGATTGCTGGTGTCGCAGGTGGCAGCCCCACATTTTTTTTTAATAGGTTTAAAATTTATTTGAAAGGCAGACAGACATCTCCCAACTATTGGGTCACTCCCCAAATATCCACAATGGACTCCCAGCCAGGACCAAAAATGGAAGCTGGGAACCCAATTCAGGTCTCTTTCATGGTGAGCAGGACCCCAATCAGCCTCCACGGCCATCTCTGGGAATCACAGGAGCAGGAAGCTGTCGTCCAGGGCAGGAGCTGAGAATCAAACCATGCACTGCGGTGGGCATCCTGGGCATTCTAATTGTTAAGCCCAAAGCCCACGTGTATGGAAATTTTCTGTGGGTCAGTTTCCTTAACTCTACAGTGGGGCAAGGAGTGGCTGTCAGGATTCAAGTTAACCCGGAGGCAGGATCTTAAACAGCACACGGCACCCAGTGAGCACTTACTAAAAGCCAGCTTCGCTAAGTGCTAGCATCAGGCAAGATTCATGGGAGCTGCAAAGTCAGATGAGGTGTAGGCTGCTACCCGTGAAGAGCCTCTGGATGAGAAGTGGAGATGAGTCGCGTCTCCCCACACAATGCACAGCACACAGAGGAGGGATGCAGGCAGATGAAAGAACATCTCTCCCTGTCCTTGTCTCTAGCTCTTTTCCAAGATGGGACCAACTGTGGTCAGGAGCTCACTGAGTGGGCTGTATTTCATGAGTGGACAGCTCACTCTGTTTTTTTGTTTTGTTTTGTTTTGTTTTAAAGATCTATTTGAAAGAGTTACAGAGAGAAAGAGGGGCAGAGAAAGAGGTCTTCCATCCGCTGGTTCACTCTCCAATTGGCCACAAAGGCTGGAGTTGCACTGATCCGAAGCCAGGAGCCAGGAGCTTCTTCCGGGTCTCCCACATGGGTGCAGGGGCCCAAGGACTTGGGCCATCTTCTACTGCTTTCCCAGGCCACAGCAGAGAGCTGGATCAGAAGTGGAGCATCCGGGACTTGAACCGGTGCCCATATGGGATGCTGGCACTGCAGGCAGCAGCTTTACCTGCCACACCGCAGCGCTGGCCCCAGCTCACTCTGTTTTAAAGACAGGCAGCATAACAGTGCTCCCTCTCTGCAGGGCACGGCCCCATGGCGAGCTAGCTACCATCACCCATGCGGCCAGCTAGGTGGAGACTCAGGATCTGCTTCCCAAGCCTGGCCAGCAGCAACAGCGAGAAGCAAGCAGGTGGCTTCCCTTGGGACTTAACGCAACTAAGCCAATACCCAACTCTTTTTTTTTTCCGTTCTCTTTTGTAGAGAACCCTCAGAACAGGATATTTGCCCATAATCAGGTGATATCTGTTTCACACTCTGTTGTTGTTTTGATTCTACAGATTTGGGTTGAGAAGACCAGAGGAAAGAGGTATGAGTGGAAAGGATCCAAGCACCAAGATCTTATGCAAATCCGTGACCAAAAGGGCACACAAGGTCATGGCAGGGTTAGAGAGTGTGCTGTGGGGGAACATCCTTGTCTTGGGGCAAGGGACAGGAGAAGGAGAAAATCAAGGAAGGCTCCCTGAAGGAGGCGGCATTTAAGCTGGGACTGAAGTATCAGCAGTATATGCTGAGACAGTAGGAACCTCAAGAATTCTGACAACCAGCATTGTTAACCAAAATAATAATTCAAGTTACGAAAAAGAACACATTAGGGGGTGATCAGAGATACCCAATCAGCCAGTGTATAACCTCTGGACTTGGGAGTCTTAGACAAGCTGGACCACTGGAGAAATAACCCCTGGCCTGGGGAAGACAACAGCCAGCGACTGCTCCCACAGCTTCCACGAAACTCCTGTCTCCACCACTGTGATGCGAACTCCCTTATTCTGGCTTCACACAACCAGGTCACTTTTTCATTAAAAACCCAGTTTCGTGGCTACCTGGACTCTGAGAAGATGGGACCCTGCACAGAGGAAACAAGTGGCTTTGTTGCTAGGAAACAACCCCCATCTGTAGTGACAGAGAAACAGTTTCAAGGCACCTCTTCCTCCAAGGTCAACCATCAGTGCTCTCCTGCCTTCCCCACAAGTTCACCCACTGCCTGTCTTCTCCTGAGTCCATCTACTCCTTCGACTCTTCAGAGAGAAGAGCAGAAGAATGGAGGTGAAACTCGGGGTGAGGGGTGAGGTCAGAGATGCTTGTAAGAGGAAGTTGGGCCAGAGGGAAAATCCCAGATAAAGGAGCTGACGCATCAGCCCAGGAACAGGTGGGAACTCTCACGGAGTTTTCAGTGCAGCACCATCAGGGTCAGGAAGGTTAAGCCAGCAGGTAGGAGCGGCAAGCAGATAAACCGGGGATCTGTAGACACATGGCTACACACACACACACACACACACCAGCCTGGGCACCTCACCTAGCTGCCCTCCCTCTTACATCTCACCGGTCTTTCCCACCTCCTGGTTTGACCCGATAAAGCTGGCCCTGATGGCTGCAGCCTGCCTGACGTCCAGGTTCATAAAACTGTACAGAGCAGACAGTAGTATTCCACGCTGTTTGTACATCCAGAGGCGCACGTGGAATCTGACCCTGTTCTTCAGGTGTTAGGCGCATCGAGGCTCTCAGGCTGGGAAGTCCCCCGGGGAGGACCAGGCTGACCAGGCACACAGAATACACGTGCCCTGGATGCTTTCAGAAGCAGATGAGCTTGGGAACGTTTGGATGGCAGAGTCGGCATCTGCGTGCTGTCCTCCCGCCCTGTCTCCTCCTCCTCCTTACCCACGGGGCAGCTCAGCCGGAGCCCACAGCTCCTGGCTTCCCTTTCCGCGAGGTCACCTAATGACACGTTTTAAAAAGGAATCTGAGCAGAGGTGATTTGCACAACCAGCCTTTTATTTTTCCTTCCTTCTGCACAGAGGACAAAGCTATGGGGGATGGTGAACCAATGAGATAGAAGGAACCTGGGCCCCTGTATGACCTTGTGTAACAGTCACCTTGGCAGCCTGACTGCTACCTGAGACAAAAATACTCCCTCATTTAAGCCCCCGTATGTTAGGGTTTCTGTTTCCATAGTCAAGGCTCCATATAACTAATACATTTCCCCAACCCACACTCTCCACCTGCCTTAATACTCCGATTCCAGTTTTTGAACTGGGCGTGTCCTCAGCTTCCTTGGCATCTGTGTGTGACCACAGACTAGGCTGTAGCCAGGGAAGTTTAAGAACTGTTCAATGGGGCTTCTGAGCCATCTCCTTAGAAGGCATTCGCTGACCTTTGTCCTGCTTCCTCCTTCCCACTGTCTGGAACCTGAATGTAACGACTGGAGCTCCAGCAGTCACTCTGGATCATGAAGTTCCATGCTAAGAATTGTAAAGAGGCAGAAGAACACAAACCAGGGTCCCTGGCGACCATGAACCCTCCGTGCCGTTCTCAACTGCCAACTTCCAGACTTCTTTAGGTGAGAGGACTGCGTCGCTGATTGAGGCTACTTATGTTTGCTACACACAGCAGAACCCGATCCTAACACATACACCCACTTAACAGATGTCAACATTTTAAACCCCAGCTTGGAGATCCCTCTTTGCAGGAGAAAAGGAAAAACAGGGCATCCCAAAGTGGCAGGAATAAGAGGCCAGTTTCTGGTCCTTTGGAGCAGACTCAGCTGGGCTTCCGTGCTCACACCTACAGGGGGGCCCAGCAGGTTCCAACGACGTGCACGGTGACAGGAAAGAAGTGGGGTGGGAGTGGGCAGGAAGATGCAACCCGGCGCTGGTGCCAGGGCAGCGGGCACTGCCAATGTGGATCACCAGGCAGGGAGGAAAGAAGGCAGCATCTCCCTCCAAGTCGGAGTCTCTGCTCTCACCCCCACCCCACCCCCATCCCCGGCAGGCAGGTTGGAGACCTTCTGTGAGGGCCTGGGGAGCTTAATGCAACAGCCTCTAGGGACTAGAGTAACCACCTCCCGCTCCCGCCCTCAGTCTCCCCACTTGGAAAGCGGGCAGCAGGCACCGACAGCTCTTCTGCCCTTGCTCCGAGGCGGCCGGGGCCGAGAAGCGCCCCGCACCCCGGTTTCGGCTGTGCCACCCACCCTGCCATCTCCTCCCCTCCCTCTCAGCCTCACCCTCCTCCGAGAGGTAGCGCAGGTCATAGAATTCCCCCGCGAAGGTGCCGTAGGAGGAGTCGTGGCGCGGCACCGCCTCATCGCCGCCCGCGTCGCCCCGCGCGCGGCCCCGGGGCCCCCGGCCCCCAGGCCCCGCACCGTCGTCCGCGGGGCTGGCGGCGCAGGTGGCGGGCCCGGCCAGCAGCAGCAGGAGCAGCGGCGCCCAGGCCCCCGGGCGCTGCCGGGGCGGCCGCGCCATCGCTGCGCACGGATCCCGCAGCCAGGCCCCTGGGCCCGCAGCGGGGGCGCCGCGGGGACGGAGCCGCCGCCGCCACCAGCGCGCCCGCGCAGCCGCGGAGCCGCCCGCCGCCTCCCGGCCTCGGTCTGCGCATCCTCGCTCCAGCCCCGCAGCCTGCCCTTCCTCCCAGCATCTCCGCCTCGCCGCCTGACTCACCTTGCCGGCAGCTTCCCTGCTCCCTCCTATCCCCTCCATTTCTCCGACCTCCCTCCCCATCCTCCTCCTGCCTCTCGCAGGTGCACGTTGGGCCCTTCTAGTCCCTTGCTAGGAGGACTCCGAGAGTGGTCTGCGTACCGGCAGCGCCAGCATCACCTGGGAGCTTATTAGCACCAGCAATCTCAGGCCCCCACTCCAGACCCTGGAAGCGGGATTGGCATGTCACCAAACCCCCGGGGATCCCGGTGCGCGCGCCAATTTAAGAAGCGCTCCTCTGGAGAGTTTACCCTGGACACATCTTGTTCCCGAATCTGTCGGGAGCACTTGTGGAACACTTATTTCTTGGGATCGTAACAGACGGAATTGGAATTGCAAGATCCCACTACATACTCAAATGCATGGATTTAAAAAAATAATCTTTTCCACCAATAGGTAATTAGCTTTTAATTCCATTTAACACAAAATTAAAATTATTTTATGCATTTAATTTATTTGAAAGGCAGAGAGACAGAGGCAGAGAAATCTTCCATCTGCTGGTTCACTCCCCCAACTGCATGCAACTGCAGGGGCTGGACCAGGCAGGAGCCAGGAGCCTAGAACTCAACCTGGGTCTCACCCACCTAAGTGGCAGGGACCCAAGACCTGTGCCTCTCAGGGTGTGCATTAGCAGCAGCTGGAAGCAGAAGCAGAGCTGGAACTCAGACGCAGGCACTCCCAGTATGGGATGTGTGCATCCCAGCCTCCCCGCCCATCCACCAGTCTTGTGAAATACCCTCAAAGAAAGGTGAAGAGGTCTGAGGCACAGAGGTTAGAGCCCAGATCTTAGAGCATGTACTCTAAAAGGTCGCCGATGCCTGAGCATACTCTGGCCCCTTCACAATGAGCCAACTGGTTCATTTGCTGTTTCCTTGCAACAAGAATGTAAAAGTCGGGGCAGGAGGGGTGGGGTGGGGGGCACGTCATGGCTCATGGCCACACTGAACTCCCCAGGTTCTCAAATCCTCTCCTGCTGCTTGCAGTCAAACTCCTGGTTATTTATCCAGCCAGCCATTTATTCACACCAAGTGTTTACTCTCTGCCAAGCCCAGAGGCTTTCTTCTGAAGATGGTGGCTCAGGTGGTAACACTCAAACTCCTATGCTGTTTTCTGTATGTGACATGGACACAATTCCTTTCACGCTAGTACTAGAAGAGCCAGCGTTTTCACCCATTGTTTTTCTGTTTCTATGTCATTATGTAAACAAAGAAAATAATTATGATGGCAGAAAAGCATAGAAGTTTCAAATACAGGCCTACAAGGCAGACTGCCCTGGGTTGGTGAGCAGTAACAATCAGTAATCGCCATGATGCAACAAAGATTAAGATAACAGAGGCAGGGAAGGGCTTTAGGTGCAGTGGTTAGACATGACCTGGGACTCGCACTTGTTGTGTGCTGTGCCTGGTTTCAAGTCCTGCCTCTGCTCCCAGTTCCAGCTTTCTCACACCCACACCCTAGTAGGGTGGCAACTGATGGCTCAAGAACTTTGGTCCCTGCCACCCATATGGGAGCCCCAGATTGAGTTCCTGGCTCAGCCTCAGCTGTTGTGGACATTTAGAGAGTGAACAGTGGATGGAAGCTCTCTCTCTGGTTTGCCAATAAATAAATACTTTTTAGAAAATGTCTTCTGTTCACAAGAGAAAGTGTCGCCAGTTTTAAGTGGACCAACGTTTAGCTGCTAAATTGCTGTTAAAAACACACATGGGGATCAGCACTGTGGCGCAGTGGGTTAAAGCCCTGGCCTGCATCCCATATGAATGCCGGTTCAAGTCCTGGCTGCCCCACTTCCAATCTAGCTCTCTGCTATGAACTGGGAAAGCAGTGGAAGATGGTCCAAGTGCTTGGGCCCCTGTACCTACATGGAAGACCTAGCAGAAGCTCCTGGCTCCTGGCTTCAGATTAGCTCTGGCCATTTCAGTCATTTGGAGAGTGAACCAGCAGATGGAAGACCTTTCTCTCTCTCTGGCTCTACCTCTCTCAGTAACTCTTTCAAATAAATAAAATAAATCTTAAACACACACACACACACAGGCAGGGCTGGTGCTATAGCACAGTGAGTTAAGGTACCACAGTATTTGTTTGAGTCCTGGCTACTCTGTTTCCCACCTAGCTTCTTGTTAATGCACCTGAAAAGACAGCAGAGGATGGCCCACCTGGGAGACCAGAATGGAGCTCCCGGCTCCTGGCTTCAGCCTGGTCCTGACCTGGATGTCGTAGCTGTTTAGGGAATTAGCAGATAGAAATCTCTCCCTCTGTCACTCTGTCTTTCATATAAATGAATGAATGAATCCCTTTTAAGTACATGGCTTTTTTTCCCCTCAGGGTGGGGTGGGGGAAGGTTTGTACCATAGCCTACAATGGGGTTTGCAGGGGCTGGCGCTGTGGTGTAGAGGGTTAAGCTGCTGCCTTGCAGTGTTGGCATCTCATATGGGTGCTGCTTTAAGTCCCTGCTACTCCACTTCCAATGCAGCTCCATGCTAATGTGCCTGGGAAAGCAGTGGAAGATGGTCTAAGTGCTTGGGCCCCTGCACCCATGGGGAAGACCCAGAAGAAACTCCTGGCCATCTGGGGAGTGAACCAGCAGATAGAAGATCTCTCTCTCTCTCTCTCTCTCTCTCTCTCTCTCTCTCTCTCTCTCTTTCTCCCTCTCCCTCTCTGTAACTCTGCTTTTCAAACAAATAAATAAATCTTTAAAAAAATAAAATGAGATTTGCAGGTAATATGGGGATTTCAATTATCTACTCATGTTCAAAGATCCAGGGTCCATGGACTCTAGGCGGGGCAACACAGATGAGTTCAGGGGCAGTATGAGGTCCCTGTAAACATGCTGGGGTAACATTACAATGTGTGCATTTTCTAGGAAGAGGACCCATAGCTTTCATGGGTCTCTCAAAGTCTATTAACCTCCCCAGGGCCTTAGAGCTTACTTGGGTTTCTGATTCCCTGTACACGGAGCTGCTTCCATTTCATAGGGATTTTGTCCCACCCACTGACATTGTCCTTTGGGGTTTTCTTATTCTTTGTGGTTTCTTCTAACATATAAGCCCTGGAAAGAGTGAAGGGAGACTCATCCCAAGCTTCAGCACATGTTACCCCCACTTAACTACATCCCACATCTGCATAGACCCCATGCTCCCCATTGGGCAGGAAAGAACTACTGCAGTTTTCTTCTTGTGTAATTTCCAGGGAAGAATGTTTCCTGAACATTCTGACACCAGTGGCTGAACAAGAGCCAGCTATCCAAATGAGAACCCAGAGATCAACCAGAGTTTGATTTCATTTTCATTTTTAAGAGAAAGACAGCACCTTTATTTTCTCTTCTTATCAAAGCCATTTCTCTAAAACAATTTTTTCTGTTATAAAAATTACCCCAAGTCAGTGCATCTCAGTATCTGACCAGCAGCAGGTATGCCCGTGCTTCTGACTGCCTAGCATATATCATTTTTCACTTTGGGTTTCATACGAAATAAAAGCTATGATCTTGGCAGTTCCTCTGAAAGTTAAACATAAAGTTCCTACGTGATCCAGCAATTCAGAGAGGATTGAAAACATGTTCTCACAAAAACTTGTACACAGATGTTCATAACAGTGTTATTCACAATAGCTGAAAAGCAGAAGCCAACCCAAATTCTCATCACTTGCTGAATGGATAAACAAAATGTGGTATATCCATACAATGATATACTATTCGGTCATAAAAAGTATGAAGTTCTGATACATGCTACAACACAGATGAACCTAGGAACATTATGTTAAGTGAAAGCAGCCAATCACAAAATACCACATAGTGTATGATTCCATTTACATGAAATGTCCAGAGTAAGCAAAGCCACAGACAGAAATCCAGACAGAAAAGGAAATTAGTGGTTTCCAAGGGATGAGAAGGGGGAGTAGATAGTGGTTATATTGGCACAAAGTTGTGAATACACTAAAAATCACAGAATTGTACACTTTTCAATGGTTTACATAGTGAATTTTATTTGAACTTTTTTTTTTTTTTTTGAAAGCCGTGATCTTTGAGATGGTGAGAGAAAGCTAACAACGTCAGAATATCCCTGTGCTATTTGGGCAGTATGAAATTCTAGGTACACCCTTGTGGGATCTTCTGAATGTTCTAGGACCTTGCTTTCCAACTCTTTCAACATAAGGACCTCCCTGTGCAATGTGCAATTCATAAGCCCCGTGGGTTGAGGATTACCAGATCCTTACAGTAACCCACCGTGCCCAGCGGGAGTCTTCGGCCCCAGCTCTGGAATGATGATGTCAGCAAGCCGATTCCCCCCATGGCCCTAAGGTATGTGCTGGGTACAAGGATGGTGCTGCTGTTTTGGTGCTGAGTCTATAAAAGGCGAAACCATCGTACCGATGCATTTTAGTTGCCAGCATCCAGGCAGTACAATTTCACTCTCTCCAGTCACAATGTCAAGTACATTCAAGGAGGCAAATAACCAGGACAACTGCTGCAACCATGGTATCTTCTTGATTTTACTGGTTAGAGCTGAGCTGCCAAAGGTGCTAGGTTATCCTAGGCAGTAACAGCCGGTTTGGCTGTGGTCAGACTTCCAGTGACATCACCTTCTGAAACATCTGTAAGCCCAGGGGGAAGTGGGGACGAAGCAGGAGACTCCAGGTCTCCCGGAAACAGCGGCTGGAAAGCCCATGCATTCTTCCCCAGGAGCAAAGCAGATTCGACGCACGTGAACTACTTGGTCTCCTGGCTGCCCGCAGAACCTTGCAGCTGTGTTGTAGAGGCTTCCATCGAGAGCAGGAGGCGAAGAGTGGAGGTTGCAGAAAGCAGTTTAGAAGAGGAAGAGGGCTGCTGGATTGGCAAGCGGTGACAACCCCATACTGTACAGAAACACATTGTTGTATCGTGTGCGTGATATCGAGAACAGCTAATGCTGTTTTTAAAGTTCAGCCAGGGGCCACAGGGGAGAAGGGGCCCCAAACACTACAACTGCCCCAGACAGCTCCAGTGATAGAACAGACAGCAGTAAAAAACAAAACAAAAATCCCCATCAGGGACAACAACATAATATTCTAAAAGAGGCCAAGCCAAGCCCTACAGATTTTGCTAGTTCCTGATGACATCACTGTATCATACCAAGGTCCCAAAGGGACCAATGTGTGTAATGATGGCCATGACTCACCCAGAAAAGGATAAATACTCTCCATTGTACTCTGTTTGCTAAGGCAGGGAAGTGTGTTATCCATTGTAGAAGGATTTCTCTCAAAAAACACGAACATTTTAAAGATTCAGCACTTACAGAGTTAATCCTCTTGCTTACACACGCATTTTACAATGCCAGTAAATGAGGCATGTCTTTTTTAAATATATATATATATCGTCATCAGTATCAAATTATTGGCACCATTCGGTTTGAAGGATAGGGACAGGAGAGCAAACTGTAGGATACAACATAAAAGCACAGTTCTGACACAAATGTACGGCATCCATTCCACTTAACAAGAGGTCCTAAGAAGTGGATGGAGACTTTACACTCAAGGAAACACAGCTAGGAAATCATCACAGGATAAAAGTGCTCAGCCTTGCTAGCAGTTAATGAAATAAACCAACTCTTCAAGAACAACTATACACACCTATTAAACAAGTGAAAATAAATACAGATGGCAAAACCCAACACTGGCAGAGCTATTGGTCAATAGAAATGCGTACACACTGCTGGTGGCATCATAGATTGTAGAGGGGGTTCAAGCATTGGTGGGGGGGAGGGGAGGGATTGAACTATATGACCTTTAAGGTCCTTCCAACCCAGAGATTGGATCTTTTCTAGAAAGCAATCTGGCAATATAAAACAAGAGATATAAAATATTTCATGCTCTTTTAACCTTGTAATCCCTCTTTGGAGATTTTCCTAAGGGAATAATCCAAAGAAGGCAATTTTTTTTTTTAACAAAGACATTCATAGCAGCACTATTTATAAGAGTGAAAAATTAGATATAACTCAAATATTGAATAATGAGAAGGGAGGCTAACCAAGTTATACATGGATATAAAGACATTTAGAATGGTGAAAGTGATTCCATGTGGATAAGAAAAGTGTTGAGTGGAGAAGTACAACAAAAGAAAATGGACAAACTGATCATGGTTATGTCAAAATGTGCATATTCGCTGAGGAAGCCAGGGAAATAATTTAGAGGAATAGTTTGTGGTTAGGGGTTCCTTTACTCCTGCAAAGTTGTTCAAGTGCATAATAAAAATTTAAAAATTTCTTGAAACTATATAAAAAGGGAGCAAAATTTCCTCTAGTCGAGGTTTTATCAATAGGACATGAAGTGATCAACTTTAGAAATAATTTTCCTGTATGGAACACCCAAATGAATCTTCTCGAGGTTGAATTGTCTTAACCTTGTGAGGCTTTTTTGACAATTGAAACTAGAATTTTCTACGTTGGGTTCAATGATTAATTCTGCTTATCCCAAATCATATCTTATCCAACAAGTTCACAAGTTAGGTTATATTTCCAGTTAAGTTGAAGTACCTTCAGTTGTGGTAATATGTGATTTTCTATTTAGTTCAGCTACTCACATCTGAATAAAAACGAATGTTAAGGACTTCACAAGGTCAGTGTAAATGAAAAACCAGCAGTAAAGAATTATTCTCTCATTAAAAATGACTCTTTAACAAACAGTCAAAGCGTGGTGCAAGTTTCAATCATACAAAATCGCATGGTTTTTAGATAGAGAGCAAAGGATTCCACGTTGTATTAATCCCTGTGCCTATTAACAGACACACACAGGGATGCCGGAAAGGGAACCCTCGGTTTCCCACCTTTCTTCTCCTAAACCTACCAACTCCTGTCTCAGTTACACTGAGTCATAAAAAGACTCCAATGCTCATGAGACATAAAATAACTTTTCCAATAAAACTCAAGCCAGAAGTTGGCTTCCACCAATCACGGCGACCTGGGCGAGCAGGGCACCCCACAGCTGAGTGTTGCGCTAGGGTGAGCACACCAAGCCTGAAGAAAGGAAACGGACAGAAGGCACCATGCCAACCCCCAGGCATCAGGGAGAATTTCAAAGTTCGGTCATCAACAGTCTTTTCATCATTTTCTCCCTCTCCAGTTCCTGCCGGAGCGTCTCTGCACTGAAGAAGAAGTGACAAGATAATCAGACAGAATCACACACACTGCAGCAGCAGACCACTTCAGTGTCACTCTCCAGGTCCTTTCTTTTATTGAAAAGCAGAGAGACTGAGACAGAGAGAGACACCCCCCCCCCACTCCCCAAATGCCCACAACAGCTAGAGCTGGGCGAGGCCAAAGCCAGGACCCAGGAACTCCATGTAGGTCTCCCGTATGGATGGCAGGGACCCAAGTAGTTGAGCCATCACTTGCTGCCTCCCAGGAGCTGTAGCAGGAAGTTGGAATCAGGAGCGGAGCCAGGACTGGAGCTCACCCAGGCACTCCGCCATGGCATGGGGTGTTCCCAGCAGCGTCTTAACCACTGCACCAAACACCTGCCCCCGGATTCTCTCTTGATCGCAGTTCTTGACTGTCTTTTGTTGGTTCCTAAGGGACCCTCTATGCATGACAGCACTGTAGTGACCTGAGGTTTTCTGGCTTACAGGTTCCCCCAGTGCACTGAGGGGCTCCTGGGTGGACTGACTCTATGTCCTTCACCTCCACAACCCCAGAGCCTGGCACGGGATCTGGCGCACTGAATGACTGGGAAGATGCCCAGGGGGAGACTTCTGTAAATCGCATTTTAAGTTGGTTTCATAAGCAACTTTCCCCAGAGCTTAACTGGTTGACTATGAAAGAGAGCGGCTTAACAAAGAGAACGCCTTATGTTTTAATGAGTAAAACCAAGTGAAGTAAAATTGGCTGCTGCTCTGAGAGGCTGCCTCTGACGTCTTAGCCCTTGGGTTCAGCTACATATTTAAGGTGCTCATCTCCACTGTTTACACACACACACACACACACACACAAGAATCACACATCTTTAAAGGTCTCAACCAGGGCCAGTGTTGTGGAGTAGCGAGTTAAGCTGCCTGCTTCCATGCTGCCATCCCATATGTGTGCTGGTTCAAGTCCCTGGTGCTCCACTTCTGATCCAGCTCCCTGCTAATGTGCCTGGGAAAGCAGCAGAGGATGGCCCAAGTGCCTAGGCCCCTACACCCACATGAGAAACTTGGATGAAGCTCCTGGCCTAGTCCAGCCATTGTGGCCATCTGGGGAGTGAACCAGTGGATGGAAGATCTCTTTCTGTCTTTCTTCTCTCTGTAACTCTGCCTTTCAGATAAATCAATAAATCTTTTAAAAAAAATTTTTTTTAGGCTGGTGCTGAGGCTCACTTGGCTAACCCTCCACCTGCAGCACCAGCACCCCAGGTTCTAGTCCTGGTTGGGGTGCCGGATCCTGTCCCGGTTGCTCCTCTTCCAGGCCAGCTCTCTGCTGTGGCCCAGGAGTGCAGTGGAAGATGGCCCAAGTCCTTGAGCCCTGCACTCACATGGGAGACCAGGAGGAAGCACCTGGCTCCTGGCTTCGGATTGGCACAGCGCGCTGCCGTAGCGGCCATTTGGGGGGTGAACCAACGGAAGGAAGACCTTTCTCTCTGTCTCTCTCTCTCTCACTGTCTAACTCTGCCTGTCAAAAAATAAATAAAAAAATGAAAAAATAAAAGAAATTTTAAAAAATGTATCAACCAAGTTTAACAACCTCACACAGGATAGAAATTAAAATTTCTGGGCCATCTTCCACTGCACTCCTGGGCCACAGCAGAGAGCTGGACTGGAAGAGGAGCAACCGGGAAAGGATCCGGCACCCCAACCAGGACTAGAACCTGGGGTGCTGGCGCCGCAGGCAGAGGATTAGCCAAGTGAGTCGCGGCATTGGCCAGAAATTAAAATTTCTACTACGGTCAACAAGGCCTTATTCCATCTGGCCCCAGCCCCCTACTTCATAAGCCTCCTCCCCTGTCACTCATCCTGGTCTGGCCACACTGGCCATTTCAGCTTCCCTGGCCATGCCAGGCACACTCCATGTCAGGAGACTTAGCTCTGGCTGTTCCTTCTGTGTGGTCTGATTTTTTCCTAGACAGCTGCAGCTTGTTCCCTCACTGTCTTCAAGCCTTTGCTTAGGGACCAATGCTGTGGTACAGCAAGGTAAGCCGCTGCCATTGCCGGTTCGAGTCCCGTTTGCTCCACTTCCAATCCCGCTCCCTGCTAATGCACCTAGGAAAGCAGTGGAAGATGGCCCAAGTGTTTGGGCCCCTGCACCCACGTGGGAGACCTGGAAGAAGCTCCTGGCTCCTGGCTTTGGATTGGCCCAGCTCTGGCTGTTGCAGCCATTTGGGGAGTGAGTCAACAGATGGAAGACCTTTCGCTCCCTCTCTCCCTCTCTCTGTGTTTAACTCTGCCTCTCAAATAAATAAATCAATCTTTGGGGGAAAGAAACACTTTGCTTAAATGACACTTCCACGAGGCCATCCAGCTTGTCTTCCCACTTTCATTTTTCTCCTTTGCACTATCACACACTCATCCACCTGTGTGCACACACCCATTTGCTTCCCCTACCAAACACACACTAACCTGTGAACTCTGTAAGGGTAGGACTCTTGTTGTTGTTTTTTTTATTTTTTATTTTAAATTTATTTGCTTACCTATTTGAAAGACAAAACAGAGAAAATGAGTTGGGGGGATCTTTCATCTGCTGTGCTATTCACCACAACCAGGTCTAGACCAGACCAAAGTCAGGAGGCAGGAACTCCATCCGGGTCTCCCACATGGATGACAGGGGTCTCAGTACTTGGTCCATCATACATTGCCTTCCCAGGACCATTAGCAGGGAGCTGGATTGGAAGTGGAACAGCTGGGACCCAAACCAGCACTTGGATATGGGATGCTGGCATGGCAAGGGGCAGCTTAACCTGCTGAACCACAACGTGAGCCCCAGGCTGGAACTCTTAATCAGTTTTGTTCATTGTGCCCCTAGGATACAGCTACCCATTGTAGGCATTTCCATGAACACAGAATAAGCGAAGGTAAGAATCAATAGAAGGGTTACAGATGTCACAGACACATGGCCTAGAGGCTGTGCCTGGCTTCCCTGTTCCCAGGGTAACCTGCCAGTGCCTGCCGCTGATCTGACTCACCTGGCTGCCAGAGCAACAGGCTTCCGGGGGGTGTAGACGGTCTGCACGGTGGGGACGGTCTCTGTCAAAGGCCTCAGGGTCACGGCTGGGATCAGCGGGGAAGACTGGCCAGGACAGCACGGTAATTTACCGTCTCTGAAGTCTGCCTGGAGAAGAAACCGAAGAGAGGTGATCAATCTCCATTTGGGCCTCATTTTCACACTGTCAGCTGCTGTGCCGCCCTGCTCTCCAATTCCTGTTATTTTTTTTAATAAGAGCAAAAATCCATGGTCATTTGAAGTGATTTTACTTTGTGCTGGACTCTACGCCAAGCATCCTACATCTATCACCTCAAGACAGCCTTTTCAGGTAGATATCAGAGTTCATGACATCGCAGACAACCCCCGTTGTATGATGCAGCAGTTCTGCAGGGGCCGCGGAGGAAGAATGTGGTCATTCTAACTTTGTCATGTCCTCCACGGCAAGAAACTCCCAGGGATGTTAGAAGACAAAAAGTGTGCATCTCAGAACTCATTTTTTTTTTATTTTTTGACAGGGAGAGTTAGATAGTGAGAGAGAGAGACAGAGAGAAAGGTCTTCCTTTTTTTTTTTTTTTTTTTTTTTGATAGGCAGAGTTAGCGAGAGAGAGAGAGAGAGACAGACAGACAGAGAGAAAGGTCTTCCTTTTTCCATTGGTTCACCCCCTAAGTGGCCTGGTTGTTGCAGCTGGTGTGCTGCCCCGATCCGAAGCCAGGAGCCAGGTGCTTCTCCTGGTCTCCCATATGGGTGCAGGGCCCAAGCACTTGGGCCATCCTCCACTGCACTCCTGGGCCACAGCAGAGAGCTGGCCTGGAAGAGGAGCAACCGGGACAGAATCCGGTGCCCCAACCAGGACTAGAACCCGGGGTGCCAACGCCGCAGGTGGAGGATTAGCCTAGTGAGCTGCAGCACCAGCAAGAAAGGTCTTCCTTTCATTGGTTCACTCCACTAATGGCCGCTACAGCCAGCGCTGTGCCGGGTGCCTCCTCCTGGTCTCCCATGCAGGTGCAGGGCCCAAGCACTTGAGCCATCCCCCACTTCCCTCCTGGGCCACAGCAGAGAGCTGTACTGGAAGAGGAGCAACTGGGACTAGTACCAGTGCCCCACTCTGGACTAGAACCCAAGATGCCAGTGCCACAGGCGGAGGATTAGCCAAGTGAGCCATGGTGCTGACCTCAGAACTCATTTTTTTTTTTTAATTTACTTATGTATTTTAAAGGCAGAGTTAAGAGAGAGAAAGGAGAGAGAGAGAGAGATCTTTCATCTGTTGGTTCACTCCTCAAATGGCTGCAATGGCCAGGGCTGGGCCAGGCTGAAGTCAGAAGCCAGGAGCTTCTTCCAGGTCTCTCATGTTGGTGCAGGGGCCAAAGCACTTGGGCCATCCTCTGCTGCTTTCCCAGGCAAAGCAGAGAGCTGGATCAGAAGCGGGTCAGCTGGGACTCCAAACAGTGCCCATATGGGATGCCGGCATGGCAGGCAGTGGCTTAACCAGCTGTGCCACAGTGCTGGCCCCAGGACTGATTTTATGGAAAAGGACAGTGACACTCAGAGATGTTAAGTATTGCAAGGTCACACAGTTCAGAACAATATTCAGAAGCAGGGTGGCTGTCTCCACACTTGGTCTTTGTTTAGAAATTGATGTTTCTTTTCCAGCAACCTCATTTCCATTTTGCTTTGGAAACTGGAGAAAGCAGCTTCAGCCCACTCAGCGGTTGTTTCCGCACACGGTGGCCTGAGCAGTGGGGGCTGCAGCCTGGTTTTCAGTGGTGGGCTGAGCGTGCCACACTTCAGGACGGAACTGCTGGATTGGCACAGAGGGCACCTGCAGCCCATCTGTGACCTCACGTTGAGTAGCAGTAAACTCAGGAGCGGGGGCCGTCCATTCCCTCTGAAATTCCTCCTTGGTCACAGCCTGCTCCTCCTTTTCAATTTCTTTAGGATCTCTGTAGAAGCAGAGGTCAGGTCTGAAGCTCTGAGCGTGAAGTGGCCAGAATGAAAGAAGACAAGACTCAATAGGAGGGCTACAGATATCACAAACACCATGAATGTAGAGTCTGGGCCTTGTGTCCCTGTTACTAGGGTAACAGGAGTAGCTCCAGTGGCAGCAGCAAAGTTCAGCCCAGCCCTCTGCCCAGGGTTCCTGGAGGATGCGACACTGGCATCTGCAGGGTTTTCAATGCCAACAATGGCATGAGCCTCCCACAGAAGCTTCTCCCAGGTTCTCTTCGGATTTATGAAGGAGCTGTCATCACTGTTCTTCTTGCAGAGGTGCTGTTCCACGTGGAAGTCAAGGTTGGCGCCACCTAAGCGGATGCCTATTACAAGGAACTTGGGGACATCTCCCTCCTCCTTCATTTGCAGGACATCAAGGGCTCTGGACATTGTGACAGCTTCCATTTCAGTTATGCTGGGAATCAAGAACTATGCCGGGTGGACCACCAGCTGCACAGCAAGGAAAAGGGCTGCAACTGGCCTTTTAAAAAAGTTTATTGACATTTTTATTTATTTGAAATATATATATATATATGTGTGTGTGTGTGTGTATATATATATATATATATATAGAGAGAGAGAGAGAGAGAGAGAGAGCGAGAGAGAATCTTCCATCTTTGGCTCACTCCCCAAATGCCCACATCTAGGGCTGGGCCATGTCAAAGGTAGGAGCCAGGAACCATCTATGTCTCCCACATGCGTGGCAGGAACCCAAGTCTGGGAGACTCCATCTGCTGCCTCCCAGGCTGTGCATTACCAGGAAGCTGGAGTTGAAACAGGCAGGACTCAAACCCAGGCCCTCTGACATGGAATGCAAGTGTCCCAAGCAACAGTTTAGCCTGCTGCACCATGTTGCCCACCCCCATAATTGGTCTGTTTCACTTCTGTAGTAGTTGTTCCCAAAGTATGGTCCCCGGGATATCACCAGCCTTATCTTGAAACCTTGTTTAAAAAAAAAAAAAAAAACACAACCAAATTTTCAGGTCTCACCCAAGTCCTTGGAGCCAGCATGTCTGAGGGTAAATTTCTACCAATGTAAGTTTAATGTAACCTCCAGATAATTCTGGCACACAGGAAAGTTCCAGAAGTACTGGAGAGGGTAATTTATTATCATTACAAAGCAGAATATACTACTTTTTTTACATAGAAAGCTTAGAAAATGTATAAATGTATAATATATATATATATAAATGTGTATTTCCTTATGGTATTTTTATATGCAGCTTTTATTTGCTTTTATATCCTATTGATAATAGTAGCTAAATATTTACAACTTGATTTTCACACTAGTTCTTGACCCTGAACTCAAAGAAGTTTATCACACAGCTTTCTAACAAGGCTTTGATCATGCAGTGAGCGGTATCACCTTAGTGGTAACTCTCATACAAAAGAGGAGCTGCCCTTTCTAGTGGACCATGGAAAACCACTGGAAACATCACGTACAGGTGACCAGACGTGTTTTGGATTTTGGATTTTCCTGGATTTTGACCCATATACATATACCTAATGAGATATAGGATAGGACACAACTCTAACCACAAAATCCATAGGGGCTTCACACACATCTTACACATATTGCTTTGGGTAATTTTATATAACATTTTCATTTTGTTAAAATTTATTTATTTGTTTTAAAGAGCAACAGAAAGAGAGAGATAAAGAGAGAGAGAATGAATCGATCTTCCATCTGTGAGTTCACTCTCCAAATGACTGCAAAAGCCAGATCTGCATCAAGCTGAACTCAGGAGCCAGGAACTCCATCCTCTTCTGCCACATGGGTGGCCAGGTCCCAAAAAATTGGGTGATTCATCTGCTGCCCTTCCAGGTGCATCAGCAAGAAACTAGATTAGAGCTGGCATTCAATATGGGAAGCTGGAATCACAAGCAATAGCTTAATCCACTGCACTAACTACAATGCCGGCCCCTATACAATATTTTTAGTTCACCTGTGTTTTGATGGTGACCTATCACATGAGCCCAGGTGTGGAATTTCCCACTTGTGGCATGACATCAGCACCCAAAAAGTTTAGAATTTCGCAGTGTTTCAGATTTCTGGATTAGAGATGCCCAGTTTCTATCATTTTCTTTGAGAGCAGGGGCTTTGAAAAGCTACTGCTAAGAAACGCAAGCCACTGTTTGTGTTGTGCACCTGCCCACAGAAGAATTGGCCTGGCCTGTAAGAAAATGATGCAAAAAAAAAAGTGGCTACCTTCAGGTCTCTGCTGCATGGTCACTTCTCCAGGAAGTCCTCCCAGAATGCCAGCACATCTTGTGCCTGTCCAGCAGGGGATGTTTGCCATGAAGGGCTCTCACATATACTGGCCTGCAGCAGTCATGTGTGCTGCTCACAGGTAACTCTGGCTCAGCCTTCCCAGGCACACAAGAGGACTGCACTTCACTACCTCCCCCCGGCATGGCCATGTGTCCTGCTTAGGCCAACAGAGCATGAGCCGTGGTGCCAGGTTTCATTTCCACTGACAGATTTAAGAGCCAGTATGTGACACTGTTTTCTCTGCCACTGTGATTAGCGACGTTCCATGTGGCTGGGTCCCAGAAAGAGCACAACACAGGGCAGAGTACTCAACAGACCCGTGACAGTCATGAGTGAGCAGGAAGATCAAAGTTCTGTTTTAAATCATGGGTTAGCTAAATCCTGTCTGATCTGGCAGCTGGGTAGGAAGTTCCGCGGCTGCTTCAGTGAGGCGGGTGGAGGTTGAGCTCTTGATGCTTTTAGTTCTCTCTGGGAAAAGAGGGAAATGTGCACTGAAGGTAGAAAAGCAATGGAGGGCAAGGGTGCTGGCTGCTTCCCAGGCACCAGGAGAGTGGCATGAGCCATGCCAGCCTCACTACCATGCACCCCAAGTAGAAGAACCAATCAGCTTCATTTAAGAATGACCTTGGGCCGGCGCTATGGCTCACTAGGCTAATCCTCCGCCTGTGGTGCCGGCACACCAGGTTCTAGTCCTGGTCGGGGCACCAGATTCTGTCCTGGTTGCTCCTCTTCCAGTCCAGCTCTCTGCTATGGCCCGGGAATGCAGTGGAGGATGGCCCAAGTCCTTGGGCCCTGCACCCGCATGGGAGACCAGGCGAAGCACCTAGCTCCTGGCTTCGGATCAACGCGGTGAGCCAGGCGCGGCAGCCATTGGAGGGTGAACCAACGGCAAAGGAAGACCTTTCTCTCTGTCTCTCTCTCTCACTGTCCTCTCTGCCTGTCAAAAAAAACAAAAAAAAAAAAAAAAAAAAAGAACGACCTTGACAAAGCAGTCAAAATTACTTACATTATGAAATCTCAACCCTGATCACCTTTCTTTTTAATATTTGCTGAATGAGGACATCGATGAATGAACAATGAAATTTTTATTGGAACAAAGCAGGTAATAGAAGGACAAGCATAGGACAGCCAAGAGGAATTTGGGACAGGAAACAGCCCTGAAGTACCGACTTGTGTCCCTGCAGGGGCATTCACTGTTTGCAAAGCCAGCATCTTATACCAGAGTGTGGGTTCGAGTCCTGGATGTTCTGTTTCCAGTCCAGCCCCTGCCACCAAGTGGGAGACCCAGATGGAGTTCCTGGCTCCTAAAGCCATCTGGGGGAGTGAACAAGCAGAAGGAGGATCTTCCCCCCACCCTTTATTTCTACATCACTCTGCCTTTCAAATAAGCACATAAATAAATAAATCTTAAGAAGAAAACGGCCCTGAATCAGGCGAGGGTCATCATCCTAGATGCACCAATGTACTCAGCCGAGTGCCAGCAGAGACCAGGTTAACAAGCCTGAAGCCCAAGTAGTAAGTGGCCTCAGGACCAAACAAGGAGTCCAGCTGTTGACACCAAGTCCAAGGTTAACGCTAGGTCAATGCAGAGTTCCCTGGAGCTGCTCACCTCCCTCACAACTGGGCCAGGAGATGTCTGCAGGGCTGCAGAGCAGCCGAACCTGCAAGTTCAAGTGTCTTTTTTTAAAGATTTATTTTATTTATTTAGAAGACAGAGTTATAGAGAGAGGTAGAAATAGAGACAGAGAGATCTTCCATCTGCTGGTTCACTCCCCAAAGGGCCACCAACGGCTGGAGCTGAGCCAATCTGAAGCTAGGAGCCAGAAGCTGCTTCTGGGTCTCCCATGTGGATGCAGGGGCCTAAGCACTTGGGCCATCCTCTGCTGCTTTCCCAGGCACATTAGCAGGGAGCTAGATCGGAAGTGGAGCATCTGAGACTTGAACTAGCGCCCATATGGGATGCCGGTGCTGCACACAGAGGTGAGGAGACTGGGAGGCTCAAGGGCAAGAGTCTGGTCTCTGCCACTCTCAGGCTGTCAGTAACTCCCGAATCATCACCTCGGGTCTGCTCTTCTCTCCCGAGTGACAGATGGGAACAGCCAACTGCCCATTCACTCTTTCTGCCTGGATGTCTCCAAGGCGTTTCTAATGTGCCATGGCCAAAGGCAAACTCAACAGCTCTGCCGGTGCAGTCTTCTTCCAAGTAGTCCTGCTCCCGTCCACGTTCTGCAAGTCAGGAATCTGGGAACCATGTGCGACTCCCCCTCTCCCTCATTCCACCCAGCATGTTAGCAACCTCCTAGGTACCTCCCATCTCTATAGTTCTGTCTACCTCTACCAACACAGCCACTCTCCCAGCTTTCTGTTAGAGTGTCTGCTGTCCACTCTGCCTGGGTCCAACTGCTGTCCCTCTGTGGCCACAGGGATCCTTTCCCAACACCGCTGCCCTTCACATATGCTTGACTTCCTTCAAAAGCTTCCTTTGTTTTCAGGAGAGAGAGAAGCCCTACGAGGCCAGCATGGTTTTGTCCGTACAGTGTTTGTCCCCATGTGTCCTGCTTCTTCTCTCACGCCCCTCTCCCCTTGCTCTCTGCATCCTCCCACTGGCCGCCTGTTCAGTTTTGACCCCCCGGGCCCATGCTTTTCCCTCTACCGCTCCAGCTGCCTCTGAGCCTCTCTTGTTCAGTTCTTCAAAGTCCCAGCATGGTTTATGGCATTGGCTTCCTGTTCCATCTTGGCCCCCAGCTTTTGGAAAGGGCGTCCCTGGGTGTCTCACAGGACTGCCAAGGCTGGGCAGGAGGCCAGGGTGCCCCACCGTGGCCAGCAGAGGGAAGTGGAGCAGAGCTTCCAGCTGGGGAGCCGTGTCCAGCAAAACTGCCGGGAGCCAGATGAGTGCCAGGGCAGTGGCGTGTAACAGCCTGGCATAGCCCCTGTGGCTCTGCCCTGTCATTCCTAAGAGGCAAGTGCTACAAGCAGCTCAGGACCCTCGAGCTAGACGGTTGTAGGAACCTGCTTTTCTCGCGGCCCGGACTGCTGGATGCCTTTCCACCTCTGTTCATTGTCTGAAACCTGCAGCAGCCATTGCTCTCTCCCCCCCTTCCCTACGTGGCTGGAGTCACGTCAGGGAGTCACTGTCATCCACTTCACAAGACTGCCTGGACGGCTTCCCGAGACCACCTCACAGGTCCTCCAGACGGCACAGCAAGGAGCCTCAGGGAAGCTAGGGTTGGAGGAAATGCAAACTCTGCCTTCTGGAAGCAGCGAGGGTGAGATGGAGGAGGCGAGGACCCTGGACGTCCCACTTCCGCTCCGTAGAGCAGCTTACTGTACAGTCAGCTTCTGGAAAGAAGAGTTGAGTAGCTCAAGAGAAGCATGAAAATCGTCAAAGATTTCCATAGTGCAGGTGAGGAAACCACATTTAAATGTCTAAAGACAGCGGAAGGTTTTGCAGGGATGGGCATCAGCCCAGCGGCTAAGACGCCTGAGTCCCATCTTAGCGTGTCCAGCTCCAGCTCCTGACTCCAGTTTCCTGCTAACGTAGACCCTGGGAGGCAGCAGTGAGCACTCAAGGAGTTGGGTTCCTGTCACTCATGCGGGAGATCTGGATCGAGTTCCTGGCTTCCAGTTTTGGCCTCGCTCAGTCCAGGGCATTTTGGGCATTTGGGGCATTTGGGGAATGAACTAGGAGAGATAAGCTGTGTCTTTGTTTTTTTATTTCTTAAAAAAATAAAACTTTTAACAAGTATATTTTGGAGAGTTTCAGTAAGCTGCCCAGCGAGTTACAGAGGTAGTACCCTGAAGCCAGGGGTCAGCAGGACCTGTTCTTGTCCATCCAGCCTCGAGAGAAGTGACGGCACCTTCACCGACAGCTGTGGGAGGCTCTGTCGTTGGGGAAGCATCTTCAAGTTCTTGGTCTTTTTTTTTTTTTTTGGAAAGATTCATTTGTTTATTGAGAACAAATTGTTTATTGTTTTACAGAGAGACAGGGAGAGGCACGCTTGCACGTGCACACACACACACACACACACGATCTTCCACGCACTGATTTACTCCCTGGATGGCTACAACAGCCAGGCCAAACCTAGGAGCCAGGAGCTTCACCCAGGTCTCCATGTGAGTGGCAGGGGCCCAAGTACTTGGGCCATCTTCCATTGTTTTTCCCAGGCCATTAGCGGGGAGCTGGATCAGAAAGTAGAGGGGTCAAGACACAAACCAGCATCCATATAGGATACCAGCATTGCCAACAGTGGCTTAACCTGCTTTGCCAAAAGGCTGGCCCCTCTTGGTCCCTTTTGATCCATGCCTAGAGTAAGAGGAGGATATTATTATCCCTCTCTCCACTTTGAATAAGAGGAGGCTGGTGCTGACAACCTGTTGTCAAAACACAGACCCAAGGGCTGGCACTATGGCTCAGTGGGTTAAACTGCTGCCTGCAGCGCCAGCATCACACACTGGTGTTAGTTCAAGTCTCGGCTGCTCCACTTCTAACCCATCTCCCTACTAAGGCACCTGGGGAAGCAGTGGCAGATGGCTCAAGTGCTTGGGCCCTGTCACACATGTGGGAGACCTGGAAGAAGCTCCTGGCTTCAGCCTGGCTCAGCCCCATTCGATGTGGCCATTTAGGGAGTAAACCAGCAGATGGAAGATATCTTTTCTTTCTTTCTCTGTTTCTCCCTTTCTCTCTGTAAATCTGCCTTTCAAATAATAAATATTTTTTAAAAAAGAAATTAGGGGCCAGTACTGTGGGGTAGCAGGTAAAGCCATTGCCTGCAGTGTTGGCATCCCATACAGGCAATGGTTTGGGTCTTGGCTGCTCCACTTCTGATCCAGCTTTCTGCTGTGGCCTGGGAAAGCAGTGGAAGATGGCCCAAGTGCTTTGGCCCCTGCACCCACGTGGGAGACCTGGAAGAAGCTCCTAGCTTCTGGCTTCAGATCAGCCTGGCTCCAGCTGTTGTGGCCATTTGAGGAATGAGCCAGCAGATGGAAGACCTCTCTCTCCCTCTTTCCGACTCTGCCTCTCTGTAACTCTGCTTTTCAAATAAATATTAAACAGATCTATTTAAAAAAAAAAAGAAATTTAAAAACAGATCTAATCCAGGAGAACTGAACTTAGGTGTTCAACAAATACATGTACATGCACACTCACACCAATCCTACTGATAACAGAAAGGCAAAAGGTGGCAACAACCCAAAAACCCCCAATACGTGAATGGGTACACACACGACGGACTCCTGTCCCACCGTTAAAAAGAAACGAGATTCTGATACCGGCTACAACGTGGATGAATCTCAAAGTGAGAAAAGCCAGATTACATGTGCTGGGATTCTGTTTCTATGAAATATCCAGACCAGGTGAATCCACAGAGACAGAACACAGATTGGTTGTTGTCAGGGGCTGGGAGCAGGAAGGAAGTGGGGAGAAACTGCTTCATGGCTATATGGTTTTCTTTGGGGAGATAAAAATGTACTGGGACTAGATACCAGTGAATATACTCAATGTCACTGCGTTGTCACTTTAAAATGATCCATGGGATGTGAACCTCATCTCAGTAAAAGAAAATAAACAAAATCCCAGCTCCTTCCCAACGTTACAGAATTGCACAGAAGCTGTTGGCATCGCTGTGGGCATTCCTCGGGGAAGCCGGCACCTGGGGACAGTGTCTACAAAGGCAGATTTGGTTTCCGGGTCTACTTACGGTAAACTGTGGCCCTGTGGTAAAAGGGTCAGGAAACGGGTTCACGGGGTCAGCCGGGAATGCTTTTATCTTCAAAAAAGAGAAAGACAAGGAGGTCACTTTATGTTGGAAATCTCTGGCAGTGCACCTTTAAAACTAAGCGCAAGGACCGAGGCGAACCCTTCAGAGGCTCTGTCACTTGTGTAAAGACACACACAGAGGGTCCCCGTGCAGCCAGAGGGCTGGGGTCAGTGGGGCACCCCATCATTGGGTCGGTTGGGCCTCGCAGGCGTGCTGGGTGCTAGGTCTAACCCACAAAAGACAGCACCTTGACTCAGGGTGGTTATCGAGGGCAGCTAGAGCTGCCTGGGTGGCTTCTGATGGCTTTGTCACACTGGTGAGGGGTGGCTGAGTGGCTGTTGAGAGGTCACAGCCCAGGACCCAGTCTATCAAGTGGCACAGACCCAGGAAGCTGGACAAGTTAAACCAGACAGTGTTCCCTGTACAATCACCGTAGTCACTGGACTCTGTGTACATTTGGTCAATAGATGGGGCCTCTCGGGGTACCCACAGAAGCAGCGGAGATCCTGCCTCAGGGTCTTTGGGAGCAGGAAGCTGAAAAGTGCCCAGCACAGAGCTGATCTGAAGGAGGCTGGAGTCCCCAGCCTGAGCAAACAGTGACAACCACGAAGCCCCTTGGCTCTCACTTGTTTAACTTCGGTCATGCTGTCTTTGGCCCCCTAGAGAGCTTGGGGGCATGAGAGGGCATATTCTTCAAACAAAGATGCCAGGAGGCCCCAGGTCAGGGCACCTGACAACCCTGGCACCAGCTCTGTCTGCAGCCCCTGGGCACAGAGACTGCCAGCACAGCCACAGGTGAACGCACACTGTGCCACCGCTGGCAGAGGGCTGAGACCAACACACGGGGGCCACCCCTCCCCAAGGGCAGCAGCCTTCGTGTCTCGCCAGGACTCTGCATCTCTTTGGTACCTTTGAGTTCTGTGATGGGAGGAGAAGGTAGGGCTGAGCAAGACCATGTGGACATATTTCCCAAGGTTTTCTGAATGGCCATTGTGGGGATGACAACGTCTCTGCAATGGGCTCCAAGATGTCCAGCTCAACCCTGCTCCTCTCTCTCCTAATCTCTCTGGTCTCTCCAGACAGCTCAGAATTCCCAGCAAGGGCCCCAGGCTGCTTTCAGACTCAGGAGGGAGAAGGACTCTCAGGGTGATGTCTTGTCATCCTTTCTTCTCCCATCGCCTAACAGGGCAACGTGGTTCGCTGAGACCCCAGTTTCACAGTGGGGAGTAACCTATCGCTAGGACCCTGAGACCCCATGGTGGAGATGACAGTGATTTATGACTGCTGTCGAAGAAATGAGAATGTAAGCGACTTCACACAACTGTTTCACACCTTCTGTAATGAAGAACCATCTCCCCTAGCAGTTATGCTCTGCTTTGCCTAAGCTGTGACACAGCACACTCCCTGTCTTCTGATAGAACTGTCAGTCAGTGCTGCCACATTACGGAGGGTGCAAAAACCAAACGCACATCATGGAGGCCAGCAGGGACGAGTCCCCGAAAATAACATCCCTGATGTAAACACTTAGATGTGTTCCCTTGAATAGTGACACTCGGGAAGCAAAGTGCATATCCCGCAGGAAAGAATCTGTTGGGTCAGTGATGGATCAGTCACTGGATGGGGTAGAGACAGTCATAAAGGATGGGGTAATGAGAACCAGATAGAACAACACAGCACTGAGTGAAAAGGAAAAACAGGAAATGATAGGGCACTCTGATTTAACTGCAAAATTATGAATGAATATGAATAAATACAAGGAAACAAACAAAAATGAAAACAAATCATGCAAGGTTGGGATTATGGGTGATTCACATTTTTAGGTGACAGACCCATTGCATCATCTTGATACATAGCAGGAGAAGACAAGTTGACTCTTCTTCATTTTCAACAGAAATGATACTTAAGAGTCCATCAGGTGAGTACCAGAATATATATGTGTATTTATTTCTGAGAAAAGCATCTATGTTTATCCAAATTCTAGGAAAACAAACTCTTCCTGGTGCTTGAGACTTAGAGCCAAAGTGTGAGGGGGGCCAGCTGGACTCCAACTCTGCATCCATCCTGGAGCGAGAGCACCTGTCACCCGGGAGCTTCCAATGGCCTGGTGCTCCTGCACACCTGCCTGACTTCTGAATCACGGGGTGAGTGCTGGGGGCTCCTGCCCACCTCATCTGTCCTGGCCAGGCCCCTCTCCCTGCCAGGTACCTACCAGCCTCGTTTTGATTGGAGGGTACATGCAAACTCCAGTGGTCTCTTCCTTCATGGGGAGAGAGAGTGGAGGAGAACAGCGAGAGTGGGCACAGTGAGGGTTGCTGGCGGGCTCCGCCTGCTCACGAGGGGAGGAAAGAAGGGGAGGAGGAGGAGGAGAGAAGGGAGGGAAAGGAGAGAAAGACAGCACAGTGCAAGACAGCTCTGGCAGTGCCAGACTCTTCTCCAGCCGGCCTCACCCGCAGCCTCCAGCCAACTAGCTTCTCCTCCCACCCTCCGCCCGCCTCTCTCAGCCTCCTCTCTGGCCCTCCTCTGTCTCCTCAGCTACCTGAGCAGATCAACACACCAAATCCCCATGCCCAGGACCGACGGGGAGAGGCCGTCTCCTGTGCCAGCTGCACAGGCCTGGGAGTGGCTTCCTGGCGAGCTGCTAGGGTCCTGAAGCATGGCCCAGGCCAAGCCAGAAGGGTAGCCTTGGTGAGTCAGTGATGTCAGCCATGGGTGCAACAACACAGAGAGGCCCCACGCTCGAGAGCACTTGCTTTCCACGCCCAGCACCCACCCGTACTCTGCCAGAGATGAGCACCCACTGTCGTGGGCAGGCAAGTGGACAGCCAGCAGGAGCTGTTGGGAAACAGACACACCAGGGGAGGGGTGTGGAGTCTTAGGGTCTCATCTGTCAGGGTTCCGGGTTCCCCATGTGAAGCAGACAGACCCAGCATCCAGCATCTCAGACGGGCACTGGGGGCGCCTTGATGCTCAGCTGTGTGATACCAAGCATGGTGAGAACAGTGCCACATCACTTGGGATGACACTTCCCACTGCAGCCCCGAGGAGTGCCAGGATGAGCACGGTGAACAGGGACCGTTTGATGCAAGGACGGGGGCCGGCTGTCTGGGCTTCCGGAAGGCACCATTTGCCCCAGAGAATACACACATCTTTGCGTTTAAGAGAGTTTCCTTCAACAGTTGGCATCATCATCTTTCTGGGAAGCGTGAGACGCAGCCTCTGGCCAAGCTTCATTGAAAAATGATCAAGAAAATTGCAGGCTTCTTTGGCCTCTCCAAATTGATCTGACTCTATCCTCTTGACAATTGCACAGTCCTGGACGATTTCCAAAGGGCTTTTACCACCGTCATCTCACAGTGGTGTTTACTACAGCCTTGTGTTACCACTCAGATTGGGGCTGGCGGGGGGTGGGTGGGTGCAGAAATTATTTTTGCAGAATCTGCCTCTGGGGATGTAGCTCCTCTGACTGTTTCTAAACCCACTGTCGGGACACAAGGGAATCTATGGGTCCCCTGGATTTAAGCTTCACCAGCCCACTTAGAAAGCACCCATTGGATCCCCCAGGATTGCTTCCTGGAAGTACCCCAGTGTGTCAATGCTCCCGCCAGAATCAACTACACAGCCAGCCCAGGCCACTGGGCCTTTGCCCCTGCTGCTTAAGAGCAGGCACTCAATGTGTGTGTGCACAGATAACAAAAGCTGGAATAAATGACCAAGGAACACGGCCATGCTGCCTAGAGGGCTCTGTGTGGAGAGATCCCCAGTGTCTGAACTGAAGGTTGTAATGAATGACTTCAGGCTCTGCCTAGCACTGGAGTTTTATGGTAAATGTTGCTCTATGACACAAGCATTTCCGACCTTCCTGAATATGCAACTGAGTGAACTGGAACAGAAGAACATCCTCGGGGCTCCCACAGTCCCAACTCCCAGCGAACAAGAAGGAAATAAGACAACACTTCTAAGGGAGTGCTATTCTGAAATGCATTTTCTTTCTTCTCCTGTTATTTCCTTTCCTCCTTGGGCCTTTCTCACATTCAGGCAGTCATGTTCTTCCATAGATACTTGGCTTTTCAGTTTTAAAAATGGACTAGTGGGGGGAACAGAGAGATTTGTGGCATGGATAGGTGACACAGGTAAATTGCCATAGGTGAATGACGATGAAAACGTGTAGGGCTTCTTTACCATCCAGGTAAGAAAAGAGATAGCCCATTTGAGGATGGGGAGAAAAGTCAGAGGCGTAGGGAGGAGGGGCAGACATTAAAGAGTACTGAGCCAATGGGTCCTGTGCCCCTTCTCCATGGGCTGAGGCTGGGAACAGGGGTTAAAGAGCTGTAAGTGGCCCCTGCCTCCCACCCAGGCAAGACCCAAGCAGGAAGGCATCCAGCAGGTAAAGGTGCACAGACGTCAGGGCACAGCGATTTCCACCCATCTAAAAGGACCATGAAAGGAACCAGAGTGTGCCAGATGCACCTGCACACGGCTGACATCTCGGACTACATAGCCTTCTCTCCATCTCCCTGCATCCTGGGGCCACAGATGACAGAGGGGCGCTCTGATTTGACTGGAGACTAAGCATTAGTCATCCTGGTACAATGAGGTTCAAATAAAAAAACCAAATAACTCAGCCAGATGGGGACCCACTTCCTCTGACACCCAACCCAGAGCCTGTTCCTGTGTCCTGCCAGGCTTTTGTCGGCCAGGCCGATGCCCTTCCTGACACCAGAACTCTTGACCCACATGCCATGGCCCAGCAGGGACTTGGGTTCTGATTGGCTCAGCTTTACAGTTGGGTGAGTAGATCACAAAGTATGGAGATCAGAGAAAGACAGGCCCCAAAGAGAAAAGTCAAGACCAGAGAAGGCATGAGTGCCTAGGGTGTGTGCTGCCTGGGAAGGGGGGCTGCCTTGGAAGACTTAGAGTTCTGGGGCATGATTCTGCCTTCTGCAAGGTCAGCATTATAACGCCCAACTGTACCCTCCATCCAACTGCCCTCACTCTGCCAGCCCAAGACTCCCATGTGTGTGCTCACTCACACCTCAAAACTGAACTCCAAATGGGGAGCGGGCACTGTCCTGACCCCTCTGCTTTCTTCCCTTCTCACCACATGCTCCCCCTCTTCCATCCCAGAAAGAAACTCCGATCTGATGATGAACTCTGTGATGTGTAACCTGGGAGTGGGCAGTCACCAAGCTGCAAAGGCTCTGAGGCTTACAACTGCCCAACTGAGCTACGCGAGACAAGAGCTGGGGGTCGGAGAAGAGAGGGTTTGGGGGAAAGGAGGGAACACGAGCTGAAGAGTGAGCTACAAAGAGTGTCTCTGCGGAGAATTTGAGATTGGAAGTCCTTGGAGCCTTGAAGGATGCAAGAGAATGAAGGAGACAAAAAGAGAAAACCACGGCACCAGAGATAGGGTCACAAGGGTCCCACATGCTCTGATGGTGTCGTGCTGAACACCACCAAGGGAGGCAAGGACATCTGTTCCCAGTCCTCTTTCTCCAGCGCCCTGTCTGGTGCCGGCCCAAGGAACCAAGGCAGTGAGGGTGGCCTTAGGGGTCTCAGCCTGCAGGAGGGAGGGGGCCAGGGACAAGCTGAGGCCTGGGGAAGACGACTGCACAGGAGTCACACGCAGGTAGGAGGCCAACAGCCTGTGTGATGAGCGTCACCTGAGCAGCCTGTCACTCTTGCCTGTGAAGCGCTGCTCCTTCTGAAAGGCAGTGGGAAGACCCAGAGACAGCGGCCAGCGGCTAAGGGCACAGAGCGTGTGGCAAAGGAGCCATGTGTCAAGCCCAGGTTTCATGGATCCAGACACCTGAGCACCTCCCATCCTTAACATCGCTCTCTGCTCATCCGAGATGGTCCCAGAGCTGCCCCTCAGCCTGGGCTCAGGCCAGGGGATCAGGCAAGCTTCCTAGGCAGGGGACTGGCTCGTGAAGAAAGAGAGAAACACATCTCAGCTTGGATCCGCCACTGGAAAAGGTGGAGGGACAGCAGCTGAGGGCTTGGGTTCTAATCATGGCTCTGACGCACACTTGTTGTTTGATCTGGGACAAATGCCTGGCCCAATGGGGGACTTGGTTTCCCCATCTGTATGTGAAGGACTGGATGAGATGGTCCCAAGATGCCACTGCTGCTCACAGGTGGGTGCAGGTAGTTGAGGAAGTCACAAGTCAGGCACAGGAGCTGCCCCTGCTTGCTTGGCTCCAGCTCCTTCCTGCAGTGGGGAAGAGGCCCCTCTACAGCCCTCGCCCACCACGTCCAGGACACTGGGCTTCAGAGGCAGGCCAAGTAACTGCTGCCAGCAGGTTTCCCAGCCTTCAGAGGCAGGCCAAGTAACTGCTGCCAGCAGGTTCCCCAGCCCCAGGCACTGACTCCACTCCCTCCCTGCTGTCCCTATGAGGTGATGCTTATGCTCCTGTAATGCTGAGAGGAGGAGACAGAGGGAGGGGACCAGACACAGAGAGAGAAACAGATGGCTTGAGTCCCCTTTCTCTCTAGGACCTTTTGCATTCAGACACAGGATTTGGGAGGAGTCCGAGCCAGTGGTGCCAAGGAAAGCTGAGAGTGCAATGAGCTCTTGCTAAAACACCAGACGTCCAGGAGGCCTTCTCCCCAGAGCCTGGGCTGAGCCTCCAGACACAGGGTGCTGAGTTCTGGGAACACAGATTCACTGTGAACCGCAGCTGTCAAATGGGCAGCTGTGCCTGTACCTGAGCCATCCCGTCCCTGGGCAGTGCAGCTCCGTGGGCCCTGCTTCAGAGTTAAGTGAGGCTGTCCCGGGAGAGGCCTGAGCCTCTGCCTGCTGGAGCAGTGTAAGCAGAGACTGGCCTGTTACGTGGTGGGCATCTGCACCTGGCCTCAGGGACAAGTGTGTCCCTGCCATATGCTGCTTCCTTGCTAGCCTCCGTCTGTCACCTTCAAAGAAAAGACCATTTGAGGTGAAAAGTCATGGAATCTACAAACTGGGTTGGAGCCCCGTAGTCCCTAAAGGAATCCCCTCACATCTGTAAAAGCCACAATTTTGTTTTTTCTTTTTGCTGTGCTTTCTACACGAAACACCTTGGTCCACTTTCTTGACCTGGTAAACTCCTTTTCATACTTTAAAACCCTTGCTCCAAGAACCTTCCTTTTCACAGTGCCCCCAGACTGGGGTTGACACTGGGTCCCACAGCAGTAGCAATTCATGTAGTTTCTCATGTCATCCATTGCAACATAGACAGTGCCTTCAAAAAGTTTGTGGAAAATGCTTGGTATGAAATAAAAACTATTCATGGGTTTCAATTTTTTTTGTGTCCCAAAATACATGGATTTTTAAACTCCATTTTCCCATAAACTTCTGGAAGTGCCCCTATACTGCAGCAGCCTGGCAGCTACCCATGCGCCTAATTCAGGGAGCGAGGTTCCCCACTGGCTTCTGCTCCTGCTGGGCTTGCCATCTGCAGACCGGGTCCTCAGAGCCTAGCTTTCCTCCAGGAGCCTGCACAGGCACTCGGGCTGCATCCTAGGGGTTCTCAGGTCCCTTGGGCGGATGCTGCCCTCAGGCCAGACTAGATGTTCACAGATCGCTGCTCAGGCTTCCTTCTCCCACACAAGGCCTTCCTGGGATTAACTGATGGCTGCACTTAGCACAATGGGATGCACAGAGCACTGGCGGAGGAGCCAGGACACCTGGGCTCGAGCTCTAGCTCAGTGCCTGTGCAATCAGCCCGCTCTGGGGCTCAGTCCCCATCTGTGCAAAGGTGGTGATAACACGATGCTGAAAGGCCCAGTGTTTCTGGGTCTATCCTATTTAAAGGGCAGGGAAGAAGGGTCCTTCCATCTGTAAGAGTCTTGGCAATCTGTCCAACCAAAGGGCCATGAAGAACCCTGCTCCATTCACTCCAACACAGGAAGGGTGTGACTTTCAAAGTTCCCAGAGCAGGGTCACTCTGATTGCTCTCAGCTGTGTTTTCAAAGGTGGAAGCTCTGAGATTGCACCAATTTCTGGACGACTCAATGACTTCCCTGTGTCGGTTGCCTGGGAGCAGGGATAAGTCCCAAAGCCTGGGCGGCACTTTGACCCATGTGTTATCTCTAGAAGGTCTTCCAGAACTCCTTCGCATCCATCACACGCCCCTTCTGGCAGGTGGACCCCACAGGGGTCCCCTTCTGGCCTCTCCCAGCATCTTCTACGTAGCTCTCCCAGGGTTCTTGGCCATTTATCAAACCGACTTCCTCTCTGGCCTCCAGCTGCCTTCTGTGCCCCAGAGCCTAGTGCAGGGCAGGCACACAGTAAACTCTTGAAAATAGTTCTAATTTGGCTCAGAGTTGGATTCATAGCCCAGAGTAGTTGGACATGATAATGCTCAGGTATACTCAGGTATTAGGTTTAGCCAGCTAAAGATCTAACCAAGTTTGCCTGTATCTAATAGTATTAATACTACCTTGTACAAATTTGTAGTGCTTTCTTTTCTCAATCTCTCCATCTCCTCTCTTCTCCCCTCTCTCCCTCTGACCCTCTCTCTGTCTCTCATGATGCTAATACACACTCCTGGGAGACAGATGGGGCAGACAATGGCAGCCTTGTTTTGTAGAAGATGGGGTGGGGTGGTGGCTCTTCAATGCTAAGGATCTTAAAAAGGGAGGCAGAGAGTGCAGCCAGGTTCGTGTGACTCCTGGTTCAGTGCTCAGTCCTCTACAAGGGGGGCCCGCAAGCAGCGATGGATGACGGTGGGGATGGTAGGAGGCACGAGTGGCCTGGAAGCTGAGATGTGGCCCCGAACCAGCGCTTTAGATGGGACAGATGGTTGGAAGCGACAGCAAGAGATGCCCCATGGGCAGGCATGCAGGGCCCAGGCCAGGAAGCCGAGAAGCTGAGCCCCACGCACAGAGGAGACCTGAGCCACCTAAGGAGCAGCAGACAGGCGGCGTCTGGGCCTCTGTGAGCCCTCCCTCCCCTCCAGGGACCCACGGTGCCTGAACCTTCCAGAAAAGCAGAACCCCGAGCCTCCAGGAAAAGAGGAAGAGCCTTCCCAGCCGCAGCGCCGCCCACCTCTGTCCATCCATCCCACTGCCAAGATGTTGCTATGGTCTGGGGATTTTTCTGGCTTTAGCAAAATAGGAAGTTTACCAGAGGAGTGGCTTCTGTGAAATCCATCAGAAGGTCACCTGGCTCCAAGGTAAAGGCACCGCCTCGGTCAGAGGGGCTCTAGGAAGGCAGACAAGACATCCCCAGTTAGTGGCAGCTCTGGATGGATGACAGAATTTACCAGAAGATGGATGGGTGCCCCATACTTCTCTACCCCATTTGTAACACTGAGCCCTCTCCCCGCACCCTCCCCCACTTCCTCAGCACTATACAACATGTTGAGGGTGTGGGTGTTTGGCCTAGCAGATAGGAGCCGGTATCCCACATCAGAGTGCATGGGTTCTTTTGCCAGCTCCGGCTCCTGACTCCAGATTCCTGCTCATGCAGAGTCTGGGAAGCTGCAGATCCAGCCCTGGCCATTGCGGGCATTTGGGGAGACAATCAGAGATGGAACTCAATCTCTCTCCTGCCCCTCCCTGCCTCTCAAATAATATTTTAAAAAATCAAATGAACAAAACACAGAATGTTGATTCTGAAACTCAGTTTTTTTCTAAAACATGCATTACGTACAAGCAGATCATGGGGTGAGGAGTCATCCTTTTAAATTATTTATTTATTCATTCATTCATTCAAGAGACACACAGAGAGAGCTTTCATGCCCTGGTTCAACTCCTTTAGACACTTCTAGAAGCTTGGAACTCAAGGCAGGTACGGGCAGCAGAAACTCAATTACCTCCTGTGCTAGCAGGAAGCTGGAGTCAGGAGGGGAACTGAACCCAGATACCCCAACGTGGGGCACCAGCATCTTAACTACTTGGCCAGACTCTGCTCCTGGACCGTCTTCTTTTTTAAAAGCTACAAACAACGCCTCTCAAGTGTTTTGAGTGTTCTTTAGTCTCCGGGCAAAAACACTTTAAGGAGCCTTTTGAATATAAAAGGAGAAAGCAAAGACTTGTACCTGAGCCGGAGGCTTAGCTGGCCTTCAGGGGCTAAAGGATCGGCAGGACAATGGGGAAGATCACGGGGGGGGGGGGGGGGGGGGCAGGGTACCTCTGCACATCGCATTCCTGGTTCTGGAAAACGTTGTGTTCTCCTGCTCTGAGCTCCTAACTGCACCTGTGGCCTTCAGGCCTTTGAGGGAGAAAAACAGCTCCATCACCAGAGCCCTAAGGAGAGAGACGGCCAGCAGAGGGAGCTCTGTGGCCTCTGGTCAGAGACTGCTTCCCCTCTCCCCAGCTTCCGTGCTCTGAATTTTTCAGCCTGTTTGGACCTCAGTGGCGGGAGAGAGGACAGGAGCCTGTGTGCACACACGGGACACGGCTGGCCAGGGGACTGTCCACAGCAGGGAGGAACCTGACTTGAGGTGGCCAGAGGTGATCCACAGAGAAGCAGAGCAGTCTAGGGCAGTCACCGAATGAGAGTCCAGCCAAGCTTCCCCTGGGAGGAACACGGAGGAATTCCTGGAGACACTGGGGAAGGGACCAATGCAAGACCACCTTTGGTCATGTGAGAGGGGGGCCTGCATCCCTGCCACGTAGGTCTTGGCAGGAACCATGATCCTTGAAGCTGGGGCACCAAGTCTGCATAGGCCCTCAAGCCCCCACTGCACCTGATGCCAGGTAGCAGATCTTATCCCCGTTTTTAGGAGAAGGAAACTGAGGCTTAGAGAAACCAAAGACATTGGAAATGACTGCACCTATCAAGCCGTCTCAAGGCTTGTGAACAGAGGGGCTGAGGACAAGTTCGAACTCTGCTCTTGCTTTCAGGGCCCCGCCCCTGGCACACAGCTTTGCCCATGTGGCTCTGTGGCCCCAGGCCACCTCTGCCTCAGCATTCACTTGGTGAACAAGAGGTTCGACCATATTTGGACCAATTGCTGAAGGGTGGCCACGGCTAGAGATCACTCATAAAGAACCAACAGAAGTGTCTTGTGCAAGGCCCTCGTCACTGTCCGTTCACATCTCGGGCAATTTTGGCAAACAGAATGGTACTTCCCATTCTGAAAGCGTTAACACAGCTTATCCACTAGGTGGACTGTTTGCTCCTCCAAATTGTTCGTTACCGTACTTCTCACTTTTGATCTTCATGGTGGAGTACAGAGCCCGGGAAGGGCACGTATTCTGAGTCAAAACTCCTTCCAAGATCACTTACACTGCTCGGACGGGGCATATGGATTCATATTCTCCTGCCCCTCCTGCACGGCTGGCTTCAATTCTGGGGACAGGTTCTATGAAACCTGTCATGGGGGTCGCTGTTGCTCCTTAGGAGCACACGCACCTGCCAATGTGGAGTTGACACGCGCACACACAGCAACACGCTCACTCATGGACACTGAATGCCCAGCTGGTGTGGCCATACCTCAGGACTCCCCCATACCTTGGCCCCTGGGGACAGCGGGCCCTTGCCTTCGGACTTCGGAGGAGAGCTGACTTTCTGGACCTTGGGGGACGCCAGCGGCACAGAGACTTGGGTGGCAGCCGACGAGCTGTTCACGGCAGTAGCTGGGGTGGTTCCCACAGCCTCGGCCAGGTCTGGAGGGAGGTCGTCTTCATCACTGCGGTTACTAAAAGCACATGAAGCTCTGCTCATTACAATAATACACAGGCTGTGAGGCGTGCACGCAGGGAGGGAGGGCTGCGGAGGCTGGCGGGAGGGGCGGAGACTCCCGACAGATGATGTCCGCCAGATGTCTGGCATTCTGGCCAAAGCACACTCGGACTGCTGCCACTTGCCAGGGTTCCTTTTTAGCAAATTGTGATAAAATATACACAACATGACACTTATGGTTTTAACTATGTTAAGTGTTAATTTAATTCAATGCCATTCAGTGGCATTAAATGCATTCACAATGTCACATCACCATCACCATGATCTAACCCCAAAACTTGTCCATAGATTCCAATAGAAACTCTGTATTATTACTGAAAAGTAACTGCCTATGACACCCTCCCCACAGCCTCTGCTAACATCTATTCTACTTTCTGTTCTCAACGATTGAGCCTATTCCAAGTATCCCACATAAGCAGAATCATATAACACGGGCCCTTCTGCGTTGGGTTTCTTGCATTTGCCATAGTGTTTCCAAAGCACAGATCAAAAATGTATTCCTCTTATGGGAAAAACACTCCACTGTATGGGTATATCATGTTTTGCTTATCCATTCATTTGTTATGGATACCAGGTTGTTTCTGTTTTGGATAGGGTGAATAAGGCTGCTTTGAACATGAATGTACAAATATCTGTTTCACTCTCTGCCTTCAAATCTTTAGGACTGGAATTCCACCTAGGAGTGGGAGGCTGCGTCCTAGGTACTTCCAGGCTTCAACTTTCTGAGGAAACACCAAACCAACAGGCCTTATTCTGTATTTCGTTAAGATGTGGCCTATTTAAAAATTTCTTTATTTATTTAGAGGCAGATAGAGAGAGACAGAGACAGACAGAGAGATGGAGAGAAAGAGACTGCTTTCAAATGCTGGTTCACTTCCCCAAATGCTCACAACAGCTGGGGCTGGACCAGGACAAAGCCAGGAGCCAGGAACTCAGTCCAGGTCTCCCATGTGTGTGGCAGGAACCCAGTCACTTGAGCCATCATTGCTGCCTCCCAGGGTCTGCAATAGCAGGAAGCTGGTTTCAGGAACCAGAGCTGGGTACTGAACCCAAGTACTCCAATGCGGGACACTAGACATCTTCACTGGCATTATAACCACTAGGCTAAACACCTGCCCCAGAGATCTCACTTTGAATAGAATCCCATAGATGGGTATTACAGACTCATAGGAACTCACTACTCTGAATGAAGGGTGTATGGCCCCTTTTGTCATCTAACAGGTTACAATCTAACAGATGCAACTGTTTGTTTGTTTGTTTATTGGTGTGAAAAACCTTTGGTATGGTCACAAGGGAAGAATTGGACAAATCTGTTTTGGAGCCAAGTATCTCTGGTCTCAGAATCTGTCTGATGGAATCAGGTCACCCAGGCCAAAAGGGACACCAGACAGGAAGTCACCATCAGGAGTTAAAGTCTGATCTGCCCCCCTGGGCTTCCCTCTAGGGCTTGGATTTGTGGGGAGGCTTTGAGCTCCCACGTGTTGTGTCAAGGCTGGAATCCCCTCTGACCTGGTCATCCTGCCACAGCTCTGAAGCAGTGCCACTGAGACCTCGATCTCAGTACAGTTACTTCTCAGATGGAGATTAAGATAGGTCTCCTGTTCCCCCATGTCCACAGGATCACTGCCTATGCAACCCAGCGTTCACTCGGCAGGCCTGGGGGGTTCTCACCCTGCACATTCCAAAGGAACCACAGGTACGGGTGAGCTCCTGGGAGATAACCTCTGGGACAGTGGAATCTCCTGTCTGGCAGTAGTGTCTTTTATACCCAACACCTGGGGCCAGGCCAGGGAGCTCATGCTGTCCAGGTGACTGATGGAGAAATGCCTGTTTTTGTGTACCTGGGGCTGTGGGCCACACTGTATCAGCTGGACCTCTGTGGGGATGATAAGGTCAGCTAAGGATGGTCATGTGGGTGCCCCATGCCTATGTGACTGACTCCCAATAAAAACTCCGGGTGCTGAAGTTTTTATTCCTCCAGTGAGCTTCCCTGGTTGATAACGCACTGTGTATGTTGTTGGGAGAATGAATCATTGTCCACATGACTCCGGGGGAGAGCAATTGCAGCTCCTGTCTGGTTTTCCTGGGACTCCACCCTATGTGCCCTCTTCCTTCTCTATTAATCCATATCCTTTAGCTGCAATAGATGCTGAGTATGCCTGAGTTCTGTGAGTCCTTCCAGAGAACTTTTACCCTTGAAGGTGGCCTTGGGGACGCCTGACCCATGGCCCCTACTGGTCTCCCTGTAGAACTTTTGAAGCCACCCTGACACAGGGTTGTGTTTTAAAAATGACAGCTGAGTACAAGAGTGACCACCAGTTGGCCCAAGGTGGCCTGGGCAAGGTCCCTAATGGGAGGCCCCATAGCAGTGGGTCTCCTGGGAAATATGTGGCCACAGGACACAGCTGCAGCATGGGTGGCCCTGATGAAGGAAGACCCTGAGAGATTTTATTGCATTCTGTGTATCAAGACGTCTCAGGAGGAGGATTTAGGATTCATTACCCCAAAAAAGGGGGAAAGGTGAGGTTTGAGCAACTACATGGAAAAATGAGCAAGGCACCACCCATCTGGATTCAGCAGCTGAAGCAGGTCCGATCAGCTCCACCTGCATTTGCCTGTTTAATTTTCACAACAAGCCTGCATTATGATCGCCATTTTCCAGAGAATCATATGTGCCACTCAGTGGCCGGTTGTGAAATGAATTCCTCAAGAAGTTACATTGTTTTACCTCACTGAAAAAGACTGATCACATAACTAGTTAAGTGGAGGGGTGTGGAGCCCTTTTTTACCCTCATTAAAAAAATATGGTCACCTTAAAAGCATAGCTGTGGTTTATTTTTAAATCGAAGACCAGGAAGTCAACTTAATATTGTCTAAAATTGAAAATGACTTTGGTTTTTGTAATCTTGGATCTTAACTTAGATCTTAGGACAAGGAAATCTGTCTTGAAAGTCTGCAAGTCTTCCAATTTTGCCTGTGTTTTTACACAGCAAAATTTTACTAAGTACTTTAAAAAAAACCATTTACTTATTTATTTGAAAGTTAGAGTGACAGAGATCTTTCATCTGCTGGTCCACCTCCTAAATGGCCTCAGTAACCAGGTCTGGGCCAGGCCAAAGCCAGGAGCCAAGAACTTCATCCTGGTCTCCTACATGGGTAGCAGGGGCCCAAGTAAAAGGGTCACCTTCTGTTGCCTTCCCAGATGCAGATGCACTAGCAGGAAGCTAATAGCTGGGACTCAAACCCATACCCCAGTCTGGGAGGCTGACATCACAAGCAGCAGCTTAACCTACTGTGCTACGATGCCAGCTCCTTAGTAAATAAAATTTACCTATAGAATGACCTTTGCTTTGAAGTTATTTCTTTCTGTCTTAACAATCAACATGTTATCTTTGATAGCATGAGTCTGGGAAATTGGTGACTTTTCAAATTTGGATTTTTCTGAATTGTCTGGGGAATTTTTAAACACTGTTATATTCTGTTTATCCTGAAGTTGTGTTTCTGGGGAAAATACAGCAGTGTATCATTCCCTAGACGTGCTATTTGGCTTCAGTATAATACGACACTTTCACCTGCCTCAAACTCTGAGCAGAGTTCCTTGACTTCTTTCTCTCTGCACACAGAGGTCACCACTCTCCTCCCTGCCCCACTTCCAGGAAAGAACACAGCCAAGGCTTTTGTGGATAACCTTCAAAGCAGTGGTTTGAAAACCTGTTTAGAGCACCTGGATGTTTTGCTACTCTTAGTGGAGTCACTACTACCATCTGAGTACGCTTAATTCTGGCCTAGGAATTGGGAATAACATAACAGCCCAAAGGGCCATGCGTGCACACACACCTGATCATTCAGAAAATGCTTCTGGAAAACCAGAAATCAGAGTCTCCCCAGCCGCTCATTCCTTGAGCGTGTGTTTAACGACTTCCATGGCATATATGCACAAGAGATGAACACAGGAATGACAACCAGGGTCAAGGATCCAAGAACTACTTCTGGGACAGAAACTGCACACGGGGAAGACCTCACCCGTTAGTTTTGCTAATTTCTACTAATGGGGAAATGCTGCCATCCTTTGATTTTCCAAGGAGAATATTTTGAGGCAGCCTAAGACACATGCGTGTGAAATTCGAGGTTTGAGAAAGGTTCCTTCAGAGAGCCAATTTGCTGAGTGAGCAAAATCTTCCAGGTCACGTAGTCAGTCAGTCACGGTTTCAGATGCAATTCCACACCCCAGATGGGTGGTAATTAAATTTTGAGTTTAAAAATGTAAAAGGAAAAAACAAATCCCTGCACCATTATCCTCGGGGAAGCAGATTTTTGTGGTTTAAGTTTTCCCCAGAGACCATTAAGGGCTGCTACTTATTTGAACCTTACTTGTTCTGACTTTCCTGGAAATGTACCGCTATACTATCCAGAAGTTTCTAGTGGGGCTAATGAGGATGTGTCTGCTCCCATCCTGTGCAAGCTTCTTTTCCTTTGCAAAGGTGCAAATGGCAGGTCCGCGGTGGTGTGTTGAGAATTACACCAGGAGTGATGCTGCCTGTCGTGGGTACTCCCTAAATTCAACAGTTTCCCAGAGGCGTCCAAGTCCTGGAGAAGGACGGAAGGGGAGCACATCCCGTGGCCATGTTAGCTATCACAAAATTCCTCAGGGGACACTATTATCACACTCATTTTACAGACATAGAAAGAGAGGCTCAAAGAATAAATCTTAACAGTTAGAAAGCAGCAAGTGTGCTCAACAGGAGCCTCTCCAGCTCCAGAGCCCCTCGCTTCCCACTGAGTCCCGGGAACTGCCTGCTGCTCTCTGGCCAACTGCACCTCCAGGTCCCATGCTTGGGCTGTAGGCAAGGGGGCCAAGAAACAGGACCCCTCACTGAGAACAGCATTACAAATATTATTGACCTCACAATCACCCATACTACAGCTTTTACCTATCTTTGGATTGTAATTATTTGTGAACTTGTCTTTCCCTCTAATAAATTGTGAGTCCTTGGGCGGGAACTGTCACACTTTGCCATTCCCCGACTGTGCCTAGAACAGGCCTATGCACACCACAGACTTTGGTTAAGCTAAGCTGGCCCCTGGTGGTCCTGGGACCCTCTGGGATGCGGCTCTCTCCACAGGCTTAGTGTTAACGCTGGCACTGTGGACAGATCGGGTCACCTTGCACTAATATGATGTGGAAGATAGCTTCCGCTGTAGCCCCAAGGACCCCCACCCTGGTATGGATGTGTCACCCAAAGCCACCTCTTGAGCATGAGCGAGATCTAGTGTCTTGCTCCTAATGAATGACATGTGGCAAAAGTGATGGGATGTCGTTTCTGAGACAGGTTACAAAAGGCTGTGGCATTGGCCCTGCTACCACTCTGGCTGGTTCTAATGAGTGTTTCTCTAATGGAGAAAGCTGGGGAAGTACACGTGGCTACAAACTGAGAGCAACCTTGGTCCAACAGCCCTCAAGGAACTGGATCTCGTCAGCAACCACCTGGATGAACCCTCAGATGAGACCACATCCCTTGCCAACAGCTTGAACATAGCCTGTGAGCAGCCATGGCAAATCCAGCTAAGTCACGCTCACACTCCCAACAGACAAAACCACCAGCTGATACATGTCCTGCCACACATCAAATCCTGGAGTAATTTGTTCTAGTGCAATCAATTATGAATACAGCGGCCAACCACGTCATGTTTTCAGGGAGAAAAATCTAGTCCCATTAGGATCTAAATTAGAAATCAACAGAATTTGGGAAGTGGCTCTCTGGAAACGGCCTTAAAGGTCAAGAAGCATCCTTAATGGAACAGTTAGCATCACTGTGGCTGTCATAATTGAAAAACTCGCAGTGCAGAACTCACAAGCTATACTGTCTTGTCAACTTCCTCACTCGGGGCGGCTTGATTTCCGGCTTTTCCACGGCTGGCTGCGCAGTTTCCACACGTATGGGAATAGGACTTCTAGAGACATACAGAGACACAGAACACCAACACACAGGCTGAATCTCTTGTTTTGGCTGGAGGGACTGCTTTCTCAATAACATTGGCCATTCATTTTTTGTCTTTCTGCTTTACTGATTTAATAATTACTACCTTAAAATCACAGAAAAAATTGAAAAGCCACTGGGCAGAAAACACAGCAAATGGGGAAGTAAATATACTTGGGCTAACAAATAAAACTGTCCCACTCAGAAGTGCACTCCCACTCCCTGCTATGCAGGTTTCATTCATCACCAGGTTTTGTCAGGCAAACAAATGCAGAGAAACCTACGGTAACCCATTTGTACTTCCCAATAATCTGGAAGTTATGCTATTTTAAACACAGCACAGAATATATATATTTTTAAAGTGATAATGAACTATAGTATATTTTATGTGAAAAATGCATAATCAGAAGACCTTCAGGACTTGCTCTAAAAGTTGAATTTCATGTATATATGAAAATGTTAAAAATTAAGTTTCATGTTTATATTTCCTCAAGAAAATCCAGGAGTACTTCAGAAATTCATGAAACAATAGAATTAGAAGATAAGTTTCAGGGCCAGCACTGCGGCGCAGCGGGTTAACGCCCTGGCCTTAAGCGCCGGCATTCCATATGGGTGCCAGTTCGAGACAAGGCTGTTCCACTTCCGATCCAGCTCTCTGCTGTGGCCTGGGAGAGTAGTAGAAGATGGCCCAAGTCCTTGGGCCCCTTCACCTGCATGGGAGACCCAGAAGAAGTTCCTGGCTCCTGGCTTCAGATTGGCTCAGCTCCAGCCGTTGTGGCCAATTGGGGAGTGAACCATCAGATGGAAGACCTCTCTCTCTCTCTCTCTCTCTCTCTGCCTCTCCTCTCTCTGTGTAACTCTGACTTTCAAATAAATAAATAAATCTTTCAAAAAAAAGTTTCTTTGGTCAAAAAACTACCGTGGAAATTGATGCATAGTGTTTTCATTCTATGCATTTTTATCAACTTTTCAAAGAGCCATTGTATGGCATATAACCAATGGGTCCTACTCAAAACTGATTTAAAGAAAAGCTTTCACACTGTCCTATCAGTCATGACTAATTTCTTTTTTATTTAATTTTTATTTACTTATTTTCATTTTATATGAAAGGCAGAGAGACAGAGTGAGATCTTCTATCAGCTGATTCACTCCAAAAATGCTTGCAATGGCCAGGAGACCTCACAACTCAACCGAGGTCTCTTATATGGTGGCAAGGACCCATGTATTTGAGCCATTACCTGATGCCTCCCAACATGTAAATTAGCAGGCAGCTGAATCAGAAGCAGAGCAGCTGGGACTCGAATCAGGCCCTCCATACAGCACGTGGGAACCCCAAGGAGGGGACTCACACCACTCACACCACTGTGCCAAACACTAGCCCCAATTTTCTTTTTTTTCAAGCTTTATTTATTTATTCATTTGGAAGGTAGAGCAACAGAGAGAGAATGAGAGACAAAGAAAAAGACCTTTCATCTGCTGGTTCACTCTCCAAATGGCTACAATGGCCAGGCAGGTCTGGGCCAGGCCAAAGCCAGGAGCCAGGAACTCCACCCTGGCCTCCCACATGGGTGGTAGGGGCCCAAGTACTTGGGTCACCACCTGCGGCTTCCCACGTGTATACGCAGAAAGCTGGATCAGAGGAAGTAGGGCAGCTCGGACTTGAAGTGGCACTTCAATACAGGATGCAGGTGTTGTGAGCGGTGGCTTAACCTATTGCACCACAACAATAGCCCCCCTAATTTCATTTTTTAAAAATCAGCAATTGTCTTCTGAGACTAAAGGGGCATCGAAATAAGTTGAGGGCCCCAGAAAACCAATGAGCACTTCCGGGCTTCTATAGTGTCTTCTATTAAGTGCCTGATCCAGAGCCGTGTATGCAGTCAGTGCATCAGAAATGTTGGTTGAATAAACACGTTAATGAGCACCTATGGAGTGGGGCCAGTGTATGCTGTGTCCATGGTCTCAAGCTGGGACTGCAGAGTGAACCGAACATGGGCCCCGGAGGACGCACGGCCCATGGCGGCAGTATGCAGCCTGGACTGGGTGGAGTGGCTGGTATCTGGGAGAACTTCATGGAGGACCACCAAGGTGGGAGACAGGAGTGGAGACTTGGGGCACCTGGACTTCGGCTAAGAGAAGGCCTAGTGAAAGGGCAGGGCTGTGATGACAGGGAACACAGGGGCCTCCAGAGCTCGAAGGCGGGCGGACTCTACTGTGAGAGAAATCGGGGCTTTTAAAGGACTTCACGTACAGGAATGTCACAGGCAGCTCTACGAGCCTGAAAGACAACCCAAAGGGATGGAGCTCTTCATCAGTGAAGTGTGTAGAAATAGTAACACTGAAATGAAGAGGCATTTCTGAGGCTTAATGGAAGTCATTTAAGCACGTCTCTTTGGGCTCACATTCCTCAGTTTTATTTTTCTTCTCCAGTTTTATCATTTCCCCCATGAGCGATGTTTTGAGAGTAATGCTGATGATATAGAGCGTATCATTTCCCCATTCAAACAAGAAGCAACAGACCTTACATTAGTGTCCGGAAGACTGGTTTTCTTATTGATATTTACAAACGTTGCTTCTTCTTTTCCAATCTGTTAGAGACAACAGTCAGGTTAGTCAGAACTGAGTATATTGCATGTGAAGATGTTTTCAAGTCTTACATCCAAAGGATGACAGAAACATGAGGGTGGGCCGAAGAGCCAATTCACTAATGGTTCAATCAATAGCAAACCTTGCTCTGCTGTTTACTTAAGTTACTAAAAAAAAAATAAAAACAAACAAACCATTTTCCAGTGTCACTCCCCACTATGAGGAGAAAGACTCCAAGTCGTATGACTGCAGCCAATTCCTATAGTCTCACTTTTATGGAACACCTGCTGTGTGCCAGCTCATGCTTGAATGAGAACGGGATGGGATAGGAAAAGCCGGAGCCATGGTTTCATCCCTCACCTCCCACTTAGATCAGGAATAATGGTGAGCTCTATGCTCACACAAGCACTCACAGCGTACAAAGCGGGATAAGCCTGGGATGATTTTGATGAAAGCCTTGTCGTCCCCTCTCTCTGTTGAGCCCCCAAAACAACAGCAGGAGAGGAAGGGACATTCACTCAGCCAGGCAGGCCAGCTGAATTCACACCGGTGGTCGGTGGGCGGTGCAGCAGCTAACACACCATACAGACCCTGGCCTCTGTTCTAGAGACACATAGTACACAACTCTCCAGGATACCGACTTGGAGGTCCCTGCATTGACAGCCAGTCATGGTTGCCCACATGCAGATCCTACTTCCGGATCAAAGCTTTTTGTAGAGCTAGCAAAAGACAGATGGCACCCCTGGCCTATTTTATTTCTGCTTCTTTTCCTTATCTTCCTTATCTTCCTTATCTTGATGTCAACAGAGAATGAACACTTATGCCCCTAGCAGTGCGCTTAGCCTGTGCATCAACCCCCAGCCCCCTGCCACTACTCCTCAGCCCACTGTAACCCAGGGATTCCTCACACATGTTCCTGTGCTCCCGAGGACACTAGCTCTATAGATGTCAGTGGCAGCTGCTTTACAAAGCATTTTGTGGCCAACTAGGTGTGAAAGAAACTAAGGTTTCTATTTTGCAGAATGTCCCTGAGCCTACAGGAAGCTAATGTGTATGGGGGAACGGCCCAGGGGACTGGGTGTACAGCATTTCCCGAATTAGCAGGGCCCATCCTATAGAGGCACCCTTAGAACATCTTGGGAAACACTTGGAAATTCCTGACCTCACACCTCGCCCACTTCCCCTTTCCTGCTTTGTGCCCTTCCATATGTTTGGAAAGGACATTTTCTTTTCTTCTTAACTGTTTCTCACCTCTTCCCTATACTCTTCAAAATAAAATATATTTTAGAATTTGAGAGAGAGAGAGAGAGAGAAAGAAAGAGACAGACAGAGCTCCCATCTGCTGGTTCGCTCCCAAATGCCTGCAATAGCAGGGGGTTGGCTGGGCCCAAGGTAGGAACCTGGACCTCACTCTGGGTGTCCCACTTGGGTGAGAGACCCAAGTATTTGAGCCATCACTTGCTGCCTCCCAGAGGGCACACCATCAGGAAAGTAGAATCAGAAGCAGAGCTGAGGCTTGAACCCAGGCATCCGACGTGGGATGTGCTCATCCCAAGAGGCCCCTTAACCATCTGTGCCAAACGCCCACCTTCATAACAGAACTTTCTAATGTAGATAATATCAACTTTTTTGGTTGTTCTGTAAGGTTAGAAAAATGTCATGCTTTAATAAAACAACTAAAGTAGAATTAAAACAAAGAGAATTTGGGACTCTAATATTGATGTAACTGCATTTGTGATGAGAAGTTTCCTGATTGTGAAAAGTACCACTGCTGTTATCTGCAAGCAGTCAGTGCCCCCACCAGTTTCATTATCTGTAACCATTGTCGTCAGTATGTCCACAGTGGTACAGCAAGGCATTGCATCAGAGACTTTACATACGTCATCTCACTTAATCTTCACCATAAACTAAGGTGGCAGGTACTGTCATCCCATTTTACATATGATAAAACTGATGCTCACAGAGGTTAGAAAACAAGCTTAGGGTGACATTGCTGATAAACAGCAGATCAAGACTCAAACCCAGACCACCTGACTTTGAAATCTGTTCTACATCTTACTTTCTCCTCTTCATTTCGCAGTCCCAGAAATGGGAAAAAAAAAATTTGGTAAGTGTTCTCATTTTTCATGGTATGGTTCTGGAAGGATCTAAATGATTCAGATTGCCACATATATAAATGGAAATAATAAAATAATTAATGAACATTTGCTTTATCCTTGGCAACACTGGCATAGATCCTGGGTTCATAGGAAAGAAGTAGATAGTTACATACTTTTCTAATGAAATCATGGACAAACAGTAGCATTTGTATGTTTCCAGGGCAGGGTTGGCAAATGTGTTTCAGGTTGGGTGCCAGCTCTGGTGGTATAGCCTCAGCACATGGTGGAGAAAATGATCCCAAGGCTGCATTTGTGGCCAGAGGGTGAGGTCATTATCACTACACATGGCCAGTGATAACCGTCATGGAGCAAGTGCGGGAGTATATGGTGGTGAACACCCCTCATGTCTAAACCCACCCTCCTGCCCTCCACTTTGTGGAACTGGGGCCCGGAACCTGTTAGGCCTGTGGGCGGCACCAATGGGAAGGGATGCGCTCCTTCCTGTCCACTTCCTGCTCCTTGGTTAGAGTTTGCCAACAGTGGTAGACCCAGTGCCTTTGTGTCCACCTCAGACAGGGCAGCCCCTGCTGGCTGGCACCCCCCTTCTCAGAGTGTGCATCAGGGGCCTCAGGACCTGGCCTCTGAGCTAAGACACCAGCGCAAGCCACAATGGCCCCTGCTCAGGGACTTCTCCATGCATCTGAATTTTCATACTTACAGCACCTCTGAGCCTCAGCCGCTGGGACACAAAGCACTTCCTGCAGTGGCTACCTGTGGTACCTCTGACTCCGAATGGGGTCCTGTGAGCTGGGTAGAGTGAGCAGACAGGGCCTGGCTGGGCTAAAGACTATCATACACCTTAACACTGGAGAACCGGGTTCTCTTTCTGCCTTTCGTTCATCATTTAATGATTTTTGATATTCAAGGCCCAGCTCTTACACCAAGGCCAGGCTCCTGTCTCCTGACTGACACAGTGTCCTCCTCTAGAGCATTGGGGAAATCTGGTCACGTGATGGCAAGCTCCACCCACCTGGGCGTTCCCTCGGGAGGCGTTCTCCAGCTGGGCTTTCAGGATGTTACACTTCACGTGATCGGCCACGGGGGAAGGCAACAGCGGGGTCTGCAGAGTCTTCTCGGAAACCTTCTTTTCCTCAGCCTGAGAAAAACCAAAATGTAGGCAAAAAGAAAAAAACACGAAGATTAGCATTCCCCCAGCCGTGGTAACTGCAAATGACACACAGACTGAAAGGTATAGACCAACGTGTCGCCCGCTCCTTATATTTGTGCCGGTGTCCTGCCAGTCACAAGCCCATTGTCTTGCTCGCTCTTGAAGTAAGGAGAGGGTGTCTCAGAATTCGGGCGCAGCTTTAAAGGGAGGAAGGGGCTCTCCCAGAAGCTCGTGGTGAGAGCTGGTGGCAGAACCAGGAATTCGGCTCCCATGTTCCTCCACTCCAGACCACAGCTATTTCCTCATAAGTGCTACCGCATTCGAGGAAAATCCAATTCTTGGACATGCTGGGTCAAGGGAAAGGCTTGCAAAACACTCCTTGATATTCCCGCCCTAAGTCTTGGGGCAATCCCAATTCTCAACAAGGAATCTCTGTGTGTTACCTTATGGTGGTGTTTTGGACTTTAGAAATTTACCACCTTCATTATTTTGTTGTGTTTTATTGTCTGAACATGTGCCCCTATAATTCATGGGCTCCAGTTAGGATCTGTTACCCTGGGACTACCTATCTGTACTCTGCCAAGGCAGTATCTTTGAAATCAATGGATTTGTGATGATTATATTTGCTATAATACACATGATGATAGTGACATACTTAATAAAATAAAAAGTACTCATCCACGTATACTCTTGAAGTCATCTCTGATGGTATATTTTGGGAAATAATGCCTTATTGTCAACCATGCCTGTTGTAGTTATTACATATCCCAGTGAAAACATGTTGCTTAGCATGTTAAGTGTTCAATACATACATACCGAAGACACTTACGGTGTTATCATATACTGGCATGTTATTATATACTGAAGATGACATGGTGTTATTACTGGAAGAGATGTCGGTTAAATATTATGGCCAGGAGTCAGTTCATTGCTATGAGGACCAAGTGAGGCTTATCAGCCCCCATGGATGAGGGCAAGAATTTAAAATGATCTAAAGGCCTCAAATTTTGCAAGTTCCAAAATTAATCGTATTCATTAATTCAAAAATCCTGTTGAGCACTTTGGTGCACATAGTAGGAATACTATAAAAGTAGCGGAAGTACAGGTCAATTGGCTGCCTGACATCATTTAATAAAGAAAAGATAATATGGATACAGTTTCCCAGTGGGAACCTCCAAACACATGTAGGATACAGCATTTGATAGAACAGAGCTCAGCACTATCGTCTACTAAATAAATATAAAATATAATATATAATATAAATATAAAATATAAATATAAATATATATAAATATATATTTATATATATTATTTTTATATATAAATATATATTTTATTTTATTTATATATAAACATATATAAATATAAATATAAATATAAAATATAAAATATAAATAAATATAAAATATAAAATACTAAATAAATATAAAATAAAAAAGGAGAAAGAAGATACGAATGGCCTTTCATGCTAGGTCTTTTGTTTAGAAAAGAAAATACAACTGAAAAAATAAAAAGTGCACCAGATGTGAGCCCGCTAATGATTCTCGGGCATCACGTTGGGTTGAAAGAACTGGCTCATTTGACTGTGTTCATTATCCTAAGGGACTTGGCTTTCTCCTTTAGGTAAATAAGTCCCTCATTCATTTTGAAAGATGAGTTTTACAGGCTAGCCTTTAGGTAATTTGTGTTTGTAAATCCTGTTACATGAAAGTATTTGCTTCATACTTGAGTGGATGCTTTTATTGATATATGAAGAGTTAATTTTTAATTAGTTTTTTTTTGGAATGATATGCTTGGATACAGAAATTAAGTTGGTTATAAAGCCCATCTGAGGTTTCTGACAATTGCTTAAGGGGATGTAGAGCTACACTGACAGTAATGACCAAAGATCTACTTAAAAAATGGAGTGCTATGAAAGTAAAAAGGAATGGAAATTCAGCATTGGTTTTCCTCTTGAATTTAGTAAATCTAACCTGCTGTTTGGGATGTGAAATTCAAGCTGGTTTGTTCCTGTTTGATTTGGACAAAACAAGAGCACTAATGTTCAGTTGTTGGAACTGACTCAGGTAAAGGCCAATATAAATTTTGGAAAATTTGTGCATCATTGTATGAATCTGCTTGTTTAAAAGACATCTCTATGGGAGATAAATACCTGGATTTTGAAATCATATTTCCTACCTGGAAGATGGCTCCTAAAATATTGTGCTTTCTGTCTTCTGAATGACTATATTTTTAAATTATATGTTCAATCAATTTTAACTATAGAAATACACTTTATAATTGACATAGAAATACAGATTTTGAAACACAAATGAATGATAATTGGGCTTTATATTACTATAATTGGAAATAGCCCATCTGCTTGGGGATGCCATTTGGGGATTAAGAAATGATCAGATGCATGTTTAAATTGTTTATACTAATTGTTTACACATTCAAAATCTGATGAGGTTTAAATTCCTGTGATAATTTTGGATACAATTATGTTTTTTTCCCTTAAGATTTATTTGAAAGGCAGAGAGAGAGAAGGAGGGTCAGAGACAGACAGACAGACATCTTCCACATGCTGGTTCACTCCCTAAATGGCTCCAACATCCAGCTCTGGGCCAGACTGAAGGCAGGAGCTAGGACCACCATCCTGGTCTCCCAGTTGGGTGACAGGGACCCAAGTACTTGCACCATGTTCCATTGCCTTCTCAGGTGCATTAGTAAGTAGGGAGCTAGAACAAGAGGAAGTAGAGCAGTGGGGACTCAAACTGGCACCACAATATGGGATGCCAGCATTGCAAGTGGCAGCTTAATGTGACATAATACCCCAGGTACAAACTCTGCAGTTGGGTAGTGAGAATGACTTCTCACCATTAAATTAAGAACAGAACGTTACCTTACGTGAACCAGAAAATTCCAGCTCCTTGAGGCTGTTAGAAGCCTTCCAGCCCAGTAGTCCCTTACTGTGGTGTCATGATAAGAAGTTAAAAACTCTTGCAAGCAATGAAGGTGTGAGGTAATATGCTTATGTCTTAGGTCAAAGTCAAAGTTAACCTGTATAATCACATCACTAACCTACTTGCTTATTGATGCATTTCTTTGAGTGGAGGAAAAAGGAGGGAAGTTATAGTTTGAGTTCCAGGGAGTGCTCAGTAACTCACAGGTGTCTCAGATATGCCTTCACCTGGAGCAAGACACTCTTATCAATATCCCACCAATAATCTTGGCAACTATAAATGACTATACAGCTTGTGAGATCTCTACTGCACAATATGCTACATTCCTTGCAAAATATTTTTTGGATTGTGGTCAAACTCTGGGTAAATCCATATTAAAAATCATTTATCATAAATATTACAGAAGAAAAGTTGAAAACCAAGAGATTAAGAGAAAGAAATCAACCCAAGGAGCATGTGGCAATGCCTAGAACTGTATTCACCCAAAACGAGCAAGTGAATCTTTGCTCCTAGAAGACAGCCTTAAGCAGAAATGTCTGGAAAGATGGAGAACACATCACCCCTCCAAGGCACAGGCATGTGGTCAGGATGCAGGCCAGGGTGATCATTCCAGTCGGACATGAGCACCAAAGCCAGGCTCATCGCGCAGCCCCGGCCCTCAGCACCTTGTTTATGTTGATGTGCAGAGCAGGCCAGGGCCCGGGCGCCTTCACAGTTTCCAATTCCAGCTTCTTGAGATGGGCAGCGGCTTCGCTGAACAGGGCAGGTGCTCCTGGACTCAGCTCTATGCAGTGGTAAGGGAAATGAAGAAGGAAAGGTTGGAAGGACAGGCAGACACGAGGCTACAGGGGACATCTAGCACAGCCCGACTCCCATGCCCTTTGTGCCTGCCCCTGCCTCCTCCAGCAGTGGAGATCCCCTGAGTACGCATCAGTGGTTGGCTGGGGTTTAAGAAAGTCTGAGGTCAAGGTTCCACGGAGCTGAGCACCCCTGGGGAAGTCATGTTACCTGTCTGAGCCTTTGAGCCATTTTAAAAATGAAAATGAACTTACCTTGCAGGGTTGCTGTGAAAACTGAATGAGGTCATTCATGTACAAAGGCTTTGAAAAATGGAAAATACGCTATGCATATTGGGAAGGTAAGTGTTCAGGCGAACAGCCAAAGAAATGTGCCCTTAAAAGCCACATTACTTTTTTTTTTTTTTACAGGCAGAGTATGACAGTGAGAGAGAGACAGAGAGAAAGGTCTTCCTTCCGTTGGTTCACCCCCCCAACAAATGGCCGCCAAGGCCAGTGTGCTGTGCCGATCTGAAGCCGGGAACCAGGTTCTTCCTCCTGCCCCCTGTCCCCCACTCACTTGTAAGGGACTTGCAGGGCCCAAGCTCTTGGGCCCACATTACCTTTCTAAAATCAAATCCACTGATTTTTGTTATCAGTTTGGTTTAGCCTGCTGGCATTCCTCCCTCTAGCTTGAATTTACTAATACATGAAAATACTTAGGCTGGCGCTGCAGCTCACTAAGCTAATCCTCTGCCTATGGCGCCAGCACCCCAGGTTCTAGTCCTGGTTGGGGCGCTGGATTCTGCCCCGGTTGCTCCTCTTCCAGTCCAGCTCTCTGCTGTGGCCCGGGAAGGCAGTGGAGGATGGCCCAGGTCCTTGGGCCCTGCACCTGCATGGGAGACCAGGAGGAAGCACCTGGCTCCTGGCTTCAGATTGGCACAGCACGCCTGCCGAGCAGCCATCTGGGGGGGGTGAACCAATGGAAAAAGGAAGACCTTTCTGTCTCTCTCTCTCTGTCCAACTCTGCCTGTCAAAATAAATAAATAAATAAATATATATATATATATGTACAAGAAAATACTCATGAAATCTTAAATATTCATCACACACTAAAACATGTGCCACATGTTGTCAGCAGCTGAGATCTGGGGAACTGGAATAAAAAGATGAATGAGATGCAATTCTCGTCCAATGGGGAGACAGACGTTAAGTACAGATATTCCAGGTTAGAGTGATAAATGGGTGGTTCGGTTGCTACAGGAACAGAGGAAAGGCACGTCAAAGCCAGGGATGGGGAGGGGTGGTTGAGAATACCTGAGTGGATGTGTGTAGAATATCAGGGATGTGTGTAGGAGTTCACTGGGCTGGAGAAAGCATTTCTGGCAGAAGGAACAACAGGTAAAAAGGATCCGGCTGGGACTCAGCATAGTATTCAGGGAGAAGAGAGTCATTCCGTGTAGCTACACTGTGGGGGTGCATGGGGGAAGCTGACGGCCTTGGCAGGGGCCAGGCTGGGAAGGTGTAAGAGTGGCCAGGCTCAGAAGCGAGGGCTTTGCCCCAGGCAGCAATGAGCCATTGCAAGGCCTGATGGCATTTGGTCCAAGCCACCTGGGGACAGCTATGACGCTGGCAGCCGCGCTATGGAGGATGCACCATAACTGTGACCCTTACGAGCTGTGAGTCACGCAGGTTACAGAAAGATGAGGCATGGGCTTGGGCAAGGGCAGGGTAGGAACGAGGGGATAGAGTTCCGATTCTTCCACACCAAGTGGGTGACGTGTTCCCACTTCTAGCTCAGCCAGCCCTGAACCGTTCCTGTAGCTGGGTTGCAGGTCAAGGTGGATGGACCACTCTTTCATCAGCTCTCAGGCTCCAGAGCTGGAATACCCTCTGGTGATCATCTCCACCCCTCCACCCATTTCACAGATGAGAGAATTGAGTCCCAAGAAGGGACTCGGCTCCACTGTGAGAACCAGAACCCAAGCCCCTAGATGCTTGTCTCTATCTCAGTGCTGTTCAAACCACACATGATAAAGAGCCAGTTCTTTCCCCTCAGGTGATCAAAACCGAATTATTTGGTAAACTATAATAAAACAGTCTCTAGAAAAATAACAGACACAACAAAATCCAAGCCCATATTTTTTTCCTGAGATTTAAGATACAAAACTACTCCGTCCTGTTGCTAAACACGTTTCTGACTGCTCCCTCTCTAGTTTTCTAACTTTTCTGGGACCTGTAATAGCAGACAGACTGATCCACCTGCCACCACCTTGCCCTTAAAAGTAGGATGTCACTGGGCCGGCGCCGTGGCTCAATAGGCTAATCCTCCGCCTTGCGGCGCCGGCACACCGGGTTCTAGTCCCGGTCGGGGCACCGATCCTGTCCCGGTTGCCCCTCTTCCAGGCCAGCTCTCTGCTGTGGCCAGGGAGTGCAGTGGAGGATGGCCCAAGTGCTTGGGCCCTGCACCCCATGGGAGACCAGGAGAAGCACCTGGCTCCTGCCATCGGATCAGAACCAACGGCAAAAGGAAGACCTTTCTCTCTGTCTCTCTCTCACTGTCCACTCTGCCTGTCAAAAATTAAAAAAAAAAAAAAAGTAGGATGTCACTGCTGGGACAGAATGGGTGTCTATCATTAGGGACCCCCTCCCTGCCCTCCCTCTCTTTTCCATTGCTTTGCCAGTGCTGGGTGACCCAGAAGCAGAGAACTGTTAAGAAATGAGAAGGGGAGAGGCCTGTTCCCCTGCAGTGCAATAGACTCCTACTGCCAAACCAAACCAAACCAAACCAGGATCCCTACACTTCACCCACCTGAACGCATAAAGTTCCTGTCTGCTCTCGCCCAGTATTAACAACACCACTGACTTGTGCCGCCCTGGAGGCCCTCCCCAACCCCTGCCCTGCCCTCTGTCCCCCACTCACTTGTAAGGGACTTGCTGCTGGAGTTGGGGGACCTCAAAGGCCCTTCTTTGCTCTCCAGTGTCAGCGTGAGGCCATAGCTGGGGTGGTGCTGGTGGTGGTGGTGGTGCCTTCCCGGCACTTTGGTGGGGAACGGGGTGCCCCCATTCTCCTCGATGCCGAAGGGCAGTCGCTCCGAGCTGCTGAGCACTGGAGAAGGCAGCGGGTAGCTGGGGAGGGTGACACAGTCGCGAGTTAGAGAAACAAACCATTGAGACTTCCGTGTGGCCCTCCAAGCCGCTCTCTGTGCATTAAACACGCAGAGGACTGGGCTCAATACACGGGTCCCTAGGGGTCTGATACCATGTGTGATCAGGGCAACGCTGAACTCAAAGGAAAGAAGCAAAGCGGCAACTTGTGTATGTATCAGAGCCCTTAAACCTTAGAAATTCAATCATTCCCATGTCGAGATGGGAGAGAGACATAACAATGATAAAAAACAGCTTCAAGTGATTCTATGACAAGGTCATGACGCAAGCAAACTAGATGTCTTGGAGTCACGTGCCCGTGCTCTCTGTCCCATGACACGCAAGCCAGCCCCTGCCCAGGCTACTGCAGCATCTCTCATTCCAACAGCCCCTCTCTGCTGTCTGTCACCTACACTGCCCTACAGGAAGCCATCATCATCCTCCTTGACTCTCGTTCCAGGTTCCTGACAGCTCTCCTCCACTGCCCCTCCAGCCCATCGCCACAGAATAGTGTCCAGAGCAGTGTGGGTCTCCTTCCTCCAGGAGCTAGGCAATCCTTAACCCTTTCAGGAAAGAACCCCCTTGGGAAATCTGAGGAGTATCACGGCCCTTCCTTGCAGAAAAAGCCACCAAGATTCAGCATTCCACACCGTTTCAGGTCCCCTCTAGTCTCTCCTTGGAGCCAGGTTAAGAGCCCTGACTTGCAGGATAAAAATCCAAATTCCTTTATCTGGGACCCATGCCTCCAGCGATCTTGTCTGTTCTCTTTCCAGCCTCATCTCCTACATCCTCTACACCCCAACTCCTTCGCATCCTGGTGCCTGCCATCTCTTTCTGCTCATTCCTATAGTCAAGATTTCTATTGCCCACTCCCTCCCTCTGCCTTCAAAGAGCTCACATTACTGAAGGAGACTGTGCTCTGGTCACTTAGGCTCCTACCAGAACAAACTGCTAAGGGAGTGTGGAAGTAGAGGCAGTGAGTTGTTTGGGGGAGGGAGGGAAGGTGCAGGTGTTAGGGAAGGTGTGACAAAGGGAGGCAGCATTTGCGAGGAGAGAGTCAAGCTATGGTGGATGGTCTTGAAACAGAATCCTCCTGGTGGGAAACCTGCTCCTTGTGCTTATGGGATTGATATCCTGCGCCCCCTGGGGAGGGGGCAGGGCCTGAGACGCAAGCCTGGCCCATCAGAGACCAACATCTTTCTCGGTGGGGTGATTTGTCCTGGGATGCGGTCCTATCAGGAACAATCGGAGTCTTCCCTAAGATTAACCCATGAACACTGAGAGAGGGCAACTCTCTCCCTGAGTGGGTCAACCAGGTATGGATGGGATTTTGAGAGCCCTGAACACTTTTGCTTTTGTCCTTGTCTCTAAAAAAAAAAAAAATGCTTCTCGGGGCTGGCACTCTGGTATAGCAGGTTAAGTCTAGTGCACATATGGGTGCTGGTTTGAGTCCCATCTGCTCCACTTCTGATCCAGCTCCCAACTAATGCGCCTGGGAAAGCAGTAGAAGATGGCCCAAAGGCTTGTGCCCCTGCACCCACATGGGAGACCCAGAAGAAGCTCCTGGCTCTGGATTGGCACAGCTCTGGCCATTGCAGCCATGTGGGGAGTGAACCAGCAGATGGAAGACCTCTCTCTATCTCTCCCTCTCTCTGTAACTCTGCCTCTCAAATAAATAAATAAATCTTTTAAAAAAATTATATCTCAGATGGTATTTGTATAAAATATATTAATACCATGTTAAAATTTCTTCAGCTAAAAAGTTCATGTTTTTCTGCTTGGCTTTAAATGGGAATATTTTTGTGGGCTTAGAAAGTGGGTCCAGGGCACAGTGCCTACTAGGGGCAGCGGCTAAGCCGAACCTGGCAGTTAGGACGATCAGAATTGAGTCTGCTGGTGACCATCTTCCTCGGACACGAGGGAGTGGTATCTGTGAAAGGAGGCCCATGCACCAAAGGAGACAGGAAGAGCAGCGGTGAAAGGCAGAAAGGGAAAAGAACGGAGCGCCTGGTTCCAGCCACGCGAGGCTGGTGCTGCTCCTGAACCTGTCAATTACAAGGCCCTGCACACGCTTCTTAACAAGCTGGGATTCTTCCCCTTATGATCCGCACGCTGTGAATCATGGGAGGCGTGTGACTGTGTTACTGATTTTTTTTTCCTTTGGAATTTCACTCAGGTAGAAAAGGTGGAAACAGCTGTCAGAGGGCCTAAGGCACAGGACGAGCAAAGGGCCAGTGGAAGGCGGGGCAGGAGGCCTGGAGGGTAGCTGTGGAAGGGAGAGCAGGCCGGTCGTCCGGCGGCAGCGAGGGGCCATGGGAAAGGTGTCAGTGAGCGCCCCGTGGAGGACAAACCCTGGACGGGACATTCTGGTTTCTCCCTGTTAGAGGAGTGCAGCGGGGCTGGGCAGGGATGGGGTAGGGGAGCTGCCCTCAGCCTCTGCCCGACGCTGTGTGAGCAGGGCCCACAGGCTGTCCCCCGGGGTCAGGGGGAAGGAGGTTTCAAGGACCCTCTGCAGCAGAGGGGCACTGAGCATTCCCACATTGCCCCAGGAGCGGCACCTCTGTTCCACCATGGCTGCCCCCTGGAAACACCACTCAAGGACAGTCCCTGTGTGTGTATTAGAGACAGAGACACAGAAAGAGAGAGACAGACAGGGCATGGAGGAAGGCATGATTTTTGGCTTCTGATGATCAAGACCCATCCTCGCCTCTCTAGCCTGAAACAAGGATTCCACCCTCCCCACCAAAGCAGCGAGGACTGCCCAAGTGGGAGCCAAAGCCCCTGGGCTCAGGCCCCAGGCTTGCCTCGATCTTGAGATGGGGACTTGGGCAGCCACTTGGGGCCTCAGTTTCCTTATCTGTAACAGAGCTCAGTTAGGCGGTTTCTAGGCAGATTTTCCGACCTGAGAAGTAGCTTTCACCCAACTATTGATCCAGTCCTTGCAAAGGCCCAGCCACTGTGCTGCTGTTTCATACAAACAATCCCACTGTAGAGATACAGCAACCTTTGCTCCACACACAGTGGGTGCTCTGTAACCACTCATATTTGATGAAGGAAAGAAGAGAGGAAGGAAGGAGGGAAGGAAGGAACAAAGAAGGGAGAGAGGGAGAGAGAGGAGGAGGGAGGACGGTGTAAGGTGGGAGGAGAGGAGGGATGGAAGGAGGGAGGGAACGGGAGGATCTGATAGCAGCTCTGTGGACTTGGAAGCTGGTTCACATCATTCTCTGGTCTCTCCAACACCTTGCAAACAGTGTCCTGAGAAAGTGCCAAGTCTATAAGCTCACAGCAGAACAAAGGTCCAGGGCTTCCCAACTGAAGGTCCATCCTCTAGCCCGGGGGACCCCTCTTCCCTGCTGCTTGCCACCAGAGTTACAGGCCCAGTGCCCTGGACTTGCCTAGGCAGGAGGGGCCGAGCAGAGGAAGGGGAGACAGGGAGGGGTCAGAATCCCCCAGTTTGGGGGCCTAGAGGACCAGGAAATGATGTCACGAATAGTGCAAGGAGGAGGGGTGTGAAGCCTGCTTTGCGAGACTGAGTTTCAGATGGGTTCCCACGAATGAGAGATGAACATCGAAGGAAAGCTATCTTCTAGCAGAGATCTGGCATCCGTTCAGGGCTGTGCGGTGGAGCTGGAAAGCTCTGAGGCAGAGTTCCTGAAGGATGGCAAGGAGGCAGCATCGCCCAGGCCAGCTCCAGCTGACTCCCGCTCTGCGCGTGTGGGGCGAGCTTGTGCCCAGCACAGGCAAAAACAGTGCCGTGATCGATGGGCGACGTCGACTGCAGACTTGGGCGAGCATGGTGGTGACATGCCCTTGTCTTTACAAGTTCAAGACGTGTGGCTTTTGATTTCTGAGAGAGCCAGAGTGAAGAGTTGCACAGGACAAAACAGAGAGTGAGAAACTGCATGTCAGATCAAAGAGGCACGTGGGACTGGTCTCAAAGCCACTTAAGGAGGAGACCAGGGAAGAGATCAACAGGAAGAGAAATGGAAGAGAGCCCCAGAAGCTGCCTGAAGCAAGTCTTGGGGATCTGGTCAGGTGAGAGGGTTCTAGAACAGCACAGCATCCCAGGAAGGCTGCAGAGTGACCTGGAGCTTTCTCAGCTTGGACACCTGGGGGCCCGTCCTGAAGATTCAAATGTGGGCCCACTAAGGAAAGGGCTCACGGTCTCTTGGACTGTTCCCTACAGGACCCCCAGCAGTGGCACGGCTTATGGTACAAATGGCATCTGTTAGGCCTGTGCATCTGCCCTGTCCACAGAGACATCAGACAAGGTCAGGCCTGCCCGAGAAGGTCCCAGAGCACTCAGCAGCCCACAAGCCTCGGCGGCCTTGGCCAAGGCTCAGGAGATGAGGCCAGCTCCATGCTCACCACCGTCAGAGACTGGAGCTGGGAAGTTTCTAGCATTCTGGGGAGGAGGTCACTAGTCCTGGTTTGCAGAGTGGGTGAAGGAGGGCATGCAGGCTTCAGCCTCTGCTTCCATGAGCCGACAGATGAGAAGGAATCCGGCTTAGGAGGAGCTGCTCTGTGCCCAGCACTGTCACGTTCAGTCTACATAGTTCCCTGCCGGGAAGCTGCCGGCACCTCATTTGGTACTGGAGCTGAGTGAAAGTGAATCACGTGCCTTGCTCCTGAATGCCAGGTAAGAACAGAACCCAATCTCATTTCTCTTCCTCCCTTTGCCCAGGGGAAGCTCCCACTCTGCCTCCAGCTCTGGGGAAACTTGTTCCCACTGAGCCCTGAATCAGCGGCCACTCAGCTGACTGTAGCAGTGCAGGGCACAGTTCTGCAGAACCAGCAGGGCTGGGGGCTCCTGCAGCCCTGTCTGACCCCACACACACTTCCAACCACAGCCTCTCCTCCCCTGAGTCTCCAGATCACTAAGGGAACCCCCATACACTGCTGGATGAAATGCAGCATGCCACAGCCCGTCTGGAAGATTCCTGGTCGTTCCGTCAAAAGTTAGAGCTGCCATGCGAACCAGCCATCCTACTCCCGTGTCTACAGCCAGGAGAGATGAAAACACATCCGTGTGAAAACTTGTACAAGGTCAGCGCTGCGGCTCACTAGGCTAATCCTCCACCTTGTGGCGCTGGCACACCGGGTTCTAGTCCCGGTTGGGACGCCGGATTCTGTCCCAGTTGCCCCTCTTCCAGGCCAGCTCTCTGCTGTGACCAGGGAGTGCAGCGGAGGATGGCCCAAGTACTTGGGCCCTGCACCCCATGGGAGACCAGGAGAAGCACCTGGCTCCTGCCATTGGATCAGCACAGTGCGCCAGCCGCAGCACGCCAGCCGCGGTGGCCATTGGAGGGTGAACCAACGGCAAAAGGAAGACCTTTCTCTCTGTCTCTCTCTCTCTCACTGTCCACTCTGCCTGTCAAAAAAATAAAAAAGAAAACTTGTACAAGAATGTTTGGAGCAGTGCTATTCGTAACAGCCACAAGGAAAAACCAAGCCAAACGCCCATCCACTGGTGAATGGGTAAACAGTGTGTAGGACATCCACACAATGGAATATCATTTAGCCATAAATAAGAGTGAAATCTTGAGCCATGCTATGGCACCAGTGATCCTCAACAATATTATGCAGAAACAAAAGGCCAGATGTTGTATGATCTCATTTTGATGAAATATTTAGAATAGACAGAGCTATAGGAAGATCAGGGGCTCCCTAGGCATGAGGAAGATAAGGGGAAATGGGGAGTGACTGCTAATGGAATGGAGTTTCTTTTGGGGATGGGATGAAAACATCTTAAAATTAGCTTATAGGGATGGCTGCACAACTTTATGAAAACACTAAAAAAGTGAATACAATTTATTTATCTTTTAAATTCTTTATATTTCCCATGATTATTTTATTTATTTATTTATTTATTTGAAAGTCAGAGCTACACAGAGAGAGGAGAGGCAGAGGGAGAGAAAGAAAGGTCTTCCATCCACTGGTTCACTCCCCAACTGGCCACAATGGCCGGAGCTGCGCCAATCCGAAACCAGGAGCCAGGAGCTTCTTCCAGGTCTCCCATGTGGGTGAAGGGGCCCAAGAACTTGGGCCATCTTCCACTGCCTTCCCAGGCCATAAAAGAGAGCTAGATCAGAAATGGAGCAGCCGGGACTCGAACCAGCACCCATATGGGATGCCGGCACTGCAGGAGGCAGCTTTACGCACTACGCCATAGCACCTCCCCCAATTGTACAATTTAAACTGGTGACTTGTATGGTATATATCTTTAAAAAACTGAGTTTTAAATCACCAGGTGAGGGTTTGGCATTTGGTGTACCAGCTGACTTACTGCGTGGGACACTTACATCCTATGTCTGAATGCCACTTCTGATTCCCATTTCCTGCCAGTATACACCCTGGGAGGCAGCAGGTGATGGTTTAAGTACTTGACTCACAAGGAAGACGGGTAGAGTTCTAGGCTCCCAGCTTTGGCTTGGTCCGGCCCTGGCTGCTGTGGGCATTTGGGGAGTGTGGTGTATAGAAGATCTGTCTCTCTCTGCCTTTCAAATTAAAAAGTTTTTAAAAGCTCCTAAGAGGAGGTTTTGAGAAATATCCATGCCCAGCCTCATCCCAGATCAACTACCCTGACATCTGTCTCTAAATCCAATGTGTGGCCGGGGCTGAGAACTGTTGTCCTTATTCAATCCTCTCATTTTGCATATGGGGAAAGGGAATGGCTCCTATGGGGAGAGAGGTGACCAGGTCACACAGTGGGAAACCTGCCTGGGCCTGGGACTCAGTCCAGGACTCCTGCCTCTTCGCTGCTGCCGCAAGTGCTGCCCATCTGCTGAACCTTCCATCTGTCCTGGCTTCTATTAAAGGCAGCAAAAGCACTCATCAGGAAAATCCACATCCTCCTGGAGCCCCACTGGCTGAGACATCGCTGTGTACGCGTCTTGTCTTCCCAACCACACAGAGTGCCACCTCCCATGCTTTCATGTCCCCTACTGTGCTAAGAGAAGTGCTAAGTACATAGCAGGTGCTCAACTAATACTAGCTAACTAGAATAAAATTAAATACCAATGCATTTGATAAACGTCTGAGTGGCAACTCTTATGCCTGGCACAGAGGTAGGCTTGAAGGTAAAGAGACTAGAAAGACACTGCCTTTGCCTTTCCCGGAGCTCACTGCTGCTTTCTTGGATACAAACAGGGGAAGGATGCCCAGCCCAGCCTCAGGGGCAGGGGGTGGGGGGGACAGGGAGGACTTCCTGGGGTAGTGATATCACCTGAAGGAGAAGCAAGACTGGGCTGGAGGCGGGGTAGCACTGGTTTCTAGGTGGAGGGTCCTGCAGGTGCGAAGGCCCAGAGCTGACACTAACTGCTGTGGGGACTTGAACTTAGAAGGAATGTGTGTGTGTGTGTGTGTACATTGGAAGGTAATGATCTAATTTTTTTTGAAAGGGAGAGTCACTTGTTCCAACAGCCTCAAAGAAAGAATTCTTCCTTGTCCCATGAACTTGCAAGGCCAACTTCTCAAGAGCCAGAACGTTTCTGAGCGTACTCAGATCCACACCCTACTCTCGCCCCACCACCCACCCCTTACTCTGTTTCCAAGGAACCACACTTTCCAGGCTCCTTCCCTTGGGTTTCTATGCAAGTTTGGCCAAGAGGAGGCACTGACAGAGACAGGAGTGAGGGAGGAGGAGCTAAGTCAGGGTATTTCTCGCCCATCTCTGGGTGGCTCAGTTCCAGCAGCAGCTGTGAGGTGTCTGGCTCCTGCCCCCACCTCACCGGCTTCCTGGGCCCCAGTCCCCAGGTGCTGCGACACTGATGCCTCCTAAGGGTGATAAACAGGCTCTGTTTGTTGCTAATTTCTGGGTTGCCTCACTACCCAATTTAACTGCCTAGTGCTTTCATTCCTTGTACAACCTATTCCCTGTATCAAATTCTAAAGAAATAACTGGTGTTGTTCCAGTTTTCCTGATAACCCGTGACTGATATACAATATCAAGCTGCTTGTAGATTCTTCACATTTTATATCATCTATTGCCAAATTAGAATCAGATTGTCTAACTTCTGTTTTAATATATAAGAAAACTTTGAAGCATCTGTGAAAAACAGAATTGAATGATAGCTTTAGGGCTGGGTGTCTGGCGTGGCAGTTAAGATGCTGCCTGGGATGCTTGCATCCCGTACCAAGGTGCCTGGGCTGGAGTCCTGGCTCCGCTCCAAACCCCAGCTTCCTTGATGCAGACCTGGAGGATGGCAGGTAATGGCTCCATTAGCTGGGTCCCTGACCTCCACGCAGGAGGCCTCGATTGGGTTCCTGTTTCCTGGTTTGGGCTGGATCCAGTTCTGGACGTTGCAGACATTTGGGGAATGAACCAGCAGATGGGACACCGCTCTCTTTCAAATTAATAAAACAACTAATTGAAAAAAATCTGTTACAGGGCTGGCATTGTAGCACGACAGGTTAAGCCACCACCTGTGATGCTGGCATCCCACATGGGTGCCAATTCCAGTCCCAACTGCTCTACTTCCAATCCAGCTCCTTGTTAATGCACTTGGGAAAGCAGTGGAAGACGGCCCACGTACTTGGACCCCTGCCACCCACGTGAGACCCAGATGGAGCTCCAGGCTCCTTGGTTCATCCTAATTTAGAACCCAAGTTACTACCAAAACTCCCATGTGAATTCTGATTTGTAGCATAAAATACTACAGATAAATTTGAGAGAATGTATCCCTAAGGAGCATGGCACTTCTTTCCACTTATTTAGATCTTTTCAGATGTTGTTCAGAATTTTTAATTCTTTCATTAAGACACAGAACATATTGACTTTATTCCTAGGTATTTTCCAGTTTTGTCACAATTGAAAATGACATCTTGTTAATTATTACATTTTCTCTCATTTTTCAGGACAAGATTTTATACAAAGCTGCTAACTGGACAGTTCTGCCACTGGCGATTTTGCTGAACTCTTATTAGCTGGCACTCACTTGGATTTCAAGATAATCATGTGAATTTTGTTTCTTCCTTCCCCGTATTTATTCCTTGTTTTCTTGGCTTATTGCATTGGTAAGGCCTCCAACATGCTGCTGCGTATTGGTAGATGGCCTCATCTCACTTCTCAAGTTTACAGACTGTCTAGTGTTTCGACACGGAGTGTAGTTCCTGACAAATTCTGCTTACTGGGCTGGACAGCTTCTACTGACAGCTTACGAAGAATCCTGAAGTGATTCGCATCACTTACGCTGGGCAAATCCACGCTATTCCTCCATGAACACCCATTCTGCTCTCACACTTCCCTTACTATCATCATCAAATGTATCAGTGCAGTTTGTGAACTCATTTTCCAAGAAACTGTGTAACATTTCCTTGTCTACTCTTTGGCATTTCCTCAGCCGCCATAGTTTTTCAAATGGTGCTGATGCTGACTCAGCAAGGACAAGTGCACATTTTCTCAGCCTTCTGAGAAGACATTTTTCTGAGCCTGAAAACAAACCAGTCACAAAGTCAGGAAATAGCTGTTGACTGCTCTCTCGCTCGCTCGCTCTCTCATCGTGGACTTCAATTTCAGTCTTTTTGTTCTCTTCATCTTCTATATTTAGTGTGTGCATATTGACTGGCCTCCTTGTTGAAAAATAGAAAAACAAAACAGAAGTTGAGTAGCTGTGCTTCTGTTCTGTGAATCTCACATTCCATTCTCAAGAATGGCTCTGTTATGAAATGGTTTCTCTTTCTGCTCCAACCAAAGATGCATCTACAACACTTTATAAAGTCCTTTAAAGAAGTTCTGTGGGGACGGCATTGTGGCATAGCAGGTAAAGCTGTCGCCTGCAATGCCAGCATCCTGTATGGGCGACGGTTTGAGTCCCAGCTGCTTCACTTCCAATCCCGCTCTTTGCTGTGGCCTGGGAAAGCAGTAGAAGATAGGCCCAAGTCCTTGGGCCCCTGCAAGCGCGTGAGAGACTGGGAAGAAGCTCCTGGCTCCTGGCTTCAGATTGGTACAGCTCCAGCCATTGTGGCCATCTGGATCATGAACCAGCAGATGGAAGACCTCTTTCTCTTCCCCTCCCTGCCCTCCCCCCCTCCCCCGGCCTGTTTCTCTCTGTAACTCTCCCTTTCAAGTAAATAATCTTTTTTTTTTTTAAGAAAGTTTTGTGCCTACATTTTTGATCATGGGTTCTACCTTCCTTCTCTCTAAAATATTGTTTTTAAAGATTTATTTTTATTTATTTGAAAGACAGAGTTACAGAGAGAGGCAGACACAGAGACAGAGGGGTCTTCCATCCGCTGGTTCACTCCCCAGATGGACACAATGGCTGGAGCTGTGCCGATCCGAAGCCAGGAGCCAGGAGCCAGGAGCTTCTTCCCTGACTCCCATGTGGGTGCAGGGGCCCAAGGACTTGGGCCTTCTTTTACTGCTTTCCCAGGCCATAGCAGAAGCTGGATTGGAAGAAGAGCAGCCAGGACTAGAATCAGCACCCATATGGGATGCCGGTGCTTCAGGCCAGGACATTAACCTGCTGTGCCACAGCAGGTTCATCTGAGAGGCCTCTGAAAACCTTCCTCTTTCAGATTATCTATGCTACATCCACGTGAAAGATGCTCCCTTTTAGATCTACCTTTTAACATTTTGAAAGTGGATTTTGGAGGGTAATTTTATTTATGTGGGAGGCAGAGAGACACCGAGAAAGAGACAGAATCACACAGAGAGATCTTCCATCTGCTGGCTCCTCCTCCAAATGCCCACAAGGGCCACTATTTGGGGCCAAAGCCAGGAGCCAGGTATTCCATCCAGCTCTCCCACATGGGCAAAAGGAATTCATTTACTTGAACCATCACCACTGCCTCCCAGGGTTTCACATTAGCAGGACGCTGGAGTCAGAACTGGGCGTCAAGTGCAGGCACTCCTTATGGGTCACAGGTGTCTTAACTGCTAGGCCAAATGCTTGCTGTAAAGTGGATTTTCTGAAGAATAGCAACACATGGAACATTAAACCACGAATTCTGTGCATTTTATACTAATGATTCGAAGATGTCAGGGTTATCTTCTTCCTAGCATCTGTTCACGTACACATCGCCAACCTAGTCTTCCTTGCTGACCAGAATCAACAGCCATCCTGTACTTCTTCACCCTCCCAACAACCAAATCATCAGCCAGGCAGGCCAAGAAATCCAGATGCCCTGCTTTTAACAGAACACCAACATCTCAATGGCCAAGAAGTGCTCTCCCTTGCACACGCAGGTATTGGGCCAATTCAGTCTCTCTCTCAGGTGAACACATGAGCGTGCTGTATCCAAAGTCCCCCAGGACCTTCTCAGGAAGTTCCTGCACACTTCTCATGTGCTGCCTGTCCTCAGTTACTCCTTCCCTGCGGGCATCACGTGTCTTCACTCCAAGCTGGGGTTCCTGGTGGCAGGATCAGCACAGCCCACACAGTATCAGCCAGGCCCACACAGTAGCACCCAGGCTACATTCAAGTTCTCTACACACCTCCTAGAGGAAAAGTCTGATTGGGACAATCATGTCCCTGTTTTACTTCTGGCCTACGTGGAGACAATTCCGCATCCCTAATCAGAACTAAAGCAACAGGGAGATACTGACAAGTGTCTCAATAGAGTTTCCCAGTTAAAAGTGGCCTGAACCATTTTTCTCCCAGTCCTTGGGGCAACTTGGGAGAATCAAGTGGCCTTTTCTGCTTACTCTGTGTGCTAGATAACAATAATGGGTCTTCAAAAAGTTCACAGAAAGTGCATATTATGAAAAAAACTATGCATGGATTTTTTTCCTTTTGCACAAAATGCATTATTTTTTAAAAATTGAGAGGCAGAGAGGCCTCCTATCTGCTGATTCACTCCCCATATGCCCACAAAGATCATGGTTAGGCCAGGCTGAAGCCAGGAGCTGGGAACTCAATCCAGGGCCTTCACCTGGGTGACAGGGTCCCAACTACGTGAGCCATCACCACTGCCTTGCAGGTCAGCAGGGAGCTGGAACTGGGAGTGGATCCAGGATTGGGACCCAGGCACTCTAATATGGGGTGCTGGCCTCCCAGTGTGCATCTTTAACTGCCAGGAAAATGCCTGCCCCGACTTATCTTTAAATTCCATTCTCTACCGACTTTTTGAAGTGCCCTCATATATAATTTTCTTTATGGGCCAAGGACAAGAAAAAGCTGGGCAGCATTTCAGGCAGGCCACGTGCAGGTCATTTGCTCATAACTATGGCTTTCTAAATGGGACTCTAAGTGGACGCACTCGAACACCGTGTTTCCATAGCATACGGTGTCAGCCAGACCTGGCCCCCTAACTGAACACTGGGGAGTAATTGTGTTCTTTAAATACTCAGGGAGGAAAATTTTTGCCATCCGTTAACTTATTTAATCCTCCAATAATCATTTGAGGAAAGGAACAATTATTATTGTCTTTACTTCACAAATAAGAAAACAGGAACAGAAATACCAAATAACTTTCTCAAAGTCACAAGGCTAGGGGGCTGGTGTTGTGGCTCAGCAGGTTAAGCCACCACTTACAGTGCCAGCATCCAGGTTTGAGTTCCAGTTGCTCTGCTTCCAGTCCAGCTCTCCACTATTATGCCTGGGTAGGTAACAGAAAATGGCTTAAGTGCTTGGGTCCCTGTCACCAAATTGGGAGACCAGGATGGAGTTCCTGGCTTTTGTGGTCACCTGAGAAGCAAACCAGCAGATGAAGATCTCTCTGTCTCTTCTACTCTTAAAAATAAGTAAATAAATATTTTTTCTTTTTTTTTTAATTACAAGGTTTAAAAGCAGCAGAGCTGGGATTTGAACCTAGGCAACTTGATTCTAGAGTCCGGTGCCCTCTTGTTGTGCTAAGTGACAATGCTTTGCCACGTGCATGAAGGGCAGGGAACACTGGCTGCGCTTAGTTTTGGCTTTGCTGTTTAGCTATGTGATCTTAGGTAACACACTTACTTCGGCCTGACACTGCATTTTGGGACGTTTATTAAGCATATATAAGCCAAGAACTACAGCTCAATGACATAATTTGACCCCTGCCATGTCCAGCTGAGAGAAGGTAAAATTATTCATTCTGGTTTGCAAGATATCTGTCACTGATTTCCACTGTAATGTAGTGGGGACAACAGATCAATGCAACTGTTTGTTAAATTAAGTGCAAGCATATCACTTGGCAGCTAACGTAAATTTGAAAAACTGCATTTTTCATAGCAGGTTTGAGAAGAAAACTATCAGCATTTTAGAAATGTGACACATTAGGAAAACCATGTCTGTTCATCAAGGATGTTTTGCAGAAACCTAGTCTTTTTTTTTTAAGGCTAGAGAGAAAGATGATTTTCATTTCTTTCTTACCTGAAAGGGTCAAAATTACAGGTTTTGGCATGGTTTATTTGTTTATTAAAAGACTTACTTATTTATTTGAAAGATAGAGAGGGAAGGGGAGAGAGATTTTCCCATCCACTGATTTATTCCCCAAATGGCTTCAATGGCTGGGACTGGGCCAGGCTGAAGCCAGGAGCCTAGAACTTCACCCAGGTCTCCCACGTGGGTGCAGGGGTCCAAGCACTTGGACTATCTTCTACTGCCCTCCCAGGTACATTAGCAGGGAGCTTGATTGACGTGGAGCAGCTGGAACTTGAAGCAGCATTCACACAGGATGCCAGTGTTGCACTGGGGGTTTAATCTGCTGTGCCACAATGCTGGCCCCTTGGTGTGGTTCAGATTCCTTTACAGAGATTACTGATTGGCAGAAGGACACTTCCCAACTCTGTACTTTCAGTAATTTTTCAAGCAATGAACTTTCCAGGTAACTCCAGTGTTAGCACAGGTGACCTCTGAACTCATGTTAAATGGGGAGCTCTGGTTTTGACTAGTTTATCAGCCACCTGGAGCCAGAGATGATGTCTTCAACATACTAGAACCTGGCGCAGTGTAGAGTGTAGTAGATACTTGTTCAAAAAACAGGTCTTAGTGCAAGAAATTGCTAATTCTCTTTAGATAATTTACCAAGTTATCCATAAATGTTTCACTTTGGTCATGCATTTCTAATTGTTTCTACTTTCATCTCTGAGAACTGTAGAATAAAATATTCCCCAGGGCAAGTGTGATGCAAGCTTTCAGGGTGCAGTGCAGCTGGTCTCTGACCCACGTGAGCCACATACGATCCGTGCCGCCAACTCTGAGTCTGGAATTCTCCTCTGGCAAAACTGCTGTCCAGTGATTTCAGTGAATCAGTAAGAAGGCCTTGAAGCTTTTCTGCTAGGAAATCCATTTTGTCTTGATGTTACTCTTGCTAAGTCTCACAAAGGCTTCCTCATTGTCTGTGTGTCTTCACGCATGTGTGTGTGCACTCGCATGCACTCATGCTTGTTTGTCACTGAAGCTTCACTGTGTGTCTTCAGGGCTGTGTGTGTGTGTGTGTGTGTATTGTCGCCGTGTGTCACTGAAGCTCCAGGGAGCCGCGTGGAAGGGCTCTCTAATTTTGTGGTGAGACCTAGGACATAAGCAATTTCAGCAGCTGAGTCTTCAGAATTACTATTTCCTAAGTTCATTTTTGCTCAGGGACATATGAGTAAGAGTTTATTCAATCTTTTTCCTGCTTTGAAAAAAAAGAAAAAAAACACACACACACACACACAAACTGACCTGTTTTCCTTACAGCACTCTCTTCTATTAAGTACTTTCCCTTCTTACAAAATAAAATCTTTAGGCAGCCAATGTCTGTGTCCCTGTGCCATTATTCTTGGTCCAAATGGAGATTCATTTTTCTTCTTTCAGGGGGGTAGCATCAACAGACTTGCCTCTAGCCATGGCTTTAAGTTCATCCCCAGACGGTATCACGTGGGAGCCCTCCAGGAACAGGAAAACAGCCACTGTCGCAAGCACCCAGCTGCTACTGTGTACAATACCATCTCAACGGCCAGCTCTTTATCATCCTTGGCTCCCTGCAAGAGCGCTTTGGGCATGAGCTGGGGTGCTACTTCTCCACTCCCCAGATATCATTCAACTCACCAAACGAGTCAAAGAACAACAGCATCCATTCTAGGATAAATCTCAGGACAGAGGAATAGAATGCGTGATCTGTGAAGAGCATCGACAGATCTAATTTCACAAGCTGGAGCTGAACACCGGGTCCGTGCTTCCGAGGTGACACAGATGGAGATTAATCTGTCAGTATTCATGAGTGGCCGAAAGTCTCCGTAAACGATCCTGTGTCTGTCCCCCAGGTCTTGAAGGCTTTTCAGAAGCTTCTGTTATAAACATCCTTAGTATCCTCCGAGGCCACACACCGAGCCTCATTCTAAGGGCTTCTTGGTTTAATTGTCTGTAATAGAGGTACACCGACTGTTATCCAGCCAGGGGGTGAAGCTGGGTGAGCCATCAGCACAGCAACACCTCGTTTCTGAGGTCTCAGCTGCAGGAAGTGGATGCCTGAGCCGTTCTCCCTTCAGTAGGGGATGACTAAGTAGGCTCCTGCAAGCGCCTTACACATGAGCCCAGGGGGACGGTCCTCTCATTATCCTAATCCTTTATAGTGGCTAGCCTACACTACAGCACCTTTGCTATTTTAAATTGTGCAGCCTCTCCTTCAATAAAAACCACTGGTAAGTCTTCGGATACAGCTATACTTCTGGCTTCAATATATTAGAAATAGAATTTTAACTAAGAAAGAGTAAATGTGTCACTCCTTCTTGGATCAAATGTGCCAGGGAAACTCACAATGTCTGTGTGCGTATTTAAAAAGTGTGGGTGGAAAGTTCTTAATAAACTGCCTAACAGGATATGAGGAATCAATGCCTTTACTCTGGCTATTTTTTCTGTCACCTACATTCCCCTTCCAGCTCTCCAGGGCAGTGCCCTGCTGTTAACTGAATCTCTGGATGTCTATTTCCATCTGGTGACCGTCAGCTCTGCCAGTCCCCGCTTTCTTCACTATCATGAATGCTAAGATGAGAGTTAACTATGGCCTCAACCTCATCTTTTTTTTTTTTTTTTTTTGACAGGCAGAGTGGACACTGAGAGAGAGAGAGACAGAGAGAGAGGTCTTCCTTTGCCATTGGTTCACCCTCCAATGGCCACCGTGGCCGGCGCACCGCGCTGATCTGAAGGCAGGAGCCAGGTGCTTCTCCTGGTCTCCCATGGGGTGCAGGGCCCAAGCACTTGGGCCATCCTCCACTGCACTCCTGGGCCACAGCAGAGAGCTGGCCTGGAAGAGGAGCAACCGGGACAGAATCCGGCATCCTGACCAGGACTAGAACCTGGTGTGCTGGCACCACTAGGCGGAGGATTAGCCTGTTGAGCCATGGTGCCGGCCTCAACCTCATCTTTACTGAAGGGCATGGCTCAAGAATAGGCAGGGGTTCCACATGGCTCATAACCAATGACAGACAGATTCAGGGAGATGAAAAGGTATGACCTTGTTCAGAAGAAGTGTAATTAAGGGGTTGGCATTGTGGTGTAGCAGGCTAAGACACCACCCGTGATGCCTGCCAGCATCCCATGAGTGCCAGTTTAAGTCTTGGCTGCTCCACTTCCGATCCAGCTCCCTGCTAATGCTTCCGGGAAAGCAGCAGCGGATGGCTCAAGTGCTTAGGCCTCTGTTACCCAAGTGGGGGAACTGGATGAAGCTTTCTGGTTCCTGCCTTTGGCCTGGCCCAGCCCTGGCCTTTGCAGCCTGGGAAGTAAACCAGCAGATGGAAGATGTCTCTCCCCGCGCCCCCCTCTCCCCCATAACTCATTTCAGATAACTAGGTACATCTTGAAAAAAGAAAAAGAAGTGTAATTAAAATGGAAATTCTGGTTTTTACTCATCAGACTAACAAGTTAAAAAAAAAAAAAAAGTCAGCAATGGCTATTGAGCTTGCTTCCAGAGAGGTCACAGAGGCAGAGTCGAAACTACTGATAGCAGGGGTGGGGCAAGGAGTCTAAACAGGTGCAGGATCTTTGGAGGGAAACTTTGTTAGGCAGTATCGAATCACACATGTACATATCTTTCAACCTAGTGGCTCTACTTTCTAAAAAAATTATTTATTTATTTGAGAGAGAAAAATAGACAAGCAAGAGAGTTTTCCCACTTGCTGGTTCACTCTCATGTGCTCACAATGGCCAGGGCTGAGCCAGGCTGAAATTGGGAGCCAGGCCTTCAGTTCAGGCCTCCATTGTGAGTGACAGAACCCAATCACTGGAGTCAGCAGCACAGCAGGAAGCTGCAATAAGGAGCTGGAGCTGGGTGCTGAACCCAGTCACTCCGATACGGGATGTGGCATCTTAACTGCTACGCTAAACACCCACCCTGATTTTGCTCTGATGGAATTTAGTCTACAGAAAGATTTGTGCAGGTGCACAAGAATGGCAACACACTTTTAATTTTAGGAAGTTAATGTGACCTAGATGTTTGCCCATATTGATTGGTTAAACCAACACATGTGCTTGTGTATACACAGGATACTTGAGATTAATCAGAAGAAATGCTAACAAGGTGTGGCTCTGGGAAGAACTAGGGGACCAGGAATAAGAAGGTGGAGAGGAAGTCACTTTCAGATATTTCTGTGGATTTTCCCATGGCCTGCATTGCCTGTTTAGAACAAAGCAGACAAGTACACTGGGCCCTTTATTAGTAACTCTCACCCAGTCTCCTAACAGCTAAAAGCTTCCTCTGTTTTGTCTAAGTCACAATCTTCAGTTGAGAGCTGAGTGGACACTCTGTCTGCAGTTCTCCAATCTCGTGACTCCCAATTAAACCAGTGGAGTGGGTTCTCAGCAGTCTCCCCAGCTCCTTTCTCCACACCCGCTTTGCCATTTACAGCAGCAAGACCATCATCCACATCCCGCCCGAACACTTACATCCTAGGAGGCTCAGACAGAAATATCACTTCTTTCTCTCTTTCCTTCAAAGACCCCCATGGTGCTTCTGCCCTTAGCTTGTTCCTTAACCTTTTTGCATCTGATCTTCCCTTTGGAACCTAGCACCCCCTAGTCATTGCTAAACTTAGATTATGACATCTCAACCCAAGAACCTGCAAGACACACTCTTTTCTTGAGCTAGACTTTGAATCTACTTGGCCTGCTTCTGTCCACCTGGAGAGCTATGGCCTTACATCTCAAAAACCACTAAAAATTCCGACCAGCCAGCATCAAACACGGACCAAAACCCCTTGCACATGTAATGTGGTTTAATTCTCTCAACAGTGAGACAGTGTTAAATTCCCTTTAGGGTGAGGAAAACGAGGGAATGACAAGATTACCCATGGTTAGTGACTAATCTAGCCTGGTAAGTGTGTCACAAAGCTGGGTTCCAATCACTTGTGTGATTCCTCAGCTTCCACTTTTCTGCCTCATCAGGGAACTGTGGGGTTGTTGTACTCCCCTTCGCCCCTACAAAGCCTGAATGCCACACTCCTACCTGGCTGTGATCCCTGGCTGTCTTGCTTCTGCAAACTTCCAGCTGTTTCTCGACCCTGGCTCTCACCTCGTGCAGGTGTGCACATCCACCATCCCTTCTCAGAGGCTGGAATTCACTGGGGCCCATCTCCTAGGCTGGAGAGAAGGACAATGCACACACCTGACTTAACAGACTGAGGTGGGGGTGGTTAATGGGGACATTAAAGCCATCTAAGGTACAATAGAGCCCTCAAAATCTTTTTCACCCTGGGTCTAAGTGCAAAACCCTGCTGAGCACACAGTCCATCCAGCAACTTGTTAACGTCTTATAGGCTTCAGAAAAAAGTTTGCTTCTAATGAGAGTTAAAATGGAGCCATTACAAGACATCCATGACCAAAGAAGCTGTGCTTTTCCAAACGGAGGTCCTGCTGCTGGCCACCTCGCACTCCCCTGGGACCACTCATTAAAACCCACCACCACCTCTTAAAGAGCCCAACAACCTTTATTCTTACTAAGCTGTCCAAGCTGTCGTTTGGTGCTCTAATTTTGGGAAAAGTGGGTCTATCTGCAGAATTATTGAAGATTTCTTTTGCTGAGGCGGACTGTCAATTTCACATTTGTTTGCCTATTAGATATCCCTGGGGTTTCTTAACAGGTGCCATTTCTTCACACACAAAGGGGCCTTGCTGTTAACAGCTGCTTGCCTTTCCTGCCACTCGGCCCCCTTCTGCCTTGCCTCTGCATTTGTCCATCGTCTCCTGTGAGGTGGCGGAAGCAAATCATTCCAGGCCAATCGAAGGTATTTACATAGAATGTTTTGGAAGACTTGGTAGGTCAGGGAATTGACTTCGAGCTAAGTTTGAGAAATATTGATCCACAGAGATCAATATGGCTGCCCAGGGAGTTCTTTGATGAGCTGCTTTTAAAAGACTACTGAAAACTGCAAAGTCAAGGGCAACAAAAAGGCTCTGTCATTAGTTCTGTTCAGAGCAAGGCCCAGGAGTCTGAAGTCACTGACCTGGAAGGGTGGTGCAATGTGAACAGGCAAAAAAGACAACAAAAGGACTCTTCTACTGTTCTTACTCCACCTTCTGTTAAGGAGAACCATTTGTGGTGGAAATGGTGGCTCAAGAAATGAATGGGCAAGAGGGTTTGAAGGCCAAAGTAATTACCTCGTAGGGATGATTTCAGGGCTTCTGGCTCCTATGCATATACATCAACCTGATGACAATATGTTCAAGCCACTGTTAGATACTGAGGGGTCACAGAAACAGGAATGGGTGAGTTTAGATAATGTGAAAAGTTACTTCTATTCATTCTGGAACCGTGAGCTTGATTTTTCTGGCAAGTAATACCCCAGAAGAAGTGAACAGTTCATGAACTTTTGGGAAGGAAGCAGTGGATCATTTCAGACAAGGAGTGGGTTCACTAAGAACAATCAATGCCCCAACTCTGCCCCTTGGAAACCAGGGCTGTGGCTGAATGAATGCATGCATGGACAGCGTAATTAGTCTGGGGGAAGGTGGCAAGGAGTGGAGGGGTTACTTGACTGCTGAGGGGAGGAGTGTACCGGGACAGGACAGACACAGTTTTAGACCACTGGCAAAAAAGACAGGGAGACTACCCACGAGTGTGTGCATGCTTGTACGGGCAGTTAGGCTGGTGGGGGTGGTGGTAACAGTGAAAGTGGACAGGGTTACTCAACAGCAGGTGGGGCTGTAGGTACACACAGCTACTACACCACTGATGGTGGTGGGTTGCTCTCTAGTTCATAAGTAGGCTTTAGTGGAGTGAACTGCTCACCATAACCAAATCATCGCATGGAAATGTGGATCAGTGAGATCATGATGGTGGAACAATTACTGGCTCGAGCACAGGACTTGAGAACAAAGGTCTGGGAACCAGAATTCCCACTTAACACCAGCTGCATGACATATGCAAGTTTCTTGATTAAACCCCAAACTTGAGCTTTCCCATCTGTGAAGAGGATACCGCCCACCTCACAGGATGCCAGGAAGATCAAGGGAAGTAGCACAGGCAAGAGTGGGAGGCACAGCCTTTGGCTACTTGCCCTTGTATTACTGTGGATCACTGGCAACCCCACGGGGCTTCCAAAGCACATGGCTGAACTGTCCCCTGCCCTGCTCAACATTCTGCCAATGCCTCAAACAAGTGCACAGCTGATGCACTGAATAATATTCAGACCATACAGAAGAATCCGGAAATCACATGGTAGTCAATGACCTCCTCAAAATGCAATGCCCCCAGGCTGGAGAAGGTTGTTCCTATACCTTCAGACCAGCCCAGAGGTGACGTAGTCCTGCCTGTTATCTGGTGAGACATTTCCTTTAGAATGAATATGGAATAATTCATTTGTTGAACATTCATTCATTGAGCACCTGCTATCTTTCAGGCACTGGGGAACAAAGGCAAGTCAAACACTGAGCTCCCACTTCAGGAGCATACAGACTCCAGGATGAGAAGAACAAAAAAGGCCATTTTAATACAAAGCTGTGAGTGCAATGTTACTATGCATGGGGGTGGAGGGGGAAAGAATACTGGAACACAAAGCACAGAAATTAACCCAATTTGCAGAGGTGGGGCTGTCACAGAGGCCCTGGGACAAGATGACGTCTGAGTGGAGGCTTAAGGATGAGTAGGAGTTGGGGGAAGGCACAGGAGTGACAGATATCTAGGCAGCAGGAACCGTATCTGCAAAGGCACAGGTGTGAGTAACAGCAGGGTGTGGTGAGTGCCAGGAACCACAAGCAGTGTGGTATTGTAGGATTTTAAACAGGAGGGTGAGAAATGGGAGGGGTGGGTGGAATATGCTAGAGCAATAGGGCGGAAGCAGAGCGGGGCACTTCCATAGAGAGGGCCTCGGATTCCATCCCATGGAGATGGAGAAGCCTGGCAGAGGCCGAGCGCTGGAACGGCACAGTCAGATGATGTTTTAGAAAGATCCCTCCACGGATGAGTAGAACAAGCTTGTCCGAGTCAGGAAGAGCAGCAAGGCCACCGGATATCTCAGCCAGAGCAAGATGCTTCTACAGGACCAGCGTTGAGAAGGAGGGAGGGCTCAACAGCTCAATGCCAACACCAACGAGGCAGAGTTGAACAGACCCCGGACTGCCTGGCTACGGGTGGCAAAAGGGAGAAGAACCGTGGATAACGTATACATTCTTCCCCTTGGTAAAATAAGAGAATTCAGGCAGAAGAGACATTGTCCTGGGGTGGTGTGGAGGGGTTAAAGAGGATAAATTTATGACACATGGAGTTTCAAGTGGGAAATACAAGCTGGAATGTCAGTCTAGAAACTCAGAGTAGCCTGGATTAGACAGAACGGTTTCAGAGTCAACAGCGTCATAGACACTAATACAGAATGTGAAGACTGTGGCAAGTGAGGAAAAGCCAGAGGCATAGCCAAGGCCCTTAGAAAACAGCGATGCCTAACGGAATGACAGAAGAGGGGGTGCTTAAAAGGATGAAAGCTGAGAGATGCAGCAGGGAAAGGCCTACTAGGCTAGGGAAAGAAAAATGTAGCCTTCAATTACCAATTAGGGCATCGCAAGTGTGCATGCTGGTCACAAACTGAACCCACTCCAGTGACTTTCAGCAGCAAGGTATTTATTAGAGCTGAAGTAGCAAGGACAAACACCCACCCCTGCCACAGGACTCTGAGTGGGAAAGCCCCACTGCCACCTGCGAACAGGTACCACAGCCTTCACCAGAGCTGCCCCAATCAGGAAGTGCTTCCGCCACGGTGCCTACAAGAAGAGCCACTCTTGCCAAGAGCAGTCTGATTCTAGGATGACCTTGCTCCACGCCAAGTCACTCAATGCTCACCTTCAGATTTCCAAAAGCCAACTGTGCCATGACCGAGGTTGTCCACACGAGACTTCTGTGCAGAAGCAAGAATCAATGAAATGAAGATGGAGTCCAAAAAAAGCAAGAATAATCTTTATTCCTTGGAAACACATTTGTAAAAATGTTTATCAGCAAGATGAAAAGATGCAGAACACATTTATTTGTATGCAGCACATACACTGAAGAGGGAGACATCTGCCCGAACAGAATACACCAGTAAACAAACACCTTGGGGAGGGATTCTGGGTGGCTGACTCCATTGTGCAAAGTATGAAGCTGATTCTCTCCTAAACAGACTTTTGTGGTAACTGAAAAGATCTGATTTTAGCAATAAAATAGCTCAAATGATGTCATTACATCTTTTAAAGGACTTCACACAGGCCAAATTGCAATTACATCTACAAAAGTGGCCCAAGAATGAATTGATTTCACAAAAGCCCTAATGGAAAAATATTTCAGACCTGCCTCTTGAAAGCAAAGATGTTTAACTCCTGCTTTGAAATGAGGAAAATAAATATTTTGGTACAAATTTTACCCTAAAAGACAACACTTTGATTTCTGGTTCTACAAAAAGACTGGGGCAATGCCTATTCTACACTGTTCTTCAGACTGCTTTGGCACGATTTCAAATAAAACCTTATCTGCTTTCATTTGAGCCATAAATGCATCTCAAATGCATGTCGCTTTTTAAAGGAGTGACGTCTAGGGTAAAGTAACAATCCCCCTACCCGGACAGCGCGGATTCTGAAATCATGCCAGTTAGCAGCACCGATCATTAAGACGTTAAGAATTATTCTTGTACTTCAGCAGCAAAGGCTATCACGACAGATGCTATGCAGTTCATGATTAGTACAATCGCTAATGTTCAAGGTGGCTAAACTGCTTTAAGATATGAAATTCAAAGACTCCCTGTATTTATATAACATCTAATAAGTTACATAAGGGGATATTGCAGCTTTCATTTTAAGGAATTTAAATACACATCCTCAGCCTAAAAATAATTAAATCTAAATAGATCACAGGATTTAGGACCTTGGAGATCACTCAATCCACCCCACTCTTTTCCAGATGGGGAAGTGAGGTTGAACACAGGCAAATGGCAAACCCCTGCTCACACAGTGGTGGGGGCCAGGCCCTGGCAATCTCCAGCCCTCTGACAGTACTGTGTGCCAAATGCCTTCCCAAGTGTTTCTGGTTTTATTTGGCCCCATTAATTAAATAACAAGAGTATCAAGTATAAAGCAGTATTGACAAACACAGACTTAACTCCAATTTTAAAATCAGAATATCGATTCCTGAGCCTTCCACTACCTTCATTTTTCTCGAGACTGCAGTCAATAGTAAATCACGACTAGCTATCGTGGCTATCCTCACATATTTCCCTGGATGACTGGACACACCGTTCAGAACCATTCCTTAAAGACCCTTGAACAAATGCACCCCCACGTGATGCCCAGACACTCTGCATGGAATGCAACTCTGATGGCGAATGGATGGAGGGAAAATGCTTCAGTCTCTCAGAGGGCGGTCATGAGTTTATCTCGGTACACCATGTTCTGCATCCCTCCCAGGTTCTTCTGGTTCTGGTCATGGACATAGTCCAAACGGCTGTCGTCTCCACTGGCCGATGCCTTCCAATGAGACCTGTCATCGTGCAAGGGTGGCCTGTTGTGTGTGCAGAGTGAACGGTTAGCGGGAGAATGGAAGAACATTTAGAGATGTGAGTGAAGCAACACAAATGCAAAGGAACTGGGCAGGGGAAGCCGTGAATGGAGATGGCTTACAAACGGAAAGGAATGGGTTTTCTACGTGAGCGCTTAAAAATTCCCAAGGCAGATCGTCCATTGACTTCTGAGTAGAGAAAAGCTGTGTCTAGGCCTGAGTCATCAGCCCCAAAGGGTGTCTGAAGTCAAGTCAGGCTGGGGAATGCTGGGTAAGGGGGAAAATGCTTCCTTCCCTGCTGAAATGTGCCACCGACAGCAGCATTTGCCAAACACTGTGGGCTAGTGAACTCTTTTTCAGGAGTATCTCTGGAGAGCTAAAAAATTAGTGGACAATGGAACTGAAGGAGAAGAAAATTCTGAAAATCCATGCATAGTTTTTGCATAATATGTTTTTCCAAGAACTTTTGGGAGACTCAGCTCATATGGCAGATTTCAAAAATTTTCTTGCTCCAAAATAAATGTACATTTCAATTCCATTTTCTATGAACCTTTTAAGTCCCCTTGCATACAAACCTACCCCAGCAATTCTGGGCAGGAGGCTGGGGCAAGGCTGAGAATTTGCAGCAGGCTCACAGGTGACGCCGAGGCTGGCAGCCATCAGGGCCCCGGCGAGGAGCCCTGGCTGCAGCTGTCCTCAGGTCGCCTGTGGTGAAAAGCTGGGCTAGGTCACGCACGATTCAGAAGGAAATCGACGTGCGAAGTGCGCAAGACTGATCGCAAAATTTCCTAAAAGTTGTGTTAATAAAAACAGCACTTCTAATGAATCTCTTTTGTTTCTCACATCTGGAAAATAAACTGTCTTTGAGATACAGAAAGATTCAGAATTATTACTCTACTAATCGGTTTCAAAAGGTACCTGAGTATCACATGTTTCTAATAAAATGGCATTGCTGGGTCACTGGACCCCCAACTTCTATGAAGCTTCTATTTGAGCCTCGCTCTAAGTGGACCTACGTCCATCACCCCATTCTCTGCACCTTCTCCAGGAGCAAGGCAACCTCACCTTCATGCCAACTGAACTCACCAATTCTAATTCCAATAGAGCTGGACACATATAACACCAATGGAGACTGATCTCAAATCCAACTCTTAAGGAAAACTTTCAAGCTTAAGTATGAGCACAGCACGGCTGATGCCAGTAGCCCTAGGAAGGATGGTGGGAGGTGAGAAGCAGGGGTCCGTTAATCACCCTGGGGTCACACCCCACTGTTTCTGGGAATGTGTTTTACTGGAACACAGCCACACCCTCCTGCTGCCATCCTGTACATGCTGCGTCTGAGCTACAGTGGTGGGGTCGCGTAGTTTTGTAGTTGCAACCGCGACCATAAAGCTACGGTCCTTTCCCGAACAACTTTCCTGAGCCAAACACAAACCCTGACCATAGGCACCACCACAATAATCCCTGAGTTCCGGGCACATGTGAAGTAAACCAGTTCTCAGGACCGAAAGGCGTTACTTAGAAATTCAACATCACGTCTCTGAAATAACAAAACCAAGCCAGAGTATCTGAGGTTAGAGTGACTGTTTACAGGAGCATTTCAGTTTTATTTCACAACGCTTGCTTTAGTTAAGACCGGGCTCATGGCGGCTTCCTTTGCTTTGGGAAAGGTACTCGCCTCTGGCATGAGCACGCCGCTTTCCAGGATGCTCCTGATGGAGACTTCCCGTCCCTAACCGCGTGGGATGCCCCTGATGGAGACTTCCCCTCTCTAACCGCGTGGGATCCGGACTTTTTTGGGGAGGGCAGAGCTGCGTGAGCTCCAGCACTTACCTGACACCTGGGGAGTGCGGATGCCACCGGGGCTGGCTGGGGTGGATGTTAGGATGGTACTGAGGCTAGAAACAAAACACCAAACCGGATTACTCGGTGACCTTTGGGTTTCAATGGGCTTCATTCACTGGGGGCGAGGGGGGCTGGGAATCACGGACAGGCTACAGCCAAGCCCTCCTTTCCCAGGACGATCGCGTTTCCTACGCCAACAAAGGCTGGGGGGGGCTGGAACCCAGCGCCTGGTTCTCCGAGCGTGCCCCAGCGAAGGATCCCCCAGCCTGCCAAGGCAAGGTAAGGGGCCGGGAGGCCAGGGAAGGTTCGGGGTGATTTTTCTCTCCAATAACAACTTTTTCCATGGCTGAAACTATGACAACCAAGAGAATGATTACGTCGACACGCAGATGGAGATGGGAACGGACGCTAAGGCAGCAGGGCCACGGATGCTTTATTTTTTTTTCCTTTTCTCCCTGATGTAAGCAAGCAATCAAACCATTTTCTAAAATGTAATTTAAAAGAAAGAAAAAAAGCAGCCAGAGCACTTATTATGCCGACAAAATAGGAGGCAGGAGGAGAGGGAGGAGCCATGGAAGGACAGATGGACGAAAGGAAGGAAAGCTGTCTGTAGCGGGGCCAGGCCCAGGCCGGGCAGCGGGCTGCCTTGCCACCTGCAGCCTGCAGAGGGCAGCAATCGCAGACACTGGCAGCAGCCCTGGGTTCTCCAGGTTAAACTTTCTGTGGGGCAAAGGAGGCCCTCCAGACACTTAAGCCACAACAGTCTGGCCACCATTAATCTTCTAATTATTTTGTCCCCTCCTACTCCTTCCCCTGCGGCTTTGATTAGTAAGCAGTGGCCTGCTCTGTGGTACAGAAAACTCTCAGCAATTCTTCTGATCCACTTGTCATGGGCCCAAGAGGTCCTTCCTGCCTCGTATCTCAATGGCCTCTCTCCCGCTCCAAGGCAGCTCCACAGCAGCAGAGTCTTAAGCAGCCCCAGGAGGACACGCTGCTGGGAAGGCGATTACAGAACGTCTCGGCAGCAGAATTCCAGGGGTACAGACGCCCACAGGGTGCAGATGACCTGCCCAGAGCCAAGCTGCTCCAGGTGTTTCAGTCACAGAGAATGAGAGACCCAGAGCTGAGCCCCAAGTCCAACACAACCAAATCAGACCCACCAGAGACAGGTGGGAAGCTCAACCACACACGTGGAAAGAGGAGGTCCCAGAACCCTCCTTGGCTGCCTCTGGTAGATTATTCAAGTTTCCAGCTATCAAGGAGTATTTTACTGTTAACCCAGGTGGTTCTCCACTGGGCAGTTATGTCCCTCTGCGGACAACTGGAAATACCTGTGTGTATTTTTGCCTGTCACAATGACAGAGCAGAAGGGAAGCTACACATCCTGTAATCCCAGGGACAGCCCCAAACGATGAAGAACCCCCCCCCCCCCCCGTTCCCAACCCCGCCACCCTCCCGATGACAGCAATGTCCTCAACAGCCTCAACCCGCCCCTGGCAGCTGGCTACCCCTGCCGTGCACAGCCCTTCCCAGCTCCTCCTCCGTCCGCTCACCCCCACACAGTGACAGAGCAGCACTAGGTCTGGCCAGGTGCAAGGCACCAGTGTTGGCCAAAGATGCTGCGAGAACAACGTCTCAAGAACAAGAACTGTAGCTCCGATCTTGACAACACCCTCGAGGTTCACTCTGAGCCAGAGTGCAGTGAGGACGGGACGGAAGGCAGCCGGAGGCTCCCGGGGAAGGGGCTGCCCTGCTGGGCTTTCCTTCTCTCTCCCTCTCCCTCTCTCAAGCACTGATCATCCGTCAGCCAACAACCACCTGAGAACCCCGCCACACAGAAGCATCCTGTGAATAAGAAGAGCCGAGAACCCAAGGAAGCCGAGGAGGACAGAAGTGGGGACATTTCTCCTTCCAAGTTCAAAGCACTTTCCACCTGTTACACTCTGGCCCTTGCAGTCATGAGGAACCTGATTTCACCTCACCAAAATCAACTGCTACAAAATTCTTCTAAAGGCTCATATATGGCAACCTCTTAACGACAGTACACTGGGATCTTGCCTCCAGGTAAGCAATTCCACAGCAATGAAAGGTCATAAAAGCAGATGATCAGAAGGCTCCAAAGTGAAATGGCATATGGAATCGCTCTGGTACTGAGGGACATTCAAAGCCAGACTGGGGACAGGGCACGGAAGCCTGGGAGAAAGGCATCCCTCAGACACTCCCACTCATTCAGGACCACAGTGGGCCCCAAGTGAGAAGTTATCAGACATGGACGGCACGACAAGCACAAATAAACATGTGTGGTGGGGTATACATCACCAACCCAGGGCCCCCTGCCTGCCCGGCTGCTCCTCCGAGCCCCCGTCCGAGGCTCGGCAGTTCCCCGGATGCCCGGCTTCTGCCTCTTTGGTTTCTCAGCTGATCTCTCCAGGGTGAGACCCAGGCCTTGGCTATTTTTCTAAAGCCGCTGGATGCTGAGAACACGCAGCAGGGCTGAGACACACCAGGACCGGCGGCTGCCAGTAGAGGAGATCCGAGAAGGCCGTGTGCAGGCGGTGGCTTCGGAGTGGGCCTTCGGAAGATATTTTAGAGCAGGGATGGGAGGCAAAGGAATTCCAGGCAGGCGAGCATGGACAAGGAAGTGGTGGGAAGAAAGCATGGGGCAACAATTATGTAATTCTCTGTGAGCTGAACATATGGCGTGTGATGAGAAATGCTGAGAAGCGAATGCAGAATGCAGGAGCCGGGTTGTAGAAGGCTGTGAATGGCCAGAGACAGCCACCCACGGTGGCTGAGGGACTGGCTTGATCCAGGCTGGGCTTGATCCACCTGTCATGTCACCACCGACTTTCATAGCGATGTGTCACGTTTGCCACCAAGAACTTCAAAACGAATTAAAAGGGAGGGGTGAGGCTGGTTTCTTTAGGGGGCGGAGGGGGGGTTGCCCAAACATTCAGTTGATTTTGCGGAACACTGGTCTACAAAAAATAAAACACGTGTCTCTTCTGCGGAATCTGTTACTCTGACATTCCAGTGGGTACTGTGAAGTCCAAGCAAGGGAATGCAGGATGCAACATTGCCCAAACAGCTAACCAAAGCAGCCTTTCCTGGGGACACGTCTCAAGGGACTCATGTCCCCCAGGCCCAGGACACAGCCTGGCAAAAAGCCGCCTCCCGGGACTGCTGCCCAGAGCTTGTGTTTGACCCCACACCCCAAACCCAGAAATAGAAACTCCCAGCCCCGATGCTTGCTCAGTGACAAGGCTGAGAGAAACTGGCAGTTGGGGTCACCAAGAGACATCAGGGGGCAGCAGGAGAGGGGGTCTCCACTGGCTGTTCCCGCAAGAAAACAGGCACTGTTATTGGTTCTTCCAATCTGATTATCAACACCATGACTATTCCTTCTGGGAAATTCAGAAACTTCGGGAAAATCTTTAAAAGCAGTATCTCACCTGGTAATTATGGACTTCAGGATTTGCTTTAGAGCTGAAAAAAAAAAAAAAAAAAAGGAAGAGACAAAAAGAAAAGCATAACTTAGGTCGTCAAGTGGCATTATTCCTGATTTATTTAACAACCATCACTACTCTCCCTGCTCCATTAGGGGTTTTCACATACCGTTTCATTTCAGCCACTGGCTGCTTAAATGAACACCTAACTGGGCAAACCACAACCAGCAATGTTCATTCATCCCCTCAAAGCTCACGAATGGAAACACACAGGTAATATTCCAAATGGCAGCCATGATGCCGTTTTTTATTTGATGCCAAAAAAGGAGGTCTTTGCAGGTGGGCCAAGCATAGAGTTTTTGCTCCTGATTCAGGCTGCCCTGGCATTGTAGGACAGCACCAAGAAGCTTCAGGTTCATGCAGGTGCAGGGAGGGTCATCTCCCAGGAGGCACTGTGGAGGGAGCCACACATGGGGCTCTTGCTATTGGCCACGCAGCGGCTGACCTGGCCACCACGTTGGAACGTTCCCTCCCCACGAGGCTATGTGCTGGGAACTCCACATCTGTTACTATTTAATCCCCACCACAAGGCCAGGACGTCAACCATGTTTCCCAGCACCTCGTCTGACAGATAACAGAGCAGTTGCCTAACAGAGAATTAGGAAACCTGCTCAGGGTCAGTCGGCTGGTGAGTGGCAGAGCCAGGGCTGGAACCCATATCTGCCCATCCTCAAAGCCCATCTTCTTCCCAGCACATCAATGGGTGTGCACTGAGGAACCAGGGAAGGGTTTGGGACTCTTCAAGCATGATCCTACTTAGGAGGAATCTTAAATATAACCACTCTGGTTTAAAAAAAATATAGACAGATCAGTGTAGACACGGATGGAGCAAGTTGGTGTGAAAAACAAAGCACCATGTCTGAAACAGGAGCTCATTATCTGCGAGAAAACCCACAAACAGGCACACTCATTGGGCAACGGCGGTTGCTAGGGTGGTGTGCTGGAAACCAAGGCTTATTGCTCCTGCAGCAATGAGAGGGCGCCGTCACTGTTCTGAGTCTCGCCTGCGGTGTAAATGCCTCGTGTTCCCATTTTCACAGAAAGGCACAGAGCCAGGCGCTGGGCCTGGGCAGCGCCGCCTGCATGGCATCAGGAGGCTGAGCGTCCTGCGAGGTGCTGTGTTTCTGGTGGCACTTCTGCAGTCCACGGCACCGCTTTATCCCCGGCTCCCAGAGCAATCCCACTCCCCCTCGGGGATCCCACAGGCTCCGAAGAGCAGTCGAGCAGCTGCAGCGGCTGGCTATGAGCTCATTTGTTCCTAAAGGGTGTATTTGCTGGGGCCTTTTTTTTTTTTTTGGTGGAGTCTTTTTTATTTTTTATTTTCTTTGTTTCGGTTCCCAATATATAATCTCCAGGAGTCAATAAGGGGGAAATGTAATTTTCTTAGGGAAAAACAAACAAACAAACAATTACCTCCTTAGAGAGCAAAAGAAAGAAATCCTGTAACTTACAAGTCCATGCAAATGAAAAGCAAGACCTCCTGCCAAGCTGAGAAAGGTGCAAATGTTTTTGGGCATCCCACCTGCCAGAGGGAGCCCAGAGAGAGGGGGCAAACTTGCAGGCAAACTGCCTAGCCAGGCAAGGAAGCTGCAGCTTCCCCACCATCCCCAGGGGCAGGGGCGGTGCATGGCAGTGCAACAGGTCCTGGACCCTGCTGTGCACCGCCCCTGCCCCCTTCAATAGCCGCTGACACTGCGACCCAAGGACAAGAGGCACAACAGGGACCCCTGGCAGAATGGTGCAGCTAACACCATTTGCAATCAGAGAGGTGAGGCTGGGTCCAGGTGATGATCTCAGGACCCAGCCGTGTTCTCTAGACCCTTCTGAGGCCTGTGCTCCTTGGAGCTGCCTTGGAGTGCCCTAGAGAAGGGGAGGTGGATGCACAGGAAGGCACTGCCTCTCCCTGCCCACCTGGCTTCATCCAGAATCGCCAGGATTTTGTCAGGTCATGTATGTGTGTGCATGTGTGTAATCCAACAGTGTACGTGTGCGTGTATGTAAATCCAACAGTAAGCAGCCTGGAAAAACACGGATCTAGTCCAACCTTCTCGGTTGCAAATGAGAACCAGGAGGCCCAGACAGGGGCAGAAGGCCCCAGAGCTGGGTTAGTACCGAGCCAGTGCTAGGGGGCGGGGCTCACCGGCAACTTGTCCCACCGCCCGCCGTGCTTACCAACTGTCCTGAGAGTGCACGGACAGTCAAGCCGTGCCAACCTCCCAGGCCACCAGGGCCCTTTTCTTGGGATGCCCGAAAGGCTAATTCTACTGAGCTGGCTCCCTCTGGGGGCTAGAGCCCAGACCAATGGTGGGCACAGCGCAGGACATGGTTCTCTCACGTGACAGCTGTGCACCTAACACGTTTCAGCGGGAGGATGGGAGATCCCTGGCCAGGTAGGACAATTCTCACTTAGGGAGCTGTACAAACAGATGCCTGGAGCCCACATCTGCCTGGAGACCGATCTGATTAGCCTGGGGTGTGGCCTGGCTGAGGGGGATGTGTTAGGGCAAACGAACAAGCAGGCAAGATCAGGGCCATCTGTGCCCGGAGAGGAGCATGGGCCCCATCCAGCCCACTGGCGTTTGTGAATGTTTTTCCCGGGACACGGCCATGTTCAGTCCTTTCCATGCTGTCTGTGCTGGGTCACAAGGGCAAAGATCAGTGGTTGTGAAAGACACAGTGCAGCCTGTGACATCCCAAGGATTTACTCTCTGGGCCTCCCCTGCTGGAGACTTCTCAGTCTTACAGTAAAGTTCTTTTTCCTGAGGGAGTGTGTGTGTGCACGCCCGCGTGTTGGGGGCATCATCCTCTGTGTCGCAGGACTCTGAGGGCTGCACATGTCCCAGCATGCCCAGCGTCCGCCCCCAGCCTGCCTTTTGCTCGGGGGCACAGCTTTCCACTCCCGCCCCCACCACCTGCCCCACCCTTAGCACCGTGCGCTGTACACACATCTAGAGCCCTTATCTCCCACTGGCATAATCCGCAGAGCGCGGGTCTGCTCAAACAAAGCAACCGTGTTTTCCAGCAAAACAAACTGTCTTGGAACATTCTGCTGTGTACTTTCAGCAAGGCAGGAGGGATGGCACAGCCAGGCAGCAGGAAAGGGGGAGGGGAGAAGGACGAACCAGGTGACTCACTCTGCAACTTAATTGTATTAAGGAAAAAAGTCAACACTGCAAATAAGCACGGTAATCAGCGGGGAGAGCTGCTCGCCAGAGTCTGGGCACGTACCAGAGCTGCGCGGCGATCACCGGGTTGCTCGCTGTGAAGGAAGAGCAGACGGTTAGGACATCTTGGAGGGCCAAGGACAGACAACGCCGGGACAGGGACTTCAGCTACCCCGGGCAGATCTGCTCCCCGCCTCCGATTCGCTCAGCCATCGTTCCTGGAGCGCGCATGCGCCACACTGAGAAGCATGTCAAGGTAGAGACAGAGACAGAGACAGAGACAGCGCGTGGCGACAGAGGGTGACAGCAGCACGCGCCTGCACGGAGGGGACGCAGGGCGGGGGACGAGGTGCCGCTCATTCAACTACACTCTGTCCAGTCTGCAAAAGCACAGCGCAGAGAGCATCATGGACACCTTCACAGAGAAGATGCTGGAACTCCAGCTGGAAAAATGTCAGGAGAAAGGAGGAGAAAGGAAGCTGGGAAGACCAGCAGGAAGGGAAGAGGAGGAGGACCCCTGAGGACCCCTCTTGGGGCCTCCAAGAGCTCAGATGCCATCTCATGGCGGGGGAGTCAAACCACAGGAGGCCCACCCCTCTCAGGGACAGCCACTCCTGGGGGACCCACCTTGTTGCTTGTGACTGTCAGCACAGATCTTGTTATCTTTGGAAAACTCTTCCTTATTTATATGAGGCTGTTTCTGGACAACCTTAACCCAGTGAACTACACACTGTACTGCTCTCCCCACGGAGGTGACAGCCCCTGGAACAGAGAGAGCCCCCCCAATCTCCTCCACTGCTGCAATAACCCCCACCCCAACTCCCCACGCACCCCCTTCTCTGCAGCCACCACACATCCTCTGGCAGCTCTGGAAGGTGAGGCCACTGTGGGGCATTTCCCTCCACTAAAGCAGCGGGGGATTCTGGCTGCCATGCTACAGTGCTGTTGGTTATAAAGAGAGAAAACCGTGGGGGAACTCAAGGGTGAGGATTCCAGAGGGGCAAGTGGAGGCACTGGATTCCACGGAAGCCTGCCAAGTCCCGAGCCGAACCAGACACCACGTGGAAAGGCCACGGCCCATCAGCAAGACAGAGAAGGGACCAAGGGAGCTCAGAGTACTGGGACCTGGCTATAAAAAAGGAAACCATGCGGTGCTGACCAAGGGCCCTAAGTGGAGGAGTAAGTTAGCATGGGAGGGGAAGCGCCACGGGATGGGATCTAGAGGCTGGGTCTGCACAGACGTGAGCCCACCTGCTCAGCCACGGACAAAGTCCCAGGCCGCACACAGGCGTGGGCCACAGCAGTAACTGATAAAGCCAAGGCTCAGGTACCCTAGGGCCGGGTACGTCTGGGGCAACTGCGGGCACCTGAGCCAAATGTCTTTGCTTGAAAAGATTTATTTGGTTTTAATTTGAAAGGAAGTTGGGGGGGGGGATCTTCCAGCCACTGGTTCATTCCCCAAATGGTTCCAACAGCCAGATCTGTGCCAGGCTGATGCTAGGAGCCAGGAATTCCACCCAGGTCTCCCATATGGGTGGCAGAGGCCCATGTACTTGGGCCATCATCTGTTGCTTTTCTAGAAACATAAGCACGGAGCTGGCTCAGAAGTGGACTGGCCAGGGCTCTAACTAGCATCTCATATGGGATGCCAGCATCCCACGTGGTGGCTTAATCCACTGCACCACAATGCCAACCTCCTGTGTCAAGTTTCTCTAAGTGCAGGGCCGGACCTCCAAGAAGCATGAGCCTGACACCTCTGTTGGAAACTGGTGGAGGAGGCATGAAGGGACTGTGCGCCAAGGCACACTATCTGCTGCAGGCAGGGCGGTGGGTGCCAATGGCATCGCGGAGGTCCCAGGGCTAAAAGTAAAGAGGCTCACAGAAAGCACCGCAGAAAAAGGGGGAGAAGCACACGACCACAGTGGGGAAAGACCAAAGTCAGGAGGACGGCAGAAGCCTGAGTCCCATCCGGAGACCATGCCTGTGCGTTTTAAGCCTCAGAACCGTGGAAAGCGACCGCACAGGCTGCCTGTGCCAGCTCCGCGGGGTCCCACCGCCCACACCGTAAGGAAGGAAAACACACAACCTTTGAACGTGGAATGTCTCCGGGAAGGGTAACGTTTACTGGGCTTCCTCTCGAAGGTGCTGCTTCTGCGTAACCTGGCGCCGTGCGTGGCCTGGTATTCCGTCCGCCCGCTGTTGAAGTAAATGATATTTCATCACGCGTTACCAAACCCAGAATCTTGGTGCATATACAGCCTGGAAAGTGAGCCTGCATTTTTCAGGACTCTGGTGGCATTCTTCACCTGGGCTTGAACTCATTTGATTAAGACACACACTGCGTTTAAACCTTCCACTTGGAAACACAATTTCAGTCGCAAAAGCCAGGCCATTATAGGGGCAGATATTTCCGCCGAGGCACAACACCTGCAGTTCCGGAACCAACCACTCGGCTGCACAAAACTAGCTGGTCTGAGGATGTGGCGCGTTTGACTAAGAGAACGCTGCTCAGCACAAAAAACCACTTCCAGGGAACACACTGGGGAGACATGCAGCTCCCCTTTATAAGGCGGCTGGTTGTCAATGACCGCCAAACTAAACCCTGGCTCTCCTGGCGGTGCCAAGAGAAACACTGCCATGTCACAAGGCTTTCTGGGTCTCACCCAGCCGCAGGCTCCAGCACGGGTGCGGTTTGGAGTGCCCTTACCCATCGCTGCTTCATTCCGGTCTCTGCAGGCTTATGACTGACCAGCAGCTGGGTGGCACTTGCCACCTGCTCCGAGGGCCTCCACAGGGCCACCCCACTCCAAACCCCCTTCCTTCTCACCCTTCTCCTTGACGAGCAGAGAGGACACTGGGTAGGCCAGATCCGGGGGAAGCTTCCTCCCAGGAGGGGAACGCCTGCAGTGGCAGCTACCCCGACACGTCTCCAGCCCGCATGCACGTGGCAGGCCACGAGTGTCACACAAACCTCTGCAGTCCTGACATTTCCCACCCTCCCCGGGACCACCCTGTGATCCGATTCTTTCTCAAAAAGGACTCGCATCTTTTTCTTTCCACCCTGGAGCAGTTAAAAATACATTCCAAGAAAATAACCCTTTAAACAGCGGTGCACGGCCGTTTCCTTGCAGAGCTGCTAAGTGTGGAAGGAGTAAATCTCTAGGCGTTTTAAACAGAGTTCAGGGATGTGCCATGTGTGGGTAGAGGTTACAAACCATGGAGCTTTCGATCTTTTAATCATGACTCAGACCTGAACAGGTGCCCCAAACACCTTCTCCAGCTGTGCCTTTAAAATGTACACTTGCTGTCTGGGATGTATGTACACACCCACAGATTCTGAACAAATGGGTCAGATAAGCGGGTCTCAGATAAGCGCACAAACTCTTATTTTTTTTTTTTTTTCTTTGAAAGGCAGACAAGAGAGACGGAGAGCGCCTACCTGCTGGTTTATGCCCACACCCCACATCAGAGTACCTAGGTTCTAGTCCTGATTCCCGCTTCCCCTTATTGCACACCTGGGAAGGCAGCAGGTGACGGTGCAAGGAGTTGGGTCCTGATGGCCCGGATCATGGTTCCAGCTCCTGGCTTCAGCCTGGCCCAGCCCCAGTTGCTGTGGGCATCGGGACACTGAACCAGCTGACAGGAGTTCTCTGTCTCGTTGCTTCTCAAATAAATTATTTTTTTTTTCAAACAGAAATCCTATAGAAGCGTCAGACTGCCCAGGATTGAATCCCTATCTCAACTGTACCGCATACTGGCTGTAGATGACTTTGGGCAGCTTGTGTGACCCTCCTGGCCCTCGATTCCTGGTCTGTAAAATGGGCACTGTCCTGTCTACTTCATTAAGAGGCTGCTGTAAGGACGAAGGGTGGCTGCCTGGCACAGCGACGTCCTAACACACTTTCCAGGATGATGCTATGTCCTGTCTGCCTTGGCTGACTCCTAGCCACAAGCTCGTGGGGGCGCAGAGTGAGACCGAAGAACCATCTTTTAAAATATACTTAACATGCAGCTGGCGCCGTGGCTCAATAGGCTAATCCTCTGCCTGCGGCGCCAGCACACAGGGTTCTAGTCCCAGTCGGGGTGCTGGATTCTGTCCTGGTTGCCCCTCTTCCAGGCCAGCTCTCTGCTATGGCCCAGGAAGGCAGTGGAGGATGGCCCAAGTTCTTGGGCCCTGCACCTGCATGGGAGACCAGGAGAAGCACCTGGCTCCTGCCTTCGGATCAGTGCGGTGCGCCAGCCCCGGCGGCCATTGGAGGGTGAACCAATGGAAAAGGAAGACCTTTCTCTCTGTCTCTCTCACTGTCCACTCTGCCTGTCAAACAAAAAAAAATGTACTTAACATGCATTCATTTAAACAGTCACTTGTGGCTAGCGGCTCCTGTAGCGGACAGCACGGCTCTAGCCAAATGGGAGCCTCGGGACTCCGACACACACACGCAAGCACGCACACACACACGCATGCAGGCACGCGGTCCCTACCTGAACCTGAAGCGGGAGCCCAGCCTGATGAATTCCGATCTGCTGGACTTGCTGTTCCCTGGCGCCCGCAGCCGGAAGAAGGCGTGGTGCTCGACCGCACACTTCCACAGGTGCTTGCAGGTCCTGGCGCTGTCCAGGCGGAACACAAACGTGTGTTCCTGCTCACGGCCCTGCGGGGGAGGAAGCACCAGGTGCTCAGCCCTGATGTCTGTGGCTTCCATGTGAGACTGCGCGTGCGCGCGTGGGTGGGGCAAGGGCGGCACAGGGGAGGGCATGCCTACCTGGTCATCGTCCTCAACCACCACCAGTGTCAGTTTGCTCTTTTTAAAATCCATTTTGGTAATTTTAGGCCTGGTCAGAGAGAAAGCACTGTAAAAGCATGGCCTGCAGTGAAACCAGCCACACATCAAACACCAGCTTCCTTTCTACTTTTTAAAGCCTTGATTGGCTAAGAAAAAGGATCATTCATTCATTGAAAGCGTGATTGCTCAGAAGGTTCAGCGCAACGGCCACACACCCACAACGACAACAGTACGGCGTGCTTTCAGAACGAAATCAGGGTGTTGCAAATATGCCTCAAGAATCATTCATCACAGAGAATTCCACCACAAAATAGGAAAAAACATTTTTAATATTAGACAAAACTAAATTACCAAAAGAATAAGCCTATTTTGTTAGCTCCTTCAAAGATTAATATGCCTGTCGGGGTCAGTCCAAGAGAATATTCACAGCCATCTCTTCCCTACAAACAAACGAAGTGACAGTCGGTAGAGGGTTCTAACAGGTCGTCACACAGCACAGTGCAAAAACAGTTTCCTCTCCACAAGTTACTTTGCTGGCACGCTGTTCACACAGTTCTCAGCAACAGCAAAAGCACGGGACTGGGCCGGGCTCGGGTCTTACCCTGACCACGTGCATGTCCACCCCGTACATTTCCAGCCACTTCGCCTTGTTCAGGTAGGACAGTTCCGCCTGGGCAGGGCTCTTTCCCCTGGGAGAAAGCAAAGGAAACATGCCTGAACGGCCACGGCGCCGGGAAGGGCACGGTCGTGCTACGGGAGGCTGCGCGGCAGAGAAAGCAAGGAGGGGTTCCAGGGGACACTTTCACAGACACCCCAAGAATGTACCAGTAATGGAAGGGAAAGAGCACAGATCAGTGCCTGGAACAGGATCCCCTAAGGACACAAGGCCCCGTTGTCTGTGTGGGGGCATGCATGTACATGCGAAAGGGACAGGCTGGGAGGGAGCAGGATAGGCTGCTGCCCATGCTTCCTGCAGGGAGGGGAGGGAGAGAGAGAGCGAGCGAGCATGTGTGTGCGTGTGTGTGTGTGTATAGGGGTGGATGGTACCCACACACTTCTACATTGCTTCAATGTTAGACAAGAATGCACTAAGGGCGCTGGTCTGGTGCTGGTGCTGTGGCATATTGGGTAAAGCTGCTGCCTGCAGTGCCAGCATCCCATATGGGTACTGGTTTGAGTCTCAGATGCTCTGCTTTCGATCAAGCTCTCTGCTATGGCCTGGGAAAGCAGTAGAAAATGGTTCAAGTGTTTAGGCCCCTGTACCCGCCTGGGAGACCCAGAGGAAGCTCCTGGCTCCTGGCTTCAGTTAGGCTCAACTCTGGCCATTGCTGCCATCTGGGAAGTGAACCAGCAGACGGAAGACCCCTCCCTCCCTCCCTCCCTCCCTCTCTCTCTCTCTCTGCCTCTGCCTCTCTGTAACTCTGCCTTTCAAACAAATAAATAAATCTTTTTAAAAAATGCACTAAGGTCACCTTATTAAGAAAAGGTCAGAGGAGCTTTTTGTTAGGATGGGAAGACAACAGGAAGCCATGCTAAGTTCCAGGGTCCAAGCATGACCTGGAACAGACTGTACCTTGGGGTGATAGGACAGGAGAAAGCAAAGGTTACTCTCTGGGAATCCCAGTGAGTGCCAGACAGTGTGCGTGGTGATGGGGTGAGTGTTGAGATCTGCGAGGTGAGCAAGGAACATGGAGGGAAAAACCAGAGAGAAAAATGGCATAGTGGACTCAGGCCTCCTAACTACCATTCCTGCAACAGCTTCAGCTGTGAGCGCCCCACGCAACAGTGCTGAATGAGGTCGAGTGTCCCTTATCTGAAGTATTCCGCATGTGGGATTTTGGAATCCTGGCATATACGTAATGAATTATCTTGGGGATGGACGCTAATTAAACATGAAATTCATTTGTATTTCTAATATACTGTGTACACACAGCTGGAAGGGAATTTTAAACAATACTTTTCATGCTCCTGCATCTCTGCTGTTACCCGTCACGAGATCAAGTGTGGATTCTTTTTTCCTATTTGTGGCATCACATTGGCCCTCAAAGAGTTTCAAGTTTCGGATTTTTAAATTAGGGATGCTCGACCTGTGTTTCTAAAAGGTTTGCTCTAGGAGGTTCAGGTCATGGGGTCACCAGAGACACAGGTGTGGGCAGTGCTTCCTCAGTGCCCACACCTGGGGTGTCCCCAGGACAGCAGTGGCCCCCCATCCCCAGCAGCCACAAGTCCATCAGACTCAGGCTCTGCAATTGAGAAGGAGCGGGGGAGGGGAAAAAGGGAAGGGGAGGAGGGAGAATGGTTCAGTTCCTGCTGCACTGTCTCAAGAGAGAGGATGGGTGGGCCTTGGGAAACAGGACTGAAGCACAGGCGAGAAGGAAGGATTGGAGCTGTAGTTTTAGTCACTGACAGAGCGGTTCTACCGGTAGACAAGAGACAGCGACCAAAGCGTATGCACGACATAAATAAATCTATTATCAGGATGCAAGGCAGTCACATCAAGGTACCTGCACTCTTTCCACCTCTGGAAGATATCGAATTCCATTGCCTCTGTCTGATTGGGAATGAACCGAAACTCAGACACCAGCTCTGGCGTGTGTTCTGGAAGCTCGCACTCTCCAAGCTCCGCTGCAGATTTCATAAGAGGGAGGGGAACAGGAGACATTGAACGCTTTCTGTTACTGCCGCAGGCAGGTCCAAAGGCATTTTGCATGACTGTGAAGCACAGGTGCCCCCTAAGGCATCTCTCTCTCCTTTCGGGAGGATTTACCTCTCGCCTGGTAGCCATTTATACACTCGGAACCCCCAGGAACCATTCCAGTGCCCTCCCCGGCGGGCCATACACCATCATCTCAGTTATTACTGTCTCTCCCTCCCAGGGAGGCGCTCATTGCATTTCCCAGGGAACTGCAATGGCAAGGAACGAGGATCTGCTCAGAAACAGCCCTTTCCCAAGGCTCTCGTTAAGGACGCACACTCTCTGCAGTGCCAGAGCAGATGGAGCAAGAATTCGGCACAGGTAAAATCAGAGGGGGGACCCGCGAGGACAGGAGGTGGGGTGAGAGGGCTGCGGCAGCAACTGCGTGCATCAGGTGCAACCGGGGGGGGGGGGGGCGCTTTTTCAGAGCAATCCCAGCTGAATGCCCAGCTTTTACTGCCAGGGTCCTTGCTCCTACCCTGTCTCCCACAGAATGAAGGGACAAGGGCACGGATGTCCCCACCTGCCCAGATGTGAAAAAATCCACACTCCTTACTCCCACCCCCACTCCCACACTTCAGCTCAGGGATAAGACCCTGGAAATCCAGGCTCTGAAAGGGTGATCCACAGAGCAAAATGCGAGACCCCCAGGCCCCTTTCCTGACCAACTACAACACCACCTGCCTTTTCACAAGATGCCCAGGTGATGGGTGTGCAGAACGACCTTCTGGGATCCTGACAACACGCATCACCGTCCCCCACCCCACCCCCAGAGCTTCTGGCTCCATAGCTCTGCAATGAGGCCTGAAAACCGCATTTCCAACACATTCCCAGATGACGCCCACACAGCTGAGCTGGGCACTGCACCTGGAGGACCTGTGCGACCCTCAGGCCAATCCCACTGACCAACCAGTGGCGTCCACCTGAACCCTCTGGGAACAGCAGGTCCCACGCACCCAGCTGCCCTCTTTACCTCCCCACCTAGGCCGTGCCAGCTGTGGCCCAGGCCGCCGAGCACCTCATGCCATGGCCTGTTATCCCAGGAGAGGGACCCCAGCTGGTCTGCGGGAGAAGTCCCTGTCCATCCAGAGGACACAGTAATGCTAAGCTGGGAAGTGGCCCAGGAGCCCTGAATGGGACAATGTCTGACACCGAGCGGGGACTTGGTGACTCTCTCTTCATCTCAGTGCAGCCCCCTGCCTGTACCAGCAACTCTGAATTGGACTGTACCCCAAAGACCAAGGCCCAGGGCACCTTGGGGGCAGAGGGTGCAGTGGCTTGGCACGCTGGGCAAAGGCACGGATGAAGACTCTGCTCTGGACATATTTGACCAGAGAAGGCACAGGCTGGGCCCCAAGGCTGGAGGTCACCCCTGACCGGCTCTGTCCGAGAGGTCATGCTGAAGCTAGGTACCTGGAAGGCCAGAGGGGCAGTCTGGTCTGGGAACAGAGTCCCTGGGTATGAACCACCCTTGCCCTGTACCCACAGGGCAAAGTGATTCCACGGGGCCCCGTGTTCAGCAGTGAGTCTGGACGGAGCAGGATTAGCCATGCCACTGACGCCATCAAGCAGTGGAGGGAGAAGTCAGGCAACCGTGAGGTTTACTGGAAGTGTTCAGACCCGGGCCGGGGGGTAGGCGTCCCACCTCACCACCCCTGCACTAATCCAGGCCCAAGTGAGGCTCGCTGCCTTCCAAAGCTGCCCCTTCACTGTCTACAACTCCCTGTTGTGACCCCAGCCTGGCCCCAGCCCTGGGGACGCTTCACCACCCTGGGTCTTGGGTGCCTTTATCCATACAAGGGAACTGGTACAACGACAGAACACGACCTTGAGCATGCACCAAATGACTGCCTCATCCTTCCTCGTCCCCTCTTTGCCTTTTCCCCTTTTAGCTGGCTGCACTTTCAAATGTACCATACATTTTGCTCCCCAAAGAGCAAAGCCTCCATGTAAGGTCGCTGTACCCAAATTCACAAGGGCCCCATTAATTCAGGGACGGGGCAGCAAGACACGGCCTCAAGACTCGAGCATGGGAGGAAACACAATCTTTCATTTTATTCAAACCCCCAGAGGAGCTCCCGTGATCTTTGGAGCCCGGGGCCAGCTGGCTCGGCTGCGGCTGAAATGACAGCAGGCTACCCATGGGATGAGGGCGCGCAGGCAGGCACGGCTAACAAGAGCTTCCCTGTGTGTCTAAGTCTTCCACGTCTTTGTCTGACATAACGCTTCCATCTTCAATTACGCCAATGTTGCGGTTCCGGCTCTAACAGGCAACTTCTCTAAGAAAGGCTTACAGGTGGCTGACCTTCATCTCATCTGACTCGACTCTGTGCGTGTGCGATGCCTTCAGTGATATGTGTGCCTCATCCTCTGATCATTCAGGACAATGCACAAACTTGCAACATTGTGCCAGTGCCTTAGGAGGTGACCCTGCCAGGTGATTAATGGCCCCTGACCTGACACAGGTGCTTCTGTCCGCCACCTACACCCCAATGTCTACTGCTGGGCCACCAAGCCCGACAGCGTGAGCTCTGGGCAGCTCAGGAACTCGAGGGTGGATAGAGACCTGCTTGCTACACTGTGAGATCTGGATCTGGCCAAAGTGGAGAGGCCACTGCTGGGTTCCCTAAACTGCACATAGTCTAGGACATGTACCCTAAGGAAATACAGAAAGGTAGCAGAGCACTGGGCACAGATGGCAGCTGATGGCATCACCATCACCTCCCTGACCAGTGCCTTCAGACCACACCAGGAGGCTCCCCCTTTAACAAAGTCCTCGGGGGGGTCTCCCCAGCCTCATTCATTCTGTACTTATTGAGCACCTGCTAGATGACAAGGCCCTGTTAGATAACAGGAATTCATAGGTGATGAAAGAACAGACACATCAGGCAATGGGAGTCTCTTGAAGTCATTAATAACCATCTTTGTGTGTATAAGACATGATAGAAATACTAAAAGAAAAGAAATCATATCAAACACCTGTATATGGCTCTGATCAGAGTTACACTGGGGCAGGACACTGGGCTACTGCTTCCTTCCTTCCAGTCTTCCAGTCACGCGGCTGCTGTGCTGTTATCCTGATACTCCGTGACAGGTGGCTACTGATTTCAGAATTTGCAAAAACGTTTCAGGTCAATTTTAAAAGCTGGTAAGCTACTACAGTGGGAAGCCACGTCTAATATGGTGGGCACAGATAACCCATTAACTATGAATGACTACAGCGTCGTAACAATCCAGTAGAAGCTAAGGAGCCCACGACATGCCTGTCTGACATGCTACTGAAATCCCGTACATGCAGCTACTTCAGAAGTGTTTCTTGCGCATTTTAAACTACGGTCTGCTCCACCCAGGCGAGAAGAGCAGAGGCTGACAATCATGCAGGCAAATCTGCCATCAGCCGGGTCTCACCCCCATGCTGGCGACCCTGCCAGTGTTTCTGGCCTGACCTCTCTGACCCAGCCAAATTCAGACACCCAACAAGCTCTTCGAGTCTACCCACTCCCTGCTGCCTCCTCCCACCCTGGGAATCCTCTCTCACTCCTCCCCCAGTGCCCTGGTCTCATCACCCATCCTCCTCATCCTGCCAATGCTGTTCCCTAGCAGGTGCGGAACTCCCTACCCAAGCTGGTTCCCTCTGACCTCTGTTACTGCAACAGCTCCTCGCTGTACCCCAGCCGGTCTTGGTCCTGTTCCAGGGCCCTGTCCCCACAGAGCCAGTGCAGTCTGTCCAAAATGCACACCAGACCAGGCCTGCCTCCTGCTTCCAAGTCTTCGGCGGCACCGCAGCTGGTCACACAAAGCTCCTGCTCTTCACAGGGGTCTGAACTTGTACGCCGCGATGCCGCTCGGCTGCCGCTCCCTGCTTGCACCTTGGCTTTGGGCCTTGGTCCCCTGAATCACCTGCCTCTCCTGAGAGCCTCAGGAACCTGTCTTTTCTCCACGCCCCCTATGCATTTCGGCTCCCAGAAGGACAGCACCCGTCTGTCTGCCTTCCTCATGGACTGCGCAGCTGCTTCAGGTCACAGACTGGGTCCCATTTACTCGGGTCTCCACAGTAGCACTGGGCCTGGCACACACCAGACACTCGTTTGTGAGCTGAAAAGCAATGCCTGTAAAATGCTAACGACTGCCGAAGACTGATGTACCTTGCAGACAGAGCGCAGCTAATTCCACAGCCGTTTCATAGGGGCACTTCAATCTTGAAAGAAAAGAAAAGAAATGAATTCTAAATAGGAACTTAAGTCATCATAACCATGCAAAATGTCATTAAAATCATTTTTCAAAAGGCAGTTGTATTTAGACAATGACTTTTGTTCTCGGTAGTTTCTATTTTTGCTGTCACATGAAAGAATGCAAACAAGATCACTTAGGCTACAAATTTCCCAAAGTCAGTTCTCATCATATGGCAAAATAACCCAATTTTGGTATGTTTTCTATCACCCATATGTCGGTAATTTTACTGAATTTGGCAAGAATGGGGAAGTCTGGAAACCAGAATGAAAAGCACTCCCTTAGCTTTATAATTTTTAAACTTACTTAAAATTTATCTTGACACAGTACATGCATGCCTCTTTTTAAACTGCCTTAAATCTTTCTGGAAACAAGGCCACAGTGTTAAAAATAAATGCACGGGTCCCCGACACTGCTTCACTCAGTACTGGAGTAAGTAGGGCTGAGGCACAGCCACAGAGGCGTTCTGCCGTAAACCAACACGGTCTCATTCACGCTTCGTATTTCAGAGTTACTCAGAAAAATAATAATGACATACATCAGTATAGCACTTCATAGTTTTCAAAGCCTTTGCATATTTATTATCCAATGTGGTCAGTGCGTGGCATTTGCAGACCCCTAGGATGAATGTGGCCAGTGCTCCCCATCTCCCACTTTACAGATGAGGAACTGAGCGTGAGGTGCTCAGGGTGCTGGGACTAGGTCACCCTTCTCTTTTGAAGTATGGTAAACCAGGCTGAAGCATACACAAACTGCAAAGTACTGTACAAATGCAAGGTGCGTCATTACTATTTTTCCAAACTGAAGACAATCTCTACAGTTACGAGGCCTGTAGATGAGGAGCACAGTATGGAGAGAGAGAGAGATCAGAGTACACACACACTCATAATATGCACACCAACCAAAGGTCTGTCTTGCATGGCTGAATAAGGCAAATGTATACACTGTACAATCCACGTGTTCTATGGTGTATTGAGAGTGCAAATTTGGAAATTCTACTTCAAATTTCCTTCTGATTATATTCAAAAATCAAAATGTATTCTTGTCAATAATATCAGGTGTTACTTTTTAGATTCAAGATGGCATTAGTTTTTCATGTAATAGAAAATATTCAATGCATATGCTGAAAAAAGACACAATGGTAAAAGCTGTGACTGCTGAAATCTCGTATCTTTAAAATAAGTTAATATTGCACCCAAAATCAACCACTTCCATGCCAATGCTGCTCACGCTCAATAATCATGGTATGTAGCCAGAGGCCCAATATTTAAAAACCAATTTTAAGAGGGGAAGAGGAAATGAGATGAGATGTCTAAAGCTTTTTCTATGGGAATCAGAACATAACCTCTTTACTTAAATGCAGATGGGGGATGAATGAGACTTTTTGACCGTCCAGATACTTGTAAGTGTATACATACCAGTAATGTATCTTGCTTGCAAATACGACAAAAGCCATTATGAATCGGGCAGGGATGTGATCGGGGACAGAGTTATTCCCAAATACACATCACTTAAGATAGTAAATGCTCTTGGAAATGCTTCAAGCCATAGAGTAATCATTTAAAATAGGATGATAATGACAGTGATACAAGTATTAGACTCACTTTACAATGCCTGGTGCACTTTTTGTGAATTTCAAAAAGGGAACAAGGGTACAAGAGTTAAAACAGTGAGTTATTTTGAAATATACTATGATCTATCCTGGATTAAGAATTAGAACAAAAACATACTTACTTTCCAGAAAGAATGTCATGCCTGAGTTGTAAAACAAACAGGTACCTGACAAACATATACAAAAGTCAACAGAGGGTAACCCTTTCCCAGCCGCTTTCAAACCCCAGCTTCCCGTGGCAGAGCCCACCCCGCACACAGCCTGGACGTGTGCATTGTAAACAGGGAGTCCAAATCCAATGAGAACTTTGGTGGAAGCATCTCCTCCTGGGTCTCCAGGAGGGCATCCCAGAACCTGGCTGGGAAGGCGAGTGCATGTAGGGATTCGCAAGATACTTGGGAGGATGGAACATGGAACACTACACAGTCCAAGGGCGGCCCCGCAACCCCCTTGGTGCTGGACAAGAGAGCCAAACAGGCACACAGAACTTGCACACAGGCATGCGATGCGCCCACACAGGCAGGCTGCTGAGGCTTCTGGATCTGGTTCTCCGGTGGCTCCCCCAGGAGATTCCAGAATGCTGCAGCTCACTGTAGTCAGTTACTGCTCCAGGCTTTTTTCGCTGGTGTAGTGTAACTGCAGACACTCTCTTTCAAACAGCAAAACACTCACACAACACACCAATACACACCAACACACCAACACACACACACACACTCATGAAACAGGAAAATCCTGGATCTGGACTGCAACCAGTTACGGGGTAAGAAAAAATGGGCAGGAAGGCAGCAAATATCACAGGTGGGGTTTATTTAGGTAAAACAAAAAAAACCCCACAAATGCCTTGGCTTAAATATATATTTTTTAACTAGGAGGATGTGGGCATCAGAACCACTTCCAGTGCTTTATAAAAACTAAAGCTGCCCGCACTCTACTCCACACGTACAGAGTCAGAATCCTGTATGCAAGAGTGGCCCCCAAGAATCTGATTTGTGCAAAAGCTGCCCAGCTGTCTCTGATTCACTTAAAGACCACTGGCTTTGGTGACAGCTGGCAGCAGCACATGTCTTTAAGAGCACTAAAGAGGAACTCTAGAATAACTTAATTTGAGCTTTGGAAACAATGCAAGCAGTTACTTTCCGCAGAATGGAGAGAGCACAATGTGGGTGACCCAGAAATCAAAGGCAGGGGAGGACTGCAGGTTCTGGAATGTTCCTGCTTCCCAACAGGTGCTTCACAGCCATTGAACTTGTGCTGCTGAAACTCAGGACACTATCTTATGCACTCTCATCCAGGGGGACCGGGGGCTGATGTGGCCAGAACTTCCAATTCCCTCAGGAAAACCTAACTCTTGAGGCCCCGTAGCCCCTTCCGTCAGGACTATGGCAATGGCCTTGGGTCTCCTGTCATCTCCAAGCTAGTGACCACTGCAGTCCATCACCCAAACAGCATCGAGGAGCCTCCGGGGTTATCCAAAGCAGATGGAGCCGGGAGAGAATGGCAGGATGGCAGGGTGGTTGGAGGGGAATGCCACACATTCAAAAATGTTGAAGTTCTCCGTATCCCACACTAAAGGCAGCCATAGCATAAAAATGCTCAGTGAGGGCTGACGGACAACATGAAGGGAATCTCACAATTTTGTTGTCATTTACTGCAATTTTGTTTTAAAGACAGGCTTCCTTCCATTGTAACAACTAAGGGAATACTTTGCAATTCCTTAAAAAAGGTAATTTTGGGCTTAGAAACCCTCTCCTACTAGTTGCCTTCCCTTCCTGTAGCTGAAACAAAATGTCATGGAACAACCAACCAACTTACCCAAGATCCAGAAAACAAGTGTAACAAGAAATCTAATTCCCATTCCCTAAGAACAAATGTCAAATTAGGCAAAGTGCTGGATTTTCAAGAGCACACAGAAACACAGGAAAAGTGTACCACCACTTGCTCAGAAGCACAGACAGCAGGCCCTGGAGGGGAGGCAAGCCCACGATTTGGAAGACCCAGAGATCACAGGCTGCCCCTGGGTGGGATCTGGCTCTGCATCGTGTCCTACCTTGTAAACTCTTCACGCAGGTTGTTCGGTTCTGAAGAATAGTACTTAACTCGGAAGTGCAAAGCGTAAGCAGGTCCAACTACACGTGTGGAGATAGAATGGTTGAAGATGTTTTTCCCCAGTTTTGACGAGCACAGGATGGACAAAAGGACAAAGGCATTAAATTTAAGACATATTCACCATGACACTGGGAGGGCATAAATTGGGCAGACCAAGCCAGAGCATTCTTTTCAACCCTAGCGTGGAAAGCTGAAATGGACTTTGGTGCTGATGGGTTGAGTGGCACCCTCCTTCTGGAAGAAAACCATACGGATCTTGGTGAATCACCAAGAACTCAATTTCTTTTTTTTTTTTTTTTTTTTTACCTCTGATCCCAAAAGACTCACTTGAGACCTGCTTTGTAACAGAGCAGGCTAAAGGCAAGTGATGCACGAACAGCAAAGTGTCTGTCATCTTAAAATACAGTAAAGATCCCATATAGTACAGTCACACCCCACATAATGACATTCTAGTTGATGGACTCTATGACGCTATATTCCATAAGCCCACCTGGCCAGCAGGCCATACTCTCTAGGTATCTGTAAGTATGTACATACAACGATGAAGTCACCGAATGATGCATTTCTCAGCACACAGCCATGGCATTAAGTGATCCGTGACTGTACTTTTAAGAGACTATAAAATTTTTCAAATGGCCCAAGCATAAACAACATTAAAGAAACGTGGTTGCCACACAAATGAGAAAGCTGGACGGGACTACTGAAGGAGTCTACTTTGAAACTCACTGGAATGTGAACCTAGCAGGTGTAAAGTTGTATTTCTGAAGTGTATTAATTAGTTCTCATGGGTGTGTGCATGTGTGTCTGATCTCAAATGAGAGCACAGTCAGGTTTTCAGCATCTGCTAAAAGCTCTTCAAATTCTAAACTAACCTTTGGCCAGCTTACCCATCCATTGAAAACCGGGTGATCTAAAATGCTTCCACATTCCAATGAAAACACAAAGACCTCAAAACACGGGCAAGGGCGTGACTCACAGAGAAAGAAAATGAATGAGGAAGGTAAATTCTGCTCACTTACTTTTCATCTGCTTCTTTATGGGTTTGGAATGATCCAGCCAGTGCTGTAAGAAAGAAAACACTGCTTTAGGAACAGTTAGCAGGAGATCATGCAGGCCAAGTAGTTACCATCCTCTGCGAAGGTTAGTAATTCTACTGGAGGGAACACACCAGGGATTGGCCAGGCCATGAGCTTTCAGATCTGGGGATCCATAAATTGCCTGGGGTGACATAAAAAAGTACATTTTTTTCCTGGGGAGCAGGTCCCCCGTTTCCATCTTTTTTTTTTTTTTTTTTTTTTAATGAGATGCCTGAAAGAACCTAAAACCCATGCACTAAGTGATCTCTGCAGTCCCCTCCAATTGGCTGAGCCACCTACTTGCCTCTGCCTTCTGAGTGTCTCACGTTTGGCTCAGTCTTCCCTGAGAATTCCGAGTCGCCGCTCACCTAGCCCAGGGTACAAGCCATGGGCGCCAAGCATCTCGGCACACCCGGGTCTGGTAGTTCTGTTGCCCTAATCCCTGAAAGTATGAACCCAAAACACATGGTCTCTTTCTCCTCTCGCCAGGAAAAATCACCCATGCTGCAGACCCAAGGACCGGCATGGATCTGCCGAAGGCAATCTCACTTTGCTCAGTGTAGGCATTCCACCTGTCTCTAGCTTTCACCAGGAGAATCACTTCAGTCTCATTCATCTCTGACAGAGCTGGGGAACGTCTGGCCCCTGGGCCGTTTAAGGCCCTCAAAAATCATTTGGTCTGACCCTGCCAAGGCAACCACAGACGGGACTCAAAATTCAATACATCTGCGGTGGGCTAATTTTTAAGTGGCTAATTTTGTACAGCTCGCCAAAGTTTTAGGAAAGTGATTCAGATGCTCTTGATTTGGGATGGGGCTATGTCAAACTGAAAACATTCTGAGCCCCAAATACATTCAACACGCCTAATCCACTGCACGGCACAACTTAGCAACACAGGGCACTGCCAATGTCATCAACTCTTTCCCCCACAACTGTGGGGCTGACCAGAAGCTGCCTGCCCGGCCTGGGGAGAGAGGATCATGCTACAGATCCCCAGCCCGGGAAAGAGCAGCACTCAGGGGGCCGGTGCTGTGGCGCAGCAGGTTAATGCCCTGGCCTGAAGCACCAGCATCCCATAGGAGACCTGGCTGCTCCACTTCCAATCCAGTTCTCTGCTGTGGCCTGGAAAAGCAGTAGAGGATGGCCCAAGTCCTTGGGCCCCCTACACCCGCATGGGAGACCTGGGAAAAGCTCCTGGCTCCTGGTTTCAGATCGGCACGGCTCAGGCCGTTGCAGCCATCTGGGGAGTGAATCAGCGGATGGAAGACCTCTCTACCTCTCTCTCTCTCTCTCTCTCTCTCTTTCTCTCTCTCCATAACTCTGAATTCCAAATAAATAAATATTTTTTAAAAAAAGGCTGGCACCATGGCTCACTTGGCTAATCCTCCGCTTGCGGTGCCGGCACCTCGGGTTCTAGCCCTGGTCGGGGCGCCAGATTCTGTCCTGGTTGCTCCTCTTCCAGTCCAGCTCTCTGCTGTGGCCCGGGAGGGCAGTGGAGGATGGCCCAAGTGCTTGGGCTCTGCACTCGCATGGGAGACTAGGAGGAGGCACCTGGTTCCTGGCTTTAGATTGGCACAGCGCTCCGGCCGTAGCGGCCATTTGGGGGGTGAACCAACAGAAAGGAAGACCTTTCTGTCTCTGTCTTGCTCTGCCTGTCCAAAAAAAAAAAAAAAAAAAAAAAGCAGCGCTCAGACGACGGCTTCTCCACTGGCGTCCTGCCTTCTCACCATCCTAAAGCTAAGAATCGTAGGTTGCCAGGGGCCCTCTGCCCTGTGAGCTCTTTCTCTGTTCAGGTACTGGGCATAAAGCGCTGCCCAGCAGGGCCTTGTTAGCTTCTTGAGAAATACATGCTACGTATAATAGTTTATTTTTAGAGATTTATTTATTTGAAAGGCAGAGTTACAGAAAAAAGGGATGGACAGAGAGATTGTGCATCCACTGGTTCACTCCCTAAATGGCTGCAGCAGCCGGGGCTGGGCCAGGCTGAAGCCAGGAGCCAGGAGCCTTCTGTGGGTCTCCCATGTGAGTGGCAGGGGCCCAAGCACGTGGAACATCCCCTGCTGCCCCTCCCAGGCCAATAGCAGGGAGCTGGAGCGGAAGTGGAGCAGCTGGGACATGAACCAGCGGCGCCCATATGGGACGCAGGCGTCGCAGGCAGCAGCTTTACCTGCTACGCCACAGAGTTGGTCCTGATAGTTTTGTTTTGGAAAGAGGCAAGTAGGGACTTTCCCTACCATCTTCCACATTCTCAGCGCATGTGAGCACTTCACAGTTGGGAAAACATTTGGGATGACGCAGCCAGACAGGGTTTCTCACTAGCTTTTCAAAACCACAGGCCGTTCTGCCTGTGTTTCTGCCGAGTGTGCCATAAGATCCTCAGAAGCAGCCCCTACTTGGCACGTTCCGGTACCGGGAAGGGCGGGGCGGAATTAGCACTGTGTACTGTACACCTAAGCAAAGAGCCCATTAGACCGTGTGGGAGGAGGTGGGTAGGGAAACACAAAAGCAAATAACAGATGAATTATAATACAATAAGCTGCGGGCATGCAATGGGAGCGCATGGGCTTTTGTCATCTCTACTCCTGGCTAGGCGACCATGTAATAAAAGCCGGGATCATGGCAGGCAGGATGCGTATCTCAAAGGCGCAGGGCGGCATGCTTTATCTCATTGTTAATAGCTCTGAATTGGAAATGACCTAAATGTCCATCAACAAAGCCGGATTAAAAAAATGGCTCATCCATTTAATGAAACGCTCTTTAAACCGATGTAGGCCTATCTTTATTGATGTGGCCAGAGATCCACAGTGCATTGTTGGATGGGAGAAAAAAGAAAACCTTTAGAAAGGATCTCATTTATATAAAATTGTTAATTTTTTTTATCAGACATGTCCAGAGGATTTGTAGAGGTTACATGATGATGGCTGGGCTGCAAATGCGGCTTTTTTTTTGTTGTTTGTTTTCTTGTGTAATTTTTTAAAAATTTATTTATTTGAAAGGTGGAGCTACGGAGAGGGAAAGAGATCAATCTGCCATTCACTGGTTCACTCCCCAAACGGCCCTAACAGCCAGTCCTGGGCCAGGCTGAAGCAAGGAGCCAGAAACTCCATTTGGGTCTCCCATGTGGGTGGCAGAGGACATCTTCCGTTGCTTTCCCAGGTGCATTAGCAGGGAGCTGGATCAGAAGTGAAGTGACCAGTACATGAAGTAGCCCTCAGATATAAAATGCCGCATTTTAAGAGGCAGCTTAACCCTGCTCGCTGCAATGCCAGCTCCTCTGCCTAATTTTTAACTGTAACGAGAACATCATTTGCGGGGGGTGGGCAGGGCTGCCACTCCATATTCACTCCCTGTTTGCCTGTCTGGCACTTTTCTGATCATGAGTTTTCGAGCATTAGGTATCACCACTGCCCTGGGCCAAGCCAAGACCCCCAGCGTCAGCCTTGGGAGGGCAGACATGGACTCAGCGTAAGCGTGGAACTCACCTTCTCCCCAAGCACCGCATCAGCAGCTGACAGGACACCTGTTCCCCTCCACTCCCGCCACCACCGAGGGAATGCCACTGGTAAGAGACGGGCCCCTTCTTGCCCTTCTCCCAGCCCCTGGCCACTCAATGTTTTCAACAGATCAAGTTTAAGGCCACCCTTCCTCCACCTCCACCGTCAAACTCTAAACGGATCCAAGCACTGTCAGTGTGGTTTCCGGGGCTGTGGTTTTCCACCCTGGCTGTGCGTTATTACCATCACTCAGGGAACTTTTCAAAAGTCAATACCCAGGCCCCACGCAAGACTCAGGAAACAGAATCCCAGGGCTTCAGCATTTCATAAACGCACCCAGAGTGCCAGCTAAGTGTTGGGTTCTGGAGTTTTCTGCATCCCCTCTTAGCCAGGTGATCTTGGAGGCCCTGAGACGCCCACAGCCCCTTCTGCAAACGGCTGTTAGAACCCTGCAAATCTCAAGCAACTTAAGGATTTCCAGGCCAGCCCAAGAGGTGAGCCGGCCAGACGTCTGTGGCCAGCGTTAACCCACAGGTGGACAGTGGGCAGCTGACCGCTTCACTCTGGGACGGCTACACAACTTGCAGGGGGTGGGGGGCCTCTTTTCTGCCAAGGGCCATGTGGGTATTTATAGCATCATTCTCGGGCCATACAAAACGATCAACTTAAACGTGAGCCTCCCACGTGGATGCACTGCGTTTTGAGTCCCTCCTGCGGCTGCGGCTGCCCTGGCAGTATGCCGGACCAGATGACTTTGAGGGCCTTGTATGGCCTGCAGGCCGGACGTTCCCCACTGCTGTACTAGAGGAACGCCTCTCCGCTGCAGGCAGGCTCCACCCTGCCACACAGAGCCCAGCCCCAAGCAGGTACAGCCAGAACAGAGGAGACCTGCGAACAGCCCGGGGCTCGCTAAACTCAGAAAGCAATCAGAATCAGCAACATGATTTTCAAAACTCCTTGATCCCCCGGGGGCTTCTAGGTCAGGTTTTGTTTGCTTCCCTCAGAGGTGATAAGAAACCCAGTCAACTCTCCTAAATGGACTAAGATAAAATCCATGCTGCACCAACCACTGCAAAGTGACCCCACTTTCTTCCTAGCTGCAGGAGCCGGCCCGCCTCTGATCACCTGTGCTTTATCTGCCTAGCGACTCCAATCTGGGGGCAACCCAAGTCCAAGGCGGCGTTTAGTGAGTTGGACCTTATGCACGCCTTTGAGGGTTTTATTTAGCAGCGGCAGGAGCTGCCTGGGATGTCCACCTGTGTCCTGGTTAAATATAGCCAGGCCGCCAGCCGGGAAAGGCTGGGGCAAACGGCTGCAGACCTCTCAACAGGCCATTAAGCCGGTCACTGGAGACAGACAGATGCGCTCCTGAGTTCACACGGCAAGTCATTTCACTCAAACACCGTAACGGGTGTCAGCAAGGTGCTCTCTGATCTGAATCCCTCGTCCAAGTCCATCTGGCAAGGCCCCTTCCATAAATCCAGCCGGGTGAGATGATCTTGGCAAAGCCTGTCTGCAGGAACAGTACATCAATCCTGGACCTATGACACGCATATGGCCGGTTGTAGAATTTAATGGCCTAAAATCTACAGGGAAGCACGTGGGCCGTGGAGCCTGGGAGAAGCTCAGCACTAGAAGGAGGCCTCAGATTTTTCGGCCAGGACCCACCTTGAGCCCCTCTGCGTGAGGTCTGAGTGACGGAGCTCAGCGTGAGAGGTCCAGGACCCAGAGCCTCTCCCGGCTCACCGCGTAGAACCTAGCGTGTGTTTAGAAGCGGGCTGCAGGGGAATGGGAAGAGGTCAACAGGTCTGGAGGACGGACACGCAAGGACGTGTTCCTCCAGTTCACGAGGTCACGTCCATCCCGACTCAAGCCTCGGCAGAGACGGGGGTGGCCCCAGGAAGGCCATGAGAGGTCAGGTCTAACAAGACGCGGACCCAGGATTCAAGCTTATGCCAGCGTCAGCGCCCAGGGCTCAAGGCTTCCAGGCTACACACCGCTCCCTGAAGGCAGTGCTCCCCTCCCCCTTCAGGAGGAAGCCCAGGGACACCTAGCCACTGGCTGCTTGAGGTTCCCTTGGGGATGCACTCACTGCAGGGTCCCCTCCACCAGCTTCCCAGGGAGCTCCAGTGTTCACACGCATGCCCTGCCTCTCATTGCCAGCATTCAGAAACAGGCTACTGGGAGGCCTGCAGCTCTCCTTGGGCCCATTTTACACTTCTTTTACCACCATGGAAGGAGGCAGGGATCAGAGTTCAAGTCCCAGCCCTGGCGCAAGCAAGGCCCCCACTCCTGAGCCTCAGCTTCCTCATCCGTGAGCCTGAGCTGTCCCTTAGTGCCCCAATTGAGTGTCCGCGGAAACTGGACCGAACCACTGTGGTGGACAGAAGGAGGGATCGGTCTGACTGTAGTCAGAGCAGACTTCCTGTTAGCATCCACACGCTCCCTTTTCCCCTCAAGGGACGCTGCATGATCACTCCCTTCTTCTCAGTCTCCTTCCAAACAGGAGGAGTGCAGGCCAGTACCGCCCGCATGGGGAACTCTGGTGACTTTCCACACAGCCCTCAGGGAGCCACAGCGCCCCATCAGCCTCCACCGAGCTATGTGTCCACCTCACCATGCCACCCTGGGCCTCAGAATGCCAAACTCCAGGCTGCAGAGAGCAGAGCGAAAACACACAACACAACCTGAGACCAGGGCCTATCGCACCTTCTCTGCGTTCCCTGCTGCCATAGGTGTAACCACAAAAGCTCCCTTTTCATGCTAGGAAGGGGCTTAAGGAAAGGATCCCCAGTAGCCACATCGACCTTCCAGAACACGTGCCCCAGGAAGAGGAGGGAAGACCCTGCTGGGCGGGGGGCATGGTGGGAACTCTTATCACCACTCCCCATTCCACCCCAGGCAGACTCCTTTTCCCGTCTGTGGCCTGGTCAATGTGCCCCCCTGCTCTCTCATGCCAGGCTCACTTTGGCCTCATGGACTGGAACCCCTTCTGCTAAAAGACTGAACACACTGTGTCGCAAGGGACTGCTCGCTGGTCATCTCCACCAGCACGGGGCAGGCAGGGACAGAGTCCCAATCATTTCTGCAACCACAGAGCTTGGCACTGAGTGAGCTCCAGGTCAAAGCTGGCTGAACAGCGTTGACACAATGCCCTCTTTCCATGTGTGTGTATATACATGTGACATGTGTGTATGCACATGTATGTAATGGAACCAGAGCAGTCCAGCAGAAAGTGCTGGGCTTACCCAGCTCTGTCCCTACGTCAACTCTTACAAGGTTCTTTGTGTCTCCAAACCTTAGCGTCACCTGTAACACGGGTCTGCTTTACGGCTGGCTTTATAGAGCAGAGAGGAATGCTAAACAGCTTTATGTAAAGCCTTTAGTTCAGCGCTGGGCTCAGGGAGAGAACTCCATAAGCAGCAGCTCTCAGGACCGGGCAGTGGGAAGGCTGGGAGGATGCAGGCCGGAGCCTCTGGCGCTCAGAGGAAAGCTTTGATTTGTAAAAACAGTCTCCCAGCCCTGCTTTGAGCTGTACCAAAGCGGGATCTGCTGAGTGGGTCCCTGGATGGCCTTCGTGCTTTGACACGGAAAAGAAAAACAGGAGGTCCCAGCTCTAACTGCTAAAAATAGGTGATGCCAACAAGCTCTGACAGTTGCTTCAGGGCTGGGCAGGGCACTATGGAAACCAGGCCTGGCTCTTTTCAGGGAGCTGGGGATGTAAACTGGGTAGGCAGTCAGCCATGCCAACCACCCTGCACTGCCAGCCCTCTCATCTGCATGTCAGGGACTGCATGGAGGTGTCAGTATTTGCAGGAGGGGCTGGCATCGTGGCACAGCAGGTTAAGCCACCTCTTGCGACACTGGTATCGCATATAGGAAAGCCAGTTCGGGGCCCACTACTCTGCTTCCCATCCAGCTCCCTGCTAACACACCTGGAAGGCAGTGGAGGATGGCCCAAGGACTTGGGACCTCGCTACCCATGTGGGAGATCAGGATGGAACTCCTGGCTCCTGGTTTCCACCTGGCCCAGACCTAGCTATTGTGGCCATTTGGGAAGTGAACCAGCAGATGGAAGTGTCTCTGTCTCTTCTTCCCCTGTCACCCAGCCTTTCAAATCAATCAATAAACAGGAAGGAAGGGGGGAGGGAGGGGGGAGAGAAGAAAGAAGGAAAGAAAGAAAGAAGGAAAGCAAGCAAGCAAGCAAGCAAGCAGGCAGGAAAACGTTGCAGAAGCCTCAATTACAGGGGCAATAAGTCGATGGCCAAGGAAACCATCCCCTTCTGAGCTCACATCTATTCCCGAACTCTCTCCAGAAACACCTCCCATGACATCCTGTCTCCTCCAAGTCCCCACGAGAATCAGGGATGGCCCAGCACGGCTGGCTTGGCAGACTCTCCCCAAGGGCTCCTGCTTACATTTTCAAGGTTTCTCCTGTGGCACGCAACTGGGCCTTGCAGGTCCCAGCTAACCTTGCCTTCTAAGGAAGCTTACTCTGGACCCCCTCGGCCTGCCCATCCAGGAACAGGAGACTGCTAGGGCTTGCATCAGGTTTGTTGCCCAAAGGTTCTACATCGGAAGCTTGGTCTCAAGTGCAGTGGGGTTGAGAGGTGGTGGAACCTTTAAGAGGTGGGGCCTTGTGGAAGGAAGAAAGGTCACGGAGTCTACACCCTCGAAAAGGCTTGACGGCATGGTCATTGGGAGCAGGCTCTTGCAATGGCAGGCTGTTATAAAGCAAGGCCACCCCAGGTTCTCTGCGCCTTCTGCAGGCAGCCACTGCCCTCTCCTTCCACCACCAGGCTTTGTCACAGCCAGAAGGCCCTCACGGAGGCCAGCCAGATGGATTTAGCCTCTACATCTGAGAGCTAACCAGGCCTCTTTTATTTATTTATTTAAGATTTTATTTATTTATCTGAGAGGCAGAGTTACAGAGAGAGAGAGAGAGAGAGAGAGAGGTCTTCCATCCACTGGTTCACTCCTCAAATGGCTGCAATGGCCAGAGCCAGGCCAATAGGAAGCCAGGAGCCAGGAGCTTCTTCCAAGTCTCCCATGTGGATGCAGGGGCCTAGGCACCTGGGCCATCTTCCACTGCTTTCCCAGGCACGTTAGCAGAGATCTGGATCGAAAGTGGAGCAGTTGGATGTGAACTGGCATCCGTATGGGATGCTGGCACCACAGGCAGAGGCTTAACCTAACTACGCCACAGCGCTGCCCCACTAACTAGGCCTCTATTTGACAAGGTGTCCAGCCTTGAGTGTTCTGTTATAGCAGCACAAACCAGACTAAGGCAGGGCCCACCTCCATGCCCCGGACTGTACAACCTTTTCTTCTCTGACTCACGAGGCTCCTCCTCAACTTCCCCTTGAGATGGACGGTGCCCGCTCCACTCTACAGCTGGGGAAACTGAGGCTACGAACTCCGTGGGCCAGAAGGACCACACAGGCCTGAAACTGCACAACCTCGGGTTGCGTCTGAGTCACTGAGTGAGCCAACAAGGACCAATAGCTTGGGTTTCACCTCCAGAACACATGGAGATTGGACAAAGGCCCTTTCCAGGGCTAAGTAAGCAGGTTCTAGATTGTGTTCCTCATCCCCAGGGGTCTCTAAGGAGAGGAAGTGCAAAGTCTTAGGATCGAGTCAGAAAGCCGGGTTTGCCTGTTTAATGCAGAGTAGACAAGCAAGGAGCCCGAGGCCGCACGAGCCGCCTGCCACCGAAGGCAAGGCAGTGCGGAGGTTTAAGCAAAGGAAAGACACTGAGGAGTTCAGGACTCGCTTCGTGGGAGGCAGGGGTCATCTGGGAAGGCCTTGAAGGATGGCCACAAAGGCAGCACGAGCAAAAGCACAGACAAGCGCAGGCATCACTGGAACCCAGCCTCTAAGGAACCAGGCTCAGGAACGAAAGACAGATGGCAAGAGGGGCCCTGGGAATCCAGTGCCAGCGCCGCCCACTCCTCACATCCTCAGGGTGCAAGGCGGAGGCTGACCCTGCACCTGCCTCTGCAGAGAAGAAAAGCCATTCCCGTAGCCAGGGCAGGCTGCTGGAAGGGCTCTGGCCCCGTGGTGATGAACACCTACAGGCGTCTGGCCCGGGAAGGGCGCCTGGGTCCCGCTGTGAACATCCCTCCTGCCACGCGGCGACGGGCACGGGTGGATGCAAAGCCTGCCAGCTGAGCCAGCAGAGGCTCAGGGAAAAACCTTTCTCGATGGAGTCACTCGCTTGGCCTTCTGGGTACCCAGGGGCTGAAGATGATCACCTGGGGGTGAGGACAAGCCGGCAAGGCAACAGGCGCTTGGCTCTCATGGCAGAAACGGCGGATGCTGTCTCCGGTCTAACTGCAGGAGACATCTGTGGCAGACATGTTGCCTGGCTCCCCTTCAGCTTCTGAGTCCCTGAACATTCTAACTGCAAGAGTCCCTGGAGAACAGGTCCAAGAACCCCATTTTCCAGAGGAGATAACTGAGGCCACGGGAGAAAAGGTGGCCCAACTAAGGTCCACCACAGCAGGGAGCGGCAGGGCCAGGAACAGAGTCCAGGCCCACAGATACTCTGAAGCCAAAGCTAGAACAGACAGGGGTTCAGGGAAGAGGAGATCAATGACGGTAGGTTCATGGCGCTAGGACAGAGAGGAGAGCTCTGAATTTGGCACTCGGGAAGCAACTGCAAAGGACACTGCCGATGCAGGTCCAGAGAGCTGATGCACGAGAAGCAGGCACAGTGCATTCTCCTACGACAAAGAAAGGACGGACAGAGAGAAAGAGAAACTTTGAGCAAAAGGGGAAGAAAACCCAAGTTTTTTTTTTTTTAATTTTTTTTTTTATTTGACAGGTAGAGTTATAGATAGTGAGAGAGAGAGAGAGATAAAGGTCTTCCTTCCGTTGGTTCACTCCCCAAATGGCTGCCATGGCTGGCGCTGTGCCGATCCAAAGCCTGGAGCCAGGAGCTTCTTCCTGGTCTCCCATGCAGGTGCAGGGCCCAAGTACTTGGGCCATCCTCCACTGCACTCCCGGGCCACAGCAGAGAGCTGGACTGGAAGAAGAGCAACCGGGACTAGAACCTGGTGCCCATATGGGATGCCGGCACTGCAGGCGGAGGATTAACCAAGTGAGCTTGGCGCCGGCCCTGAAAACCCAAGTTTTAGCCCAGTGACCTGTTCTTCTCGGCAGGTGAGGCCCACTGCTGGAGCGAAGTCTTGGGGACTGAACTAGAAGGCCACGGTCGAGGTTCAGAAAGGGAATTGAGGGGCTCCCAGGCTGGTAGCACAGCTCAGGCACTTGGACTCTGCTGGTCCCATGACCTGTGTTGGTGTCAGCGGCACAGCAGTGGCCCTCCACCTGACAGCCTGGGAGAAGCTGCAGAGGAAACAGGTGGGCCTGCATGTTGAGGGGAGGCTGGGGGACAGGCATGGGGGCAGGTGAACCGAAGGCTGAGAGAGGAGGATACACAGGTGCAGGGAGCAGGGCTTGGCTGGAAGCAGGGACTGAGGCAGGAGGGGACCGTTCAGGGCCAAGGCCAAGGGGAGAGGGGCAGGAAAGATGCGCTCCAGGAAGTTAGCACGGACAGGGGAAGGCCAGAATTCTGGGGCTGGGAGTAATGAGTGGCGAGACTCAAGGGAATCTGTGTGGGCTTTGCTCAGTGAAGCTGAACTGAGAGCCAGCAACACCCAGCCAGGGACCCGAGTCCTGAGGCTGCCCAGGTGAAGAGGAAAGGTGAGACCAGAGGCCTGTAGAGAGGTAAAGCTCATGGGAGAGGCCAGTGGCAGGGCACCAGGAGGAGGCTCAACTTCAGAGGAGACAGGACTGGGCAGGGCGGCAGGGCTGCAAACATTGCTGGACCCTCCCTCAGGACCGGGCTGGGGCGTGGGAGCTAGAGTGAGTGTGCAACTGAGAAATGGAGAAGGGACTGGGACCCTCAGTTCAAGGAGGCACGGTGCAGGGTGCGGGTGAAGGAATTTGCTGTGGGCATTCAGAAGTTCCCAAAGGGCAGAGAAGTCGAGGGGACACATCTGCAGTGACTCCTGGTGGCAGGGTCCACTTACATTTGCACCCAGCCCCTCACTCACATTCTTCAGCACCCACTTCCCAGGCACCTGGCTTGAGCATCTTCACCTTCCGATGAGCCCATGTGGTCTCCCGGGGGAAAGAGCTCCAGGTATCTGGTGCAACCATCTCCTCATCGGGAACCAGCCTCCAACACCCTGTCTCACGCAGCACCGCCCCTTGCTCTGCTGTCCCTACCTGTCATGAGCACCCATGTGTGTTCCCCGTGTATCCACAAGGCTTAGGACAGCGACCAGTGCACCTTGGGTACTCAGTCAATTTATTTTATTTTATTTTTTTGACAGGTAGAGTGGACAGCAGAGAGACAGACAGAGAGAAAGGTCTTCCTTTGCCATTGGTTCACCCTCCAATGGCCGCCGCAGCTAGCGCGCTGCGGCCGGCACACTGCGCTGATCCGTAGGCAGGAGCCAGGTGCTTCTCTTGGTCTCCCATGCGGGTGCAGGGCCCAAGCACTTGGGCCATCCTCCACTGCACTCCTGGGCCACAGCAGAGTGCTGGCCTGGAAGAGGGGCAACTGGGACAGAATCCGGCACCCCGACCAGGGCTAGAACCTGGTGTGCTGGCGCCGCAGGCGGAGGATTAGCCTATTGAGCTGCGGCGCCAGCCACTCAGTCAATTTTTAAATGGTTGAATACATTATCTTTAAAATCCAAAGCTAGATTTTGTTGGATAGGCAGCTATCAATTTTTTTTTTTTTTAAGAATGCTCTGAGCTTTGTGGAGTTCACTGATTCTGCCATCTCCACTGTGAACAGTTCCATCTCAAGCAAAGCAAATGAAGTCTTTGTTGACCTAACACAACCTCCTGGAGCCTGCAAGATGGTTCTCGTGCAATGCCAAGACCTGCTCCAACCATCCCATGCCACGTATCCCACTGAGCCTGGCTGGAATCCAACGGCATTCATAGCACCCACTCTTTAACCAGCCAGAATCTGCAGGAAGGTGGTGGTGCAGCCTCTTCTGCTGGCTAAAAATAAAAGCCAGCACCATTAAAAGAGTTTCCACAATGATCTTTCTTCTTCTTTCTCCCTCTTCTAGAAATGTGCCCGCAATGCAACCTTCTGCTGGGCAGGCCCCTAGCACAGCCCATGCCCGTCCTCTGCCAACTGCTGGCCATCGCCAGAGCAGGAGGACCCAATGGGCAGCACCATGCCAATGCTCATTACTGCCACAGTATCACAGTCTTACTCCTATTTTTCTCTACCAATTTCTAGTAAGTGTGGTTCTGCAATTAGCATGAAAAGCCAATTTGTGCTGAAATGAATCAAGGCAATACATACCGCCACCTGGGCAGAGTCGAGGAACTGGAGGCCAAAATAATCTGTTTCCACGAGGTCCAAATGGTACACGATCTGATCAAACAGATCCTGGCCCTTGGCATGTTTCTGGAAGACAAGTGGGTGGACGAAAACTTAGGAGGAGACACCTGGGCAAAACACCTCTCTATAGCCTGCACATACATAAACAAATATTTTTAAATTTAGCTTTATTGTACATGCAATACAAACCTGTGACTGAGGAAATTCAAATGCCATTTAAGAATACAGACAATACAAAGTTTAAAACCTGGATAACTGCTCTTAACCCCTGTTAGTCCCTCCTCGCGAAAAGAACGACTTTTGGAGGAATGCCTACGAATGATGGGTGAGGTTTACTAAAATCAGACCGTCCTGAAGCAAGGTAGGACAAACTCTGCCCTAGGACAGCAAATCGTAGACTGTTTGTTGAGGCAGGCAGCCTTGGGAACCTGCTCATTATTTGGGTTTGGCTCTTTCCCTCCAATTTCATGGGACAGGTAGCCAGGACATGGAGCCCCAACCCAAAATCCAGGTCTAATCCACGGTTTCTGTGTGGTACACACATGGGGCAGGAGCATAGGAAGGGGATGAGACATACATGGAGTCAAGACCTGCACCTGTTGCTTATTAGCAGGTGTGACTCCAAGTAGGTCATTCCTCCTTACGCTCCCACTCCTGCCCCTGTGAAAGGCCCAGCCACACCCACTCTCTCCATTGCTTTTTGGGAGGAACAAAGAGGTCCCCAAGGAGAAGCCGCTGCAAAACCACACGAGTCTCTGACAAAGTGAAAAGCTTCTTAGTTAGTATTCACCCAAAAAGAACACAAACATATCTCTCAGAAAAAAGCCACATCGCTGCAAACACATTCAAATCTAAGTGTCATAACGACAAGGGAAACAAACAGTAACTTCACAGGATGATCAGGGAACCAACACCTTATCACGAAAACTAGCAAACAACAGGCCAGCATGGACCTGCCTTTAAGGAAGCAATCAGTATCTGAAGAGCAGATGGCAGCAAATATAAATCCTCAACAGGGCCCAAAGACCTAAATGCAAGAGTTAAAACTAGCAGACTTTCAGAATTAAACACAGGCACACCACGATGCTTCCTGACTTTGGACTAGGCAGTGAGCTCTAACACAGCATAGCAAAAGCACAAGCAAGAGAAAAAAAAAACCAAAATGTCAAACTCTTATTCTTCAAAGGACACCAGAACAACATACAAAGTACAAAGACATCTCAGAATGAGAAATATTTTTTTTTTTTTGCAAACGCTGTAACTCACAAAAGTTCCTTATCCAGAATATATTAAGACCTACTGCAACCCAGTAATAAAAAGACAAAAACCCTACTAGCATATGGGCAAAGGATATGTATAATTCTCTGTAGATACACAAATGGTCAATAAGTGGGTGAAAAGACGCTCAAGGTCACTAGGGAAATGCAAATCAAAACCACAATCTGATGCCACTCCACCCTCACTTCGATGGCTAGAATGAAAAAGTTACAGATGTCAGAGAAACTGTAACCTTCCACCCACTTCTGATGGGAATAGAAAACTGTGCAACCACTGTGGAAACAATAAAGAATTACCATAAGTCCCAGCAAGCCCACTGCTGGGTATTTAAACATGAGAATCAAAACACGCATTCATGAGAAACCTTGTAAATGACTATTCATAGCAGCTTTATCATATTCAAAAGGTGGAAGCAACCCAAATGCCTTTCAGCTGATGTGTACAGGCTATCCATATCACAGAAGGTTATTTGGCCACAAAAAAATGCAGTCCTCATACATGCTAACACGCGGCTAGACCTGGAACACACCATGCTTAGGCGGACAGAACCAGTCACCAAGTACCAAGTATATGATACCTTTTGTAAGACACGTCCAGAGTAGGCAAATCAACACAGACAGAAATTGGGTTAATGGTTGCTTAGGTCTCAAGGGTTTGGGGGATGCCTGCTAAGGGGAGTTGTTTTTTCTGGGGGGGGTGGGGGTGGGGGGAGTGGAAACAATGAAATGTCCTAGAACTGACTGCAGCAACAGATGGACAACTCTGTGATAGCTATCACTGATTTGAGAGGCAGAGAGAGAGAGGGTTCCCATCAGCTGGTTCACTTCCCCAAATGCCCATAACATCCCGCAGGCTGAACAAGGGAGCCAGGAACTCAATCCAAATCTCACATATGGGTGCCAGGATCCCTGTTACTTGAGCCATCAGCAGTGCCTCCCAGGGTCTACCTCGGCAGAAAGCTGGAGTCAAGAGCCAGAGCTGGGTACTGACCTCAGGCACGCTGTATGATGTGGGATGCGAGTGGGATCCAAGGCTGCCCTGACTTACACACTTTCGATGGACGAGCTGCAGAATCATTAATCTTAATAAAGCTATTAAAAATTAGTAGGTGGGGGGGCCAGCACCCTGGCACAGTAGGTTAATCCTCCACCTGCGGCACTGGCATCCCATATGGGCAGCAGTCCGTGTCCTGGCTGCTCCTCTTTCAATTCAGCTCTCTGCTATGGCCTGGGAAAGCAGCAGAGGATGGCCCAAGTCCTTGGGCCCCTGCACCCATGTGGGAGACCCAGAAGAAGCTCCTGGCTCCTGGCTTCGGACTGTCTCAGCTCCGTCTGCTGCGGCCATTTTGGGGAATGAACCAGCGGATGGAAGACTTTTCTCTCTGTCTCACCCTCTCACTGTCTGTAACTTTACCTCTCAAATAAATAAATAAATAAATTCTTTAAAATAATTCATAGATGGGTATAGTTTTTCTTTCACTGAAGTATTACAGCAAACACACAAAGAGTAGGACAACGACAGTATCAACGTTTTGCAACCCCTAATGACTCTGGTAGTCTCTAAGCCTTGGGCCCCAGTGGCTCACATCACAACAGCAGACAACCAGCTATTGTGCACCTGCCGAGAACGCACATACCACCCAAGTTCCAGCTTGCTCCCCACGCCTCTCGCACCACAAGATCCAGCCTGTGGAAACCTCTAGCAACTCCCCGGGGCAAAGATCCAGTTTCTTTCTTTAACAAACAGAATACAGGGAGGAGAAGAGGCCACACCTACAGATTAAAGATTTAAAAAAAAAAAAAATTCTTTTTCAAAGGAAACTAAACTGCTGTTGTGTAGGGAGGCACACACGGGTGACAAGAGTCAGGAAGTAAGGAAGAGAAAGCAGGGTAGATACTGTGCTCTAGGGAGGAGGACACGGGGAGGACTTCCCGCCTGGCCAGCAGGGTCCTGTCTTGACTTGTGCCGTGGAAACAGTGACTACTTTCTAGCAATTCTGTGTGACATGTGAGAGTGACAACAAAAGTAAAAACAAAAATCAAAACTACATCTGTGCATCCCTCACAGCCTTCCTGGAGAAGATTCCTCTTTTAAAAAGTACATTTATTTATTTATTTATTAGAAAGGCAAAGTGATAGAGACAGAAAGAGAGGTCTTTAATTTACTGGGTCACTCCTCAAATGGCAGCAACAGCCAGGTTTGGGCCAGGCTGATGCCAGGAGCCACGAACTCCAGGTTTCTCATGTGGCTGGCAGGGGCCTAAGCACTTGAGCCATTTTCCAGTGCCTTCTCAGGTGCATTAGCAGGGAGCAGCCAGGGGAGTGGAGCAGCCGGGACTTGTTCTGGTGCTCATATGGGATGCAGGCATTGCAGGCTGCAGCTTTACCCACTGTGCCACAGCTGGAAATACTCCTCCTAAAGCAATAACTCACTAGAAGCAGAGGGCTGGGTGTGCAGTGAGGGTCTCTACAGCACAGTTTGCTGGAGAAATAAAGAGGCAGGGAAATGGAAGAGCCCACTCCAGCCACAGGCAGCCAGGACCCCATCAACGGTTCAGATGACTGTTCAACCATGAGGGAAGGTAATGATGAAAATGAGACCAAGGGGTATTTCTGTGACAATACTGGGTAATCAGGCTATAAAGGAGTAGGTCAGCCATGACAGTACCTCCATGAAAACACATATGCACCATATATGTGGGCTGCTTGATAAAAACAGGACATTTGCTAAAGAGCAAATGGTTGCATTGGAACAGGAAAACTAATGGGGATGGTTTTCTTCCACAACGATCTTCAGGCAGATGTCACAGAACAAATTCAGTTTTGTTTTTTTTTTTTTTTAATCACCATTCTGGCACCCTTCCTCTGCACGTATTCTTCCTGTGCCTCCCCAGCACTGCGGCCCTGTGTCACTCCATTCTCACAGCACCACGGTTTCATTAGTGAGTTTCCTAGTGGGTCAGAGCTAGTTAAGCGAGGTATCAGCAGCAGGATGCAACAGGAAGAATTGGGCTGGGAAGAAGCAAAACACCTGTGCTCCAGTCCCAGCTGGAGCTCTAACGGTGACCTTGGGCAACTCATAATTCTCCAAAATTCCTGTCACCACCTTGGATTTGCGTCGCCAGCTGCCAATCTGCCCTGGGGCCCTGACTACACAGGGCCACCAAAACCCCACAGCCCCAGCACGCCCTGCTCCCCACCTGCGTCTCTCCACACGGGTTCTGGACTTCCCACCTGCGTCTCTCCACACGGGTTCTGGACTTCCCACCTGTGTCTCTCCACACGGGTTCTGGACTTCCCACCCAGGGGGGCATCTCCTCTCTCACAGAACAGCAAGTGCAAAGTCAATCGTTCCACCTGAGTAAAAGGAAGGGGGCCCAGCCTTAAGCGTCCATCTAGGTCCCTTCAAGTCTTACTTTCCTCATGTCTTTTGAAAATGGTTTTTACAGTAGAAGGAGTGCAGGTGGAAGAGAGGACCTTTCCCCAGGCAGCAAGTTCCTTCTGCCAAGCCAGACCCTCGCAGAGGGACTCAGAGGTGGGTTGCAGGAGGCAGGGTCTGGGGTGGGGGCAGGAAACAGCGTCTATTCACTGTTAGCATTTTTACACATCTGTGACCTCTCTCTCTCTCTCTCTCTCTCTCTCTCTCTCTCTCTCTCTCACACACACACACACACACACACACACCACACAGCTAAGTACTAAGTAAGGTCTTTTATTTATTATTATTTTATTTGAAAAGGGGAGAGGGAGGAGGAGAGAAGATGGAGAGGGAGGGGAGGGGGAGGGGGAGAGGGAGAGCACCTGCTGGCTCACTCCCAAATGCTCCAACAGCTGGAACTGGGTCAGGCCAAAGCTGGGATGCTAGAACTCAATCAGGGTTTCCCACATAGGTGGCAGAGACCCAATTACTTAATTATTTGAGCCACCACTGCTGTCTCCCAAGATGCACATTAGTAGGAAGCCAGACTCAGAAAAACCAGGACTTGAACCCAAGCATTCCGATATGGGACGCAGGATCCTATGTGGTGTTTTAACCCCTGCACCCCATGCCTGCCTCTTCAAGCTCCAGTAGCTACAATACAGGGGGATCTTCAAAAAGAAAATGCATATTATGAAAAAAAATTGATGCATGGATTTCAAATTTTTTGCATCAAAATAAACATATCTTTTAATTCCACTTTTCTACAAACTTTTTGTAACCCTTGTTTGAAGGCTTGAATGTTCATAACAGAGGCCCCCCTGGGTAACTTTGTAGGATGAAGACGGGAGGTTCAAGGTCTCCACTCTCATCCCTCCCTGCAGTGTCCACTGTCAAAAATACAAAGGCTCCAGGCTGAGTTCCTTGGTTCACCTGCACTGTCAGTCTGGACACCGACCTGGGGCAATCTCTGGATGCCCACAGACTGTCATTCCCTCCTTCAGGACCCAGGGAAGTTAAGTCCTCCCTCCTCTCTGCTCCCACAGGCAGTCACACGCCTTTGTTATATGCACAATAAGGTCTTGTACTGCAGCTGCTGGTGCTATCTTACTCCCGCTTCCCACTCTGCACTGCTGGAGGACAGAGCCCAGCTCAATTCACCTGCATACCTGCCTCTCCTACCCCCATCCCCAAAGCCTCGTGCCTGGCTGGCATGCAACAGGAGCTCCAGAGGTGACTGTCTGCTGCACAAATGGACGGATACATGGACAGACAGATGGATGCACACATAGCAAAGGGATCTGTGGTGAGGTCTGGGGCCAAAAAAGCTATTTTCTGGATGGGCCATGATAAAGCCCCGACTGCAGACTCGTGATACGTCACAAGCAGCAGGCCTAAATATGAGAATATGCTCATTAAAATCTTTTTGAATTAAGTATTCCATGAACAAGCACCAAGGGAGCCATACTGTACTTTCAAGGCCATTTACCTAAACACAATTTTGTTGCTATAATGTGAAGTGCTGTCTAGTGGTTGCAACAGGAGATGAGTCAACGTGACATGAATGGAAAGACACTCTTTGTTGCCTTCTTACTAATTGCATCGCCTCCTCTGTGACATTCATTCACTCACTCACTCACTCACTCACTCATTCGTCTGACAAGTATTTGCTAACCTTTCCTCAAGTGCCAGTCAGCATGGTTGGTGCTGGGGCTACAGCTGGGGTTATAAAGCCTGGGGAGGGGGGCTTTCTTCTCTCCTCGTTCTCTCTCTCAGTGAACAAGCACTTCTTAGGGAGCCAAGTTGTCCAAAATAGCTTGAGACTCAAGCTCACAGGTAGCAATGTCACTTTTTATCTCCTTGTCTTGTTTTTTTAAAAAAATGTTTTATTTATTTACTTGAAAGGCATAGTTACACAAAGAGAGAGACAGAGATCTTCCATCTGCTGGTTCACTCTCCTAATGGCTGCAACAGCTGAGGCTGAAGCCAAGATCCTGGAACTCCATCAGGTTTCTCACATGGGTGGCAGGGGCCCATGCACCTGGGCCATCTTCTGCTACCTTCCCAGGTGCATTGTCAGGCAGCTGGATTGGAAGCAGAGCAGCCAGAACACGAACTGGTGCCCATATGGGATGCTGATGTCACAGGCAATGGCTTAAACCACTGTGGCACAAGGCCACCACCTCCCTCCCTCCTCCCCGCCTTCTTAAGCAGAGTATACCAGATGCAAAACCTTTCTAAGCCAGGACTGCCATTCTGGAATCTCTGTCCAGACATGTACAGTGGGCTGTCCCCAGGCACAGCAGGCTCCAGAGCACTCTCCCCTTGAGTTCTGGCGTCAGTGTTTCCTAACTTTCCACCTCATTGCCATACCTCACTTTCCACAAAGCCCAGCAACCAGTGGCAGCTCCTTCTTATCTGACATGAGCTGAAAATAACCAAGCTTGTTAAAACCACGTGTACAGTAAGAGTACACAGTGACCAACAAAAGGCTGGAGGCTGGCAGGCAGGCAGCAAGCAGGGAAAGACATGGACGTTGTGCTAGCTCTGCTGGCCGGCAGTCTGTGGTTCCCATTTCGCTCATTCATGGGTTCCCAATTAGGCTCCCGATAAAGGGACACTGCTGGACAGCTGATGTCTTAACTGCATCCCGGAATACAAGAGCTATCCTGATCTTAGGTAAGATGTTGCTGACAACATCCTACTGCAACCTGACCCAAGAGCAAAGCTAACAGGTCGAATCTGGAAAGGATGGAAGCCAATCTGTCCCAATCTCATTCAGTCTCAAGAGCACCAATAGGCAGGCAACCCTGGTAGGCTGGAAAGGAGGAATCAGCTGTGTGAGTGCCCAATGAGTGTCTCCATCCTGTTGTGAACTAAGCTGCAAAGGCTCGCATCTGAGCAGCAAAAGAGGATTCAGGAGCCACCTCCTCCATCCACCTGCTCCAAACTCATCCGATGTCATGTTCCCCTGTGCCCATCTTCAGAAAGGCCTGCCCTTCCACCTCCACCATGGCTCAAGCCACACATCGTACCAGCAACAGCCTCAAGTGATCCTGCTACCTCCAGCGTCTCCCTCCAAATACCCAGCTTCCCTGTGTTTGCCATGACACAACACAGCCTCATCTCAGTCACTTCTCTGCTCAAAAGCCACTACTAGGGAACACAGGGCAAGGACTTCATCTCATGTGGGGACTCCACACAATCAACACTGCCCAATCTAATGCAAGTTGTCTCTTCTCCTCTCTCCCAGACCCTACAAACACTTGCAGCTCCAAGCTATGAGACACACTGAACTCCAAATGGAGCGTCCACTCCAACCCACACAGTAGGTTCCCTCTCCATGGCCTGGAGGGCATCCTTCCTTTGCCTAGATGTCCTCTATACCCCCACCCTCACGGCAAGTCAATCTCCAGGGCCAGTTATGGACAACAATCCTCAGGATTCAACTTCTGGTTGGTGGCACCATTATTCACACTCGTTCTCTGCTCTCTGACATTTGGAGACTTAACAAACATAAATACCAACAGCATTAGGAGAATTGTCTGTTCCTACAACAAGCCTCAAACGATCCACTTTTCAGAAGTCTGATCTGCCTGGCCCAGTTTCGCTGAGGATTCTCTTCAGCTGGCCGACCGGGGTACAGAACCCTGCTGCCACCATTGTCTCCTCTGGATTCCGTGTCTGTTCTAACATACAGTAGGACACTGGTGTCTAGGAAACCCTACCTGCCCATGGCCTACCTTTACAGCTAATGAACATGCTATGCCTTTTATACATAAAATGCTAACAAGTTCTGGATTCTTATGCGTGGGTTAAAAACAATCAAAATGGCGGGCGCCTGGGCTGAACAGGCTAATCCTCCGCCTTGCGGCGCCGGCACACCGGGTTCTAGTCCTGGTCAGGGCGCCGGATTCAGTCCCGGCTGCCCCTCTTCCAGGCCAGCTCTCTGCTGTGGCCAGGGAGTGCAGTGGAGGATGGCCCAAGTGCTTGGGCCCTGCACCCCATGGGAGACCAGGAGAAGCACCTGGCTCCTGCCATCGGATCAGCGCGGTGTGCCAGCCGCAGCGTGCCAGCTGCGGCGGCCATTGGAGGGTGAACCAACGGCAAAAGGAAGACCTTTCTCTCTTTCTCTCACTGTCCACTCTGCCTGTCCAAAAAAAAAATAAATAAATAATCAAAAGAATTGTAGTGATGGTACCCAAACCTAAGTACAGGTTTCTGTATTTGTTCCAACTAAATATCACCTTACTTAAGTTGGCCTATGATCTACCTTGCCGAGACTATTACAAGAGTATTTCAAAATGTTCATGGAACATGGAATTAAAAAATAACTTTTGGGGCTGACGCTGGGGCATATTAAGCTGCTGCCTGTGGTACTGGCATCCCATATGGGCAATGATTCAAGTCTCAGCTGCTCCACTTCCGATCCAGCTCCCTGCTACTGTGCCTGAAAAAGCAGTGAAGAATGCTGCAAGTGCTTGGGTACCTGTACCCACATGGGAGACCTGGCTCCTGGCTTCAGATCAGCCCAGCTCCAGCCATTGTAGCTCTTTGGGGAGTGAACCAGCAGATAAAAGATTTCTTTGTTTCTGCCTCTCTCTCTGTCTCTCTTTCTCTCTCTCTAACTCTGCCTTTCAAATAAATTAATCTTTTAAAAAAAAAGATAATTTTGGTGCAAAAAATGTGGAATCTACGCATATGGAGGGGTCTTCAAAAGCTTGTGGAAAATGCATAAAATGAAAAAAGCTTGCACAGATTCCCAAAAGTTTTGCATCACAATAACATCTTTCAATTCCATTTTTCACAAAATGCCCTTCTTTGTTATTTCATGTATCAGTTATTGACGCCAATCTTATAACGTGGGTAATTTGGTGAGCAAGCCCGGGGTGAGGAGAGCTAACGTGGGTCGTACCTTTGCTCAGTTCTACAGGATCACACCAGAGGTCCCTGTCAGATGGTGGCTTCACACCCAATTATGAGTTCACACAACTTTCCAGGTCGGAAACACAGTTCTACCCCTTTTTCTAGCAATGCGACCAGGACCTCAGGCACCCAGGGTCTCAGCTTCTTCATACTGGAAGTGCTCTCATCTGTCATATCAAGCTTGCTAAATCACTGTACTAATAAAGATAAGAAAGCAAATAAGTGTGAAGGGATATGTGGTGTTCCATACAAAGATTATTATTACTTTCATCCAAACCTTACTTCTCCATCTTGTCCACACAACAAAATGTTCATTTTGTCACATGTTTAATAAAAAAAAATCAAGGCCAGTATTGTAGCATAACAGATAAAACTACTGTCTGCAATACTGGCATCCCACATGGGCACCAGATCAAGTCCCAGCTGCTCCATTTCTGGTCTAGCTCCCTGCTAATGCACTGGGAAAAGCAGTGAAAGATGAAGAAGCAGCTCCTGGCTCCCAGCCTTGGCCACTGCAGCCATACGGAGGGCGAATCAGCAAATAGAAGACCTCTCTCTTCCCCTCCTCCCCTCCGCCCTCCCTTTCTCCCTCCATCTTCTCTCCTTCTCTCTCTTTCTCTTTTCCTCCAACTCTTTCAAACAAATAAATAAATCTTTAAAAAAAAAAATCAAGGAGGGTGGTCATTTAGCCTAGCAGCTAAGATGCTGGTTAAGACAACATATGGTATCTCATATGGCAGTGCCTGGGGTCCAGTCCCAGCTCTGCACCTGACTCTAGTTTTTTTTTTTTTTTTTTTTTTTTTTTTGACAGGCAGAGTGGACAGTGAGAGAGAGACAGAGAGAAAGGTCTTCCTTCCGTTGGTTCACCCCCCAAATGGCTGCTATGGCCAGCGCTGCACCGATCTGAAGCCAGGAGCCAGGTGCTTCCTCCTGGTCTCCCATGCAGGTGCAGGGCCCAAGCACTTGGGCCATCCTCCACTGCACTCCCTGGGCACAGCAGAGAGCTGGACTGGAAGAGGAGCAGCCGGGACCAGAACCCGGTGCCTATATGGGATGCCGGCGCCACAGGCAGAGGATTAACCAAGTGATCCACAGCACCGGCCCCACCTGACTCTTGTTTCTTGCTTCTGTGTACCCTGGGAGGCAGTAGATGAAGGCTTAAGTACTGGGTTCCTGCTGCTCACAAGGAAGGCTTGGGTTGAGTTCCCACATGCTGGCCTCAGCCCCTGGCCACTGCAGGCATTTAGGGAGTGAGACAGCAAATAGAAGTTCTGTCTGTGTCTGTCTCTCAAAAAATGAAAGAAAGGGATGGGGGAAGAAGGGAGAAGGAGAGACAGAGAGAGAGAGAGGAAAACAGACAAGGCAGTTATTTAAGTTTTTTTTAATTAATTAATTTATTTATTTGAAAGAGTTACACAGAGAGAAAGAGAGAGACAGAGAGAGAGATCATCCATCTGCTGGTTCACTCCCCAAATGACCGTGACAGCCAGAGCTGAGCTGATCTGAAGCCAGGAGCCAGGAGCCAGGAGCCAGGAGCTTCTTTTGGGTCTCCCACATGGGTGCAGGGGCCCAAGGACTTGGGCCATCCTCCACTGCTTTTCCAGGACATAGCAGAGAGCTAGATGGGAAGTGGAGCAGCCAGGACTCGAACTGGCGCCCATATTGCAGGTGATAGCTTTATTCGCTACGCCACAGCGCCAGCCCAAGGCAGTTATTTAAAAAGAAAAATCAAGGTACATGAGGTCTAGTAGTCCCGTTTAAAGAAAAACAGGTTTGTGTAGTTTGGGGATTTTTGTAAACCCACAATGATCCCTAGAAAGCCCTGCCTTCCTTTCCAAGTCTGTAAATGCCCTGGTTGGTGGTGTCCAGCTGGGACGTCAGTGAGCATTTCCCAGAAGGCACTTGCCTCAAGGCGGGTTTCAGCTTTTGTAGTAAGTGCTAATTTCACAGTTAGTTTCCAGTTCTGCCCACTCCACCCCTTCTCGATAACTTGGCAGTTTTCTATGAACCTTCGTAGGAAACTAACCCCCTCCCCATATCCTGCCCCAACACACACACACACATACACACAGAGTCTCCAAGTCACCTAGGGGGTCTGTGTCCACACTGGCTCCCACTGCCAAGTCATCATCAAAAAAAAAAAAAAAAAAAAAAAAAAAAATCAACTGCCTGCTCCAGGACATAGTAAACTCAAATACCTGAAATTAACAAGCAAGTTGCCTCACATTCGTCTTATCACAAATAAGAAATCCATCTCATACATCAGCACGATCTGGTGACTCCGAAGTGGACAGCAGTGATGCCAAGACCATGCAGGAGTGTCCAGAGGCTGCGGGCTGGGCACTGGAGTGTCCAGGGCCTAAATTCCACCTCTGGGCTGAAGGGCTGCTTCAATGTTGATAAAGCTCTGTGGCCCCAGGGAAGTTACAGAATCAAGTTCCTACCGCTTCTAAGTAGCAGAGTAAGGATCGAACTCAGCCCTCCTGCTTTCGGGGCCAGAATTCCGTCTCATCCCATTGCTTCTCCAACCATCCCATGTACCTCTCTGCCTCTCAGCACATACAACGTGCCCGCAACAAGAACAACTCTTCAGCCTGGCTCAGCACTCAACTGCCCAGAGCCGCCGGCATGCACAGCCGTGGCGTTGGCTGGGGCACAAGAAGACACAGGGACCAATACGGTAGGGAGGCGATTCTCATGCTGTTTGCAGCAGAGTGGAAAGTAGATTACTGGCTCTATTTGCTCATCAACTAACATAAGCCAAGGCACTGTAGTGATGGGGAGGGGTACTTCAACACTCTGGAAAGAACCTGGAAATGCAGTGCTGGGAAAACACAACACACGTGGAAAGGGGGTGTGGCTGGTCAGTTCCACGAGCCATCAGGGTGTGAGAGGTCTGGGCAGACCAACTCTAGCCGTAACGCCCACGACAGAACCGTAGCCACACTACACGCTACCAGAGAGATGGGTATTTGACACCAAGCCTGTGTTACACTATTGATCGATTATTGATCAGCCTCTGTTCAGCTGATAAACATCTTCAGGCCAAGCTGTATTTAGATCCCAATAGGGACAGAAAGTTCTCATTTGTTCTTCCAACAGCAGAGGGCTGCTGTGAGGATGGCATGGCTCTGCTGGCCACCTTCTTTCAGTCAATGTGGAATACTTAATGTCAGATGGCCATGTCAATTTCTTCTTCTCAATGTGTATTTATTTGAGAGAGAGAATGTCTTCCACTTGCTGGTTCATTCTCCCAATCCCAAATACCTGCAACAGCTGGGCCAGGCTAAAGTCAGGAGCCTGGAGCTCCATTTGGGTCTCCCACACCGGTACCAGGATCCAAGTATCTGAACCATCATCTGCTGCCTCCCAGGACACACATTAGCAGGCAGACAGACAGAAGCACAGTAGCTGTAACTCAAATCAGCACTCTGACATGGGATACAGGCCTCCCAAGTGACAGCTTAACCCACTGCACCACAACGCCTGCCCCATGACCTCACTTTCTGTCCAAACATGCCTAAAGCAAGTGATTTAATAGTCAGCAATAAGCAAAGCATTTCCCATTTATTCTTCAGAGGCTGACGGAAGTCAAGGACATCCAAATCTACTTGATTCCAGCTGTTCCGAGAACTGGTTTCCCCCAACACTTCTACTCACTTGCCACTGTCAACAAGGAACATCAGGACAGCACAGGTCAAATGCTCTTCAATCGACATTAACAAAATATCAGGCAGCCCTCCTACCATAAAGGTCCCCTAGACAAAGCCTCTTCAAGTTCTGGAGTGGGTGTTGCTCTATTATCAGGCAAGCTGAGTCAGGTAAACCTGTCACCATGCTCCTGCCCACCTACATCCACTCCAATCCCTAGTGAATGGCAACAGGGGGCAAGAGATGTCCTGAACGACCTCTGAGGCAAGTGCCTTCCACCCGGCGACTTCCACCTGACAGCAAAAGACAAGCAAGGATGTGGGGACCTAAGTACTCAAGACCTTGATTTCAGTGCTACTCTTTCAAACGGTGGTGCTTACACACAGAGCCACAAATCCTCTGATGTTCCACCTTCAGAGCAAGGGTCTTTGTCCTTCCCCCTGAATCTGGAAGAGCCTGACAAATATGGCATCAATGACATTTCATGATTTCCAAGTTGAAGTGAAAGTTCTCTTGGGATGTGTGCTCTGGGAAAGGAGCCACACGTCAGATAAAAAGCCCAACTGCCCCGAGAATGCCGTGCCTAAGTCCATGTTCCCATCAACTGTCCCAGCTGACCCACCTTCCAGCCATCCCTGTCAAGGCACCAGACATGTGAGTGCAGCCAGCTCTGACCCTCCACACCAGCCCATCTTCCAACTGAGCACCCCTGAATGACCCTGACTAATGGCCTGAGGAGCAGAAGAAATCTCCCAGTTAAGCCTTGTCCAAGTTCTTGACCAACAGAATCCCTGAGCTATGATGAATGTGACTGGTCTAAACCATTAAGCATTGGGGGACTTTACTGTGCAACAAGAGATAACCAGAATGAAAATCATGCATGTGAGTTTACCCACATCCAGAGGGCATTAAAGAATCACTGTTCATTTCGTTATGTATGAAAATGGTATTGTGGCTACGTGTGTGTGTGTGTGTTATTAGAGATATGTCTTTAAGTATTATCAGGTTAAGTAATTATTCAAAATGCAACAGAAGAGGATTGCACTATGGCACAGCAGGTTAGTTGCCACCTGGGCTGCCTGCATTCCACATTGGAAGTGCCGGGGATCAGGTCCGGCATCCATTTCTAATCCAGCTTCTTGGTTAGGTGTACCATGGGAGGCAACAGATGATGACTAAATACCTGTGGTCCAGGTGGAGACCTACACAGAGTTCCTGGCTCCAGGTTTCAGCCTGGCCCAGTCCCAGCTGTTGTGGGCATTTGGACAATGAACCAACAAACAGAAGGTGTCTCTCTCTCTCTCTCTCTCTCTCTCCTCCCACCCCTCTATTATTCTGCCTTTCAAATAAATAAACTTAGAACTTAGACAGGGAAAATCATTCCACACCATTAACAATTAATTTTCTTCCATGTCATTAAAACAAAATAAAATACACAGACCTCTGTTTGAGCCATCTCAGCAGCTGCCTATCAGGTCCTCAGTCCACTGCCCACCTGCTGTCCTCGATGCAGCTCATAAAGGGACTACACAACTGTACTTCTACCTTATTTCACAAATGATACCCTTTCACAGTAAGAAACAAACTACATGGAGCAATAAGAGCAGTGCTGGACACCAACATCAATTTTCTACTGGATCTAATTTGTATCCTTAGACTGTTTCTGAGGGATACAGGATTGATTCTTTTAAATTCTATTTGGAGATTTGAAAAAGGAGACAGAGAGATCCCACCTGCTGATTCACTCCCCAAATACCAACAAGGGCTAGGGCTGGGCCAGACAGAAACCAAGGGCAGAGAACTCAATTTGGGTCTCCCACATGGGTGACAGGGACCCAACTACTAGAACTGGGAGCAAAGCCATAACTCAAACCCAAGCACCCTGACATGGGATGCGGGCTGGCATCCCGAACTGTGTCTTAACCACTGTACCAAACACCTGTCCCAGGACTGGTTTTTGACCTTGAATTAATGCACTTGAGTCTGTGCCTAGATTATGAAGAACAGGGCAAGCTCCTCAGTGGACATCCTTGGACAGTGACAAAGACTGGGGCTCAGGACAACATCCACCTTACTAATAAGCAAGAATATAGGAATGTTCTAGAAATCAGCATATTCAAGCTCTTCATTTTACAGATGGGAAAAACGAGGCAAGAGGCCGGTCCTGTTGCCAGGCAGCCGCTGCAAAGCCGGGAAGAGAACAGGAACTCCAGACCCTGGGACCACGTTCTCCCTTAGGCCTATCCTGAGACCACTGCACCGTGTGGTTGCCAAGAAGAGGCAGGCCTCACCACTCTGCTACCGAAAGGCTAAGAACCAAATGGGCACCACAGACATCTCAGGGCTAAAATCTCTTCAGCCATAAAAAGTGGTTGGTTTGAGAAAATATTTTTGGCTTTTATTTTCCTTTTTTTATAGTGGACCAGGAGGGAAAAAAAAAACCAACAACTTATCACTACAGGAGAAAGAAGAAAGAAAATGAAACAAATCTGTGCCTGACGAAACAGTAACACGCAATTAAAATGATGGATGCCTTTGTGCCAGAGCTTGAGTGTGAAGCAAGCTGCTGGGAGAAGGGCAGCCCTGCAAAGAAACTGCCAAATTACTTTCTGCAGCCAGACTGCAGATTCCCGCTCCGTGCAATGCTGAAGGCAATGAACTCCACATCAACACATACGCAACACGTTCCCAGGAAAGCCTGCCAAGAAACGTGAACACAAAGGGCTAACTTCGGTGGATGACTGTCCCCACCCACCCCGCAATTTAGGAATGTGACCACACTGGAGAGGCAAGGAGAGACTTCCTGCCTCCCTGGTCCTGTGGAGCCCTCAGCAGCTCTGAATCGCATGGGGTACCTGAGGCTTGGGCTCCCGAGTCCTGCCTCTATTACTCAGCTCAGGTGGAGTTTGATGTCCAGGAATTTCTTAGCTCGTCAGGACGTTACAAGCTGATATGAAATGAGATGACCAATTTAACAGGGCTTGGCCCAGGGTTTGCCCATGGGACGCACCTGCCGGAGGGGGCCTGGTTCTCAGTAACATGTCCATTTGCAGAAGGAGGGGTGTACTCCACGCAGGTTTAGTGACAGGGCTCTGAGTCAGGGCCCATTTTTTTTTTTTTAATGATTTATTTATTTGAAAGGCTGAGGTACACAAAGAGCGGGAGAGAAACAGAGAGATCTTTCACTCACTGGTTCACTCCCCAAATGGCCACAACAGCCAGGGCTGGGCTAGGTCAAAGCCAGCAACTTCATCCTGGTGTCCCATGTGGGTGGCAGAGACGCAAGCACTTGGGCCATCCTCCGCTGCCTTCCCAGGTGCACTAGCAGGGAGCTGGATTGGAAGTGGAGCAGCTGGGTCTTGAACCAGCACCATTATGGGGTGCTGGTATCTCAAGTGGCGGCTTAACCTGCAATGCCACAACGCTGGCCCCAAAGGACCCAGGTTTTTATCTGGGCTCCACCACCTACAACCAGCATGCCCCTCTAACTGAGCCCCTTACCTTTCTGGACTTGTTTCCTGCCTGTGAAATGGAGGTAACAATGGGGCTGGCTGGCACTGTGGCACAGCGGGTTAAAGCTGAAGTGCCAGTATCTCATATTGGCACCAGTTCAAGTCCAGGCTGCTCCTTTTCTAATCCAAATTTCTGCTTTGGCCTTCAGAAAGCAGTAGAAGACGGTCCAACTCCTTGGGCCCCTGCACCTGCGTGGGAGACCGGAAGAAGCTCCTGGCTCCTAACTCAGCTCAGCTCTGGCCACTGTCGCCATTTGGAAAGTGAACCAGCGGATGGAAGACCTCTCTCTCTTTGTCTCTACCTCTCTCTGTAACTCTTTCAAATAAATAAAATAAATCTTTGAAAAAAAGAAAGAAAGAAATGGAGTTAACAATACAGCATCCAGCCTGCTACAGAGCTACGGGCAGAAGGAGAACATGTGCAGGGGGCTCTGCCTGGTTACGGTCACACCTGACCCCTGGGAGAGCCAGAACAGGCACCTAAGCCCTCTGATGCTGAGCCCCACAGTGAGCAAGAACTTCCGACAGTTCGCAGGGTACTCCCCCAAACTGAGACTGTCCCCGACAGCCTGCAAACCCCGTGTGTACTACAGCACAGTCCTAGACCCTAAGCTCCTTGGGATCTTGATTTCTGACCCAAGACCAGTAGGTATTTCCTAAGTGTGGACAATGAACCCAGATAGCAAGTCAGCCTTCTCTTTTAGCAATGACACCAACTGCTAAGGAACGGAATTTTAGAGTTGTTTACTCAGCTGTGTGTGTGTGTGTCTGTGTGTGTATAAACTTCAACAAGATTAATGAGGGGCTGACATTATGGCACAGCAGGTTTAAGCTGCAGCTTGGGATGCCGGCATCCCATACTAGAGTGCCAGTTTGAGTTTCAGATGCTCTGCTTCAGTCCAGCTTCCTGCTAACACACCTGGGAAAGCAGCAAAAGATGGCCAAGAGCTTGGGCACCTGCCACCCACGTGGGAGACACCAAGATGGAGTTCTGGGCTTGTGGCTTCAGCCTGGCCCAGACTTTACTGTGGCCATTTGGAGAGTGAACCAACAGATGGATGGAAGGTCTCTGTCTCTCTCTCTCTCTCCCCCCCTCCCCCCTTCACTCTGCCTTTCAAGTAAATATATATGCATATATATTTATTTGAAAGAATCAGTGGGAAAAGCACATAACCTTTTGTGCATTTACCTTGTCTATGGTGAATATGGCTGTCAGTGTGATAAAACTATAACTGGAGCATCACTATCCATTCACCTGATGGAGGGGTACACAAATAAGGCTGTCATCTTGTAGGTAGCCTTTGATTCTTCTTTTGGAAGGGGGTGGTGGTGAGTCAGCAGTCTTAAAAAATGTTATTGCTCCTTGCAGGAAGAAGGCAGAGAACCACTCATTCAGATGGAGCAAACGAGGAAGCAACATCACAGCCTCGCCTTCGGTTTGGATTTGTAAGCAAAGCATTATCAAGACTCTTTCCCTAAAGTAGGTGGTTTGCAGTCAGTGTGAGCTGCTGTGAAAAGAATCTTCTTTTAAAAATTATTTTTCATTTGTCTGAGAGGCTCAGAGACAGACACGGAGATCTTCCACCTGCTGGTTCACTCCCCCAGCGCCTGCAACAGCTGGGGCTGGGCCAGGCTCAAGCCAGGAGCCTGGAACTCCATCTCGCTCTCTTACATGGATGACAATGACCAAGTAGCTGGACCACCACTTGCTGCCCCCCAGGGTGTGGATTAGCAGGAAGCTACAGTGGGAAGCAGAGCCAGGACTCAATCCCAGGCACTAGGATATGGGATGCAGATGTTCCAAATGGTGTCTTAACAACTGGACCAAACCCCGCCCCATGAGAAAAAATCTTGACCGTAACTTCCTTACACAAAAAATTAGTCCTTTCCTATGCATTGACTAAGAAAAGAAATTTCCCGATCATATATGCATTTGTAAAAGCAAGTGAATGCCAAGCAAGGTACAAGCATTAACTAGGACTATTATGAAACATTACTTTAAAATAGAACACACAAATAGGAAATTATTTACAGAACTAAATACCTTGGTACAAATATAGTAACAGCTCACCACCTTTAGCTGCTACAGGTTAGTCATAAACTAACCCTAATTTTCCCCAGTTTAGGCAGAACTAATTCACTTGGAATGGCCTCACACGGACAGGGGCAGTAGCAGGCGACAGGGCAGGGCCCCAGTTGCCCCAGGATTTTCAAATCCATGCCAACAGGTTTTCCTACCAGGCTGCCACTAAGCCAGAGAACATAAAACACCCAGAGAATATAAAAGCAGGAGGCACACGGGTAACAGGGTGAGGAATTGCAGCATGCTACACAGGCAGGGGGTCACGAGGAACCGGGGCCAGGCCTTCCCAGCACAGGTCTGGCCAACTGCTGCTCTGTGGGAATTCAGATTGTACCATCCCACCTTCCAAGGAAATCTACAAATACGAATGGTTGCTATCAAGTGGAACAATTTTTAGAAACCCTGTACAGACCTCTAGTTTATGTGACAAAAGTACATAGGTCACAGGTGCACAACTCAAGAAACTGGCAAAAGTGAACATAGCTGGCAACCACCACCCAGGTCAATAAAACAGAACTTTCCCAGCCTCCACCTGCAGCTCCTGTGCACCTCTCCATGATCTTCACCCTTCCCTCCCTTCCCACGGGGGTAGCACAGACCCAGCTGCCTGCTTGGAAGCCCCTGTCACTGCAATCATGCAGTGTGTGTATTTTTTACGGCTGCCTGGGGATGGCGCTCCTCCAGCCACAGAGCAGAGCGTGTCTCAGCACAAAGGTGCCACTTTACAATGCTAAGAGGAAGGGAAATGAGACCCAGGGAATTCACTTTTTGTGGGTGTACCCACAGTAGAGAAACAATCACAGAAGGAGGGAGGAGCCAAAGATAAGAAGAGACAAGGTGGGTGGAGTGGGCGGTCAAAGTCAACGTGGAAGGGGAGGGTCTGTTCTTGGGGTAGTGGCAGGTGCCAGTGGGAGGGAACCAAAGTTCACGGTCACCAAACAGGCAGACAGGAGCAAGGCCAGAGAGAGAGAGAGAGAGACCCAGCTCCACTGCCTGGCATCCTGCACTCTCCCCAGGAGACGGCACACAGACTTCCCCAGAGACTGCCTGGCAACTGCTGCTCTCTTTAAGCAGCTTTTCCTTGGGAACAATGGCAAGGAAGCACGAAGTAAACAGAACAGTACCGGCAACACCTGCCTGCCACTCAGCTTTACCAAGGATCCATATATAGGGCCATCTCTTCCTCTTCCCATCTCTCACCCCAGCCCTATGTGAACTGCTTAACAGTCATGGTTAAACTGCACTCACGTGGAGAAGCACACACCCCAGCCATTCCATTTTGACAAAGGCCCTGCATCACGCAGCACACACCCTCTCCCCAGAAACTTCCTGGTCAATCCCAGCCTTCCCAGCCCCCAAGGCCACAGCCGCTCTGATGTGTTTTTCTCTGCAGATTCGTTTTGGCCAGGTCTACAGCTGCAAATAAACAGAACCACACAGATGGTCTGTCTCTGGGGGAAGGTTAATTTCAATCAGCATAATACAGGTAAAGGCAGAAGAAGGGTGAGCTTCAAAATCCCACAGGGGCCAATCTGGTACAGACACATCTACCTCACCCTTCCATGCCGTCTTACGTGCACAAACTCTAAATCTCTGAGATAGATGTTTCAGATAAAAATACCCCCAACTGGAATCCAGAGCTGTGACGTTCGGTGCCTGCTCAGCTCCTGCATTCTTCCTCGGACCCGTGTCAGAGACACCAGCTGCTGCACCCCAGATGTGCAGCATCCACCACCCCATGGCGCTGACCCACAAGGGCTGACTTTCGGTATCCTCCAAGAAGCAAGACGGGCACAATGATGACAATGATGATATCGTCACCTGTCCTGGCTCCTCCTTCCTAAGCAGGAAACCTGGGTAAAGGCCTGTAAGTCCACAGAGACCTCTGCAAACACAGACACACAGTCTCACATGACACAGGGACAGGGGTGCCATCTTGTACCCACCCGGCCTATGGCTTGGTTCTGTGCCTTCAACAAATGCCTGTCTCACTTGAAGATGTCAACTCTGGGTTTGAGGCAACGGAGCAGATGGTTAAGAGCTGGCTCCCTTTTCTCACCTGTACTACCTGGTGGCAGACACACTAACTCCCAGGCTCAGGTACTCTGTGAGCTGACAGTCCAAGTAATGCAGGGAGCCTGAGCACGCAAAGCACAGGTGTCCTACCAACACCAGCCGCGGTGACCCCGCTCTCAACATCACTCTCCCACGCTGGCCCTGTTGGAGGAGAACCCCACTCAAACCCTTACAGGATTCTCTCCAGGCTTCTGACCTGCTGTCCCTCGTGATGCACTGATCTGTAAAACACAAGCAGCTTCAAGTCCCAGCTGCTCTGCTCCCCATTCTGGCCTCCTGCTAATGTGTACTCGGGAGGCAGCAGGTGAGGGCCCGAGTACCTGGATCCTTGCCACCTATGTGGGAGACCATCCTGGATGGAGTTCTGGGTTCTTGCTTCCATCTGGCCCAGCCCTGGCTGTTGCAGGCATTTAGGGAGTGAACCAGCAAATGAGATCTTTCTCTTTCTCTCCCTCCCCCTCCTTTTCTCTCTCTCCCTCCTTCTTTCTACCTTTCAAATAAAGCGAAAACTAAGTTAATCATAAAAACATACACAACCAGGAATAAACCCAGGCTTTGTGGCATACTGAAACTTATACCATTTGGGGGGAGGAGGTCCCTCTCAGAAAATAAAAAAAGTCTTCTGTTTGCAAACTTTAGACTCAGGGCCCAGTGAACACAGTGTTAGGGCCCCTCCCTATAGCTGCTCCACCCCAGGGCTCTCAGTCTTAACCACCTGCTATGCACAAATCACAGGGGCCACTTCCCAGCTTCTCCATCAACCCCATCTCTAACTCCAACCACCAAATCCACTGGGTCCCAAGTCCTCCAGTCCCGCCCCGCCCTTCCTGTTGATGCCCAGCACCACACTGGCCCAGACTGGGGTTCAGCGAGCCGCCTCTCAATGTGTCTGCCCACCTTGCAGCAGCTCACAAATATTTGTGGCCTTGGCCCGCCCTCTCACCTCCCTGCTTCCGCTTCCTGTGAGCCACAGACTGTTGTCCAAACACCTCTCCACGTGCCCTCCTCAGAAAGGCTGCTGACTTTTCTTCCACCTGGGCTGCAATCCTCCAGCCCTCAGGGTCAGAATGAGCTCAACTTCACCTCCCAGAAGCCATCCCCAATCAAAATCCACTTCTTCTCCCCGACAAACCCCCACGCAGCTTCATCTGCCTGCTATGACAGTGCCCAGGCCATTGTGCCTGGCACATCACTGATTGGAGAAGCAGAATCAAGAGCAAACACGATTCTTTCCATGTCGGCTGCTGCCTCCCTTTGCCGGGGCTGCTGTGACATAGTCCCATGGGCTGGGTGGCTAGAACAGTAGAGATGTACGGCCTCGATCAAGAGGTTGAGCTCAAGGTGTGGACAGGGCTGGTTTCTCTCCAGGCCCCTCTCCTTGGCTGGCTCGCAGCCATCCTCTCTCATGTGATCTTCCTCCGGGTCTGTCCGTGTCTTAGGATCCTCTTCCAAGGTCACCAGCTCCTTCAGATCAGGGCTGGGGCAGGCATTTTGGCACCAGGGTTAAGAGGTCACTTGGGAATCCGCATCCTGTATAATAGTATCTGAGTTTAAGTCCAGGCACTACTTCCAATTCCAGCTTCCTGTGAACGTGCGCCCTGGGAGGCAGCAGCTGATAACTCAAGTGGTCAGGTTCCCTGCCATGCATGTGAGAGACCCACATAGAACTCCCAGCTCCGGGCTTCAGCCTGGCACAGCCATAGTTATCGCAGGCATCTGGGGAATGAACCAGCAGATGGAGATGGAGATAAAGATCTCCATCTCCATCGCCTTCTCTGTCTTCAAATAAAATAATTTTTAAAATATTTCAACACATTAGATTAGGGTCTCACCCAAAGGACCCCCTTTTTAAATTACCTATTTATACACCTTAGCCTCCAACACACTTTGAGGCACAGCATGTCCTCCCCCAGGCCCTACACTTATCCAGGGTGTCCGTCATGCACAGTCCATCACTGACGTCATCACAGTAAGGGTGGGCAGCCATCAGCACAGTAAGATTCTCAGAGATCACACACACACAACTTTGATCATTACACATTATCACTACTGTTCTGCTTCACTACTATTCATTGCTGTTAATCTCTTATAGCACCTAATCATAAGTTAAGCTTTATCATAGGTGTATCATAGGAGGGAACAGTCATATAATGGGATTTCACAGAAATGGAAGTAAGATAAGCTTATTTTGGTGCAAAACATTCTGAAATCCATGCATATGAGAGGGCTTCTAAAAGTTCATGGGAGGCCGGCGCCGCGGCTCACTAGGCTAATCCTCCGCCTTGCGGCACACCGGGTTCTAGTCCCGGTCGGGGCACCGGATTCTGTCCCGGCTGCCCCTCTTCCAGGCCAGCTCTCTGCTGTGCCCAGGGAGTGCAGTGGAGGATGGCTCAAGTGCTTGGGCCCTGCACCCCATGGGAGACCAGGATAGGCACCTGGCTCCTGCCATTGGATCAGCGCGGTGCGCCGGCCGCAGCGCGCCAGCCACGGCGGCCATTGGAGGGTGAACCAACGGCAAAGGAAGACCTTTCTCTCTGTCTCTCTCTCACTGTCCACTCTGCCTGTCAAAAAAAAAAAAAAAAAAAAAAAAAGTTCATGGGAAATGCAAAATAAATTATCTCTGAACTAAATTTTTATAACTTCTTCAAATACCCTTATATGTATAGGCTTCTGTACCTTATAAGGTTGTAGAAACCCACTGGGGATCCTGCCATGTACACCCTGGGCTAAGGCGGACTGCTGTCCTGGGGGTTAAGACTTCAGCATACAAACTTGAGGGAGAGAGAGACACAGTGCAGCCCTTCACAGCTCCCCCCATCAGCCAATGGGAAGGACGGTGCCTGCCCCACTGCCCTCAGAGGATTATCAGAGGGCTGGGGACACAGATGAAAATCCAATGCCCTCAGCAGGACCTTAGAACCTGCTGGCCAACCTACGTCTTACTACGTCACAAATGCCCAGTAACGTGGCTTCTCGTGCAGCAGTCGTTTGGGATCCTTCTGTACCTGGGTGTACCTGCCGAGATAAAGATTTTCTCATTCCGGTAATGAGGGCCAGATCACCTTAAGGTTTTATTTAAATGTAAGAGGAAGCAAGGTATGAAGATTAAGTGCATATTTTAGCACAATTTACTAAAAAAGAATGTACATAGTATGACCACATGTTTGTTGGAGAAAAAAGGTTTTCACTTAGAAAAAAAGGTAGCAATGGCCGGCGCCGTCACTCAACAGGCTAATCCTCCTTGCGGCGCTGGCACACCGGGTTCTAGTCCTGGTCGGGGCACCGGATTCTGCCCCGGTTGCCCCTCTTCCAGGCCAGCTCTCTGCTATGGCCCAGGAGTGCAGTGGAGGATGGCCCAAGTCCTTGGGCCCTGCATCCCATGGGAGACCAGGATAAGCACCTGGCTCCTGCCTTCGGATCAGCGTGGTGCGCTGGCCGCAGCGTGCCGGCCGCGGCGGCCATTGGAGGGTGAACCAACGGCAAAGGAAGACCTTTCTCTCTGTCTCTCTCTCTATCACTGTCCACTCTGCCTGTCAAAAATTTAAAAAAAAAAAAGGTAGCAAGGATATATATCAAAGTGCTAAGAAGGTGATGCTCTCCTGGTAGAAGTATCGTATATGATTTTTAATTTCTTTAATCAGCAGTGCCTAAAAATCATAAAACAGCACATATTACTTTTTATAAAAAAGCACAGAAGTAATATGCAGGATAACCTCACAAAAAATCAATATTTTCCCATTATTCTTTTCTCTTTTTCTCCTCCTATTCAAGTAACTAGGCAGTTTTACCCATACTGCCTCATTTGGACGTTATAAACAAAACCAGGATTTTTAAAAAAAAATTTATTTTATTGGCGAGGCAGAGAGACACAGAGTGAGCTCCCATCTGGTGGTTCATTCCCCAAATGTCTGCAAAGGCTGGGTTGGGGCTGAAGCTGGAAACCAGGGACTCGGTCCAAGCTTTCCATGTCGGTGGCAGGAAACCAACTGCTTGAGCCATCCCTGCCACTTCCCAGCGTCGGCATTTGCAGAAAGCTGGGACTGGGAGCCAGAGATGCGACCGGAACCCAGGCAGTCTGAGGGGGACACAGGTGCCCCAAGTGCTACGCCAAACACTTGCCTTCCCTCTAAGATTTTTTTAAGGGAAAAAAAAAAAGATAAAGCACCTGGCCACTACAGCCAGACTTCGTGCTGGGTATACCACATTTGAATGATGAGACGTTCCACTGTGCTGCACCTGCGTATCCTCTAAGATAGGGCAGGGCAGCAGTGACCCTGCACAGCCTCTGTGAGAATTCACTGAGTAAACTCACCAAGTGCTCAGACTCTGTCCAGCACACGCTAAGAAACCCTTTCCCCGGGCTTCCTCGCCTGTCAAGAGTCCTTGAGACTCAGCCCTCAACATCTCAGTTGGCTTCTGATACTAGCTATACAGTACTATGCCCCACATTCAATGTTTGCAGGAAATCTATAACAATATCTGTCCATTCCAATTAAGCCCAGAACGTTTTTTTAAAAAAGATTTATTTGGGGGCTGGCGCTGTGGTGTGGCAGATGAAGCCGCTGGCTTCCCCTATGGGTGCCAGTTCAAGTCCCAGCTGCTCCACTTCCAATCCAGCTTCCTGCTAATGTACCAGGAAAGCAGCACAGGATGGTCCAGGTGCTTGGGCCCCTGTACCCAAGTGGAGACCCGGAGTAGACTCCAGGCTCCTGGCTTTGGACCTGCCCAGCTCCGGCCACTGCAGCCATTTGGGGAGTGAACCAACTGATGGAGGATCTCTCTCTCTCTCTCTCTCACTCTCGCTCTCTTTCTCGCTCTTTCAAATAAATACTAAATAAATCTTTTTTTAAAAAAGATTTTATTTATCTGAAAGGCTGAAAGAGAGAAAGAGAAATCTTCCATCTGCTGGTTCACTCCCCCAAATGGCCGCAGTCAGGGCTGGACCAGGCTGAAACCAGGAACCTAAAACTCTATTCAGGTCTCCTACATGGGTGGCAGGGGCCCAAGCACCTGGTTCATCTTTTTCTGCTTTCCCAGGAGCATTAGCAGGGAGCTGGATGGAAAGCAGAGCAACGAGGACTTGAACCAGTGCTCTGATAAGGGATGCCAGCGTCAGAGTTGGTGGCTTAACCCCCCTGAGCCAAGATGCCAACCTCAAGCCAAGAACTTCAACTGCCAAATCCACCCCAGTAATTCTGTTCTACATTTCCTTGAGGGGCACCTCTGATCGCTTCTGTCTTGAGAGCTGTATTCTATGTTGTTCAAATGCTATAGCCTAATTCTTAAAGTTTCATCTCTGTCCTCCAAATCCAGTTTCACAGATTGGGTTAATAGTGCCAGTCTCTTAAGAGTTAAGGCCATTAGCAGCCAGCAACAGGACAGTGCTGTGAGTCCACCAGCAGTTACTTAACCTCTCTGTGCTGCCATCTCATCTGCACAATGAGGATCCTAACAGGAACTCTCGAGTTCACTGGTTGTGAAGGGTCCAAGGCTTAAGTCACATACAGGGCTCTAAACAGTGGTGAGTGGTGAATGTACCTTGAAACATTACCTTAAGTAAAAGAAACCTGAACTGCATGACTCCACTTAAATAAAATACACAAGGTCAGCAAATGCACAGGTAAGAAGAGACAGGGGGCCGGTGCAGCGGCTCACTAGGCTAATCCTCCGCCTAGCGGTGCCGGCACACCGGGTTCTAGTCCTGGTCGGGGCACCGATCCTGTCCCGGTTGCCCCTCTTCCAGGCCAGCTCTCTGCTGTGGCCCGGGAGTGCAGTGGAGGATGGCCCAAGTCCTTGGGCCCTGCATCCCATGGGAGACCAGGATCAGCACCTGGCTCCTGCCATCGGATCAGCGCGGTGTGCCGGCCGCAGCACGCCTACCGCGGCGGCCATTGGAGGGTGAACCAACGGCAAAAAGGAAGACCTTTCTCTCTGTCTCTCTCTCACTGTCCACTCTGCCTGTCAAAAAAAAAAAAAAAAGAAGAGACAGGGGTGCTCACTGAGGATGACTGCTGAGTTGCTGAGTGGGCAGGGGCTTCCCTGCTGGAGCTAGACAGCAACGATGGCTGCACAACATTGTGAATGGACAAAGTGTCACTGTCAGGTAAGTTTCCAAGCCGACGGCAAGCGCAGGGTGAGTGGGGATGGTCTGGGACAATCTTCCTAAACCGCGTATCCTCTGAGGTGGGCTCTGAAGGAGGACCAGGCCCTCAAGACCTAAGATTCAGCCAATAAGAAGAGGACCTGTGCCAGCCACGGCTCACGGCAAGGAGTGAAGGTGTGGGAGGAGCTGCCAGACGGTGTGGAGAAGTGGACCCCGAACTCAAAAACGATGTTCCGCCTGGTTCTGTCATTGATTAGCTGTGGGATACCAGCCCCAAATCTTACTGCTGAGCTTTCTGTAAAATTGGAGTATCCCCAATTCTCTCAAAGAGGCATCATAAAGATGAACTAAAACGAGGCAAGGTAGAAGTGTGATCTAAACCCAAGACAGCCTGCAACCGTAAGGGATGTGGCCATGCCACACATCAGCTCTCAAACCTGGCTGTCCCCTGGAACCTCCTAGGGAGATCTAAAGTATTCTGATGACTGGGTCCTGCCTCCCAAGCCCAGGAACCCTGGTGGTGGCTGTCTAGGGTGCATATCTGAAACTGGCCATTGCAAAGCTCCCCAGGTGACTGGCTGGTGTTAAAAGTCACTGGTGTAACACATTAGCAGCCGCAGTAGGGCCAGCGAGTGTAGCCATGACACTGTGAGGACCAGAGCACTACACAGAACTGATATGAGGACACACAGGTACATTAGCAGGGGGCTGGATGGGAGGCAGAGCAGCTGGGACCGCAACCCACACGCAAGTGGTGGTGCCACAACACCAGCTCCCATTCTCCTTTTTAAGAGGGAGCAATGCGCTAAGTCCCCCAGGAACAATTCCTCACCGCATCCTAAATGGGCGTCTTCCAACCATTCCCTATTCCTACAGCCTACCCAGGGTCTAAATACCACCGCTGTACGGTTTTTCTCAACACGTAAACCAGAGAGCTGAAAGGAAACAGATCTCCTGGGCCGCTTAGACGAATGGCGGCTACCCAGAGAACCCCACGCGTGGAAGAGCCCAGCCTCGCAGGGAGTTCAGGAGGAAAAGGATGCGGCCCAGGGCATTCTAGCGCGCCCAATCCTTCTATTTCTTTTCAAAGACAGCACGTACACTTTGCACACTCTTCTGGAGCCTCTTTATTGAGAAACTTCTCCACGCGTTTAGAATAAAGCTCAATAGCTCTGGACATGAAAGCAAAGTCAACCCCACAGCTTCTGAACATCATGGGAGCACTCCTGCCCCGGAACTCCCCACTCTCCCAACACAGGGTCCCACACCCCAGCTCTTCCTTCTCTGCTTTCACCCTGGAGCAGCCCAGTGGTCTGCCACTGCTGGCTCATGTATGTGATTGGCACCAGCTCCAAGCCAGCCTGGCCCCTCCCTGGACTCTGACCAGCCACTTTCCTGACATCAAAGCAGCCACCACACCACCCAGTGCAGATTGCAACTGACTGAGCAGGTGGCTCGGGCCCTGGGTCACAGGTCCCAGCGAACAGGAGCAATAAAAAGACTGCGGTCTCGGTGAGAAGCCACGGACAGGCAACTGAGCATGCACTGTGGGTTAATCACTAACCCTCCTAGGCCTTTACAGCTTACCAGGCTTTCCTGGATGGAGCCCACATCCATCACCTGGGCAGAGAGCAAGAGAACACCCCACCCTCACCCCATGTGCTGTGGGAGAGCCCTGACCGCTGGGGAAGAAGGAGCAGAGTCTTGGAGAGGCGGACAGGCTCCCTGCAAGTCACTTGTAGGAGCCAGGAGGGCTGCATGTGGGAAGCAGCGAGTATTACACCCTCATTACTGCTCATTAGCCACAGGTGAGCAGCAGCCAGTGTGCCAAGGCAGCCACGACAGGGCTTCCACCCCAGAACCGGGGTTTGGGATCAGGAAGTCTCCCTCAGGGGTACGTGCCAGTGGTTCCCACGGCCCCACAGTCAGGCCCAGCCCCCTCTCTCCGGAGCACCCACCCATTCTGTATTCCCCACGACATCTGCCAGCATCTCCAGCCAGGAGATTGGGGATGGGAAGAGTCAGAGGGAAACAGTGCAAGGTCAAGGGAGGCACTCAAACCCAGGGGCAAGTAGATGCAGAAGAAAGAGAACACGGGAGGAGGGGGAGGGGGGAGAGGAGGAAAGGCACTTTCTCATCAAGTCCACAGACAACTTTCCAAGACAAGGAACCCAAGCTTTTTCAGAGCTGCGATTTCTGAGGGCTCCTGGAAGCACAGATCCCGGACAGGACATTCAGGCTTCAGGGCCTTTGCCCTCGCTAATCCACCTCCAGGAAGGCTGCTGGAGTTTCCCCTTGTTGCTCATCCTGAGTAAGTGGCCCCCGCCCCCACCCCCTTAGCCTTCCTCTAGGCACATCTCACATTAGCTGTAAACATCTCCACTCAACCCCACTGATCTCTGGGTGTCCTGGGGCAGGTATTTTAAATAAGGCCAGTTCCCTGGGCCTACTGTACCTCAGGGCACATGTTAAGAATGCAACCGGCTCACTAGGCTAATCCTCCGCCTGCGGCGCAGGCACCCCAGGTTCTAGTCCCGGTCGGGGCACCGGTTCTGTCCCAGTTGCTCCTCTTCCAGTCCAGCTCTCTGCTGTGGCCCAGGAGGACAGTGGAGGATGGCCCAAGTGCTTGGGCCCTGCACCCGCATGGGAGACCAGGAGGAAGCACCTGGCTCCTGGCTTCGGATCAGCGCAGCACGCCGGCCACAGCAGCCATAAGGGGGAACCAACGGAAGGAAAACCTTTCTCTCTGTCTCTCTCATTGTCTAACTCTGCTTATCAATAAAAAAAAAAAAAAATGCAATCTGCAGAATCCAGGAATTAGACATGGAACAAATGACCCAGCTGCCAACTTCCTCTATGGATAAGTGTTCACCAAAAGAAAAATAAAACAAACTGGAGGACAGGATGGAGCAAGGTGACTCTAGGTGAAGAGCCTTAGAGAAAAGAGCAGCCAAATGCCATGGAAGGACCTTGCTGGAAATATCTGACAACCAAGAATAACCGGTAATTATTCCTAGGCATTTAATAGTGCTATGGATATATTTTTAAAAACACAGTCCTTTTCTTTTAGCAATACATACCAAAGCACATGTTTGGAATTATAGGTTGTGAATTTGTCTTAAAATAACTGGGGAGGGGAGAGGTGAGGCTCTAAGTGTAATGAGAATGACCGCTTATTAGTAAAGCTCCATGATGAGTTCTACTTTTGAATATGTTTAGAAATCTGCATAATGAAAACTTAAAAAAAAGAAAAGTTGGCATGGAGCAGTTGTGTAGCCTAGTGGTTAAGACACCCATGCCCCATGCTGGGACGAACCTGGGTTGCAGTCCCAGCTCCAGCTCCTGGTTCCAGTTTCCTGCCAATGCAGACCCTGGGAGGCAGCAGTAATGGTTCGATAACTGGGTTCTGGTAAGCAATGTGGGGGACCTGGATTGAGTTCCTGGCTTCAACCCAACCAAGTTCCAGCCACTACAGCCATATGAGGGGTCTACCAGCACAAGGGACCATATTCATTCTTTCCTTTCCCCACCCCCTCCCCTTCTTCCTCTCAAACAGGCAGAACTAAAGTGAATATTGTTAGACCCTGCAACTGATCACCAAAAGCCAGCAGCCGCAACTGATTTCGGCTCACAGCGAAGAAGTCCAGACATCAACACTGATTCAGTGAAGTCAGGAGTGTGTTGATGTGAGGCTTGAAGCGTCCTCTCTCAGTCCACTGCGATGACCTCAGAAGAGGAAGAGGGACACGGTGGACCACCTCAGAGAGCCAGGGGCCACCGAGCAGGAAACAGGGAGAAATACACAGCACCACCAAAGCCCGGTAAAAACCACAAAGTATCCCAGAAGGAGATGCATAGGTAGCAAACACACACAAGACACTCAACCCCGTCAATAACCGGAAAACTGAAGGCCACTGACTCCAGGAGACTGGAGCAGGAGAGCTACCTGTGTGCACCTGTGCACTGCTGCCCCAATTCCAGAAGGCAAAACAGCAGCCCGGAAATGGAAACATGGCAAACGCCACAGAGGCGGTATATTCGTGCCACGGACTAACCAAAGGTCAGGAAGAAGCAGCACTGATCTCACTGACAGGGATAGGTCTCACGGATACAATGTCGGATGCAAAACCCATGTACATAAAGCTCACGGGCATGCAAACCTAACAACCTAGCCTGCACTCACGTGGAAGAGCTATGAAAAAAAGGAAGGGATGGAAGAAAACCTTCAGGCAGGAGGTAGGTGTGACCAGGAGGAGCACTGGGGATGGTCTCTGCTCTTGAGCTAGGGGGTGGGTGCAAGGAGGTTCACTCTATTATTTTTCTTTAAATGACTCATGCTATAGACCATCTTTCGTACTTCTATCTCACCACTAAAAACCTTAAAGAATGTGCTGGACAGAGAACCTGCCAGCACTGAACAGCTCAGACAAAAAGGTAAGGGGAAGAAAGGAACTCGTGTGCTTCACGTCCCCAAACTCAGGACCAGACTACCTTGAGGGGGGGTGGGAGGCACGAAGCAAGAGTCCCAGGGGAAGAGGCACCAGAATTCCCAGAATAAGACCCTGGGGCAAGGGCTGAGGACGGCCAAGTCTCTGCCGGCAGGGATGCAAGCACAAGGGCTGGGCTAAGAAGGTACTGACTTACATGACGACCCACAGCGGCTAAAAAAACAAACAAACAAAAATGATATACGGCAGAACCTCAGGAAGCTCATGAAAAAAATAGAATTAAGATATAAGTTTATTTTGGTGCAAAAGAAATTGAAATCCATGCAGTTTTTTTCATCGTACAATTTTCCGGGAACCTTCTGCAGATCCCCGGCATGCAGACAATGGGACACTACTCACCCTTCCAAGGGAATGCAGCTCTGACACTTGCTACAACAGAGTTGAACCTGAAGATACTCCGCTAAAGGAAATATGCCAGGCAAGAGGATGGATACTGGAAAATGAGTTAGGAAACCTAGCTTCCATCTGGCTCTAACCACACTTTCTCGCTGAGCAGTCCCTAGCCACCTGCTCTCAGAGACCATCTGTGAAGGCGATGGAAAGGCTGACATTCCCAGGTGAATCTGCAGATCAGCCACCAGCCCAGAGAGACAGAGACACACAAGCAAGGGGGCTGAATGTCAGCAATCCAGAGCAAGCACCAAAGGGTACTCAGGCCATGAGAAGTATGTCAGGAAGCTTGGATGGGGAGGAAGAATATGACTTTTTTTCTTTTTTTAAAGATTTATTTATTTACCTGAAAGAGTTACACACAGAGAGAAGGGGAGAAAGAGAGAGAGACAGAAAGAGAGACAGAGAGGTTTTCCATCCGCTGATTCACTCCCCAGATGGCTGCAACAGCCGGAGCTGTGCTAAAGCCAGGAGCTTCTTCTGGGTCTCCCACGCGGGTGCAGGGGCCCTAGGATTTGGGCCATCTTTTACTGCACAGCAGAGAGCTGGATCAGAAGTGGTGCAGCTGGGACTCAAATCGGTGCCCACATGGATGCCAGCATTGCAGGCAGCAGCTTTACCTGCTATGCCACCATGCCAGGCCCAGAACATGACTTTTTTTAAAAAAAAAAAAAGAAGAAGAAGCTACACCATGCTCATACACACATAAGCAAGAGCACAGAAACTGAAAGGTACAATGTAAACCAAGCAGTTGCTATGCAGCCAGATGGGAATAAGGAAAGAGCTCTTCTCTGAGATCCATGTAATCTTGTTCTATTAGACACTTGGTAGAAGTACAGAAGTCTGGCCATCAAGCCAGAACATACCACAAGAAACTACATTTAAGCAATGTGACTAAAGATGCGAATCCAAACTCTGGGAATCCCAAATGCCCTACAAAGGAGGAAATCTTTGGAGGCGCAGGGGTCCCCCTCCACTGCAGGACCCCCAGGCAAGCTCAGAGCTCTCCTCCTTCTCCTGTGTCCAGCTCTACTGTCTGCCAGAGGTCTTCCGGGGCCTCAAGCGTCCTCCAGACCAACTGCCCCACCTGGAAGCCGGAGTCCACCCTCCTAGCTCTGCGGCTCTGGGCAAGTTTCTGAACCTGTCTGCTAAGCCCCGATTCTCTCCTCTACACAGTGAAACCAGCCCAAAATTTGTGAGGATTTAACACGGTCATCACAGACGCACTTAGCACAGTACCAGGCTCGCAGTGAGCAGACGCCTGTATTCTCAGCTCGTTCCACTCATCTGCACTTCAAAGGTTCCTCACTCACTCCTGTAAGATCCATGGCCACAGCCAGAGCTCTTAATCCTCCTCCACCTCAAGGAGTGGGGTTTTCTGGCTCCCTGCCCCATGATGCATTTGCACCTGCTGTTTCCGCTGCCCAGATATCTTTTAGTGAAATTTAACAACTGAACTCCCAAGCATCTTTTTTTTTTTTTTTTTTTTTGACAGGCAGAGTGGACAGTAAGAGAGAGAGACAGAGAGAAAGGTCTTCCTTTTCTGTTGGTTCACCCCCCCCTTATGGCCACTGTGGCTGGCGCACCGCGCAGATCTGAAGCCAGGAGCCAGGTGCTTCTCCTGGTCTCCCATGCAGGTGCAGGGCCCAAGCACTTGGGCCATCCTCCACTGCACTCCCGGGCCACAGCAGAGAGCTGGACTGGAAGAGGAGCAACTGGGACAGGATCCGGTGCCCCAACCGGGACTAGAACCTGGGGTGCCGGTATCGCAGGCGGAGGATTGGCCTATTGAGCCGCGATGCTGGCCTCCCATGCATCTTTTGGGGGCAATTTCAGTGGGATCCCAAGCCTTCTCCAATGCCACCGCATGCTTCAGTGGCTCAGTGCACTACCTGATGGTGGGTTCCTAGTATCTGTTTATACTGCCTGCCCTGCTGGGCTAGAACTGTCTTCTCTAGCCTCCATCCCTCCCAATGCTTAATGCAGTGTCAGCCTTTGCTGACTCAAGAAAACAGGCTGTGGACAAAAACAGTTTGGAAAACAATTAAAAATGCACCAGACACAGAAATCAAGTGGGACAACTGAGGCAGAACCAGCTCTAGCAAGCAGTCATGGAGGGTGCAGGAGTGAGATCGGGGGACACCAGGGTCACAGCGAGGCTTGGGCATAACTCCGCCAGATCAGCTCTGGCGGATGGCAGTCATGGGCATCCCTGGGCAGGCAAGACAGTGGGACTGTACCTTTGAGGGGACTCTGAGGCCACACCAACAAGGCCTTCAACCTGCCAACAAGAGGTGACCAGGGAGAGAGATGCTCAGGGATCGGGAGCTTGCTTCTCTTCCGAGCAGGAATAGGTGGCAACAGGCAGGTGAGACAGCCAGCTGCATTGGGTGCCCACTTACCCCAGCTAATGGTCCCCAGGAGCATGAAAACAAGAGGGCCAAGGGCCTCACTCAAAGGCAGGGGCAGGCAACGTCTGGCCCGCACGCCGTGTACAGCCTCCCTGAATTCATCTGGTGTGGTTTTGCCAAGGCAGCCGCAGGCGGGACTCAAAATTCAATGCATCTACAGCAGGCTAATTTTAAAGTTGATGATTCTGTATGGCCCACGAACGATGCTATAAATAGCCAAATGGTCCCTGGCAGAAAAAAAAAAGGTTTGCTAGTCCTGCCTAAGGAGACACAAACTTTGGATCTAGCATCTCTATTCCACTGTGCTGAACCAGTGGGAGACAGACTTCCATTGACCTACGCGAGTCCACTGCTGGACACACACATCCGCACACAGGAGCAAAAAGAACACATGGATGCCCACCCCACTGTGACTTGTGGCCATGGATGAAATTTTAGCTGCAGCTTAAACACCTCTTCCCTCTCTGTTTTCCCAGCACTCTGCAGTGAGTGTATTCCACATGTGGAACCAGTGGGGGAGGGACGCAGTGCCAACGTGACAAACACACCAAGATGAATCGCAGCTGGCCCTGGCTCAGGCTCGAGAGGGCAACGGGACTGCGGGTCCCCACCGAGGAGAGGGCGCCAAGCGGAGTGGGCAGAGAAGTGGTGGGAGAAACAGCCCACATGTAGCCAAGGGGACTCAAACAGGGCAAGGGTGGAACAGGTGTTTGGAAGACACATGGGGGAGGTGGAGGGTTTCAGTGGTTCCCAGGTGAGGTTTTCTAAGTCCCCAGGCAAGAATTTCACAGACAGAACTGAACAGCCCTGCACCTTCATCCCCTGCAGTGTGCGAGGCATGGAACTCAATGAGACCATGCACGTGAGAGTGCTTAGCAAGTTAATATCTGTGCCAGCGTACGCTTCTGTTACTGGCACTGGGGAGGCTGGGCACACCCCTCCCCCTGGCAGACCAACCTCTCCTTCCCCTATGAACCCTGACAAGCCAGCAAGGGTGGAGCAGAGTTGGAGATCTGGCTTCTGTCACATCCCATTTGGGAAGGGAGCTCAGCTTCTATCTCTCTGCTCCCCACCTCAGCCCTCCTTTGAAGACAAAGAAGCAGTTAGAAAAGCGGCAGGAACTCCTGACCCTCGAGGAGACACCCACGGCTCCCTGCAGTGCCACTCAGGGTGTGAGATGGGCAGGGAGTGAGTAAGCACTACTGGGCCACCTTTAGCCCACACCTACCCTGCACGGCAGATAAAGCAGAGACCTCGGGTCAGGCAAGGTGCCTGTGGCGGCCAGAGCCTCGGCAGAGGGTGGACAAGAGGTGCCACCCTCTGCTCCTGCTGGGGCCGCTTGTGTCTTCCTGAAGCCGAGAACAAGGACAAGGGATGCCCCCACCCCCATGAGAGTCACCTGCAGTACTTGTTAAAGGTCCGGCTTCCTGAACTACACAATCAGAAATTCTCGGGGTGGGCTCTAGAATTGTAACTGGAGAAACAAAAAAGCCACCCCAGACAAACCCTGCATACACTGAAGAGAATCATTTTGCTAGAGCTCCTCACTGTTTGGGAAAACCAGCTGCCTTTCCGTGATCCTGGGTGAGGACCTGGTGCAGCCTTCCCTCCTCCTGTTGGCCCTACACTGCACGCCTTCAGGGTTCCCAAAGTCAAGGAGCCCATCCCAACCCTTTCACTCAGTGACCACAGAGATGTGCACATCCACAGGCCTCAGTTTCTCATCTGGACGATGGGCAGGCGATATGGTGCCTTGGGGTTTGTCTCAAGGCTAAAACTAGGCACACGACCCTGAAGCCCTGCCACATTGTGCTCTGATGGATCACAGGTTCCAGTCCTATAAAAATAAAGAACCTGAATTGCTCTTAATATTCGGGGGGAGAGGGGAAGGACTGCTTTCTTTTCTCAGAGTGAATTTTTTTTTTTTTTTTTTTTTTTTTTGGACAGGCAGAGTGGATAGTGAGAGAGAGAGAGACAGAGAGAAAGGTCTTCCTTTTCCATTGGTTCACCCTCCAATGGCCGCTGCGGCCGGTGCATCATGCTGATCTGAAGCCAGGAGCCAGGTGCTTCTCCTGGTCTCCCATGCGGGTGCAGGGCCCAAGCACTTGAGCCATCCTCCACTGCCTTCCCAGGCCATAGCAGAGAGCTGGCCTGGAAGAGGGGCAAGCGGGATAGAATCTGGTGCCCTAACCGGGACTAGAACCCGGTGTGCCGGCGCCGCAAGGCGGAGGATTAGCCTGTTGAGCCACGGCGCCAGCTCTCAGAGTGAAATTAAAAAGATCCCTTGTGGGGCCAGTGCCATGGCACAGGGAGTTAAGCCGCTACCTGCAGCAGTGGCATCCCATATGGGCACCAGTTCCCGTCCCAGCTGCTCCACTTCCGATCCAGCTCCCTGCTAATATGCTGTGGGAGACACAGATGGGGTTTCTCGCTCCTGGCTTCAACCGGGCCCAGCCCTATCATTGCTTCCATCTGGGGAGTGAATCAGCAGATGAAGATCTCTCTCAGTGTCTCCCTCTCTTGCTGCGGCTCTGACTTTCAAATAAATGGATAGGGGCCAGTGCTGTAGCGCAGCAGGTTAAAGCCCTGGCCTGAAACGCCGGTTTCCCACATGGGTGCCAGTTCTAGTCTCAGCTACTCCTCTTCCAATCCAGCTTTCTGCTATGGCGTGGGAAGGCAGTGCAGGATGGCCTGGGCCCCTGCACCCATGTAGGAGACCAGAAGAAGCTCCTGGTTCCTGGCTTCGGATCGGCACAGCTCCAGCCGTTGCAGCCATCTGGGGAGTGAACCAACAGATGGAAGACCTCTATCTATCTGTACCTCTCTCTGTAACTTTAAAAAAAAAAAAAAAGGAAAGGAAAAAATAATCTAATCATTTAGAAAAATGGATAAATGTTAAGAAAAAAATCTCTCTTTCCATATCCAATTTCCAATTATCTGGCACAACCATTTTTGTTTTGTTTGTTTTGTTTTGTTTTGTTTTTAAATGTCCATTATTTTTGTTAAGTTCTTTCCACAGCCCAAACAGGAAGGGGAGAAGTTTGCAAGGTTACAGCCTACTAGCTGCCTTCAGCACCTTGCTGATCACCGAGGCTCTTCACACCCTGTCCATCATGAAATCCTCCCAGTCTCCTCATTCTACAGTCCAAGCCACTGGTGCTCAGGGAGCTGGAACTGCCCGAGGCTGCACAGCCAGGCTGTGAGCTGCAAATGCAGATCTAACTCTGAATTTCTCCATGTTTGTCCTGTGTCCCAGTGAGACAATGCCGAGTTCCAGACACAGCAAAAGCCAACGGCACCAAATGCCACACAGACCCATGAGCCGTCCATCCCCTCCACGGCACGGCAGCAGCGCTAACCAGCCAGCCACACATCCTAACAGCTTTCCACCCAGAGCTGCTGGAAGGCTGTGTGCACAGGGCCATGAGAGGCGGGACAGAGCAGCAGTCACACGAGCGAAAGCAATGCCAGGGATTTAGTCAACAGAGAGCTAATATGAGTCAACAGTGGGTGCTGCTGCCAAGCGCACTAATGGGATCTTCGGCTGCATTAATACAAGGAAAGCGTCTAGGGCAGGCCAGGGGAGGGAGTCCCGCCCTGCTCAGCCCAGACCACACCTGAGAGCTACGCAGGGCTGGGCTAAGGAGAGGGAGGTGCCCTCCTAGGCAGGAGTGGCTTGAAGGTGGCACTCTGTCTAGAAGAGGAAGCTACTTGGAAGCTGCTGGTTTGCAGAGCAAGCCCTCAGTGTGCAGCTTAGAGACGGGTGTTTAAACACATCCTTTTAAAAACTCACACTGCAGCAGAGACTGAAAAACCACTGGCTGGGTACTCAACCTGCACTGCACAAGGGGGACCCACGCCCATCAGAGGGGGCCCTCTGAAGAGGATAAACAGTGGGTTCCTCCTTCATCATACAGACCGGGCTTTGGGTCTGAGCTCCTGTGTTCTCAAGTATCAGACTGCTGAAAGTCGCCCAGTGCCTCCCCATCCCATCTGCACCCGCGCGAGTCTGGGAGTGCCTGTCCTCTCCCTCACGCATCACTCAGAAGAAGAAAAAAAAAAATGTGTTGCCACTCGTGTTTCCCAAGAGCCTCCAGACCCAGCTTGGTGCTGGGCACATGAAAGATGCCCAATCCATGGAGCCTGAGCTGATCAGCAGAGCCACAGCCAGGTCACACTGAGGCTGTTAGTGGGTTTCAGAACACAAGTGTTCCCACAGAACTAATAAAAGGTTTATGACAATACATAACCACTTACAGCATGGTGGGCGAAGGAGCTGTGAAGGCTCCCACCCCCAGGGGGTTTTCATGACAAAGGGGCCACAGTTAGCTTGGCCAGGTCCCTGGGTGCCCACAGATGTAAATAGGGAGAAGGCAGCTCAGGGTGGGTACAGTGGTCACAGGTAGATCCTATGTGTGTAACACAGAGCCGAGCAATGGCAGAGGCCAGGAAGTGGTAGATCAGGAACACACAGAAAAGAATAATGACACATGGGACCAAACACCAAAAAAAGGAGAGCATGAAAACTGGATCCAGTGGGAGGTGGGCCTGGGGACCAGCACAAAGCCACCGGGGAGCCGGCCGCCTGGCGCTAACCCTGCAACTCTGAGAGTTCACTACAGGAGCTGCAGCTCTGATCCAGGAGATCTGTGCAGGAGACCGTGCGATGCCATTCCAATAGCCAATCAATCTTTCAATCGATGAGCCATGCTAGCTGCTCATTCTTCATCCTTCGTCCCTGAGAGCTCACAGGACAAAAGCCAGCATTTGCTGGTGTGTGTGTGTGTGTGCGCGCGCGCGTGCCTAAATAAAATAAGGAGTTCACTAACTCACGTGCTAATTATATCCAGAACCTGCCATCCAGATAAACCTGGACGGGGAGAATTCTTTGCTCTCTGCTAAATCAGGGAAGATACCTTGTAGGAAGCCCAGGGTCTCCTCCCGGCGCCCCAGGAGGCCCCCGGCCATCCATGACAACCCAGCCTTCCCCGCCTGGCCTGGCCATCTGTATGTATGTTTGGATCTATTCGTCAGGCAAGCCTTTTACTCCACTGGCATGTTCATCTCAGAAACACCCACCTGCCAGGAGCAATACCGTTTATAAACGAATTATCCCTGGGGAGCAGTCAGAAAACCACGGGCAAGGAGCACTGCCCAAATGCCCCAGGATAGCGTTCCTCTCCCAGCTGCTAGCTACGCCACATCCTCCCCAGCGCCAGCTGCCCGCACCAGCACAGCCAGCTCTCCAGGCCTCCACTCCCAGCCCGGGAAAAAGCCCCAGAGCCTCCTTCTGAGAAGCAGTCACATTTTAATGCTATTTTAAAGACAACAGTTGAAAGCACCCACCGGAACACTGTCTCCTTTGCCATAAATTAAAAAGGACCCTAAAAGGGTATTTTCACAACAAAATGAAAAATGACAATCTTGGAGAGCACAAGGTCCCAACAAATTAAAACTGCCAGAAATGCAAACAGTCTCAAAATCAAGCCTAAACAGACAGGCGGTTCACCCCAGGCAGGGAGGGTTGTGATTTTTTTTCCACGGGAGACCCTGGCACCTTCCTAGCCCTCTTGAAAAGTCCAAAGAATCCCCACCACCCCGGAAGGCCTAAAAGCTTTCTCTGGAAGTCTGGGCACGTCGCCTCTCCCGCTGCAAGCGTCCAGATGATCTGTAACATCCATCTAACGCCCAATTACTGCCGTGTCCTCATCACACCCAAAGATTCCCGAAGGCAGCGTCTGCCGCAGCGCCGGGTGCACACGGCAGGCGCCCCGTTAATGGGTGACTCTGATTGGATCTGATCTGGCCCCTTCGGCCACAGAGACTCCAGCAGCCAGCGCCCTGCCGGGGACAGCCGCGCCGGCCTAGCTCGCTGCGGGAACGGGGCGGGGTGCAACCACCTGTGGGCGGGCGGCCTGGACGCGGGCCCCGCGCGCAGCCAGCCGCCCGGGGGTGCCCCGCCGGCCCCACGCACGCTGTCCCCAAGGAGCGGGGGAGTCCAGCTCCGCGGCCGACTCCCAGCGGCCCCGCCAAGGCTCTGCCAGCGCGAAGTTGACCAGGTCCCAGAGTTAGCTCCCGGGGCGCCCTAATCCGGCGAGGCGGCGGGGAGAGGGCCTCTCTGGGAAAGGGAGTCGGGGACAGCTCAGAGCAGAAGGGGGTCTCTAAGGCTCTCCCAAACTTGGAGCACCTGCCGGGTCCAGCGTCTCGACAAGACCGGGTGGCCAGTTTGGGGTGGGTGTGAGGGATTAGGCGGCCACCCTGGGGCAGCCCTGTACGGCTCTGAGATTTTTCCACCCAGCATCCAAAAGGCCCCCACGCTAGATCCTGGGGGTGGACGGGCAACACCGGCCAGGAACACCGGCCACCCGTGCCAAGGGGCGGGGACTCGGGACGCGGGGGCTGTGCGCGCCGGCAAAGACTAGGTGGGCGCCAGGAAAAGCGCCAGGTGCCAAGCAGGGGGGCGGGGGCCAACGATGAGGCCCGAGGTTGGTGGCCCGCGAGAGAAGGCGGCTCAGGAGTGCGCCCAAACCGCCATGGGGGAGGGGATTCCGGAGGGCCGCAAGGGGAGCTGCCCCGAGGGGCGCGGGAAGCCAGTGCCCCGGGTCGGCCCCGTCACTCACCGGCAGGTCCACGCTCACTTCGGTCCCGTCGAGCAGGAAGACCCGGCAGTAGAGGGTGGCCTTAGCAGCGCCGGCGGCGGAGATGTGCACGGCCGCGCCGCCCGTGAGCAGGGGCCCGCCGCCGGCCGGGAACACGCTGCCCCCGGGCGCGGCGGGCAGCACCGAGGGGGCGGCGGCAGCGGCGGCCGGGCCCCCCCGGAACCCCCCGTCGCGCTCGTCCCCCAGCCCGGCGGCCCCGCGCCCCGCCGCGCCGCGCGCGTAGCGCTGCATGGAGCGGCGGCCAAAGGTCCGGCGCAGGAACCGCAGCATCCTCTGGCTGGGGGCGCCCCCTGCCTCCGCCCCCAGCGCCGCCCGCTGCGCCGCCGCCCGGGAGCGTCCCGCGACGCCGTCAGTGCCCGCGGCCGCCGGCGCCACCAGCACCGCCTCCCGCGGGCTGCGGCCCGGGGCTCGCTCCCGCCGAGGCGGAGGCCGAGGCCGCGCGCCGGCCGCCTGCGGGGCGCGCCGGCCGGGCCAGCGCCGGCCGCGGGTGGCCGCGGGCGGGAGGACGCGCTCGGGGCGGCCCCGGGGCCGTCCGGCCGCCGCCGCAGCTGTTGCTCCTGCCGCCGCCCGCTCTCCCGGGCCGGCGGCCTGCGCGGGCTTCGGAGGGGCCGCTCCCGACGGCCGGCCTCGGGCAGCCCGGGGGCTGCGGGGGACGCGGGGGGCGGGCTGCGGGCTGCTCCCGCGCCGCGCGCCGGCCGAGGGCCAGCCGGAGCAGGGCGCCTGCGTGCTCCCGGCGCGCTCGCTCCCACCCGCCGCGCCGCGCCCGGGGCCCGGAGAGGCCCCGCCGAGCGCCCGCTCCCAAGGCGCCTTTTTCTGAGCCCGCGGCCCCCGCCTCCCACCTGGGAGGCTGCACCTCCAGCCGCCGCCGCCGCCGCCGCCGGGACTGCAGCACGCCCTCCTCCCTCGGGGCTACGCTGGGTAATTGCAAGCCGGGTCTGTGCTGCCCCCTGCCGGCCCGAGCGCCCCCTGCTGCTGTAGGTGTGCTCACGTATGTCCACGTAGGTGAGTACACACGTGTTTCCGGCGGCCCGAGCCCTGGAGACGCCCCGAGAGTCCCCTTCCCCCGGTTAGGGAAACAGCGCCATGTGCCCTCCAAAAGCCTTGCCCTGGAGGCCTGGGAGGGAAGCTTGGCGTTAAGTTTCTCCTCCTGGAAAAAAAGAGTGCGCTCAGTTCCCCTTGTGCAAGAGAGGGTGCACTAGGTAACCCGCAAGTCGTGCCCGTTGAAGATCTCAGAACTGGAAGAGCTCCTTTAGCCAGTCCAGTCCAGTGGACTTGTCCAAATAAGGAAATTAGGCCTGGCAAGGAAAGGAAGTACTTTTCCAGCGTACTGTGCAGGAAAAACACCTGCTTGTATGGGGCAAGGGCCTGAGCAAGTGACTCCAACTGAGAGACCAAGAGAAGGTTGAACAAACGACGGGGAAGCAGAGAACTGGGGCGCTGAGAATGTAGGGGGCCCGCGGAGAGTTTGGGGCACAGGGAATTGTTTGGAAGCGATGCCTTGCAGGTCCCAGGTCTGCCTCAGAGAGAAGCGGGTTGTCCAGTGTGGCCGGGTGAGGCATGTGGCTGAAAGGAGGTCAGGCCTCTTGGGAAGAATAACAGGGCTCTTCATGCGCTCTTAATCCTGCGCCAGGCACCGTGGTAAGCCCTCTCCATTCATCGGCTCTCTTAATCCTACAGGCAGCCTGGTTGGAGAGGATCTCACCCCATTGTACAGAGGAGGAAACTGAAGCTTAGAGAGCTTAGGCGACTAGCCCTGGGTTGCATGGTTAATACGGGCTCCTTGGGCTCTGGGTCTTGGCTTCTAACCACTAACCCTGCGTGACTGGCAAGCAAAGGAGGGTCTTTGAGAGGCCTGGGGAAGGCGGTGCCTATAGAAAAGGGGAGGAAAGAGGAGGGAGGGGGTCATGAGGTTTTGCAAAGTAGACTTGTTGCAGATCAGGCACTGTCCCTGGGCATTTTCACGACACTATCACTCATCCTTGCCCCAGCCCTGCCAGGTGGTTCTATTTATCCCACTCACTTGGGTGGCGTTTACGGCATAGAGACATGATTATCCCGCAGGAGGGCTCCAGTTCCTGAGTGGCAGCAGCCAGTCCCCTGGCTGGTTGTCTAGTGTTAATGTCCCCGTTATGGGTGGTCTCCCATGGGACAGTGCACTCTGACCCACCCTGCTTCCCACACACCAGATGCCATGGGCAAGTGGTGACCACTTCTGCTCAGTGGTTCCCGGGAGAGCCCATTCCGACCATATAATCCAGGAGTGCTATGGTAAACTGAATAATGTACCCCCCTCCAAGGTGTGTACATCCCAACCCCAGAACCTGGAGACTTTGCAGAGCTAAGTGAGTAAAGACGACCAAGCTGGGTGGATTATCCTGGCATTAATCCAGTAGACCCCCAGGGGTCATTAGAAGAGGAAAGAAGGAAGGAGGGTCAGAATCAAAGAAGGGGCTGGGACCATGGCAGCAGAAGTCAGAGTGATGGGTGTGGGAGCCAAGGGCTGAGGATGGCTGCTGGAGGATGGGAAAAGGTAAGGAAAACAGTGCCTCCTGGAGATTTCAGAGGGAGTGCAGCCTTGGATTTCGAACCCATAAGATCCAGAGGAGACTTCTGAGTGCCAGAATAAAATAATGCATTTGTGTTGTCTTAAGCCACCAAGTCTGTGGTGATTTTTAATAACAGCAATAGGAAACTAATACAAATGCAGTATTCTTTTAAGATTGATTGATTGTGGGCCAGCGCCGTGGCGCACTATGTTAATCCTTCTCCTGCAGCACCGGCATCCCATGTGGGTACCGGTTTTAGTCCCAGTTGCTCCTCTTCCAGTCCAGCTTTCTGCTGTGGCCTGAGATAGCAGTGGAGGATAGCCCAGGTGCTTGGGGCCCTGCACCCACATGGAAGACCAGGAGGAAGCACCTGGCTCCTAGCTTCGGATCGGCGCAGCTCCAGCAGTTGCAGCCACTGGGGAGTGAACCAATGGAGGGAAGACCTTTCTCTCTGTCTCTCTCACTGTCTGAAAATCTACCTGTCAAATAAATAAATAAATCTTAAAAAAATAAAAGACTGGCCGGCGCCGTAGCTCAACAGGCTAATCCTCCGGCCTTGTGGCGCCGGCACACCGGGTTCTAGTTCTGGTCGGGGCGCCGGATTCTGCCCGGTTGCCCCTCTTCCAGGCCAGCTCTCTGCTGTGGCCAGGGAGTGCAGTGGAGGATGGCCCAAGTCCTTGGGCCCTGCACCCGCATGGGAGACCAGGAGAAGCACCTGGCTCCTGCCTTCGGATCAGCGCGGTGCGCCGGCTGCGGCGGCCATTGGAGGGTGAACCAACGGCAAAAAGGAAGACCTTTCTCCCTGTCTCTCTCTCTCTCTCACTGTCCACTCTGCCTGGGGAAAATAAAATAAAAGACTGATGGATTGATTTGAAAGACAGAGTAATAGAGAGATCTTCCATTCACTGGATCATTCCCCAAATGGCCACAACAGCCAGGGTTGGGCCAGGTCAAAGCCAGGAGCCCCATCCAGGTCTTCCACATGGACAGCAGGGACTCAAGTACTTGTGCCTTCATCTGCTGCCTCCCATGGTGCTTTAGCTGGGATTTGGGTCAGAAATGGTGGAGCCAGGACAGGAACCGGTGCTCCAATCTAGGATGCAGGCATTGCAACCGGTGGGTTGACCTGCTGTGCCACAACACCTGCCCTGTGCATGCAGTATTCAATGATGGTTTGGTGCGTGACAGTTTTCAGAGCCCTGCCGCCCCTGTTCATCACCCCTGGAACTCACAGTGCCAGCCCTCCCCCAGTAAGCCTCTTTTAGCTGACTGTCCGTGGTCATCGTCTCCCACTCTCAGCACCGCGAGGACAACACGTTTTCTTATTCATTGTTGTTTCCTGCTGACTGGTAAGTCGTAGTCATTCAATAAATGTTGGTTGAATGAATGCAGGATCTAATTGCACCCTCATAGCAGCCCTGTAGGGCCTGTATTGGTATGGCCTGGAGATGGAGGAAATTAAGATTGGAGCGGAGCCTGGACTCACACTCCTGTCCCCTGACTGCAGGTTCCATGTGCAGTTTAAAGGGGTCCTGTCGTTGTGACTTGTGCGTGGACTGCAGATGGCCTCAGCTTTTCCTGTACCTCCTCTGCGTCAGGCACTGTCACCCAACAGACCTTATTCCATCCTCACGTAGGAGAACCCAAGGCCCGGGAGTTCCTTTGACTGACTTCCATGTTACTCAAGTTTCCGCCTTAGAATTTCGGCAGCTGATGAGCAAGTTGCCTTTTGTCCACAATGTTGTTTCAGGAATCGTTCTTTCTTAATCTTCGCCTATCAGACCCGAAGTCCCTGTCTCTGTTATCTGAGCTCTATAATCAACCCTTCAGAGACTTCAGTCACCCTTTCTGGGCCCTCCTTGTGTGCCCAGAGTGAGTGGGTCAGAGTTGCACACATATCCTGTCAAGGCCTCGCTCGTCTATGGCCTTTTGGTCTGCAAACTATTTTTCAGTGCTACCATCTGGATGTTTGTGAAACCCTAACCACCAAGGTTGGGGGGAGGGGTGGGCAGGCTCTGGGGGTATGAGCTGGCATGAATGACCTTGATGCACTTACTAAAAGAAGCCCCAAGAGAGTTCTACTGCCCTTTCAACTGTGTGAGGATACAGGGAGAAAGGTGCCATCCATGAGCCAGAAAACAGGCCCTGGGAGACACAAAACTTGATGGTGCCTTAACCTTGGACTTGCCGGCCTTCAGAGCCGTGGGCAGGAAACCCAGCCATGGTATTTTGTCTTGGGGCCTGGATGGACTGCTCTAACCTTCCACCAGCATGTCTCCTGCCTGTCTCTCTGTCTAGTGCCATCTCAGGCTGGAGTTCTCAGGAAATAATCTACACTCACTGCCAGATCCTTCCCTTGTGCAGAAGCGGTACCTTGGCTTCCTTCATTTCATGGGCACTGTTTGCAAAGTGGTCTCCAGGGTCACCGTCTTGCCTTGTCCTCGTCCAGTTTCAGCTGCAGCTTCTTTGCCCGTTTCCTCAGGTGCACAAGGACTTTCCGTTGACCTGCCCATCGCTTCCTGGGTACTGTTGTTGCTTTTAAAGACTTATTTTATTGGCCGGCACTGCAGCGCCAGCACACCGGGTTCTAGTCCCAGTCGGGGCACCGGATTCTCTCCCGGCTGCTCCTCTTCCAGTCCAGCTTTCTGCTGTGGCCCGGGAGTGCAGTGGAGGATGGCCCAAGTCCTTGGGCCCTGTACCCACATGGGAGACCAGGAGAAGCACCTGGCTCCTGGCTTCGGATCGCATGGTGCACTGGCTGCAGCGCACTGGCTGCAGCGGCCATTGGGGGGTGAATCATCGGAAAAGGAAGACCTTTCTCTCTGTTTCTCTCTCACTGTCCACTCTGCTTGTCCAAAAAAAAAAAAAAAAGACTTATTTTATTTATTTGAAAGGCAGAGTGAGAGAGAAAGAAATCACTGGTTCACTCCCCAAAATGGGGCTGCAACAGCCAGAGCTGAACCAAGTAGAAGCTGGGAGCCAGGAACTCCCTCTAGGTCTCCCACATGGGTGGCAGAGGCCCAAGCACTTGGGTCATCTTCTATTGCTTTCCCAGGCATATTAGCAGGGAGCTGGATTGGACACAGAGCAGCCGGGACTTGAACAGGTGCTCCAAAATGGGAACAATGCCAGCCCTACGCAGGTGTTTGGTGTCATCAACCAACCTTGGAAGGTTCCATGGGCACTCCTTTCCTCCAGGGTAGTTTCACATGTTAATTAAGAGGCCCTGAGCCCTGTCTCTAAGGAGCTCCTTTTCAGAAATGTGCCATTCATTGCTCTCCTTTGTTCCCTGGCTCATTTCTGAGACTCAAGAGAACTGTGCCCTCCTTCCATCAGGTTCCACTCTGATCTGTCTTTCCTATTCACTCCCTTGTAAGTGTATTTTTTCCATAACATTTATTGAGAACTTACTACAAGCCACAAAGTCTTTCCTACAGCCCCAAGTGTTTCGTAAATATCAATGTTACCTTTCTGCTGTCTTTTCACAATGATAGCTGTCATGCAGTGAGCCAGTGTGCTTTCTGTCAGGCTAATATCTATTTACCTTCTTGGGGTTACAGAATTTGGGTTACTTTGGAGAATACCCTGCACCTGCACTCAAAGGCCTACTGGTCTGGGTGAAACTGACCCCCAGGTATGAGCACATGATCGGGCCTGACCAATCAGAGGATTGCATTTCTCTGAATCTTGTTACTGCTTCAAGAATGGGCGAAAAGTCATGCCAGGCCAATCAAGTTCATTCCTGGACCTTGGGCTGCAGTGATTGGGAAGGGGCAATTTCCTTTCCATTTGGTAAGCCAATAGTATGTAAGCCTAGAACTGCCTGATGGGGCCCACTTTGACATCATCTAGAGCAAGTCCCAGGATGACATCAATACAAAAAGAAACACAGCCAAGAGGCCAGGAGACATAGATTTCTAAAGAGAGTTTGATTTAAACCACCTGGATCTAGCCATGCCTGAAGCTAGACCTACCATCTAGAATATACAAGTTAAGGAGAAAAATCTGGATTAGAGTAAGGGTTTTCCCAGGTGTTAGCTCTTCCCTTTATTCCTTTTGTCCTCTTTCTTTAGCAGAGGGCATAAATATTATTTTGAAAAGGCATTTACTTTGTTCATTCTTTAAAGGACTCACTTCCAGGCAAATAATTCACAAAGCATTGCTCATCGCTGAATTGCTCAGAAATAAATGGGCAGTTAATAAGTCATCTAAGCTCTTATATGGAGATGTGACGGTGATAAAAGTACCCTTTGATGACTACAACTGACTCCCAAATTTTTATTTTTAGCCAGTCCTTTCCTTTTGCCCCAGATCACAGACTTCCCCCCAATATCTAATCCTATAGTTCCTTCTGAGCACCTACTGCCTAGCCCTCCGTGTAGTCTCAGAACGACATCCAGAGAGAAACGGAGGTGTCTTCTCCTGACCTGATGACAGCCTGTGTGTGGGCTTCCTCTCTGAGGAGCTGTTTTCCCCTGAAGGCTGTGCAGCCTGTGTTAGGAGAAATACACATAGCTCGGAGATAACCCTAATATCCACACTCATGGCTCTCACAGGGAGGGGAAGGGGGCGTCCAGCATAGCACCTGCTCACCCTGAAGCCTCCCTCTCCGATGTCACTCACCCTTGGGTTGCCCATGCCAAGCTGTCCCATATTGGACACCCCTGAGGACCTTGGCTGTTCCTTACTCTCTCTTAGAAAACTGCTTACTTTATGTTCTCAATCCCGCAGACTAAATCTGTGCTGTCCAACAAAACCTTCTGAAATGAAGGAAGCATTCTATACCTGCTATATCCAATATGTAGCCACTAGTCCCATGTGACTATTGAGCACTTAAAAGATGGCTGATATAACTTCAGAACTAAATATTTCATTTCGATTTCATTTGAAATGTCACATAGGACTGGTGTCTACCATATTGGACAACACATGGCTACACATCATCCCGCCACTGTATCACCTATAGCAGGCTTCATCTCCCTTGTCCCTGCTGTACTCCAGCTGAGGTGGTCTACCCCTTTTGCTGTGTTCTAGACTGCTTACATGAACCTTCCCAGGCCTGACCAAATCCACAAGACGTAACAGTTCTGACTCTATTTGCCATCAAATCCAAAACCCACCTCCTACCAAGATGATCAAAACCCAGCAAATTGTTCTAGGCAGTTGGTGGTGGTGGGATGTACTGGTGAGTGGTGGCAGTGTTGCAAGTGAGGGTCCCATGATTTACCTGTGTTCCTTACACAATCAACGTGCAGGAACCACAGACCCCAAAGGGGCCACCCCCATCTCCTCTTCCCGTTGTACACTTCCAGCCCTAGTTTAAGCTAAGGAAGGAGAATGTGAAAGAAGAGTAAGTGGTGGGTTGACCCTGATGCATGCCAATGAAGGATCAGTAGGAGTGAGGCCTGTGAGGGTCTCTGAAGTGGGCTAGCTGGGCTGCAGCTCGTGACCCAGCTGACCCTGAGGAGAGCCCAGTGGTGGAAGCAATGAGTGCACGACATAGGCTTAAGAGAGAAATGAAGGCAGGGACAATGCAGACAACAGATCCAAACCATTTCAGAAGTTCAGCATTAAAGAGAGGAAGTGTGGTATCTCTGAAAGAGAGGAGCCGGGACTGCTGCTGAATTCTAGTCTGACACTCCATCTTCTCATCTGTAAAATGGGTCAATACCACTAACCCCAAAGTTTCATTGTGGCATGCAGTATAAGACGAAACAGGTAACTGTTGCAAAACTGTGAAATCCAATTAAAAATATCACATTGAGCACTGTGGCATGGTGGGTAAAGCCACTGCCTGCGACGCTGGCATCTCATAAGGGTGCTGATACAAGCCCCAGCTGCTCCGCTTCCAATCCAGCTCCCTGGTAATGTCCTGGGAAAAGCAGCAGAAGATGGCCCAAGTGTCTGGACCCCTGACACCTATGGGGGAGACCTGGATGAAGCTCCTGGTTCCTAGCTTCAGCCTGGTCCAGCACTGGCTATTGTGGCCATTGGAAGAGTGAACCAGGGGATAGAAAGTCTCTCTCTCTCACACTCACTCCATCTCTCTCTTTAACTCTGACTTTCAAATAAATAAATACATTTTTAAAAAATCAGACTGAAGGAGAATATGGCAATAGCTGGAAGGAGCAGATATTTTAGGCCAAGAATTCTTTAGCATGATTGCTACTTTAGTATTGAAGAGGTTGATAAATATAGGAGAAACAAAGGAAGAGACCCTGTAGAGAGGGCGAGACCAAAGTGCAGAGGGATGAGGGATGCGGGAGCATGGCTGCGGCGTGGCTGTGGTTTGGGTGTTTCCCCTGGCGGCTCTTCTGTTGGCTGCTTGGTCCCCGGTGTGGCAGTGCTGAGAGATGAGAGGCAGAGCTAGGTGGGGAGTCGCCAGGGGCATCACCCTCCAATGGATGAAGTAGTGCTCATGGGAACTCACTTAGTTCTTGCAAAATAGGGTTGTTGTTGTTGTAGTCATTTTTAAAGATTTGTTCACTTGTTTGAAAGGTGAAGTTTCAGAGAGAGACAGAGACAGAGAAAAATATTCCATCCACTGGTTCACTCCACAAATGGCCACAACATCCAGAGCTAGGCCAGCCCAAAGGAGCCTGGAACTCCATCCGGGTCTCCCAAATACTTGGGGATCTGCTGCCTTATCAGGTGCATTCGCAGGGAACAGAGCAGTTGGGACTCAAACCAGCACTCTGACATGGGGTGCCAGCGTGGCAAGTGACAACTTAACCCTTTGAGCCTCCAACGCCAGCCCCAAGACACTTGTTTTAAAAGAGGGAGCCTGAACCTTGGATTGGCCTCTGGCTTCGTGTCTCACCCCACAATCTCCCCCTCTGACACTGGCTCCTGCCGTTGCAGTACCATCTGCCGTGAAGCCTTCCATCAGAGCTCACCCTGGAACCTCCAGCCCTGGGAGCCGGCTCCACTCTCTTCTTAAGCAAGTACCCAGCCTCATTCTTGACAGTGACAGAAACTGGACTACCACAACCAGAGAGCAAATCCAGAGGGGATGCTTTGGGGGGAGGAGTAGCTGGCATTTTCTGAGGCCAGAGGGCAGAAGGGGCAGGGAAGAGCTGGGTGGAGCTGAGAACTGACAATTGCTTATCAGAGGCATCTGCTTTTCATTCCCAAGGGAATGACAAAAAGGATAAGGCCTCTTTATGCCATGTGCAGAGATTTATGGCTTATTAAGTGCCGCCACCGACATTACCACATTTAATTACTCTTCATGACAGCCCTGCCGGTTAGGTGCCCTCCTCCCCACCTTATACATCAGGGTCAGAGAAGCAGTGGGACCGGCCCCAGGTAACATAGGTGCTAACCTGCGGCAGGGGCGAGGCCCTGGGTCCACTCTGTCCCTCCCTCGTGCCCTCTGTAGGGAGGAACCCAGCCCTGCCTGCTCCTGACTCACTGGGAGGTGGCCCTGGGCTCTACTCCCCAGAGCCGGTTTTGGACTTTTAGGCACCACCCTCTCTTCAAACTCTACTTGGAAATCGCCTCCCTCCTTCTCCCCCTCCTCCAGCCGCTTTCTGCCTTTGGATTGGGTTGTCAGAAAGAAAGGCAGACATTCGAGGGTAATAAGATGACAGCCACTACAGGACAACTGTGCCGGCCACTCTCCACTCCCATCCCCGAGGGACACAGACATCAGGGGCCCTAGCAACAGGACAACAAGCTGGGCTTTGTTCCTGCCCAGTGCCCAGGGCTCTCTGATAAGGCAGCTATGGGGCCCAAGGCCTAGCCTGGCAGCCGGCTGCAGTAAGTGGCTCCCCTGTGTAAACCCTGGCTTGGGGGATGTTTCCTGGTCTGGTCAGGAGCTGACCAGAGCAGCAAAGGCATTTACTTAGGCATGGGTGTAAGGAAGCCCTGGCCACATTCCTGTGCCTTTTTTTTTTTTTTAAGCTCAGTGACCCTACTCACAGGTGGAGGTGGCCTAATCGTGAATATGGAATCTGACCAATCTGATTAGTGTTCCCTCCCCCATGAGGAGTGGGGAGGAGACTTTCCCTGGGGTTGGGGAGGGTGCAGGGCCCATCTCTGCCCATGGCAGCAGTTGAGCCTAAAAACAGCCAGCTCTCTGTCATCCTCCACCATGTATACCCACACCCCTAGCTTTGCCACAGCCATTACTGGAGCCCTGGACCACGGCCCCTGCCTCCCCTGCACCCTCACTCAGCAACCACATTAGCCCTTCTGAAAGGCAGTGGACCAGGCTGAGGATGAGGGACCGCAGGGAAATGGCAGCCTCTAGGGCTCTGAAGGGGGCCTAGGGACAAATGTCCTGTGAGGGTGTTTAGCAAGCCTGTATTCCAGGGGCGGACAGAGCATATTTTACACCAGAGCTCTTGGAGAGCCTGTGTCTCCATGGCGGCTGATGTGTTGCGAGGAAAGCCCTCCTGAGTCTGGCCCTGCTACGGCAGCACTGGCTCTGTCACTTCACCCCCATCCTAAATTTTTTTTTTTAAGACTTATTTATTTGAAAGTCAGAGTTACACAGACAGAGGAGAGGTAGAGAGAGAGAGAGAAAGAGAGATCTTCCATTCAATGGTTCACTCTCCAGTTGGCCACAACGGCCAGAGCTGTGCTGATCTGAAGTCAAGAGCCAAGAGCTTCTTCTGGGTCTCCCACGGGGGTGCAGGGGCCCAAGGACTTGGGCCATCTTCTACTGTTTCCCAGGCCATGGCAGAGAGCTGGATGGGAAGTACAGCAGCCAGGTCCTGAACTGGCACCCATATGGGATGCCAGCACTTCAGGCTAGGGCATTAACCTGCTGTGCCACAGTGCCAGCCCCCCCCATTCTAAATTCTAAGTCACTGCCACTCTTCAGATGCCACCAGGTACCCTTTCAGCCCTGATAGGTAATATATGCACTCAAATTTATTTTCCCAACTTTCCACCTGCAAGTTCCCATTTTCCTTATAAAACCCAGATTATCCACCTCTGTTGTATGACCCCTTGCTGCCTTTTTGTTTGTTTTGTTTTGTTTTTTTGGAAAAGCAAAAAGACAGAGAAAGAGAAACTATAACAGACAGACAACAATATCCCATTCACCGGCTCACTCCCCAAAAGCTTGCAATGATTGGGGCTGGACTAGGTGGAAGCTAGAAGTTTGGGAACTCAATCCTGGTTTCCCTATGGGTGTCAAGGACCCAGCAACTTAAGTCATCACCTGCTGCCTCCCAGAATGCACACTAGCAGGAAGCTAGAATTGGGAGAGGAGCCAAGACTGGAACCCAGGCACTCCGACATGGATGTGGGCATCCCAAGGGGCGTCTTCACCATTGCCAAATGCCTGCCCCTGTGCAGCTTCTCTGAGCCTCTCTAGACAGATCTGCTGTCTCACAGCACCATGCATACACCCACCTCCTCTCTGCACAAACTGGGCACCATCTGTTCTAAGAGACCTACATGCTTGGCAGGGAACAGAGTGGAGAGGAAAGGGGGCCGAATTGGAGGCCATGAGGAGGAGGTTACTCCAGTGGGTTGTGCTGGTGGACAGGCTGTGACAATGAGGGAGGCAGGAGGCAGGTGGATCTTGGGCTTCTTGCTGGCCAGTCCCCTCCCCTGCCAGAATGAGAGCTCCTTGAAGGTGGAAGGTGTTTTATTTATTTGCCACCCCCTGCCCTGTGGAGGCCTGGCTGAGGGAATTCTTTCCAAGCCAGGCGGGCCTGAACCTGCTGCTGGGATGCAGTATCAGTGAGTCCAGCCAAGAGGGGCTGGGAAGACTCAGGCAGAGATCACGCCCGGCTGCTGAGTGGCAGTGGGTGTTGTTGAAGAGCTTTCATGATGGGCACGGACTATCCCCCTACCTCACACCGCCTGGCTCTGTGGGGTCCAGCCCCTAGTGGATACTGGAAAGTCTGGGCTTTGGAAAACTCTTTGACACCTAACTCTGCCCATTTCCACCATCCCGTGAGTTAAGTCACTGCTCCCTGGGCCTTCATGTCCTGGTACAGCTTGCTCCCCGCTTGTACACACACACGTGCACACACACATATACACACATGCATACATACACAGATGCATGCATGCACAAACACCTCCCACATATGCACACACATGCACATACACACACATACAGATACCATGCAAGCACGTACACACAAACACCGCCCCCCCCATCTAAACATGCACACACATAGATGCACGCATGCATTCATATGTACACAAGCACCATCCATACATGCATGACACAGTCACAGAGTGGCTAGCACATTCTACTGCTTAGTCAATGTCTGTGGTCCCCAACCCAGAGTGGGCATCAGTCCAGGGGCACTGTTACCAGGTGGCATGGAGTCCTGGCTGGGCCACATCCTGGCCCTGTGACCCTGGGCTCAGAATGTTTCTCATCTCTCACCAGGATCTAACAGACCAACCTCATGAGTCTGTTGTCGGGGATGAACAACCGGAAGCACAGAAGCCATGTCTGCTAAGTGCCCACTAACTGTGGGTTCTCCTCGTTAACGCTGCTGCTCAGGCCATTATCAATAATTTTTACATCCGCTGAAAAAACAGAAAGCTTCTGGGGCCAAGCCTGACTGGCCTGGCAAGGGGCCCAGAGGAGGACAGGGGCCTCATGGTTCAGGAGAGCAGAAGTGAGGGCAGCAGCTCAGAGCCTTTCATCCGGGGCCTGGCGAGGAGGGTGCAGAGCCAGAGAGAGGGGAGGACAGGGAGAGAGACAGGGGAGCTGCACAAGAAGTGTAGCAGGAAAGGAGAACGAGAGCTACACTGCTGCAGCCAGGGAGCCGGCTCTTGGGGAGCAGGCCACCTGCAAACCGGTCTGGGCAGTGGTGGAGCCAGGTTGTGTCAGCTGGTTTGGGCTGGCACCCAGAGGGAGTGGCCCAGTCAAGGCTTGGCTGCCCTTGGGCACTGCCCGGGGCCTCCTCTCCCTGCCTGGGAGGTGCTCTCAGGGACTCTGTGACACAGCCCTTCTAGGCCTGGGAGAGTGAGACAGACTATGAAGGGAAAATGGGGTACACATTCTACTGCAGGAACATCACTTAAAGTGCAACTGAGGCCGGCACCGTGGCTCACTTGGCTAATCCTCCGCCTGCAGCGCTGGCACCCTGGGTTCTAGTCCCGGATGCTCCTCTTCCAGTCCAGCTCTCTGCTGTGGCCTGGGAGGGCAGTGGAGGATGGCACAACTGAGCTAGACCAGGGCACTGAGATCATCCAGTGGGGAAAGACTTCTTCACAAAAACAGCTCTGGGGAATCTGGAGATCCACACGCAAAAGAACAATGCTGGCTTTACCTCCCGCCATACCCAAAAGTTCCTTCAAGGTGATCACAGACCAGCGTGAAAGAATGAAAACTAGGGGCCAGTGCTGTGGCATAGTAGGGCACCGGTTCAGGTTCCAGCTGCTCCACTTCTGATCCAGCTCCCTGCTAATGGTCTGGGACAGCAGCGGATGATGGCCCAAGTGCTTAGGTCCCTGTATCCACATGGGAGACCCGGAAGAGGCTTCTGGCTCCTGGCTCCTGGCTCCTGGCTTCAGATTGGCCCAGCTCTGGCTATTGCGGCCATTTGGGGGAGTGAACCAGCAGATGGAAGACCTCTGTTTCTTCCTCTCTCTCTCTGTAACTCTGCCTCTCAAATAAATAATCTTTAAAAAATAAGAATGAAACTAGAAAACCCTTAGAAGAAAACATAAGGCAAATATTTAGGCTGCCGGACATCTTGGATAAAACATCGAAAGCACAGTCAAAAGAAAAAAAAATAGATAAATTGGCTTTCCTCAAAATAATAAACTATTATAAACTATTGGGTATCAAAGAATACAATCAAGACAGTTAAGGGGCCATCATTGTGGTGTAGTGTGTAAAGCCACCAGCTGCAATAGTGACATCCCATACAGGCACCGGTTTGTGTCCCAGCTGTTCCACTTCCCATTCAGCTTCCTGCTAATGGCCTGCGAAAAGCAGGGTCTCTGTTTGAGATGACATGGATGGTTGTACAACATTGTGAATGTATTTAATGCTGGGACTGTATACTTCAAAATGATCAAAATGGTAAATTTGATGTTAAGTACAAAGTACATTTTGTTTCAGTTAAAAAAAAAAAAACGGGCTTGGTGTTGTGGCATAGTGGGTATAGCAGCAGCTTGTGACATCAGTATCCCATATGGGCACTGGTTCCAGTCCTGGCTGCTCTGCTTCCAACCTAACTCCCTGTTAATATGCCCAGGAAAAGCAGTGGAAGATGGCCCAAGTTCCTGGGCCCCTGCACCCACGAGGGAGACCCAGAAGAAGCTCCTCGCTCCTGGCTTTGGATCAGCCTGGCTCTGGCTGTTGCAGCTATTTGGGGAGTGAACCAGCAGGTGGAAGACCTCTCTTTCTGTCTCTTTCTCTCTCTTTTGTAACTCTGCCTTTCAAATAAATAAAATAAATCTTTAAAAATAAATAAGTAAAAACCTTGTCCACCCCGTACAATGTGAACTGAAGCAAGTTGGTGAAGGGCTCTGTCAGTTTCCTTATCTTTAAAATAGGAATAATTGGGAGAATCAAAGATATCAGATAGTTAAAGTGCTTGTCACTTCAACCAAATGTTATTTTCTATATTGCCTCTTCTTTCTCAAAATAAAAAAAATTATTTTTCCCCTTGATATCAACTCAACACATACTCATCATATAAACATTCTTCTTGGCCAATGTCTCATAGAGAGAAATAATTTTTTAAAAACAACACAATCCCACCATTCAAAGAAAACCAGCTGTCATTTTGATATGTGCCTCTCCCTCACTAACCATGAGGGATGGCTTCCAGGATCCACTGTAGTTCCAAGTCTGCAGGTGCTCAAATTCCTCATACAAAATGGTATGGTGTTTGTATAGAACCTACCCACATACTTGGAACGTCTGTAGATTACTTGTAATAGCCAACACAATGCAAATGCTATATAAATAGTTGTTATTGTTTAGTGAAGAATGACAAGAAAGATAGTTTAAACATGTTCAGGAACAGTTTTTTTCATGAGTATTTTTGATTTACAGTGGCTTGAATCCATGAGTGTAGAACCTAAAGGGCCAATTGCACATTCTTTCACACATTTCATTCATTCATATGTATGTATACTACCTACATATATATATATATACATACATACACACATTCATACACATATACACACATAGGTATACATATACACAAATACACATATATATACACATTTATGCACACACATACACAACCATATAAACATACATACATCACACACAGGTATACATACAAACACACATATATGCACTCATGTACAAACACATATATACACAATCACATAAACACACATACATACACACATGTATACATGCACACATATACACACAGATACTCTTTTTTTAAAGATTTATTTATTTATTTGAAAGTCAGAGTTACAGAGAGGAGAGGCAGAGCAAGAGAGAGAGAGGGGCCGGCACCGCGGCTCACTAGGCTAATCCTCCGCCTGCAGCACCGGCACACCAGGTTCTAGTGCCGGTTGGGGCACTGGTTCTGTCCCGGTTGCTCTTCTTCCAGTCCAGCTCTCTGCTTTGGCCCAAGTGCTTGGGCCCTGCACCAGCATGGGAGACCAGGAGGAAGCACCTGGCTCCTGGTTTCTGATCTGCACAGCGTGCCAGCTGTAGCGGCCATTTGGGGGGTGAACCAACAGAAGGAAGACCTTTCTCTCTTTCTCTCTCACTGTCTAACTCTGCCTGTCAAAAAAAAAAAAATGAGAGAGAGAGAGAGGTCTTTCATCTACTGGTTCACTCCCCAATTTGCCGCAACAGCCAGAGCTGCACTGATCCAAAGTCAGGAGCTTCTTCTGGGTCTCCCACATGGGTACAGGGGCCCAAGGACTTGGGCCATCTTCCACTGCTTTCCCAGGCCATAGCAGAGAGCTGGATCAGAAGAGGAGCAGCCAGGAATAGAACCTGCGCCCTTATGAGATGAGGGTGCTTCAGGCCAGGGCATTAACCCACTGTGCCACAGCACCGGCCCCATATAGATACTTTTTTAAATTGGCTATTGTAATCATTTTTTAAAAAGATTTATTTTATTCGAAAGGCAAATTAAAGAGAGAGGTCTTCCATCTACTGGTTTACTCCCCAGATGGCTACAATGGCCAGGGCTGGTTCAGGCCGAAGCTATGAGCCAGGAGCTTCCTCCAGGTCTCCCACGTGGGTGCAGGAGCCCAAGCACTTGGGGCATCCTCTGCTGCTTTCCTAGATGCATTAGCAGGGAGCTGGATCAAAGTGGAGCAGCTGGGACTTGAATTGGTTCCCATATGTGTTGTCACCACCATAAGCAGCAGTGTAACTGCTATGCCACAGTGCTGGCCCGATTCCTTTATTTTAAATAAACAATATCCTTCAAATAAAACAAAAAAGTATAATATAAACATATTTGGTAAACCGAAGTGTCATGGGTGTTCTACAGCCCTTGTGCCAGTCACTAGTGTGCCAAACACCCCTGGAAATAATTCACAAGCGGCTTAACTGAAGCTACCAATCTGATGGTCATGGGGAAGGGGGCACTTAGGACATCGCCATTAGATATGCTGAAAGCTCTGTTGTGTCTTTGAAAACAGAAGGAATGTTAAAGTAGGAGGAGGAGGCATTTAGAGCATATTACTTTGGAGAGACTCGGAGAGAAGAGACATCACTGGAAAGCAGTTAATCATAACCACCAATCAAAGATAATACAGGGGCTGTCCCTGCGCCCTAGCGGGTAAAGTTGCTACCTGTAGTGCCGGCATCCCATATGGGCGCCAGTTCGAGTCCTGGCTGCTCCACTTCTGATCCAGCTCTCTGCTATGACCTGGGAAAGCAGTAGAAGATGGCCCAAGTACTTTGGTCTCTGCATCCATGTGGGAGATCCAGAAGAAACTCCTGGTTCCTGGCTTTGGCCTGATCCAGCCCTAGCCATTGTGGCCATTTGGGGGAGTGAACCAGTAGATGGAAGACCTCTCTCTCTGTCTCTCCTTCTCCCTCTCTATCTCTGCCTTTTAAATAAATAAATAAATCTTAAAAAAAAAGAGAGATTCCCAATGAGAAGGGTGAAGTGAGCTAAGTCTCCTGTTGCAGGTGAATATGGAATTAAATAAAATTGGATATTAGTGCATTTGAATTACCCAATGGATTTTATTCTTTTTTTATTTGAGAGGCAGAAAGAAACAGACAGAAAAGTCCCCCATCTGTTTTACTCCCCAAATGTCCACAATGGCCATGGCTGGGTTGCTGCCAGAACATGGAGCCAGGAACTCACTCCAGGCTTCCCAAGTGGGTAGCAGGGACCCAACTACTTAAGCCATCACCGCTGCTTCCCAGGGTCTACATTGTTAGGAAGCTGGAGTCCGAAGCTGGGAATTGAATCCAGGTTCTCAGATGTGGGACGTAGGCATCTTAACTGCTAGGCTAAAACCGCCCCATCTGAGAAAATTTAGAAAGACAAAAATCTAAGGCTGTATCCCACTTGTGCAAAATCAGTCTCTGCTCCCCATCTGTCACTCTACTTGGCTCCGCCCCCTACTCCCACCTATGTCACTCTACTTGGCTCCGCCCCCTACTCCCACCTATGTCACTCTACTTGGCTCCTCTCCTCTCATCCACTGCTTGGTATTTCCAAAGTCAGAATCTCTCTGCTTCCAGTTCACAATCCAAAGAAGGAGACTCTGGTTGGAGGATATTCTTTTGTGCCAGGTCATAGATCACTGGCAGCCTATGAAATTGGCTGCCCTGGGGCCGGGGGAGGGGTGTCACTGTCCAATCTGAGCCAATCAACTGTAGGTTGTTGGGCAGAATAGTGAAAAAAAATCCCAGTCCCTGTTCTGCCCTGCCTCTCTCAACAGAGCTCACGTGAACCACAGCTTCCCTGGGTTACAGAGGTAATCATGAAAATGTGCTGTAGGTCTTTTTTGGAGAAAAGTAGATTATGCGATTCCAAATTTCCTGTTGGTAAGAAATCAGGCTGAGTTTTTTGCCTGGGTCACAGTAGGAAATCTCAGTGAATGAGCCTGCCTCTCTAGGCCAAGTACCCTGACAGAGAGAAATAAATATTCCATAGCCATTTAATAAACAACCACTGAGACAATTAGCAAACATAACCTCAGGTAGCACGGACATTGGCCTTCCACAAATTTGAGAAATGTTGCTTTCACTCCTGTCAGGGTTTTAAGTAGCACTTTCCCAAATTATTTTAGCAAATTAGCAGTTTGGAATATCACACTCAGTTTTGGCAATCCTTGCCAACCAACCTCATCCTGTTCAGAGAAAATCATATGCACTCTTTTATTTCCTCCAAAAACAGGGAGAGTAAGAGGGAGAGAGAGGCAGAGAGGGGGAGAGGGAAACTTACAACAGCTGGGGTTGAGCCAAGCTGAAGTCAGGAGCCAGGAACTCCATCCAGGTCTCCCAAGCAGGTGGCAGGGAACCAAGTACTTGAGCCCACACCTGCTGCCTCCCAGGGTGCACATCAGCAGGCAGCTGGATTCAGAAGTAGAACTGAGACTCAAACCCATGCACTGAGATACGGGTGCAGGCATCCTAAGCACCCTCCTCACTGCTGTGCCAGACACCTGCCCTGAGGGGACGGTCCTTGCACAGCAGTTTCCTGTAATGTTTCTGGCTAGAGTTTGGCCAGTGTTCTCAGGGTCACTGAGGAAAGGCCTTGGCAGTGTTAAGTACTGCACATGTCCAGGGCTGTGGCATTTGACAGCACAGGTGCAGACCCTTTCCATCACGGCCAAAAGCTCTGACGCTCAGCGCTCCAGAGTAAGCCGTGTTCCCATCCTGCTCCTCGGTGCTAAATGTTGGTCCTGACACGTCCACCCTGCAGGTACGCATCACAGAGCCAGTTTGGAGATCTCTGGACAGTGTAGTGTTTGTGCTCGGACATCCAAAGAGACCAAAGCCTTGTAGTTAAGGACCCTCTGGGGAGAGCCGCACCATTCATTGAAATCATTGCTGAGGGGGTTGCTGGGTGGAAAACTCTTGTGGTTTTCGCTTGCCTTGCAGAGAGAGGGGAGTCATCAATCCCCCTGTGGCTGGCACTGTGGCCATAGTTGTCATTTCAGTGAGCTCGTGGTCTGTTTCTGTTAAGACCCTACTGAGAGTGGCCTGCAGAGCTGGACCCCAGCCTCACCCAGTTCTGGAGGCGCAGGCGTAGTGGCTCCACTGCAGAGGGGAAGGACGTTGGCCTGGTGGATGTGCAGGCCCCTGTCTGGCTTCAGTATTCCCAGCTGGCACCACCCTCAGAGTGTGCTAAGCAGGAGCCATCGGAGCTGTCTGCAGCAATGCAGTTGCAAAACGCCCTGATGCTATTGACACAGGCTCCCCATCTGAAAGGTCTGACTTGTCTCCAAGAGAAGCCTTAATAGATTAATTAGGTCCTCGCCTCTTGGAGAACTGGCAAATAAACAATGTTGCATTTATACCAACTTTCCGTATAAAGGACTAGTGTTCCATCATCAAACTGAGCCAACCTGGCGTTAACTTGAAGGGCAAGGAGGAGTTAAAATACAGTATGTGTTTTGGGGGGAGGAGAGGATGGATTTATTATATCCCTAACCCCCAAGCCTTTCAGAGAAAACCTGGCAAAGAGCACAAATGGAACACGTTTATACTTTGCCTCGTTGAGAGCACATAGTTCCTGATCTTTAGGGAGAATTTACCCCTAGGTGACCAGACAGAACTGAATAGATCTTGTTTGCTGAGTTACAGGCTCCTTTTGCATTGGGGTAAGTTAAAGACATTTGCAATATTTATTATTTTTGAAATCTTGAGGCTTTAAAAAAAAAAACTTATTTCTGTGTTTTTATTTATTTGAAAGGCAGAACGACATAGCGAGAGGGAGATAGGGATCTTCTATTCGCTGATTCACTCCCCAAATGCTCTCAACAGTCTGGGTGCCACAGTCGGGAGCCAGGAGCCAGGAGTTCCATCCGAGTCTCCCACATTGGTGGCAGGGACCCAAGTTCTTTGGCCATCATCTGCTGATTCCTAGGGTGTGTGTGAGCACAGAGCTGGATGGAAAGTGGAGGCGCGACTCAATGCCAGGCACTCCATGCGATATGGGATGCGGGCATCCAAGGCAGTAGCTTAACCTGCTAAGCCATGGGGCCTGCCCCAGGAAATTTTTTAAATAGTGATTTTTTTTTTTTAGGGATCTGTTTCTTAGCATTAAGTGGGACATCCAGCTTATCAAATGAACTTCTTTGCAATTTTAAAAATGTTTTCCTTTGAAGTGAATTTCTATTTCTGATGATTTTTTTAAAAAAATACAGGTAGATAGATGATTGACAGGTAGATAGAAAGATTCATAGATTCAAAAGCCAACCAGAATTTAAAATTCATTGTATTATATTTGCTTGATAGTAACCAAAATTTTTAAATATTCCCCAAGTTCATAACGAGGAAAAATCGCAATCTCTTTTTTTGGGGGGACAGGCAGAGTTAGACAGTGAGAAAGAGAGAGACAGAGAGAAAGGTCTTCCTTTTCTGTTGGTTCACCCCTGAAGTGGCCGCTATGGCCAGCGCGCTGTGCCAATCCAAAGCCAGGAGCCAGGTGCCTCCTCCTGGTCTCCCATGCGGGTGCAGGGCCCAAGGACCTGGGCCATCCTCCACTGCCCTCCCGGGCCACAGCAGAGAGCTGGACTGGAAGAGGAGCAACCGGGACAGAACCGGCACCCCAACCAGGACTAGAACCCAGGGTGTTGGCACCGCAAGTGGAGGATTAGCCTAGTGAGCCACAGCGCTGGCCAGAAATCGCAGTCTTAAGAGACTGGTTCTCCATGATCCATGAGGCAGAATGCTCCAAGGCCACTTCCACATGGACAACCTTGGCAGTCCCCTCCACATGCACACCCGTGTCTCCCCCTGCACTGTCCTGGGATGCTCAACCTCTTCCCTGCCACTGCTCTTTGCATATGCCGCTCCCTCTGCCTGCTCTGTCCTCCCATCCAGTCCCATCTTCCAGCTGCTTAGCATGCTCCTCCTTCCTGTTTCAAATGCAGAAACCAGACGTGTACTTTCCAAGTTCAGAGCTGATACACAACAGCAAATTTGAGAGACCCAGCAGAGTGAACCAGTTCTGCTGGTTCCAACTTATCAGAAAAGTCAGGCCTGCGTCCTGAACTGCTGGGTCCCAGATAATGCGGTGCCCCCTCCTCCTTTCCCAGGCCCTTAGGAAAGCATGGCGGATGCCCCCAGCTCAGGCCCAGGGACCTCTCAGGGTCCCCAAAGTGGTTGCTGTTCCTCTCCGTCTGCCACACCCAGAAATCTTTCTCTACTGGTCCTGCCAGCAAGGCTAGGTGCCTGAAGCCCCACCCACCCTCCAGCTGCCTACCCAGAGAGGCCCTTGAGAAAGGAACACGCAGTCTTCCTGGTTGGCATAAGAACCCTTTCTCTGGCCATGGTTAATGTAGCAGTCAGTCTCTCAGTGGAAAGGCCCGAGGGCACAATAGCCAGGCCCACAGTCAACACAGCGTGGAGCTAGTTACACCCTAGACAGAGAGAGAGAAAGAAGGCAGTAGAGGCCCCACCTGGAGAAGGGTTCGCACCTGCACCTGCGTTCTTTAAGCGAAACACTGACCACCTGGAGGGAAAGGGACACCTGCTGTATTTGCACTCAGACCTCTTTTGCATTTAATCATTACAACAATCTAAATGATCAATCTGTTTTTGCCAGGCCTACTTGTAACATTTGCAGGGCCAGGGTGAGGTCCACATACCACTCGCCTCAATTTTTTAAAGTTAAAACTCAAGCTTGCAATCTGTTAACTAAGGTATGTGCTCTCCTTCTAACCTGATAACTATTTCATAGTGACCTCAAAGCCAAGTTCAAATTTAGAATTCTTTTTTCCCCCTAATATATATATATTTTACAGACAGTGAGAAAGAGAGAGAGAGAGAGAGACAAGGTTTTCCCTCCATTGGTTCACTCCCCAAATGGCTGCAATGGCTGGAGCTACGCCGATCCGAAGCCAGGAGCCAGGCGCTTCTTCCCAGTCTCCCATGCGCGTGCAGGGGCCCAAGCACCTGGGACATTCTCCACTGCTATCCCAGGCCACAGCAGAGAGCTGTACCGGAAGAGGAGCAACTGGGACTAGAACCAGCTCCCACATGGGATGCCGGCGCCACAGGCGGAGGATTAACCTAGTGCGTCACGGTGCCGGCCCCTTCCCCTAATATTTAGTTATTGCACAAAGAGAGACAAAGTGAGGTACAGAGAGATCTTTGATCTGCTGGTTCGCTCCCCAAATGCCCACAGTGGCCAGGCTGGGCCAGGGCCAAAGCTAACAGCTGGAAACACAAGCTACATCTCCTATGTGGGTGGCAGGGACCCAAGTTCTTGTGCCATCACCTGCTGCCTCCCAGGGTGTGCATTAGCAGGAGGTTGGAACTGAGAATGGAGTTGGGACTCGAACCCAGGCCCCCGATGTGGGATGCAGGTCTCCCAAGCAGCATCTTCTCCGTTGTGCCAAACTCCTGCCTCTTGAATTTAGATTCAGAGCTTGTCAGGGTCCCAGGCTGAGCTGAGGCAAGGCGAGGGGAGCTGTTGCTTTCCCTTCTCAACACTGACTCTGTCTGGGCTTCCATGAGGACACACTTGTTGGAAGCAGGACATCCCAGCTCTGGCCGTTCCCCCCATCTTCCCCTCTCCCACAGCTGACCTTGACCTCCCAGACATGGGCACAGGTCTATTTGGTGCAGGTCTATCAGGTCCTGGCCTCTGTGATGTGGCCTAGAAAGAGAAGCAATGGTTTGAGAGGCAGGTCCCAGACCCTCCTGCAGCAGAGATGAGTATAGGCGGAGGAACCCCTGAACTAGACCCTGTAGACTGGGGAGGAGATCAGAGCAGGGGCCACTCTTATCTCAGCCTGATGCTTCCATTTACTTTATCCCCTACACAAATGAGTTATGCAAATATGGTTGTCAGGAGAGGCCAGGTGGAAGGGGCAAAGTCCTGAATCGGAGAGGAGCAGTGTTCACCCCCGATGCTACACGGTTGGCATAGTGGTGCCCCAGGCTCTCAGATCGCTTGCTGAGCTCCTAGGTGAGAAAGGGACCCCTGAGAGGTGAAAAATGTCATGAGATGCAGTCGGCCAGTGACAGAGCTCGGCTGTGATGTCACATGGGACCCACGCCAAGATCCCTGCTCTTTCCTTACTGCACGCTACTCCCTGAGAAACCATCCACGAGGGTGGCTGAGGCTGAAGACAGGAGATGCAGAAAATAAAGGGCTGTGTTTTGAGGCTCTGGGACTGAATGAAGCTTGACTTCCCAGCTCACAACACTAAACCATGTGTTTTAACTAAACCAAGGGCTCCTGTACGTGAGTGTACCACCCTGGTCGGCACCTGGCCCTCTGCTGCCCTCTGGCCCCAACAGGCTGCTCAACTACAATGAAAATGCAGAATTCTCCCCTTGAATACATACCCGGTAATCCCTCGGCTTCTTCACCTGCGCTCTCTAAGTTTGTGCTGGGATGCACACTGACTTTTCCTCTCATTCTTCCAAGCCATTCTGCCTGTTCAGTGAAAAAAAAATGAGTGTGAATTTCCCCGGCCATGAGACTCCACTCAGGCAGAGTAACTCACAGAGCACAAGTGACACAAGGTATTTTTTTGTCCTCGTGAAATTTAACTACTAAAATTATAACTTATTTATGGATCTCTAATTAGCTTTGCAAATGAAGACTGGAATGCATTATGAAGCAAGGTTTAAAGAAATAAAACACCTAAGTACAGATGGGAAATGTGGCCATTAAATTTACAGGCCTATCAATGCCTTTAAACCTTGGCTGTTGTGTCATCTCCTTTCGGGGCCAGTGGTTCTCCACCTCAGCTACATGTTGGAGTCATCTGGGGAGCTTCAGAGATCTTGATGTGATTGCTCTGGGCATGGGGATTTTTGTTTTTTTAGAACACTTTCTAAATGATTTTATGCACAGTTAAGGTTGAGAGCCATGGTTTTTGAGGGCATGTCTAACCTTAGCCCCATCTGGGTTCCTTTTAGCATTTGAAAGTCTGGCTCCTTGCATCTAGGCTGACCCAGCCATCTCTAAAGCTGGTCTTTTTTTTTTTTTTTTTTTTGGCCACATTTGAAATCCCCACAGCTTTCCCAGTTAATGAGTACTTTGGCGTACCGTGAGAACTCATCCTATGGTTATGAAGGTTAAGGAAACAGAGCCTTAACCTAGCTCCCACATAAAGGAGCAAGTCAAATATGGTGGGCTAGGATGAACCCAAGGGGAAGAGGCACAATGCAAAGCTCCAGGGTTCTAGATGGCACCATCTCAGTGCCCCTTATTCTCAGGTCACTTGCTGAAGAATACTCTCTTCTCAGCTGCAACAGCCCAGCCACTGTGGGCTGCATAGGCTCTGGCAAATCCTCACTGTGGCAGAATCTTCCACAATAATCATTGCAAAACAGGTAGAGGTGGTGGGGGACCCACCCTACCTTCCTCAGTACAGCCCTGGCCACACACCTAGACTCCCACTCAAATGCTGGTGACCCTGTGCCATGGTTGAGGACAATCACCTACCACAGTCTTTCTAGCAGCAGCAGAGAACTTGTACGACGAGTTCCACAACAAAGGCTGACCTATGGCTCTGGGAACTCACTCTGGACGGCAGTTCCCTGGGGCCGGGGTGGGGCCTTCTTCCAGAACCTTCTCACATCGATGTTCTTCATCAACTGAGTGTGGCCTTGGCAGTCACCCCACTGGTCACCCACAGATCCAAAGATTCGTGACCACACTTGTCGGCCAACCTAACAGTCTGAACTCTGCTCCCGACCCAGGATGGAAGCAGGCCTGGGAAGAGAATGCCCACATTGTTTTATTATGAGATCAGGCATAGCTCTCCCAGTGGTGAAGGGAAACCCTCAGATGCCTTTAATATTTCTGCCAGTCCTGGCAGGTTGCTTTCATTCTTCACCAGGGCACAGAAAATCATTGTTTCAGCTCCCTCTAGTGCATCCAACCTCTTGGGCATTGCTTGAACGTCAAAAGTTTGAAAGATCTAAGGAAATCATCATAAATTTGGATAAAGAATTACAAATTATGATCATCATAGCACTGATATGTATGATAGCAGAAAATAAAAACAACTTAATTAGGAAAGTGGAAAAATAATATTACATTATGATCTATAGTTTACAACTTTGACACATGTTTATGAGGACTTTTCACAACATAGGGAAATATTCACAATATAATCATGATAATGAAATTGTATGTGAATTGAGATAAATGGTCCAAAAAACACACATGATGTGTGTACAAAAATATGTGGTAGAGAAATACTCCCAAAATGTTAGCTATCTCTAAGGATAAGATTAGAGATACTTTTAATTTTCTTCTTTAAGCAGTATCTAAAAAATCCACACTAAGCAGGTAGCAGCAAGTAATTAGGATATAGAATTGACAACCTGGAAAACGTCATTATATCATTCAAGGTCTCAAGAGGAAGCAGGTGGCACACTCACATCACACCAGGTTGAGGAAGGTCGGCTGACAGGTTCATTACAAAGGAGTTGGGCAGGCAGGGGGACTACAAGGGGTGCTGCAGGACCTGCAGGATGGCGACAACAGAGCTGTTACCATCGCTAGGCTGTAGAGGAGAGGCAAGGAATGAGTTAACAAAACTTGGAGTAAGACTTGTGCAGCAGGAGCAGCCAACCCACGGTGACCTCATAGAATTTCTGGGCCGGCGCCTTGGCTCAATAGGCTAATCCTCCACCTTGCGGTGCCGGCACACCGGGTTCTAGTCCCGGTCGGGGTGCCGGATTCTGTCCCGGTTGCCCCTCTTCCAGGCCAGCTCTCTTCTGTGGCCCGGGAGGGCAGTGGAGGATGGCCCAAGTGCTTGGGCCCTGCACCTCATGGGAGACCAGGATAAGCACCTGGCTCCTGCCATCGGATCAGCGTGGTGCGCCGGCTGCAGCGCGCCAGCCGTGGCGGCCATTGGAGGGTGAACCAACAGCAAAGGAAGACCTTTCTCTCTGTCTCTCTCTCTCACTGTCCACTCTGCCTGTCAAAAAAAATAATAATAATAATTTCTGGCCTCCCTTCTCTGAGCTCCTGGCCAGGATCCCGACTGACCAGCCAGAAGTCAGTAGATGAGGAGACCATGATGCCACACATCCCGGTCTGCATCGCGAGGCTCAGCACAGAGTGCAAGGCGGGAGAGATTGACGGCGAGTGGGTGGGCTAGGGGAGTTGTTCAAGTTGTTCAATTTCTACAAATACAAGCCTAAAGAATTTCCTGAATCACACCTGGAAGGTATCTGAGGGGGTTTCTAGTCCAGGCACACCTGCCGTCTTCAAATACATCTTCATCAAGTCCTGGCAAGATGGCCTTTTGACTTTTCAAGGGGTAGCTTTCAACACGGACAGCCCTTGCTCTTGGAAAATTCCAGGTCTTTTTAAACAGAAACAATGATGAGGGAGTTGTATGCGAGGAGTTGTATGACAGAATGAAAAATGAAGACAGAACGCCTGGATTCAGATCCCTGCCACTCAAGCAGTGGATTTTATTTTCCTTGGTCGGTTTTCTTATTAAAACAGGAATAGGGAAATTTACCTGACAGATGTGTTATGAAGGTTAAAAGAAATGATACATGAAAAAACACAGCATAATAGCTGCACTTGGAAAGCACTTGGTGGATGTTGAATCTGCTCTTGAACTCTGTCTTCAGGAAATCTATATCTACTGATGACTCTTCAGGTACTGGAAATATTCCCCGCCGTTTTCTCTGCTTTGTTTCTATTTCCTGTGACCAGTTTGCTTTCAGCTGCTTTATCCTCCTCCCCAGGAGGAGCTGCCTGGCTCCTAGAAGACCCGCCCCATGGCCAGAGTGGACTATTCCAGAGGAGACCCAAGCCGGCCAACTGGATCCCCACCCTGGAGCTTTTGTCATTCAACTCTGCTTGGCTTTTCTGTGAACCAGTAAAGTCCCTTGGTCTAAACCAGCTCGCACTGGTTTCTGAGACGGACACAGCAAAGAATCACATTGGCCACACTGCAAAGCCCAGAGCATGGGCATTGGAGGCCGGGACACCTGAGTATGAACTCTGGGTCAACCATGTACTAGCTAGATGACCTTTAGCAGCTTTCATAACTACTCTGATCTCATTTTCTTCACCTGTAAAATGGGACCAGCCTTGCACCCCTTGTTGTTTAATTAGAAGGAGTGAGAAGGGACAACAAATATAAAGTCCTTTCTCTACCTGGCACAGGGTGGACTAATTCCATTGACAATAGCAAAGCAAAATGTATCTGCTTTACTCCCCAATTTGCAGTTAATTCTGAAATTCACACGAGCTGTCACAAACTGCTTCCCCACGCCGAATATGCGCTGACACTCTGAGCCCAACGGTGGGATTTTAAGAACTTCCTTGCTCAAGTTGCCCTTTGTTAATTCCTGAGAAATTGTTTCACAGGAATGTTGAAATTTTTGAAAAGACAGATGCTCTTCTGTCCCCAAGGAAGCCTCTGACTTTTGTTACTCTCAGAGTTTCACGGGCAGAGTCATAGCTGCAGTCAGTGTCTAAAGAAGTCTTTCTCTTGTGCTGTGTAGAAATTCTTGGGCCCTTTCCCAGAAGTGGCTTTCCAGAATAATTGTCCTGGAAGGCTACACACAGACTGCCTGTCTGCTGAATTGCCCCACATCAGAGCTTAACTCACAGTTCGCATCATTCACACGCAATGGTGATGAGCAAAAAGCCCTTGGCTCGCAGTTAGACAATGCTGGGTTCTAGTTCCAGCTCTAGAATTCTCTAGACTCTTGGAATTTCTAGTAAGTGTTTACCTGAGGTGTTGAAGCATCAGGCAGAGTGATTCATTCCGCACACATTTAACGAGGACCCTTCATGTTCCAGGCCCGGTAGGGGTCGGTGCTGGAGTTAAAAGATGAACACCCTGGCCCAAGTCCTTGGGCCCCTGCACACACGTGAGAGATCCAGAAGAAGTTCCTGGCTCCTGGCTTCAGATCAGTCCAGCTCCAGCCATTGCAGACATTTGGGGAGTGAACCTGCAGATGGAAGACCTCTCTCCCTCTCTTCCTCTGCCTCTCTGTAACTCTGCCTTTCAAATAATAAATAAATAAATCTTTAAAAAATGAACACCTGCTACTGACCTTAAAGGCAGCATATTCTAAAGAAATAGATCAAACACCTATACTTCAGGCCGGCGCCGTGGCTCAACAGGCTAATCCTCCGCCTTGCGGCGCCGGCACACCAGGTTCTCGTCCCGGTCGGGGCACCGATCCTGTCCCGGTTGCCCCTCTTCCAGGCCAGCTCTCTGCTGTGGCCAGGGAGTGCAGTGGAGGATGGCCCAAGTGTTTGGACCCTGCACCCCATGGGAGACCAGGAGAAGCACCTGGCTCCTGCCATCGGAACAGCGCGGTGCGCCGGCCGCAGCGCGCTACCGCGGCGGCCATTGGAGGGTGAACCAACGGCAAAAAGGAAGACCTTTCTCTCTGTCTCTCTCTCTCACTGTCCACTCTGCCTGTCAAAAAAAAAAAAAAAACACCTATACTTCAACAGGTATAGTTAGTTAATGTACTTACGGTAGGTGCTGCAACAGACCAACCCCCAAGTTGCAGTGGCTTCTTACCAAAGATTTTTGTGTGTTTTGCGCAACGAGTCTAATGGAAGTTAGGAACACTTCCTCCTTCTTACCGCCACACTATATAGAATACATTGTTGTCACAGTGGGGTCAAGAGAGCTGAGGGAGTTATGCGGGCTTTTAATGGCCTCCCCTCTAAAGGAACGCCCATCCCTTCCGCTCGCAGCCCATTGGTTAGAACTGATCACGTGACTGCCCCCTAGCTAACTCCGGCAGAGGCTGCGAAATGTAGGAAGCTCACAGGCCCTCGCTGAGCGGTCTGTACCCCGGCCTCCTGCGTAGGTAGAGCTATGATGCCCCTGAGCCAGGAGAGTGCATGACGACACTTTGCCTTTAAATGCAGAAACTAGCTTGAGTCGGCACAGGAGAGGAATTTTATTATGAAGATTTTAAGGGTTTGGGGGCATCTTTGAGGATCGAATCGCAGAAATGCATCAGGTAAGGAGCAGAATCAGGAAGTGCAAAGCCGCTGAGACGTTGTAGAATGTCTCAAAGTGTCTCTCGCCACTCTGAAAGGAAGGGGCGGTCGCTGGCGTCTTAGCTTCATGAACCATTGGTTAGGATGTCTTTGCTGAGAGCTCAGGCATTCCTGTGGAGGGATGTTTAGTCCCTGCGGAGGAGAGAGGAGGGAGGAAAGGCATTCCTAAGGGGGTGACGCCTGTCCTGGATTTTTTGTGCATGTGTATAGATATATTTAATTGTGGTAAAATTGCCCTAAGTTTTGAAGGTTAAGAACATTCCAGGCAGCAGATGCATGAGATGGATGCACAGAACAGCTTGGTACATTTTGGGCAATAACTTATCTTCAAAGCTAGAGTTTAGGGTGATGTGACAGATACCGTAAGTTGACTACACAATATACCACCTCCTTTATTCTTCCTTGCCAACAGATCCTTAGCTTTATTTGAAGCATCTGTAGTACAACTTGCAAGGTGATCTAGGTTAATTATGACAATTCTGTTCCATACTTTTTTAGGACTCCCTTGGAGCTAGTGATGGTCATGCGACATCCTCTCCCCCTCCCCCACAATGAAAACTAAGGAGTAATTAGCTGGAGGGTGACTCTGGAAAAATTTCTGGTAAAAGAAATGAAATGCAGCAAGTAGGCTCCTTTACCTTTGTATCATCTTTCCTATGAGACAAGGTGATGACCGGAACGGCCACAGCCATTCTGCGCGATGAGGCAAGAAACACGAGGACGAACACAATACACGAGGACAGTACAGGAAAAAGACAGAGTCAGTGTCCCTGATGGCATCACTGCCAATTAATTGTCACAGGTTTCTCTCTGCTAGATTTCTTGTCATGTGAGGAAAAATCCCTCCCATTTGTTTCAGCCGCGCGTGTCAGATCCTGGTGTGCTTCATCACATCCCTAAAGGTCTGAGTCCAGTCAGACGCACTTTGCAAATAGTTCCTCCCTGTCTTTGGCTTGTCTTTTGTTTTTTTTTTTATATTGTCTTTCAAAGAGCCAAAGTTTTACATTTTGATGGAATCCATTTTATTAATTTTTCCCTTTAAGCTTTCAATTTTTCTTCTGTGTGTTCTTTGACTAAGCCAAGATCAAAATATTTTTCTCTTTTCCCTTACAGGATTTATAAATTTTAGCTCGCTTTTATACTCAGGCCTACAGATTATTCTGAGTTATATTTTCTGAAATGGTTTAACACATGGGCCAAATGTCACCTCTTTACATGCTATTTGCTGTTTCAATCCTATTTGTTGAAAAGCCTATTCTTCCCCATTTTGAAGTATGTTGGTGTTTTTGTCAAAATCAACTGACCATGTAATAGTGAATCTATTTCTGAAATCTCTACTTTGTTTCATTAATTTTTGTTCCATCGATTTTGGTGTCTATGCCAATTCCTTACTGACTTGTCTCTGTTAGACAATGATGTTGATGTTATAATTGTAATAATTTATATAGACATAATAGGCTGATATTATCAGGTCCCCGAGTCTCTGTTCTTTCTGGTTTTTCTCTCTTTTTTTTTCTAAGATTTATTTGAAAGGCAAAGTTACAGAGAGAGAGGGAGAGTGGGAGGGATCATTTATCTTCTGGTTGACTTCGCAAATGGCCACAACAGCCAGAGCTGGGCTAGGCTGAAGCCAGGAGCCAAGAGCTTCCTCCAGGTCTCCCCTGTAGATGCAGGGGCCCAAGCACTTGGGCCATCTCCCACTGCTTTCCCAGGTGCATTAGCAGGGAGCTGAATTGGAAGTAGAGCAGACAGAACTTGAACCAGCACTCATATGGGATGTTGGCATTGCAGATGGTAGCTTAACCCAATATGCCATAATGCCAGCCCCTCTGTTTTAATTTTTAAATCACTTGATTTTTGTGGAGATTCCTATTTTTTCATGTATTGCAAGTGGATTTTGTTTTACTTCATTAAAGTAGTCATTTACAAATCCTTATTGTCCAGTTTCAACATATAGATGATCTTAGAGTCGTTTTCGGCTGATTTTCTTTTCTTATGAGCACATGTTCCATTTCCCTGGCCCATCTAGACTGGGTTATTTCGCATTGTAAACAGGAATCATTAACATGGATGTCACGCTGTCCGACTTCCCTGCTCCAAACGTGTCTACACCAGAATCTGTCCACTTCTCTTTCCCCCTAGTGCCTTGCAGGGACTTCCATTTGTATAAGCACAGATTTTAGAGCTGTTATCTGCAGGATAATTCAGCTAGCCAGGTCTGTCTGAGAACCGAAAACAGAAGTCAGTATGGGTTTTTAATTTGCAGCGTCTCACCACAATGACAAGTCTCACACCTTTCATCTTGTGACCCAAGGCTTGTCCAGCCCGCCAAGTGGGGCACTTGTCACTCACACATGGGCAGCCCAGAAAGGTCAGGGAGTTAAGACCTCCTGGGGCAGCAATCCAACTGTAGGGGATGAGAGTCAGTGGGTAAATTCTTCCCAGTGATTGTGGAGTAGACAATTCTCAGAGGGGTTTGGTGAGTTCACTTGAGGGCCCTCACTTACTGAACCCAGTTGCCCCAATGGTAACTAACATAATAACACACTCTTTTTTTTTTTTTAAAGATTTATTTCATTTATTTGAAAGACAGAGTTACAGAGGGAGGTAGAGACAGAGAGAGAGGTCTTCCATCCGCTGGTTCACTCCCTAGATGGCCACAGCAGCCGGAGCTGCGCCTGTCTGAAGCCAGGAGCCAGGAGCTTCTTCTGGGTCTCCCATGTGGGTGCAGGGGCCCAAAGACTTGGGCCATCTTCTACTGCTATTGCAGGTCATAGCACAGAGCTACATTGGAAGTAAAGCAGCTGGGACAAGAACTGGCGCCCATATGGGATGCTGGCGCTTCAGGCCAAGCAGTGCTGGCCCTGTAACACACTCTTTAATTGGCCTTTCCTCTGTCCCCAATTTACTATCTCTTGCTCCTTCCTTTCCATTTGGAGGCCAAACCCCAAATTAACTATCCGCACTCAAGTACTTTCTCAGTCTCTATCTCTGGAGGGAGCCCAGGCTAAGACTCAACTGCCAATCTGGAAGCAATAGTCTCTGATTCGGGTTTCTGTTGGGAGAAGAGGAAGCAGGAGAGCAAGGTTGGGATCCCCTTTTAAAGCCGTAAGTGCCATGGAAGAAAGCTGGATTCCATCCTGTGGGGGAGGAAGAAAGACCTGACAGATACCAGGTGTGAGAGAGAAATGATCAGACTCCACAAGGTCCTTTACGGTCCCAAGGTTCAGGGAGCCTGTGACTTGACTACCATGAATGTCAGTTGCTCTCCTTCATACACTGGGGATGGTAGCCTTCCTTTTTCATACAGCTGTTACAAAGACCAAATTAGAAAATGCACATTTCAGCCGCCGCCGTGACTCAATAGGCTAATCTTCCGCCTTGCGGCGCCGGCACACCGGGTTCTAGTCCCGGTCAGGGCACTGGATTCTATCCCAGTTGCCCCTCTTCCAGGCCAGCTCTCTGCTATGGCCCGGGAGTGCAGTGGAGGATGGCCCAAGTGCTTGGGCCCTGCACCTCATGGGAGACCAGGAGAAGCACCTGGCTCCTGGCTTCAGATCAGCGCGGTGCGCCGGCCGCGGTGGCCATTGGAGGGTGAAACAATGGCAAAAAGGAAGACCATTCTCTCTGTCTCTCTCTCTCACTGTCCACTCTGCCTGTCAAAAAAAAAAAAAATGCACATTTCACAAAAAGCTAAATACAGGCCAGCGCCGCAGCTCACTAGGCTAATCCTCCGCCTTGCGGCGCCGGCACACCAGGTTCTAGTCCCGGTAGGGGCACCGATCCTGTCCCGGTTGCCCCTCTTCCAGGCCAGCTCTCTGCTGTGGCCAGGGAGTGCAGTGGAGGATGGCCCAAGTGCTTGGGTCCTGCACCCCATGGGAGACCAGGAGAAGCACCTGGCTCCTGCCATCGGATCAGCGCGGTGCGCTGGCCGCAGCGCGCCTACCGCAGCGGCCATTGGAGGGTGAACCAACGGCAAAGGGAAGACCTTTCTCTCTGTCTCTCTCTCTCACTGTCCACTCTGCCTGTCAAAAAAAAAAAAAAAAAAAAGCTAAATACAAATAGGCTGTTACTACTACTATTTCTTCAATCTGAATTATGTTGTATGTCAGTACAGGAACTAAACACTACTGTAAAATTAGCTTATTTGACTATTAGAATTTCTGACAGTAGCAAAAATATACTTCTGGCATGCAATTTCATGCCATGGAGTCTGAACACGACATTGGATTGTATCTACAGGATAACAACATGATGAACTAACCCCAGTGTATCTCTAAGGAGTCATAGATTATAAACTAACAAAGGGCTTAAACAATAGAGGTGGGCTTTGTAATGGAAATCCTTCAGGGTCTTGCTTTTCTGTTTTTTTGCTCTTGCCATCCTCAGAGAGTGGCTTCTCTCTTCCTCGTCCCAGGATGGCTGTTGCACCTTCAGACATCAGGTCAACTTTCAAGCAGGTGGATCTGCAAGCGGAATCAATACCTTCCCTCTGCCCTCCAAGAACTTTCTAAAATTAGCATCTATTGATTTCTATGTAGGTCTTATTGGCCACTCCTGAAGCCAAAGGAAAGCTGAAAAATGTAGTCTTTTAGCTGGGTACCAGTCATCCTCAAATAAACTCAGGGCTCCACTGGGAAGGAGGAAGGAGAGGATAGGTATCTGGTAATCAGTGAACTGCCTGAATCACAGATGGTATCATGGAAAGAGGTCCTGGATCAAATCCTGGATTTAAATTCTACTTTTCCCTTCTTGACTAATTGGGCAAATTACTTTCTCAGATTGAATTTCTGCATCTGTAAAATGCTGCTAAAAAATTGTGGTTTATAAAAATGTGCCCTTGACAGAATCATTTTGAGATTTTCCTATGAGATAATCTATACAAAGTACCTGGCGCAGCACAGATGTTCAATTGGCTGAATCTAAACCTAACAGCGCCCTGTGCCAGGTGCTAGGTGGGAAGTGAGAGACACAACAGGACCTGAAGGATCAACTGATGCTCAATTGCAGCTGCATTTTTTGAAAAAAAAAATTGTTCATTTTTCTTTGAAAGGCAGAGTTACAAAGATAGATGGAGGGACAGAGAGAAAGAGAGAGAGAGAGAGAGAGAGAGAGAGAGAGAGAAATCTTTCATCTGCTGGTTCACGCTCCAAATGGCTGCAGTATCTGGGGTTTGGCCAGGCCAAAGCCAGGAGCCTGGGACTCTGTCTGGATCTCCCATGTGGATGGCAGTGCCTCAAGCACTTGAGCCATCATCTAATAATGGCTCCCAGGCACAGCAGGGAGCTGGATTGGAAGTGCAAAGTTAGCTGGGACTTGAACTAGCACTCTAATATGGGATGGCTGCATCCAAAGCAGCGCCTTAACCTGCTGCGCCACAATGCCCACCTCTAATTGTTTTATTAGTTATTTTTTTAAATTCTTTACTGTGCCTGGTATACAAATTCAACTTCATCATAGGTATGGATATATAGGGAAAAATGTAATATATATGGGATTTGGTACTCTCCATGATTTGGGGCATCTGCTGGGGGCCAGGCAGGTACCCCCACAGTCATGGGGCACGGCTGTAACTCTTCTGTGTCAGAGCCCATTTCTAGGAAACCCAATTGATGGTGGAGGACAGGCCCCTTCACAAGCGATGTGCTGGTGTCTTCAGCCGCAAGGGCTGGGAACGGGAATCAGAGAGTGGTCGGTGCCAGCGGTGCTCCATCTCCCTGCAGTGCTGCCCCCTGCCGAACCCAGCAGTCCTGACTTCTGGTAACCCTGATGCCATTTGAAAACTTTTTTGCAACTCTGTCATTGCTGGCTCCCCTTTGCTCTGGGTGTTCCCGCAGGGGAGTGTTTGATAGGCTTAGCTCATCTTTTTTGCAAGTCAAACCACCTTGGCAACCCCATTGGTCAGCTGACTTTGGGTCAAGGTCCTCTCTCTGGGCCAATCAGCTGTAGTTGTAGAGAGCAGGGGTCAGAAGAAGTTCATGGCCCTAGGGCCCTCAGCAGGGCCAGCTGAGGGCAGTGTTGCGAATAAAATGTCCAGGGAATCACAAAGGGTGGCTTCAGAGCAAACAAAGGCCCTGAAAAACACAGGTGACAGGGAGGGGAAAGTAGGCCAAGGCCAGGTCAGGCAAGGCCTGGAGGCTGGCTGCTGCCCTGAGCTCTGAGCAAAGGGAGAACCAGCTTGATATGGAATGAAGGTCTCAAGGAGGCAGAGGGAGGGGCGAGTATGTGCAGAATGAAGCCACATGGTGGGCTCTGCCTAGGTTCAAGTGAACTTGAAGTCCAGATATCAGAGAAGAAGGATCCTGGGAAAGAAGCGGCCGAGAGCTCTGGGGGATGGCAGAGAGAGAAGGGAGCAGGCCAGCAGTCGGGTGCCAAGGCCTGAGCTGAGTTGCCTTTTGTTCTCACCAGGGCACACTGTACTCCACAGGGAGCCCTCAGCCGGCCCGTGGGGCAGGTGCTCCCAGCACTTGGTCACCACCGCTTTGCTGCACTGCCTCTTTGAGTGTCTTTTCCACCTCTCTGTGCCCACTTCCAAGGGCTGCCAGGTATTCAAAGTTCCCAAGGCCAAGTTTCCTCCAACAGCGTGTGTTGAGGGATGTGAGATACAGCCTCACCTCAAAAGAGGACCCCACATTCTGCTTCTACATTGCTTTATGCTCCCACAAATCATGTGAGAGAGGACCAGAGGCAGCATCTGCTATTTATGACACTGTCCAAGTTGGTAGCCGCTGGACTCATGTGGCTATTTAATAACACTTCCATAAAATGATTGTCTCTCAGTCAATCAGCCACATTTCAAGTGCTCACTGGCCGCAGGGGCTGGTGGCTACCGTACTGGATAGCACAGATATAGGACCTGCCATCTTTTGCAGAAAGTTTATTGGGCAGTGCTGTCTTAGAACTTAAATTTCAAGTGTGTCTCTGTCTTGTTCTTTGTGGTAGCCCCAGCCCTTACAACAGTGCTGAGCACATAGTATGTGTTCAGTAAACCGTGTGAAATGAATGGATTGATGGATGAATTCACATTTACAGAGGAAGAAGAGGCATTTCAGAGAGGTAAGTTACTTCCACGGGTGGTCCAACAAAGACTTGACCAAGCTGGGTCCAGCCCAGACCTTACAACTCCAAACCTAAGCCTTGCTCAGCCCTGCAGTTGCATAGAATTCTTTTCTGCACAGAATTTTAAGGACTTTTTAAAGAACAGCTGTATTTATTTATTTATTTGAAAGGCAGAGTTACAGAAAGGCAGTAGGGAGAGAGAGAAAGAGAGAGAGAGAGAAAGAGAAAAAGAGAGAAAGAGAAAGATCTTCCATCTGCTGTTTCACTCCCCAAATGGTCACAACAGCTGTAGCTGGGTCAATCCGAAGCCAGGAGCCAGGAGCTTCTTCCGAGTCTCCCGCAAGGGTACAGGGGCCCAAGGACTTGGGCCATCTTCTTCTTCTTTTTTTTTTTTTTCTTTCTGACAGGCAGAGTGGACAGTGAGAGAGAGACAGGGAGAAAAGTCTTCCTTTGCCATTGGTTCACTCTCCAATGGCCGTCGCGGCCGGCACACCGCGCTGATCCGAAGGCAGGAGCCAGGTGCTTCTCTTGGTCTCCCATGGGGTGCAGGGCCCAAGGACTTGGGCCATCCTCCACTGCACTCCCGGGCCATAGCAGAGAGCTGGCCTGGAAGAGGGGCAACCGAGACAGAATCCGGCGCTTGGGCCATCTTCTACTGCTTTCCCAGGGCACAGCAGAGAGCTGGATGGGAAGTGGAGCAGCCAGGACTCAAACTGGCGCCAATATGGGATGCTGGCATTGCAGGTGGTGGCTTTACCCGCTACTCCACAGCACCAGTCCCTTTAAGGGCTTATAAAGAAAGTATCTTAGTAAATCCAATCTCCCCTCCACCCAGTTCCTCCTCCATGCACATAGATTCTCAGTGAGTAGAGCGTCTCATGAAAATCAAGACCTGACTCATCTTTGAAGATTTCTCCCTGGCAGGTAAGCAGCTGCTTTTATTTGCCATTGACCCCTGACAGGAGGAAGTGGTCGTCAGCTGTCACCCAAGCAACCTCCCGTTGGCTAATTGGAAATTCAGCTTCAAAATGATTCATGGAGGGGCTGGTGCTGTAGTGCCAGTGGGTTAAGCTGCTGCCTACAACACTGCCATCCCATATGAGTATGGGTTTGAATCTCCACTGCTCCATTTTTGATACAGTTTTCTGCTAATGCACCTGCGAAGATAGCAGAGGGTGGCCCAAGTACTTGGGCCCCTGCCACCTGTGTGGGGGACTTGGGTGGAGCTCCTGGCTCCTGGTTGTTGGCTTGGTCCAGCTCCAGCTATTGCAGCCGTTTGGAGAGAGAATGAGTGGATGGAAGATCTCTCTCTTTGTCTCTTCCTTTCCCTATAATTCCTTCAGATACATAAGTAAATATTTTTTTTTAAATGGCTTATGAGGAAGCCTGGTGGTTAAGCTCCCAGTTGGGATGCCTGCAGCCTGGGTTCAAGCCCTGGCTCTGCTCCTATTTCCAGCTTCCTGTTCATGTGCACTCTGACAGCAGTCATGACTTGAATAACTGGGGTCCTGCCACCCAATGGGGGGGAGCTGGATTGAGTTCCCAGCTTCAGGGGAGCCCAGTCCCAGCTGTTGTGGGCATTTGGGGAATGAAGGGGAGCTCCCTGTCTTTCTGCCTCTGAAAAACCAAACCAGCAGGAGCGAGGAGTCCCAAAGATCTGCCTCACCATGGAGGCAGATAGAACGCCTCCGCCTTGCTCCTCCAGGCCACGTGCAGACGCTGGTCTGAATTGATATCATCAGTGCAGGAGGCAGAATCCAGGTGGAGAAGTGAAAGTAAAACCAGTCTAGAGTTGTTACAACCAGGGAACCTGAGCATCCATGAAACCCCGGGCTAGGTAGGGGACTTCACGGTGGGGTGCTGGGGCATTCACAGAAATACCACCGAGATGACCCACATGAAGAAACACAAGCCACACACAGTAGCAGCTGCAACGAATGGGAGACTTTGTCCCCCATGAACTAAAGAAAAGGAAAAAAATCTGGAAAACAACAACAACAACAACAACAAAATTGAAGCAAGTTAAAAGGTTTTAAAGAAATGAAGAAAGAAGGCTGGTGCTGTGGCATAGTGCTAAAGATATGATGGGGTGCCTACGGTGCCAGCACCCCATAATGGGTGCAGGAAGCTTCAGGCTCCTGGCTTCGGATGGGCCCAGCTCCAGCCATTGTGGCCACTTTGGAGTGAACTAACAGGTGGAAGACCTCTCTTTCTCTCTCTAACTCTCCCTCTCTGTCTATAATTCTGCCTCTCAAAAAAATACATAAATCTTAAAAAAAAAAAAAAAGAAATGAAGAAACATGTACTGAAGTATCTTGCCTTAAGGCAAGAGCTGGACAGTTTGAGGAAAGAATAGGTTGGTCTGAAAAACATGTAGGCAGAAATTTTAAGAAAAGTGTAATGCATTTATTTGAATAAAAGGAGCCCTTGAATTCAGAGGAGTGAGGCTCTTCACGGCTTTTGAAAGGATGTTTCTGTGAAGGATAGCGATCGTTGAGTTTTTCTAGGTACCAGCACTAGTTCAGGCATGTCCAACACATCAACCCATTTGACCTGCACAACTGCTCTCCCGTGAGTGATTCTGTGCATGCTGGGGAGGTGGGGAACAGTGTGGAGGATCTGTAGAGTGGCCAGCCTCAGGATACTCAAGGAATGGCAATAAAATGTTGTGTACTGTTATATAAAAATAAAGTGCTTTACATGGATTATCTCATTTAATCCTCATTTAACAATCTCATTCATCCTCCTAATAATCCCTCAAGGCAGGTGTTACTATCACTTCTGTTTTGTAGATCAGAAGATTAAAGCCCATGGCCAGGAAGAAACTTCCCTAATGTTTACACAGTCACCAAGCAGTGTAGTCAAGGCCAAATGAAGGAGCAGGCATTTAACCAGTCGTTAGGATGCCTGCATCTCACATCCGAATACCTGGGTTGGGTTCCTGGCTCTGGTTCCCGACTCGAGCTTCCTGCTGATGCAGTGATGGTTCAAGTGATTGGGTTCTTGCAACAATGTGGGAGAGTGCATTCTCCACTCCTGAGCTTCAGCCCTAAGCCCAGCCCCAAGCTGTTGGCGGCATTTAGGAAGTGAGCAAGTAGATGGGGAGTTCTCTCTCTCTCTCTCAAATAAGTAAAAGAAAATATCAAAAGAAAAAAGTTCCAGGTGCATGACATTCATGCATTCATGGGATGCAAAGTGTTAAGAAATTTAAAGAAGAATAAATCAAGGCAAGTTGAATCTACAATCCATGCTCTTAGCAACAAGAATCCAGTGGTTCTTCATTTTGATTTTAATTTCATGCATTACATATTACTGAATGGGTAACACAGTCACTGTTTCAAATACACCAGAAGTATGCAGCCACACATCTCTCCCACCTCTGTCCTGCCCTATAGGAAACCAGAGTTCACACTTTTTTTGAGTAAATGTCCAGAGTTGTTATATGCCCAGACAGAAGGGTCTATAGATCCAGTTAGGCATCTGTCTACTTGGATGGGCAGTCTTTTTCTGTTTTCACATAATTGGATGCTTTTTCTACATCCTGTTCTGAATCTTGCTGTTTTCACTTGACACTTTGTCTTGGAGAGCATTCTATATTAGAATAAATAATAATAGTAATCTAGTGTAGAATATTTACTATTACCAACAAACAGCCTAGAACAAGAATAATGGAGTAATAATAAATGGAATCTTCACTTTTGCTTATGATTCTAGGATATTTCTGTGTAGGTAGGAATCATAATTTATTTATGATTCATAATTTATTTATATATCTGAGATGGGCACATGGGTTGTTTCCAATCCTCTGCGCTACAGTGCTACTAACTGGATACATGGTCTACTTCACACAGGTGGGCAACATGTTCCTTAAAGCTGAGTGCTGGATGAAAGCAATTTGCATCATAACTCAGAGAGCAGTTAAAAATCCAAGGGACTTTCTATAAAATGATTTTTTTCTGACTATAAAAAATAAATGATAATTACGGGAAGAACCCTAAACTCACCCTAAAGGTGTTAATAAACCTAGAAACGTGCACTGTCAATCTCTGGGGGTAATGGTGCTATCTCTTTTTGGCTCAATGCCTTAAAAGGTTGAAAACATGGCCAGGTCTTTCTCCCTCGTTCAGCCTCTCCACGGCTTCCTCCACTTCTGCCCACTTCTGGGGTTGTTCTTTCATGAAATCTTCCCACTGGAGGAGGTGCTGCTTCTCATTAGCTACTAAATGGTCATTATACATCTTTTTCTGTTCCTATTCTCTCTGTTGGAGTCTACAGACTGAGTAACTGGCCACTTGCAATCTCTGGAGGGCTTGCTTTAAGTTGTCCTGCACTGTTTCTCTACGTTTGGGAAGAGTGTGTTCATTTGTTTCATGGATCATATTCTTCGGATTTTCAAGAACTCACATTTCCTGAAGACCATGTTGTTCTTCAAATTCTTTTACAAAATAACGAGTTTCTTCTTGAATAACTGGTCTGTGATCCAAAAGTCTCAAATGAATTTCTCCAAGATCCTTGATAATGAGATGTGCTGAGCCTGTGGTCCCCAGCAAGTCCCGATTCTTGCTGCCGCCATCCGGGGGGAACTGACAACCAACAGGAGCCAGGAACTCTATCTGGGTTTCTCACGTGAGTGGCAGAGGTGCAGACACTTAGACCATTGTCTGCTGGTTTTCCCAGGCAATTAGAAAGGAACTGGATTGGAAGTAGAGCAGCTGGGATATGAACCAGTATCCATAAGGGATGCTGGTATTACAGGTGGTAGCTTTATCTACTACATCACAACACTGACCCTGAACTCCTTTTTTTTTTTTTAAGATTTATTTATTTATTTGAAAGTCAGAGTTACACAGAGAGAGAAGGAGAGGCAGAGAGAGAAAGAGAGAGAGAGAGAGAGGTCTTCCATCCCATGGTTCACTCCCTAATTGGCAGCAATGGCCAGAGCTGTGCCAATCCAAAGCCAGGAGCCAGGAGTTTCTTCTGGATCTCCCACTTGGGTGCAGGGGCCCAAGGACTTGGGCCATCTTCTACTGCTTTCCCAGGCCATAGCAGAGAGCTGGATTGGAAGTGGAGAAGCCAGGACTTGAACCAGTGCCCATATAGGATGCTGGCACCACAAACGGTGGCTTTACCCGGTACACCCCAGTGCCGGCCCCCTGATTTCCTTTTTTTTTTTTTTAAATATTTATTTGAGATAAACAGACAGACACACATATACATACACACACACACACGTCCAAGGAGATAGAGACAGAGATAGAAAGAGAGACAGAGACAGAGAGAATGCTCACCTACTGATTTATGCCCCACTTGCAGGAAACAGCTGAGGCTGGGCCAGGCAAAAGCCAAGAGACCAGGCTCAGTCTGGCTCTCCCATGCGGCTGGCAGGACCCAAGTACTTGAGCCTTCCACTTGCTGCCTCCAGGGTGCACATTAGCAGGAAGTTAGAGTTGGGAGCAGAGCCAGGACTCTAACCCAGGCCCTCTGATATGAGATGTGGGTGTCAACTGGCGTCTTAACTACTAGTCAAACACCCATCCCTGAGTTTCTTTTCATCTATTCATGTACTTACCTTTGACATTTCACTATTGGGTTTTTTAAATTAAGCCTTTTATCCTGAATATTACATCATAATTATTTATTTAAATATTCTTTGCAAGTGGCATTTTGAAGATTGCCTATAATTCTATTATATGACTGTATTAGTTTATTCTCTGTTGCTACCAAAATACCTGAAGCGGGGTGGGTACTTCATTAAGAAAAGAGATTTATTCAGTGCTGGAGATTCCAGCACATGGCACCAGAATCTGCTCAGCTCTGGGGAAGGCCCCCTGGGCTCCTTCACAACAGGATAGATGACATCATGGCTGGAGATCATGCAGCAGCACAGGAAGCCAGGGGGCTTCAGAGCCCAGAATCACTCTTTATAACAACTGGTTCTATGGCAACTAACTGGGACCCCAAGAGAACTACATTAATCACTTCTAAGGTGGCTACTCCAAAGAACCAAATTACCTCCCATTTGACTCTACCTCTTAAAAGATCAACCATCTCTCAGCTTCACCCTGCTGGGGGCCAAGAGCCCAGTACATGAACCATTGGGGGAGATACCCAAACATCCTTAATAGTGGACACTTAGGTTGTCCCCAATCTTTCCATATTTCAGAAATCTCTGCAATGAATATTGCTGTACACAAATCATTATACCAATTTATGTTTTAGTTCCTAGTCATGTTTTATTCTAGTGATTAGAATTAATGACTAGAAGTTGGGTTAAAGACTATAAATATTTCAAATGTTCCTAATATATACTATGGAAATGCTCTTCTAGAAGGCTGTCCCCATTTATGCTCCAACCCTCCCCTCTCACCATCCCCTTTCCAATACTGAGTCTTACAGGAAACCTAGCAAAAAAGTGACATCTATTGCTTTCTTCTTTGGATTGTGCATGGATCACTTGTTCATTACGAAAATAATTGGAAAAGAACAAAGAAATAAAAAAATGAAAATCTCATCCACTATCACACAGTCTTGATCTAATCAACACTAAAATGTTCACTTTCTTTCCAGGATTTTCTCTATTCAAAGGTTTTCCATAAAATTATCATTAAATATGCTTTAAAAACATGACTTTTAATTTTTGCCAAGTTAAACTAAAATAACATCTCTTATTTTATGTCATATTTGCTGCAAATATTTTTCTCAGTTTCTTGAAATCTTTTCATCGTGTCTGTGGTACTCAGAATTTTCATGGTGCTAGATCTAGAAATATTTTTCTTTCATGTCTTCCCTAGCCCTTAACAATTTCATACTGTGAGGCAGAGCAGTTAAATAATATAAAAAAGGAAAGTCAGCAGGGAAACGAGGAAGAGCGCTGGCCTATATTCATTCAACAGACACTTACTAATGCTTCCTTATTGTGTGTGCGTGTGCATATGCATGTGTGTGCAGGTACACGTGTACATGTATGTGTGCCTGTGTGAAGGGGGCACAGAGAGGGACCATACATTATTCTCTCTTTAGCAGGCAGATAAGCTGAGCAAAGGTCATTAGAGAGGACCACAAGAGGATAGAGGGCTCCAGATGAGGAAGGAAGCAGGCTTCCTGGAGAAGACATTTGACTTGGACCAAGGTAGCTAGGAAGGCATGGAGCATGCAGATCCGAGGAAAGGAGAAGACTGAAGTGAAGGGATCATTGATGATGGCAGTTGTCACATTCTTTGCAAGAAGGGAGCCAGAAGACACGGTGGCTGCCTTGGCCAAAAACGTATCCTGAAGGTGGCTGGAAAATGGACTGTCCCAGGTAGCAAGAAAAGAGTTGTGTTGAAACAGATCCTCTTCATAGAAGGTCTGGAATTCCCAGATAACGTATCCATTTAATCCAACCACATCTGCAACACTAACTAGGAGCATGCCCTGCCAGAGTTGACGCTGTAAGTCAAGGTGGAGTAAAGGCTTTTCTACCCTTCTTGAAGACTGGCACTTGAAGTAATGCAGTCTCAGTTCAGATAACAAGAGGCAAGAACTTGGTGACTCTAGCAACTCTTCTGGCTTCTGGACTTTCTGTAGAGCCTTAGGCAACAAGGCCAACATGCTAAGTATTTTGGCTAGTGATGGGCTCACCGGAGAGCCCCCTGGATAGGCAATGCTTCTCTCATTCTTGAGTTCAGTCCTCAAGTTCTGTGGAAGTGGGTTTGTGATCCACCAACCAACTCTTGGGCTACAGTGATTGGTCCAAGGGGTGAACAGTTAACCTGAGCAGGACCACTCAGAGAGCTCTACTGAACAGTGCTGAGTGAGGATGGGGGGGACACTGTCTTTCCTCTTTGGCTTTGGAGCTGTGAGGAAGAGCCACCTATCTACTAGGCCATTCGAAGCCTTGCAAGAGAATAAAGGCTGAAAGAAGCAGAAACAAGAGGAATAAGAACCCAATCCCCCATTGAGCTTCCCTCCTTCCAGAATCTTCTCTCCATTCTGGCATTGCTCTAGGGTACTGCCCAGGGGACCCTCTCTGTGGCTTAAGCTACTCTGAGCAGGCTTTAGTGTTGCTTGCAATCTCAAGGATCCTGCCTGAGACAAGCAAGGGGGAAACGCTCTGATTCCTACACTTCTTTCACTTTTTCTATATACAGGTATTAGGAGCTCTATTCCAACCTTTAAAAAAATAATACAAGTAACAAATGTTCATTACAGAAACTTAATCTAAGCCAGCAAACAAAATGAAAGAAAAGCAATTCTTCTGTAACTCTATCCTTTAGAGATACACTCTTACCACATTGGCTTTCTCCCAGTTTTTGGTTCTTTCTATCTATCTATCTATCTATCTATCTATCTATCTATCATCTATCTAGCTAGCTACCTAGCTACCTAGCTACCTAACTAGCTATCTAGCTACCTAGCTACCTAACTACCTCTTTCTGTTATATATTCATCTTTGATCTACTATTTGTATCTATCTTTGATTTATTTATTGATCTACCTATCAACCTATGATCTAATCTAAAATAGCATTAGATACAACAGCACTTTGCACCATGAATGTTTGAATTTCCACATACCAACTCAATCTTCCTGCAACTTCAGCATGTTGGTATTATTATTTCCAGTTTATAAACCAGAAAAATGAAATGCAGAATATCCCAGAAAGGTTAAAGAAAAAACATTCTGAGAGGTGAGGGAACTTATCGGGACATATCACCAGTGAGTGGTGAGAAGCTGGAATTTGAAACTGGGCCGTTTGGCTCCAGAATGTATATTCTTAGTGACTGCCTTATATTGACTATCTAAAGTTGAATCACATAGTAACATCATTCTTTAATTTGAGTTTCTTTTGGATCAAGATAACATGCATATTGAGAGAGGCCTCCTGGTATAACAGATTGAGCCAACACTTCAGACAGCAACATCCCATATCAGAGTCCTGGTTGAGTCTTGACTGGTCCACTTCCCATCCACATTAATAGACCTGAGGAGGCAGAAGATGATGGCCCAAGTACATCATAAAGCAGTCAGCTTTCCCAGCAGTGGCATGACTGGGTTAGTAGGTTTGTGCATGTTATGGCTTAGATATCTGCAAACAAGTGCCACTTGGAACAAATTAAACTCTGCCTCCTGGGAGTCCTGATGCTCTTTTTAGTGTTTTTTCCCCCCAATTTTATAAAATGGTAATTAAATTAACACAACGTAAAACTCACCATTTCGGGGCCAGTGTCGTAGTGCAGCGGGTAAAGCAGTGGCCTGTGATGCCTGCTTCCCTTATACGCGCTGGTTCCAATCCTGGCTGCTCCACTTTTGATCCAGCTCCCTGCTAATGGCCTGGGAAGAACCACAAAAGATGGCCCAGGTGTTTGGGCCCCTGCCACCCACATGGAAGACTCAAAAGAAATTCCTGGTTCTTGGCTTTGGCCTGGCCCAGGCCTGGCTGTTGTGGCCATTTGCGGAATGAGCCAGAGGATGGAAGATCTCTCTCTTTCTCCAACTCTGATTTTCAAATAAATAATTCTTAAAAAAACAAAACACCTCACCATTTCAAAGTGTGAAATTCGCTGGTTTTTAGTATATCACAACATTGAGCCACAATCTCCACTGTCTAATTCCAGAATGCTTTCATCACTCCAGAAAGATACCCCGTGCCCATTAACAGTTACTGACCAGTGCCCCTCCTCCCAGCCCCTGGCAACCACTGATCCACTCTCTGTCTCAACAGATTCGTCATTTCTGGATGACTCATATAAGTGGGATGTGGCCTCTTGTGAATGGCTTCTTCCACTTAGCAGAACATTTTAACACTCACCCATGTGTAGCAGGAATCAGCCCTTCATTCCTTTATTATGGCCAAATAATATTCTACTGCATAGCCACATTTTTGTGTCTCCAGTCACCTGCAGACGGACATGTGGGTTGTTTCTATTTTTGGCCTTGATGAGGAATCCTGTTATGAACATCGTTTTTAGTTCTTGATGGCATGACGGAAAGAGAACAAGCTTCTCTTGAATGAAGTGCACTTGAACAGAGGATGATAAAAGACATTTATCAAGGATGGCTTGCCTGACGCCATTGGAAGCCAGAAAAGATAGAAATAAAGGAGCTTGGAGGGGAGGGTGTCTAGAAGGAAGAGAGGAGCTTTGGGGCCCCTTGTGCTCCTGCACTTCGGGAATGTCTACACAAGGCAACAACAGAATTCCTGCAAGTTCTCTGTAGACATGGATGGAGCTCCAATTAGGGTAGTGGACTCCAGCTTAGGCCTTAGAGCCATCAATCAACCAAAGACAACGTGGATATGATGCAAAAAATGCATGGCTGAAGGACTGTAACGTCACCACCTATATTAGATGGTATTTTCCTGGCCTTTCTCAGCTCCTTCTCTCTCTCTCTCTTTTTTTTTTTTTTTTTTTTTTTGACAGGCAGAGTTAGACAGTGAGAGAGAGAGACAGAGAGAAAGGTCTTCCTTTCATTGGTTCACCCCCTAAATAGCTGCTATGGCTGGTGCGTTGCGCCGGTCTGAAGCCAGGAGCCAGGTGCTTCCTCCTGGTCTCCCATGCGGGTGCAGGGCCCAAGCACTTGGGCCATCCTCCACTGCCTTCCCAAGCCACAGCAGAGAGCTGGACTGGAAGAGGAGCAACTGGGACAGAACCCGGCGCCCCAACCGGGACTAGAACCCGGGGTGCCGGTGATGCAGGCGGAGGATTAGCCTAGTGAGCCACGGCACCGGTCTGTTCCTTCTCTCTCAAGTCACTGAGTTTTTATGGTAGTTTATAAACAGCATGCCTTTAGTTTAGAAATTAGACTTAATGGCCTTGATTATGACTGAGCATTCTCTCAGTTATGTACCCTCTGCATTGGCCAGGGTGGAATCCCACAGCAACCCAGACTCTGGCCTGACCCCAGGGAAATCTAAGAGCTAAGTTCTCCCCTGGAGCCCCTGGGGGGGGGGGGGGGCTATGTGAGACTGCAGACCCTGCACCCTGGCTCTAGGCAATGGCCCTTCACACCAGAAATTCTATCATCTTTTTTTTCTTGTTGTCATGTATGTTTTGAATAAATTTTATTGCACTTTTCTTCTCTCCCTGTATTGATGTTTCATAGATGTGCCAAAAGCTGTCACATACAATTTAGTCCATAGGATACAGGAAAATGAGATAGGATCAAGACCAAATAGGTAAAGAATTGAGATCTTGGATTTGCTGCTAGCTGTAAGTGATGAGTGGTCTGGTTGACCTCTTGGGGAAAGTGTATAGATTTTCCATCATACAAGGGATGGCTGTTCTCTGTTAGGCAGGGGGCATTGTTATGTTTTAGAAGAATGAGAAGGCCACTGGATAGTAGAAGAGGTGGATTTTAGTGAAATTTTAATCACCCAGTTTCTGTATTTGGACGTCTCACCACATGAGGCAGAGCTTTATCTCCCATTACAGAAAATGCCACGTGCTTGCATTTCCAGCATCCCTTGCAGCTAGACATATGCACATGAACTAGGCTCTGCTGATGACAAGCATCACCTCTGACTCTAAATCAGAGCTCACATGCCAAGGAGCAGGGATTATGGTAGCTCCAGGAGCAGTTTTAGTGAGGGTACGGAGCAGGGGGTGCCCTGGAGGCAGAAACAGTTACTGCACGTCCTGTGCTAAGGAGCAGTGGCAGTGGGGTCCTTAGGAACAGAACTAAGATGGGATTTGGGGGACCAGCATTGTGATGCAGCAGGTTAAACTGCCACCTGTGATACTAGCAACCCATATGGACACCAGTTCAAGTCCCAGCTGCTGCACTTCCCATCCAGCTCCTCCACTAATGGCCTGGAAAAGCAGTGGAAGGGCTTGGACTCCTGCTACTCATATAGGAGACCTGGATGAAGCTCTTGGTTCCTGGCCTCAGCCTGGCCCAGCTTAAGCCATTGCAGCCATCTGGGGTATGAGGCAGTTGATGGAGAGCTCTGTCTCTCCCTCTCTTTCAACATATATAAATCTTTAAAAAGTAAAAGATGGGATTTCGATATTGCTCCTGGCCACACCCCTTTAGGAGTACTCTTCCAGCATGGGGACTCCCATTTGTTTGTGGAGGTGGGAGAGGGCAGAAGTAATTCCTCCTTTTATGCACAATTGTCTCCTTGTCATTATTTCAGGGGATCCCAGTTCAGGCTCCAGGGCATGAAGCTTATTTCCATCAAAAGTTTGTTCAATAAGATCTTGGGGTTGCTACTGAGTGGTAACTTTGGGGTGGTCCTGAAAGACAGCTGAAAGTGTAGACCCATTCTTCAAAGCCTCCAATCAAAGGCATGGATGGAGCTTCAGTTGGGGTAGGGGGCTCCAGCTTAGGCCTTAAAGCCAATTAACCACTGGTGACTGATTGTGTAGGGCTCTGGGGCAGCACGGAATTTGAACCAATGGTTCCTGTGGTCTCTGTGAGGAAAGATGGTTGATACTGCCAGCTTTCACAACTCCAGGAGGCACTATTCACCTTGTCATCTATAAAGAGAGCCAGTAAAACCATTGGTGTCTACCTGGCTGCATGATGGGCTGCTCACTAACTGAGACCCAGTTGGGGTGGGGGCTTCAGAAAGGCTGCTCCCCAGCCACACCCTTAAGAGAAAGGAAGGGTTGCTACTCATCTATGCTAGAGGGGACCAGGGTAGAGCTGACCCCCACTGAAGAAAGCCACATATAGTTCATGTGCCAAGACCACCAGCCAATAGAATCCATCAGGACGCAGGTTAGAGACCTCGCCCCAGCTCCAACCCCAATGTACTGTCTTCCTTGTCCTCCCTTCTTTTGTCTTGTCCTGGGACTCTTGTGGGTGGGGGGATGAGCAGGTGGAGGCATAACCTGCTTGAGTTTCATTGTGGAATTTGTGTTGTCTCCTTTGAGGGCAAGAGGCTGGGTGACAATTGGGAAAGGATGGGCAGCCAAAGGAAGAGCTATACCAGAGACCACTAACTGTCCCTCAAACCCAGACACAGAACAAAGGTGACTCCCTGGTAGTAGGCATGGTCCTCTGGCCAAGTTCTGATCAATTGGATGTATGACATCCCGTGACATCTCCTAAGGGCAAGGGCCTTGCTTTCTCCTTTCCTGTTATCCATCCTGCTGACTGCCATGTGAAGACGGCTGGAGCTGCCATCTTGGACTCTAGGGAGAAGCTGTGAGGATGGTAGAGCAACAAGTTGGAAGGAACCTGGAGCCCTGTGACCCTGGACTACCCCATGGCAGTCCAGCATGACAGAGAATGAACATGTGCCTTGCGGAAGCTACAGCTGTTAGGACAGCTACACCTAATTCTCATCCAGATTTTTCCATGTCAGTTCGAGGCAGAGACAAGGGCTGTGTGTAGGTGGTCATGCTCCTAACCAGAAGGTGAGATGGGCAAAGAATAACCTTCTCCGAAAGAATTAATTAAAAGAACAACAGCAGAAAACCAAATAAAACACTTGTAGAAACTAACAGTGATTCAAATAATAATGTCAACAGACAGTAAGTGTTGCATAGCTTCAATATTTTTATATTGATATTTTATATTTTCAGTAGTTACTAACAGAACACGTCAGAATCAAAAACATTCCAGATATACAGAAAAAAATATTGCTGATCAATTAAGATACTTTCAAAGAGAACATGGCTTAATACAAATCCTTTGGTTGCTCCAGACAGAACGTGAGCTATACAGATGGCGGGACATTCCGGCTACCGGACTCCGATGCACTTGGTTCCCCTGGCTGAGGTCACAGTCTTTGCCATCTTTACTGAGACTGCTGGCAGCCCAGGCTGATGGGCTAGAACCAGGGGTGGCAATCCCGGCCTTTGTAGCCACCAGTGCCAAGGCCGAGGGACAACCGCTTGGGGACAAGTCACGGCAACGTGCTACCTCTCTAGCAGCTACACAGCTTTGGTTTAGGCTGTTGAGTCTCTGGGACACCAGACTTCCAGAATGACAACTCTAAAGCTCATCTAGTCCCGTCCAACCTTCTCCTGCGACAGGCAAGTTGAAACCTGGCCTGAGGGGTATGTGGCTGGCCTGTAGGCGGTTCTAGACTCCACAACCCGCCTCTACTTCTGCCTCTTTGTGGCCTCTGAAGAAGACAGCCTGTTGCTTGTCCCCAAATGATCATTCCTGAGGAACAAAACCAGTGTCAACCAGCGGCAACACGGCAGCCACAGCACCTGTGCTAAGCCAACAGCATATTTTAAGTATAAATTATTGGGGAAGGAAACTAAAGACTGTGCTAAAGTTTGAGATCCACCCTCATTCCCTTACCAGATTGAGTTAAGCTTCTTTCTCTAGAAAGTCAACATGGCAAGAGGTTCTAGAAAGGGACCCAGTAGGGACACTGCCACCTGGGTAAGTGCACGAACCTGTGTGTCTGGTGAGATCTTCCAGTCAGAACACAGGCAGTCAAGGGCGGCCCTGCTCACCTCCAGCTGTATCTCCAGGTAGACTATCTACCCCGACTCTGACGCACTGTTCACGGAGGCCCAGCACAGGTGTCTGAAGTGTAAGTGCTTAAGCGGAGGGGGTGGTGAGACAGGAACCCTCAGGTGTAGCTTCACCTGGCGCTATTCCAGAGTATTGACTTCTTGAGTTTGTTCCTTTCAGTTTTTCTCTCGTGTGGTCTTTCCCAGGACTTCACGGCAGGAGTCACTGGGTTTGAACTGCTGGAAGGCACAGGGGTGCAGAAAAGCCAGCTAGAACCAGTGGTAAGCTTTCCAGAAACGGGTATGGCTGTAATGGCAGCGCTGTGTCCACCACTTTCAATTAAAAAAAAAAATATTAAAAACCTGTCTCTGAAGGCATTTAGACGTCTCAAGGCTTCTGCACACAGGGTGCTGATGCACTGTATCCTGGGCGATGCTTGGCTCACTACCCTGACAGCTCTCCCGGGTAGGCCAGTGTTCCCTCCTCCGGCTCGTCTTTTGGTTCTTTGCTCACAGAATCTGTCTGGGTCCAGACTGAACAAAGAAACGGTCTGATTGTCCTTGGCGCTCTTGCTCTCGCATTCTGGGAGAGCATCTTTTGGAGGAGGTAACTTTTCTAAGTGACATACCCAGGGGGTCTCGGTCCGTATTCCAGCAGAAGGGAAATTCACAACAGCACGAGTGCCCTCTGCATTTGCCCTCGCTCACACACAGGGACTGGAGGTTGCCCTCCTAAGTGCCCAGACTAAAGTTCTCCTACCCTCCCAGCCCTACACTCTGCTGTGACTTTTTGATTCCCAGCACAGGGTCTCGGCAAGGTGGATCAACACCCTCCCACCCCACCATGGAGCGGGGCAGTAAAATACCCATTGAAAAGATAGGAAGTCTGCAAGTAAGGTGGGCTTCAAAAATTTGGGAGGAAATGGAATTAAAAGTTCATTTTGGTGCCAAAAAAAAAAAAAAAAACTCCATGCATTTTTTTTAAATAACATGTGTTTTCCATGAACCTTTTGAAGACCCCTTGAAAGCATGGATTTCAAAATTATTTTGCATCAAAATGAACTTACTTTTAACTCCATTTTCCATGAACTTTTTGAATTGCACTCATACACTAGATGTGGAGGCAGAAGAACCTTCAGAAACCTTGTCATATCGCCCCTCCTCCCCGCTGCTAACCATCTTGCTACAAGGAAACTGCCCAATTGGTCCAGTTTGTGAATTTATCAATATGGCTTCCTCCACATGTGCTGTAACAGGAAAGCAGCCTTTTTTTGGAAATACCACGAAGAAACTTTCTTAGCCTCCTCTTCTAAATGCATAGAAACTGCTATTTAAAGATACCACGTTAAAATGTTTACGTAATTTATTTTCCTTAAATAATCATTTGCTACAATCCTGTCACAAATTAAAAAAAAAAAAATCTTTGAACACAGTATTCACAAAGGCAGAATTCTTTAGGACAATCAAAGTCATGGTGTTCTTGGAATAAATTAACATCAAATCGTGTTTATATTCAGATAGTCTGGTGTTCTCCTTTGAAATGAAATGGAGACGTCGTAACCAAGGGTGACTGCACACTTTTGTTCTCCTATACAGAGACTCTTTCTTTATATAAACTCAGCGGTAATTTGAATCTGGTTAGGGATCCTGAGAAACGCTCAGGACAGATGCCCACACACGCGCACGCGCACATACTCACACGCACTCGCACTCATGCACACCCACGAACAACCCTCTAGAAGCAGGGTTTCCCGTGGTCAAGGACAGGAAGCTCTTTTCTCAGAAGGGCCAAAGATTCTGAATATCTAGATGCCACCATCCCCTCTCCCCTCGGGAAAATTGTCACGTTCAAGTGTACGGCTTGAAGTAGCAGCAATGTAACATCATAGATTCAGTAGTCAGTGATTCCAGTCCTGGGTTCTGAAGACACAGGAAGAGGCAAGCAGAGGCAAGAGATACACCTGTTTCTCATGCTAAGACACGCGATGTCACTGGGAGCCCTGGTTCGGAGTCTCAGCTGAAGTCGCCTGAATGTCCGCTCTTCACCTGCTCAGGCACTGGGTGGGGACCCCAGGAGGGCGGGGGCAGGGAGACAGGAAGCCAGGAGGGAAAGCAGTGAAGGCACTGCTCTCCTCCAGCCTGAGCGCTCACCGCCCTCCCTGCAGTGCAGTGATCAGGGGCCCCTACGCGCCAGGGGCACAGACGGAGGCAGCTCTGCCTAGGAGCACAGAAAACTCAGCCCTTGTAGTCCATACGCAGAAACACGCCAACATCCATCCAGGCCACCTGAACCTACCACACCGTCCTGCTTCTGGCGGGTCAGCAGTACCGCTGGTGTCCCCGCTCAGCTGTTGCCCAACGGGGGCTCACAGGGGTGTGGTGCAGTCTAGGGAGGCAGGCGTCAGGACAGGCCCCCACGTGACATCCCTTTTTGCTGTCTCTCTGGCCTTCAACGACGCTGTGATGGCATGCGTATCTACACCAGTTCCTATGTACAGGATACCTTTTCTACAGAAATTTAAAGTGCCTGGCTTTACATTAGCTCATTCCTTTCCCACGGCTCCTGGGTCCTCTCGCTGCCTCCGTAGGGTGGGTTTGAAGCCCCCTCTTCAGGAGATCGTCCCTGGGAAAGAGAAATGAGCATTTTTTTTTTCACAGTTGTCCTAACTGGGATCCAGCGTCTGGACCAAGGCTTCTTCATACACACGAAGAATTGCTTCACACACGAACTTGTACTGGCTCTGGAAGAGAACAGCAAGCGGTCAGGTCCAGCAGTGGCGCTGCACCTTGCACGTGGCTGCATCCTCTGCATCACCCACACACACGCTGTCTCTCTCTCTATATATATATATCCCTTTGCCTCTCAAATAGATAAGTTTGTTTTTGTTTTTAATGGTGTAGTATGGGGCCAGCACTGTGGCACAGTCAGTAAAGCAACTGCCTGTGGCACCAGCATCCCATATGGGCACCAGTTCGAGTCCCAGCTGTTCCACTTCCCACCAGCTTCCTGCTAATGTGCTTGTGAAAGCAGTGGAAGACGGCCCAAGTCCTTGGGCCTCTGCAACCACTCAGGAGATACAGAGGAAGCTCCTGGTGCCAGACCAGTCCAGCTCTGGCTGTTGCAGCCATTTGGGCAGTGAACCAACAGATGAAAGATCTCCCTCTTTATCTCCCCCCAACACTCTGCCTTTCAAATAAATAAATAAATATTTTAAAAAATTATTAAAAATGGTTAGTACTTGCATATGGCATACAAACATCCTCCTGTTAAATCATCTCCAGTTGACTCATTAATACAGTATACATGGTATTAAATAGTTGTTAGACTGCATTGTTTAGGTAATAATAACAAGAAAAAAAGTCTGCACATGCTCAGTACAGACGCAATTTTTTTCAAACACTCCTGATGTGCAGTTGCTCCACTCTGGGGTTGTAGAGCCCACAGGTAGAGCAGGCCGGCGGTAGTAACAATTGTGTAAGAAACACACTTCAGAGAGGTGTACAGGGAGAACGCACACCGTGGCAGAGCTCTTGCAGCTCAAAAATCTAGCGAGCTAATGGACATTTTTCCTTTCTAGGCAGCAATGAGGTCTTCCATGCTACAGAGAAGGACGGAGGATGGCCTTACCAGCACAGCCTGATATTCTTTCTCTTAACCAGATTTCCTGAGCACAGACTCATACACAACTTACGAGACTCATAATCTATGAGGCAAATCTTATAAATGTTGCCTACAGACCTGTAGGCAGACAGGGCTGGTGGGAGCTCAGAGTTCTGGTTCCTCTCTTTGCTGACTCCTGGGGATTCTGACCGAGAGGCCCCTCCTCCAGGAAGCCTTCCCTGACTTTGGGAAGCTTGCTTGAGATACTGGTCCACTGTATTCTCAGCCACCCTGTTAGACTAGACTAATCCAGCTCTCTGACATACACAAACGTGGGTCTCTCTTGCTTGTGTAGTCACCTGTCAGACGAGTGGATCACTGAACAGGGGTGGCCCCCTTTTTGCAGATGGGGAAACCACCCAAAGGTTGCTTAGCTGATGGGGAGGCCTAAGCCATGCAGAGGACACTTGCAGAGTCTTCCCAAGCACCCAAGTATGAGAGGGGAGAAGGAGCCCAAAGCAGGAGACAGCAGGGCCACGTGAGAAGCCTGCTAAGCTGAAAGGGACACCCAGGCACAGGTGTGTGGGATGAAACCCTTGGTGACCTCGACTTCCGACGGACAAATGGCGGGCCAGTGGTTCGGTGATGCGGGATGCAACCCCAGGTACTCCTTGGCCCTGTGGTGGGCAGGAAATTGACCACAAGGGGCAGCAGAAGTAGAGGGTGGGAAGAGAGTTAGGGGTGGGCCAGGGGTCCCTGTGTAGCCTCTAAGAAGCTCTGTGACCCTGGGCAGGTAACATAGTCCACTGGAGCCTCAGTGGCTTGACCCACGAAGCCCTTCGTCCAGGCCTGATCGGGTGTGAGAGCTCGGGAAGTCTTGGCCATCGCTGTTATTCTGATGCTACGATTTCTACTCACTGATGTCTGCACCATCATGGCGCGCTGGTCTCGCATTTTCCGGACAATATCCAGTGGGTACACGGGCAGGTTTCGCTCAATTAAGCACATGGCCGTTTCCATGGTGACCAAGACACCTGTTCGACCTATGCCGGCACTGCAGAGGGGAGAGAGGCCAAGATGTGGGACTTGCCAGGCAGCTCCTGGCCACTTCCTGCGTGGACTCAGGAGGGCGCCCCCTCCCCCCCCCCCCGGCCTTCAGGAGTAGGAAGCGCAACTCCGGCTAAGAACATCTTCCCCATAGACCCCAAGGCTGGGGGCTTCCCAGTGCACGGAGGGCAGCCCACTATTAAGTGCCAAACCCAGGCGCGTTCTCATCCACCTCCATGGTGAAGGTCAGCGGACGGAAGGGCTGGGGCTTGCTTCTTCAGCACTGGGCCATACTCCCAGCCTATGCTTCCTGAAATTCCGAATGCCCGGAGATCGGGGAGGAGTGGGCACAGGGCACGGCAGGCTGTGGGTTGCAGCCGGCATCAGCCAGTTTTTCCCAGGCCCTTCCCAAGGGGGTGCTAGTGTGAAAACCAAAGCCAAACAGACAAGCCCCGGTACCTGCAGTGAACCAGGATGGGCTCCCCGTCCACTCTCAGGGACCTCACGTAGTTTACAAATTCCAGAAAGTCCGAGGAGTCATCTGGCACGCCGTGGTCAGGCCAGGCGACGTACTGGAGGTGCGTCACTGTGTGTTCTTCCCCAGTCTACGGAAGACGCAGGGGCCTCAGCGAGTCAATCCAGACAGCGGGCCAGCCCCAGACACCTGCCAGGGTGGCCCTTGGTGTTGCATGGCCCCCTGGCCACTGTGCACGCCCTGCTGCGGCCCCTGCCTACCTCCCGCCCCCCTCCCAGGACACCTCCCAGAGGACTGCCTCCCAGAGCACTGCTGCCTGCAGCGATTTCTTCGGTTCCTTCCTGGAGTAGCTGCCGCTAGGGTCACACGTGCTGGCTCTTCACACACCTAACAGTTACCATTTTAACCATTTTCAAATGTCCACTTCAGTGGGATTTGTATATTCACCATGTTGTACAACCATCACCTGTAGCTATTTCCAGAAGTTTCTTTTTTAATCACTCAGATATAAACTCTGTACCCATTATTATCGTAGCTCCTCATTCCGCCCGTCCCTGGAAACCCTGGCAGCCAGCACCCTCTTTCTGTCCCTGTGAATGTGACTTCGGCTGAGCGGAATCTCCCGTGTCCCCTTGTGACCGGCCTATGACGTGCTGCGTCAGGCTCACCCCGTAGCAGGGGCTGTCAGAGCTCCCTCCCACCCCGCTGCACAGATGCACCCCACCTTGCGTGTCCCTTCCTTCATTGGCGGCCCCTCGGTCGCTTCCCTCCACTGCCTGCTGCGGGTGGTACGGCTTTGACACGGGCCCCGGCTCTCTGAGAGGCAGTCGGGTGCACCTCCTGACACGCCTACCAGGTGAGCACAGAACTAGACGTGCCTGGTCATCGTGCACCTGCCCACCCCCGCGCCCCAGCTCACCTCGGTGTTCGTGACCAGCATTTCTCGGGACACGTAGGCGATGGTGCAGTCCTCCGACTGGCACTGGATGTGGAAGACGCCATGGTCCGCGACGTCGGGGGGGTCAGGCCAGTACTGGTGACATTTGGTCTGCAGGGAACCCAGGGCGAGTTAGTCCCGTGCGGGAGGGGCATGGGAGCACCTGGCTGGGTAGGCTGTTCTGGGGTTCAGCCAGAGTCCTTTCGCACAGACCCCGCTACTGTGATTGCAGGCCTGTCTGCTTTGTGTACACTCCGGACTGGGGACAGAGGACCCTCCTTCCCCTCTTTGGATAAAGCGGGGCGCAGCAGGCCAGGGCTCCCCGGTCAGCACAGGCTGAATCTCTGTCCCAGCTTCCCGGCCCCGGGCTGCTCTCAACAGCCCCTCCTGCCCGGGGGCCTTGCCCCACCCTCTGAAGGCAGGAGGCTGTGGGGCACCTGCGACAAAAGCACACACAGCTCTGCAGCAGCCACTTCCTGCCTTCCTTGTCAGCCTAGGACCATGAGCAAATCACTCCACCTCTGCCTGCTCACAGCTGTCCCCTGGAGGAGTGGGACAGCCCTGGCCCACGGACGCATCAGTGGGTGGACATGCCGGTGTGCAGCGGCGACACACTGTGGGCTGGGGTCAAGGGCGACCGCTGTGGCTGCTTCCGGTGCAGAGATTCCACAGAAAGCCAGGTGAGGCTGGCTGTGAACTGCTGTGCTCTCTCTGCACCCGAGGGCGCCCCCTAGGCCCTCGTACACATTCATACACTTCTCTCCAGCCAGCAGTAGTGCTCGGGGTACTGAGCGACCTGCCCAGGCCCTGTACAGGGCTTCCGTGGCGCATGGCACAGCAGGGCTGATTGACAGATCCCATCCCTGCCCGCCGTGAGCTAATCCCCCTTTCCAAACCCTGCAGCTTGGTCCATAGTCCTCTTAGCCCTGCCTCTGGTGTTGAGGCAAAATCCAGGGCTGGGCTGCCCATCTCATCCTAGTTTCTGTCACTCAAATTCTGACTCAATTAAAAAAAAAAAAAAAAAAGTTCCCCCCCCAAGCTGAGTGGCACCAACTGAAGTAAAAGTCCCGTCTGTTTTCAGCAGAAAGGGGGTATAAGCGACACTCTCCAGCCTTACTTTCAAAGGCCACGGCGACTGCGTGAAATGGACATGTGCCCCTGCAAAGCTGGCGCTGAGAACTGCTTGGACACACGCAACATGGGGGATTTGGTTAGAAGCCATTTCCTCACTCTGCGTGGATGGGAGGGGGTTGTCGTCTACAGAAGCGAAGGCAGAGGCCACAGACCCCAGCAGCCCAGTGCCCCTCGTCTGTACAGGAGGCATCAACCTTGCCCCAAGGGTAAGCGGAAGTAGACAGTCTCTGGAGTATTCAACCTGAAGGCAGAGCTACAGTTACCTGCACCCCCAAAATGTCTTCCTCCTACGGTGAATCTGACCAGAACCCAGCCCTCTCTCTACCTCTGCTCAAATCTAGATTGGGGTCCATTTGGATCTGAGCACTGGGGGTTCCGTGGAGACTCTGAGTGTCACTCCTGGCTCATCGGTTCTACAGACCAACTCTGAAGGGAAGACAGGAGCCAAGGCTGACTCTAGATTCCTGGCGTGGGTGCCTGGGTGGACACGTATGCCCCTGGCCAGGGTGGTGGGCTAGGGGACAGGCCCTGTCTGTGTGCACCTGTGGCCGGGGGGCTTCCACTCTGGGCACTTTGTAGGTGAGGACACGTGTCCCATCAGCAAGTCAGCAGGTGGGTTTGGGGTTCAGGAAATGGAGGGGCTCAGTGCCCAGATCTGTCATCTGCTGGATCCCGCAGAGGGCTGGACGGAACCTGGCTCAGAGACCAGTTCCCTAGGGAGAAGCCTCAGCCCGTGTGTGAGCAGCGCACCACACATGGTGCCTTTCGCCAGAAATGAGAGCAAGGGAGCGGCTGGAGCTTCGCACTGCCCACACCTCCCGCCATCCGCACGAATTCTCACGGCCACTGGGGGACCCTGCCATGGCATAGGTAGCAAATCCATGTGCCTCTGACCTGGTGGGACGAGGAGGTCAGAGATGCAGGCACTGCCCCATGGGGAACGCCCACTGTGGGACAGGTGCCAGGTGCTGGGCACCTCATTCCTAACCCCCGACAGCCCCGAAAGGCAGGCCTTCCCACTGCCTTTCCAGTGAGCAGCCAGGGAGGCCTGGAGTCCCCGTCCAAGGCCAAACAGGTAAAAGCAAAAGTCTCAGAATCAATGCCTCCTCTGAGCCCCAAGCCCAGTGTCTACGATGACTGGCAGGCCAAGAAGGAAGAATGTCCATGTTGTTCATGTACGGCTAAAGAGACAGCTCTGATGGCAGGGGAGGTATCTCTCCCTCTCTCTCTCTCTCTCTCTATCCATCCGTTGGGAGGCAGAGTGACAGCCCTTTCATCTGTTGGTTCACTCCCAAAGTGCCTGTGACAGCTGGGGCTGGACCAGGCTGAAGCCAGGAGCCAGGAACTGCTTCCAGGTCTCCTACAAGGGTGGCTGGGACCTGTGTTTGGGTCATCATCTGCTTCCTCCCAGGAAGGTGGATGGGAAGCAGAGGCGGGACTTGGCCCAGGCACTCCAGTGTGGGATGCCGCTTAACCTGCTGCACTGTGATGTCCACAACGAGATTGGCTTTTTCAGTGGAAAAGTTACACCTATAGTATGAGCCTCAAGGGAGAGCGTAACGAAAACACATTCTGGGCAGGAATGGAAAAGACAAGAATCAAAGTGTCCTTGCTGGGGGACAGGCTCACTGGCCCCTGGGCTGTGCAGGGCTTCCAAGGTCTCTGCACTCACAGACATGAGCGTGGCTCACAGTAGGGCGGGGGGACTCTGGCAGCCACGTGCCTGCTGCCAAGTCCCATGCCACTGGACATCCTTTTAAAAGTCCATCTCTTAACAAAAGGCGGTGTAGCCGCAGGGTAGCTGTTTGGCCTAGCGGTTAAGATGCCAGTTGGGAAGCCCACTTCTCACGTCCGAGGGCCTGGGTGAGAGTCTGGCTCTACTCAGGATTCCAGCTTCCTGCTAACGTGCGCCCTGGGAGGCAGCAGGTGATGGTTCAAGTAGATGAGTCCGTGTCATCCACCTGGGGACCTGGGTTGTGTTCTGGCCCAGCTCCTGCTGCTGCAGGCATTTGAACCGGCGACTGGGAGACCTCTGTCTCTCACCTCTCAAAGAGATAAAACAGAAAAAGGAAAGCAAAAGGGGCCAAGCAGCTGGCCTGCGGTGACCAACTCCAATCCGGAGGAGCTGGTAGGTGGTGATGAGGACAGGACAGAGACTTCTGGCCACCCAAGAGTCAACAATAGGAGAGGCAGGAACAGGCACCCTGGATATCAGAAGAACAGGTTTCTAACACCTGATAAACAAGAGAGTTAAGTTCCCAGGGCCAGAGATGGTGACGGAAATGCTAGGCCTCCTGGGAGATGGGAATCTCTTGTGCAGGAAACTCATGGAAGCAGCTGGAAGGAGTCCAGCAGGGACTAAATGAATGGGAAACAAAGAGACCCAGCGGGTCACACGGGGACCTCAGATGAGCTCAGGTTCAGAGTGGACACCAACAAAGGAGAGGAGGAGCCGTGAGCAGCACCAGCCAGGAGCGGCAGCGCCTGCAAGGGCAGCGGGAGAGAGATGGAAGAAGGAGCCTTTTCTCCAGAGCTGGAACAAGTGAATGAGGGAAAGTCAGGGGCTGCGGCCCGGGGCAGATCACCTGGCGCCAGCTGTAGGACAACACACCGTTCGTATGGGCCCCTTTGCTCGAGAGCAGAATGACCTTCCAGCTGGAAAGGGAACAAAGGGAACGAGAAGCCCAACACGGACAGGCAGGCGAGGCAGTGCCGAGATGCCTGCACGGATCAGCTATCGGCTCAGAGCCACTGCATCACGAACTCAAAGACTATTGGAGACAGCAATGTGGCACCTCCATGAATTGTTTCCGAGCCTCAGGCCGCCAGCAGTGACAGGGTAAGGGACCCGCGGAAGGTGAGTACAGCGTGGCTCTGAGAAAGGACAAGGCAGCAGACCTGACGTCTACGTAGTCCAGGGCCTGCAGAGCGGGAGGCGAGGCCAGGGGTGCATCAGGAGAAGGCTGGGTTTGCTTTAAACAACATGGAACTCCATGGCAGGGAGTTGATGCCATCTTCATACGGTATTTCTGACTGTGCGTGGACAGAAAGCCTGGATGTGGACCTAGGACAGTTTTAGCATTGCTTCCCTAACTGTATAGCATCAACGAGCCTCAGGTTCACAGCCTGGAAGGCAGGAAAGAGTACTTAGGATTTGATGACATTGTTCTATGGTCCCTGTATTTCTACACACGCCTCCTGTATGGTCTGAAAGGGGATTTGGCTCCCCAGACTCAGGCAGACATCCACACCCTCAATTCTTAGGCTGACAGTTAATGGATGAACGCCAGCAGCTTGGGGTGGTGGTGGTGGAGATGTGATCTAATCAAGGGGAGTGGGCTTAGTGGGAGGTCTTTAGGTTCTGGGGGCTTTGTCTGACAGGAGTTCCCACAGGAGGGTTGGTCTCCAAGCCTAGCATGCTTGTGGTTTCTCGCTGCCTCCTGGCTTCCCAAGGGATCATCCCTAGGACATCTAGGCTGTCCTCCAGCCTCAGCAGGTGTCTCAAAGGGGCAGCCAGATCCTCGATGGTAGGCCTCCAAGAGTGTAAGCCGAAATAAACCTTCTTCCCTCCTGAAGTGCTCCTCCCAGCTATTGCAGTTAAAGTAGCAAAGAGCTGACTCCCACAATACTGCTCAAAGGCAATTCATTAGAGCAAAAGAAAACAATTTGAGTCAATTTAAAGGAAGATAATGAATAATGTTAGGATAAAACAAAATAGTACAGTTCTGGTAAAAATGACTAAGGTGGCACAGAAATCATTATTATTGTTACTACGAGCTAACTTTTATGTAGAGTATTTACTGTGCACTCAGCACTCTTCCAAGAAGGCTACTGTGTCAACTCAGTCAGTTCCCCTGGAGTCCCATGAGATGGATGCCACCAATATCGCAATTTACAGAGAGAGCCACACGGGTAGCATCTTTGGGGTCTGCCTTCTCACCCCCGACCCTAGGGAGCCAGATCACCACAAGCACCTTAGAAAAATGGAGAGAACAGCACTGTGAGCTGACCAGTGTTCCCTAAGCTCAAAAAGGATCCAAGTGACTTCATTTCCTACTAGAAACAAATTTTTCAAAAAAATTCATGCACACAGACAAAAACCCCAGGCAGACACCAATGAGGCTTCTGGAGAGAGAGGAGGTGACGCTGCAGAGCTGCTGGGTGGAGATTCCAGCTTCGTCTCTGACAATCACGCACAGCAACTGTGTAGACCCAGCAATGACAGCAGCCTCGTCTCTGACAGCTGCGCACAGTGACTGTGTAGACCCAGCAATGACAGCAGAGCTGTGAGCATGAGGGGCTGCTCCTCGGCTGTCCTCAGCGCCTCTCCCCACCAGCATTCTCCAAGGAGGTTTCTACTGCCTCCTGGGGACGTTAACACCTTTTTATCAGTCATCTATGTGAGGAGAAGAGACACGGATGAGATCTGGGAGTGACAACCACACAGAGACCACACAGGAAGTCCGGAAGACCCCCCAGGGCTGTCTGACGGCCAGATGTGAGGGCTGTACCCCATCAGGCATGATGATGATGACACAAACCACATTTGCCAAACTCTCGCTACGCAATGTGCAATCTCTACGCTTTCTATAGGTATCCTCCCAGTCTTCATGAACTCCCCAGGTGGGTACTGTTACCGTCCCCATTTTACAAACAGGAGGGGATGGAGAGGTTTATGCAACTCACTCAAGAAGAACCATATTTTCAATCCACATAGTCTGGCTCTGCTGTATGGCAGCTCCAAGAGTCAAGGGAATGACTGCAAAATGGGGAAAACTGACTCCGTGGCAATACAAAGACAAATACCACACCACTTCTGCTGACTGCAAGCTTAGTGGAGCCAAGGTTATCTTCAGACAACTAAAGGGTCATTGCATAGAAGAGAGTGACTTATTCTGTGTCTTCCATGCAGCAGAACTAGGTGGGGTGGAGGTTCAAAGCAACAGGCATTTCAGCTCACCGTAAGGATGAATTATTTTACAAAATAAAGCTGATGGGGGCTGGTGTTGTGGCATAGCAGGTAAGGCCGCCATGTGTGATGCCAGTATTCCATATGAGCACTGGCTGTTCCACTACCGATTGAGCTACCTGCTAACAGCCTAGGAAAAGCAGCAGCAGATGGCCCAAGTACTTGGGCCCCTGAACCTATGTGCGAGACTTAAAAGAAGCTCCTGGCTTTGGTCTGGCCCAGCCCTAGCTGTGTGGAAATTTGGGGAGTGAGTGAGAACTAGTAGACGGAAGATCTATCTCTGTAACTCTTTCAAATAAATAAAACAAATCTTAAAAAAAAATTAGAGCAGAGCACTCACAGGATGGACCCTGCAAGTGTTTCAGCAGAACTGGGAACAACCGTCTGGGACAATGCATTTAAAAGCCCTTTGTCAGGGGTCAGCTTTGTGGCACAGCGGGCTAAGCTGCAACCTGGACACCAGCTTCCCATAGTGGTGTGCTGGTCTGAGTGCCGGCTGCTCTGCTTCAGATCCAGCTCCCTGCTCACGCTCCTGGGAAAGCACAGCAAGGTGGCCCAAGTGCTTGGGGCCCTGCCACTCACATGGGAGACCCAGAAGGAGTTCCTGGTACTTGGCTTCCACCTGGCCTAGCCCCAGCCATTTGGGGACTGACCCAGCAGATGGAAGATCGCTCTCTCCCTCTCTCTCTCCCCCTCCTTTTCTCCCTCTGACACTTAGTGAGAGGGTAGGTTGTTCTCAAAAACAAACTATCCATTCCAATTTCCATATGTTCTGATTTTTAATATGCATTTGGTATTTATTACATACTGAGCAAGGGATATGGGCAGAGTGGCACACAGATCATTCAAGTGGACTGTTCAAGGTTAATCTGTATTTGATTTTGGAATGTATTTCTAAATGAAGAGATCCAGATGTACCCAGAAGTCAGGGGGTTCATGATATAGGCATCCTTTATGTATTGACTGTCACAGAGTTAGTGATCTGATCCTATGGAAAACGGTAGGGTAATGTAATTTCTCCTCCTTCTTAGGGCTTCTATGAACCTGGCACACATACTGCTCTTTCAGGACCAGTACTTGTGCTGTGTGGGTGAGGCCACAGTCAATACAGGGGATTCTGGGGCAGGTGAGCTCAAAGGCAAGGGGCACTGCCTTTGGTTTGTTAGAATGGATCTACCCCCTCACGCCAACCCCCCCACCCCGAGGTTTGTTAGAATGGATCCATGCCAGGAGCTGGTAGGGGTGCTGAGTTTCCCATCACTGAGGGAGTCTATCAGCAGCTCCATACAGGAGATTAAGAGGTCACATAGAGCTTGGACCCTGAGACACTTCAGATATTCCTTTCCAGCCCTTGATGCTGGTTCCACAGGGCACAGTGTGACACTGTCCACACTTGAATTGGAAATCGAGCCACTTACCCGCCCTCGCTCTGTGAGTGTTGTCAACATGACGATGAGCGACAGCTTCTGGTCCCAGACGACCTGCCAGAAGTGCGCACAGGTATGTGGCAGGGGTCCCTGAGTGGCGATGTACTTGTTCACGAGGTGAGCGCTGGGGATTTCCATCTGGCAAGAAATGGGGGAGGCGTTCGTCTGTGACTGCCGCGGGGTCGGCAGGGAGGTGCACTTTCAACTCTGCTGCTTGCTGACTGACATCACACCAAAAAATCTCTTTGTCAAGTCATAGCATATCAATTCCAAAAAAGATCAAAGAGAACGTTATTTCTACAGATCCTTGAAAATATTTGACCATAATGCTAGCATTAGGTCTTTAAGATACTGAGCAGGCAAAACCCAGATTTATACCTGCAAGATGGCAGAAGACTTTAAGTGTGTTTTACTGCTCTACCCTAAATATGAACAATATTAGACAGTTGCATATTCAGCAGTACATACCAACCCTCAATCCCACATCTTTCCCTGTGCTGGATTTAAAAAAAAATATTTATTTGAAAGGCAAGAGTTACAGAGAGAGAGAGAGAGAGAGAGAGGAAGAGAGAGAGAGAAAGAGAGAGAGAGATCTTCCATCTGCTGGTTCACTCCCAAAATGGCCACAACAGCCAGGGCTGGACTAGGCCAAAGCCAGGAACCTGGAACTCAATTGGGTCTCCAGTTGGGTGGCAACAGCCAAGCACGGGGCCACCTTCCACTGTCTCCCAGGTGCATCAGCGGGGAGCTGGATCAGAAGCTGGATCATATAGGAATCGGGGGTCGCTGTGCCACAACGGCCCCGAGCTATGCTGCACTTCTTACAGCTGCAGCGGAGGTTTTACTTTTCCTGTTTGGCAGGGTGACGCTAATAACCTGGGAAAAACACAGAGGCATACAAACACACCACTGGCAAAGACAAATGCCTAAACGGCAGCAGCCTGGCACAGAAGCACCATGGACAGACAGCAGTTAAACAGAATGAGGGCGGGCACTTGGCACGATAGTGAAGATGCAACCTGGGGTGCTCGCATCCCACACGAGAGTGCCTGGGTTCAAGTCCAGGCTCCACTCTCAATTCCAGCTTCCTGCTGTTGTGAACCCTGGGAGGCAGTGGTGAGGACAGAAGTACTTGGGTCTCTGTCTGATGCCTACATGGGAGACACCCGGATTGAGTTCCCAGCTCCTGGTTTCAGCCTGGCCCAGCCCCTGGCTGTTGCGGGGATGTGGGGAATGAACCAGTAGATGGAAGATCTCTCTCTCTGTGTGCCTTTCAAATAAAATAATATAGATTAACAAGAAGAGACGGCATGAGTTTTGGCCCCACCTTCTGTGACTTCTCCAGTTACTTAACCTCTCTCTCTGACCCTTGGTCTCCTCCCTGTGAGATCAAACTTTCCTGCCTTCCCTGTGTGGTAGTTGTGCCTGAGGGAGGCAGTGAACAGGAGAGCGCTCTGCCAGCCACAAAGCAGCCCGCACGCCAGCATCACCCAGAGCCCCAACTTACATTCACATAGCTTGCGTTGATATAATCCTCACTTCCCTGCAACAATACCCGGGTGGCGTCATCTGTGGGAGAGAGAAAATTTTACCATGATCCCGGGTGTTATTTTTATCAAACCAAGTAAACAAGAGTTTGCTTCCCGGCCCTGCCTCATTAGCATAAACACTGTTTCCGAACTGCTCAGACTCCCAACGGCTGGCTCCGACGCAGACACAGACGGGGGTGCTTACAGACACGCTGGGGCCCCTCTGGAAGGCCAGACGATCTGTTTCAAAAAGGGAGGCGTTATTTCTGGGTAGGATACTCACAAGGCAGCACATCTTTGTAGCGGTTTTTGTCCACATTTGGAGGCAGCTTTGCACATGTGATGGCCAAACCTGGTTTCTTCCTGTAGAGTTGCTGTATGACAAAGAAAGAAGTAAACAATCATTGCAAAAACCAGCTCTGGAGAAGGGGTGAGAATTAACCTTTAACCGTCAGGTTTGCCCTCTATGGCACCCAAATCTTCACGTTCTAACTGATCGTGTGCTGCACAGTAAAAGAAAACCTTCCCAATAGGAAATTCTTTTTTTCTTTTAATAAAAGATTTATTTATTGGAAAAGCAGAGTTATACAGAGAGAAAGACAGAGAGAGGGAGGGAGAGACAGAATGAATATCTTCCATCCATTGGTTGATTCTCCAAATGGTCACAATGGCTAGGGCTGGGCCAGGCTGAAGCCAGGAGTCAGGAGCTTCCTCTGGGTCTCCCGTGTGGGTGCAGGGGCCCAAGCACCTCAGCCATCTCTGCTGCTTTCCTAGGTGCATTAGCAGGGAGCTGGATTGGAACTGGAGCAGCTGGGACTCAAGCTGGCTCCCATATGAGATGCTGGTGTCGCAGGCGACAGCTTTACCTGCTACGCCACAATGCCAGCCCTAGGAAATCCCATGATTCCTTGAGAAAGCAACTAAATGACCTAATAATTTGTTTTTTAATTTGAGAAGCTTTGGAAGGAAAGAAAGTCACAGAAATGAGCCTGAGTCACATCACAGATCGTGGTAAGTAAAACCTTATTTTTATGACAATTTGACAAACGCTGAAAGCAAGTGGAGAAATTTCTGACTCAAAATTAAATCATTTTAATTAGCCTAAAACCCCTTCCCTCCAGCTGAATGGGTGAACCACAGTTTCTGCCTAAGAGCAGGAGCATTTCATTCACTGTCTCAGGACAGTGCCACAGTAAGAACATTGATCCCCGCACACCACAGACTTCTAGAAGGAGCTCCTTATATAAGCATTCACAGCCAAGAACATTTGCATAGTACAGTCTCTGCATAGCTACAAGCACAGACGAGCCACGTCGGTGCGGTATCTGACACGGTTTTCACAGCAGCCCCATATTAACGATGCTCTGATTTTGCAAGTGAGAGCCAGGGGTTCAGTGTTCTGCTCAAGGTCACGAAGCAGGGGCGATCTCACTCTGACTCCCACACTTGCCTTTTCTCTCTGTTACAGTGCTTCTCTCACTTCAAAACAGGTAAGCTCCCTTTACCAGCAGTTTTTATTAGCTTCCTGGGAATTTAAAAACATAAATTTTTTTTTCAATGTTGAAAGGGACCTATTTTTTTGTTTTGCATAAAATTTGGGAGAATTCAAGCTTGTATAAAAAAGATGATTCATAATTTCATAATCTTGAGATAATATTTTCAAGTATTTTTGTAGTTTTCCTGTGCATGCATGTATATGCAAGTATACAAGTATGTATGTGAACATGACACGTATACATACTGTATTTTTAAAAATAACAAGTGAGACTGAACTCCATGTTGGAACAGCTTATACTATGTTCAATGGAACCCAAGTGTCCTAAAAGATAACAGGTGCTCCTTAGAAAATGTTTGTAAGTCAAAGAGGAGTGAGTGTTTGGCCTAGTGCTCAGTGTCACTTGGTCACCTGCATCCCCTATCAGAGTGCCTGGGTTCAATTCTCAGCTCACAGTTCTAGCTTCCTTTCAATGCAGACACTGGGAAGCAGCGACAATACCTCAAAAACTAGGTCCCTGGCACCCACATGGGAGGCCTGGACTGTGTTCCCAGCTCCAGTCTTTGGCCTGGCTCAGCCCTGGGCTGTTGTGTACATTTGAAGGGAAAGAACCAGTGGGTGGGAGATCTCTCTGTTCCTCAAATAAATAAATCATAGATCTTAAAAATCTGAGAAATTCTTATTTTATTGTTCCATAAATTTCCAATATGACAAGTCCCACAGTGTATAAATATCCTTAATTCTTTTTTTTTTTTGACAGGCAGAGTGGATAGTGAGAGAGAGAGAAAGGTCTTCCTTTGCCTTTGGTTCACCCTCCAATGGCCACCACGGCCGGCGCACTGCGGCGGGCGCATCGCGCTGATCCGAAGCCAGGAGCCAGGTGCTTCTCCTGGTCTCCCATGGGGTGCAGGGCCCAAGCACCTGGGTCATAGCAGAGAGCTGGCCTGGAAGAGGGGCAACTGGGACAGAATCCGGCGCCCCGACCGGGACTAGAACCTGGTGTGCCGGCGCCGCTAGGCGGAGGATTAGCCTGTTGAGCCACGGTGCCGGCCCCCAAAGCACACTTTTTAAGGGCTTTGGTATGGGGCTTCACGTTGCCCTGCGGTGATGTGTGACAGCGGCTAATCCCCCACACTGGGGTCAACGTCTTTATTTTAACCAGTCTTTGTGATCTAAATAGGGAAGCTGAGAATTACTTTTGTACACAGTATTGTTTTATAAGCTGGTTTCTGTTTTAGTCTGTTTTTCTCTTATTAAACAAAGTGCACAGAATGAACATGGAGCTTTGGGGGTCATAATAATTGTGCTGGATTTTACACATTTGCCAGGTGTTTGGAATTTCCAAACTTCCTAGGAGCGCAGCTACTGATCATCTTTACAGTTTCAGTTCACAACAATCAAGTAGCCACTGAATAACTTCTTAAACAACAGACTCAGTGAGCTCATTCTAGAAATAAACTCATGATTTATTAGAGGTTTTGGTTTGGCTCTTGCAGAAGGAGGACATCCGAGTCAGTCAAATTGACCTAAATGGCACTTCGGTTCTATCTGAGTAACTGCACAGAGGTGAAATTCAATTAGGTGAACATCACCAGCAAAGCTGAAGTAGAGGTAAAAAGAGATCCCCACCCCTGCCATCAAATAACAAAAAAATGTAAATGCAATCAGTATAAGATGGCCTAGCAGAAAAAAAAAATACATCTAGCAAAAGACTTTAATTACCATACTGTACGATTTTAAATGTATCTCAGCAGCAATCTGTGGTTTGGATTGCAGAGTACTGAAATAAATTAGAAAAATAAAGCACCAGGGCAACGTTTCAACATTTAAAATGTGCACGCTCTGGCCATTATCCAACAGAACTGTATAAAGATATGTGTCAAGGAGGCATATTTGTGGCAAAATATTTACCTGAAGAACACCACAAACCTGCACACAGCCTGAATACTCCCCAGTAAGAGTGCTGATTTAAATCATGGTACAGTTATGCCACAGAATTCTGTGAAGGGGTTGGTGTTGTGGTGTAGCAGGCAAAGCTGCCACCTGCAGCACCAGCGTATGCCACCGGTTTGTATTCTAGTTGTTCCACTTCTGATCTAGCTCCCTGCTAATGGCCTGGGAAAAGCAGTGGAAGACAAGCCAAGTGTCTGGGTCTCTACCATCCATGTTGGAGACTTGGAAGAGGCTCCTGGCTCTGACCACTGTAGCCATCTGGTGAGTGGACCAGTGAATGAGAGATTTTCTCTTTCTCTGTCTCTCCAACTCTTTCAATTAGATAAATAATTTTTTAAAAAGATTGTATTTATTTGAAAGTCAGAGTTATAGACAGAGAGAACGGTCTTCTACCTGCTGGTTCACTCCCTAGATGGCCTCAACGGCCGGAGCTGAGCTGATCTGAAGCCAGGAGCCAAGAGCCAGGAGCTAGGAGCCTCCTCCGAGTCTCCCACATGGGTACAGGGGCCCAAGGACTTGGGCTATCCTCCACTGCCTTCCCAGGCCACAGCAGAGAGCTGGACCAGAAGTGGAGTAGCCGGGGCTTGAATCGGCACCCATATGGGATGCTGACAATGCAGGCCACGGCCTTACCCACTACACCACAGCCCCCCATGAAGTTTTTGACTTGCCTTCATTTGTGATAATGACCTGATTTATGGAGGTATGGGGATGTATGTACACACACAATCCTATGTGTGTGCACTGTGTATGAACTTATGTATGCATAAAATATATTTGCGTGAGCACTGGGACAAGTATGGAAGGGTAAACCCTAAATCGTTGCTTGTAAATTATAACAAAAATGAAGAAACTGGAGGGGGACTACTCATTTTACTTTGGTTATTTATAAATGTTTACAGTAAGATTATCTTTTAAATTGAAATGGTAGAAAAAACAGAAATACAACAAAGGAAGTCTAAATAAACTTAAAAAGGCAAAATTTTGACAAATAGGTGAACAAACTAAAGCAAAGATTTCTTTGGCTTTTGTCAAGGCTACTTGTTCATTTTCACATCTGCTTCGCAAAGGCTGACACTGACTAGGACTGAAGCAATTCAGTGGAAAGCGGATCCATACGGTTTCATTCCTTTAATTGATCAACTCTTTGACCCGCCCTGTGGGCTGCTTCGTGTGCTGGGTATAAAAACTCTGTTCCAAGAAGGGGGAGGCACAGAATGGAAAGCGATATGCTGGAAACATGGGTGGGTGTTGAGAACACAGGTACATGTCAGGAACAGGGACACATGTCGGGAACATGGATACATGTCAGGAACAAGGACATGTGTTTAGAACACGGATATGTGTCAGGAACAGGACACATGTCGGGAGCATGGGTTATATCTTTGTGGAGGGGTTTGGAATGCAGGAGAATGAGTTCCAATTTTGCGCTACTGGCAGGAATTTGACTCAAGGCTTTAAAAGAACAATTCCTTGGCACCATACAGTTTGCTTCAGTTAGTCGTGGGCTGAAGGTAAGTAAGGCGGGCAAGAGCTTCCAGTCACAGAACCTTCAATTCTGGCCTAGAGTGGAGCAACCCAGGGGCTGAGAGGCAGGGTCACAGGGACAAGGTAATAAAGTCACTTAAGTTTTATGGAAAATGATGAACTTCTGTGTCCTGACTCGCTTTGTCCTCACCCAAAGGGAGTGCAGTTCCAGCAAGCCCTGCGACGGAGGGGGAGTTACAGGAAGAGCAGCTGAGAAGGGTTGCTAAGGAACAACCATATGTAAGTTACAGTGCTAAGGTCACCGGGGCACTCTGCCCGCCACAGGAGGCGGGGTGGAGCAGAAGGCTTTCCAGTTTCCAGTTTCCATCTCTGCCAGTAGGGGGAGGCACCAGGAAAGGACCTGAACCTCTCCCTCTTCTCAGCAAAACTCAAGACAGGAAACGCTGGCCCATACCCCGGATGTGGGCTCGAGATAGATACCAGGTTGGCTCCACCCAGAGCACACCGGTGGGGACAGGCACAGCAAGGCAAAGGGAGCACTGCTCAAATGTATGTGCCGATGACACGGGGTTCTTCCTGAAAAATTCCCGGCTGAGGACACGGAAAAAGGCGAAGAAATAGGAAAAAGGCAGGGCACAACAGGGAATGGAAGCTGAGGGGGCCCTGGGTAAGACGACAGCATACAGCAGCATCACTCCCTCTCACGCCCTCAACAAGAACCCGGCATCCACTTGAAGCCAATGACTTTCAACACAGCTGTGACCATCCGCTGTAACCCCTAGGCCAGCACATAGTAGGTGCACAAGAAACACTTGTAAAAGAATGATGGAGTGTGCTGTTGTGAAGGGTGTAGACCACATAAACAGAGCAGGACACGGGACAGCAGCTGCTGCTTTGGCATGGTGCCACGTAACTAAGCTAAGGGTGACTCATTCCCCAACAGTCCTGGGAGCTTGTTTTCCTCATCTGACTTGGTAGACGGATCAACAGGTCTGTATCTGTGGACAGCTCATACCTGCTGGGGACACCTCTTTTCTTTTGTACCTGACCAGGTGAGAGGTCACGGGTGCAGTCTGAAGGGGAGCCTTGATGTCCCCTCCCTGTCAGGGTGTGCCAACCGGAGGCAGCTGCTGGTACCTGGGGGACCTCCTGTATTGCCATGTTACGTTCAAGGCGTGGCCTAGATGCATATCCTATTACTGGGACACTTCCCAAGCGTTCTGGCCAAGTGCCTTTCTCAGGTAGCTGCACAGCAGGTTGGGGCAGCACCTCCTTCAAGAGGGGGTTGCTGGTGTGTGAAATACACAGGCTGCACACCCGGTCATCCAGGCCCCAGTCTCTACCATGTGGTTCAACACATTGTACTGATTATCTGGAAGACTAGGTTTTTTGTTTCTTTTTTTAAAATGCGTTTTTAGGGATCGGTTCTGACATTGAAGCTATAATCACTCTTGTGAATTCCTACATACGTCAACTGAGACCTGTCACCATGCTTTGAGCTACCTTTGCCCTTCCAAATGCAACTTTTACAGCTGTCCCAGGAGCCAGTGAGTCACTTGTTTGGACACTGATGGTTATTTTCCACAATGGGCTGTGTGGGAGAAGTCAAGGGAAAATGGGTGCCAGGAGTGAGAAGAGGGCTTCCGTTTTGGTAAAGATGGCTGGTGCCGAAACGAAGAGGTGAAGGTATCTGAGCTTGGCATGACCTCCTGTGACCTGTCGCTGCCACTCCAATCCATCGATATGGTATTTGCCATCAGCTGAACTCCACAGGTCTCCAATGAGGTTGTTAATGAATAGTGGGCTGGGAGAAGGAAAGCTGTGTGTCACCTGGTCCCTGGGTGAGAATGGGCACAGGTCCTTTGCTGGTTCTCAAGTTCAGGCCGAGTTATCATTACTCAGCCTTTATCCAGCGAGTCTATGCCAAATGGATGCCTCTTTCCCTCACCACCTCGGGGAGATCAGAGAGTAAGTCCCAGGAGACCCCCAGCCAGGACAGGAACCTGTGGCTGAACTGACACAGTCCTGAGAGAAGCAGCATCCTGGAGGCGACCACGGACTTGGAGCCAGTGTGGACCCGTGAGTCTGCTCCTTTACACACGGAAAGAGGAACTCCCCAGCCTGGCTCAGCAAAGGGAGGCATTTAGGCAGTTTGAGGCCAATCTCAAATGCTGCCAAACCGCCCATGCTGAAGTCGCTTACACAGCATTGCTCCTGGAGACACGGCCACCTTGGAGGCTGGGGAAGAGCCAGTCGTGCTGCAGTGGGGACCAGAGTGTCCTGGGCAATTCTAGCTCCATCTGCGATGAGCCGTGTCACACTGGACAAACCCCTCCGCGTACTGTCTTCATCTTCCCCTTCTCTGAAAGAAATGATCCTGGGGCCGGCACTGTGGTGCAGTAGGTTAAGCCGCTGCCTGTGGCGCCGGCATCCCATATGCGATTCTAAGTCCAGGCTGCTCCACTTCTGATTCAGCTCCTTGCTAATGTGCCTGGGAAAGCAGTGGGCTTGGGCCCCTGAGACCCACATGGGAGACCCTGAAGAAGCTCTTGGTTCTGGCCTAGCTCAGTCCTGGCTGTAGCAGTCATGTGGAAGGGTGAACCAGTGAACCAGCAGATGCAAGATCTCTGTCCTTCTCTCTGTAACTCTGCCCTTCAGGTAAATAAATAAATCTTAAAATAAATAAAAAGTAAAAGAATGACCGCAGGAATGCGGCCCATACCTATTTCATGGAGCTGCTAGGAGCGTCTCCGAGGCAACATATGTGAAACCTACTCAGTAGATTCCAACGTGCTCCAGAAACGCTTGCTGTTAAATGTGATTTTATTACAGCTGGGACCAAATGCTTTCTGGAACACATCGGCAGTTGTTTACTGAAAGCCACGGGAGGGAGGAGGGAATTCCCTTAATGAAAAACTGCTTGCGAGCAAGTCTGCAGGAAGGCGGCTCTTCACTGCGGGAGGGGATCCACCTGCAGCCTGGCTGCCCCACCTGCAGGGGACCAGCGCCTCCTGCCAGCTCCTGTCCTGAGCTAGGACTCCCTCCCTCCGGCCTGCCAAGCTGCCCACCCTCCACCACGGGGCCTGGAGGAACGGGTGGAGAACCACAGAGCCGGGGGCTTGGGAGTCAGACAGCCCAGGGCTCCACAGCCAGCCCGACGCCACCACTTCCTGTGTGGAGACTGGGGCACGCTTGCTAAGGCTCTCAGAGTCTCTATACAGCTAATGTTTTTGAGGGAGTTCTGGTCATGTGACAGACAACACATTTGATATTTATCTCATTGATCCCTGATAGTCAACCTGGGAGATACCCAACGTATAGATGGGAACGCCAGGGCTACCTCATCACAGGAGCGACTGAAGGGACAGAGTGCAGGGGCCAGGGCAGAGCCAGGACCTCAAGCGTCGGCTCTGTGCAGCTTGGCTGCTCCCCAGGTCTTTCCGAGCTTGGACGTTGCAGTGTGCTAGTAACAACATTCAAGGTCAAAGGCAGCCAGCAGTTTCCAAAGGTTACGGTGGTGTGGGCTCGGCTGCCTGGGCTCCCGGCAGGCTTTGCCACCTGCTGGAGGGTCCTGGGCAGGTTGCTTCACCCGAGACCCTGTTCCCTTGTCTCTAGAATAGGGACAGCCACAGCACCCACCAGGGCTGGGCTGAAATCACACCAGGCGGTGCCCTTGAGAGCCCTGGGCGCAGGCGGTGCTCATGCAAGCTTTCCTCTGCTGTCAGTGTCATGCTTGCCGGTGGACCCCTCTGCTCCGGCAGCCGTGGGGGATGCTGCTCCCCCTCTGCGGCGGGGCCGGTCCTACAACGCTACACTTAGCCAGCCTTTCTCGGCAGAGGGCAGTGAGGGAAGACACACAGCCCGTGGCCCTGGGGACCCGCCAGCTCCATCACTGAGCAGGCCTGCTTTCTCTCTCCTCTGGATTTTGCGATTCTACAAACAAGGTTACTGAAAAAGAGGGGCTTCGTACGGAATCTCCAGGAGATGTACAGAACACACGAAGGGACTGTGGACATCCTGAAATTTAACCCTGAAGCATGAACGTTGTCTGTTCCCCTGGTTGTTGCTCCATGTGGGCAGCAGTAGGGCAATGCTGCTGGCACAGACGTCGCCTTGCCGTGGCCATCAAGACCTCCGGAGACCTTGCTCAAAGGCCCAGGGTCTGGGTCCTGTCCCAGTGCGGCTGATCAGTAGCTGTGGCCACCCCAGGTGATTTCCACGCCTGCGGTTGGAGGGCCACCCATTGAGAAGCACTGCTCTGAGCACCGGTAGGGAATAAGGTGGGAACTTCGAAGTCCTTTGAAACTTCTTTCAAAAAGAAATTCTGAGAACACTTTCCAAGGGCAATCCTATGGGGGTTTCCCATATGCGAGACACAGGAAAGCGGAGCCCTGCCCGGCCAGGGGCCATGTGGGGCCCTGCAGGCACAGGCTTGGAGTTTGCTCTTCACGAGGGATCACAGCGCCTCCTTGTGGACCATCTGATCAACTGGAAACCGTTCTCCCTGGGTTAAGAGACTTGGGTCGTCACTCCTGCTGCTACTACCTGACACCCTGTGGACTGGCCATGGCCTTCCCAACCACCCTCCAGACCCATCTCATTCTGTACAGTAAACTCTTGCCCTCTCTTGGTCTACAGTTGTTTCTGAGTCTTAGGATACATCCTACTGAAGATATAAAAAATTACACTGCTCACTGCTTAGGGCCAGAAGACCCCCTCCCTCCGTCCCTCATTTTCAGGATCCAGTGTTGAGCACATGGTGAAGACCTAGGATACACTCGCTACATGAATGAATGAATGAATGAGTAAATGACTCCACCGTGCCTCTCCCCTTTCATGTCCCCGTAATACTAAAAGATGAGTAAAACTGATACAGCCTGCTTTAAGTTCTTCCTTTCAGTTATTTTACAGTGTGTTTAAAAATGGTAATGCATTTCTGTTGTCAGACACGTGTATTTCAGGGCAGGCATTTGGCACAGTGGTTAAGACACTGCTTGGCATGGCTGTGTCCTACACTGGAGTGCCCAGGTTTCAGTCCTGGCCCTACTTCCAATTGCAACTCCCTGCTAACGCACACTCTGGGAAGCAGCAGCAATGGTCAAGGGCTTGGGTCCCTGCCACCCATGTGGGAGACCAAGGTAGAGCTCAGGCTCCTGGCTTCAGCTTGGCCCAGTTCTGCTGTTGCAGGCATTTGGGGAGTGGACCAGTGGGTGGAAAAGCACTCTTTGTCTGTCTCTGCTTTTCAAATCAAATGCAAATAAATATATTCACAAAATGGGTGTTTCAGTGCTAATTTTGTGAGGCAAGGCCAGAGACCACCTTTATGTGGCTGCAGGGTGGGGGGGGGGGGGCAAGGGCTATTTCGCTTTGCAGAATATAATATCTGGTATACAGCAGTGCTGCTACACAATTAATTGTATCGCCGCCATCCTCTCATCCAGATTTCGTTTCTACAAGATCCCAATTTACTTTGTGCTGTTATTTGTCAAGGGAAAAGGTTACAGTTCCCTACTGCTTCGCCGAGCGCGGGCGGAGAGGGGTGGCGGGCGCAGACTTTGCCACCTGCGGGGTTTCTGCTCTCTGCTGCGGCTCCATGAACACTGCCCTGGTGCCGAGTCGCATCCTGTGACTGACGCTGCTGCCAAAGCAGCCCTTCCTCCACGCCCCGCTTTCTGCCTTTCCCTGTCCACACCAAGCGTGTCGTTCCAGAGCAGTCTGCGGTCACGCACGTCCACCGCGTTTCCTGGTTCTGCCTCTGTCTCGCCCCCCTTTGTAGGGTTTTCTCGCGAATGAACGGAGGCTTGCTCCACCTCGGTTTTCTAATCCTCTCTGAGCCTCTCCTCTGTAACTCACGAAGCCAGACTGCGCACCTCGCTGCTCCTCACGCCTGCCTGTTTCAGGCTCGTCTGAGCTGTGTTTCTACCTATTAGCGCAGGAAAGCACTGTGCTTTCTTCTACCTGTGCACAAACCTGGAAGCGAACACACTGTTCTGACTCTGCTCTGTGAAACCCAATGGAGAATAGACCTGGTTTTGTACGTCTGTGCTGGCCTCTGTCAAGCCTTCATCCGGGCACTCTGGGTCCCTCCTGGAAGGACGGGGTTTCCCTTTGGCTTACAGGGTTCCAGGAGCCTTGGGAGGGGGGCCATAGGCTCTGCCCTAATAGCCCCTGATTCCCGAGTGCAGCCAGTGGGCCCGGAGAACCGGCTCCTGCCCCAGCCCTGCCTGGCCTCCAACGCCGAGCTGAGCCGAGCTGAGCCGAGCTGGGCGCTTCCTGTGTTGGCAGCTCTGGATGCTCCTGGGCCCTCCTCCCTGGCTGCTGCCGCGTCTCTCCATGACGACCAAACGCACCACAGCACCAGGGTGAGGCAGAGTTCAGCGGTGGGTGGGGGTCCTGGCCTCGGCTTGCCAGGCCCGCTCACTGTGCTGATGCTCTGGGCCTGACAGCAGCCGCCTGTCGTGTTCTGCCCCCCAACCCTGCGACCCCACCATGAGAGCAGGCCTCCTGGGGCCTCCTTGCAGCTCAGCTGCCAGTTGGAGGTCTGCGAAACACACAGTGGGTTGCACTGTGACCAGGGCCGTGTCTTTGCCGCGCCCCCCAGCGGGTCACACCAGCAGGTGCACAGCAGTGGCCCTGGGAGCCTCTTACCTCAAACTGGATCAGCACCGTGCCGCTCTCAAGGCCCTTCTTTAGCAGGTCCATGGAGCCCTCGAGCGTGCCTGCTCCCTCGGGACACACGGGGAAGATGGTCTCGGGGAAGAGCTGGCTCAGTTCATCTTCAGATCTGATCTCCGCAAACCTGTGCATGGCTGCAAGGCACGAGACGGGGCGTCTGGCCTGGGATCCACACAGGGGCTCCCCGCTTCCCTCACAAGCCTGCCCTTAGGGTGCCAGGGTGCAGAGGGCTTGGAACACCTTATTAACTGATTAAGCACACGGTAATCATTTTCACCAAAGGCACTACTTGCCGGGGAAAAGGCTCAATGCATGCTAATTACACGGACCATGAGCTAATCTTTCTGGTTAGTTTTAAATGAGGGTGTTTAGCACGCACAGGATTTTGCCAAAGGAAAGGAGGGGGAGAGAACGTTCTGACAGCAGCCCCTCCTCCATCTGCTCCCCTGGCCTGCCATTTTCCCACCATCCCCCTCACTCCCATCCTCTTCTTCCTCGGGTCCTTTTCACTTGTACCCTGAAGATGGGGAATTCTCGGGGGCAGAGATCTGGTCTACCAGGGACCCCGGTTGAGACGCCTGCATCCCACAAGGGACTGCTTGGGTTCTGGTCTCTGCCCGGGCCCAATTCTACCTTCCTGCTAACGCCAAGACTACTGCAGGCACGACCTGAAATTCAATACATCTCTAGCAGGCTGATGTTTGTGTTGATCATTGTGTCTGGCCTGGGGAATGATGTTGCAAATATCCACGTGGCCCTTGGCAGAAAAAAAATCATTCCCCACCCCTATTATGTATGGCAACCCCATGCGGGGGACCTGAGCGGAGTTCCTGGCTCCTGGCCTCATCCCTTGGCCGCTGCAGGCACCTGGGCAGTGAACCAGCAGATGGGGGCCCTTGCTGTTTGTCTCGATCAAAATAAATAAATAAATAGAAATTCTGTGGAAATGGGCACTGTCCTGGAGAAATGGGGACCGGGTCCCAAGCTGTCCCACGCTACCTCGAGGCCCTGGCTCCACCTCTCCAGCCCGACAGCTTTTCCATCTTTCCTTCCTCCTGTGTCAGCACAGATTCTCTCTTCTGGTCCAACTCAGTGTGGGTAAAAACCAGCCGCCCCCACCTCCACCCTGCACAGTCCTCCCTGTCCCCTGCCAGCGTCTGCTTTGTCTTTTTCTTCTGCAACCTCCCAAACTGGAAACTTGGAGATCATTTCTGAACTGTCCCTTTCTACTGGGAAAGACAAGTCACTCCCCCACTCAGAAGCCTTCCGTGGCTCCCTACTGCCTTCAGGATAACAGATATGCCGGAGGAAGATACTAACAACGTTGAAGTTTCCCCATGTCACAGCATGGGATTCTGTCCAGTCTCAGCCTGCTGTCATTGTCCCCCTTTCACAGAAGAGGGAATGGGCTCGGGGGGCAAGTCCTCTGTCCTGAGTGAGCCAGCCTGGCTGGGATGGACAGGGGACTCGGCTGTGCCACCTGCCTCTGACGACCACATGCTTCTCACTGCAACAGCAGCTCAGCTCCTCCCCTGGGGACTTCTGTCACATCTGCTACTCCTGGGCTACTGTCAACTTACCATTTTTCTTCAAATCAATTCACGGTTTTTACTTCAATGCACATTTAAGCATATTTACTATTACTAGAAAACCAGTGGCCCTGCCCATCAGCTTCTAGCCTATAGACATCTGTAAGCCTCACCTCAAACAGGTGTCTGCCTCCACCAGGGACGCCAGCCTGCCACGGGCACAGCTGTGTGCGGTGGGGGCCTGCTCCCTGCTACTCATGTGACCCCACCCATCACACTGAGGGCAGGCAGCCCCTGGGACCTGGGACTCCGTTTCCCCGTGTCCTCACTTGGGGAAAACAATACCAAGATTTCAGGACAGTCACGAGCCTCGGGGAGGATGGTGGCACAAAGCCATCAGTGCAGAGTGAGGCCCTTCACCTGCTACTGCAACTAGTGAGCACCTACTGTGTGCCTGCCAGGGGCTGCTGGGATTTGGGGGTGGGAGACCTGCAGAGATGAAGAGGTGGGATCAGCACTTGCTCTGGCTGGCTCTGGCAGTGGAGCAGGGTGGAGCTGCATCTACACAGGCAGGCCAGGGTCTACACAGGTGAGCTGACAGTAGAGATGTGGGGCCGGGGCTCCGCAGCCACATCCTGCGCTCACTGTCAGAGCTGTCAAGCTGCACAGGCGGCCTCAAGGGACTTGGCTAATTATCGCACAAGAGCAATAGCAATAACAGTAATGACAGCCCACGGAGGCCCAGCTCGGGCCGGGCAGTGTGCCAGGCGCTTTCGAGCCTAAGGGTCATTTAATCTTCCTAAGGAGTGGGGAGGAAGGGAGTCTGGCTGTACTCGTGTTACACTCTGGAGACGGGGCTGCAGCCCGGTGTGTCCCTCGCTCAAGCTCCCTCAGCACGGTGCAGGAGGCAAAGTTGGGGATCACAAGAGACCCTTGGGTTCCAACCCCACCTCTCCTCCCTGCCTCCCGGTAAAATGCAACGTGTGGGTATACCAGAGTTGGCTCCTTCCGGGAGGGGTGGGCCAGGCCAAAGTCTGCAGGGCCTGGGAGGAATGTGGCGGGGCTGCAGTGCCGTGCGGAGTGGCAGGTGCAGGTGCTGCCTCTGCACTGGTCAGGTCAGCAGGCCCGGGGCCCCAGGCACCCGAGCTGGGACTGAAACTTCCTGACTCCCCACAGCCCACTCCGGGCCTCAGCGTCTTCACAGCACAGACGGGGACGGGCGCGGTTACCTTTCCTCCGGATCACCAGGGCCAGTTCCCGCGAGTGCGACTCCCGGCTGGCCTTGATGAACATCACCACCTGGTCGTGCGTGTGCTCGGAGATGTCCCGGCCGTTGATGAACACGATTTGATCCCCTTCGTTCAGCTTAGGAATGCAGGTGTCAGCCTGCGGGGAGGGGAGAAGCGTGTTGGCAGGCGGTCTGTGATGAGGGGAAGAAGGCGCAGCGTTGTCATCCCAGACCACTGAGCGACTGCACTGGCGGGCGGCACTCCGCCGTGAGGGTCACGGCTGGGTGGTGGGGAGATTTCGGTGGCTAGGCCAGCCACAGGAGCCCATTTGTCGCTGGAGGCCACCCCACTTGTTACCACTGTGACAACCGTGCATCCGCCTCTCGTTTTCTGGGTGTGCGGCTAGAAGCGGATTTGCCAGCCAGAAGGAAGGGCTGATGTGTACTGCAATGGAGAAAGCCTCGGTAAATGCAACAACTGAGGTGGAGAGCATGGTGGGATGAAGGGGACGGAGTAGAATCAAGAGCCTTCCTGGCTCACGGGAACCTTCAGCAGGGACTGAGAGGGGAAGCCCCACGCTGGGGGAACACCTAAAAGCCCTGACGTTCCCTGGCAGGGGACTCAGTAATTCCTTGATGTTCTCCTGCTTCAAAACAGCAAATGCTGGTGGGGCTGGCGCTGTGGTGTAGCAGGTAATGCCACAGCCTGCGACGCTGGCATCCCATATGGGTGCGGGATGGAGGCCTGGCTGTTCCACTTTTGGTGAAGCTCCCTGCTAGGGCCTGGGAAGGCCAGAGAAGAGGGCCCAAATGCTTGGGCCCCTGAACCTGCATGGGAGATCAGGAGGAGGCTCCTGACCCCTGGCTTTGGCCTGGTCCAGCCCAGCCCAGCCCTGGCTATTGTGGCCATTTGGTGGGTGAACCAGCTGATAGAAACTCTGTCTCTTCCTCTCTGTGTTAACTCTTTCAAATAAATAAATACATCTTAAAAGAAAAAAAAAGCAAATGATGGAAAGGTGCCCATGAGAGTTGACAGAGTGTCCGACACTGTATCTGACTGTGAAGACCATTCTGCTACACACACACACACACACATACACACACAAAACCATAGCAAGACAACGTGGACACCTTAAATACATACAATAACATTTTAGAAGGAAAAAAGAAGCCCACAATCTTAGGAGGCCTCAGCAGAGGGCTGTGGTGGTGAGACGGTGCGACAGGCAGAGTCCACATTCACTCAGCACAACTGTAGTGCCCTCCCTGGAGCAGCACTTCTCAAATGTGACGGGCACACAAATCCCGCCCCTAGACCTTGTTACAAATGTGCAGTTCTGGGTCAGCAGGCCTGGGCTGGGGCCAGAGATTCTCTGTGTCTAACAGGGTCTGTGTCTAACAGGGTCTGTGTCTGATGGGCGGAGGGGGTCCCTGCATGTCTGATGGAGGGTACCTGCATATTTGATGGGGGTGGCCCCTGCATGTCTGATGGGGGGGTCAGTGTATGTCTGATGACGGGGTCCATGCATGTCTGATGGGGTCCTAGGTGTCACAGGTGCACAACTTCAAGGCCTCCACTGAGAAGGAAGGTTCTGGAAAACCTTCCATATGCATATGTGTGTATTTACACACTCTTTGCTGCCCCCCCAAATGCTCAACCAAACCCCAAAAACCCCCAAATACCACACACACACACAGAGTTCTGCGAGATCTAGACAGGGGAACTAAGAGGTGGCGTGTTGACTTACAGGTGACTCTGGGTTTATCCTCGATACCACCAGCGGCATCTTCTGATCCACTCCTCCCTGTAAACATTTTAAAGCAAAAAACCACGTGAGTAGCTCCTGGCAACAAAGACACAGCAACACCAACAAAGGCGAGCCCTCTGGCCAAGGAGGGGCGGGGGTGGGGTCTCCTGGAATCCCAGAGCTGGGCGCCCTTTCAGAACTAGGAAAGTTCCTGATCCCTCTGTGTCTGGAGGGAGAAGGAGAAGAACTTGGTAGAGTGGGAAGTTGCCCTTGGCCATCCCCCTGGTGCAGAAATGAAAGATGCACTTGGAGGGAGAAGCTCCTAAAGTTTTTTATTTGAGAGGCAGAGAGAGGTAGAGAGGCAGAGAGGCAGAGAGGCACAGAGAGAGAGAGAGACAGACACTGAGTGCACCTCCCATTCACTTTTTAAAGACCCACAATGGTTGGGACTGGGGCAGGCTGAAGCTAGGGGCCAGGAATTCAATCGAGGTCTCCCATGTGCATGGCAGAAACCCAACTCCTTATGCCATACGGGCGACCTCCCAGGTCTACACCAGCAGTGAAGCTGGAGTCAGGAGCAGAGCTGGGCACTGAACCCAGGCACTCCAATGAGGGAAGCAGATGTCCCAACCCGCATGGTAAGGGTAAAGCCAAACACCTGCCCTGAAGTCCTTTTTAAAACTGCACACAGCCCCTGGAGGAGGACTGCACGGGCACATCGTCCCATGGCTGCTGGAGAAGAGAGCTCCCGGTAGAGGGGGTGAGGCTCCCCTGCTGCGAGCGCTCACAGGTGGCACAGGTGCTCAGGACAGGGGTGCGGGGAGGTGGCAGCATGGTGGGCGGCAAGACCACCTGCCCTTGCTGTGCTCTGCAGCAGGGGTAAAGACCTCTGGTGCACCTGCTGTACCTTGTGACCCCGGATAGTGAATGGCTGCAGCTGCCCCAACAAAGACGTTCACAAAAACCCATGGGATTTGGTCTGCGGCCACTTTGTGCCTAGAGGCAGCCAGAGGAGCAAGGCAGCTCTGCAACGCCCCCTGCTGGTTGCCTTCTCTCACCAGCCTGGGCAATGCTGAGGGCTTGTGCTTAGCAGCACCTCTGGGGGAGGGGGACATATCAGTCTACCAACCCTGTGCCCTCACCTGTCTGAGCCTCCGAATTCATCAGTAAAATGGGCTTCAAAATGCAGACTGCACTGCTGATTCTAAGAGCTCAGGAAGGTGCACAGAGCAGGTGCTTGGCTGTTCTGGCCGCACAAATGCTAACTCCCAGGGCTGAGCAGTCTCCTTGGGTAGCCCAGGTGGTGGGCACATTTCCACCGGAAATCAAAAATCCATCTGAAGGTGCTGCCTCCTGGTAAAACAGGCACTTAGAAGTGCAGTCACCTTACCTTGAGATTAAATCCGAATTTCCCGTCTTCGTCCGGCGTGATGCGGATCAGGACCAAGTAGCCGTCACCGTTGTCATTCTGGAAGACATTCAAGAGTGGCCACCTGCAGGATTCTCTCTCTGGCAGCCCTAGTTCTCGGGTGAGCCCCGTGCCCTGCCCTGGCCGGCTCCCTCACCTTGTCACAGTAGTACTGGCCGTTGTCCTCGGTGGAGGCCCCTCGGGTGGCCCTGTGGTAGTCGTCTGAGACCTGCTGGTCCATGCCGTCGGGGGAGGAGGAGCCTGGAGCGTTTGAAGACACAGAACTGGATGACTTCTGAGTCAGGCAGCTTGGGGCTGGATTGTTCTCGGATAAGCTCCTTCGTCGTGGGGAAGGAGGAGAGACTTTAATAAAGGGGTTGACACGAGTCACTCGCGCAAACATCGCTGACTGACTGGGGCCTGGCACTGCCACAGAGCTGCCAGGGCTAGCACCGCGTCGTCTGGTCACCCTCGCTCTCCTATCGCCTAAAAACTCCTCCCACGTGGTCGGGGGACAAAGGGACGGGAGGACGGGACAGGGACCCAGGAGCTGCTGGGAATCCGGCTCCCCATGCGGCTGCCCTCGAGGGCAACAGAGAAGAGCGTCTCTGGTGATGCCGTTGGTGACCCAGGCTCTGCCCAGTGGGCTCACAGGATGCGCAGGCCTGCACCTCCTCCAAAAGCTTTCTCTTTCCGGTTCCTTCTTGCCGAATGCCCAGTGTCACGGGGCTCTCAGCGATGGTCGCACATTCAGGACATTGAGTGCTACCCCTAGCGTGTGAGCTTCGCCTGTGACATCCTCAAACGGCCCTTGCTCAGGTCACGTTTTATGGCTGTCTACCCAGGAGAGGTCCTTGGGTATCTTAGAGCTGCACTGTCTGATATGGTGGCCAGCAGGCACACACAGCTACTGAAATTCACGTGAATTCAGGTGAAGCCTCCAGTCCTGCCGTTCACGCAAGCACTTACACGCCCTGTGCTCCACGGTCAGGTGTGGCTGATGGTGCTCCCCTGAGCAGCACAGCTGTGGAAGGACTCTGCAGTCCTGCTGGCCAGGGCCATCTGAGACACAGATGATGGGCACTAGGCAGGCTGCTTTGCACCTCCGGTCCAATGCCCACCTCCCATGTAATGACAGTGAGGGCAAGAGACGCTGAGACTCCCCCAAGGTTCCCCTCACTCAGACCCAAGTCCAAAAGACGGGGGTTCCTAGGCATTTTCCTCTCGGCGTCATGCCACGTCTGCCCCTAAGAATGCCATCTCTAAGGCCACCAGGACTGACGCCTCTGTCACTGTGCAGGACAGGACACTCGGCATCTGCCCCCTCCCCTTCCAGAGCCACACACCCAGCACTGGTGCCTCAACCCACTAAAAAGGAGGGGTTCTCTCTGCGCTGAGACCCTGCACCATTCTAACCTCACACGAGGCGGAGTGACAGTGGAAGTGGGCACACACAGACACTCAGCCAAGGCACACGGCAGCAGGCAGCTGGCCCCCATCTCTTACTAAACCATTCTTTCCAGCCCTTCTCGGCGGGCTTTTCCTTAAAACAGTGCTTCTTTGTGCACTAGAGGGTTCAGATGAGCTTACTTTGGACATAAAACCCACATCATGTTCACGCAGCATCATTCACCATCTCAGTTCTCATGTGAATAAAACATTCGGCGGCAGAACAAAACAGGAGCACAGCTGCGTGCAGGCTATCGGCGAGAGAAGAGCCTGCCTCGTGGCTTTATGTTGAGGGAGGGCTGTGATGGATGGGACGGCATTTCAGGAAGGGATATTTTGGAACTGAATTTGGTTTTTGGACTGAAAATGAATGAGGCTTTAAATTTACTTAAAAGGAAGCCAAAGGGGCCAGCGCTGTGGTGTAGCAGGGAAAGCCGCTGCCTGCAGTGCTGGCATCCCATAAGGGCACCAGTTCATGTCCCAGCTGCTCCACTTCTGATCCAGCTCCCTGCTAATGTGTCTGAGAAAGCAGCGGAAGATGGCGCAAGGCTTTGGGTCCCTGTACCCATGTGGGAGACCTGAAAGAAGTTCCTGGCTCTTGGCTTCATATACACTCAGTTCCTGCTGTTGCAGCCATTTGGGGAGTGAACCAGCGGATAGAAGATCTCTCTCTCTCTCTCTCTCTCTCTGCCTCTGCTTGTCTGTAACTCTGCTTTTCAAATAAATAAATTAAAAGAAAAAAAAAAAAGGAAGCTAAAAAAAAACAAAAACTGAAACATTCCCCCCAACTAGGGCAACTTTATTGGGACGTACTGTTTACAAGAGTGCCATCTAGTGGCAGAAAGGGCAACTGCGAAAGCTAAAGCTACAAAGTGTATTTGCACCTCAAGATAGAGACGGTGAGGGGGACATTGATGACCAGAAGCAAAGAAAAAGCAGCAGGTGGACAAGACCCCAGATGCTGCTGAGAAAGGCTGTGGAGGGGCTGCAGCAAGTGGAACTGCGGGTCCCTGAGGGTTCTTCTAAGACGGTAGTAGAGGGAAGGCAGAGGCAGCTATGGGCAGAACCAAGCCAGTAACTGGGAAGAGCAGAAGCAAGAGCTTTGTCCCTAAGGCAGGAGGAGGGGGACACCAAAGAGCTGCGCCACCATCACTGGGAGTCACAGCAGCCAGCATGCGGCTGACCACACCTCGGCCACTGACAGCACTGCAAACACAGCAGGCACCAGACGGCCACCTCCATGGCGCATGTGCAGCAGACATCGGGGCCCAAGCCCGGGACGGCCGGTTTCTCTGAAGGGCAGCATGCTAGAGACGTTACAAATGGCAGGGGTGCGGGTGAAAGGAAGACGGCAAGGCGCTGCCCAGGCCTCCGGAAATCCTAAGTGTTGTGCTACAGAGAGGGCTCCTGCTTGGTGTCTGACTCAGTCCTGAGTCTTTCTGTCCTTTTCCTTGTGAAGCGAACACAGGACCAGGCACCCAGGGAGTGCTCGATGAGAAATGCTGAGTAAGGGGAAAACACCTCCACGGGCACCTGGGATCAGCTGAGTCACCCCGCGAGCTGAATGCACTCTGCAGCCCAGAGACTCAGGTGAGCAGAGCGCCCGGCGGGAAACCGATCTCAGCCGTGTGCGATCAGCACCTTGCCATCCCCTGGGGTCTTGCTGAAATGTGGGCTCTGCTTCCGCAGGCCTGCAGTGGAGTCTGAGACCCTGCATTCCAGCGAGTTCTCACGTGAGGCCGGTGTTCCTGGTCCCTGGCCAGAACTGGAGTGGGGACAGGCTAGGAAACACCAGGCCAGCCCACCTTTCCCAAAACTTTAAGCTTTGAGCCTCGCAACCCCTCGACAGGCCACCAGCCATTTCCCACCACCATGTCTTTGCAGGTACTCCACCTGTTGATGATCACTTTTTACCTAATAAGAAAATGTGCCTTGGGGCTGGCGATGTGGAGCAGTGGGTTAGGCAGCTACCTGCAGCGCTGGCATCCCATATGAGCCCCGGTTCGAATCCTGACTGCTTCACTTCTGATCCAGCTCCCTGCTAATGTGCCTGGAAAAGCCGTGGAGGATGGCCCAAGCACTTGGACCCTCCCTGCACCCAGGAAAGAGACCCGGAGGAAGCACCTGGCTTTGGATTGGCCCAGCTCCAGCCATTGCGGCCATTTGGGGAGCGAACCAGCAGATGGAGAACTCCTGTATTTCTGTCTCTCTATGTAACTCTGACTTTCAAATAAATGAATGTTTAAAAACAAAAGTCTGGGCCGGCGCCGCAGCTCACTAGGCTAATCCTCCACCTTGCGGCACCGGCACACTGGGTTCTAGTCCCGGTTGGGGCGCCAGATTCTATCCCGGTTGCCCCTCTTCCAGGCCAGCTCTCTGCTGTGGCCAGGGAGTGCAGTGGAGGATGGCCCAAGTACTTGGGCCCTGCACCCCGTGGGAGACCAGGAGAAGCACCTGGCTCCTGCCATCGGATCAGTGCGGTGCGCTGGCCGCAGCACGGCGGCCATTGGAGGGTGAACCAACAGCAAAGGAAGACCTTTCTCTCTGTCTCTCTCTCTCACTGTCCACTCTGCCTGTCAAAAAATAAAAAAATAAAAACAAAAGTCTGTCTTATACTACCCTGACCTGCCCTAAACTGGTTTCCTGTGACCTCTGCTCCGTGAGTCATCAGGGTAGAGCTGGAGGCTTTCCTGTCTGTGGCTTTTGCCATGGAGGAAACTAACTTCCCTGAGAGTCTCGTCTTCAGGCGGAGGAAAGGAAAGGGACACAGAAAGGCCGGGGCGGGGGACAGCACCGCACAGCTCCTTGGGCATACAGCACACACCACCAGGCTTCACGGCCACAACCATCCACTTGGCGGTGCTGCCACGACTGAACACGGACCCATCGGCGAGTGACCCAGAGCCCTCAGACAGTTCCCAACAGAGCTGCATTGAGAACACACACCGGGTCAGGTCACGCAAGCCTCTACTCCAGCCTTGTCTTTCTATGTTGGTTTGCAGTTTGCAAAGCCACAGGGGCACACAAAGGAACTCTCTCGACAATGGGGCGGCAGGCTGCTAGCTGGAGCCAGAGCCAGTGACCATTTCAATATGAGCACCATCCAAGCGCAGGCCGAAAGGAAATCATTACCACGGGGATTATTCAGCCGCAGGTGTTGAGAACGCAGATAAGCTGGTTCCTGCGTGTGCCATGAGCAGGGCCAGAGGAGCAGCACAAACCCTGCACAGCACGGGGAAGGGGATCTGCAACCCCCGTGCACAGCCAGCGTGGATTCAGCACTTTAAGCCTGGTTGCCATGGTGGGAAAGGTTCACAGATTAACTGAACTGCCCGCTGGCTGATCCTGTGCAGTGAGGGGAAGTGTTAGGTTTCTATATTTTGGCCACGGTGTGGGGCTTAACAGAATGCCTACCTTAAGATTGACTTCCCAACAGTTAATCTTTTCCTATCACATTTTAGCTTAAAATGTCACTTACAATCTACATCTTATCTACTTCAAAAGTGACGGAAGCTAGCTTACCCTAATCTCTCACAGACATGGTAGAACTGAATTCATTAAAGTGGATTCCTAAAAAGACCCACATAACAAAGGCAAGGAAGAAAGAGGAGGGACTGCATCCAAAACCCAGGCTCTGGGTGGGGTGTTGGCATGGAGGCTAAGCTGCCCCTTTGGATGCCCTCGTCCCGCATCTGTGGGCCTGGGTTCGAGTCTCAGCTCTGCTCTCCATTCCAGTTCCTGTGAATGCACGCTCTTGGAGGCAGCAGACGGTGGCTCAAGCAGTTGGGTCCCCAGCACCTACATGGAATGCCTGGGTAGTTTCCTGGCTTTAGCATGGCCCAGTCCTGGCTGCTTTGGGCACTTGGGGAGTGAATCAGTGGGTAGATCTCTGCCTGTTTGTCTCAATTCCTGTCTCTTTGCCATTCAAATAAATAAATAAATAAAAACTGTTTTCAAAAGTAAAGCAGGAGCCAGTGCTATTGTGTAGCAGGTAACCCCACTGCCTGCAGTGCTGGCCTCCAATATGGGTACTGCTTTGAGTCCTGGCTGCTCCACTTCCAATCCATTCTATGCTATGGCCTGAGAAAGCAGAAGATGGCCCAAGTGCTTGGGCTCCTGCACCTATGTGGGAGACCTGGAGGAAGCTCCTGGCTTCAGATTGGCTCAGTTCTGATTGTTGCAGCCATTTGGGGAGTGAACCAGTAGAAAGCAGATGGAAGATCTCTCTGCCTCTGCCTCTCTGTAACTCTGCCTTTCAAATATATAAAGAAATCTTTAAAAAGAGAAAGTAAAGCAGCAGGCATTGTGGCACAGTAAATTAAGCCGTCTCTTGGGACACCTGCATGCCCCATCAGAGTGCCTGGGTTCGAGTCCAGGCTTCCAATCCAGCTTCCTGCTAATGTGCCTGGGAGGCACCGGAGCTGGCTCAAGTACTTGGGTTCCTGTCACCCACATGGGAGACATGGATGTGGTTTCAGGCTCCTGGCTTTGGCCTGGCCCAGCCCTGGCTGTTGTAAGCATTTAGACTGTGAACCAGCCCATAGATTCTCTTTCTCCTTCTGCCACTCTGCCCTTCAAACAAATAAATTAGTGAATCTTTTTTTTAAGTAAAGAACAGTACTTAAAAAAAAAAAAGAGGAAAAAGAAACAAAGCAACAAAGCAACAGACAAAAAAAAAAAAAAAAAAAAAACCCAGGCTGAGAAAAGCCAATGCAATTGAGCGCCAACAGGCAGTTCCCAGATTTCAAGTAATCAAAGCAAAGAAAGGAATCACTGGAGTAGACATCTCTGATTGAACAACAACAGGACTCAAGCCAGTCTTCAGGAGACACATGTTTTTTTCCTTGGCCTTGAGCTCTAAGGCTCTAAGGGGAATTTGTCACATTAGGAAAAAAGATGGAGTAGGAAATGCAAGAATGTAGCCAGGCTGTGTTTGACAAAAATGTGAAAATCAGGGATGTTAGAATGCAGCAAAACTTTTACTTAAATATGGCAAAGAAAACAAAAATTCCAAGGGCATAATCAGTGTTCTGAGAAGGCGCTGAGAAGCGAGCACATTCCTGATGCTCTCGCATCGTGCGATGGTGCAAAACTGACGACCTGGGGAAATCAGAGTTGGCAAGACTCTACAGTCTACATCTTTGGAACATGGATGCCTTAATGTTTTTATTTTAAAGATTACTTGAAAGACAGTGTATGTGTGTGCAATGAAGGAGAGAGACAGAGTCAGAAGGGGGGTATCTTCCATCCTCTGGTTCATTTCCCAAATGCTTGCAACAGCCAGGAACTCCATCTGGGTCTCCCACATGGGTGGCAGGCACCCAAGTACTTAGTCCGTCTGCTGCTGCCTTTGCAGATGCATAAGCAGGGAGCTGAACTGGAAGCAGAGCAGCTGGGACTCACACTGGTGCTCCTGTATGGGATGGGATGCAGGAGCCGTGATGCAACACTGGCTCCCAGAATGATTTAAACTGGGCTTTGCTCATGAACTGGAGAGACCACTCAAAAGACCAACAAGTATGTGGAGCATGGAAGGTCTTTGGTAGACAGAGAAAGGACAAGCTCTAGGACCCAGGTACGTGGGCTGTCTTCCTGCGCAGGGAGGTGGAGGGGTCTCTGCCATCTCCGGTTTGCAGGCGGCACCCTGCTGAGCTGTCTGAGCACCAGCTCCTCCCTTCTCTTCATGCACAACCCAGGTCTGAGCAGAACCTGAAACCCCGGGGGCTTCAGCAGCCAGAAAAGAAAATGTGGGTTTCTTACTCTCGGGGCGGGCTCCGGTTCTGGGAGACTTCAGAGTCACTGTCTTTGGGGCACAGGGGGCCCTTGTACGTGTAAAACACGTCTTCGGTCTCCGTGATGTAGGTCATTTCATTGGCGAGGTTATCCACAGACGAGTGCCGTGGCTTGCGGATCTCGTGCCGGAGCCGAGGACTTCGCCTGGAGTGGGGGAAGGGGAGGGTGTCAAATGGGGGGAAGGCAAACCCCCCTGGAGACTGGGATGGTGAAGACACCTGCGAGCTAAGAGCAGGGCTGCAAACACACCGCCCTTCCCGCAGGGGCTCGCATCCTTGGACCACGTATGTCACACGTCCTCAGTAGCCTTTCCTGAATTTGTGCGGCACGTCCGTGGGAAACAGACGTAGAACCAAACTTAATGTGCCTCTTTATCACACAGCTGCCTGGGGTGTTGAACGGGTATTGCAATGCCCGGACGGGAGATATCTGCCCGTTATTTTAGTCCAGGGACATCTTTAAAAGAGAACAGTGGCACAGGCAGAGTAAGAGTAACCTTCAATGTTCTACAGCACAGGAGGCTAACTGTGGGCAACGCCGACTAATCGTCGCCTTTCAGTGTAAGCATTTTGAGTGTTCTCAAAACACAGGAACGAACGACATCGGAGGTGATGGACGCGCCAAGTGCTCTGATAGGACCATGACGCGTTGTGTGCCTGTGCTGAAATGCCCCACTGGACCCCGTCAATATGCACAACCATTGTGCTCATTCAACATAAGAACACGCTTTAAGAGAAGAGCATCTAAGCGTTCTGTACCACGGGAAATGCTTCGCTAGGCTTGCGTACTTCATGAACACGAGTTGCCTCTGCCACCGCCCCAGATACAAATGGAAGCCCTGAGCACAGGCCACGCACGCGGAGGGATCTGTGAGTCGGGGTTCTGTTTTTTGGCGAGAGCTGAAGCTGCTGGCAGGGGTTGGGCAGAGTGGACTCACCAGTTGGGAGTGACAGGAGGGGACCGGGAAGGCAGGCTCTTGGTTTCCAGATGCTCCACTGACAAAGATCTCCGCATGGCCGGGTTCCACACCATCCCACCGATCACCTTTTTGCAATATTGGTGATTTACAGACCTGGAAAACCAGAAGCAGTTTCACTTTCCACACTGACATGCTCAACCACAAGGACACGAGAGGCCACCCGCTTCTCCTGGGCAGATGCTGCCAACACGCGGAGGACAGCGGCTGCGTGGACAGCCGTCCACAGCCAGTCCCTTCTGGCTTTCCTTATGTCACGTCATCTCTTTTGCCGCCTGGTCCTCACTACTTCAGGTTGCAAAGTTGCTTCCTGAACCAACCAAGCCTTTCCAGGTTATAAGCAATTTCAGGATAACACAGGAACACAGTTCCCATCACGTTAAGGGATTCTCACGTGACCCACGCTACAATGAGGAGACGTCAACCCTCCTCCCAGACGTTCTGGCTCATCTTAGCAGGTGGAAGCCACTGCCATCCATCCCTGGGTGCTCTTGGCGAGAGAGCCCCAGAATACACTTAGGAAGTGACTTCCAGCCCCGTTCCTTGAACATGCTGCCCTGCAGGTAACTTCTGAATTTTATTGACAGCTGACAGCTAGAGAACCTCAATCTTGGCATCAGAAAATGCATTATTTCAGAGGAGGAGTCTTGATCTCCACTTAGGAAATTCACATTTTCAGTTCTGGTGTTTGTAAACTGCGATCTATGGTGTACTGTCTCATGAAAACATTCTCCGCCTCTCCTTGTGACTGCCAATCATCCAAGCACAACACAGCAGAACACAGAACAAACGAAAGCACAAACGCAGAACAGAACTCCTCTTAGAATATCCTGCACGTGCGCAGCAACAGGGCTGGGGCCACCCTCATCGTGATGCTCATGGTGGTGGGGACAGGAGCATCTCCCCGCCGAGACAGGACGGCTGACTCAGGCCAGAGCGTCAAAACAAGGGGAGTGAGCTGCACGACCCCAGGGCCTCTTGGAACAGATTCCCAAAACCCGTGTCACACGTTACTAATAGACTCCCGGAAAAAAGTGTTGCATCGTCCCACAGGCTTGGGAAACATGGACCTCACTTCTTTACACGGACCCTTTCAGAGGAGGGTGCGTGCATGGGTGTGGACGTCTCTCCTCGGTGTTGGGCGGATCATGCAACCTCTCAAGCCTATCTGCCAAAGAGAGGTGATGGCAGTGGGAACTCCCCAGGAGGAGAAAGTCAGCCCTGGGAGTCAAGATCTGCTGCCGTAGGGCACCCCACACCCTGAGTGACCCCCTCTGACACACGGAGGGCAGCAGCAAGGGCTCTGACACTGAACCTGGGCCGGCCTGTGACCACTGCCATCAGCAGGGGCGCTGGGCCAGTTCTGCCCTTAAGAGGCCCTGCTGGTTCTGTCTTTGGTGTGAAGGAAGCTCAGCCACACTGCTGGAGGGCCCACCCGAGCAGTCAAGGGTCTGGGTGAGTCCATGCTTCCGGGCGCTCCACCAAAGCACCGGGCATGCGAGAGAAGTTGTCTCGACGCCTTCTCACCCAGAAATCCCAGTCTGTGCAGGCCAAACACCCGTTACTCAAAATTGCCTGAGACTAGCAGGATTTCGGATTTTGGAGTTTTTTCAGTTTTGGAATATTTGTGTAAACTTTATGAGCTGAACATCACTCATCTGAAAATCAGAAATCTAGAATACTTTAAAATTCGAAACCCTTGTGACACTCAAGTCTCGGAATTGGGAGCATTTTGGGTTTTTGGGTTAGGGATGCTCAACCTGTACCACAAGGAGTAGAAGAATCCTCTGGCCAAGCTGTTCCCAGATTCCCGACCCACAAAATATGGAGGTACACCAGCATGGTTGTTGACTTAAGCCGCCAAGATAGGGGTAGCCAACCCAAATTCATACTGAAGTCCAAGAAATTACTTTTATATGTTTAATAACAGAGCTAATAAATGTATAAAAACACACGATAGACAGGGGAGGCGTTGTGGTGCTCTGAGTTAAGCCACCACTTGGGGCACCCACGTCCCGTATGCGAATGCCTATTTAAGTCCTGCTGTGCCACTTCTGACCCAGCTCCCTGCTAATGCATTGGGGAGGCAGCAGATGATGGCTCTAGTGCTTGAGTGCCTGCCACCCATGTAGGAGACCTAAATGGAGTTCTTGGCTCCTGGTTTTGTCCTGGCCCAGTCCTGGCTGTTGCAGTCATTTGGGGGAATGAACCAGAGAATGGAAGATGTCTATCTCTTTCTCTCTGGCTTTCAAAAAATAAAATAAATCTTTAAAAAATATTAGGGTGCCAGAGCTGTGTTCCATACAGACAATAATTTGTGTCCCAGCTGCTCTACTTCAGATCTAGCCCCCTGCTAATATCCTGGGAAAAGCAGCAGCAGATGGCCCACATGTTTGGACTCCAACTGCCCACATGGGAGACCCAGATGAAGCCCAGCTTTGGCCTGGCTCAGTCCTGGCTCTTTCTTTCTCTCCCTCTAACTCTGACTTTCAAATAAATAAATAAATAAATAAATAAATCTTTAAAAAAATACTCGACAATTTAAGAGCTAAAAACTTAAAGAATATATTTACTCTTGGTTAAGAGAAGACACTAAGTGAGGATATTTAGCACCATACACATCATTACTGATCCTGATAGAAAAAAGTCGCTGAACTGTCTAAGGTAGTTCCACATATCTGACAATGGCTCAGACGCAGGTTTCATTTATTTAGTAACAGCCACATCACCAACAGCAACAAAATCACAAACATAATTTTGAAAAACCAACAAGTGATTTTGAAATTCTAAGAATAGCTTGAAAAACAATGTCTGCTACCTCTTATATTTAGAAGGCAGTCTGAGAACAAAGAAAGAAAACAAAAGGATACACTGCATGGTGGCTTCTTTTAGCGACTAAATAAATTTTAATCCAGGTCAAAATTTATATCAATTATATACAAATTAATATATATATATATATATTTCTGCTACTGTACTAGTGATTAAATATTGTTAATGTCATTCTGTGGATGACGGTACCTGTCTCACAGACAGTGAGAGTTAGATATAATTAGGAACATGCCTGGCATTAGATATAATTAGGAACATGCCTGGCGTAAGTGCTCGGTAATGCCAACTAGAATTACTACTATTATTTTGGAATTATTATAGGCAGTATATCCCAAAGTCACCTGACTCCACAAATCTTTATTCTCTTCACCGATTCATTTACAAAATTCATTCATTCATTTATTTGAGAGGCAGAGAGACAGACAGATGGACAGGAGGCTCCCATCCACTGGTTCACTCCCCAAATGCACACCATGGCTGGTACAGAGCTGGGTCAAAGCCAGGAGCCAAGATCTCAAGCAGGTCTCCCATGTGGGTTGCAGGGACTCAATTACTTAGGCCGTCACTGCTGCCACTCAGCACCTGCATTTGCAGGAAGCTGGCATCAGGAGCCAGAGCTCAGTACTGAATCCAGGTACTCCCACATGGGACCCGAGCGATGCGCGTCTCAACTGGCGTCTGAACTGCTAGGTCAAATCCACCCCACCCACCCCCCATTCATTTTCATGGAGCGTCGTAGGGAATTAACGTCAACGGGAGAGGCCGGCTTTGGAAAAGCCCAACAGGCTGGTGCTGGGATGACGCCCAGGGTCACGGCCACGTGCTCCTTTACTGTGACATGGTAGGGGGCGGCTGCAGTTCTGCTTGCTTGGGAGCTCTGAGGCCAGCGGCTGAGGGGGCAGAAACAAATGCTGAGAACATAGACATCCGTGAGCACGGGTGACTGCTGGCCAGGGTACTCTGTCCTGGGCTGTCCACCCCCCGTGGCCACATCTCATCTCCTGTGGACAGTGTCCCCGGAGCATACTCACTTTTTGGGGTTCCTAGAACCCAGGGTCCAGTATTGCGAGAGAACATTCTTCTCCTGAGGTAGCAGCTTCTTTGCCTGGAAGAACGTGTGGTGCTCCACGCAGGACTTCCACAGGTTCTTGCACGAGCGGTAACTGAGCATGTTGAAGGCCACGATGTGCTCCCTGGCTTCGGTCTGGGAGGAACAGTGCCAGAGCGGCCATCAGCATGGGGGAGGGGGCGGGGGCGGGAGCAGGGCTTAATGTGGTCGGTGACAACCAGATGGCAGGACACAGGCTTGGAGACCGCCGTGGTCACCCTCCAGTGTGACGGGAGTGTTTCTGAGCAGGAAGGGGTGCCCACCTTGATGACAGAGATGTTACAGGTGACGGGAATCTACTCTTTATCACCTAGGGTCCCTTATGAAAGCATTTCCTCCGAACCTGCTCTCCTTGCTGAGTTGGATATATTTGGAGCAACCAGACAAGGACGGTCTGATCCATTCCTTTTTGGATTTAGCCCCCAGGAACATCTCTCCCCTATTGGACAATGGCGACTTTAGAACCCTTTGGGTTTCTTTATTTGCCTCCCAGAGAGCACAGGGTTAAATCCAGTGCTCAGAAATGAGAATTGTTTGCTTTATGTTCATTCTATGTGAGTTCAGGTTTTAGGCTTTTATGTTAAATGCTATCCTCATCATTTGGTGCCACCCAGTGTCCTGCACTGTGGGGTTTTGGCCACCCAGGTTCTCGTCCTATCTGAGCTCTAGTGTTCTCATTTCCAATTTCGCTGCTATGCAGGGCCATTTTTAGTACGTATTATCTTTTGAAAAATTGCGAAATGGACATAGTGACGGTAAGTGAAAACCATGCAGTGGAACAGGACCAAGTGGGGGGTCGTGGGAAGAGCAGGCACCTTGGACTCCTAAGGATCGGGTTCAGATTCCAGCTCCCCCAATTCAGCAGCCGTGGGAGCTGCAGTTCCCTGACCTCCAGGTCTTACTTCCCCCGCTGCTCAGCAAACTGAGCGATGGATGTGCCGTAGACTCCTCTTAGGGGACAAGGCCGGCCAGCTACCGTGCCCTCTGCACATATTAAGGGAAGAAGCTGACCCTGCGGACATGCACTGCTGCTCTGTGGAGGGCTCTGCCGGGCGTCTCCACCCCGATGCTCTTTTATTTCATCCTCACAGTTCCCGGAGAAGCGGGCTTGACTGCATTTTCGGAGACAAGGGAACACAGGCTAGGGCAGGCTCAGTCACCTGCCCAGTGGCTAAGTAGAACAGCCAGGATCTGAACACACTGTCTCTGTCTCCAAAGAAGCAAATTCCCCAAGCGGAGACGTGGAGGGAACGACACAGAGACTGCTGGGGCTCTGAACCCTGCCGCCGTCACCACGCCACACTCCTTCCTCCCTGGTAAATCGCTAGCAAAGATTTGCCAAGCCCTGGATAACACTGAGAGCTGAAGTCGCTTACAAAAGACAAGACACAAAGCAGGCGTGGACAAAACTCACCTGTTTTTGTCGCTGATGTATAAAGAACTTTTTCCTTTTGAAAGAAATTTTGAGGATGTTTACCCTGCAAAAAACATACAAGAACACAAAGAGACAAAAAACAAAAAATAAAACAAAATAGAAATCAAACACAAACATCAGGCATCAGCCAGGCTGTGGCTGACGCCTCTCTGCTGTGGCATCTATTCCACGAGCCTGGGGGCTCTCGGCTTCCTGGCTTATTTCACTGGAGAAGCGGTGACAGCCCTGTCTGTCGCCTCAGCTGAGTGCCAAGGATCTAACTGAGCTGAGCATGACACAAGAGCCCTGGATTATGATGTAGCCTTTAAATAACAAGAAGCAGGGGAAGGGCGCTCTCCCTGCCGTAAGCTTCTTTTATGACACAGCTGCTCTGCAGGAGCCGGTGGAGGCGTGGGGAAGACGGATGGGGGCAGTGTGGAACAGCAGAGAGAGCACTGGCCTGGGTGGGCCTCCCAGCCCCATGACTTAATCATCACGTGTGAAGTTAGTGAACAGAATCCCGGCCATGCTTCACTGAGCACTGTCTACACACAGGCCGCTACAAAGGACCTTCCAAACAAACATCCCCAATTAAGCCTAGCAATGATCTCTAAAAGTATGGATTGTTACGCCCAGTTTTCAGATGAGGAAGCTGAGGCTCAGACACGTGACCCAGGTGCTGGAGATGATCCAGCCAGGAACGCCTGCAGCCAGGATTTGAGTCCATGTGACCCCAAGCCTGCGCATTTCCCCAGGGGGTTCCCTTGTTGCATGTGGCTATGCAGTATGTAATACAGGCAGGCCATCTGTTGGCAGGGGAAGCCGTTAGACAACTGAGTTAAAGTGCCCGGTCTGGTGAGTGTCACAGGCTACCTGCCACTTCCCCGAAGGCAGTGAGGGTCCATGCGGCCATGTGCCAAACGGCAGATGCTGGTGCGTGCCTCTGTTCTGCAGAATGAGCCCGGGCTCTGCCTTTTCACCCTTAGGCTGCTTTGGACCCTGGGAATTTGTGCTTCTCCTGCTCCCCCACTAGTCTCAGATCAGGGGGCCCCTGTGCTGGACGATGCCTTGTTCAGAGGACTCCCACAGGCTGACCCCAGTCTCTGGACTTGACAGCGTTCTCTCCCAGAGCTAACCCTATACAGGGCAAACACAAACTGGGTGGTTCCTGGGTGTAAGGCCCAATAGTGACTCCCTACTGCCCTTCACTCATTCATAAGGGAAAAAGCATGTACAGAGGGCCTTGCTGTATTGTCTTGGGGATGGAGGAGACCAGAGAGTGGGCACTGGCAAAGTTACAAAGGAGAGAGGCACTAAAGAAATAATGACGCATATACAACTAAATCACTGCTTGTGTGTCCATTGCGTGCAGGAGTCCAGTGTCTCCTGAGAGTATGAAGGACTAAGAGGATGCTCCATGCCCTGGAGGCCCTGCATGGCCCAGCCTCTCTCCTGGGACTCCCATGCCCACACCATCACACCATGTTCCAGCCTCCCCACCTCCTTTGTCCTCCCTTGTCTTGCAACCTGCACGCGCGCGTGCACACACACACACACACATTGTACCTATAGTCTGGAATTGATTCTCTTGGGTCAACATCCAGGTGGTCTTCAGACCTTGTCTGGGGTTCACTGGCATAGGCTCAGGGCCCTTCCTGCATCCCGCCCTTCATGGGCACCTCACCATGCGGTGCCAGCCTCCCTGCTGCTCTCTGCTGCTGGCACCAGAGGCGGGGGCCAGGCCTCTCCAGGAGCCAGCCTGATGCTGAAGGGCGAGGGGGCTTTGACAAGTCTGTGGGTGAGCCTGGGGGCAGGGGGCGAGGGACCTCCAGGAAAAGGTGCTGTTTATGCACCTGCTTCTCAGGATCAAATCACCCACCTCCTTCCTGACATGGCCTCATGGGACTCACAACTCCCATGAAATGTGACAGTCCAGCCTCTATCTGTGGGACCTTAGGAGGTTTCTACGCTGGATCCAGACAGCTCCAGGCCTATGGCAGCTGGGGGGAGCCCCGAGCCTCTGGCGGGGCTTAGAGAGGAAAAATGAGCCCTGACTTCCTCTCCTGCTGCTGCTGTTTTGGCCGCACTCCATCTTTTTGACACATTTGCTCTTTTGCTTCTGCATCTCTGCCCACCTGCAGCAAGCGCTCCCTCTCCCCAGCCGCCCTGGCACGGCTGTCCCACCCTATCCTGTGCACCACCACATTGTCACCTGCCACGGTGGCCTTGCTGCGGTGTTAGCTCCCCTGAACAAGGCTCCCCATTGTCAGGTGCATTTTAAACTCCACCTTCAGCACCATTCGGCACCAGGAAGCCCCTTTTCTCTGAGGTTTCGGGTACCTGCGGACCACTGTGGCCTGAAAATGTCCGCATTCGTCTCAACTCTTTCAAGAGAGCGAGTCCACATTGCCACACCGTTCGTGACAGCCCATGGTATAGCTGTTCTGTTTTAGTCCTCACCCTTGTTATCAGTCTCTTCCTGTGCCTGACTTGTAAGTCAAACTTCACCACAGGTGCAGATGTGTCAGGAAAACCATGGGGCGCTCAGGGCTCAGGGCTGTGTGCAGCTTCAGGCATCCACGGGGCCTGCTGGGACTCATCCTTCATGGACAGGATGGGGGTACAGCCCCCCTCGCCGGCTGCCTTGGGTTCTGCCCTCCCACCAGGCCCAGGCACATGTGTCTTTGGGTGTCCTGAGTGCTTAGAACCAACTAGACAATTCATCACAAGTTCAACCAGTAACCAAGGGATAGAACTAAAAAAAGACAGCTTTTCCCCAGAGCAAGCCTAGGGAGGGTTCCTTAACTGCCAGGCTTGTCTGTCCCCTCTGCCCCACCTGCATGTTGCCACAGAGGACCCCAAACCACGGGCTGACACGGCGGGGGGAACGGAGGGGGCAGAACGCTGGTATTCCCAAGCGCTCAATCTGGGTGGACTTCAGAGGTCAGAGATTAAAACCTGGAGGAAACGTTCCATCCTTTTTAACGATCAAAGTTTAATGTTAGCCAAAAATGCTGCTCTTGCTCAGCACATTCTTACAGCATGATTCAGAAAACCATTAAGGCTGGTGCTTACCAAGGGTAGAAACTCGTGCAAATGTGTTTCCTGTACACAGCGATGCCCGCCGAGGCCACTCCGATGGTGAGATCTAAATGGTGTAGGTCCTGCTGAGAGGAAGAGCTCAGGTTCACGCGGGCCGCCTTCACCGAGCGCCCTTCCTGCCCCTACCAAAGAGCAGCCTCTCTCCAGAGGACAGTGTTACCCAGAAAGGGCAGAAGTCCCCGTTTAACAGAGCCTTAACCTCCAAGAACAAATGCCTGTCGATCCCCCTCCCCCAACACTGGCTGTCAGCAACGCCTGGTTTAGAAAGCTACCAGGTGAGCCCGCCCATTCCACGGGAGCATTGAAATAAACACCCCGTTTCAAGTTTTTCCGCAATGGGCACTCGGCAGCCACATTACGATCAGAAAGCCCTTGATCCCTGCACAGCTTTACACAAAACCCCACTCCCATCCGTGGAAAGGCATTATTCAGCTACCACGATGGCCACGGGAATTTAGAAGGGCACAGCTGCCGACTGTAGACGTCATCAAGAACTGCACGGTGCTTCTAAGCCCAGCAGAGCTGACACTGCCGTGGAGCCCGTGTGCAGCGCGCTGCCGCAGACAACGAGAAGGAAGAAAGAGGGGCCCCGGGCTGTTTTCAATCAGTCTGAACACAAAGTGGGCAGAAATCAACAGACGTTTAAAATAGTACAGTCCCTGCCCTTGACATTCCAGTCTCCCATCAGATGCTTAGGAAGGAGGGGCAGAGTGTGAGTTAGCTGTGGCCGAGTGTGAACCCCGGGTGTGCCACTTGCTAGCCAGGCTGCCTTGGACCTCCAGGTTTCAATTTTTCCTTGATATGGTAAAGATGACAGGACCCATCTTGCAGGCTGATGTGGGAGCATAGAATAAAGAATCTAAACAGGACGTGGCACACGGAATTTTCTGGAACAGGGCTCGGCTTGTGGTAGGAACCATGAACCTTCCACTGCAGGACAGATGGTTTCCCAACAGCAACGTGTATGTGGGGAGTTTGAGAAATTGGACAGAGACGCCAGTGCTGACGCAGGAGGCAGGCTGGGAATGCACGTGACAGGGATCCAGCTGAAACCATGTGCACAAAGCAAAACCAAATCCGCCTGATAGGAGGACAGGCGTGCATCAAATCAGACGCCTCCCATCATAATGCAGTCAGCTCTTTTGTTTCCATGGGTTCTGCGTCCATGCTTTCAACCACAGATAAAAAAACATCAGGGAAAACAGGCACATACTTTCTCCTTGTCATTATACCCTACACAATACAGCATGACAACTACTTACAGTGCATTTACATTGTACTGGGTATTCTGAGACCTCTAGAGATGACTTCAAGTTTCAGGGACAATGTGCCTAAGCTGTATCTATGCAGATTCTAGAGCATTTTATACCAGAGACTTGGGCATCGCAGACGTTAGTACACGTGTGTGTGTATGTGTGTGCGTACGTGTGTGCGTGCTGGGACCAGCCCCAGTGAGTACTGGGGGATGACTGTGAAGGGAGATAGCAAGCAGGTGTAACAAAAGACCGACTTGGTGAATTAAATCAAAGGTGAGTACATAAGGAAATAGATGAATGGTTTTAGTGGGCCAAAGACTGGGTCTTTCAGTCTGCACCTCAACCCCCGTTATCAAGGGCAGTTACTGCTCCCCAAACTCCTACACCCACCCCATGTTTTATAGCTGCCCCTGGGGCCCTGCAAGTAGTCGTGCACTTTGGCAGAAGTGATGTGTCTCTTCTGGGCTGCAGCGTTGAAAAGCAGGCGTGCAACCCTCCAGCTAGGACAGGTATGGTGGTCTCAGGGGAAGATGGTACAGCTGTGAGCTGGAAGTGGCCTGGATCCTGACTTACTACTTGGGGGGAGGGGAGGGCAGCCCAGAGAGGTGCCCGGGCCCTGGGGCAGACCTGGAACTACTGAGAAATCAGCTTTGTGCTCTCAAGTTATTGAGACTGCAGGGGTTTGAGCTCACATGCACAGCCTAGTGGAACCCAACCTCCTCTGACACCATAGAGGTCTCCTTACGGCAGGAAATGGGCTGGCCTCCAAGGCCGAGGGGGCACTGCCCTGGGGGTCCTGGAGGGGGCAGGTGCACAGGTCTACTCAAGCCGGCACCAGGCCTGGCTCCTACTGAACAAAGGTCTCCGGGACCTCTATCCCAAATGCAGTATTATTGGTAACTGGGAGAAAATCGAGTCAAATCCCCAGGTAAGTATTTTGTAAGACCCAATATCTTTTTCGTGACTTGATTAACTAAGTCACAGTGTGCCTACCTCTTAAGGCTGTTATGGCACTGAAGAGAGACAAAAACAGATTCTATGAACTGAAAATCTGTATAAATTGCAAAAAAAGTTACACACCCTTGAACTTTGATCACAGATGCACTCAGCAAAGCCTCAGCTTTCTCACCTGTGAAACACATACTGACTCTTCAAGGATTCCACAATCCTAAAATCACAGTCTATGGCTTCTTACAAAGGCAGCTAGAACAAAGTCTGGCAATTGTCCAGTTAATGTTTGTTTCCTTTAGGCTGTGTTGTGAACCACTTAACAGGTAGAAAATGTTACTGCCGTCATTGCTGAAAGGTCAAAAGCCAGCTAGACAGTATCACTATGGAGCCACTACTCATGCGCTGTGACCTTTGCTACCATCATAAGGATGTTTCTCCACCGGTAAAATGGGGAGAACCATAATACTTAGCTCAGTGCTAACCCTAACCCTAAACCTAACTCTACACCCTAACCCTAACCCTAACCCGAACCCTAACCCTAACCCTAATGTACTGGGAGAAGTACATTAATCCACTGGCACACGGGAACTGCTCAGTAGGTGACAAGTATAATCTACTGTTTTAAAAACAGAAACCAATTTAAACCAATTTATTGATTTTCAAATGCATAATGCTTTTTAAAAAACTATCATATTTGAACAACTAGCTCCAATTTTGGTAGGACTTACAATTAAGTAGCAGATACCCTGGCTCATTAAACTGTCACTGGAAAATGGACTTACATACTTTTTTTTGCTTCTTTAACCACAAGATGAAATGATCTTACAAAAATCACAAGAGTCTAGCACCCTGACTTCTTTCAAGGAATAAACCCTTCAAATACAAACACACACACACACACACATACAATGAACTCAGTGTTTACTAAATGAACCTTCCAAATAACTCTAAAAAGGTCTTCTTTGCTACAATGGAAAAGAGTTTCATCAGAGAGATTTTCAGACTTTCAGAATCTAAAATGACAAAACAATTCAGACCCCAACCGTGTCTAGGATACGTACCCTACCACTGTGCAGCTCCACCCCATAGAAGTCGAGAGTCCGTGCTATGTTGATAAAGCACGATTCTGCTTCTGACTGCTTTAGCCCACTGCGGAAGAAAAGAATTAAAGAATTCTCTCAATAGTAGAGGACATAATGCCAATTTAAACATTTTTTTTAAAAAAAATCCCCAAAACTTGGTTTTCTAACCAAACATTGCTCTAGGTTAATAAACACCTTTTAAAATCAATCTTAAACAATGTAAACCTAAGTTCTACCAAACCAGGTTTTTCTTCCTGTCTGCTGAATTTGACTTCATTTCACCTTCTCATTTTTTTTTTTTTTTTAGGTTAAGCAATACTTCCTATCTTGTGGGTTCCCAACAGGCAGATGGAGAAGGCCGTTACCTGTCTTAATGCCTACCCGGCTTGTTCCACGATGCTGAATTAACCTGTCACCTTGAGGTCTTTCTGCCTTTATGCTCTCAGCAGTGGCCACAAACTTCAAAACGCCACTGGCCCAGTACTATTTCAGGACTCTGACTTCTGCCCGGGCGATTGCTCTGGGAGAGGTTTGGCAGTGTCTACTGAGAAGGTATGCCGGTTGCTTGGTCTTTGTTTTGATGGCCTTCCTAGGCTCCCTTGGGAGCCGGCCTCCTGGGTCACAGCAGGGAAGGGGAGGCTGGAATTGGGCCTATCTGTTGCACCTGGGGCTGCCCCGAGGTGGCTGCTGAAGCCAGGTGTTCCCTCCTTGGTAGGAAGGTGACTGTCACCAACTGAACCCGGGGAGGCAGGGATTCGGCCAGCCTGTCCGTCTGTCCACCTTCTTAACAATCCCTGAATGAATGGCCCATCGTGGTGACTGCGGCAAACTGCTAAAAGGCTGACTTGCTAAGGTGAATTTGCGGGGTGATGGGACTGCAAAGGGACATTCCACTCCCGCCTTAGCTGATTTCAAGGCCAGGCTGAAAAGGATGGCAGCGGCCATCACCCTCAGCCCTTACTGGACTGTACCCTTCACAGAAATGCACCTGATGCCAGACCTGCCGCCCCGGCAGCTTGGAGGCCCCAACACCCCCGCCCCCAGCATCCTGGAAGAGGAATCATGAACCAAAGCGAGATGTCACAATGAATGCCAGGGATGTGATGCCTGCACATCCCCAAAGCAGGTGCCTGGAGCGCCTCCTCCTCACCTGTGCTGCTCGTGCAGAGACTCCACTTTTGCTAAAAAGTCCTTGTTTTGATCCGGAATAAACTGACTGTCGGTGAGATAGCCTGGCTGATGCTCGGAAGAATTGTAGTCTCCGAAGTGAGCTAGGAAGATAGAATGGGGTGGGGGGAGGGGTCATGAGCTTTGCCTTTGCAATACGGTCTGTGTTTACAAGCATCTGTAGCATCACCAGAGAAACAGGACTTGGAATATTCTTCTGGGACGTTCTGCCACCCCATGAACTGCTACCACACATTAGCTCCAGGTCCCTACGTGTTCTCCAAACCCTGGCTGGGTATGGGTTAAGTCCTGTCACCTGTGATCCAGCCCAACTCTCACTGTCCCAGAGGTCACACAGGGATAGAACCCAGGGCCCTTTTTAAATATTTTTTTTTTATTTACTGGACAGGTAGAGTTATAGACAGTGAGAGAGAGAGACAACGAGAAAGGTCTTCCTTCCATTGGTTCACTCCCGGTGCTGCGCCAATCTGAAGCCAGGAGCCAGGTACTTCCTCCTGGTCTCCCATGTGGGTGCAGGGGCCCAAGTGCTCGGGCCATCCTCCACTGACCTTCTGGGCCACAGCACAGAGCTGGACTGGAAGAGGAGCAACCAAGACTAGAACCCGGCACCCATATGGGATGCTGGCACCACAGGCGGAGGATTAACCAAGTGAGCCATGGTGCCGGCCCCCCCAGGGCCTCTTTTAGTCCCAAGCCCCCTCCACAGTCATGGTCAGCAGCTGGCACTCATTCCTGGGTAAGAAAAAGCAAACCAACTGGGGAAAATGCCCCATCCTGTATGCCCTGGGCAGGAGCTCTGTTGTCCCTCATGGTTATAGTGACACTGTACCAAGCTGCTCCAAGCAATGGGTGTGAACAGGAGACAGCCTGTGGACCTGATCGATCTCTGCATCATGACCCGTCCCTGGCACTCGGGGAGGTGGGAACGGGGACACCATGTGTTTGCAGGCCACAAGGGGAGGGGTAGGGAAGGTGGGGCTGAAGGGTCAGGGCCCTGGCAAGGCCTGAGGCAGGGTTCCCAGGGAGAAGAACATGTCCCAGGGAGAATCAGAAGACAGGATCTGTTGGTTGTCTCAGCGGGGAGCCGCAGCTGGAAGAGGAAGTGGGGTGGGGGTATTAAGGATACACTTCAGATTGGCCCCCGACTCAAATGGTTCTTCTCCTCAAAATGTGATAGGAGGGACTGGTGCTGTGGTGTAGCAAGTAAAGCTGCCACCTGCAGTGCCAGCATCCTTGCTTCAAGTCCTGGCTGCTCCATCTCTGATCCAGCTCTCTGCTATGGCCTGGGAAAACAGTGGAAGATGGCCCAAGTCTTTGGGCTCCATGTGGGAGACCCAGAGGAAGCTCCTGGTTCCTGGCTCTGGATTGGCAAAGCTCCAGCTGTTGCAGCCATCTGGGGAGTGAACCAGTGGCTAGAAGACGATCAATCTCGATCTCTCTCTCTGTCCTTCTGCCTTTCTGTAACTCTGCCTTTCAAATAAATAAATAAATCTTAAAAAAAAAAAAAAAAAAAAAACCTGATAGGAATCACTGATGCTTGGGATCTCATGAGTATCCCTGGGAGCCGGCCCAACCCTGCACATGGCTTCCTAAAGACTCAAAGCATTTGGGTATCTAGACTGTGAACGACACTGAGAGAAGGATCCTGGGTGAGGAGTCGAGGACTGGGCTGGTGGAACCTAGCAGCACAATTTCCCTTCCCCAACACTCAGTTTTCCCCTTTGTATAAAAACAGGAGTGAGATGACCTTTAGCTCTGATAGTCTGAGCTACCATTCCACTTTTTTGACAAAGAGCTTTCATTTTATCTTTTTCTTAAAAACATTAACCTTGAGGGGCCAGCATTGTGGTGTAGTGGGTTAAACCGCTGCCTCCAACGCCAGCATACCATATGAATGCCGGTTCAAGTCCACTTCTTTTTTTTTTTTTGACAGGCAGAGTGGACAGTGAGAGAGACAGAGAGAAAAGTCTTCTTTTTCCATTGGTTCACCTCGCAGTGGCCGCTGTGGCTGGCACGCTGCGACCGGCACACTGCGCTGATCCGAAGCCAGAAGCCAGGTGCTTCTCCTGGTCTCCCATGGGGTGCAGGGCCCAAGCACTTGGGCCATCCTCCACTGCACTCCCGGGCCACAGCAGAGAGCTGGACTGGAAGAGGAGCAACCGGGACAGAATCTGGTGCCCCGACCAGGACTAGAACCCGGTGTGCCGGAGCCACAGGCAGAGGATTAGCCTATTGAGCCACGGCGCCAGCCTCAAGTCCACTTCTGATCCAGCTCCCTGCTAATACTCCTGGGAAAGCAGCAGAACATGGTCCAAGTAACTAGCTGTCTGCCACCCATGTGGGAGATCTGCATGGAGTTCCAGGCTTCTGGCTTTGGCCTGGTCCAGCCCTGGCCATTGCGGCCATTTGAGGAACAAACATGTAGATGGAAGATCTAACTAACTCTGCCTTTTGAATAAATAAATAAATCTTTATAAAAATATATTAACCTTGATCTTTCCAAAAGTCCTCATGAATTTCTTTCTGCAACTGGCTCGAATGAAAGGTGTCTGAGGGCTCTCAGCATTGTGTCAATTCAACCCAGAGAATTTTAGGATCTTTTTTTTTTTTTTTTTTACAGGCAAAGTGGACAGTGAGAGAGAGATACAGAGAGAAAGGTCTTCCTTTGCCGTTGGTTCACCCTCCAATGGCCGCCACAGCCAGTGTGCTGCGGCCAGTGCACTGCGCTGATCTGAAGCCAGGAGCCAGGTGCTTCTCCTGGTCTCCCATGGGGTGCAGGGCCCAAGTACTTGGGCCATCCTCCACTGCACTCCCGGGCCACAGCAGAGAGCGGGCCTGGAAGAGGGGCAACCAGGCCAGAATCTGGCGCCCCAACTGGGACTAGAACCTGGTGTGCCAGCGCCGCAGGTGGAGGATTAGCATAGTGAGCCGCGGCGCCAGCCAGGATCATTTTTTTAAAAAGACTTATTTTATTTGAAAGGCAGAATTAGAGAGAGAGAGAGAGAGAAACACACACAGAATTGATCTTCCATCCTCTGGTTTACTCCTTAAATGGCAACACTAGCTAGAGTTGGGCCAAACTGAAGCCAGGAGCCAGTAGTTTCTTCCAGGTGTCCCACATGGGTGTGGGGGCCCAAGGACTTGGGCCATCTTCTATTGCTTTCCCAGGTAATAGCAAAGAGCTGGATAGGAAGTGGAGCAGCCAGGACTCAAACTGGTGCCCATACGGAATGCTGGCACCACAGAAGACAGCTTAACCTGCTACGCCACAGCGCTGGCCATCTAGAGAATTTCTAAGCCAAATTCCCTCTCGACCACAAGAGCAGCGTTTAGGAAAGCTGTGGGAGGCTTCCTGGTCATGTTTTCCTTTACGTCTGCTTAGCCCTGCTCGCCCCCATGTGCCCTCACACCACAGGGCTGCTCCGGGAGACTTTGTTACCTCCTCACACTGTTCCCTGCAGGCTGGGAGCGGGGCAGAGTCACTCTCAGGTCCCCGCAGCAAGTACACATAGTAGGGTGCTCAGGGATTTGGGTGCTCAGACCCAACCTCAACAGAGGCTACTACTGCCAGGTTCAGCTGTGGAGGGGGAAAGGGCAGAAAGGGATCTATGCATGCGGGCTTGGTGGAGGCTGGTCTGTAGGACATGACAGCTAACTAAATGTGGTCAAGTTGTAGACGGACATGCCATGGTTTGGAGATGGAAGCACAAGTGTGAGTGAGAGACAGAGGGAGCAGGCGAGCAAGCATGTGGCGCTAAGGGCACAGGGGTGTGCCTACAGAAATCCCTTAGAAGCCCTTACACGGGGAACCCAACCGGGAGATTGCAAGAAAGCCTCGGAGTCACCTCGTTCCCACTCCTGACATTAAAGAGGGAGAGGCAGGGGTGCAGAGGGCTCACTTTTCACAGCCTGGTGGACAGAGCTCTGGCTGGTGCCCTGCCAGTCCACCAGCCTTACCCCAAGTCCCCAAAGGCCAACCAAATGCTGCAAGTGACTTCCGAGGGCCTCAAGGCAGAATTATTAAAGTTCGCTATTAAAGTTTGTTCTGCTGGTTTCACGAGCTCATGGAACTCCTGCTGGCTCCTGACCAGGGTTGTGGGCAGCAAGGTTCTCTCGTGAGCTAAGTATTTTGCACTTAACTCAGGACCTATGATTTCTCCCTGTCTGGTGGTTTTTACACCCCGAAACCTCGAGTGGGGACTCAGAAAAGCTCTGAGCTAACTAACCACTAGGGGGAAACAGCGAAACAGTCATACACAGCCAAGGCAGAACCCTGGGCGCTTCCCACGTGGATTTCAATGAGGGCTTTCATCCCCATGAAACAGACAAGGAAACTGAGACTCAAAGAAGGGACCGGGCACCGCTGTCCAGCAGGAACTCTGACCACAAGCCCCACTCTTATCAGCTTCCTGTACCGCATGCCTCAAACTCCCCGGAGAATATATTTCCTATTTCTGGAGAAGCAACACACGCGAAAGCTAATTACTGCAGAAAGACAGGAAGTGAGTGCTTCTGCGGGAAATGCCTTGTCTTTGGAAGTCCACACTTTGTTTTGGCGGACAACGGTTTATGCTTTGCAGCACACAGAAGGCATCTCCCATGCTCCCCACGCGTGGTGTTGGGAGTTGTTTGCTGGGAGGTCCCTTCCCTGCTACCCTTCCCACTCTGCCTTGATCTCAGAAGCTGTTTGCAGGGTCATTCCTGTGATGAGTTTCTGGCCTCCCTACCTTTCCCCCAAGCAGGATGGAGAGCAGAGACAGCAGCACTGGGTCCAGGCTGCCTGCCCACCACACAGTGGCCTCCCTGTGTACCCAGAGGCTGCACGAGGCACAGGCTCAGGGAACATTACAGAATACATATATCCTTCCCAAAACTTTAAGCTTTGAGCCTCACAACCCCTCAACAGGCCGACAGCAATTTCCCACCATCATGTCTTTGCAGGTACTTCACCTACTGATCACTTTTTGTCTAATAAGAAAATGTGCCTTGGGGCTGGTGATGTGGAGCAGAGGGCTAGGCAGCTACCTGCAAATGCCAGCATCCCATATGAACCCCGGTTCGAGTCCTGGCTGCTCCACTTCCAATCCAGCTCCCTGCTAAAGCACCTGGGAAAGCAGCAGAAGATGGCCCAAGTGCTTGGGCCCAGATGAATCTCCTGGCTTTGGCCTGGCCTAGCCTGTGCTACTGCAGCCATTTGGGGAGTGAACCAGTGGATGGAAGATCTTTCTCTCTCTCTCTCTGTCTTTCAAGTAAATACATCTTTCAAAAAAAAGAAAAAGAAAGCGTGACTTGGTTGACTCATCTGGGGTAAGACTTCTCTTCATCTTAGCACTGCTCTTGGAACAATTTAGCAAAATGTGTCAGATAAAACATATGCATTACTTTTTGGTCCACTAATTCCCATATTCAGAATTAATCTTATAGAAATGCATGCATGGAAACATGCAAATACATCTGTTTATTTCCCAAGGGGAGAGGACTACAGAGCCTGCATCTGAAACTACTTGCCTGCTTTCTCGGTGTGACAGTACTGCTAACACTGCCATTGAAGCCATTACACTTTTCAGGTGCAAATCACTTTGTTCAGCTCTTTCAGAGGGGAACCTGACTCCTGAAGCTTGGCATAGGATTTTTTATAAAATGTGGGATCTTGATTTTACTCTAAACAGAGCTCGGTGTTCATAATAGGCGATTCTGTAGACAGCTTTCTCCCGGGCAGACAAGAAAATGGAGGAAGGGTTAACACCAGCCAGGTGCCAGGCACTGGTCTAAGAGCTATGCACTGAGTAACTTATTTCCTCTTCACTACAACCCCAGGTGAAGGAGAGGAGGCCTGGAGGGGCACAGGTTCACAGAGGTGTATGTGAAAAGCCCAGGCCGGGGCTGCAGCCATCCTTTGCCTACTCAGTGAGAGTTTCTATGGATTCCCTTCACACCTATTATTTCATGTGAACCAAGTGCTCACACCACAAGCCATCTCATTCCTGACCATCACCTCTGTGCTACAAATGAGAAAAATCAAGATTCAGACAGGTGATCCTGCACAGTGGCAAACGGAGAGGCCAAGGCCAGGTGTGACTGCACCTGCTCTTGGGCTCCTGACTCTCAAGCTTGAAGGTCTAGCGAGGACACCAAAGCTCACTCTGAGACGTGGGAGAGCTCATCTCCTTGCTCAGCCTGGCAGAGACATGTGCTCCAGAGCTCAACAAGAACCCAGGCTACCTGGCAGCTGTGCCCTTTCTCAGATGGATGAGCTATGGCTGGGCCTGGGCCAGATGTGCTGTGGTGAAAGGGGAACTAACTAGCTAATTTCTTTCTCTTTTATAAAGATTTATTTATTTATTTATTTATTTGAAAGTCATAATTACATATAAAGAGGGAGAAAAAGAAACCTTCTATCAACTGGTTCACTCCCCAAATGGCCACAATGGCCAAGGCTGGGTTAGCCCAAAGCCAGGAGCCAGGAACTTCTTCTGGGTCTCCCACATGGGTGCAGGGGCCCAAGGATTTGGGCCATCTTCTACTGCTTTCCCAGGCATATTAGCAGGGAGCTGGATCAGAAGGGGAGCAGCCAGGACGTGGACTGGTGTCCATACAGGATGTTGGCACTGCAGGCAGTGGCTTTACCTACAGCACCACAGTGATGGCCCCAAGAGAGAGGACTTTCAAATTTGCCCAGTGTCCTCACAACGTAACCTCTTTGAGTTCCCATTCGTGGAGGAGGAGCTGCAGGTGAGACAGTGACTGACATTAGGTGTTGTCCTGTGCACAGGTTCAGTCTTCGTGCAAGTCGTGCAGTCCCTCTGATGTCCCCGTCCCAGGTTTTGCGCAGATGGGAGGTGAGCTGCAGGCCCAACCACTTGGCTCTTGCCCTTCTGTTTCTGTCCTTTGCTGCTAGGGACAGGGACAGATTGAGAGTCACCTCAGCAGTCCCTCTCAGCCTTATCTTCCAGGTTTTTCTTTTTCCCTGTCTCAGTTGACACATAAGAATTATACATGTTTGGGGCCGGCGTTATGGCATAGTGGGTTAAGCCACCACCTGTATGTAATGCAGGCATTCCGTATGTGAACCTGCTGAAGTCCTGGCTGTTCCACTTCTGATTCAGCTCCCTGCTAATGCGCTAGCTAATTATCAAGTGACACTCTGTGTCCTGGCTGGCTGTGCACCCTGTTTATCATGCATGCGCAGCTCCTAGCCCAGGATCTGATGTAGAATAGATGCAAATGAAGTTCTGTTGACTGAACAAGTGGATTGTTATTCCTGCCTAACCAGTCTTGATGGAAAATTCCACTTGGGCTTTCTATCCAACATGGTAGCCGCTAACTGCACGGGACTAGTCCAAGTTGACATATGCTACAAGTCTAAAACTCAGACTGGTTTTAAAAGATGTGCCATGAAAGATCTTTTTTTAACATTGCATAAATAATTCTTACATTGATTATACATTAGAATAATATTTTGATATACTGAGCTAAATAAAACATTAAAAATTAATCTCATTTATTTCATTTTACTTTTTTTTTTTTAAACATAGGTCCTAGAAAACTCAGAATTAGGGGCCAGAGTTGGGGCACAGTGAATTAAGCTGCTGCCTGCAATGAGCACAACCAGTATCAGAGCACCGGTTTCAGTCCTTGCTGCTTAGCTTCAGATCCAGCTCCCCTCTAATGCACCAGGGAAGGCAGAGGTGACCCAAGTGCCTGTGCCCTGGACACCCATGTGGGAGACCTGGATAAAGATCCTGGCTCCTGGCTTCAGCCTGGCCCAGCCTGGATGTTGTAGCCATTTGGGCAGTGGACCAGTGGATGGAAGAACTCTCTCTCTCTCCCACTCTCTCTGTCTGTCCCCCTCTCTCTGTCACTCTGCCTTTCAAATAAATACATCTTCTTTTACAAAAAAAAAAAAAAGTCAGAATTACATACGTAGCTCTCATTATATTTCTACCAGACAGCACTGCTGTAGACCAACGTATAACCCACTAGCTGTCCTGAAACTCTAAAAATAAATTCCTAAGAACCCAGCAGTGTTTTAAGAGTAGCACTAAATAAGCAGCAGCAGTGACTTCCAGCGAATTCCTTAACCTAGCTGGGTCTCAGTTTCCATGTTTATGAGAGGTGAGTGGTACAAATATTTGTCCCACTGGGGTTTGTACGAGATCAAAACCAAATACCTGGGCAGAGGCTGTGGAAAATGCAATGTGCAGCAGCTGCCTGCTGGCTCGTGGGCTCCCTCGGGAGAAGGTTGCACACCATGGCTCCTCTACTCCTTTGCCCTGAACCACCGTCTTCAATCCCACACCCACCCCGGCGGGAGGAAACCATAAGTAAGGGACAAAGGGGCCGACTGGACAGCTGCCCAACAGGACTCCTGGTGGGGAGGGACCAGAGCAAGCAGGAGAAGCCAGGACCTTTCCCGGAACCCTCGTCAGGACAACATATGCACCTGTGCCCCACTCCCTCCGTGACTTACATTGTACGGCATAGGATGCTAGAACCACGGCCGAGTTCAGAGGGCAGGTTAGCCTGTTAGGAGAAAAACACATTAGCAACATCACAAAAACCAATGATGGCCCGCAGTGCTCACAGATCCCCGTCTTTGTTTTTCTCTTCTTGGGTTAGTCATTAAACCACACCAGGAGTCATAACAAAGACAGCTTTATGATACAGATCAATCTCAGTATTAAATCTCTAAAACACAATCTCCGTGACCATGAAGTGACAGGTTGGTGAACGTTTTGACTGCTCAAAAGAGGTGAAGCTCGCATCTCTAAGAGGAAAAATGAGAAACTCTTAGATCCACGGGCAACCTTCAAATCTTTCTAGTAAAGACCTGAGACTTTTTGTCAGGCTCTCACTAAACCCCTGAGTTGCAGGGACTGTAATTCTCCATTACTCTCTTTCTAGAAGGTAGACATCCTCTTAGAAGGGAAAAGCAGAAAAGTATTTTTTTCATTTTAAAGCTCGCAATTCCTGAATTCATTCCTTAAGATTCCTATTTTGGTTTCCTCTCTTGAAGACCTACTGGGTCCAGTGGTCCACACACCTGTCATCCTGCATGGCCTGGCCTCACCCACACTTCCTCTGGAACTCACTATCTCCCCCTGGTGTCCCACTTCTGCCAATGACTGCACCTCTGTCCTGGTCAGATTTCAAATTCTCTGACTGCTCTCCTTGCTCCATTCAACTGCAGTCGTCCTGGGAGCTCCAGCCACAGACCTGGCGCAGGGAGAATGGGCCAGGAATGGGCAGGAGCGAGGGCTCTTGGGAGGGGTGTGAGGGGGTCTGATGAAGGGAAGCATCCCCACAGAAATCCTGGAAGATTGGGGTTTTAGAAGCTTTCTTCCCGACAGCACAGTGGGAAGCAGAGGAAACACACAGTTTCCATGGCAGCCCAAGAAGTTCCTAAGATGTGACTCACCCGCCCCTCTGACTTAGCCGGCTGGCCCTCCACCCGTGCACCGGGCTGTGCGTTAAGCAACTCTGCTCACCAAGGGGCCCCCACCTTTCCTGAGGTGACCCTGCTCCTGTTAGCACCTGTGAACGACCTCTCCCAGGCTGCAGGTGCACTTGGGCCATGCTCCTCCTCTCTCTGGAGATCCCCAGTGCTCAGGGGCAGAACAGGCCGTGACGAGCACCTGCCATTTGTTCTCCTACCCAGGTGGGCTTCAGTGACATCTACACCACAGTCCTCCTGGAGGAAGAGCAGGGACATGGGATCTGGGGACGAACTTTGGGAAGAGGCTAAGGAGCTTCTGTTTAGATGGAAGAAACACCCTCCAGAGAAGCCAGAAGGAAAAACAATTCCAAAGATTGGTGTTCGAAATGCATACAACAGATCCCTGAATGCCTACATTCTACTCTCAATTTGGTCACGACCAAGCACCATGTTCCCAGACTGATCCCTTCCTTTCTCTAGGGCTCGGCAGGAGGAAGCTGACGCCTTGAGCACTGGCTGCCACTCTAGAGTTCTAGCAAGCTGGGGGCAAGCCTGGCTCCCAAGAGAATGGCCAACCACGCCCCCACGGAACCTGTTAAACAACCTGTGGCCACAAATGGCCCGAGATAACCTTAAGAACTGTATGGTACTGAAGACCCTGCTCAGAGAAGTGTGATGGCCGGGGCAGACATGATAAGAAACTGCCGGGGACCTAGGCTGGGGTGTGGCTCTCAACAGACTCCTATTGATTCACAGAAAAATTTATCAAGGGGTTTTTGTTTGGGAGGAAAAATGAAGGTGCAGGTGTTTGGTGCAGTAGTTAAGATGCCACAGTCCCATACTGGAGTGCACGGGTTTGAGTCTTGGCTCATCTGTTCCAAGTTAGCTTCCTGCTAATGCACACCCTAGGAGACATCAGGTGATGGCTCAAGTAGTTGAGTCCATGACACCCACGTGGGAGACAAGAGCTGTGTTCTAGGGGCCTGGCTTTGGCCTGGTCCAGCCCTAGCTGCTGTGGGCATTTGGGGAGTAAACCAGAAGATGGATGATCTCCCTCCCTCTCTCTCTGATTCAAATAAAATAAATAAATTTAAACAAAAGCAAAGACAGTCAATGCCCAATATTTAGAGAACCAGACTGAGCAGCTGCTGGAGCTGCTGGGGGTGGGTGTGGGAGAGTGCGGGGCCCTCACCTTATTTGACCAGCACAGTCAGGTGCCTTAATGTGTTAGCAAAATATGCGTGAGGGAAAATCCAAGTAAACATGCAGAAGAGAGGGACAGAGCAAGTTTCTGTGGCTGCAGAGGGCAGCCTGGACTGGGGGGCAGGAGGTGGCAGACTTCAACCTTTAGTTATCCTAAAACGTAGGAAAGGCTGTCTCTCAAAGGGTGAGCTCCCCATTACTGGGGTGAATCCAGCAGAGGCCCTGCGGCCCAGTGGGCTATGCTACAGAGGGATTTGTTCCTTGCTTGTCAGAGAGTATGAGCTAAGTCTCTAATGCTATGACAACTAAACAGGTGCTAGGATCCAGGGGTCCACTCTCTCCTTCCATTCTTCACTGCCACGTGCCCCAGTCTCTGGCCTGGACACACATGAGGGCTTCCTTGAGGGCTATCTGTTCCCTTCCGTCTGGAAGGGACCCCGTGGCCCCTGCGAGGCCTCCCTGGTGCACAGGGATTTGGCTTCTGCAGATGCAGCTTTCACCTGGCTGCCTGTGGCCTACTGGATGTGAGATGCAAGCCTGCGCTGGACACGAGAACCCCTCCCTTCTCTGTAAGCCCCTCACGTGGAGGGCTGGGGGAGACCCACAGTCCAGTTCCAGGTGGGATCGTGCAGGGTCGGGGCAGGGGTGTCTTCTCACAGTCCAGTGACCTCAACTCCTCACGTCCCAACCAAGCCTGGCTCAGCCCAGCAGCCCACGCTGGCAGGAGCGCCTCGGAGCTAAGAGTGGGTCTCCACTGCTTCCAGCCACTTCGTGGGCTCCTGTTGCGTCATCTCCCCACCCAGGCTCCCTGCTGGGGCAGGCTGCTGGCAGCCTCACAGACTCTCCTCAGGAAAGCCAACCTCACAGGACAGAGCGTGGTGAGGACGGGGAGTAGGACGCGGCTCTTGCCGTCAGTTCACCGGCCACGGTCTCTTCCTTAAGCCAAGGACACACCAAGGAGACGGCAGCTCAGGGGCCCCAGTCTGGAGCTTCAGCTCCCAGCGTGGAGTGGTCTCGGGGGCCTCCGGCCACTGAGCGGTCTACACCGGGGGTGCTGAATCACAGGCAGACGCTCGTACCCCGAGCACAGACTTTCCCAGAGCGGAAATGGATGACCAGGCGCAGGAAGCGGAACCTGATCAGGCCTGCCCTGCCTTCCCAAGGGAAGCCCATTTTACACTCCGGGCTCCTCCCTCCCTTCCAAAGGGCTCAGGTCTCTACCAGAAGAATCCTGCCTCTTCTGTGATGAAACGGAAATAATGGAAGTGGAAAGGGGGCTGATCAGTCTGCAGTCTCTGAACCAAGACCGAGTTAAAAACAGATGTCCTCAGCCTCTGTCGGACAGGACACTGCCTCCGACAGCCGTCTGTTGTTCCGGATGGAGCAGCGTAGCTGGGAAGGCACACTCGGTTAGATGAAGACCAGGAATTTGGCTAGTTGGACAGGAAAAGGAAAATGCAAAACTTTCATTACCTTCCTTCGCAAATGTCCATCTTCAGTTGCAAGAAATACAAATGCCTGTGAAACAAGTGTTTTCATTAATTCATACTGAAACTGAAACAGGCAAAACACACACACACACACACAAATTAATGAGTCAAGGATGAGACTTGCATACACGAAAAATAAAATACACAAAGATGTATTCCAGTCTAAGATACTGGGTGTTCTGCACACTGCAAAGCTGCCCAGTCACCAATGAGGACCCCAGTCAAGGCCCAAAGTCCCAATTGGTGGGGGCATCTTGAGCCACAGCAGGCTGCCCTAGGGAAGGCACCAACTTCAGGAGTGGATGGGGTACCCAGCATGGCAGTGGCCCGCCAATGGTCTGCTGGTACTGCTGCCATTAAGCGCCCCAGCCTGCAGCTGGGGCCTTCCAGGCTGATCACCAGGACCTCCAAGAGCTCTGCACCCATAGCCACCTGCTCCACCTGCGGGGCCACTGTTCTGAACATGGTGCCTGTGCACACACATCCACCTACACTCCCTCTGTGTGCAGCTGCTCAGGGGAGGCGGGTCTGGGAAGAGGCCCTCTGTGGCTGGGGTACAAACACCCGCTGGCCTTTTTGCTGCATCCTAAGCCATCGGTGAGCTCGGAGGTGCTCATCTGTGAGCGACCCACAGAGGCAGCTTCAAAAACCAGGACCTGTTTTGCAGGCCAGCTGTCCGGGAGCCCCCAGCCCTGGCCTCTGCCCAGGGTGGGGTGGGGAGTTGGGGAAAGGTGCAGGCCACAACCCTGTGCAGGCCAGCAGATGCCCTGGGAGGTTTCTATTTTCAGGACACAGAATCCATGTGACACTTGGCCGCTGGCTCCCACTCTTTTTTAAAGTCCAGGTTCAAATGGGAGAGACATTCCAGGGTCTGGCCAAGATGACAACAGGGAAGCCTCTTGAAATCTAATCTAGACTGGGCAGAGGCGCCAGGGGGCGGGAGAGAGGGAGAATTCTGGCAGGTTAAACAGATCAGTCTCAAATTCTTCCAGGTTTACAAAGGGCAAGGGGCTGGCTCTGTGACACACAGACGCTTAAAAGGCTACGTACCACAAGCCCGCATTTATCCAGGCCTCAGCTGTGTGCGCGCTGCTGGGTGACGCTTCCCCTCACTTCCACCACCTAACTGTGGGCCACACACCACAGCCTCCTTTTCTCACAAATTGGTCGGGGTGGGGGGCCAGCCGTGTCTTATTTTAACCAGGACGCTTGCACTTTATTTACACAATCGCCCTATACTTCCAATCTCATCTGCACTTAACGACGTAAAACGCTCAGGATCAGCATCCTGACCCTGCTATGGTTTACTTTGACGGTGATCATCACCAGCAGCCCGCAGTGTGCCGCACGGACAGATGGGATATTGTACATGTGCTGATTCATGCCCGTTTGGAATGGGAATGTCACTCTGTTCCACCTAGGAGAACACAATCAGTGTTTTCTAGTTTGTTTCTATGTTTATCCACGCTGACATTCAACCAGAATTAAGTGTTCCCTCCTCCTACAATGCTACTGAGAGAGAGAGGGGCAGGGAGAGGGTTATGGATAATCCCAGGGTAAACCTGAGCTTTTGCGGCTGGGCCGTGCTGATCACTACACCTTCCCGGGGATCTGAGGGTGAACATGAACCCAGACATGCCCCCCTGTCATTTGCTCAGCCAAGTTTCCGAGTCTACTCCACGGCATCCAACCCAGAGACATTAGAATAGCGAATGCCACCCAAATGCAGGGGCCTTCCGGGAGAAACTCGAAGGAGCCTCCTTTTAACTTGGGGTGGCCAGTAGACGACATTCTCTTGGAGAAGATCTAACTTGCTCGGGAACAGCAGTGGTGGAGGCTCATAACAGACATGAACATGATTCGAATAAAAGAGAGCTGCAACTTGGGCAGTGGCAGCGCCACACTCAGAGTGGACCCCACCTGTGATCCCAACCCCAGCAACAAAGCAACAAACGTCTCCCTATCCTGATCCTTTAAAAGCAAACAAACCAACAACAACAAAAATAAACCAAATACCACCTCTGTACTCTTTCCTTGGCTCTTGAGAGCTAAATCCCCTTCCTTAAATTCCTTAAAGGGAATTCCCTTTTAGACCCCAAAGCTGCAGCCTCATAAGCTACCATGGGTCAGCAATACATGTAAAACCCGGCATTAGAGTTAGAAAGAAAAGAAAAAGGCACGGGGATTAATGGTGGAAGCCTGGTAGAGCAGCAAAAAGATCTGGCGGTCCTGGCTGCCCCCAGCTTGACAGGAGTCGTGGGTGTGGCTACTGCTGTGGTTCTTGCTGCAAGAGGAAAGATCCAGAGCCCCAAGCCCAGGAGGAGACGACAAGCTCACTCGGCTCCACACCACCCATCTTAGACCGGAGAGGGCGGCAGAGGTGGGATGCCGACGCTGAACCTGTGAGTTTTAGGAGCAACACGGACAAGTGGGTTTTTATCTGGGACATAGGCAGGAGCAGTATTAGTCAATTGCTCATCCTGAGCTGGAATCTGGCTCTCTGCAGCCCCACCCACGAGCCGTAACTCTGCACGTCCAATTCCCCGTTTCCCATTGCCACCCTCTGGGCTCTGAAGGCAGCCTCAGGTCTCCTGAGTACCCACATGTCCCTGGAGTGGCAGGCAGGCTCAGCAGGCAGATGTGTGGCAGTGGGCACTGGAGAGAGACCCCTGGTGCAGGCCGGTCCTCTCGTCCCTTCCCTCCACATCTGCCCCTGGAGAGCTCTAACCCCCAGCCCAGGGGGCCATGACCTGGGAGATGGCCTGGCCATGGTGATGGACAACTGTGGGGCAGCCTGGTCCGCACTCAGCTTGGAACCTGGCACCTCAGGAGTCACTGCCCATTTAGAGAAAGGAAACAGCAGGATAGAAAAACTCCAGGGTGCTCTGCACTTAACTAAAGTTTTCTAAAACTTTTTGTTTCAGTAATTTTTATAGATATGTGTACTGAATTCTGAGATAAAGTACATTTTTTAAAAGACCCCACTGGGGGGCCAACCTGTGGCATTATGTGTTAAACCGTCACTTGTGACACCAGCAGGCCATAGAGCATTGGTTGGGGTCCTGGCTGCTCCCCTTCCAATCAAGCTTCCTGCTAACGTGCCTGGGAAGGCAGTGGAAGACAGAGTACTTGGGCCCCCACCACCTATCTGGGAGACCAGAACAGAGTTCCTGGCTCCTGGCTTCAGCCTGAACCACGCCCAGCCATTGTGGCCGTCTGGGGAGTGAGCCAGCTGATGGAAGATCTGTCTCTCTCTCTCTATTTCAGTCTGTCATTCAAATGTGTACACATGTATACATATGTAATCACACACACAATATATGTAAAACATATACCCACACACAGAGGTGCACACATTCTTAAGTCCCCATGTCCTGTTGGACTGTCACTGCACAGGGTCACTTCAAATACTGTGCCTACCAGTCCCGAAATGACCTGACAAGTTCAGCAGCTCCCCAGGGGCCCCAGCCTCCCAGCCTCCCAGCCTCCCAGAGTAACTATTGAGGGAGAAGGTCCAGGCCGGGCCTGCACTTCCGCATGGCTCCCCAGCGAGTCACAAGTCGCACTGGGTTAAAATTTAACTTCGTGGTAAACACAGTCAAATCACCAGGTCTGGTGCTGCAGAGGGAAGAGGCGCAGGAAGAATGCAAAACAGCAGCAGACTAATATTTGGCCTCTAAACACACTAAAAGTTAAAAACGGGATCATGTGATTACCATTAAAAAAAAAAAAAAACAATACTAGACAGGAGAGCACTCTAGGAGTCCAGCTAAGGCACCTCCTGGGTGAAGGTCCTGTGGGGACAAACAGCACACAGCAGGAGTCAAAAGTCCTAACCATCCTTTGCCTGCCTCCAGAGCTTTGAAAAAACAAATGGATCCATAATAAAAGGGCTTAGCATCACCCTAGGGGAGGGGAAGTTGAGTCTGCAGGGTCCAAGTTTCAACAGCAACAACTTCCCTAGACAGAGGAGCTAATCCCCACACAGCAAACCCACCTGCAGTACCAAGCCCAGGCCAGGCCCCACTGCAGGGCCTGAGGGATAAACAGTTCCTATCACAGCCTCCTTCCCTTATCTGGTTCCCAAATCTCTCCTATCTGCTGATTCACCAGCCTGTCCTCCTCCCCAGCTCCTGAGAAGGGAGCTAAGAAGTGCTCAGGACAGAGCCTTCTGGGCATGGCCCAGAGCCCCGCATCCATCCCTGTGGAGACACTGTGATGTCTGACCTGCAGGGAACTGGGTCACACGTGCACCCTCTCAGCTCCAACCATGCAGCCAGCAGAGGCCGCGCAGGTGCAAGGAGGTGGGGTGGGGAGGAGGAGCAGGGAACTGCACCAAATCAGGAGCCCAGGGAAGCAAGCCTGAGACTGGACACCAATTAGCTGATTAAAATGTCAATCAGCGAGCCCGAGCCCTTGGATCAGGCATGCCGGTGCGGCTCCACCCACATGGAGTTACCCTGCCACAGCCACAAAATGAAGAGTATGTTTTTGGCAGTTACTAATTTTTATATACTACATAGAAAATTTCTTTTAAAAAAAAAGGCTCTTACCTGGTTTGCTCTTGCTGCAAGGTGTTGGGATCAGGTATAAAAAATCTGACTCGAAAATACAGGGTACAGGGGAAACCTCCTACAAAAGTTTTCAAACACAAAATTACAATTCTCTTTAAGTACGTCGTTGTTCTTTTATAAGTGATGCATTTTTCATTTTGCCATGGCTTTTTTCCATCGTAAAATAGGGCTCGTTTCAAATAAGGAATGCGTGAGTTAACAGACTGTTTCGAAAATCTCCAAGGCTACAAAAAAGTAAATTATTTACACAACACTGGTGTAGGCTGAGGTATGTCTACTTCCTGTTATGTGTTTAACTTGGGCTGCATTCAAACAACGCACCCCATTACCTGGGCCGAGGAGTTTATAAAGTGTAGCACACAAAACCCACAAAGAAAAAATGGCTAACATTTTGATGACAATTACCACTTTTCAGACCCTTTCGTGCCAGGCTACTACCCACAGCCCCATCTCAGAGAGGAGCCAATAGGCTTAGATGCGCAAGTGACCTGACAGCCAGCAGCTGAACCAGAAGTACAGCCCTGGGGTGTCTGATTCTGCCACGCCACATTTCAGGAACATCTCGTGCTTTTTAATGCAGAACATATTCAGTGATTCCTGGTCTATGAAAATCACACAATGAACAATCCAAATGTGGCTCTTTAGGCACCAGCAACCAGAGTCAATTTGAATCCATTTCTTGTGACATGGCAACAGGAAACCATCAGATGATGTCACCAAGACCCAGAGCTCTTCATGTCAATTTCACCCCCCCCCCCCCAGTCTTACCTGTGCACTCAGCACCATCTCAATCTTTGAAAATGCATGTCCTTTTCCAGGTGCCCCATCCCTGCACTCATCTCCTCTGTCCCCTTCACCCAGGGCTCTGTCTCCATCTCTTTAGCACCTTCCATCTGCATCTCTGGTGAGTGTTCAGAAAAGCTGGCAGTGTATGTGTGCACCTGAGCATACATCTGCATGAGTGCCTGCTCTCCAGTGGGGGGCGCTCTCACGCTGTGGGTGCAGGCTGTGCACCTGCACTCAGGTGAGCCAAGTCCTTGCTTAGTCTTGGGATGCCCCTTCACTTGCCTGCTCTTCTACAGTGGTCAGGTCTGGGCTGCTCTGTCTTGCCCCTCTCCATACTGGCCCCCAGGGTGTCCTATTGTGTGCTAAGGATCAACAGAGTTCTCTCTCCCTCTCCTCTGTCTCCACAAGTGGTTGGGAGCTCCCTGAGGGTAGGGTGCAAATCTGACCTGGAACGGACACTCAGGGCGCAGTCCAGGGTCCTGACCCCAGCTGAGCTCAGGACATCTCTGCTGAATGAGTGAGTTAGTGAGGAGGGGACTGCCAACCCCCAGCCAGGCACTGTGGGCACTCACTTCCAGGATAGGTATTTATCTCCAAGTGGCTCTGCAGCTCCTGTGAGCATGTCCTATCACTAAGGACTCAATTGCTGGGAGGTAAGAACTCTAAGGACCTGGCTTCAAGTGTGGACAGCAGTGGTACCAGAGCTGTGACCATTTATGTCTACTCCCTCCCACCTGGGCACCAGGGCAGGTATGTGTGTTTGCATGGTGGTGGTGATGGTGTAGCACCAGGGTGTTTGCACACCTGGGTGTACAAATCCACCTGCCTGTCAGCCCTCTCCCCACTCACTGGCCACCTCCTGTGGGTGGGGGTACCTGGAGGGGATGCCAAGAGGAAAGGGACAGGGTCCTAACCTCAAGAACCTTGCAGTCCTGAGAACTCAGGGAGATGGACGGGAGGCGAGGGCGAGAGGGTTCAGAACCGGGAAGCAGCCAACGCTAAGAGGGAGGGAGCACAGAGGGAAGTCTCAGCCTCTGGTGGGAGAGGAGATGGGGGGCCTGATCGGCCTTGGAGAGCAGCAAGGTTTGGACACAGGGACGCGGATGGGAAACACATTCCACGTCTCTGGTTCCCACACGGATCAAGTCTTGTGACACTGCCCTAAAGAAGGCGACGGAAACAGACAGGGAAGCCACAGAGGTGGCCTGCAGATCAGCTAGGCTTGCCTGGGGCCTCGGGAGCTCCAAGGGGAACAATGACAGTGCCGGTGGGAAGAGGCTGGCCAGAGGGCGGGCCAACAGATGAGCTGCCTCTGAGGGGTGCAATCGCCTAGCTCGGGTTCACTGTCCAGGGGAGGTGTGTGAGCTGGCGGGAGGCCCTGAGGTGTGATGTCTCTGGTTCCCACTGTGGCACATAGGGTCTCTGGCTCTGGGCTTCCCGCTCTCACCTTCCCCTCTCCTGCCCATCCAGGGGAGGACCCCAGGGGGCTGAGCTGGATGTGTCTCCACTAACTTCAGAAGCCAGGCAGGGACCCCTCCCTCTGGAACCCTGGCACTACAGGCACCTCGAGGACCGGCGGAGAGAAACAGGCCATGACTCACTAGCCCCTGAGGTTCAATGGACGTGCAATGGCCACACCAACCTTTCAGCTGCTTCCGGAGGGGTTTGCTTGATTCCAGCCATCTCTGTCGGGTGAGAAGAGACAAGGGATTACGAGCAGCCCGTGCGGGAGGCCAGCCCGGGTGGGAGGGACTGCCACTTACAAGAGAGTCTGCTGAGTCGTCGCCATGTTGCAGCCCGAAGTATTCCTTCTCGGTCACGCCCAGGTGGTTGTAGGCCATGTCCAGAAGGACCTGACCTGTGTCTTGTTTCTAGGAGAGAAAATAAAAACTGGAGTGGGAAAAATGAACAATCTTAACTATGCATTCAGAGGGATGTGACACACGCACGCTTCCCGAGAAGTCACAGCACACGCACGGAAGGTGGGGCTAAGGAAAACAACGTGTGTACAGTTTAAGGCCATATGCATTTCACTGGTCGCCTTTTTGAAGCTGTCTTCCCCTCTCTTAGCTGAGACATCTCAAGTTCTGTCTACACTGGCAAACACCTGTTTCACAGCCACGGTCATCTCTCCGTGACCCGCTGCGGATTGTCCACAGTGAAATGCTAAGCCTGGGGCGGTGTCTGTTGGCGCCTTCAGACTCGTTTGAGGCTCCCACCCCTGGAGGGACAGAGGAAGAGCGTGCAGGGAAGGGACACTCTGAAGAAAGGAGGCCAGCTAAAAATACGCAAACGCCATTCAAACCCCCCCGCCCGGGGCGGGTGGTGAGCTGGCCCGTGCCACCCCGTGGATTATCTGCCTCACCATCTCCTGGGATCTGAAGTGAGAAGCCGTGAGGACATTCAGCACACTTCGCTCCAGTGCAGGACTAGGGGCAGGCATGGTGTGGACACGGGGACACAGCTGTCACGCGCCCCCTGTCTTGCCTGAGCCGTGGACCGGCAGCTGCAGCATGGTGTCAAGTGCTGTGAAGTGAGCGAAGCACAGTGCACGCCTCCAGGGACAACACCTGGGGCCAGGCAGGAGCCGGCCCACGCTGTCCGTCCTTTCCTGGCACCAAGGGCAGGCATCTGGAGCAGACGGCCCAGCTCCAATAAAGGCCCAGTGGGGCACACAGCGGGGAGCATTTGAGAAACTACAAATTCTATTTCTGTGGGCAGACTTCTCAGGAATCCTTTGAACCAAGCCTTGAACTGAAGGACAATATGAGTCAGGAATAGATGGCGCTGGAACAGGCAAAGGGCGCCCCTCTTTGTGAGAGTCCGAGAATGGACAACTTACTTCAAACTAGGTCACAGCGACCTGGGCTGGGAGAACTCGCCAACCGTGGAGCCCCGCCTGCATTGCCTTCTTTGGGGCAGCCTCGCCAGACTTGCTCTTTAGTGGGGGAGCCCGAGATGTGCCTGCCCATTTCCTGAACATCTTGCTTCCCAGCCCAGGGCCCCTGCACCTGCTGCTTCTTCTACCCAAGGCACCTTCCATCACAAGACAACCACCAAGGATGTGGCAGGGATGACTGACCTGGGCTACATACTCCAACTTACAAGACACGATCCCACCCAGTTAGGACACTTTCTCGATGCGCCCAGGAGCTGGTGTTCCCTTGTTGGAGTTATTATTTATGTATGACTTTATATCACATTTAATCTGTAAGAGCAACATAGCTCTGTGACCAGCTACAAGAAGCCAGAAGCGCTTTTCACGTATGATCTCCAACCTCTGTGACAACAATGCAAAGTCACAGAGGGAGCCATCTGTGATGAGCAGACAGTCAGGGGGAGGCTCTGGGCCTCCCATCAGATGAGGTCTGCTCAGCTGACTCACATCTGTCTGATGCCAAAGCCCGTGTGCTCCCGCCATGCTCCACCTTCCTTCTCTAGAGTGGGTAACCCAAATGTTCAGGCATCTATTCTCCCTAGTTCACTCCCTTCTCAAAAGGAACCAAAATGAAACACACATTCGCAGGGCTGGCATTGTGGTGCAGTAGGTGAAGCTGCTACCTGTGATGCCGGCATTCCATACTGGTGTGCAGGTTCAGGTCCTGGTTGCTCCGCTTCTGATCTAGCTCCTTGCTTATGTGCCTGGGAAGGCCGTGAAGATGGCCCAAGTGCTTGTGCCCCGGCCACCACTGTTTCTGACACCTCTTTATACCTGAGTTTCTCAGGCTCTGGCACCCCCTGCCCCTCATCCCCCCCACCTTGAACATGCATACCTCGCCCCAGCCTTCCTTCGATGCCCCTCTCGGGTGATCTCCAGTTTCCAGGCTTGGAACACCAGCCCCATCCTGGTGGCACGCACAGCCCCTGAGCTCCTGACCTGGGTACCTCACTCCACCTCTGCATGTGAGCACAGCTGAAGTGCTGGCTCTCCAACCCCCAGGGTCCACAACAGCACTGGCTATCTCTGCCTCAGTACACCGCGCCTCCACCGTGCCAGCTACCAACAGATCCTCCTGGCTTCACCCTCAAAGTACTTCCAGACTTGGCTTCCTCTAAGCCCCTCTGCACGCCTGTCCTGTCCAATTATCCCCTCTCCCCCAGGACTGTTAGTCTCTCAGCCCTGTCCCCCCACTCCATCTTCCTATCAACAGCAACCAGAGGGACACTGGGGTCAGATACGCCAGGTCTCTGTCTAAACCTATCAGTGCTTCCCACTGCATATGGAATAAAAGCCAGTGTCCTCAGAATGATCTCCTAGGGCCCGCTCCACCCTAATGCACCTGTTCGAGCTCTGATCCTCTCTCCTGCTCCTCTCCTTTGCTTGCTCCACTCTGGGCATGCTGACTTCCATACTGTTCTGCAACCACACCACGAAGGCTCTTGCCTCAGGGCCTTTGTATTGCTGCTCCTTCTCCATGGAATGTGCTTCCTCCAGATAACCATGCAGTTCTTTCACTGATCAGTGGAGCCTCCCTGCTCACATCTATAAAACGGTGCCCTGTCCAACTCTCTCCCTAGGATGGGGATTTGGCTCAGTTTTGGCTCAGTTGTGTTCACGACTATATTCCTGTACCTAGAACCAAACCTGGCACACAGTGGGTGCTCAGTAAGCACCTGTCGAACGTATAAATGAGTTAGACTCACACTAGCGAATATCTGTGTTCTTGTTGGAAGGAGATAAAAGGTGGAGGCCCAGCTCTGACACAGCCAGACGCAAGTTTTTACAGGGGAGTCAGGTATACACTAAGCTGAGAGTTTATGGCATCTGCGACCTCCGTAGGCCTTGTTCAACCACAGCAATCTATGGAAGACTATGTTATAAAGGAAACCAGATGTGAGATTCTGCAGAACCAAAGCAGTTGCTTTTGGAGGGGTTGATATATGACCCTGACAAGTGACCCCAATCAGTGGCTCTCCAACCACTTTGAGACCACCTGGGGAAGCAGTTACAATGCAAATTCTCGGGCCTCAGCCATGGAGAGCATGTTTCAAAACACCCAGGTGGCACGTGGAGTCAGAGTCCTCACACACCTTCTGGGAGGCTCTGATGCGCCTGGAGAAGTGTTCTCTGTCCAGAGTAGGAGCCATGAGCTACAGAAGCCTCGCACTTGTAATGAACTCGGGCAAAATTCAAAATTCAGTTCCGTAAGTCTACCAGCCACATCTCAGGTGTTCGATGTCCACACGTGGCCAGGGGCTGCCGCCCTGGACAGCACAGGCAGAGAATGTGGCTCTGCAGAGTCTAGCCTAGCAGGTGTTTTTCTCCGAATGGCTTTCTCAGGAGCAGGTCACGGCAGCAGTCCCAGCCCAGGTACTCTGGGACTCCTCCCCAGACGGTCCCGGGTCCTTGCTGCAGGTTTCCCTTCTTGGCACGGTACCGTTTCCAGCCCACACAGCACAAGGCCCTGACCCAAGGAACAGTGGAGCCCTGGGTGACTGCGGATGCAGGCTGGAAGGCTGAGAAACATCTGTCGCTACTGCTCAGGACCCAAACCTCACGTCCCCAGTTGTGCCCTTGAGCCTTGTCTGCTGGCGGGGAGACGCCCGGGGCCCGGGTAGCATACAGCTGCGCTGTCCCTGGTCTGGGAGGAGAGACAGCAGCCACTGTCTCAGGCTTCACACTGCTGCCTTCCCATGTCTGCAGCCACCTTCGGTGGCCTGGGGTCGGCGGGGGTGGGGGCAGGCTGGCAGCATTAGGCTGTGTTACCCTGTAAACTCTCGTGGCTTCTTCTCCATTGTTTTCTTTGCCCTGCCCTCACTTTCTTGTCTGCCACCTTCCCTTGCACACCAGACTGCCCAGGCGGAGCCGTGCTGGCAGCAGGTTCAGGGTTGGGCTTCATCCCTTGAGGATGGACCAGAGGATGGGAGAGGCAGGCCAAGGTCATGAGCCTGCGTGGTACCCGGGGTGGTGTAGGCGGCAGGGACTGCTAATGCCCAAGTACCGCATGGCTGCACAGGAAGACTGGACGCCATGCATGAGGCTGACCGTCTGCCACATGTACATGGCATGAGCACCAAGCTTCCATTTTGAAAACACTCTTTCCTTCATTCGCTAGGTCAAGTGATGAGACCTAATCCTTGGGAGCATTAATTCGGCAAAACAAACACCAAGCCCGTGACGTGGAGCACTTACGTTGACTTTGAAGGTCTGTACCAAGCCATCTAAGAAGCGGATGCTGCAGATGATCTCTGATCGGGTCTTCTCCTTGGGCAGCTCTACGGTGCGGATGTTGTTAATTCTTCCACCCAGCGCGCGTAACCGGGAGGTCATCACTATCGCTGAGTAACCTGCAGGGCGAGAGAGAGGGCCTGAGCGCTGTGGGGTGCCTGGCTGACGCGGCCCGCCTTGTGCCTCGCGGACAACCCAGCCCCGTCGCACCCATGGCCTGGGAGCCTTATGATCCTGAATGAAGCACTCATGGGTGGTGAGGGCCTGCAAACGGGGCAGCCCCGTTGAGATCTGCCTTCTAAGGAGCTCATCTGAGCAGGATGTCTCGCTCAGCCACAACCTGTTCACACAGCTCCATGGCTTGTCTATGTGTGTGTCCTGTCTCTTCAGTCTGCATCTCCTAAGGTGTATTTCCCAGCTTCTGAATTTCTATTTATGCTTAGCTATTTTGGGTATTTACGTATTCTGGTCCTCAGGTTTTACAGGACCAAACATGACAGAAATGTGATTGAAAACATGAAAAGACTTATGGATAAACAGGACTACATTCAAATGCACAACTTCTACTCATTCAAAGACACCATTTAGAAGAGCAAGAAGGCAGCCCACAGAGTGGGAGAAGGTATTTGCACACACACACACCCAAAGAGGATATATATATATATATATATATATATATACACATATATATATATATATATATAGTGCTCCCCAACTCATAAGAGAAAGGACAATCAGGTAGAGAACAGGAAGGAAAAATCACAGATCCCTAACCACGCTACTTGTCAGAGAAATGGGAATGAAAACCACAGAGTCCCAGGAGCACTGACCCACCCCGAAGGCTACAATTTGGGGTCACAAAACCTGGGCAATGCGGAGTAACATGAATCAGGGCAGCTCTCTGGAAAACCGCGGCGCAGGACCTGCCCCAGCTGAACATACGCACATTTTGCGGCCCGACAGCCACGTTCCCAGGACAATGTGCAGTCACTCACAAGAAGACGTGTACTAGAACCTTCCAAACAGACCCACACTGAAGGCCTCAATGCCCATCCATGGTAGCAGGGACAGAGCATGGTGGGGCCTCACCATGACCTACTACCCAGCACATGCAGCAAGCCAGCTATCGTCACCTGCAACAAACACGAACGAACCCCATTCACAGTACCTTCTGCAAAAGGAGCCAGCCACAGAGATGACCTGTTTTATATAAACTTGGGCTTATAAAAATGATTCCACTACAGAAAGCTAAGAAATGGACCAGACTCAGGGAGGCTGATAGAAGCCAGGGCAGTGGTTAAGCCTGGGTGCAGTGAGCAGGACATGGCACACGGGCCTTCCCATGCTCTATTTCTGGATGTGGGTGCTCATGCCACAGGTGTCCTCACTGTGAAAATCCAGCAGGCTCTATACTTATGAGTTGTACACTCTTTAATAACAAGATTCCTTTAAAGAAAAAACAAACGAACAAACAAAAAACCCCAAAGACGAGTGTATTTACCAAGAAGAAAACAGGGCAGTGTAAAATCCGACCTTCAAATCAGGGAGCACTAGGAACTGGTTTTACTAGTGAGTTCTGTGGTGGTGGTGGTAGATTAAGAAACTGAAGCAGTACACAAATAAGGACAGGATTGCGGTGGGGGTTGGTCTATGCAGCTGGAAGTGAGGCCCAAGGGGTTGGGCCTCTTCCCAGAATGTGAAACGCACCACTTCCAGTTAAATCCAGTTTAGGGAATGCAGGCTTCAGCCTCACTGGGTTTGGCTGAAGAGCGAGTAAAAGATAAGGGTCTTGGGGCCAGTGCTGTGATGTAGTGGGCTAAGCCTCCACCTGTGGTGTCAGCATCCCATATGAGCGCTGGTTCGAGTACCAGCTGTTCCTCTTCTGATCCAGCTCTCTGCTATTGTCTGGGATAGCAGAAGATGGTCCAAATGCTTCGGCCCCTGCACCCCCGTGGGAGACCCAGAAGAAGCTCCTGGCTCCTGGCTCTGAATTGGCCCAGCTCCGGATGCCCCAGCCATTTGGGGCGTGAACCAGCGGATGGAAGACCTTTCTCTATGTCTCTCCCTCTCTTTGTAACTCCACCACTCAAATAAATAAATAAAATCTTTAAAAAAAGATAAGGGTTTTGAGACCATCAGTGCTCCCTGCAGTAATTCTTGGATGAGCCAGGCCCTTGCACAAGCTACTCCCTCGGTTTGCAATGTTCTTTCTGCTTCCTCCGATGAACTCCTGCTCACCCTTGGTGCTCAACACAGCATCAATTCCTCGGAGAAGCCCTCCCGGGTTCCCCTCCTCAGCCAGACCCAGTGACAGGGGCTCTCCCCTCCAGGGCCATCGTAACTTCACCCTCAGGACAGATGATGCACAGGTAGCATCTGCTCCTCCCCCAGACACAAGCTCCACCGGGCAGCAATCACATCTGGTTTTGCCTGCTGTAGCCTCTGCCTAGCTCTGGCAGGCAGTCAGCAAATGTCTGCATGAACCTGAGGGGCAGACAGACCGGGGGTGGTGGCAGCAGGCAGGGGAGGGCAGGAGGAGAGTGCCTTCTAACCCAAATGCAGAGTGCAGACATCCGGGCCCAGGGCCTCTCCCGCTGCCCTGCACACACAGAGCACTTGGGGATCTAACTAAAGAGAGGACTCTAGGGTGGGCGTTGTGGCACAGTGCGTTAAGCTGCAGCTTGGAGTGCCTGCTCTTCCGCTTCCAACCCAGCTCCCTGCTAACGCATCCTGGGAGGCAGCAGATGATGGCTCAGGTCCGGAGTCCCTGCTGCCCTTGTGTAAGACCCAGATGGAGTTTTTGGGCTCCTGCCTTTGGCCTGGCCCAGTCCTGCCTACTGTGGACAGTTAGGGGGAGTGAATCAGTGAATGGAAGATCTCTCTTTTTCTCTCTGCTGTTCTGCAGTTGAAATAAATTTATTTATTTAACATGCAGACTCTGATTCCAGTAGGTGTAGGTGGGGCCCCAGCATGCATCTCTCCTCTCACAGGTGATGCCCAAGGGTAAGGGGTCCCCTCCCCGACCCTGCAGCAGGTCTGGAAAAGCAGCACCAAACGTCAGGGCAGGTCCAGAGGTACAGACCTGGGAATCGGATCAAGGGGTAGTGAGTCAGCTCTGGAAGGGAAGAGGACAAAGCCGATGGGAAGCGGGAGGATCAAGCCTCAGGCAAACTGCAGGAGGAGCCCACACCGAGACAGAGACGCAGGCCTTCCTGGAGGAAAGCACCCCCAGGAAGAGAGCGGCTGCCCCGTCTTTATCACATGGAAGGAGCTCCAGCTCCACCTGCATTCTTCCACAGACAGGGCACACAAAGTCCTGGGACCCGCAGCGCAGCGCGAGCAAACACAGCCTCTGAGACAGCCCCGCCGCCCCCGCCTCCGCCCTGCCCTTTCCAAGGGAAATGTCAGTGGGAGCAGGGCGGCGTTTTCTGAGTAATATCACAAGTTATCACAGGACAACAAATGTGTTCCATATGCTCCCACCACAGTGAGGTCAAAATGCTGATTTTATTGTTTTGTTCTTGTTGGGGACTCTCGGGTAAGTTAACTTTTTTACTTTTAAAGATACAATAAAGGGGTTGGCACTGTGGCATAGTGGGTAAAGGCGCCGCTTGCAGTGCTGGCATCCCATATGGGCACCGGTTCCAGTCCTGGCTGCTCCACTTCCGATCCAGCTCTCTGCTATGGCCTGGGATAGCAGAAGATGGCCCAAGTCCTTGGGCCCCTGTACCCACATGGGAGACCTGGAAGAAGCTCCAGGCTCCTGGCTTCGGATCAGCGCAGCTCCAGCCGTTGTGGCCATTTGGAGAGTGAACCAATGGATGGAAGACTCTCTCTCTTTTTTCTCTCTGCCTCTCCGTAACTCTGCCTTTTGAATAAATAAATAAATATTTAAAAAAAGAAAGATACAATAGAAAAGACACATTCCAAGTGAGGCTGTGGTGGGCGGAGCACCCCAGAGCACCTGGGCAGGTGCAGAAAGCCCTGCCTGTCCTGGCCTGGTGGTGAGATGGTGTCCTGGGGTGTGGCCCATGAGGGTACTGCCTTTGGGAAGCCCTCAGAGGCAGGCCAAGTAGTCAGGGGCTGCAAGGGTGGACTCTTCAGTGGCCGGACTTGGCACCAGGCGCTATGGAATCTGAGCTACTCCCTGCAGGGGGGTCTTGTGGGAGGCAGGTGGGCATCCTGCAGAGTAGCCCAAACCCAGACAACCACACGCAGATACTGGCCAGAAAAGAAAACCAAGCAAGATTTACAACAGGTGCCGCAGTAGGATGGTCACATGGGCGGACATTCCAAGTGCAGGTACAGACGTCTAAACTGTTCTTCAGCGGGGCTGCGGCTCATGGCCATTGTGGGCCTGGGCCCTGGGGTGGGGAGTATGGATTTATGGAATTAACCCTGGCTAATGAAGCCCCCAGCCTGCTCAGTAGCCCAGGAGACAGGCAACCAGCGTTTCCCTCTGCACAGCCACCTGGGACTGTTACACACAGGGCTTGGCAGCAACGTGCACGGAGCGTGCTTCAACCTCTGCTCCAAGGGCCAGCCTCAACGTGCGCAACCACATCACCGAGCCAGGCTGTGTTCCCACACTGCCTCCAAGCCGGAACTGAAATGCTCACCTGGATGCTGACTGCTCTGCTTCCTGTGCCACGGCGGCCGGCAGGGAGCTCAGGGTTTCTATGGCTTCCTCTTTGAGCCTCTCGGCCCCAGTGGCAACAGGCTGGCCCTTGCAGCCACAAGGATCCTGGCCATAGCCAATGCCTTTCACGGCATTGGAGCCGAGCCTATTCTCTGCATCACTTCAAAAACCCGACAGTTGCAGCCTTAGCAGGTTCAATGGAGCCCCTACTGAGAATACGGCTTCTCTGAAACCCCAGATTACACTTGGAAGGATGAAGTCGAGCAAGAGCAGCATCACACTCTGCACTCAGCAGGAGCCCATAAACGCTGTCAGCACGTCAGGCGCCCAGCACAATGTGGGATGGGGTCCAGGGACTTCACTAATGATAGCTTCGATTGCCGTCAGCGTCCGGATTTTGAAGGGCAATCCTGGTTTCAAATATCTTACAGATGTGTCAGTGTTCCACTTCTTAAAACTGTATTTATTTTGATAGACAGCTGCCTGCCAGCGTCAAAAGACAGCTGCTGTCAGATATGTGGCATAGCTTTGAGTTGCTCTCCAACCCGGTGGTGGCAGAACAGGACCGTGCCCACGTGGTCAGGGGTGAGTGACAGCACTTGCTTCTGCCATGGCCCAGGTCAGGGAAAAGTGAGGTCGCTGCTGTATTTCCCAAGGATCTGTCTACGTGCTGGTTGGGACAGCCTGATTCTTTCACACGGCCGTGACCACAGACAGAACCCAGGCCCAGCAGCATGTGCCCAGGGGGAAGCAAATCCAACTCACTGTGATTGAAAAGGAAGTGCCAATTATTTCATACGCTTGTTTTTTTAAAAAAATATAAGGAACTGACATTTCGAACTCAAGAAAGTAAGTTTCAGTTTAAAACAGGAGGAGGAGAAAGGGGGGGAGGGGGGAGAAGGGGAGGGGAGGAGAAAGCAGCCCTGATTCATTTAATACCTCACCTGGCAGAGGCTGGTTCCAGGAATCAGCAAGCAATCCCACCCAGGCGGATCTAGGCCAACACCGCCACCTAGTGGCAGCCAGGGGAAGACACTTCACCTCCCGCTCCGGCTGCTACCTGCAGCCAAACCCGCAGCTCCGTTGAGCTTTTCACGTTCATTACTCACAGTTCAGCTGATTTAAGAAATCGCCCCCACAGCACACAAGGCCTCTGCAGCCCAATTCCCCTTCCCTAACGCCTTTTCCCTAGGAGCTCAGGAAAACTTTCTTCCTCCCTCCCACACACCGCCCCCCCCCAGTCCCCCATGAATGAGTGGGGACAGATGACTGACCTGCTGGAGAGGGACCCGCCCCATCCGCCACAGGAGACTCATCAATCTCAATGTGCTTCGCATCAAATACCGAGACTGCATGTGCTGAAGAGCAATGTCTTTAGCTGCTAAGATAGTGCCGGTACTCACACGGAAATCAGGCTGTGTTGGGTGCTGACCAAGTTTGGGGAGGGGAAGGGGTCCCCTTGCTCACTTCACTGCACATGGGTAGGAAGGAACGGTTGTGCAGCCGCTGTCCGTGCCTCACACAGGGATGGTTTCTAGAGCCTGCCTCTTTTTTTTTTTTTTTTTTTTTTTTGACAGGCAGAGTGGACAGTGAGAGAGAGAGACAGAGAGAGAAAGGTCTTCCTTTGCCGTTGTTTCACCCTCCAATGGCCGCTGCGGCCAGCGCACCGTGCTGATCCAAAGCCAGGAGCCAGGTGCTTCCTCCTGGTCTCCCATGGGGTGCAGGGCCCAAGCACTTGGGCCATCCTCCACTGCACTCCCGGGCCACAGCAGAGAGCTGGCCTGGAAGAGGAGCAACCAGGACAGAATCCGGCGCCCTGACCAAGACTAGAACCTGGTGTGCCGGTGCCGCGGGTGGAGAATTAGCCTATTGAGCCACGGTGCCTGCCGAGCCTGCCTCTTAAAAGGCCAGGCCTGAGCAGTGCTAAGTGGGGTATTAACTTCCACAGTAAAAGCCACAAACATGAGTGGGAGCTGCCCTATCCGCTTATTAGTGCTGATTAGGATGAGATCAAATCCTAAGGCGGCATGCTGGTGACTGCAGTGAGACTTCTAGTCACCAGTGACTTACAGTGCACGTGTACACCTAGGAACTGTCTGGCTGGCTTGTTAAAATGCAGATTCTTGAACCGCACCAGAGAGATCTGGGTTGAGTAATCCTTAATGATTCGTAAGGTTCAAAGCCCATGGTCCCTTTCTCAGAGTCAACTCACGTTTTAAGAAGCAACAACAAAAGAAAAACAGATGCGTGCATTTTGCGTGATTTACTAGGAAACTGCAGGTCAAAACTTAAAAAGATTTTTAGAACCTAAGGAAAACTTGCAAGAAAAATAGAAACTCCTGTATACCCTCCCTTGATTCAGATTCAACGGTCAAACACGGCCACATTCCGGCTCCCTCTCCTGCGCACGCGCACACACGTCTCTCTCTCTCTCTCTCTCTCTCACACACACACACACACTCCATACTTTTCCCTGCACTACCTACAGAAGACATCATGATCCTTCACCGCTCAACATTTTAGCAAGTATTGTTTCAAGAACAAGGATATTTCATAACCACAGTGCTATGATCACCCAAGAGAAATGTCACATTGATAAAGCACTTAGCTCATCTACAGTCCATATGAAAATTTTGCAAGCTGTTCCAGTGACATCCTTTCCTTCCTCCTCATCCAGGATCCAAACCAGGCTAGCGCTGTGGCATAGCAGGTAAAGCCACTGCCTGCAGCTAGCATCCCATATGGGTGCTGGTTTGAGTCCGAGCAGCTCCACTTCCCATCCAGTTCTCTGCTATGGCCTGGGAAAGCAGTGGAGGATGGTCCAAGTGGTTGGGCCCTGTGTACGCTTAGGAGACTTGGAATGAGCTCCTGGCTTTGTATCGGCCCAGCTCTGGAAGTCTGGGGAGTAAACCAGCGGATGGAAGACCTCACTCTCTCTCTGCCTCTGCCTCTCTACAACTCTGCCTTTCAAGTAACTAAATAAATCTTTTTAAAAAAGAAAAAGAAAAGCAGCGCCAATCCCCACCTCACCCTGTGGTGGTATGATACAGATGGTCTGAGCACCACCGCCAAGAGGTCTTTGGGCTTTAGCCATCTGTGTCCACAGCCAGGGTCTTAGGTTGGTGCCAAGTTACTTCCCAGAGGAAAGCAGCGTTCCTATAGCTCAGCAGCTGTCCCAATATGGGGTCTGGGAGAAGTGCTTCTCAGGACATTGTTGATGAAATCACAGATTGTCCAGTGTGGCTGTCAGCACTGTTGTCAAAATAGAGGCCGGCGCCGCGGCTCAGTAGGCTAATCCTCCGCCTTGTGGCGCCGGCACACCGGGTTCTAGTCCCGGTCGGGGCACCGATCTTGTCCCGGTTGCCCCTCTTCCAGGCCAGCTCTCTGCTGTGGCCAGGGAGTGCAGTGGAGGATGGCCCAAGTGCTTGGGTCCTGCACCCCATGGGAGACCAGGATAAGCACCTGGCTCCTGCCATCGGATCAGCGCGGTGCGCCGGCTGCAGCGCGCCTACCGCAGCGGCCATTGGAGGGTGAACCAACGGCAAAAGGAAGACCTTTCTCTCTGTCTCTCTCTCTCACTGTCCACTCTGCCTGTCAAAAAAAAAAAAAAAAAAAATAGAGAAGCCAGCAGCAGGCCCATCAAGTGCGCCCAGAGGGGCTCTCTCACGGTCCTAGGGGAGCAGATGACTACACTTGCTCACTCAAACCCATCTACGCACCCACGGACTCCAGTCCTCAACAACTCATGACACCCACGTTACAAAGCCCATGGTCCCTCCACAACGCACACCCTTCCCAAATCAACGCACATTTTCTCTAAGCAGCGACAACAAAAAGAAAAAAAAAAAACAACACATGGATTTTGTGTGATGTATTAAGCTCTGCAAATGTTCTTAATGAAATGCAGCTGAACAAGTTAAATTTTAGTGATTTTGGCTTCTATTTGTGACATGCTTGTATCTCCTAGGAAACATTTCCATGTACGTTGTTTCACTTGCTTAATTTTAAATTATTTGCAGCTAATTGCAAAATTTACCTATACCTGGCATATGGAATTTAATCTTTTTCCTTGTGACTCCATCTCCCCAATTCACCAATACCACCTTCTACCATTTTTTCCCCACTTTCTTGGCTTTTTAAACTTTTCAAAGTACATACATTACCGTGGAGCAATGCAAAAATAAATGTATTAACATAAAAGTCAGGTTTTAAACGTAAGCATAATTGCTACTGAACATGTACTTAATCAGAAAAGCAAATCTATTCACCAGCAGAGCCATTTTTCTGTTGCTAACTCAATGTTAAAGCCCATAAACCCATTTTTATCCAGTGCCTATAAACTGAAAAATTAATTTTTAAATCTTCAAGACTGTTCAGGAGTATAATGATCATAGTTAGCAATAACACAATTATAAAAATACTTCATATCTCTCATTTTATTAAAAAAAAAAAACACATTTAAGGGGGTATTCAACTCTGAGCTCCGCGTTATTATCTACCATGTGGGAGACAATGCTTACACGGTCACTTTAACAATGCAGCTCACTACTCAGGCAGGCTGAGGATTCTCAATGGTAATACTCCACAAGTAATCTTGGGACCAGGCCATTTGTCCCATAGATCCTGCAACCTGCTCAGGGAGTGGGTGCCTGCCTGCTGGAGCCATCTGCAGGCCCCGGCATGAGCGCCCTCGTTCTCCTACAGCTTCAGAATGTCAGAGTGTTTTCTTTTTATGGGCCAGGGTTTATTTATAGGCCCGACACAGGACATGTGCAAAACGAACAAAATAGGAAAGGTGCCGGCACACAGGGGTTCTAGTCCCGGTCGGGGTGCCGGATTCTGTCCTGGTTGCCCCTCTTCCAGTCCAGCTCTCTGCTATGGCCCGGGAGTGCAGTGGAGGATGGCTCAAGTGCTTGGGCCCTGCACCCCATGGGAGACCAGGAGAAGCACCTGGCTCCTGCCTTCGGATCAGCGCGGTGCGCCGGCCGCAGTGCACAGGCAGCGGCGGCCATTGGAGGGTGAACCAATGGCAAAGGAAGACCTTTCTCTCTGTCTCTCTCTCTCACTGTCCACTCTGCCTGTCAAAAAAAAAAAAAAAAGAAAGAAAGAAAGGTGTACTTGATATGGGGAGGATACCAAGCAGTTGTTTGAAGCCCCTCGAAGGGCAAGATCCGCGGCCCTGGGAGCTGCAGTCCTGTGGCTATACAGAGCGCCCTGCCCCCGGGAGAAACTGGCGAACCTGGACTTGAGCTTTGCTTCCAGGCCAGTGGGAAGCTTGGGCTGGGTACAGTCAGTGAAGAAGCAGCACCGAGATCCCAGGTGCACAGCTCATGGGAAGCCGGCGGGAACCCCTTACTCTGGTCCTTTTCTCAACCTTCCCCCCAGAGGTGACCCTGCTCCTGAGTTACACAGGCTTCAGGAGGCCTTTTTAAGTGAGATTTTTACAAGGTTTTTTTTTTTTTTTAATTTGGGAGGTAGAGAGGGAGGGATGGAGGAAGGGAGGGGGAGAGAGGGGAAGGAGGAGGGGGAGGGGGAGGGAAAGTGAACCATCTCTTGGCTTACTCCCCAAATGCCCCCAGTGGCCAGGCCAAGGATGGGAGCTGGGGCCTCAATCCAGGCCTCCTCACGTGGGTGGCAGGGACAGCACTTGAGCCACCACCACTGCCTCCCAGGGTCTGCGTTAGCAGGACGCTGGAGTCAGGCATGGAACCCAGGTCCTCTGGTGTGGGATGCGGGCACTTTAAACACCTGTTCTCAAAGACAGTGTCTCAGCAGCTGCTGCCCTGGTGCTATTGGAACCCACACCCTGCCACGTTTCACAGGATGTGGCTGCCTCTTGGCATACACATGGGTACCTCTAGTGAGCCCTGTGGGCTAGGCTGCAGAGAAATGCACACTGTGACTTCATGTCACCCACACGGTCACTGAGCACAGATCCATGAACCCTATCACCTACCTCCTCGATCGACCCAGAAACGGATGAGCCAGCAACATGACCACCTGGTAGAAATGGGGGTCAAATGCCCCTCTACTAAGGGTCTCAAGGGCGCCACGCTGCGGGAAACAGCCTCCCCGCTAGGAGCCCATCTCCGGCATTGGGCAGGCCACAGTGTCAGGATCTGGAGTTTTGGGCCACTTACTCAGCGGTCATTCACTCAGCACTGTGCCAGGCCAGAAGGCAGGGCAGAGGAGGGTTGCGCCTGGAGCACCAAGCTCCGGGGGGCTGCAGGCCCAGGGTGCTGGAGGCACAGGGGCAGGAGGTGGGACCAGTTCACCAAGGCTCATGGGAAAGCCTGAGCAAGGGGAACTGGCTGAAGGAAGCAGACACGGCAGACCTAATGTGCATGGCCCAGGGGCAAAGCACCAGCCGCAGGGGCATTTGAGGGCTGTCTGCAACCAGGGAAATGTCAGAAGGGCAGGATCAGGTATTAGAAACCCCAGGGGCTGTCTCTGGCAGGGAGAGGAAGCAGCATAAGGGGTGTGTGGGTGGGTGGGTGGGGTTGTCACCAGTTAGGATTGGCCCTGGTGGCCTGGACATCAGCTTATCCCCTTATTAGCTGAGAAAGACCGCCTACCCCCCCTCTGGGACCAAGTTCCCTCACCTATAAAGAAGAGAGATTTCCCTGCTTTGCAGTTGCTTGAAGCACTGGAGTTGGCATGTGTGCTGATTAACTGGTACCCAGTTAACAGCATTGGGCTGATTTTTTTTTTTTTTTTTTTGGAGGGGAGGGGCTTCAAGGGCTCAGTAAGACATGAAACAGAGTTTGCCACAGAAGGAGGAGCTTCTGAACACTCAAGATGCTGCAGCGATGGAAGGGATTGCCTTGCATGGGAGGGAGCTCCCCGTCACGAGAAGGAAGCAAACAAGGCAGCTGGAGGAGACCCTTCGTGGGACGGCTGCAGGGGACGGATGGATGGACGGACGGACGGACGGACGCTGCTCCAGGTGAGATGGAGGAACTCTAGGCTTCCAGGAGCGAGACTCTATTGTGACTTCTGTTTCAACAGCGCCAACTTTCCTGCTCCTTGAAGCCTTACCCAATGGAGCATTGTCCAGAACTGGGTATCTTTGTGTGAATTTCTCATGAGAAATAATTCTAAATGGATATCTTGTTCTTGGGGGAAAAAGAACTAACCATAAAACAAACCATGAACTAGGGGATAAAAGCGTCTGAACAGACCGAAAATCAGAAGGAAAGCTCAAAAAATCAACAGCATGTTTGAATACTCAGCCGTGCTGTGTGCAAAGCCAGGGCACCCTTCTCTTTCCACTTTCTCTCTGAATAGTTTGTGCAGGCCCCACGCAGACTGGAAAACAGGATGGGATAAATTTACTCTACGGGGACATGAGTTACGTAAACTTCACAAAAACACTGTGCTAATATTTGCCCTGGGCGCGGACACACCCATTTGGGTGTCAGTCCCTGCTGTTTCTGTCCTGGGCTCTGGCCCCCACCCCTTTACAGCCAAAAGCAGCAGCAGAAGCCTTTGGGAAAGAAAACAGCTTGAGTCACTCGGAAAGGTCTGAGATGTGCTAATCACAGCAGCGCATCCCAGCCGAGGCTGGGCTCTCACAGGCGGGCCAGCGGGCCAGCCCCTGCTCCTGCTCAGGAACCTGAAGCTGGGGCAGGCGGGCCAGAGAAACCCAAGCCTCCTTGCCAGTATATCCTTGCCATATGTAATTTTATCTCAAGGAACTGCAGAAACACACCCCCAGCCCGCCCCCGGGTGCGCACACAGAGTATCACCTTCTCTGTCACTAGCTGGCCAGGCGGCCGGGGGCGCCACACTCCACTTCCCATCAGCCCAGGCCTCAGCGCGGAGCCTGCTAAGGCTCCTTCCCATTTTCTGATCCCCTGCCTGTCAGGTTCTGTCAGGTGCCTACCCCTGCTGGGTGCAGGTCCCTCCAGAAACCAAGGTCAAATGCATTTGTATGCTGCCTATTCAGACTCCCAGCTTTTTGAGTCTTGAGAAAATGAGGTCAGAAGATTGAAGGAACTTTCAACATGACTTACGCAAGGCGTGCCGACCTACTGATGAGAGCCAACAGGATTTGGGGATGACTCTATGAAATGCATATTTACACGAAAACATGTGGTATAAAAATATACCATAACTACACAAAGCGGTATAACTGGAACTAAAAAAAAAATAGTTTAGGCTCTTAAGAAAGAGAAAAGAAACTTGTCATTATGGTTACTCCTTTTGTTTGTACTGAGGCCTTCCACGTGCTGGGAATATGGAGATACACACAACACATTCCTTGAGTTCAGGATGCAACTGATACCTTGGGCCTGGAGCTGCTTTGCCTAGTGGCTCTGGGTGGCCAGGGATCTCAGGGTGGCAGAGCTGGCTGGAAGTTCCAGTCCCAAGCTGACACATCTCTGGACAAGCTTTCTAAGTCTCAGTTCCTGATTTGTAAATAATTCCAGGGCGCTGCAATTTCAGACCCTGTGCAGCACAGGACCTGGCCCCAGCACTTGCTGCCGTGTCACCTCCCTGCTGCCTGCGTCAACACCCTGGGATCACCCTTGTCTGTGTCTGCGGCTTCCTGAGGAACCTCCACGGGCGCCACACGTCTTCGGGGTTTTTCAAGTTGGTTCACACCCATCACTTCCGATTCCATTGGCTCTGACTGGGTCCGGCAGGCAGCATTTCACAAATCCATTTCACAGATCGGTAAATGGGACTCAGAGAACCAAGCCCACGTCACATGGGTCAGCCTCCAAAGGACATGAAGCCCTGCAGCTCAGTCCGGGGACAACTGACAGGTCAGACAGGTGATTCACCAGGGGAGGGCGTGGGGGAGGCCCACGCATAATCACCACTGTGGCTGTCATCACCTGGGTAAAGGCTGGTTCTTACCTTTCGAGATAATCTTCATAAACACTCCCCAAGGCTCACGCGTTGCTAAGTTTCCTCTTATGAAGGAAATGGCCCAGAAAAATCTTCCTTCCCTCTAATTAATTCTGCAGTCTCAGAAAGCTGAGTCATGACTTGGGTATGCATGACCATGTTCCCTCCGCTCCCAGACGGCACAGCGACTGAACAGGTGATGCAGAAAAGCTACTGTCTTCCCTCCCCCTCTCTGTGGTTTCAGTTTCCTGCAGTCAACCGTGGTCTGGAAACATGAAATGGAAAATTCCAGAAATCAATTCCTAAGTTTTCAGTAACCTATCGCAGTGTGCATTCATCTCCGTTTACCACTGTTAATCTCGCACTGTGCCTAGTTTACAGATTAAACTTTGTCACAGGTACTGTACGTATAGGGAAAAAAATCACAGCACATACAGGGCTTGCAACTCCCCACAGCCTCTGCAGGTCGGGGAACAGAAACTACTGTTTTTCTCAAGCAACAGTACATTCCAAGTGCCCTTTGACTTTGAGGATCCCAGAAGCGTTAAAACGTGGGCAACGCGCCTCTAGAACACAGGCCACTCAGGAAATGACTTCCTCTCACTTTTGCAAAAGGCGTGGGCTGGAGCGCTGACGCGTGGTGATGGCTACGGGTCCTTCCAGCCCAACAGGGAAACCATCCTGTGCTAATCACTGCCCTGGAGAGTTGGAGTAGGCCACCTCACGTGCTGAGGCCAGCCCTGGCTTTGGCCTTGGCCCCTCCTTCCCCGTGACCAGCACCTCCCCTCTGACTACACCTGTCTGCACAGCTTCAGAGCTGCCAGGACTCGTTAAGCACTCAGAAGCTGGCCTTCTTAAGGAACTGGAGCTCATCAGACCCTTGCTTGTTCACCTTCGGGGTGCACCTGTCAACTCTATGCCAAGGATCCAGTTATAGAACGGGGTAACTGATAAAATGGGGAGGGGTACCTGGGCGTGGCAGGTGTCTGGGTCTCCAAGAAGATACAGACGGACCCCAGCATTCAAATCTTGAGGTTTGTTCAACTGGCAAGGGAGACGCTGGGGTCACATAGAATCTACCTCAATAGCTGGGCAAAGGGAAGGTGGCTCTACCACCTGGCAGCTCCTACCGCTGGAGGGGGAGGGGCAGGCAACAGGGCAGACCAGCAGCCCTGACATTAGTTGCGTCAAAGAAACTGACAGTGTTGTCACATTTGTTTGGGGGTGGCTTATTTTTATTCTTTCTCATCATTGCGACTCAGCGTTTGTCCAGGTATTTCAAATGCTTCATCGGCTTTTGTTGTTGTTATGGTTTTATATCATTCTAACTAAGTGAATACACATGACTGTGGCTGAGTGGATAACTTCTAATGAACACAGCTCGGATTCCAAAACCAACCCAGAGAAGAGAAGGGCTGAGAGCCAGCACAGGTACAGGCAGCAGGGAAATGGGTGAGACCCCCCCCCCCCCCCCCCACGAAGGTGAGCGATGAGGAGCTGGGCCATCACTTGCAGGAAACTGATCAGACAGCTGAATAGGAAACTGAGCAGGTAACTGCTCATCACCACAAGGTACTGCAGTCTGTCTTCTCTACCAGGCAGAAAGGATGGAATTACAGGGGACGGGAAGGCACCCGAGCATTCCCCATGAGCCCTGAGACACCCTACACCTGTCCTCTTATGGGACTCCTGCCTCCAGTGAGGGCCCCAGGCTCCATGTGAGGTCACCCTGAGGTCACCCGGCAGCACGGTGAGACCAAAAGCAAAGTCATGCTCTTATGACACTCCACTCTCACCTGAATTACCACCAAGCGGTAAGATGTACAGGACGTCAAAAATGCCGCTTCAACCACTTACAGGTGTGCAATTCAGTGGCATTAATGTTGTGCAACCATCCCCATGGTCCATTTCCAGAAATTTTTCAGCACCCCAAACAGAAAACTCTGTACCCAGGAAGCAGTTAACTCCCCAGCCCTGGCAATCTCCACTCTACTTTCTGTTGCCAAAGATTTGCCTTCTCGAGGTGTTTCATGTAAGTGGAATCACATACTGTTTGTCCTTTTATGTCTGGCTTATTTCACATAGCATGCTTTCAAGGTTCACCAATAATTTCCCAGGTATCAGAACTTCATTCTTTTTAATGCCTGAGTAATATTGCAATTTGCTTATCAATTCTTCTCTCAATGGATACCCGGTTGCTTTTATCTTTTGGTTATTATGAGTGGTGCTGTGATGAACGCTGGTACACAAGTCTCTGTGTGAGCCCCTTTCCAGTAGCCCCAGATGTCTATCTGAGGAGTGGAGCTGATGGCTGGGCATTTGGTAGTTCACCCTCAGCTGTCCAAGGAGCCACCAAACTGTTCCCATTCTACATTCCCATCAGCAGTGTAGGAGTCCTCCCCTGCCACAACCCGCTAACACCTGCTCTGTTCCTGGCCTTGATCACAGCCACAGCAGCAGGCATGGAGTGGTCTCCCGCTGTGGCTGTGCCTAACCGATGTCCGGCCTCTCCGCATGTGCTCACTTGCTGCCTGTGTGTCTTCAGGGAAAGGTCTCTTCCAGTTCTCTGTTTTCTAATTGGCTTTATCTTAATTTGGGTGGCTGAGCTTTAAGAATTCTTTAAATTCTGATCATTAACTTGTTATCAGATCTATGATAAGAAAATTTTATCACAACTCTACCTTGCCTTTTCATTTTCTTGATAATGCCCTTTGATACACAAAAACGTTTTAGTTTTGATGAAGTCCAATTTGCCTATTTTGTTGCTTTTGGTGTCATATCCAAGAATCCACTGTCAAACCCAAGGTCATGAAGATTCACCCCTGTGCTTTCCTAAGAGTTTTATGTCTTCGGCTCTTATTAGGTCACTGATCCTTTCCAGTTAATTTCTGTACATAGTGAGGTAGAGGCTTTTGTTCTTTCAGAGCGGGGTCCCTCCCCACATGATCTTCAGAGCTAACACCACTGCACAAGAAGACTAGGTCAGGATCTATAACAAAAAGACCACTGTGGCATAGGCAGCCAGCCTAGTGCCTGGCACCCAGCAGGTGCTCAGTAACAACTATAGGGTGAATGGGTGGAAAATGGAAGGGAGGTTGGTAAATAAACCACTGAAGGTGTTCTCCCTCCTCTACCTGCTTCCCATGACTGTTCCGAGACTGCCCACGGCTGGCAGATTCTCTTTTCTAACAAAGGAGTGGCACATCTGATAGGCTAAACATAGTAAGAATGTGACATGTACCAACAACAGCATCTGCACACTGCTATTACCCTAAAATGACCCGAAGTCCAATGAGCACCCCTAACTAACGTCGGGAAGGAGGGTTCCAACACTGCAGAGCTCAGCTCACCCTTACCAGTCTCCTGGTTCAAATCCTGCAGTATGCAGGTGAGGAAGACCAAGGGCACCGAGAGGCAGCCATTTCCCAAAACCAGGGCTCTGGCTCTGGGGACTTTGCCGATCACGCACAGGTCTCAGCCACCACAGACTAGCAACAGAAACACACAAGGTGGTTCAAGGTGCCTCCGGCAGCAGGTGTGATACCCTGGGTCCACTGCCTCCAAAGAAGGGGCAGGGCAGCGTGAATCCTGGGCCCTGGATCTCATTCTGCTGGCGGATGGCCTTGTGTGGTCCAGCTCTGGCCACCTCCCAGGCCCTTGACATGCCCATCCTCACTCAGCTCAGCTACACCGCAGCTCCCAGCTGGTTCCATGCTGGGAGGGTGCACCTGCTGTCCCTGCTGCCTGAACTCCCTTCCCTTTGATGGCACCTGGCTCCCTCCCTCCCTTCACATGTCTGCTCAAGTTTTACCTGTGCCCTCTTGCTCTACTGCATCTCTCTCCTTGGCGTTGATCACCACGGACTTGTTCCTGTGGTTTCCCAATTGCCACCCTCCATCCCCCCACTGGAATGTAAGTTCCGATTCAGCAGGGACTCTTATCTGTGATTCAGCAGGGAGTCTTATCTGTAAACCTCTATCTCCCTAGCCCCCAGCAGTGGCCTAGCTCAGGCAGTATCTGTGGAGTGAGCGAATACATGGACAAGACAGGCACCACCACACTCACTGTGCACCACCATGTCGTTGCTAAGTGTTACAGATAGGTGGGCAGACAGCTTGGCCCCCACAGGGAGGGGTGGAGTGGGGGAGGGGAGCAGTGCAGGCCCCCAGCTTTCCTTCTGGACCCGGGGCTCCCGGGCTGTGACAAGGCCACTGTGTATATCCAAACACTCCCACAGGTACCAGTCAAGGGCAAGACGTGGGCAATGAAGATGACCTTGGGGCTTAGAGGCTGCAAGGCTGTCACTCAAGGAAAGGAAGCAGCTAGCTGGTAAGTTCTGCTTGGGCAGTGCAGAGGGAGGGAGCTGGGGACACTACCAGGGAGACTTTCAGATGTGACGTGCATGGGAGCAGAAGCCCCCAGAGGTGAGCAGGCTGCAGACCCAGGCTTGGGAGCCCCAACCAGAGAATAAGGGGAACAGAGAGAACCAACGGACAGCAGGGCCATGGACACCTGCCCAGAGACCAAAAGGGCTGACATCTGAGAACCGGCTCTGGTCTCTGCAAGTGAGTGGCCCGGCCATCACGAGACGCCGGGGAGGGGGGGGGATGACCCAGCAACCTTAGGCGGCACACAGCGTGGAGACTGCTATATGGATGCTGAGACCTGCCACCTCAGGCTGCAAGTCCCCTTCAGCGAAACTGGGTCCTCCCGCACTCCTGGGAAGACATGGGCATTGTTCACAGAAGCCTGGAGGGAGAAGCCGCCTCGGGCCCTGGCGGCTGCTGAGCAGAAGAGCAAAACGCAGCACACAGACACCACGGAACAGACACAGGCGGCTATAACACGGGACAGACACAGGCGGCTGCACCACACAGACACCACGGGACAGACACAGGCGGCGCGGGGTCACGGGGAAGGCGTGCTGTGGCAAACCTGGGTGCACTGCCCCAAACGTTGGCACCGACGTAAACCTTTCAATTTGATTTCTCACGGACTTTGGGAAGTACCTCCATATTATTTAGTTTTTAAGGAAAAGGGCCGCTGCAGCACGGATGCGCCTGGAAGCCATGCTGCTGTGGGGAAGAAGCCAGTCTTAGCAGAGACAACCACTGTGGCACTCTGTTCACAGGAGCTACCCAGAGCAGTCAAGTTCAGGGACACTGAAAGTGCAGCGGGGCTCACGGGGCCGGGGGGTGGGAGGAATGGGAAGTCACCATTAGCCAGGCATTCTGTGCAGGGGTGGTGGCCATGGCAGCACAGCAGCATGAATATACAGCACCAGTGAATGGCGTGCCTACAAACAGCCTCCAGGGGAAACGGTATGCTACAAAGATGTTACCACCACTCAAAAAAAAAAAAAAAAAAAATCAACTATTTGTGCAGAAATTCTGAGTTCCTGGAGTTGGCTGGTTGGTGTCAACAGAGGAGACAGCAGTTGACTGTCCCCGTGTCCCCGCAGAAGGCTCAGTGGTGGAAGGGAGGGGATGGAGATGGGGCTTCGACCACGAGGTGAGGCTGGGGGAACGCTTCTTACCTGCAGTGGGTGGGAGGTGGTGGAGAGGGAACCAGACTGCAGGCGAGGAAGTAAGGAGAGGGCCAAGGTGAGGAGTGTGATGGCCTCGAGGGCATCAGGGGTAGGTGAGGACAACAGGCCGGTGGCACTGTCAGGCTGACTGGCGTGGGAGCGAGGGTGGAAGGCTGATGGGTGCGGGGAGGACCTGGCTGGCTGCCGAGGCCCTCCAAGGGTGGTCCCCGGTCTCAGCACCAGTGACCTCAGAGAGCTTGGTGGAAACCCGTGTTTTCCGGCTCCACCTGATGGTCTATCAGAAGCCTGGAGGGTGGGGCCCACAGCCTGTGTTTCCACAAGCCCTCCAGCAGATTCCCACGGGCTGAAGTTCAGAAGCACCATGGCAGGGAAGGGAAACACCTTGGTTTTCACATGGGGGAGAGGGGGAATCCCAAACACCTAGCAACTTCTACACAAAAGCACAAGCAACGCGTAACTGCTCCAGGACCGAGTCACCTCATTCTCATAGTCAGAGAAGTGCTAAAGGGTATTAATGAAACCATGGGACTCTGAGGCCTGCCTGAGAAACGTGCTTGGGTGAGATCTGGAAAGCACACCCAAGGTGTGAAGGCTGGAACTGTGAGACGTGGGCACCAGTCCCTGCTCTGCACTGGCCGTGTGCTCGGGGGACCGTGCGTGCCTGTCAAGACCCCAACTTCCCCATCGATAAAAAGAGGGAGCTGGGAAAGGTTTTGTAAGGTCCCATCAGTTCTGACACTGTGACTCTGCCCTGCAGAACCTACATGCTTTCACACAGTTGTGCGTGGGGAGGAGAGAGCGTTTCGAAGCAGTCCGATCTAATAGGAATCTAATAGCAGGGTTAAGCGGAAACCTTTCTAAGCTTCAGCAGTGCTGGTGCACTCTAAGGACTACAGCCCTCAGCCACTGGCTTCCCTATTGAGACCTCTGATGCCTGGAGCTATAAAAACACTCCACTGCTCTGGACAGTGCGCTAGATGCCCAATGGCTGAGAGGCTTCCCAGAAAGGATCTCCACGTTTTCTTTTCTCTTTTTCTTTTTTTTCAATTTTATTTATTTGGAAAGCAGAAAGAGAGACATTTAAAGAGAGAATGCCTACTCACCGGTTCACTCCCCCAAATGCCCGCAACTGCCAGGCAGGTGCCAGGAACTCAACCCAGGTCTCCACGTGGGTGGCAGGGACCCAACTACTTGAGCCCTCACTGCTGCCTCCCAGGGTGCACATGAGCAGGAAGCTGGAGTCAGAAGCTGAGCCAGGACTCAAATGCAGGCCCTCTAATACCGGATGCAGCGGTCCCAGCCAGCATCTTAACCGCCATGCCGGACGCCCGCCCCTTTCCGTATTTTCATCCTATGATACCTTTTAAATCAGGAAGGCACGCTTTCTGTTTTCTTCTGGGCAGAAAATAAACGTGGTGCCAAGCCTGATCTGCTGACCAGTGAAGCTGAGCACCTGACGTTATGGATCTAGGCTTCCTGACAAATGGCCCTGGCCTTGGTAGCAGGACACCTCAACATTGATTTCTTGCCTGGTGTCCCCACATCCAAGTCCCTGTCTGCATCTACTGGCTATCCAGTGCCTACCTTCTGTGCCTGCACCAAACCCCCTCCCCCCCCCCATGCCACCTGCTTGCCTGCCTCCACCAGAGGTGGCCACTTGGTCAGGATCTCGGCATGAAGGCTGGGAGAGGGATGTGGGTGCTGGTCCAGGAGGGGCAGGTGCGATGTGAGCCCCAGTGGTAACAAGAAGATAAGGTTTAGGAGACTCCACCTCCTGCCCTACCTGGTTTACCCTCTCTGGCTCTGCATTTCCATTGGGTTTTCTACTTATGCCTCTGACATAAACCCTTGTCCCTGCTCCTCCACCCAGCCTGGGTACTGAATGAGGCTCCAAGCTCTCCCAGTCCCTGTAGCAGGAAGGGACATGGTGAGGCGTGGGGCCAAAAAAAAGCTGGCATGGCAGGAGCCCAGCTGGCACAGTATGGTGGCAGGGGTGGGGCCAAAGCATGCCTGCCGGGCTGCCAGTGATACCCAGGAGCTGGATCTGTCCGGCCTTTATCGCCATGAAGGATCCTAGCACTGAGGGGCTTCCTAGGCTGGCCCGCCCAGTACTGACCTCAGCCTCAAAGGCACACTAGGGCAGACTAAGCTGCACCCTGATTTGCCTAGGGCAGTCCCCGCGATTATTAATAGCAGCCCCTTCTATTCTCAAAAAAAAAAAAAAAAAGTTTTTGTTTGAGACAAATTCCATCTGTTTTATGCTTGGGCCCCTAGACCATTAGAGCTGCAGTTAGGGAGGCTGCCCAGGATTGGGAGGGGCCTCCAGGTACATCTCACCCTCCCCCACGTGTCCCATTCTCTTCTCCAACATCCCTGCCAGGCAGGCCGTGGCTTGATGTCTGCTTGTGTGCCTGCACTGAAGGCAGGCTCACTATCTCACAGTATTACAACAAATGACAACAACACCTCTCAGCAGGGGAAGGAGGAGGGGTGGAGAAACCACAACACCAGCTGACTTCCACCTTGCATCTCCCCTTCACTTCATTTAACAAATATTTACTGAGCGCATCTGAGGGTCCAGGCATGGCGGCTGACACTGGCAACACAAGGTTACAACAAACTGCGGGGCAGTCTACAAAATACCTGGCCTGTAGTCTCTAAAAAAAAAAGTCAAGGTCTGGAGTGAGGGTTTGGGTTAGCATTTAAAACATTGCTTGAGGCCCTACATCCCAGATCGGAGTGCTGGGTTCACACCCCGGCTTTGCTCCCAATTCCAGCTTCCTGCTAATGTGCAATGATGGCTCAAGGACTTGGGTCCCTGCCACCCAGATGGGAGGCTGCTTGGCCCCAGTGCCAGATATTGTGGGCATTAGGAGAGACCTCTGCTTGCCTCTTTCTCTATGTGTCCCTCTGCACTTCAAATAAATTAAAAAAATTTTTAACAGTACTAAAAAAAAAGTCTCAAGGTCATTAAAGACCAAAAAAAGTAGAGAAACTGTTCAAGCTTAAAGGAGACTAAAAAGACGTGACCACTGTATGCAACGCACGGTCAGAGATTTCTGCGTGACACAAAAAAGGTCATAACTTAGACAATGGGCCAAACTCCAGTACGGCCTACAGATTAGGCAACAGTACCGTATCAATACTCCTTCTTGATTCTGAAAGTATGCTGTAGTTACGTAAGAGAATGGCACTGCTTTTAGGAAAGACTTAGGGGGAAGGAAGATCCTCAGTGGTTCAGATATATAGACTCAGATACATGGAGGGATAAAGGGATCATACACACAGAGTCAGGATGAAGAGGACACGGGGCGCTTCGTTCTGTTCCTGTAACTCTTCCTCCAAGTCTCGATCAGGTGAAATGCAAAGTTATGAAAAAATCAACCGCTTAGAGAAAGTTACAAACAAAAAGCAGGCGCCGCCTTCAGGGTTTAGTGTAGCTGGGGAGACAGGTACTAACACAAATAATTACACTGATTAACCACAGCACTGCCCCTGTGAAGGGTGCTGAGTGGAGACAGAAGCGGTGGCATGGGCCTTCACAGCCACGGCCCAACCCAGTTCAGGAAGGCAAGTGAAGGCACCCGCAGTCTCGGAACAGGGACCCTGAGGACGAGCTACGCAGGGGAGAAGGTGCCAGGCGCCCCCGGTCCCTGTGGCTGGAAGGTGCACAGAGCTGAAGCACAAATATGAGGTTGGTGGGGGTGGCCAAGGAGACTGGTTCGGCCTTCCTTTTCAGGACACTGGCAAGGGTCTGGGAGACCCCTGGGCTGCAGAGTGGAGCTCGGGCTGGGAGGGCGAGCAGGTGGCAGGCAGGGTCCACTGCAGGGCTGTTGTGGGGAAAGCTCCCTCCAGGGGCCACCTCATGGATGGTCGTCTTCTCCTTCCTGACACTTTCTCACAACCACCACATCCGCATCTGATAACCAGGTTGGGGAAGGAGACTGCGGGGAGCCATATGGGTCAGAACGGCCTTGGTCACCACCACCCTTGGGCCGGCCCACCCTGGTTAGCAGTCACCGCTCAGACCCGCAGGGCTGACCTGGGAGTGGGCCCCAACGCATGGCACCTACATCGACTCCAGCACTGGACACTGATCAGAACACCTGTCTGGGGTGGGGATGGTGGTCAGGGGTCCATGCCTCAGGGGCGAGCACCATTTCTCATGCCAGGTCTTGCCTTAGTGGGTTTTCTGTCATTGCAAACAGTCAATGTGAAGGAAGCAAGTTCTCCTCTGATCCTTATTTAACAGACAGATGATTTGTCCAGAGACAGAGCTGGGTCCTGGCCTCGGCAGCACTGCTGACCAGCCTGGTGCCCTTCGGGTAGTCACTGCATCTCCTGGAGCCTCAGTTATTTTTTTCAGCCCATCTGTACAATGGGGCTGGCAGGAAGGGGCTGGAACACACCATCTGTTCCCTTTGGGGGCTCCAGAGATCCAGGAGACAACACTCACTCCCAGCTCTGCACTGCAGGAACATCACCCTGATGGCAAATCACGGGCCCTGGATTTTCCCGGACTATCCCAGTTCCAAACCCTCCATCCTAACTTTCCACATGAACCACCAAAATGTCTCAAAAATTCCACTCTGTCAGTATCCAAACACCTATCCAGGCCGCCTCTTGCACAGAGCAGTAGCACACAGGTTCCTTTTCAGGCGACACAGCCCGATCCCTGGTTCAGAAAAATGTCGTCAGCGGGGCCCCACCGTCCCCCGAAAGGAAATGGGGTCAGGGAGAGAAATCCACGGCTGTCAGCTCCACCCCGATGGCAGCTGCAGCCAGGGAGGCTGTGCTGTGCTCAGCGCATCACCCGCCGGGGGCACACGCTTCGCCCCCACCTGCTAGAGGAGGCCAGCACCTGGGGTGGCAGTGTGGTCGCAGGGTTCGCTGAGTGAGTGATATCTGGGACGCACGAGCGACAATGCCGGGCAGCCAACAGACGCCACACGGCTGCCCGACAGCTACAACCAGAGGCCTCCCTGGCAGCGGCGGCTCCTGCACCAAGGGCATCGCTCACCTGCTGGGGAAGACAGAGCCCTGGCCCTTGCACAGAGATGGCAGCAAGGAACCCTAGCTCCAGGAGCAAGTGCCAGCCAGGGGCTGGGCTGGGCAAGTGGCACAGCTAAAATACACCAGGCCTCCTCATGTCTCCACGCCTCTGCTCCTGCCAGTCCTTCTGCACCTTCAAGACTGACTCAAGCGCCAACTACTTCCTACGGTGTTTCCTGATGTCTGTCCAAATGAACGGCTGCCTCCTGGGTGCCTCTAGCATCTGGCTTAGTCCTCTTTTAAAGCAATTATCAGATGAGCGGATGGATGGACGGACAGACAGGGAGGCTGGCGCACATGCACACACACACACCCGTGTCACCACCTCCCCAGTTCCTTCCACCAGGAATCTTTCCCAGGGCGAGGGTTCAGCTTTTCCGTGGTCTTCTGCCTGTCACACAGAACAGACTCAATAAACGTGTGAACCTGCTGTGAAACATGGGCTCCTAGCTGTCTTGCTGCAAGCAGTTCCCTGGAGGCAGGAAGGCCCAGAGCTCCTGACCAGCTCAGACTGAGCCAGGGGCTGACAGCACTTCCGGTCTCCGGACTCCTCAGACTCCTCCCTCCCCAGCCCGAGGGAAAGGGACACCTCGAAGACCACAGGGTGCCTAAGGTCGCTGTGCCTGCGCAGGCCTGGCCTGTCTTGATCAGAGGTGGGGGTCTGCCCTGCCCCCACCAGCCAGACGAGGGTCTGCGCTGAGTGCCTCCGGCATCCAGCCCCTGCAGCAGGCCCTGGGAAGGGAGGAAGATGCCTCTGCCTGCTTTCTAGGAGCTCATTGTCTAATGACAGGAGGGTAAACCCTGGGATTAAGGTCAGCTAAGAGCTCTCCAGGGAAGCTAGGGAGGGACAAGTCTCCTCCCACCCTGCCACAAACCCTGAGGGCTCAGGGGGAGGCGCCAGGTCTTCTCAAGCTGAGCCCCTCTGGGGGGCTCCATCCATCCCAGGAGTCACCACTGGCCCCTCACTCTTAGTCCCAATCCAGCTGTGCTCGCTCAATTTCCTCACCTGCAGGGGTATGGCCAAGTGTGAGGTGGAGACAAGGCAGTGACACAGGTGGGATCTTCCGCTTCCCAGGCAACAACAAGGAGCTGGTCTCAGTCCCCAGATCAGCTACCACCTTGGAGCCGCAGCTTCTTCTGGGGACAAGATCTGGCTCAGACCTTGTCTCCCTGGCCAGGCCCCTGAGACTAGAATGAGAATGTTCCCAGCTAACATGGTTGCCATCTGCATGAGAAACGTCAAACTGAAGGCGCAGAGACGACTGGTGACTTGCAGGTGGGATCCTGGATCTGCCTCCCTGGGCCCTGTCTCCTGCCCACGCTGAGCCTGAGCGCCCGCCACGTGTCTGGCCTGGCCAGGACCTGTCCCTTCCTGCAGGAAGGTTCTTCCAGGCACACTGCCTTCACCGGGGTCCTGCTCGGCTTCCCCACCCAAGGCTGCACCTGCCCTACGGAAGCAGCTCCATGAAGGCCTGCCAAGTGGAATGCCTCTGCCACTCGGAAGTGCCTTGGGTCACTGGACCTTTCACATTCCCAGCTAATGTCTCATCTGCATAGCTGAGTCCTTTCTAGGAGCTGGCAAGTCACCAGAGACAGGCAGGATCAATACAGAGTAGGAGGCACGCTTATTCTACTCTAATTCTCCACAAACTGGTATCCCTCTTAAGTGTACGTGGGCTTTATGGGAGCTCGCTATAAAGCAGAATATTTAACTAGAACAGCCTACTCGCTGTCAGATAATAGACGACTGCTGTTAATTTTCAACCAGTCAATCTCAGAGAGAGTTCCAGCTTCCAGTATACTTCATATCTTCATTGAGTCATCGATTTGAAAGTTACATACGACAAAGGGCAGCCTGACGCAGAAGAGGGCCTGCCCCCAGCTCCCGAAGACCCAGGTTACACCCCAGCTGGGCCACATCCTATCTGATTGGCTGCTCAAAGCCTCAATTTCCTCATCTGTGAAATGGGAGTAACTCCAGCCTCCCAGGGCCTGGTTGTAAAATTTATATGAGACGATATAGGCGGACGCTCCCTGCACTGTGGCAGGAGGCCATGCAAAGCAAGCTAATCACTGTTGCAGGAGGCCATGCAAAGTGAGCTATTACCCTAAAAGCAGCAAGTGAAATTCTCAAACTTGGGCTCAAGACAGAGGCAGAGATGATCGAACCACACAGCAGTTCTGAACCCACAGGGGATGTGTGACAAGGGCCAGAGGAAGCTCTGGTTGTCACAAGTCAGGGAGAGGGGATGCTGGGGGCATCTGTGCTCCCAGTGGAGACCAAGGATGTTGGGAAGCCTCCCATCAGGCACAGTGAAGCCGGGAAACCCTGATCTAAACCACGACTTAAAGTTGGCCCCCCCCCCGGGGGGGGGGGCTTTTTAGAGCAGAAATCTTCCTAAGCAGGCTTCACTTTCTCACATCATCTGCTTAAACATTTGCAAGATGGATCATCTTGCAAAACAGCTCTTTTGTAAGTGAAACCAAACTGCCAAGTTCTGGAGTTCCTGAATGCAGGAAACCCCGCTTTGAAAGCAGATGCCTGATCACAATCGGCCTCCACCGGTTTCTCCCCAACGCCCTTGGGTTCAGCCCTTGAGTTCTCCGGAGCAACCGGGACTGGGGGCCCTCAAGATGCTTTGCTCATTCTAATTTGCTGGTGAAGTGGGAGCCACGAGGGTCCCTAAACGAATTAAATTCACATCACGCCAACTGCTCGTCTGCTTTGTGCCGGGCACGGCGCCAAACACCTACACATAATTTATCCCATTTAATCCACCAACAACCCCACGAGGTGGGCATCGTTACCAGCTGTTGGCAGGGGGGAACGGAGGCTCAGTGGGGCGCGACAACTCGCCCAAGGTCACCAGCTGGCCAAGCAGGAGGGCTCCGGTTTCCAAGGCACAAGCCCTGGCCACCACCTCGGAACACCCAGGTGTCAAGTTGTCTCAACTTCCCATGAATGTTTAAGGCAACCGCAACTTCGCAGTTAAGTTCGGGTGCACAAAGTGGGAATCTCCTGGGGGCCGGGCGCTCCCGCACACGCTGGCCCACGGCAGCCATCCCGCCGCAGGTTAGCTGATAAATCAATCATTCTAGATCGCCCGCGGACCGGCCAGGATTTATTGGCGCTGGGGTGCGTGCCAGGCCAAGGGAATGCCATCTTTGAAAGCCGAGAGGCGGATTCGCCCCGGGAGCCGAGATCCGGCCGCCGCGCTCGGCTTGCTCCCCGTGGGCCGTGCGCCCCCTCGGCGCCCGGAGCTGGGGCCGCGGCGGCGCAGGGCCCTCCGGGGCCGCCGGTCGCACGGGCTCGGCGGCTTGCGCCCGCCCCTGCCCGACCGGAGCGCACGCCCACGCCCCGCCGCCGCGTCCCGGACGCCCGCCCCGGCCGAGCCCCACCCGGCCCGGCCCGCGCCCTCCCGCCCCCGCCTCGCCAGGTGAGCGCGGCCCGGCGCCCCCTCCCCGCCCCGACGTGGCGCGGGGACCCCGGGGCCGCGGCGCCCGCCAGCCCGCTCGCCCGCCCGCGCGTCCGCCGTGCGCCCGGGGCACGGGTGGGGGCGGGGAGGCGGCGAGCGCGACCCCGGTCCCCGGCCGCTCCGCGTCCCGGCCCCGGCCCGCGGGGGTCGCGCTGGCCCGTACCTGCAGCATCCGGGGGCGCGGGGCGCCCAGGTAGGTCGCGCGTGCGGGCGGCGCGGAAGCTCGCTCGCGGCGCGACCTGGCCGCCGTCTGAGCATGCCCAGTGCCGCCCGCGGGCGGCTCCCGCCGGCCCGGCTGGCCGCGACGGGCCCGCGCGCCGGGCTGGGGGCGGGCGTCCCGGCCGCCTGCGGGGCGCTCCTGCTCCCGCCCCCGCCCCGGCTGGCGCGCTCCGACGAGTCTCCCAGGGCCGCCGGGGCTACCCCGCCGAGCTCCGGGCGGCTCCCTGGGTTCCCTTCCGCAGGCAAGCAGGCGTGCGTCCCTTAACCGTTCACTGGGCACCTACTGTGTGCACAGGGCGCGCAGAGGAAGAATGCGTGCTTAGCGATGGCGAGGAGGGGCGGCTTGCGCAGGGGTCGCGCGCGGTTCAGCTGGGGTCCTGCGGATTCCCAGGACAGCGCTGGCGCCCTTGGATTAGTAAATTTCCTGGGTTAACCCTTTCCGAGGCTTATGGGGACCCCTCCCATCCGCGCCCCTGCTTGCCTCACAAGACCTTCCCACAGCCCCAAGAGCACCTTTGTGCACATTAGACGCGCAGCACTTGACCAGCCCCAGCACATTTGCACACACACACACACACACACGCCGCAGCTTTGTCCAGCTTTCCCCCACCCTTGGAAAGGCCTTCCTTATCACCCCCCTAAATTGGCTCTGAGCCCCCCACCGCCGCCCCCTTTATTTCCTCCATAGCATTTGTGGCTAATGCTCCACTCCACAAATGCTGAGCGGGGACTCCGGGTTCTTTTACGCACCCCCCTGGTGCAGTTTGGTTGTGGGGAGGAGGCCGCCCAGAGACAAAGAGCAAACTAGCGAACGCTATAGCAGGATCACAGGCTGAGCAGGCTTGGGGGTGGCCCAGGAGTGCGGTGTTGAGGGAGGCGGCGGGGTCCAGGGGCCAGGTCGGCGGGCACCGAGGTGACATTTCAGCCCTGCAGACGGATGGGGAAGGCGTTGCTGCCCGCGGGAGCAGCCGGTGCCAAGACCCTACAGGGCGGGGTGGGGGGCGGCAGAGGCGCAGAAGAGAGGGGGACACTCTGCTTTTCCCTGCAGTTTGCTGACTTTCCACGTCCCTGTGGCGCTCGAACCCTGCCTGCCTTTTCCCCCAGACCCTGCGGTAGCGCGTGGCACACAGTAGGGGTTGAGTGAAGACGACGGGGAGGTGGCCGGGTGCAGGTGGAGGCCCCTGCACGCCGGGCACCTCACCACCTTCGGTCCTGGTCCCCCCACCGCCGTCGCACGTCCCGGGGCAGCGGCCGCCGCCGGGGCGCCGCGTCGGGGGGGAATTCCGACCCCGCCGGGAGTCCCGGGACCGTGCGCCCCGCCCCGGTCTCGGGGCGCAGGCAAAACCTGGAGCGGCCGCACGGGCCGGGCCCGGTGCGGACGGGCGGGGAGCGCACTGGGCATGCTCCGACCGGGCGGGTCGCGTGCGCCCAGCAGGAGGCGCCCCCTGGAAGAGCAGGCGACGCCCGCCGCGGAGCCCCCCACCCGGCTGTCTGCCGCCCCCTCGCCAGGTGGGGTCTGGGGGGCTGTTTTTCTCAGGAGCAGTGGGAACACTTGGGCTTCAGAGGTGGCGGACGGCGACGTCCGTGTGTTCCCAGTTGCTGTGTGGTCCGGGACGAGCGCCTCACCCTCTCTGTGCCTCAGGTAACACGCTTTGATCTGGGCCGCGCGTGGAGATGGACATCAGGAACGTGAGCGTCTTAGTCCGCCTTTTGAGTCTGACACGGAGAGAGGGTGCGAGAGGGAGCGCTCCTGGCGCCTAGTGCAATCCCCCGCGTGCTCCCCACGGCCATGGCTTGGCCCCTCCGACGCCAGGAGGCGAAGCCAGGAGCGGGGGACCCAGTGTGGGTCCCCCGCGTGGAGGGCAGGAACCCGCTTCCTTGAGCCGCTCGGCTGCCTCCCTGGGTCTGCGTTAGCAGGCAGCTGGAGTCAGGAAGCAGACCCAGGCGCTCCCCCGTGCGCATCCGGCGCGCTAACCTGGGAGTTCCTGACTGCTGGGCTCACCGCCGGCCCGGAAGATCCATTGCTCGCGTGCCCGCCTCAGTGATCAGTCATCCTCACACCGTTTTGCCCGGTGCTGGGACGAGGAAATAGGCTGATGGACCCCCTGAATTCCCAACAGCTGCCTCAGTGTGCTCCCCGAGCTTCCTTTGCCCAGCGTCAACAGTCATTAGCGTGAACAAAGTTCCCGCATGTGAGCTAGAAATCTCCCACACGCACCTGAGGGAGATTTCAAAAGGCATGCATTTGTAAATCACCACGAACAGGATGCAGGCCGCTCCCCAAGGTGGAAGCCAAGTGCGAGTGCTGCGAGAGCTCAACCTCGGAGGAGTGATGAACTAGGTTTCGGTTGAAATCGTAACGATTTTCCAGTAAACTGGATGATTACTTAGGGTACAAAGTGGAAAAAGGTTGAAAAATTCCGTAAAGATGATGTCGACCCGTTCACTGAGAGCAGATGGAAATATGGGAAAAGAGAAATAGTCTGATCTTTTGGAGTAGTGGGTTTGTGTTGAAAAGTTTAACTTTTTAAAAGGTTGATGCCTGTCACGACGCTGTGTTTGCTTGAATACACATTTAAGCGCAAACTAAATTTTTTTATATTGTGAGTCTGAGCTTTCTTGAGCTCAAGTGTGGTTAATATTTTACGCGTCTTCTCCTTTTAATTCTTACCATCCCCTACAGTGTGGGTGTTTTTAAAGGTCAGTTTTACAAAAGAGAAAACTGTTTAGGAGGTGTTCCTAGGTATAACAGACGGGGTTAGGATTTGAGCTCAAGCTGGCCTGGCCTCAAAGCCAGGGCATTGGGTTTTATTGTTCACTCTTCTCTGGGTAGCAGTTTCCCATGTGTTGATAAGAGAAGCCACCCATATTCGTTTTTTATCTTTCCTGCCTTGTTTTCTCTGTCCTTTGATGTGTTCAGAGATTACAGATTACCTTTTAATATCCTGGTCGCCTGTTACTGTTTTATTCTTGGGACCAAAGTGTTGAACTCCATCCTGTTCAGCTGTCGCACCTGGGGTGACATGATGTGGTTATCAGCAATGACATTTGATCTGATATCAGGAGCTCCCAAAACTTGTGCACACGGGGCTTTGGGGTGGATTCATAATCCTCTTAGTCTGTGGTGGAACTCAGCCAAATCTAGAGCAAATTCAGGCCCAGCTGTGGTCAGACTGTACTGAGTCTCAGACATTGAGGCTGGGCCAAACAGAACCCACGTGTATTACTGTGCCTTGGCCTCACACCACCCAGGGACACCGCAGGATTTTGCTGTAATAAGAAGATGGTGAGCTGATGTTCCTGAGGATGTTTGCTGAGAGCAACCCTGGGGGCCTGGGAGCAGGCCTCCTGCTAACAAGCACACATAAAAACCAACTCTCTTTTAATCCTGCTGGTACGCTGTACCTGGCCCAGACATTGAGCACAGTGATAGCAACAACCCAAAGAGGGTGGTTTCATTGCAGAGGAAGATATGCCACCCACAGGAGATGCATCCCTAAGAAAAATCCACGAGATACTTAAGAGGAACAAGAGCTGAGCAACAGGCAGGGTTATTAGCAGCATTCCCAGGAGCTGTCACTGGGGTCGGAAACCTGGTGCATGGCGCACGCAGTTCATTGACCGGGGTAATTTGTGGGAAGAGCTTCCTGGAAGAATCACCGAGGATTGTCATCTGCGTCGAGACTCAGGAAGTCTGGGCACCACTCAGCTGCTTCGGTGATTTAAGAGGCAGGGCTCCCAGCTCCCAGCTGACTCACTACTGCTCATCAATTATTTGTGCTGTTAATGTGAGCTCATGAAGGGCTCAGGAATCCATAAATACATAGGCAAATGGTGCTGGTATAATGGCATAAAAAGAGCATGATGTAAAATTGTATGCATGATATGGACTCGACTGTACAAATTATAAGTTTGAACGATAGCAGATGGCCATTTTGTGGATCAGACATCATTGGAAATTGGTAAATTCCTATATTTCAACTTAATACATACACAAAGAAAAAAGAGTAGAAAGAACTGGACTAACATATAGAGGATGGCTGTACCTGGATGTTGCCATTTATGGCTAAAGATGCAAACCAGAAAGGGATCTTTCACATATCAGAAGAATTTCAAGTCTTTGTGTATATCTGTTTCTTTATATGTCTTTGTAGTTTGCTAAATCTCAATTTTTCATTTATTTGAAAGGCAGAGTGTTATATATTTCTGTTAGGCCATCACAAAACACACCAAACACTGGAGTAAGGGAAAGGGTTTATTGGAGGAAACCCAGCAGACTGGAGGGAAGGGGCGAAGAAGGAAAAGAGAGAAGGGGAGTATAAGAGAGAAACAGAAAGGAGAGGAGCTAGCTTAGAGAGAAAAGAGACAAGAGGGGGAGAGGAGAGCAGACGAGAGGAGCCAAGAGAGCAGGAGAGAAGAGCCAAGGGAGAGCCACTTGTTCAGGAACAGGTCCTGTTAAAACTTTGCTGGAGGGCGGGCAGGGAAGCAGGAGCATCGAATCCCATTAGGAAAGGGTGGAGCTTGACAACAGCGGTTGGGCCATGTGGCCACCTGGCTTCCAGCAGTGGCTGTGGGGGTTGGGGCATAGGATGTAAATCAAGGTGCAGATCAAGCCATAGATAAAACTGCATCAGTTTCTTAACACAGAGAGACAGAGATACAGAGAGATCTTCCATTTGCTGGTTTTCTCTCCAAATGCCTGTACTAGCAAGGGTTGGGCCAGGCCAAAGCTAGGAACCCAGAACTCCATCTGGATTTCCCACTTGGGTGGGACCAAGAATTTGAGCCATCACCGCTGCCTCCTATGGAGTATGTAGGCAGGAAGCTGGCGCAGAAGCTGAACGAGGACTTGAGCCCAGGTACTCCACTGCAGAATGTGAGCATCCCAATTGGTGACTTACCCACTGCACCAAACTCCCAGCCCACTAAATCGCATTTTAGAATAAGCACGTTGCTTTTATTATCAGACAAAGTAAAGGTGGGCATGCTGAAGAAAATGATGTCCAGAGAGGGAAAATGGCTACTTTGGGATTGTACAAAAAAAGTGAGGGACTCCTTTTGTGGAGCACGAAGCTGGTTCTGGCAGTAGACAACGTGGGGTCTCCAGCGGTGACAGATGGTGACAGGGGAAGAGGTTGTCAGTGGTCTGTCAAGAGTATGCAGAAGGGGCAGGTGTTGTGGTGTAGCAGGTCAGGCCGCTGCCTGCGATGCCAGCATCCTGTATTTTGCTGATTTGAGTCCCAGCTACTCCAGATCCATCTCTCTGCTGATGTGCCTGGGAAAGCAACGGGAAATGGCCCAAGTCCGTCTTGGCAGAAGATGCTTCTGACTTCTGGCTTGGAACTGGCCCAGCTCTGGCCATTGCGGCCATCTGGGGAATGAACCAATGGATGGAAGATCTCGATCTTTCTCTAACTCTGCCTTTCAAATGAATACTTTTTTTTTTTCTTTAACAAAAAGAGCATTCAGGAGAAGTGTTATTCAGGACTCTGCATGCCAAGACTGTGTTCTTAAAGCTCCTGACTTTGTGCGTCTAATGCTGAAAAACAGAGATGTAAGCCTCACGTTTTACCCACTGCAAAATGCCTTTCCATTGCAAATTACCACTGTGAGAGAGGAGATTTGCCTGCAAAACGGATTTGCATGAGTTCATGAGCAGGGATGGGACAGTTGTTGTGAATTAAGCTGTAGAGAACTTTCATTTCGTGAGCACTTATTAAGGATCTACTGGGTGCCCGGCACTGCTCTAATTGCTTGGGAAACGAGTAAAGAGAACAAGCAAAAGTCCCTACTTGCATTTTAACAGGCTCTACCATGAACAGGAAGTATGATAAACATGATAAATAAATGCACTGTAAGGAGAAGGGTGAGGGCGAGGGGACAGTGAGGAGGGCGGGGAGCTGCAATTTTAAAAAGGATTGAGAAACTCAAGCACTTAAGCAAACATGAGAGCAAAGACCTGAAGGAGAGAGAGGGGGGAGTTATTCATGCAGATATCTGGGGGAAGGATCTCGTGGGCAGAGGGAACAGTCAGTCCCAAGGCCCTGGAAACTGGGGTGGGGGTGGGGCAGTAGAAAGCTGCACAGGGCCAGTGAGGGGGCGGTGTGTGGCTGGAGGCAGAGGGGTGGCAGGGGCCAGCACCTGAGAGCCCTGTCTTCCTCTGCCCCCGGGTGGGTTCAGTTTTACAGTGTGAGCTCGCCAGGAAGCCCCGACCAGCTTGGTGGCTGCCACATGTGCTTGTCAACCCATCCAGTGGTGCACACTGTGACCCTTCTGATGGCCTCTTGATGCCAAGTGGGTGATAAACACAGCTTCTAGTAAGGGAAGCAAAGCTCTGTAGCAGCCCTTGTTATGAGGGGCCTGCCAGATGATGTAGATTCTGCATGTTTCTTTAATAGTCTCATAAGGGGAAGATAATGTTCACCAATGATCTCAGAGGAGTAGCAGACCTTTGAGCCCCTGTGTGTGAGGGGTGGGCATTTGGCATAGCAGTTGAGATGCCCCTTGGGATACCTGCATCCCATGTCAGAGTGCCTAGGTTTGAGTTCTGGCCCTACTTCTGATTCCAGCTTCCTGCTAATACACCCTGGGAGGCAACAGATGATGGCTCACACAGCTGGGTCCCTGCCACTCATAAAGGAGACCCAGACTGAGTTCTAGGGTCCTGGCTTTGGCCTGGCCCAACCCTGAGTGGTGCATACATTTAAGGAGTGAACCAATGGATGGGAGATTTGTCTGTCCCTCTGCCTTTCAGATAAATAAAGAAATTTAAAACAAAACACACTTAGGTGACCCCTCAGGATCCATGGAGTTTGAAGAATGCTCTTCTGGCACATGTGCTGTAGCACTGACAGAGGGCCAGACCTTGCTAGTCTCGTGGCTTAGGCCTAGGGACATTGACATCCTGCTCTGCAAACCCAAAGCAGTGAGGAGGCTTCCACCAACGGAAAGCTGTGGCTGTCGAAGTGAGGGGAGATGGACAGAAGGCAGAGATCGGAACTTGGCATCTGGCATGGTGGTTGACCTTAGGTAGGCAATGGCCTCACAGAAAGAGGTGGTGTCATCTTACAAAGTCCAGGGAGAATGGCTCTGACAAGGTCTCCCGAGCACACCTGCCAGGTTCATATACTGAAAACAGAAGGAGAGAGAGCCAAACAGCCTGGCCATGCAGAATAGTTATCCAGGGCTCATGACTTTGAGAAATCAGTAACAATAACAACCCAACAGTGGTGGCAAATAGAAGAGTGAGGCAAGGCAGGAACAGCACAGAAGATGGTGTTTCTCCACATGCAATCCAGGAACCACACTACTCAACATCACCTTCGGGGAGGGAGAGTTTTGGGAAAAGCAGACCCCAGGCTTCAGCCCAGACCTTCTGAATCTCTGGACGGGGGATCCAGGAACCTGCATTTTACAGTTTACTGAAAGACTCTTCAGCATAGCAAAGTTATATACACTGGGAGCATAGTCCGAGTCATAAAATAAGAGGCAGGGAAATTTTACTGCGATAATGAACTTGTAGGTGTCACTGATGTGTGGATGGTTGGGACTGTGGATCAGAGCATCAACTTCTTAAAGGAGGTGCAAAGGGGTAGGAAAGAGAGGAAGAGATGGGAGAGGATGATTCCTATAGGTGAATAGGGACCCTGAGCTGTCACTCTCCCCTTGACCTTGAGTCTCTAATGTCATCCATACAGTATTTCCCTGGGTGGGTAGTAAGATGACCCTGTGGGCCAGTGAGGTGGCTCAATAGGCTAATCTTCCGCCTTGCGGCGCCGGCACACCAGGTTCTAGTCCCGGCCGGGGCGCTGGATTCTGTCCCGGTTGCCCCTCTTCCAGGCCAGCTCTCTGCTGTGCCCAGGGAGTGCAGTGGAGGATGGCCCAAGTGCTTGGGCACTGCACCCCATGGGAGACCAGGAGAAGCACCTGGCTCCTGGCTTCAGATCAGCGCAGTGCGCCGGCCACAGTGTGCCGGCCGCAGCAGCCATTGGAGGGTGAACCAACGGCAAAGGAAGAACTTTCTCTCTGTCTCTCTCTCTCTGTCCACTCTGCCTGTCAAAATAAAAAATAAAAAAAAACCAAAAAGATGACCCTGTGACTGAGGAGGAGGGGATAAAGGGGTACTAGTGCAGTGGTGATGTTTGCTAAGAGAAGTGAATCTCAAACACATCAAAGTATGTAGGTTACACATAAAACAGGTTAGAGAAACCATTACCTCCTACAGAGGAACTAGGTGGGTCAGGGTGGGTGGAAGGATGGAAGTTTACTTTTTGCCATACCCTCTTTTGTATCTTCTACTAAATGATGTATAATCTTTTAAAATAAGTTTTCACTGGGATAAAATGACAAAGTCTGCAGAATATATTTTTTTAAGGTTTATTTATTTTAAAGACAGAGTGACAGGCATGGAGAAAGAGAGAGAGAGAGAGAAAAGAAAGCACTTCCATCCACTGGTTCACTCCCCAGATGGCCCCAACAGCCAGGGCTGGGCCAGGCTGAAGCCAGGAGCCTGGAATTCCCACTAGGCCTCTTGCATGGGTGACAGGGGCCCAGGCACTTGGGCCATCTTCTGCTGCTCTCCCAGGTGCAAGAGCAGGGAGCTGGATCGGGGTGATGCAGCTAGGGATTTAAGCTGGTACTCCAACATGGGATGCCAGCATTGTAGGTTGTGACTTAACCCATTGTGCCGCAATGCTGAGCCCCCTGTATGATTTTTTTTTTAAATTGTTTTGTTTACCATTTCGACTCCCTCTAAATCTTGCTGACCAAATTCAAAGCCCAGGTTACTTGAGAAGTCAAGGCTCCAGCTATGACCAGGGCATAACAATGTACAGACTTCGCTTGAAAGAAATAGCTATAGTTCAGAAAGTCATACTCCTATTGGGAATTCCCATGGCTGAGGGATGGAACAGAGGAGAGAGCTTTTGGACAGAGATAAGAAAGAAAGAAAAATGGTTTTGGTGACCTCAAGATCAGGAATGGTACTTGCCTGACACTGTTGGTAACAGAATGGCCAGATAGGTGACATGGAGAACTTGAACTACCCAGGCCTCTGCTGCAAGATGATCCTCTGAAAACTTGCTCTTGCTTGGCGCACAATATCCTCCCCGAGAAGCTGGAAATCTGACCTGGGCCTAGGAAAACAAACTATGCTCCCTACTCCTGGTGACATTTTAAGAGCGGGGGATACTGTTCTGCTTGCCCAGTGCTCTGGTGGCCTTCCAGCACAGCCTGGATGACACATCACAGGATTTCCTCAACTGCACCCTGGCGTCCTGCTGGGAGGTCTTTCTCATTTTTTCCATGGTGCACACAGTTATTGCATCACAAGCCAAACAGACTGTCCAGTGATGCTTCTGTAAACATGAGTCACATGTGAAGTTAAAGGGTTCAGTGTTCGGCCAGACAGTGGGGATCCCAAAGTTCGTATCCTTCACACAGGGGGTGTGGGTTGAGGTGCTGCCCCGGGGACTTGCCTCAGGCAGTAAGGCCAGTGCAGATCTGCTCCTTGTCACCCTTCACTTCTCCTCCGGGAGGAAGCTTTCCAGCTGTGCTGTCAGAAAATGACCCTTTCTCCGTGCACTCAGCTCTGTTTTTGTCTGTTTTCTGTTGCTATAACAGAACACCTGAGATTGGATAATTTATAAAGAAAAGAGGTTTGCTTTGGCTCAAGGTTCTAGGGACTAGAAAATCCCACATCTGGTGGCTGCATCTGGTTAGGGCCTCACATTGCATCGTAAAAAGGCAGAAATCAGAAGGGACAGCCGGCTCCACTGGAAGAGATGAAATATGAGGGGCTACCTTGCTTTGTCACAACTTACCCTCTTGATAACTAATCTAGTTAGTCATGTGAAAATTAACCCAGATCTGTCAATCTCTCAGAGAAGGGTACCTGCCACCTGTCAGCAGGTTTTAGAATCAAAGTTCAACAGGAGTTTGCAAGGGAACCAACCATATTAAAACCATATTAAAATCATAGCAACCTTCTTGGGCTCCTCTTGGATGGGTCCTTGATACCGCCATCTTGGCCAATCTTGGTTATTCCAGCTCAAGCCCAGGCAATCTTTCTGGCCTTCCCTTAAATAAGGAAGGGAACCCACACCAGCCTCCTGAAGCAACTCGTGCTGCCATCTCCCCTGCGCCCTACGATGTTTGCTCTCTCTCTCTCTTTTTAATGCTTTTCATCACACTTGATCTGCACTTGGTTATGAATGTACATACCCCTTTTGGAATGTGCTTGGAAAATTCCCTGAAAGATCTTCCTGATGCCACAGAGGCTGTAACTCTTATCTCTAAGCAAAGTGTGTGAAGAGCTATGAATCCTTTGTCCAAAACCACTTACCTTTCTGCAGTGAGCAAGAGAAGCTATGTTGTATCTCAAGGTCCTTTGTCAAAAAGTCCTCCCAGAATTTTGCTTGCTAACTTGATAATTAATTGTTCCATAGATGGACAGTGATACAGATAGAAGTGGACATGTGTCCAGTGTTCCAGTGAGGTACAAGTACTCTGTAAGTGTATGTTGCTGTGTGCTCTCAATTTCTTACCTGTGTGAAATAATTAAACAGGACATCCTCCCTGCTCTTCCACACCTGAGAGTTACCTACTTGTGCTATCGGAAGGTCTACAGGTGAAGGGCTTACCCTTTGTTGTTTACCTGCATTGCTAACGGAGCTAATTCCAAACCAGCTCTGGCACCCATGACCTCCATATTTAGACAGAAGAACTGGAAATAACATCAGTAGAATTCCTCACAGAAATTACCAGGGAATAAAGGGAGGCTAACACCCGCTTGATGTCTCACGGTTTCAATTACATTGCAATCTAGAATCACGCACATTCATAACCATGGGAAGCTGCCCTGATTTTGTTAGCTCCTGTGACAGTATTTTATCTTCACACTACAGTAATGCATTGAGGGCAGTGTCTGTGTCTCTCTCAATTTTGCACAATCTGCAGTAACCAGCTCTCTTTGATTGTATAGACAGGCTCAGAGGCCCCTCCTTTTACATTTGGATTCCCCTAGATTGACAGTTTGACACATAATATACCATTGAGCAAGTCTACTACCCCAACAGCAATCTTGCTCACATCTTTTCTTCTTATACTAGGCATCTGAATGGAGTCTGGTGCTTACTAAGTGTGTGATGAGTGAGTGAATTAGTTGAAATTGGATTACCCTGTTGATATGCTCAAGCCAAGCTAAGTCCCTTGCCTTATTAAGGCCAGTGTATTTTTCCCATTAGATTTGGCTCAGTAATATAACAAATTGTACATAATACTAGTACATACTTCAAATGCCAATTCATATGAGGGAATAATTTCCCATTAGTGTTATCTAGATTCTTCTTAAGTTCCCTGGGTTGAGGTCAGTCTTTGTAGTTAATGTTGGGTTCCTGACCCAAACATAGCCTGTGCCAGTTATGAAAAAAAAAATCAGTTTTCCATGGTTTGGATAAAGAGGCGACCGTGGGAACGTGTACACTTCTGTCTCTAGTTCTGGTAAAATCACTGAAAAGCCAACCCAGCCTGGCTCTCCCACGTACCCACAAGGAAATGAGGATAGATGAGGACTGTCGAACAAGAGGAAATGGAACAGAGGAAATGGACCCATTCTGCAAGGCCAGCTTTGGCATCTGGAGCAGAGGAAAGCACTGGTCCCACTCAGAAGGGAATGATCGCTTCAGCTTTTTATTAGGAATGACTGAAGTAATCTTGCAAACTGTACTATATAAGGAAAAAATGTGGACCCAATTCATTCAAAGGAAAAACTCAAATGCAGATAAAAACTTATGAACAGAAATGAGTCATTATGGCCCTTTTAATTGCTAAAAATATGAACCCAAGAGTCTGAATGAAGATAAAACAGTATGTCTCATTGATTATTATGTAACTCAAAATTGTTTCACAAAGGGATTGTAATGACATGAGCAAATGCTAGTGATATAGTTTGCATGAAGAGGGTTATACACAGCTGTGTTCACAGCATAACTGTCAAGAAAAGTGCACTTATGCAATAAAAAGTCTGGAAGACAATAAGCTGAGAACACTTATTTCTAGATAATGACATGGACAGTGATTTTAATATTTTTGAATTTTTTCTTAAAAATTGCAACTTACACATAGTACTTCAAAAGTGAAAAGAAATATTTAAAAAGTTTATGCCACCAAGAGCAACCACAAAAAGAAACAAATAAATTAAATAAGAGCAGACTTAAAAAAATATCAGATGAAGGGCCCAGTGATGTGGTGCAGTGGGTTGATCTGCGGCCTGCAGTGCTGGCATCCCATTAGGGCACCAGTTCTGGTCGTGGCTGCTCCACTTCCCTTCCAGCTCCCTGCTAATGTGCCTAGCAAATCAATGGAAGATAGTATAAGTCCTTGGGTCCCTGCACCCACGTGGGAGACCCGAAAGAAGCTCTTGGGTTTTGGCTTCGGTCTGGCCCAGCTCCAGCCATTGTGGCCATTTGGGGGGTGAACCAGCAGATTGAAGACATCTCTCTTTCTGTAACTCTTTCAATTAAATAAATAAATGTTTAAAAGAAATGGGTGAAATGAAATTAAAAGGTTTTCAGTCCAAAAAGTTCAAAATCCATGTGTATGAGGGGTCATCCAAAAGCTCAAGGAAGATGCTTGTTATGAAAAAGCTTTGCATGGAATCCCCATGAGTAAGGATGCCCTTAAGCCATGGAAGTGCTTAGCAAGGTCGCTCAGGAATTTAAACTGGAGAACAGAGAGGAGAGGGTGAGAAGAGACACAAGGAGACCCCAAGGTCAACAGTCAGCCAGAGGAATTGATGGAACCCAGGGCTCTGCAAAGGGTCCACCCTGGCGTCCACCCTGTTGTGAGTGCCCCTCCCACACTGACACTGAGAGTGGCCCCGGGACTTCATTCATCCCTGGGCAACAGTGCACATGACTTTCAATGCTTTATGGGCATTTACACTTTGAGCTGGGCCCCTTAAAATCCCGAGACTACCCTGCCATGAAGAGGCCTGGTATTAACAACTCCACGGAGAGAAGGCAGCCAATCCCAGAGCAGATTAGTAGAAGACTGCTCCCCAGCCACCACATTAAATCATGAGAAATTTTTAAAAAGCCATTGTTGTGTTTAGCTCAGATGTCCTAGGAGCGGCTTGTTATCCGCAGCAGATAAGCAAGGCAGCCACAACAGGAACTGCTGGTGCTCCTTGAGTTCTTCCCTTTCCAAAGGACTTTGATTTCTGGCTCACCCAGACCCCGCTGAGGGTCTGTTCTGATTCTCTTTGAGAGTCCCAGCTCCCATATGGACCCCTGGTGCTCTGACAGGGACCCCACCTTGTTGTAAGGGAGTGCTTGTTAAGCCCTAGCATGCAAAGAGCTGAGCCCAGGTGCAGAGTGTCTTTAGGGCAGGGAGGTTGCTGGTCTTGTTCATGATTACATCCGCATGCCTGGAATGGTGTCTTATCACATCGCAAGATCTTCAGAAATATTTGTAGGAGGCTGCTGTTTGTGACATAGGCATCCCCGTATCTGAGTTCCGTTCCGAGTCATGGCTACTTCACTTCCAATCTAACTTCCTGAATGTGTCTGGGGAGGCAGCAGAGGTGGCCCAAGTACTTGGGCCCCTGCCACCTGTATGAGAGACCCAGCTGGAGTTCCTGGCTCCTGGCTCCTGGCTTTGGCCTGGCCTATTTCCGGCCATAATGGACATTTGGGGGAATGAACTAGCAGATGGGGGAATTGCTCTCTCTCTGCCTTTCAAATAAAAAATAACTAAAAATTAAAACATAAATTCAGGGGCCTACCTGTGGTGATTCTGATTTAGCAGGTTTGGTCGGATTCCTGAAACTGACTCATTATTAAGCCATCTGAGGCAGGTGGCCTAAGGACCGTATCATCGGGGCCCCAAGTTAACTTTGCAACAAAAAGAGGCCAGTTCACCAATTTTCCAACTGACTGCATCAGAATCACCTGGGAAGTCTTAACAATATTGACTCCTGATCCTCACCCCCAAGTTACCAGGGCTGAAGATCCCTGGAGGTGGCGGCTCCCCATCTGTATAATTCAAAAGTACTAAGTGAAACCCAAGCAGCAGTGGAGGTGGTGGTGGCGGGGCAAAGCCTGGGGATTAAATAGTTTACCTATTTTTAGGTAATCAATCAGGATTCATTGTGAGGCATTTTACTTCTCCTAAGAAAGAGTAAGCCAAGTCCCTGAGACTCCGACAGAAAATGCTTCTGGAAACCCTAGACTCATCTCTGATTCCTGCCTTCAGTGTCCAAAGCCTGCAAGATCTGGGCCCTCCTTCCTCTGCTCCTCTTCCTTCTCTTCCTGCCCCAAACACTAAGGCTGGTTCACCTGCTTCACCAGCCCTGGCTCAAGCTGGCCATTAGATCAGGAATTTCTTAATTCCTGTCCACCTCTACCCACTTGGACCTTTTCTGAACCTTTGGAGTTTGTTACTGTCTCCCAAGTTCTGGCCACATGGAATTGGCCAGCCTCTGTTTAGAACCCAAACTGGACATATATCCAGGCTCCCCACAGCTGGTTGGAGTTGGTGCTTAAATCTCTACCACCTTTCCCCTGTGAGTCCAAGCTCTTTGAGGACTGGGAGTTTTCCTTGTTCATCCCCTTGTCTCCAGTCCTGAGTGCTGTGGAGCTAGAGCTAGGAACTGAACCCAGGCACCCCAATGTGGGTAATAGGTGTCTTGGGCTAAGTATCTGCTCCTAATTCTGAGTTTTTGGTGCCTACCAGACTCCTGAGCTGGATGTCCCACAAATGTTTCGAACCCAAAACGTCCCAAACTAACAGACCAACTCCATCCCACACATTTGCTCCTTATCTATTGATTAGCTATCTGCCAGTTGCCCGCACCCCAAATTCCATATCCCAAGACCATGTCCAAGAAAACGACATGTTCTGTCCATTCACCTTCCACAGTATTTCCCCCATCCTTCCTAAGGCGCACTTTCTACTTTAGGAACTCCTTATCTCTTGCCAGAGTTCTTGCAAAAAGCCACCTTGTTGGTTTGCCAGGTTCGTCTCATTTTCCTCCCAATACTGAAAACATGTCAGTGTTGCTAATGCAAGTTCTTCCCCTGCTTGAAAACTTGCAATGGCTCCCCATTGCCTACATCCTGGATGAAGCTCCAGCTCCTTAGTGTGCTCCGTATGGATGGTAAAAAACTCTTTTGACCAGATACCATCTCTGGGAAGTGAGACTGTGAGGAAGAGGCAGGAAGGGGCCTGAAGGAATGACCAGCACTGACCATATGCCATCCACTGTTGTAGGTTCTGGGGACCCAGGGAAGACCTTGCTTTGATGGAGCTTCCGTGTGAGGATAGAAGCAAACAGTACCATTGATACCTGCTTCTCAGACGACCAGGTAACTAGTGCTCTATCCTGAGAAATGAGGAGTGTGACAGGATGTTACTGGCTCCAGTCCTCGCTCTTCTTTGCAGCCCTGCTTTCCCACCAGAAGTAAATGGACTTTTCTCTGCTTGACCTTGGGCTTGGCCATGTATGTGACTTATTTTGGCTAATGGAATGATAGCAATGTGAGGCAATTTGGTTCTTGAAAAATGTTTGTGTGAGTAAACTTGTCTCTCATGCCAAAAAAAAAAAAAAAAATTGCCCCATGTGTCCTGCTGCTCTCAGAAGAATGAAAAAAAAAGTAAGTTACAACAAATTTGCAAATTATGTTGTTTATTTTTTTCTAAACAAAAGGTTTCACGTATCTATAACTGAGGCAATCTATGAGTGTAGAGCATAGTAACAAAGAAGAATCAGGGGGCAGCACTGTGGTAGAGGGTTAAGGTGCTGTCTACAGCACTGGCATCCCATATGGGCAGGCCTGTTCAAGTTCTAGCTGCTCCACTTCTAAACCAGCTCCTGCTGACGTGCCTAGGAAGGCAGTGGAAGATGTCCCAAGTGCTTGGGCCCCTCCTACCCATGTAGGGGACCCTATGGAAGCTCCTGGCTCCAGACTGCAGCCTGGTCCAGCCCTGGCCATTGCAGCCACTTGGGGAGTGAACTGGCAGATGGAGGATCTCTCTCTCTCTCTCTGTCTCTGTCTCTCTCTCTCCCTCACTCTGTCTGTAACCCTGCCTCTCAAATAAATAAAATCAAAAGAGAGGCAGGTTATAGACAGAGCGAGGGAGAGACAGAGAGAAAGGTCTTTCATCCACTGGTTCACTCCCCAAATGGCTGCAATGGCTAGAGATGGGCCGATCCAAAGCCAGGAGCTAGGAGCTTCTCTCAGGTCTCCCACGTGGGTGCCGGGGCCCAAACACTTGGGCCATATTCCACTGCTTTCCCAGGCCATAAACAGAGAGCTGGATAAGAAGAAGAGCAGCTAGGACATGAACTGGAGCCCATGTGCAATGCCAGTGCTGCAGGCAGAGACTTAGCCTGCTATACCACAGCATCAGCCTCTAAAATCTTCTTTTAAAAAAAGAAAAATCAGATTCCCAGTGAAACCTAACTTTATCAGCTTAATACAATAAGATGCTAGTGATCTTGGTGTAGCATAAATATGTGTGCCATCTTAGGCAATTCCTTATACGCCCAGCCTGGTTCTTCTCCAATGTCTCCACGTGGAGTTGTACCTGATTTTATTATGGTTTTCATCTGAGTCCTTTGGGAAATAGGACAGTTTTGTTTTTGCTTGTTGGCCAGGAATCGCTTGATCCTGAAAGTCTTGTAAAAAGACATGGTGAGAAAGAGAGTCACCCACATGCATTACAGTAGCAGAAAAAAGGCTAATGTTTTAAGACACTGAGTTTTTGGGTTGTTTGTTATGCAGTATTACTGGGACGAGAGCTGACTGATACAAGGGGCCCTAACTCCATCCTACAAGAGATCTACTTGGTGTCCCTGAATTGGTGGGACTTCCCCTGAGGGACTGGGCTGCTGCTGGGGGGAATCTCCCTACTTCCTTACTTCCATACAGAAGCCCTTCCACATGAGATGTATGCTAATCTAGCTGTTGACATCACCATCTAAGAAACCAGAGTGTGTTTTTCCCTGGTGGCCTGAAAGGGCTTATGACGTGTCTCTCCCATCTGCTGTGAGGTCCTTGAGGGGCAAGCTTGTTTTTGATTGCTACTCAGCACAGAACCTGGTGGAGGGTCTGGTAAGGTCTGCTAGGGGTGTGTGCAGTGGATTCGCCATTGCTTGGGATGCCCACATCCCATATGATCATAGGTTGGAGCCCCGGCTGTACTGTTTCCCATCCATTTCCCTGCTAATGTGACTGGAGAAGCAGTGGAAGATGGCCCAAGTGCTTGGGCCCCTGCCACCCATGTGGGAAAACTGAGTGGAGTTCCTGGATCCTGGCTTCAGCTCCAGCCATAGCGGCCATTTGGGGAGTAAACCAGTGATGAAAGATCTCTTTCTCCCTCTCTCTGTCACTCTGTCATTCAACTACATAAAATGTCTTTTTTAATTCTTAATAATTATTCTCAAGAATAAAAAAAGAAGCCACATGTAATTCCGGTTAAAATTAGCAAGTTGAGTGAAGTAGTCTGTCCTGGGTCCTCTCTTCCAAACTCCTTTCCATGCCAGAGACTATGATTTATTCAGTTTATCTGTCTAGCTTCCCTCCCCCTCGCTCTGTCAGGTGCTAAGCTGCGAAGGCAAATTGGGCACAGCTGATCCTTGTCCTGAGCTCCCAGGCAAATGGAATAGACAAGTAGACTATTAGAAGGCAGTGAGACAACATCAATCAGAGAAGTGGGGTGGGGGGAGGGAGGAAGGTACCAAGGAAGCACAGCGTGATCCAGTCTGGTGGGTCCAGGGAGATGTCAAGGACAAGATGACACTGGGATGAATTAGACAGGCAAGTTGATCAAGTAGAGGAGGGAGAGGACCTTTGGGGAAGAAGGTGAGCAAGTACATGAACTTCAGGTCCATCACGAAGGTGTAAAGGTGGGGGATGAGGGAGTGGGCAGTGGCAGGAAATGAGGTAGAAATTTAGGCCTGGCCAGGTGTGAAGAGCCTTGTATGCTACGGCCAGGAGCCTGGGTTTACTTCTGAGGACTCTGGGGAGCACTGCGGATTTTAGGGGAGGGGTATAACATGTTCAGATTTTAAAAATTCATTTAAAAGGGAGAGAGACAGAGAGAGAGAGAGAGAGAGAGAGAGAGAGAGAGAGAGAGAGAGAGAGAGAATGCCCTCAACAGCCGGGGCTGAGCCAGGTTCAAGCATGAGCTGAGAATTCAATCCAGGTCTCCCATGTGGGTGGCAGAGACCCAAGTATTTGAGCCACAGTCAGCTATCTCCCAGGGTGCTCATTAACAAGAAGCTAGACTCAGAAGCAGAGCTGGCACTCAAACCCAGAAACTCCAACATGAGATGTGGGTGCCCCAAGTGGCATCCTAACCACATGCATTGATGCCAGGTGTCCAACCCTGGGTTTCAGATTTTTGAACATCCCTGTTTCACAGTGGCTTGGGAGGGGATGAGGAAGCAGTAATACAGTTTGTTGAGTGACATGGGGCGGGGCGGGGGGGGGAGCGGTGAAGATAGCCTGATGGGCTGGTGAGAGACAAGAGAAGTGAAGGGTGGGAGAATGGGCAGGCCTAGTCCCTCAAGGATGGGAGACAGAGAGGAAGGCATCAAGATCAGCTCCCAGGATTCTAGGGCAGATGGTGACAGCACTCGCTGAGGTTGGCAGCCTTGAGGGATGGCCAAGGAAGGGAGATGAGTCCTCTCAGGCTCACATGGATGGGAGGGGCCTCTACATGTTTGTCACATAGGCACTGGCTACCCAAAACTCAGGTGGGATGAGCATTTGGGTGTCAAAGGTATGTGGATGGGGTTGAAGCTGTGGGTTTGGTTTGGATCTTTGCCTCCCCAGAGCTGGTGCTTGCAGAAGCACTGAAGAGGCATTTAGAGCCTGGGAAGAATCCCTGGATGGCATCTAAAGCTGTTCTAGGAAATCCCAGTGGGGCCCATCTTGGTTCACACTTGTGTTGCCAGGTGCTCAGTGGTGTTGAATGAGTGAATGAATGAATGAGCTTCCATGTCCTTTGGAAGTTCTTGAAGGGGAACCAATGTCATCAGGCCCCATTTCCTGGGCGTGATTCTGTAGATGCAAATTAAGCAAGTTCAGGATCCTCTCAGTCCCCCACCATGGGAACAGCGTTTTGATACAGGGGGTTGAGCCGCAGCAAGCTTTGCTGGCATCCCGTATGAGCACTTGTTTGAGTCCTTGCTGCTCCGCTTTCTATCCAGCTCCCTGCTAGTGCTCCTGGGAAAGCAGTGGAAGACAGGCTCAAGTGCTTGAGCCCCTGCTACCCATGTGGCAGACTTGGATGGTGTTCCAGGCTCTTGGCTTCAGCCTGGTATAGCCCCAGTCATTGTGGCTTTTTGAGGAGTGAACCAGCAGATGGAAGATCTCTCTCTCTCTGTGTCTCAGCCTCTCTCTCTCTGTGTCCTAGCCTCTCTCTCTCTCTCTCTCACTTTGCTTTACAAATATATAAAATAGGCTGGCGCCGTGGCTCAATAGGTTAATTCTCTGCCTGAGGCACCGGCACCCCAGGTTCTAGTCCCGGTCAGGGCACCAGATTCTGTCCCGGTTGCCCCTCTTCCAGTCTAGCTCTCTGCTGTGGCCCAGGAGTGCAGTGGAGGATGGCTCAAGTGCTTGGGTCCTGCACCCGCATGGGAGACCAGGAGAAGCACCTGGCTCCTGGCTTTGGATTAGTGCGGTGTGCCGGCCGTAGTGCACGGGCCACAGCGGCCATTGGAGGGTGAACCAATGGTAAAGGAAGACCTTTCTCTCTGTCTCTCTCTCTCTCTCTCTGACTGTCCACTCTGCCTGTCAAATAAAATAAAATAAAATAAACGTTTTAAAAAATGAATTAATTCCATTCCTACTGTATCATTTACATCACTGCTTCGTGGAAGTGGTTCTCAGAAATCCGTCACCTTGGGGGGACACCTTGACCTACAGATTCCCAGTCCCCACAGGCAGATATTTTGATTTAGTAGGTCTTGGTTGGACCCCAGGGGTCTGCTTTCAAAGCCGGCTCCTGGGCTGGTGCCGTGGCTGACTAGGCTAATCCTCTGCCTGCGGTGCCGGCACCCCGGGTTCTAGTCCCGGTTGGGGCACCAGTTCTGTCCCGGCTGCTCCTCTTCCAATCCAGCTCTCTGCTGTGGCCCGGGAGTGCAGTGGAGGATGGCCCAAGTCTTTGGGCCCTGCACCAGCATGGGAGACCAGGAGGAAGCACCTGCCTCCTGGCTTCGGATTGGCACAGCGCATCGGCTGTAGCAGCCATTTGGGTGGTGAACCAATGGAAGGAAGACCTTCCTCTCTGTCTCTTTTTCTCACTGTCTAACTCTGCCTGTTAAAAAAAAAAAAAGCCGGCTCCTGAAGTGGTTTTGATGCCAGTGTGGTGTGGACCGTGTTCTGGGAAACCCATTTATCCTGGATGTTCTCCCTCTACCCATAGCCACGTGCTCTTTTATTTATTTGCTCTGTGCCTGGGGAAGTTGTTTTTTGTGGCCTGTACCATCCAGGTTTCCTTGTCCTCTCAGGCTTCCATTCAGTTTCAACCAATGAGAGGGAATTGTAGGGGATGGCAGGAGAGACACAAAGAGAGTGGGCTCTCTGGCTGCAGCTCTCCTGGAGCCTTAGCCCAGCTCCCCTCCATCCCCTCTTCAGGCTTACGGACCAGGGTGTCTCATCACCATCTTTATTTCCTTTAACCCTGCACAGAACTCTTCAAATGATTCCTTCATTACACATTCTCCAGTTGATTTTTGGAGTGTGCCCTCTGCCTCCTGCCAAGACAGCAAAAGGAAAACATTGGCTGGAAAGAGTAGAGAATTCTGGGCTCAGGGCAGTGCAGTTCAGTTCAATTCAGCAAACATTTACTGAGCGAGGTCCTCTCTGCCAGGCTCTGTGCCAGGAGCTGGGGGCAGAGAAAAGGACTCAGATACAGGACTGTGGCCTGCAGAAACTGCACAGCTTCCTGGTGTTAGATCCTTGAAGTGCCCGGTGGTGGTGGGATGCACCTGGGGGACATTGGAAGTGCAGGTGGTGCCACAAACCCTGCTTGGGATGGCAGAGGCTTCTAAGAACAGGTAACACAGAATGTAAGTGGGCAGATAGAAAAGGAGGAAGAGCAATTCAGGGAGAGAATGATGATGAAGATGTGAATGGCAGTACCCGGTGCAGGTGCATGGGAAGTGGCATGGAGACCCACTCTGCTGAGAGGCAGAGGGATATGGCAGAGTCTCAGGCTATGAGATGCTGCCTTGAGTCAAATGCAGGCAGGGTGCCCGCACCTGCAGATGACCTGTGTGGCCTGGGTGGTCCCCAACGCCTTCCCAATTGCCACAGTTCGGGTTTCTTTCCTTCTAAAGCAGGTCTAACTTGCCAACCTACCACGGCTTTCCTGCTGCCCTCCAGAGGGAGTGAAGACAGTCTTGGGTACTGGGGCCATATGGTTAAGACAAAAACAAGGTTCTGGCTGGGATGTGCCATAGACCTCCCATGTGGGACTTAGCATTCTGCAAACCATGTCCATTGACTTTATTTTCTTTAAAAATGTATTTATTTATTTGAAATGCAGAGAGAGAGAGAGAGAGCGCATAAATACCCACAGCAGCCAGGGCTGGGTCAGGCCAAATCCAGGAGCCTGGAACTCCTTCTGGATCTCACACATGAGTGTCAGGGGCCTATGTACTTGGACCATCACCTGCTGCCTTCCCAGGTGCACTAGCAGAATTGGAAGTAGAGCAGCTGGAACACAAAGCAGCACTCCAATATGGGATGCTAGCTTCACAAGTGGTAGCTTAACCCACTGTACCATAACTCCAGTCCTTTCCATTGACTTTAAAGGAAGTTGACATTGGCAAACTTCTATTCATCCCTCAAAAGCCAAATGAGATTTCACCTCCTCCAGGGAAACTTCTTGGAACCCCCTAACTAGTGCTCCTTCTCTTATATTCATTTCAGTCTCTAGTAATTTGAATGCTCACCAGCCTATCTGGCCCACTTGACTACCAAATCCTCAAGCAAGTGGCTCTGTTCAGTTTGTCTCTTTCTCTCCAGGACCCTGCATGAGGCCAGAGGCAAAGTAGGCCATCAGAAAAATATTACTTGAACTGCATTAAAAGGAATCCTTGCTGCAGATGAAGTAGTAGTGACAAGAGTGATGTTATCAGCCCTGTTTGAGGAATGAGGAAACTGTAGCCCAGGGCAAAGAAGGGACTTGCTCAAGACCCAACAGTCCATACAGAAGAACTGGGACTCAAAACCAAACCAACTTGCTGACCACAAGGGCTGGGCAGTACACAGTGGGGCTCCGCACTGCTGCACGCACCCCACTGGGAGCTGACCTGTGCTCTTCAACCAGGGGGTTGGGAAGAGCACACATCTTCCTGGTGGGTGGAGCAATTGCTCCTCGCCAAGAACTGCTCAGAGCACACGTGCAGCGACTCATTTAGCCCCAACGGCAGCCTGGTGAGGGAGGTGTGTGGACATTGCCCGATGTTGCAGATTAGGATCCAGGGACTCGAGCAGTTTGGAAATGCATCCAGGTCAGACAAGAAGTGGAGGCAGAAGTTGCACTCACACTTAGACTTACTCCAGAGCTCATGGAACCATTGCCCTTTCCCCAGGAGATTGGACACCAGGATCGGATTTAGGGAGAAAGAGAAGGTGTAGCCAAGGTTATATTCTATTTGTAAGAAATAGGCCTCTAGATCATGGCTCCCCTTTCCTCCTCTCCCTCAGTAAAAGGAAAAAAAAAGAAAAAAGAAAAAAAGAATGCTTTAGAAACATCCTAAATCCCACACATTGAGAGTCTGGGAACACTCACAGCCGTACTGGAACATGCTTGCTTAGCTACCGAGGTTTTGTGTGCTTCTGGGTACCCCTCTGACCTTCTCTGGGCTCCATCTCTTTCCTCATCTCCGTTCTTGTGGAGCCCCTTCAGGGGCGTGTTAGCGTTCGCTTTTGGATTGCCAAGGACTGGGTCCTATGTATCCAGCACACAATCTTTTTGCGCCCTCTGCTGTTCAGTCACAGCAGTGTCCGTGGTCTGGTTTGTTGACATTGAAAAGGCAAAGGAGTGAGGCAGCCAATGGCTGCAGCAGCCAGCCAGCCATGAAGCGCGTCCCCAGGAGTCCATCATGTCATAAGGCAAAAGCCAGTACTATCCCATCCCATCAAAGCCTTGGGAGCCCTGTTCATCCTGCCCACACAATTTCAATTATTCTCCTAAGTGCTTGCTCCTGTGAGTGCACGTGCACACACACCCTCTGCACCCACGCACCGCACCACCTCTATTATCACACTGTGTGATAATTGCCTGTTGACAGGTCTGTCTCTTTCAGCACGAGACCTGCTGTGACGCGCCTTCTTATGCTTTCCCTGCCCCTCGTAGAATGTCTGACAAGGAGAGCCTCCATTCCAGCTTACTGATTGGATATTGGATGGAGGGAAGAATGAATGAGCCAATGAAAAAGGACACAAGGTTAGAGGTGGAGAGGAGCGGTGAGCAGAGGCAGTTCTGAGTTTGGAACTAGAGAGCCTCATGTTCAGCAAGGTTCCCAGCCAAACTCAGAGTGCACTGGCCTCTTTTCAATATTGGGGTGCTGGGCCCAGCACTATGGCACAGTGGGTTAAGCTACTGCCTGCAGCGCTGGCATCCCAAATGAGCACAGGTTGGAGTCCCAGCTGCTCCACTTCCACTCAAGCTCTCTGCTAATGCTCCTGGGAAAAGAAGCAGAAGATGGCTCAAGTCCTTGGGCCCCTGTCACCCATGAGGGAGACTCATAAATTTGGGGTTCAGAAAGAGGTCAGAAAATGAAAAGAGAGATGGAGACTTTTGGGGTGCCATTCAGGGTGCTTGTCGTGCAGGTGGGTTGCCCTTGTGAAAAGTGTTGAGCTGTACACTTATGTGTACTTCTGATTTATGCATCTTTCTCAATATCTACTATACTTCAGTAAGTTTACTGAAATTGAACTTGAGAGACATGAGAGATTCATAAGCCCTATTCTGGGGATAGAGGCAGGTTGCTGAGTATTTTTGAGTTTTCTTCATTTACCATCTTAGCGTCTTGCTTCTCATCGACCCATTCTACTGACACTCATCTCCTGTGGTCAGACCCGTTGGACTTTGTTTCAGTGTTGGAAAACTCTGGACTTGCTTCTTGAAACACACCTGTCCTGTGGTTTCAGGGATAATATCCTCAGTCTCTTGCAGGTGTCTCTTCCAAGAACCTTTCCTTGATGTTGCTGAGTGTGCTGGGCCTGCCCTGTTTCGACCTCTGCAAATTCTCCCTGGATGATCTCATCGTCTCTCCTGGCTCTCTGGGCTCATGACTCATAGATAAACATCTCGAGCCCGTACCTGTCTTGCACATTGTGCACCATTTATCCAGCCTCTTCTTTGACATCTCTACTGGGCCACCTCAGCAGGAACTCCACTCAGTAAGCTCCAGGATGGGTTCTTTCCCTTTCTCTTCCTTATCCTCACCTAGAAATATATTCCTCCTTCTATGCCCCCATCATCTCCCTCGGACCTGAGCTTAATTCTCTGTTCTAGGCTCTGTTATTGTTTGGGAAGCGCTCTCCCTTTCTCTCGTGGAACAGAGCATGCTTCCAACTCCATTGACTTTGGGCTTGTCCACAGGTCTTGCTTTGAGGCTCTGGTGGCGTCGTGCTGGGAAGCCTCCGTGCTTCTGTTTGCCCTGGTGCTCCTCCCGTGCGTCACGAGATGAGTATGCTGCAGATGGCTCTTACAGCTTCAGCCTAGGTCCCTGAATGGGAGGTGCGTGGGACGGACCTGAACTTGTCCTGGAAACTGCAGCCACATCCAGCTGAGCGAGGTGGATCCAGCTGACCCACAGGTCCGTGGGCAGGAAATAAATGTTTATTATTGTAAGTCATGAAGATCGGTGCACATTTCCACTCCCCATTCGCTGCATCCAGCCAGTTCTACCTCCTTTGTCTGTCTTGAGTCATCTGATTTTCTCATTTTCCACTGCTGCTGCCCTAGTCTATGCTTTCTGCGTCTCTTGCTTAGGCTCCTGCAAGCCTCACATTTGAACTTGTTTCCTCTAAGCTAATCTAATCTCTGCACTGCTGCAAAAATGATCGTCCTAAACTCCGAGTCTGTCCTGTTCCTTCTCCAAGACTCATCACTGTCCCGGAGAAGTGTCCACATCTGGGCACTCAAACCCCCGATGCTCAGGATGCTGTGACACTTCCGCTCCTCTCCTACCACCTCTCTTCCATGTTCTGTACACAGGGCCCTCTTTCCATTTCTTCTAGCTCCTGCACTCTTCCTTGCCCAGGTCCTTTGTTGTGCCTCTGCCTCTGCCTGGAACATGGTCCCACTTCCCAAGCCCAGCCTCGCCTGGCTCATGCCTCTCAGCCTTCAGCTGACAGCTCAGGAATGATTCCCTTTGGGAAGTCTCCTCTCATCCCTACTGAGCTGGGTGAGATCCGTTTTGTATTTGCTCCCACAGCCTTCTGAGCTGTTCCTATGCAAACATGTATCAACCTATTTTCCAATTCTAATTTGCCTGTCTTCCCACTGGGCTTGAGTTTCCACAAACGTACTGGCTGTGTCCAGCTTGTTGATCCTTAGATTTTTTAAAAATTTGTTTATTTGACAGATGGAGTTAGACAGTGAGAGAGAGAGAGAGAGAGAGACAGAGAGAAAGGTCTTCCTTCCATTGGTTCACCCCCCAAATGGCCACTACGGCCGGAACTATGTCGATCCGAAGCCAGGAGCCAGGTGTCTCTTCCTGGTCTCCCATGTGGGTGCAGGGATCCAAGCACTTGGGCCATCTTCCACTGCCCTCCTGGGCCACAGCAGAGAGCTGGACTGGAAGAGGAGCAGCTGGGACTAGAACCAGTGCCCTTATGGGATGCTGACGCTGCAGGAAGAGGATTAATAACCAAGTGAGCCATGGCACCAGCCCTGATCCTTAGATTTTAAGCACTTAAGTAGGCACCTGTGCCCAACATCTGGGCCCCCAAAATATTTGTTGAATAAATGATGTGTGGAAATGGGCTAAATAAGTCCAAGATGGAAATAATAACCATCAAAGGGATTCAGAGAGTGTCCAGTATTATCCTTTTATTGTACAGATGGGGAAAGTGAGTTACAGAGAGGGTGTATCTAGACCAAGGTGTCTGAACCTTTCAGTGGCAGGGCTGGGATCAGAGAGGTTTAAATTTACTGTATTAGAGAGAGAGAGCACGCATGTGAGAGAGAGCACATGAGCGAATCATCTACTGGTTCACTTCTTAATGCTTGCCGTGGCCAAGGTTGGGGCCAGGGCTGGGCTAGCCAAAGCTTGGAAACAGGCACTCAATCCAGGTCTCCTACATGGTTGGCAGGGACTTAATTCCTAATTTCTTGAGCCACCACCTGCTGCATGCCTCCTAGGGTCTACATTAATAGGAAGCTGGAATCAGGAGTGAAACTGAGACTCAAACCCAGACACTTTGATGTGGGATGTGGGACCTGGGCATCCCAAGGAACATCGTCATCGCTATGCCACTGGGGTCAGAATTCTAATGGGGACTTTCTGGACTTTATTTGATATCTTATGTGTCTAAGGAATAAGGGAGTCTTAGGTTCTTGCTACCCAAAATGTGATCTGTGGACCAGCACATCAGCATCATCTGTGAGTATGTTAGAGTCTCAGGCCTGGCTAGACCACTGAATCTGACTCTTCATTTTAAAGAGATCTATAGTAGATTGTGCTGGGTAGACACAATAAAGTCTTGAGAAGCACCAGTTTCAATGACCAGGAGGCCAGCTAGCCTGACTTCAAAGTCATTTAAATTCCATGCTGGAAAGCGGGCTGGCACAAATACCAGCTGAAAAAGTGAGAAGAAAATCGAGCCAGTCCCGTGTAGCACCCGTTGCATGCTGTAGATGAGAGCCAGGGTGTGGGCCCCTCACTTCCCAAGTTCAGGGCCTGTTCTGATGGAGGATGGTGGTGTACCCTCAGATGAGCTGACTTAGTGAATGTGAGGTTCATGGATAAAGAGAAACTTCCAGAAGCCCAGCTGACCGGTAAGCCCTATAATGCAAGTTTCCAATTTTGTAGCTAATAAATTAAAAAATATGTTTTCAGAAGTGTATATTTATTTATACAAATAATTCCACTGGAGCTGCTTGAGGAGGTGGTGAAAGTGCTATCCTCACCCTACTGGTGACATCATAAATCGGTGCAGTCCATGTGGAAAACTCTATAAAACACATAGCCACAAATATCAAGCAAGGCCACTTGCAGGGAGTAATCCTAAGGAGATAAGTCAACAGAAGTGAAAATCTATAGGCATAGGCATGAAGGTGTTCATTACAGCTAAAAATGAAACAGAATAAGGAGCAGTGAGCAAATTATGCTATGGTATTTTCATGAAAATCATTCCAAATTAATTTGAACTCCTGTGTCCCACTTCACCTGCTCAGGATACAATGATGGCTGAGAACATGACCACTGAGTTTTTGGTTGTGACTCTGCCATTTATTGTGTGACCTTGGGCAAGTTTTTAGCAGCTCTGTGCTTCAGTTTCCTCATCTGTAAAGTGGGCATAACAATACCCACTTCATGGGATTGTTGTAAAGAGTAAATATTTAATTCAAGCACCTGGTATATGTGTTCCTCTTTACATTTTTAAAAATATTTATTTATTTATTTGAGAGGCAGAGTTATAGACAGAGAGGGGGGAAACAGAAAGAGAGGTTTTCCATCTACTAGTTCACTTCCAAAATGGCCACAACGGCCAGAGCTGGGCTGATCTAAAGCCAGGAGCCAGGATCTTCTTCTGGGTCTCCCACAGGGGAGCAGTGGCCCAAGGACTTGGGTCATCTTCAATTGCTTTCCCAGGCCATAGCAGAGAACTAGATTGGAAGAGGAGCAGCCAGGACATGAACCAGCACCCATATGGGATGCCGGTGCCACAGGCAGAAGCTTAACCTATTATGCCACAGCGCTGGCCCTAACTTTTTACATTTTTATCTGTTATTTCTGTCCACAGTCAAATTAAGTGGCCTGATATTCCTCCCCTACCTAACATAAAAAAGTTTTTCTTCCCTCCTCTGGGCCTGCCATCCTACGACAAACTCAAGACCTGTGGGGCTGTTCCCCCAGGCCCCCTAGGAGCTGGCCTGGTTTTCCAGCATCACGGAGGGGAAACATGCCACCACTTAAGGCTTTTGCTGTGACTGTGCAGGACATTGATACAGGGGAGCCAGGGGGCCTTTAGACTTCTCCTGTCCCCAGAAGGAGGTTCAGGGGTGCTAACTCCACTGAGAGAAGCCTGGACTCCCAGTTCTTCAGTGTGTGTGCAAATGCACATGTAATGTACAAATATACACTCCTGCCTTCTGCAGGTCACTGCCTCAGGGCGCCTGAGCACGAGCCAGTGCCCTTCATTCCTCTGCCAAAACCTTGGTCTGTCTGCACCTGTTGCCTTAGAAGTCATTCCTATAGTGGCATAGTGGGTGAAGCAGCTGCCTGCGATGCTGGCATCCCGTATTGAGTGCCAGCCAATTCCAGACCTGGCTGTTCTGCTTCTGATCCAGCTCCTTGCTAATGTGTCTGGGAAAGCAGCAGAAGATGGCCCAAGTACTTGGGCCCCAGCCATGCATGTGGGAGATCCAGATGGAGTTCTTGGCTCTGGGCTTTAGCCTGGCCCAGCTCTGGCTGTTGCAACCATTTGAGGAATGAACCAACAGATGAAAAATCTTTGTCTCTGTCTCTCTCACTGTCACTCTGCCTTTTAAATAAATAAATACATCTTTAACAAAAGAGTGTCCTTTCTTTCTTTTTTCTTTTTTTAATTTTTGACAGGCAGAGTGGACAGTGAGAGAGAGAGAGACAGAGAGGAAGGTCTTCCTTTTGCCATTGGTTCACCCTCCAATGGCCGCCATGGCCGGCGCGCTGTGGCCGGCACACCGCGCTGATCCGAAGGCAGGAGCCAGGTGCTTCTCCTGGTCTCCCCTGGGCTGCAGGGCCCAAGGACTTGAGCCATCCTCCACTGCACTCCCAGGCCACAGCAGAGAGCTGGCCTGGAAGGGGGGCAACCAGGACAGAATCCGGTGCCCTGACCAGGACTAGAACCCGGTGTGCCGGTGCCGCAGGCGGAGGATTAGCCTATTGAGCCGTGGCGCCGGCCTGAGTGTCCTTCCTTTCAATGAAGAACTCTACCTGTCCCCATGGTAGGAACGGTCATGATTGGCTGAAAGCCTTATGATTGCTAGGTGTTTTCCTGTTGTGGCACTACAAACACCAACCCTCGGCATAAACCTGTGGGCTGAGTATTGTCAACCCTGCTTACAGGTAGAACCTCTGAAGTTCAACTATGTTTAGGAGATTCCTTAGATCCACTGCTCATATGTGAAAAATCTATTTTAGCCCAGTTTTGTGTCCCCTCCAAAGCTGAGGCTTGGAATCGTGACCCTAAATTGCATTTCTAGGCAGGGCTGGAAGCAAGATGTTTGTAACAAATGATGATGGAAAGCATGAAAGTACAACTGCACCCCCACAATGTGTACAGTTATGCAAAATTGAATCTGCGTGTGGACAGCCTTGAGACTGTTTGCCATGCAAGAGCGACAGAATTATGGTTTCCTTTTCAGTGATTTCCTTGAGAGATGGTTATTATTTTTTAAAAATTTTTTTTTTGACAGGCAGAGTTAGACAGTGAGAGAGAGAGAGAGACAGAGAGAAAGGTCTTCCTTTTTCTGTTGGTTCACCCCCCAAGTGGCCGCTATGGCCAGCACATTGCGACTGGCATATCGTGCTGAAGAGCCAGGTGCTTCCTCCTGGTCTCCCATGCGGGTGCAGGGCCCAAGGACTTGGGCCATCCTCCACTGCACTCCCGGGCCATAGCAGAGAGCTTGGACTGGAAGAAGGAACAACCGGGACAGAACTGGCGCCCCAACCGGGACTAGAACCCGGGGTGCTGGTGCTGCAGGCGGAGGATTAGCCTATTGAGCCACGGCGCTGGCCGAGAGATGGTTATTATATAGTTTTTACCATTTAGAAGGCTACACTTTCACCTGCAAAAAGTACTTTCTTTGAGCCCAATAGTTCTCAGCCATGGTTGCACATGAGAATCACCATGTGGGATTTTTGGAAGACACCCAGTGCCTGGGCCTCATCAGTGATTACATCAGAATCGGTGGGAGGTTGGGTCCAGTGGTATTTTAAATTTAAAATTTTTTTTTTATTTATTTGTGACAAAGAGAGACAGAGACAGATACACAGAGAAAGCATCCATTCACTAGTTCACTCCCCAGATGCCTGCAACAGCTAGGACTGGGTCAGGTAGAAGCCAGGAGTTCAGAACTCAAACTAGGGGGCCGGTGCTGTGGCGTAGCTGGTGAGGCCGCCGCCTGCAGTGCCGGCATCCCATATGGGTGCTGGTTTGTGTCCCAGCTGCTCCACTTCCAATCCAGCTCTCTGCTATGGCCTGGAAAAGCAGTAGAGGATGGCCCAAGTCCTAGGGCCCCTGCATCCGTGTGGGAGACCCGAAGGAGGCTCCTGGCTCCTGGCTTTGGATCGGTGCAATTCCAGCCATTGCAGCCAGCTGGGGAGTGAACCAGCGGTTGGAAGACTCTCTCTCTCTCTCTCTCTGCCTCTCCTTCTCTCTCTGTGTAACTCTTACTTTCAAATAAATAAATAAATCTTTTTTTTTTTTTTTTTTAAACTCAGACTAGGTTTTCCACATGGGGGCCGGGCACTAACTACTTGGTCACCTGCTGCCTCCCAGGGTGCACCTTAGCAGGAAGCTGGGATCAGGAGTGGAGCTGGGACTCAGATGAGGCCCTGCAGTATGGGATGTGGACCTCCCCAGCAGTAGCTTCACTTCTACATCAAACTCCTGCCCCCAGGCAGTGGTATTTTACGAGGATCCTCCCATTGATTTTTTTTTTTTTTAAAGATTTATTTATTTATTTGAAAGCTAGGTCTCCCATGCAGGTGCAGGGGCCCAAGCACTTGGGTCATCTTCCACTGCTTTCTCAGGCCATAGCAGAGAGCTGGATTGGAAGAAGAGCAGCCGGGACTAGAACCGGCACCCATGTGGGATGCTGGCGCTTCAGGCCAGGGTGTTAACCTGCTGCGCAACAGTGCCAGCCTCCTTCCCATTGATTTTAATGGGCAACCAAGGTCAAGGAACAAGGTCCTGGAGAAGCTTGACCTCCAAGGCTCCTTCTTTCAGAGAAGCCATCTGGCCTATGTTGTGACACTCCATGCCAGTTACCTCAAGCTTAACCTCTGTGTCCTGGACTTTCTCCCAGTCTTTTTTGCAAAGGAGCCCTGTGAGCACTTTCAGGAATGGATATATTTTATAGCTTCATTATGGTGGTGGTTATGTGACTGTGTACATTAACCCAAACTCATCAAGTTGCATACTTAAAATTGATGAATTAATTCATGTAAACAATACTGCATTAACAAGTTTTTTTTTTTTTTAAAAAACTGACTATTGAAAAGGGGCAAACAAAACTTATTATTCACAGATTATGTGCTTGAATATGAATAAAAGATATAACCTATAAAATTTTACAAAGTAAATTTAGAAGCTGAATATAAAGTCAAAATACAAAATTCATTTATACATCTACATACTGACAACACAACTAGAAAATAAGAAATTTAAAATTCAATAGCGACAAAACTTACAAATTACTTAGGAACAAATCTAATGAAAGATTTCAAAGACTGGTACACTGGCATCATAAAAGATTTTTAGGAGAAGGTAAACAAGAATGAAGTTGAGGAATAAACCTTGCTAATGGATTGGAAGACACAGCACTGATAAAAATATTAACTTCCTTTAAATTTATCTATAGATTTGATGAAATGCCAACAAAAGTTTTAGGATTTTTTTTTAGTGGACATTGGCAAGTTTATTCTAAAATTTGTGTGGAAGCAAATGATCTAGAATAGCCAAAGTAGGTATTGAAGAAGAGCAGAGCTGAGGGCTTCCATTATCAGATATAAACTTATTATAAAACTACAGTAATTAAGAAATATGATACATGGGTAAACAGGCAGACCAGTGAAATAGAATAGAGGGTCCAGCAACCATCCATCCATGTAGGGTCATGTTATTGATGATAAATGTTCTACAGCAAATCAATGGAGAAAGTGTCAGCTTTTCAGTAAAGAGTGTTGTGTCAATTGAATATCCATAAAAAAATGAAAGAGATAAGAAGACCCTCTAGCACCATACACAAAAGTTCTTGATGACTCATGGATATAAAAGTGAGAGATAAAATTATGATAAAGATTCTAAAAGGAAATATAGCAGAATAACTTCATATTCTTAGAGTAAGCAAAGATTTTTAAAATAGGATACAGAAGTACAAATTGTAAGAAAAAAGCTTGATAAATTGGACTTCATTAAAATAAGTCACTTCTATTTATCAAAAAACTCAACAAAGAGAGTGAAAAGGCAAGCCACATACTGGTAAGGAATATTAGCAATACAAATGTCTCTAATAAAGGATTTGGACCTACCATATTTGAAGAACTCCTAAAAGGATCAGTCCAATTTAAAACAAATTAAATATTGTAAAGATTACTCAAAGAGGAGACTATCATCTTTAAGCATATGAAAAGGTGCTCAATATCATCATTCATTAGGCTAATACATATTAAAACCACCTGATACCCTCTCCCCTTCTCTTGCTATTACTGAAAACACTGTAATATTTAGTGTTTTTGTTGGCAAGGATATAGAGCGATTGTAATTCTCATAATTGATGCTGAGTACAGTCATTTTGGAAAGCTGGTAGTATTCACTGAAGTTAAACTTAAATAAATCTTAGCAAACAAATGTCACTCAGTGTATACTCAAGACAAATGGGTTCCAATGTTCAGCCAAATACATGTATATGGACATTCTTAGCAGCATCACTGTAAGAGTCCAGCAAGAAACAACCCAAAGTCCATTCATAACAAAGTGACAAACACAAACTGATATGATCTCCATTGGAACACTAGTAGCAATGAAAAAGGACAAGCTACTGCTACACAATAAGGAGAATGAATCTCACAGACAAAGTCGAGGGAAGGAGTCAGACACAAAAGATCACATCATCTCCGATTCCTTTGATATGAAGTTCAAAATCAAGTGAAACAGATCTATGGTGATGAGTGACAGGATGGCGGTTACCTTTGGGGGTTACTGACAGGGAAAGGAGCTTTAGAGAGGGCTGTTTTTATTCTGTTTTGCTCTAGATAATGATTTCAAGGGTATTTACAATGTAAAAACTCACTGAGCTGTGCTCTTAATAATTGGTGTGCTTTCCTAAATAGTCGTGTGCTGTACAGGGTGCTCTGGACAATGATGGATTACACTGCCAATGGCAGCTTTGTAAGATTGTATTGCCTAGTGATGTCATAACCATTTATGTAAGTATTCTCTGATGTTCACACAATGACAAAATTGCCTCACAAGACATTTATCAGAACGTATCCCCACCAAAGGGATGCATGACTGCATATATGTCATGCCTAAAAAATATGCAAGTCCGGCGCCACGGCTCACTAGGCTAATCCTCCGCCTTGCGGCGCCGGCACACCGGGTTCTAGTCCCGGTCGGGGCACCGATCCTGTCCCGGTTGCCCCTCTTCCAGGCCAGCTCTCTGCTGTGGCCAGGGAGTGCAGCGGAGGATGGCCCAAGTCCTTGGGCCCTGCACCCCATGGGAGACCAGGAGAAGCACCTGGCTCCTGCCATCGGATCAGCGCGGTGCGCCGGCCGCAGCGCGCTACCGCGGCGGCCATTGGAGGGTGAACCAACGGCAAAAGGAAGACCTTTCTCTCTGTCTCTCTCTCACTATCCACTCTGCCTGTCAAAAATAAAAAAATTAAAAAAAAAAAATGCAAGTCTATGCAGGTGTGTGTGTTTGTAGTGCTCTCTTCTCCTCTTTCTTCCTCCTCCCATTATTCTTCCTTCTCTTTCTTATTTTTCCTTGTGTGTATGTGTCTCTGGAGTCTGTTTGAGAGTATTGGTTATACATATTTTCACATATTTTTGTTTGATTAATTCTACTAGCTTGTGTATTGGCTCACTTTCTTGACATTGGGACTCTTCTAAGATGCTGGCCTTCATTAAATATTTGGCAACTCATGGCTGCTTACTCCTCTTTGGTTTTAAAGGTCACTATTAGGTTTATTATGGCTGGAGCTGTGCTCCAAGGGTCTGCCTCTCATGCCTGTGTGCAGGATGGCTGGGTGCTGGTAGTTGTCCTGTGGGGTGGAGGTTCCTTGTCCTTCAACCCTTGAGTTTTCTAGGACCCTGGAGCCTCGGTATCTACCCTGAGTGCTGCCACTTGGGAGAGATGCTGCTGTCCATCTCTCATGACAGGTGCAAGACAGATAGGTTGGCATGTGTAGTTGCTCAAAGTGGTTATGAAAACATGTCTCCAAACTGGCAGTGTCAGCATCACTGGGGAGCTTAAAAGAAATACGAATCCTCAGAATCCATCCCAGGTCAACTGAATCAGAAACTCAAGGTGGGTGGGTGGCACAACATTCTGTGTGTTTTTAAAAATTTATTTATTGCAGAAGGAGAGTGAGGGAAATGGAGAGTGAAGCAGGTAGACCATGGACAGAGAGCACTCATATTTGTCAGTTCATTCCCTCAAATGCCTGCAGTGGCTTAGACAAGCCTGGGGCTGAAGCTCTTAACTGGGAACCCAGTTCAGGTCTATTTGGCAGAAACCCAGTCATCATCTGCTATTCCTCAGGGTGCACATTAGCAGGAAGCTAGGATCAGGAGTGGAGCCAGGGATTGAACCCTGGTACTCCACTATCAAGGTAGGCACCTTAAATGCTATGCTAAATACCCACTCCCAGCAATGTTTGCTCTAGCCAGCCCTCCAGGTATGTGAGTGCCTACTCAAGTTGGAGCACCACTCTCCTATGGAATGCCCGGTCTGTCTCTCAATCACTCTTCCTCTTTCTTACCCTTGTACACAGTAGGGAGCCTTGCAAGCATTTTCCACTGAGCTTTCTCCATCCCTATTTGCCCTTCACTCCAACCCCCTCTGCTGTCATTCAGAAATTCCTCACAGTTTCTGGTTAGTTATTAATATTCATTCTTGCTTTCTTGTGTTCCAAAGATTTTTTTCAAAAGATTTATTTTTCATTTATTTGAAGGCCAGAGTGACAGAGAGAAAGACACAAACACACACAGACATGCATCTTCCATCCACTCGTTCACTGCCCCAAAACCTGCAACAGTCTGGGCTCGGTCAGGCCAAAGCTAGGAGCCAGGAACTCCATCTGGGTCTCCTGTGTAGGTGGCAAGAGCTCAAGTTCTTGGGTCATCATCTGCTGCCTTCCAGGGACAGTAGCAGGAAGGTGGAGTGGAAGCAGAGGTGACACTTGATCCCAGACACTGGAGTTTGGTGTCTTAAGGCTTAACCCACTGTGCCACAATGTCTGACCCTCCAGTGGTTTTTTTTAAAAAAAAAATTTTAGTTGTGGTAAAGTACACAGCTAGTGAATGGTTCATGAGCAAGAACATGCACATTATCGTACAACCAACCCCCACAACTCTGCTTATCTTGCAGAACTAAAACTATGTCCATGAAAGCAATAACCCCCCATCTATTGGCTATTTTTAAAAGGCATTTATTTTTGTCATTAAATGGAACTTTGGGGGGAACTTGAGCTCATTGGATGCATGTGCTCTGCATGTTACTTTTTTGTTGTTTTATTGTGGTAAAATATATATAGCATAAAATTTACCATTTTAACCATTTGTAGGTAATAGCTCAGTGGCATTAAGAAGCATACTCCATTGTTGTGCACCCACCACCACTAATCACTGTCCCTCGCAGCATCTACATCATTCCATACTGAAATCCTGTGCCCATTAAACACTTCCCTACCCCTTCCCTGCTTCCTGGCAATCATTATTCCATATCACCTGAGGGCATATCCAAAAGTTCTTGGAGAATGGGATCAAAGTATAAGTTTATTTGGGTGCAAAACAGTTTAAATCCATGGATCATTTTTCATAATAAGTATTTTTCATAAACTTTTTGAAAATTATATACATGGATTTCAAAACATTCTTGCACCCAAATAAACTAATCTTTTAATTGCCTGAACTTTATGAAGTACACTCATATGAGTGGAATCATTACAGCACCCATTTGTCTTTTTATGGCTGTCTTATTTCATTTCGTGTAGTGTTTTCAGAGATATTCACACTGTAGCATATATAAGAATCTCCTTCCATTTTTTTTTTTGGTTGAATATCCCATTGAATATACAACCCTTGTTTATCAGTTCACCTGTTGATGAACACTCAGTTTGCTTTCCCATTTGGCTTCTGAGGATAATGCTGCTATGAACATGGGTGTACAAATATTTCCTCGTGTCCTTGTGTTCAGTTCTCCTGGGTGTACAGGCAGAAGTGAAGGGCTGGGTCAAATGGAAATTTTATTTTTCAGTTTTTGAGGAGCCACTATACTGTGTTACATTGTACCTATATCGTTTTACACCCCTATCTGCTGTGCACTAGGGTTCCAGTTTCTCCATATCCTTTGTCAACACTTGCCATTGTTTTCTTAGATTTTCTTTTCTTTTCAGTAATAGCCATCTCAGTGACTACATAAAGCTATCTCATTATGTGTTTGATTTGCATTTCTCTAGTTACTGGTAAGTAAGAGTCCTTACTGGCCATTTGTATATCATCATTGGAGAAGTTTCTGTTCCAGCACTTTGTCCATTGATTCAGGTTATTTGTTTTTTGGTTGCTGTTGAGTTTTAGGAATTCTCTACATATCCTGGATATTAACACCTTTGTCTCATGTGTGCTTTGCAAGTATTTCCCCCATACTTTGGGTTGCCTTTTTTCTGTTGATATTGTCCTGCATACATAAAACTTTTTCATTTGGGTGAAGTCTAATTCGTATATTTTTTTTTCTTGTGTTGCTTATACATTTAGCATCTTATCAATTAAGTCATTGCCAAATCCAACATTGTGAAGATTTCCCCCAGTGTTTTCTTTGTATGCCATCTTCTTTTAAATTTTTAAAAATTTATTTATTTGACAGGAGTGAGAGAGGGAGGGAGAGAGGGAGGGAGAGAGAGGGAGAGAGAATATCCTATCTGCTGGTTCATTCCTCAGTGCCCACAATAGCTGGGGCTGGGCCAGGCCAAAGCCAGAAGCCAAAAACTCAATTCATGTCTCCTGCATGGGTGGCAGGGACTCAACTATGTGAACCATTACCTGTTGCCTCCGGGGTCCACAATGGGAAGCTGGAATTATGAGTGGAGCTGGGACTCAAACCTAGGCACTCTGATACGGGTTCAGAGCATCCCAAGTGGCACCTTAACCACTAACGCCATATGCTGTCCCTGTCTGACATGCTAACCTAACTTCTAATAGCAGTTTCCAGTTCTCTGCTCATTAACCATAAATACTCCCCCACCTCCAGCTAACCTTTCAATTAGCTTAAATGTTTAAAACCTGGCAATTTTGCTATCAATCCAGAATGTAGATATTGCTGCTCTCTGATGAAAGGCAAAGATAAACTGGAGTAAGAAATCAGAATGACCTTGGTCTTAATCTTGATCATGCTGGGAGGGGACTAGGAACAGCAGAATTGGCAGAGGTTTTGGAAGCAAGTGGACCTTATTCCAAATCTGATTTTACTTTTTGCCTCTGCCACTACTAGCCAGGTGGTTTTGGGTAAGTTCCATAACATTTGTAAGCTTCAGTTTTTATTTTTGTATCTTTAAAATGGAGAGGTTTTGTTGTGAGAATGAGTGATGATGTATGTGAATGTCTGCCTCTTTTTTTTTAAGATTTATTTTTTATTTATTTGTAGAGAGAAAGAGGGGGAGATCAATTTCCCATCCACTGGTTTACTTCCCAAATGACTGCAATGGCTGGGACTGGGTCAGGCCAAAGCTAAGAGTCTGGAATTTCTCCTGGGTCTCCCATGTAGGTGGCAGGGGCCCAACTACTCGGAACATCTTTTCTACTCTCCTAGGTGCATTAGCAGGAAACTGGATCAGAAGTGGAGCAGATGGGATTCAAATCGGCGTTCATATGGGATGCCAGTGTCACCACAAAGCTGCCCCCAGTGTCTGGTTCTTACAAGCCCAGGGCTTTAGTTATTAATGACAATTCCTGAGACTGGGCTGTCACCAGTACCTCTCCTCTGAAAGGTCTCTGGCCTGTGACATCTTCCCAGGTCAGGGGTGCGTATTTCATCTGGGATTTTTTTTTTTTTTGACAGGCAGAGTGGACAGTGAGAGAGAGAGGGACAGAGAGAAAGGTCTTCCTTTGCCGTTGGTTCACCCTCCAATGGCCGCCGCGGCTGGCGCGCTGCAGCCTGTGCACCGCGCTGATCCGATGGCAGGAGCCAGCTGCTTCTCCTGGTCTCCCATGGGGTGCAGGGCCCAAGCACTTGGGCCATCCTCCACTGCACTCCCTGGCCACAGCAGAGAGCTGGCCTGGAAGGGGGGCAACCGGGACAGAATCCAGCGCCCCGACCGGGAGTAGAACCCGGGGTGCCAGCGCCGCAAGGTGGAGGATTCGCCTACTGAGCCGCGGCGCCAGCCTCATCTTGGGCTCTTAATCCGTGCTCCCAAGCCTGGCACAAGGTGGGACCTCAGTCAACATTTGCTGAAGGAATGATGAGGAAGGTAAAGAAGATTCCCTTACCACCTGCCCGGAAGCCACAGCATTGCTGTGGCACTCAGATTGGAAGTCTGATCAGTTTCAAGTTGTAAGTGTGCGATCTCATGAAAATAATTCTTTCTCTCTGAATGTGCTGTCATCCCTCAGTACTTGCAGGGGCTTGGTTCCAGGACTCTTGCAGATGCCCAACCCAGGGATGCTCAAGTCCTTGGTAGAAAATGGTGCAGTATTTACACATGACCTGTGCACATTCTCCCATATGCTGACTCTCATCTCTACATTACTTGTAGTATATACCATGTGAAGGCTCCCATATAAATCATTGATGCATTGTATTGCTTAGGGAATAATAACAAGAAAAAATGTCTGTGCATTCAGTACAAAGGCAGTTTTCCACCTATGGTTGGTCGAATCCACAGATGTGGACTCATGGATGTGGAGGCCAACTGCACTTCTTTCTACACCATGGATGGCAGATGATGCCCAGGTTTCCCTCTCCCTCCATCACTGCTGCTGTTGCTTTCTAAATGAAATAGATCCGGTATCAAAGAGAGAGTTTTGGAAGAGATTTTGGTGCAGGTGGAAACTGGGCCCTGCAATTTTTTTACATTTATTTATTTGAAAGGCAGTGTGTCAAAGAAAGAGAGAGAGAGAGAGAGAGAGAGCGAGCAAGAAGAGCAGAGAGTGTTCTCTGCTGATTTACTCCCCAAATGACTACAATGTCTGGAGCTGGGCCTGGCTAACCCAGGAGCCTGGAACTCCACCCTGGTCTCCCACATGGGTGGCACAGGCCTAAGCACTGGGGTCAGCCTCCACTGCTTCCCAGGTGTATTACAGGAAGCTGGATGGAAAGTAGAGCAGCTGGGACTTGAACTCCCAAATGGGATGCCAGCGGCTGTTTAACCCGCGGTGCCCCATTGCCAGCCCCCATGTGGTGTTTAGACTTTAGCACTCAAAGTCCAGGAAACATTTCAGCCTTTGGATTTCCCTCAGGCCTCTTGAGCACTAGTTTAGAAAGACCTGGGGAAGCTGACCAGCAGAGCCACCACTACAGGTTCGAGATCTTTGGAATGCCCTTCGAAGTTTGGCTTGATTAGTTCTATATGATTCTGACAGGTTACATTGAATTTAGTACTTAGATACAAATAGAGCAGATCATAAAAATTAAAACTTTTACTCTGTACAAAAAATAATCCAACTGGCTACTTCAAAAAGATTACAGTGTGCAGAAGTTCTTGACATGCTAATAGCGCCAAAATTGAGATTGAGACAAATGTATTAATTTTGGATCCTGGCTTATTTCTCAAACCTATTTTTGGATTGCAGTTTGCTTTCATCCAGAACAGGCTTGCCTCCTTGCTAAAGTATTTGTTCAAGGACAAATCTTTTTGGGTAATCTGTAGAGGAACAGGAAGCAGTTTAATTTTGCTTTTAAAACCCTATCAATATCAAAGCTGGTAGAGTGCAAAAAGATGGGCTTATGTGGTGTAAAAAAAATTGAGCTCAAAAGAACTGTGGCTACTATTTTTTGTTGAAGTTAAAATTTCTGATTTCAATTTTAGCGGGACAGGATTCCAGCCACTTAACCTTAGAACTTGCTCAGACAGGTATTTTACACATGGGTATGAGCCTTGTGATTTCACATTGGGCCAGCCAGTGTGTTTCAGTGAGTCCAGAACCGCCTTACTGTGGTCAGTTCTCCACTCAAAATGTGCAGTCTAAACCAGAGATCTGATCAAGGCATCCTCTTGCTGAAAGCTACTGGAGATGCCACTTCTCCCAAGATCAAGTCCAGGGACCTTGCAAGCCTGCAGGAACTGATCCTCTACGAATCTTACCAGCTTGCTTCCTGGCTTCCACAGAGCCTCTTTAGAGCTCTTTACATTCCTTTCTCTTCTCTTTTTAAAACTGAGGTGAGGGCTGGCACTGTGGCGTAGTGGGTAAAGCCGCTGCCTGCAGTGCTGGTATCTCATATGGGTGAGTCCCAGCTACTTCACTTCCAATCCAGCTCTCTGCTAAGACCTGGGAAAGCAGTAGAAGATGACCCAAGTCCTTAGGGCCCTGCACCTGCATGGGAGACCTGGAAGAAGCTCCTGGCTTCTGGCTTCTGGCTCCTGGCTTCGGATCGGCCCACCTCCAGCTGTTGTGGCCTTCCAGGGAGTGAACCAGTGGATGCAAGACCTCTTTCTCGCTGCCTCTGCCTCTCTGCAACTCTGCCTTTCAAATAAGTAAATAAATCTTAAAAAAACTGAGGTGAAATTCACATAACATAAAAGTAACTTTTAAACAGAATAATTCACTGATGTTTCATGTATTTACAATGTTGTGCATTGATCACTATTATCCAGTTTGGGAAAATTTTCATGCTTCCCCCAAAAAGGAACCTTGTTGCACTAAGCAGTCACTTCCCTGATTGTCCTCTTCTATAATCTCTGGCAACCACCGATCTTCTTTCCGTATGTGTGGATTTGCCTGTTCTGGACATTCCATGTAAATGCAGTCATGCAGTGTGACACCTCTTGTGTCTGGCTTCCTTCACTTAGTAGAATACTTTCAGGACCCATCCACATCGTAGCATGGATCAGAACTTTCTTCCTTCCTTTTTATGGCTGAGTAATATTCCATTGTATGGAGGTATCACAATTTGTTGATCTGTTCATCCATTGGTGGATGTTTGGGTTGTTTCTATCTTTTGGCTACTTTTAATACATGTGTGTCCACACATTTGTTTGAGTACCAATTTTCAATTCTTTTGGCTATACACATGTTATATGTATTATTATATATAGTAATCAATATAATATTATATGCAATGATATAATAGATGATTCATATTACATATTATATATATGACTCATATATATACACACACACACACACATATACACATCCATATGGACTTACAGAACCATAAGAGGATTGATTGTGTTTGACAATTTGAGGAATCAGTGCACTGTTTTCCTTCCCTTTCTGTTGTTTTTCAAAAATACAGTGCAATCAAGAAAATGTCTTTCATAGCACAGTTCTCAGATCTTTTTGATTCTAACAGATTATAATATATTTGAATGCAAGGTTTATGTCCTGTTCATCTGCAGGTGTCTAGGACTTGGCACAGGGCTGCACAAAGCAGGTGCTCAGTGTTGGGGGGATTGTATTAACCACAGAGGGGTTACATGTGGCTTTACCCATAGGAAGATATGCTGTGATAAGGTTTTGGACTATGAGTAAGGAACTGGGTAGAAGTGGAGAGTGGGTGAGATAGAAAAGACTCTATCAACTCCTTTGAGAAAAGAGAAAAGGAAGACCAGTATAGTAAACTAGTTATCCATTCACTGGGATTATATTGCTGGTTTGCCTTTGACTAACTCATTATAATTCTCTGAGAAATTAAATTCTCCTTTCTTTCAAATGAGAAAGTTGACTATTTTAATGATATTTGATTTAAAATTATTTATTTTTCATTTTATTTGAAAGACAGCTTGACAGAGGGAGACCGTGTATTCACTGGTTCACTCTCCAAATGCCTACAACAGCCCACTTGGGCCTGGCTGAAGCCAAGAGCCAGGAACTCAATCCAGGTCTCCCACATGCATGCAGAGACCCAAGTAATAGCAGCAGCCTCTCAGGGTGTGCATTAACAGGAAGCTGGAATCAGAAGCCGAGCAGAGACTGAAAGCAGGCACTCTGATCTGGGGTGTGGGTGCCCCAAGCAGCATCCTAACTGCTGTGCCAAACATTCATCCAGGGATACTCAATTTCTTTTGTTTGCTTCAAATAGTGGAAACATCCCCCCTCCACCTGCCCACTATGAACTCCTGGGGAAATGTTGGAATGTGCATCTGCAGAGAGCTGGGGAGAGGCCAGAGTGCAGAGCAGGGTGGGGACCTGGCCTGACATCTCGTCTCTCGATAGCCCCAAGGACCTTGGCAAGGCTTTGAGACTGCAAGGTTACTGCATATTCTGAGCCCCCATCTGTAGCTCTCAGAGGCCCCTGTTCTTCAAGGATGAAGAAGGCAGTAACAGATACACGCATGCATTATTCTGTAGCAACAATTTTTTTTTTTCTCAACCAATAGAGGGAACCTGAAGGATTTAAACAGCAACTCCCACAAGAAAAGAGCCCAACAATCTTTCCGAAAAATTATAGTGAATAGTACACTTCTAAAAATGGGGTCTCCATTGCCCCTAACCCTTCTCAACTTCTTATCCTGAAAAAATAAAGATGTCGCGGTCAGATTTTGGGAGCAGGAGCACCAGGCATTTCTACTTTTCTAACTGAACAGATTCCTGCACCGTGAGAGCATTGCTCTGAGCACGTCCTGCTCCGTAGCAGAGCTGAGCACGTGAGCGGGCAGGCCTGGCCTTGTCCTTGTGCCATGGATTTCCCTTTCTTTCTCTCTGTCTCTGTCTCTCTCTCTCTCCTGGGGAGATGTCTTGAGAGTTGTAACACTTACATCCTACCCTCCTGTTGTCTTTTCTCTCTTTGTTTCTGAATGAGTCCGCAGGGTCAGGGGTTGGCCGAACCCCCTGACCCACTTCCCACCCTGCTGACCACCTCGCTCAGCCTGCTTGGCCCTCAACTGCGCTCACTGCTGATGCTGACTTGTCTTGGTCCTGCCCAGTTCCCTCTTTCTGCTGAAGCTCACATGTAGGCATTACTTCTGAAGAGAGGCTGCGTGAACCTGAAAACCCCTGGCTGAAGTTATTTCAGACAATGAGATCAAAAGATGGTCACACAGATGTCTGAATTAGCCAAAAATAAAAAATAAAAAATCCCCACATTGCTCTTTTCATTACCATTCCCACATGCTGTCATAGAAACTTAGTTTAAGCAGTGGTAACCACAGACCTTCTTTCTCTTCCACGATCAACCCTCTTGTTCACCTTTTGTGAGGTTCTTCTCGAAATTCTACAACCGCATTTAAAAATGTTCCCAAACAAAATATGCCCCTTGTTGTAGATCAGCCCTATTTTACAAACAGCAAGGAATTCCAGTTTTAACATCCCACCCGTCTTACTTCCTTAACTTCAAAAATGGGTATACACATCCACCTTGCAACATTTTCACGATTTCTTTAAAAATGTAAGGGAACTTACAGCGTTTGTAAGGGACTTACAGCGTTCTGGGGCATGCTCACAGGACGGCGACTCCTCTTGCTCCACCATGATGCTCTTGGGTTAATGGTGACTTGAATGCTGTGATCCTTTGAATAGCACTTCAAAAGAGGATTTAGAAAAGCTGAAATCTGTCTTGTAAATCTCGGCACTTGTCTCAGAAATCTTGCCTCGATCGCCTTGCAAAGCGTAATGTAACATGATGATTTTCCCCTGGGGAAACCTGTGAAACAGGTCTTGGAACTCCATCGAATGTGTCAGAGTTTTAATTGATTCTTTACCAGGTCTATCCACCCCATAATAGCAGTGCTCAGCACAGGACGTGTTTTATGGGAATAGTCACCCAGGGCTTAATTTGTTGTCACATAGCAGACAGATTATTTCACAATGCAAATATCTCTGTCTTCTGCCTTGAGAATATCTTCCTGGTGCCTGCTGTGGGTCTGGCGAGTGCGAGCCTTGACAGCCTCCACTTAGCACTGATGTGGTTCCAGGGAGAATTTAGTCACGGTTCCTTTCCAGTTCTAGAAAACTGGTGTGGTTAAAAAGAGGGGCGTCGGAGAACTCTGATCTGTGAGTTCATTCTTACTTTTGTCTTGCTTCCTGGACCACAAGCTAGGGGCAATCCCCATGCTATTCCCATATGAAGGACCTTCACATACTTTATCCCATTGCATCCTTTTGATAACATTGTGAGGAAGGCAGGGCAAGTATCTTAACCCCGTTTTACAGATAGTAAGACTTGAAACTTACTGCAGGAGCCGTGGCTAATAACTGGCCATGCCGGGACCAGAAAGCAGATGCTCTTTGTAATAATTACCATCTTCCTTGGAAAGCAGCCAAGACAACCCCACCAACACTCATTATTTCATTTAATCAACAAACATTTGTAGAGCACCTGAGCTTTGGGGCTCAAAATTCAGATGTGCAAAACAAAGGTAGCTTAGTTTTTCTATGACTTGAGTTAGATTTTCTTATAGGCCCTCAATTATTCCTGGTGACGGAGATTTAGTCAATTCTAGGTTTTATCAGCTCCTCTCCAGGGATGTATATAAATTGAAGTCATTTATGTGTGTGTGTGTGTGTGTGTTTGAGAGAGAGAGAGAGAGAAGGAGAGAGAGAGAGAGATTGAGAATCTGCTAATGTCTCATAATACTATCCCAAGTTAAATTACCTAACATGCATTGCACTCTCTGCTGGATGGAGAGGGTGGGGATGAGCAGGTGGTATTTCTGACCCACGATGTTCACAGTCTAGTGAGAGAAGCATAGAAACACACAGAGGGTGGCTCTAAAGGGGGATGCAGGTGAGCAGCAGTACACATGGTCTAAACTAATTCAGTGGTGCTGGCTGACTGGGAGGGTGTGGAAGGTGACCCCTGTCCCTTTCTCAAAGACCTGAGTGAAGACTGTACAACCCTACCTGCAATTTCCCTGCTACCCAAACAATTTGGAGCTAATGGCATTGGGTAACCGATTTGAACAAAGAACCAAATAGAAAGTCAAAGAAAACTTGATAATAGAACGATTATAATTTTGTATAAATTTGTATAATTTTATATAATTAATTTTGATCTCATTGGCGCTTTTCCATCTGGGTAAGAATGAAGAGAGCTATCCCTGTGTTGCCCACAAAGAATTGAGGTTGCTCAGTGGCCTTTTCTAGGCACCATTGCATGTTGAATCACACAGTAAGTTGAACCTCTACTTCAGTCTCTCAAAAAAGTCCTAAAAGAGAGTTTGTCAGTTGCACAGAACAAATGCCCTCCTGTTTTTCATCCTCTCTTTAATGTTTCCTCTCCTTCCCTCCCTATTCATTCTGACCATGATTTCATCTATCCACTCATCCATTAGCTGTCTCATACTCTGCTCTCCTTTTCCCTAAACTTGCACCCCTAAATCTCCCAAAGCTGGGCTGGCATAGTTTTTAAAAAATTTTTTCTCCATCTCTTTCTGCTTTAGCTTCCCTCATCTTTCCCTTTTTCCTTTTCTTCTTTCTTTTCCAAACCAGTAGCTGTCTGTCCTTTTCAATATAAGTCAAATGTTACCTTGCTGTGCATAACAGATCTGGGGAAACAACCAACAGGATAGAATCATTGTTAGCATGGTGGGAAACCACTCTTGGCAAGCTAGGGGAAGCAGGTGAGGTTCTGGGGAGGAAGGAGAAGAGCCCAAAGGAAACAGACAGAACTTTTCCTCAGTGGATAAAGAAGGCAAAGAAGGATTACTATTTGCAAGTGTGTTTTTCAATCTCTGTCAACTTGTTTTGCAGATGGAGAAACTGAGGCCAATCAAATAAAATAGGCTGCCTAAGGTCGCACAGTTGGTTAGAGACAGAACAATGATTTAGATCTGGATCTTTGACACGAAATACTTTGATACAAAGTGTTGTTCCTACCCTCAGTCAGAGTAAAGTCCTGGTTTGTACATGATTCCAATGAGAGGGAAATTCAAATAGCTAAGATCTTCCCACTCCTAGTAGTGATAGAGAAGTCCATTAATGGAAAAAAGACACAAAGTCTATCAGGATAAACATGATTTCTTGGTTGTTGATGTGGTCATGGTCACCCACTACCAGAAGGAAGCAGGAAAGAAGGGATGTGGAGGGAGGGGGCCGATGGCCCTGGGTTTTTAACGGTATTGGAGTTACGCAGATTCCAGTGGCCTGGTGAATTAAATGGGAAAACTTACTCTGAGGGGAAAAAAAAAACTGTACCTGCCATCCAACAACGAGAACAGAAAACACTCAGTACTATTTCCTGGTTACAAAAATACTACATGGACTGTATAAAATATTAAAACTCAGATGTATGTAGCAGAAAGTGAACAGCCCCTATAATACCCCAACCTACATAAAAAGTTCTCCCATATTTTTTCTATGCAAATACTAATATGGTTGGAGGATAGTAGAATATTATTCACAATTTGATTTCAATTCATTTCAATTTGCTAAAGCTTAATCACAGGCCCAGAATATCACCTGTCTTGATGAATGTTCTATGTAAATGCAAAAGGAATGCTTTTTTTTTTTTTTTGCTGTTGTTGGGTAGCAAACTCTATAAATATCTATCAGACTAAGTTGTTGAGAGTTATTCAGCTTTGTTATATGTTTATCAATTTTCTGTGTACTTGTTCTGTCAATTACTGAGAGGAAAATACTGAACTCTCCAAGTATGGTTATGGATTTATCCATTTCTCCTTTCAGTTCTATCAGCTTTTTTCCCTTCATGCATTTTGGCTTAAAAGTGCTTTTCTTCTTGTACTCTAAAGATGTTGTTCATCTGGCCTGGACAGTTTATGGTGAGAAATCAAAATTCATTCAAGTTACTGTTCCTCTAGAAGTAATGTGTTGTTAGGCTCTTATAAGATTTTCAACATTTTTCTTTGATGTTTGGGAGTTTTATTGTGATGTGCTTAGGCATGGTTTTGTTTGAAATGTACTGTTTCTTAAATTTGTAAGTATTTATATCTTTCACTGCATGTTGGCAATTTTGGCCATCATTTCTTCAAATGTGTTTCCTGTATTAATCTTTTCTTCCAGGACTCCAGTAATACTAATGTTGAAACTTTTAACTTTGCCCCACAAGTGTCTAGGGCCCTGTTCATTGTTTTTCAACCTTTGTTCCTTCTGTTATTCAGATTAATTTCTATTAATTTATTTCATTCATTTTTCATGTTCATGTTCATGTTCTGTCAATGTTCATGTTCTGTCATCTCCATTCTGCAGTTGAATCCACCAGGGAATCTTTTATTGCAGATCACATATTGTCTGTAGAGAACTTTCATCTTACTGTTTATTTCAAGAGAGTTCTCCTTTATCTTATGGGTCATGGTTGTGATTGCTGCTTAAATGTCTTTGACAACTCCAATGTGGAGACCGTTCAAGGGCTAGCATCTTGATATGTTTTCCATAATTCCATATGCTGATTAATTTTGGATTATGTTCTGGACATTTTAAATATTATATCATGTGACTCTGATTCTTCCTAAAATGTCTGACAATGTTGATTTTTGTGTTTCAGCAGGCCTTGTTAGAGTCAGCTTGCAAGTTCTATGTTTCCTTTTGTAGTTGGTTGTTCCAGTACAAGCTTGGTTTTCAAATCTTTGCTAAGGTGTTTTGGGTCTGTCTTGCGCTGTTCATGGACTGATCTGAGACCTGGATGGTGGTTAAAATCATGGTTCCATTTTCCAGGCGTTTTCTGTATTGCACTGGGTCTTTCCTATGCATACACAGCTCAGGGTTAGGCTTAACAGTCATGAAGAATTGGGGAATTCTTTTTCCTGTGGTCCAGCTCACATGCTCTGATGCTCTGCCCAGAAAGAAGGGGTTTTACTTACATGTTTATCTGTTGTAGCCTTCCTGCTGTAGCAGACTTCTGTGATGGGGACCCATCTTTAGGCAGAGACCCAAAGGGAAAAACAGAAAAAGGAAACAGGAGTTCTCCCCTTGCTTTGAGACTGCAGAAGCCTCTCTCTCCAATTATCCTGACCAGAGACACAATTTTTTGACTGCCTCCACGGCTACCAGCATAGTTCCATGATTGTGACACAACAGAAAAGGGAAGAAAATCCAAGAAATTTGCTACTGTATCTGCCTGTTTTTGCTTACTTTTCAAGTGGCTGTGTGTTATATCTGTTCATCATTTTTAGTTGTAACTTGCCGGAGACCAGCTCCAGCCAGTCCAGGGGCCTCAAGGTGTGAGAGGTGTTGGCGCTCAAAGAAACGAGAGACACTCACAGCAAGGCTGATGATGGCATGGCTCTGGCTCTCGAGCACCAGATTTTATTTTTATATCGTAAGTCAAATAATGATTCTTTTTTCTCACAATAACAAATCTGTTGTCCATTGTTTTCTAACTACAATTTCTTTGATTTTCAAGGGCTTGTTCAGAGCATGGGTTACAATCACAGACAGGTGCGAGATAACAGGCTGCCCACACAAGCCAAGGCCTGGAGTGCTGTTGAGCTATGCAGAAATTGGCTACACAAGCTAGAATAGTACCTTCCTAATCCAAATTCAAAGCATCCCCCCCTCTTTTTAAATGTATCCCCTCTTTGCAGTTCTTTCTTTAACTCTAATTTCTTTATTGTACTTATTTAAAGGTTCACTTAGATCTGCTCTACAGTTTTGACATCCTAACCATTGTAGTATTTGTAGCATATATTGAATTTAAGCTTTAATAACATTTATCTTTATTCTAGTGGGAAGTATATACCAAGGAGCCTGTTGTCTTTTAATTCTTTTCCATAAACAGCTCAACCTTGCATAAAGCATTAACCCTTTCTCCTACACTAACGTTCTGCTTGATTAAAATTCTACAAAGCAAAGGACATTTTGGGGATAATGAGACTAAGCATTCTTCCCTAAAATTAGGAATACAGTAATCATTAGCAGGACCACCAGGAAGCTCTGGCTTTCTTAAGCAGAGTGTAGTTCCCAAAAAACCTAAAACCACCTTAGGATGGCAGCTGTCCTTCACACGCCTGCTGAGACGGATCTTCTGCTGTGACCTCGTCAGCCAGCGGAAGTTGCCTTGGCCTCACCAGTAACTAGAGACCAGGGAGAGAGAGAAAATAGCAGGCTTTCTTTATCTTATCTGACATGAGAAGTCCAATTACCTTACAAGCTTCATCTTTTTACTTTTATTTATTTTTAAGAAGTTTATTTATTTTTATTTATTTGGAAGGAGAGAGAGAGAGAGGGAGAGAAAGAGAGAGATCTTTTTATCTGCTGATTCACTCCCTAAATGCTTGTAACAACCAGGGCGGGGCCAGGCCAAAGTCAGGAACCCAGAACTCCCTCTGGGTCTCCCACGTGGATGATAGGGACCCAGGTACTTGAGCCATCACCTGCTGCCTCTCAGGATATGCATTAGCAGGAAGCTGGATCAGAAGCGGAGGCAGGACTCGATCCCAGGTGCTGGAACGTGAGCACCCGAAGCAGCAGCTTAAGCGCTACACCACAGCAGCGGCTCCCTCATCTTTTTACTTTTAAATCTTCCATTCTTTGGAATTTATTTTGATGCCAGGAAAAAATGCAGTGTTACTATTATGGTGGCTATGATTGCTACAGGAAATCTCTGGCAGGGGCCTCTGTGGAAAACCATCACGGGATTTGCAGTTAGCTCAGTCTGGAATCAAGTGGCGCTACCACTTACAAGTTCGTGACCTTGAGCCTAACTGCCACTACTGTCTGTTTCCTCTTCTGGATGGTGAGGATAATGATAGTATCTGCTTCGTAGAGTTACTGTACTAAGTGAGACAATGCTAGTAAAATATTTTGCACAGTGTTTGTACTTAGTAGGGGCTTAATAAATGGCAGTTATTGTGGTCATGATGAAGGTGGTAATTACTGGTGTGATATATAATGAGATGAAGTCACCACATGTGACTAGGGAGGGCTTGGGGATGTTCCTTAGCCACAGCACAGACTCCAAACTATGCAGAAAGCTACGCTGCATCCAAGGGAGTGTGTGGGGTCTGAGTCAATGCGTTTGAGGGCCAGGAAATGGGACTGGAAAATAGAGAATGATGTCAGCAGCACCATTTACACCTCCCCAGTTAGTGTTATGGCTAAGGACGATGAAGATTCCTGCACTTTCTATGGTAGGGGTTTTCAGTGTGGGATCAGAATCATCTGGCACCCTTGTAAAGATGCAGATTCCTCACCTGGGAAGTCAGAACTGCAGACAAGGCCTGGGAATCGTATGTAACAAGCTTCCGAGGTTCTGAGGTATGTTTTTCATGCATCAAAGTATGGGAAACATTTTCTTTTAAAAAAAAAGATTTATTTATTTATTTGAAAGTCAGAGTTACACAGAGAGAGGAGAGACAAAGAGAGAGGTCTTCCGTCCTATTGTTCACTCCCTGGATGGCCACAACAGCTGGAGCTGTGCCAATCTGAAGCCAGGAGCCAGGAGCTTCCTCCGGGTCTCTCACGCGGGTGCAGGGGCCCAAGGACTTGGGCCATCTTCTACTGCTTTTTCAGGCCATAGCAGAGAGCTGGATTGGAAGAGGAGCAGCTGGGACTAGAACCAGCACCCATATGGGATGCCGGTGCTTCAGGCCAGGGCTTCAACCCGCTGCGTCACAGCACTGGCCCCGAGAAACATTTTCATAAAAAGAAAAAGCAGAAGGAGGGTATAGGGCTAGGGAGAGGAAAAGGAGAGCAAAGGAGATAAACAGGAGAAAAGAGGAGGCCTACTATTGAGCTGGAGAATAATGAACACCCCCTCTTTCTAATCCTCACTGGGCCACTGTCACCCACCACAATAAAATATAACTTGGGTCCCAATTCTCTTGACTCATACATTGTCTAAAAAATCCACTTAGTCAATCAAAAGGTTTTGAGTCTGGCAGTGAACTAGAACACTGGGGAGAGACAGAGGAAAGAGACACGTTATCCAGTGGTGGAGAAAGACACACTCACACCCCGAGACCAATCGTAATTCACTATGGCGGTTCTGTGATAAAATTATGCACTGGGTACAAGTGGAAGGTTGAAATGGGGTTGCTAAACTCAGAGAGATCCCAAGATGGCTTCTGGGAGAAGGGTTTCCTGGGCTGAGTCTTGTAGAAAGTAATTGTTCTTTAGGAAGAAGAGATAAGAATTAGCAGTGTAAGAAGAGATAGGGAGATACTCACAGACAGCAGGGTATGACCAACTGTGCTGGCTCAGTGCTTCCTGGGGGCCAGTGCCAGGCAGGGAGGTGATTCAGGGAGAATGGAGTCAGTAGCCAACCTTCCTACTGTAAGAGCCATGGCACAGAAGACCCTGTGGGCTGTGTCAAAGAGCTTGATGGGTGAAGAACAATGAAGAGTGGAATCAAAGGGTGACTTGGTAAGACTGTCATTTGAACTTTAAAAATTATTTGAAAGGCAGAGTGAGGGAAGGGGATAGCTAGAGAGAGAGAGAGAGAGAGAGAGAGAGAGAAGTCTTTTATCTGGTTCAATCCCCAGATACCCGCAACAGCCTGGACTGGGACAGGCCAAACTCAGAAGACTGGAACTCCAGCCAGGTCTCCCATGTGGATGGCAGGGACCCAAGTACTTGAGTCATTATCTGCTGCCCTTCCAGGCATATTAGTGGGGTCAGAAGTGGAGGTGCTGGGACTTGAACTGGCCCCTGTAATATGATAAGTGGGCATACAGAGTGGCCACGATGCCCACTCCTCATTTGGGGTTTTAAATATCATTTTAAAAAAATAACAGATAGATATAGCTTTATTGAGTTTTCTGGTTATAAAGGTAGTGCTTACCAAATGAGAAAACCAAAAGATAATGCAGGAAGATAAGAAGAAGGTAGAAGTCACCTGGAGTTCCAGTATCCAGGTAAAATCTGCAATGAAGCTATTTTCCAGACTTTTCTCTAGGTGTGCATACATCCATCCCTGCACACATACACACAATAAGTTTTTAAATGAAGTCATCTCATATATTTTGTGACATTCAGCCTTTTGTCTCTTTTTGCTTGACAGTATTTGGTGGACATTTTTTTCTTTTCTTTTTTTTTAAATTTTATTTAAGTCATTCAAGTTTCATGTATTTTATATATACAGATTTAGGAACATAGTGATAATTCCCCCTACCCTCTCCCCTGCCCACTCTCCAATCCTTCTTCCTTCTCCCTCTCCAATTCTCACTCTTAAATTTTTCAAAGATCTTTCAGTTTACTTAATGATCATAAAATTAACCCTACACTAAGTATAAGAGTTCAACAAGTAGTATGAAGAAGAAAAAAAACACTGTTCCTCAACAGAAGAGACAAAGGCTACAGCCATCATCGAATCTCAAAATGTGTGGACATCTTTTTCTGTCAGCAAATATAGATTTATACCTTACCCATCATTTCTTTTTTAAAATGAATTGTGGGTTTTTTAAAATAACATTTTAGAGGCAGAGAAACAGAGACAGAGACAGAGACAGAGAGTGCTCCAATCCATTGGTTCATTCCCCAGACGTTTGCAAGAGCAAAGGGAGCCAAAGTCAGGAGCTGGGAAGCCTGCCGTTGCTCGTGCACTTCCTGCTACCTGGCACAGAGCTTCACTCCTCAGTGCATCTGGTTGACCTGTCTGATTCCAGTTCATCCTTAAAGACACCACTAAGTCATCACCTCCATGACTTGAGCCAGCACTGCTGTCTCCTAGGGTCTGCATTTGCAGGAAGCTGGGGTCAGGAGTGGAGCTGGGCATTGAACTCAGGACTCATGCAGGTGCAGGGCCCAAGCACTTGGGCCATCCTCCACTGCCTTCCCGGGCCATAGCAGAGGGCTGGTCTGGAAGAGGGGCAACCGGGATAGAATCCAGTGCCCCAACCGGGACTAGAACCCGGTGTGCCGGCGCCGCAAGACGGAGGATTAGCCTGTTAAGCCACAGCGCCGGCCATATGATTTGGGACATGAGCATCTTAACCAGCATCTTAACTGCTTGGCCCCACTCATTACATCCAGTAACTGTTTCTCACTTTTGACTTCCCCTCCTGGCTGTGGTCTTCTTCCCTATGTGCCAGCTTCCTGCTTTGGTGTGTCTTCTTGATCCACCCCCTCCTCTGTGTTCAAGTCTCTTGCCTCACCTCAGTCACAGCAGCTTTGTTCTCAGTGATGCCTTTCCTGGTCTGTCACTTACCTGATAAAAACTTCCATGGCTCCCTATGGCCTTCAGGATGAAGTCCCAGCTTTTCCAGGCTGGCCCAGGTAATCCTGTTGTCAACCTCTTCATCTTCCTCTCCAGTCACCTGCAGCTCTCTCTCCCTGATCCTCATCTCTGACTTATGGCATAGAATTATGTAGAAACTGCTTATAGATCCTGCTTCTTGCTTCTCTGCCATTGTACATGCTGTTCTTGCTACCTGGCACATACCTTCACTCCCCAGTGCATCTCGTTCACCTGTTTGACTCCAATTCACCCTTAAGGACTCCACTCTGTCATCACTTACTACGGAAGTGTCCCTAATATGTCTTAGCTGTATTTTAAGAATACTCCAGGGCTAGTGTTTATCCTAGCCACTGGGGGAATTTGGAAAGTGAACCAAAGGGGTCTCTCTTGCCACGGACCGGCTCCACCGGAGACCCCAGACCGAGGGAGAACAAGGGTGAAGGTGTCCAGGAGAGCGAGGATCGACGGGGGAAATGACAGACAGACACTCAAGTTGTATGAGTATGCTGCTGCGTTTATTTTAGAGCAAGCTTGCAATTTTTATACTATTACAGACAATTTTAGGGGGCAAGAATCATTAACAAATTACAGAAACTTAGCAAGGTTATGCAGAGTTCACTGGAACAATGTGGGCACGCAGTGGAAATGTTGTGGTTCCATTTGCCAAGATTTTTTTTTAAGAATGAAAAGGTGAAGGTGAGGTTACTAGTTAACTTTTATTGTGGGACCCAAAGACAAAGGAAACTTGCTGAACAGGTCACCCAGCGAAATCCCCATTCATCATAAGATCCCGTATAATCTAATAGTTCTAAATTAGCTGAAGGGGTCCAACGTGGACGTTGGACCATCTGCCGTTCAGTAAGTATTGCTCATAACCTCCCGGCAGGGAGCGCTTGAGAATTTTATTTAATAGTTGTTTTTGCTTTTGATTAGGGTTTGAGTGCTCATTTTCAATAAGCCTTTTAAGCCTAATTTCTTCTGAGGTTACTGGAGTTTCTATTAACAATTCCTGTTGTTTTACTTCACCTAGGAAAGAACCCAATGTACTATTCTCATTTAACTTTAATAGTGCCTCAAACATTGCCCTAACTACTGGAGGACCAAAGTCCGTGATATTTTTTACCAAGTCTTGTGAAACATCAATTTTCTCTATTTGATTTTTTGTGTTTTGATCATGCTATGTTATTCCTTTACTATGTGGCAAAACTACAAAGTGCAAACAAAGCAGGTAGATGATGCATATCAAGATCACTACAATTGCAGGAACACGCTGCTTCAGCAGCCACCAGCAAGCACGTCTCCAGCTCATTTTATGTGAGTCGGGGGTCGTCACGACCGCGGACTGCACAGGAACTACCCGGGGCTCCGCTCCACAGAGCACACACCCCGACCCTCCAAGCTTAGACCACAAACGCAACAACATTTTGCTACGCTGGAATCACAGCTGTGGGCGTGGCAGTTCCTCCTTTTTATTTTTATTTTTAAGACGCAGCTCAAAGACTTTTTGCTGGACGTTTTGTAATGAGTTTAAAAGACATTTTACTATGATTGGTAAAAACATAATGATCAGCAAAACTACTAATGCCACAATCCCTATATATATGAGGTAGTTCTTCCAGGTAATGGGGTTTAGATTTCTTATCCCTGATTCCAAGCTACTAGCTATACCCTCTAAATTTCCTAATTGCAATTTAGACTGACTAACAACAGCTATCTCCTTTTGCAAAGCATCCAAATTATGTGTAACATCATTGTCATGCCAAACTCCCTGTAAATGAGCTTTCACTTTCCCCCAAGATTCTGAAGCGTTGTATGGTAACGGTGTGACACAGATTGATTTAAAATTACTATGACAACGAGCAGAATACATTGTTTGCAGATTAGCGATATCCTGACCCAAAGCTAAAACCGCTTCCTTTAACACATTAATTTTTGTCTCTAATTTTTGGTCTATTGTTTTTTGTGTTATTAAAGCCATTGTGATATTTTTATTTAATGTATTAACATAATGTGCAGTTTGAATTTCTTGTACTAATGCTGTTGTGGCAATAGCAAATGTAGTTAATATGGTGATTAAAGCAGTAATTCCTAAGATTAAAGCAGCAACAAAGCGTTTTGGACGCAATAATCCATTAAGCAAATCTAACACCTGTAAAGCAGAATTATCATACCAATCTTTTTCACCAAGTTCAACTGGTAGCAGCACAAATGGCGGTCTACGCACCAACAACATGGTGGTAAAGTCTTTAGGTTTAGCTGAAGTAATGTAGTTGGTTATTTTACAGGTTACGCAAGTAATCTTATACGAGCGACCCTCTTTAGTAATATTTACAGTATCTGGTTGAGCTAGCAAGATAGCACTGGGATAAGCTACACAAGCCTTAAGACCTATGGGTTGCGAAACAGTTTGATTAGGTTGTTTTTTTAACAGCATAGTTGCAGCAGCCACTAAGCGATATAAATCAGTATGTTTTTTTGTTACGTTCCCTTTGACAGCAAACCAAATTGGCTCCACAAAGCCAGGAGAGAACCACCGTCGTAGTGGCTCTCCTAAACCCACATATGTATAATCATTGAATTTATCTTTATGACTTTGAAGGTATTTTTCATAATTTTTAGTTCCTTTATTAGAATTAGAATAATCCCATATAGTGATGTCTACCCCCTGAGGCCGATACCAGGCAGCGGTAGAGAACCCACAAGAAAGCCAAGTTGGAAATTTAGTTAGAGATGACAACCAAGTTCTATTCGTATTTTGGTACTTTTTAACACATGGTGTCAACGGTAAATCACTTTCTGGAATGTCAGTGAAATTATTCGCATATTCTGGGGATGGAGCCCCCAAAGTTAGAATTTGAGTTTCCCAGACCCAGCGCTTACCAGGGTTTTCGCGGTCTGGACCGTCAGTTAGGAAGGTTTTATACCGTGTGGTAAGGCAGCCATCAGGAGCTTGTCCTTGCAGTGTCAGGCAAATCGGCAAAGAGTCTGCTCTCCCCTCAAAGGATATTACAGAGGAGGAGGAAACCCTTGCTTCAGAGTTCTGTACACCACCTAACCGCAGTGAGTCATTAGTTAACACTTTCACGGGCTCCCTGTCTAACCACCCAATAGGTTGTACAATAGGAGGATTAGGCACATAAGCCCAATAAGGAACACAGTCAATTTTTGGAGTACTGACTAATGCAAGAAAAGCCAAAAACAAGTAAGACGTAGTACGGGGTTTCCCCTCCCGAGCCAGTAAATCCTTTGCTTCTCGAGCCAGATGCCTAATCATTGTCCACGTGATCTTCTGCCGCTGCTGGGTTATCTTCAGTCTCCTCATCTGATGATGTATGCGTCTCTTTTGTTTTTTCCAGCGGCGTGAGAGATGGCGTCGCTCCGGGGGGTTCCCTGATGAGCCTGTCTGGTATCCAGATGGGGGATTTGGCATCCTGTGGAAAGACACAAGCATAGCCTCGTCCCGAGGTGATTAGTATATCCGGGCCTTTCCAAGTTTCTGTTAATAAGTCCTTCCAAAGAACTTTAGGCAGGGGAGTTTTATAAACTTCCCTGTCCCAATGTCTTAAGGCTGCTGTCAGACCTTTTTCATCCGTATTTAAATGATTTAACACAAATAAAGAATGTGACAATAAATGATGCGGAGAAAAATATCCATTAGCACTTTGAAGACGTTCCAACTGTAATTTTAATGTTTGATGAGCTCGTTCAATTATTGCTTGACCTTGAGGATTATAAGGGATACCTGTAATATGAGTTATATGCCATTGTGTACAAAATTTTGCAAAGGCTTTAGAAATATAAGCAGGACCATTATTAGTTTTTATTTGTGAAGGAATGCCCATAATTTGAAAACATTGTATTAAATGTTGAATAACATCTTTTACTGCTTCTCCAGTTCTTGCAGAAGCATGGACAAAATGAGAGAAGGTATCTACAGTCACATGTACATAACCTAGCTTACCAAAAGAGGATACGTGAGTCACATCCATTTGCCAAATTACATTAGCTTTGAGACCACGGGGATTTACACCCATTTTGGGAGGATGATATGCCGATGGACAATGAGTACATTGTTTGACTATTTGCCTTGCCTGTTCTCTAGTGATAGAAAACATTTTACGCAGGGAGGCAGCGTTTTGATGATGAATTTTATGGCTTTTTACTGCCTCCTGAACAGTAGCCACGATAGGTTGAGTGTGCATATTTGCAATAGCATTGCCTTCTGTAAGAGGCCCAGGTAACTTGCTATGGCCTCTTATATGACCTATATAAAATTTTGCTGTTTTTTCCCTAATTAATTTTTGTAATTGCTGTAATAGTTGTAAAATTGATGACTTACCTGATAAGAGAGCTGTCTCCAAAGCCGGAAATAAATTCACCACATACTTAGAGTCTGAATAAAGGTTAAATGGTTGTGGAAATTTTGTAAAAGCCAATATTACTGCTCTAATCTCCGCTTGTTGAGCAGAGGTCTTTTCACCACTGGCCACAAAGACACCATGCTCTTTAGAATAGACAACAGCACTTCCTGATGATGACCCATCAGTGAAAATGTTTTGGCCTTCTGCTAAAGGTTGAGGTGAAAACCATACCGGAAAAACTAATTCCACATGTCTAGCAAACTCTATTATAGGATGTTTTGGATAATGATATTTAATTTGACCCGTATAATTTTGCAATGCAATCACCCAATCTTCATTATTTTGCATTAATTCCTCCACTTGATTCTTATTATATGGAGTAACAATGGTATGTGGCTCTTTACCAAATAATTCTTTAGAACGATTTCTCCCTTTAGTAATTAACATAGCACACAAGTAAGGATAATCAGCTAACATTTTGGCTTGTGTATGGGGCAGATGGAGCCACTCCAAGACTCCCTCTTGCCACAAGCAAGCGGTTGGAGTATAAGCTGTAGAAAAAATTAACAGACACCAGGGGGCAACATAGTTCACTTGATGCACTCTTGCTTTTGACAATGCTTCCTCTACTAACTGTAGTGCTTTCAAAGCTTCTGGCGTCAAAGTCCTAATCGATTTTGGGTTTGAGTCCCCATGAAGAATGGAATACAGAGGACTCAATTCTCCTGTAGTAATCTTTAGATGTGGCCTTAACCAATTAATATTTCCTAATAACTTTTGATAATCGTTCAATGTTTTCAATCTATCTCTTTTAATTGAAATTTTTTGAGATACAATGTAGTCATCTTTAATAATTTGTCCTAAGTAATTCAAAGGTCTATCCCGTTGAACTTTATCTGGTGCAATTACAAGTCCATGAGCAGTCAAAGCCTGTATGGTGTCATATAGTAATATCTCTAATATTTCCGAATCTGAATGCGCCAATAGAATATCATCCATATAATGAATTATATATGCCGTAGCATACTTTGTTCTAACTATTTGCATGGCTTTATCTACAAATTTCTGACATAAAGTTGGAGAATTTTTCATGCCTTGTGGCAAAGTTACCCACTGATATCTTCTAAAAGGTTGTTTAAAATTAGCTGAAGGCACGCTGAAAGCAAAATGCTCACAATCAGCCGGATCTAATTTTATAGTGAAAAAACAATCTTGTAAATCAATCACAATTATTTTCCATCCTTTAGGAACAGCCACAGGAGATGGGAGCCCAGGTTGCAATGGTCCCATATCTCTCATAACTGCGTTGACTGCCCTTAGATCTTGCAAAAGCCTCCATTTACCCGATTTTTTCTTGATTACAAAAACTGGAGTGTTTTATGGACTCTTAGACTTTACAAGATGTCCTTTTTTTACCTGTTTTTGTACTATCTGCTTAAGAGCCTGTACTTTTTTTTCTGTTAGGGGCCACTGACTCACCCACACAGGTTTTTGAGTCAGCCACTGAATTTTATTTGTAAAAAGATTTTTTGCAGTGGCCCCTATGAAAAAATGCTGCTCATTTAAATTGTCAGCCGTTACCAATCTCACGTCCATTGCATCTAAAAGATCTCTCCCCCACAAGGTAAACGGCAAGGAAGGAAGAACATAAGGTTGAATGTAACCTTCCCTGCCTTCACACGTCCACTTCAGCATTGCTGAGCTTTGCAACACTCCATTAGCGGAACCCAATCCTATTAATGAAGATCCTGTACGATGTACTGGCCATGCCGAGGGCCAGTCAGAGGAGGCAATGTACGTCCTATCTGCTCCGGTGTCTAGGAGCCCTTTAAACTTTTTACCATTGAGGGAGACTACTTTAAATGGACGCTGGCCAAGATCTTGCATAAGAAACACGCCCTCACCTGTACTGCCAAACTGGCCTCGGCCTCTAGGTGCTTGTAAAATCCTGTTTGGCAAGTTTATGTAGGGCAGTACCAGCAATTGAGCTATTCTTTGTCCCCTGTGTATTTGGATAGTTTTTTTTAATGGCCTAATTATGATTTTTATGTCTGCCTCTGTGTCTGAATCCAAAACTCCGGGAAGCACTTTAAAGTTTTTTGCGTAATTTGAACTACGACCAATGATTAATCCGACTGTCTGAGGCAGCAAAGTTCCCTTAACATTAGTTGGAATTAAAGTGACACCATCCCACTTTGAAACTATTATATCTTTAGAGCTAGCTAAATCTAGCCCCGCGCTTCCTGGGGTGGCCCTAGGTAAATCATGCACTGTAAATTTAGGTGCCTCTGGGTTTAATTGATGTTTTTGTTTTGGTGACTCCTCTCCCTTTGGAGTGGGGCTAGGAGATCGCCCCTCATCTAGTTTTTTGTTTCCTTTTTATCCACATCCTTATCCTTATCTAAAGGAGTCCCATCCTTATGGAACTTTGACTTACACTTATTTTTTCAATGTTTTCCCTTTTTACACCGAGGACATAAGCCTGGTGGTCCTTGCTTTTTTGACCCTTCTTTTGGGTGTTTGCATTCCCTCTGCATGTGACCAGGCTGGCCACAGCTATAGCAAACATTCATGGATGATGATTTTGCGCCTCCTCCATATGTTTTCTTGACATACGCACTAAACTTTTGCCCTTTCATGGCTGCAGCATAGGCCATACCCTGGACTATAGCTGGTGAGGCATCCAAGCATGTTTTAACATAATTTTGTATGGTCCCTGTCTTCCTTATAGGCCGAATCAAATCCTGACATAAAGGGTTAGCATTCTCCCAAGCCAATTGTTTTAAAAGCATATCAGTTCCCTCTGATGGAGGCAACATCCTGGTAACAGCCTCCTCCAATCTAGATATGAAGTCCTGATAAGGTTCCTCAGTTCCTTGTTTGAGTCCTGCTAAAGTACCTGGTTTGGTTCCTGTAGAGGGCAGTGAACGCCATGCTTGCACAGCATTCGCTGTGATTAATGCCAATATATCTTTTGGAATTTTTGCCTGTTTAGGCGCAGTGGTATATTCCCCCGTCCCCATAAGCATAGCCATCGTGGGCTTGGGCCCTCTCTTTTTACTTTGTTGAGAAACAGTCAAATTACTTCTATTTTGATATTTAGTTTTCCAGAGAATAAAATCTCCTGGGTTGAGGGTAGCCTTTGCAGTTTGCATCCAATTATAAGGAGTCAACCAAAGGCTGGCAATCATATCTACAATTTGCAAAGTATAAGGGGCAGTAGGGCCACTAGATTTTACCGCACTTTGTAATTCTTTGAGAGTTTTTAATGGCAAAGGTTCCCAAGCAGGCTCCTCATCATCATCAGAGGAAACCTTGACGGGGAAGGCACAGAGACCCAAGTCCCCGGCTTCTCGTGCTTCTGCTACTGCACCCCTGAAGCCCACAGGTACTGGGGGCAAAGGATCCCAGCGTTTACGAGGCTTAGGGACAGGCGCCTTCCTAGGCTTTGGCAGGGGAGGACCAGGAGGAAAACGACGGTGATCTCTAAAGTCGTCCTCCTCATCCTCCTCTCTTTATCTTCTAATACATCCCAGTCTATGGTATCCATATCATCATCATCGTTCTTTTCTTTCTTAATAGCATTGTAAACCATAGGAGGCGCAGAGGCCATTAAGGGAGTACATTCCCTGGGACCACCAGGACCGCAGTCCAGTACTTCATAACCGTCATTTTCTCCTGTGTCTGACGCTGTTTTACGGCACAAGCCTTCAAATGGGGTTGTTTCTGCCAAAAGTTCCCTAATTTGATACCACAACTGATATGCTTGCGGGGGGAGGGTATTTTCTCCTTGATTTTGTACATATCTACGCATTTCTTTACCAACCTTCTTCCAATCCTCTAAGGTTAATGAGCCTCCCTCCAGGAACCAAGGACTCACTCTTCTAAGGAATGAAGTAAAAGTCTCTACAGTTTTGACTGAGACAGGAAAACCGGATTTAGTCAGCATTTTTTGTAACATAACCACCAACATTTTTTCATTCTTATCTAAGGATTGCCCCATGATTTCCCCTTTTTACAAATTACTTACACTTAACCAGTGAGCCTTTACTGGCAGGGCTGCAGTCCCTTGGTAAGAGTCGTCCTTGCTCTGAGGAAAAAGAAAGAGAGAGAAAGATTACCTGTCCTTCAGGTCCCTGTTCGGGCGCCACCTGCCACGGACCGGCTCCACCGGAGACCCCAGACCGAGGGAGAACAAGGGTGAAGGTGTCCAGGAGAGCGAGGATCGACGGGGGAAATGACAGACAGACACTCAAGTTGTATGAGTATGCTGCTGCGTTTATTTTAGAGCAAGCTTGCAATTTTTATACTATTACAGACAATTTTAGGGGGCAAGAATCATTAACAAATTACAGAAACTTAGCAAGGTTATGCAGAGTTCACTGGAACAATGTGGGCACGCAGTGGAAATGTTGTGGTTCCATTTGCCAAGATTTTTTTTTAAGAATGAAAAGGTGAAGGTGAGGTTACTAGTTAACTTTTATTGTGGGACCCAAAGACAAAGGAAACTTGCTGAACAGGTCACCCAGCGAAATCCCCATTCATCATAAGATCCCGTATAATCTAATAGTTCTAAATTAGCTGAAGGGGTCCAACGTGGACGTTGGACCATCTGCCGTTCAGTAAGTATTGCTCATAACCTCCCGGCAGGGAGCGCTTGAGAATTTTATCTAATAGTTGTTTTTGCTTTTGATTAGGGTTTGAGTGCTCATTTTCAATAAGCCTTTTAAGCCTAATTTCTTCTGAGGTTACTGGAGTTTCTATTAACAATTCCTGTTGTTTTACTTCACCTAGGAAAGAACCCAATGTACTATTCTCATTTAACTTTAATAGTGCCTCAAACATTGCCCTAACTACTGGAGGACCAAAGTCCGTGATATTTTTTACCAAGTCTTGTGAAACATCAATTTTCTCTATTTGATTTTTTGTGTTTTGATCATGCTATGTTATTCCTTTACTATGTGGCAAAACTACAAAGTGCAAACAAAGCAGGTAGATGATGCATATCAAGATCACTACAATTGCAGGAACACGCTGCTTCAGCAGCCACCAACAAGCACGTCTCCAGCTCATTTTATGTGAGTCGGGGGTCGTCACGACCGCGGACTGCACAGAAACTACCCGGGGCTCCGCTCCACAGAGCACACACCCCGACCCTCCAAGCTTAGACCACAAACGCAACAACATTTTGCTACGCTGGAATCACAGCTGTGGGCGTGGCACTCTCTCTCTCTCTCTTTCTCTCTCTCTCTATGTGTGTGTGTATGTCTTTCTCCAAAATAAAAACATTTAAAAAAGAATACTCCTGGGACTGATGTTGTAGCTCAGCAGGTTAAGGCAAGTCTTAAAAGAAGTAACAGGGTTGACACAAATTCATATTTATTTATTTATTTGAAAGGCAAAGTGACACACAAAGAGGGAGCGAGATCTTCCATCTGCTGGTTCATGCTCATGGTTCATGCCATATTGAAGCCTGGAGCCTGGAATTCCATCTAGGTCTCCCAAGTGTGTGACAGAGGACCAAGTACTTGAGCCATCTTCTGTTGCTTTCCCAGGCACATTAGCAGGAAGCTGGATTGGAAGTAGAGCAGCCAGGACTCAAACTGGCACCCTGATATGGGATGCCAGCATTACAGGTGACAACTTAATCTGCTGAACCACATCACTGGCCCCTTTTCCTCTGTTGTTATCATGTTGTGTTAGAATTAGTTCATCGGTATGTCTTCATTGTTCAGTAATGGCCTTAACTCATTCAACTTTGTATTCTTAGGGTCTCAGATAGAATTGGCACTCCAGATACATTTGTTGAATGATAAGCTCAAGTCTTTGCAGAGGGGGCTCCTCATTACACGCTGCCAAACTCTTCTCATATCTCTAGCCCAGTGGCTCAGATCTCTGTCCTGTGGTTTCCACTTGGACCTTCCGAAGGGCTCTTTGTCCTGCCTATGTGGGCACATGTACCTTGCACTGTTTGGATCTTGGGGGAAGTGTGAGCTTTCTTCCTGCATCTTCCATCTCTCTCGTATTGATCTCTGGTTTGTACTCCATGTGAAACTCTTCCCTATAAACTAGCAACCCCTGTCACCTGGGTCTCAGCACTCCAAGGCCCAGCCCTCTTCATCCAATCCCTCCTGGTCACTTAAAAAAAAAAAAAAAAAACACAACAACAACAAAACCTGCCACCTCCAAAGTCCCTAGTAACCCTCTACAGACATTAAACATTATTACAGAATGTCCTTCAAAACAAAACAAGAAGTCTGAGCATTTGTGTGGTTATGTGATGGTTGCAAGGCTTTAACACAATTTATTTCATTCAATCCTTATAATGACCCCACACAATAGGTCATTATCTCCATTATGTAATTGAAGAAACTGAGGCCCAAAGTAGTTAAATGACTTTCATGAGGCCTCATAATCTGGCAATGACAAGGCACGGTCCTTACCTGGAGATCTTTTGACTTCAGGGCTTTAAACTCTATGGAGGTCACCATGACATGAAAATAGTTGACAAATCACCAAATCCACTGTCTGTATTACTCTTCGAAGTGATAACTTTTTTTTTTTTTTTTGACAGGCAGAGTGGACAGTGAGAGAGAGACAGAGAGAAAGGTCTTCCTTTGCAGTTGGTTCACCCTCCAATGGCTGCCACGGCAGGCGCGCTGTGCCAGCGCACCACGCTGATCCAAAGCCAGGAGCCAGGTGCTTCTCCTGGTCTCCCCTGGGGTGCAGGGCCCAAGCACTTGGGCCATCCTCCACTGCACTCCCTGGCCATAGCAGAGAGCTGGCCTGGAAGAGGGGCAACCAGGACAGAATCCGGTGCCCCGACCGGGACTAGAACCCGGTGTGCTGGCGCCTCAAGGCAGAGGATTAGCCTATTGAGCCGCGGTGCTGGCCAAAGTGATAACTTCTAAAAAACTCAAAACTGGGTCAGATTTCTTTCTTGATCAAAAAAGATTTATTTATTTATTTGAAAGGCAGAGAGAGAGAGAGAGAGAGAGAGACAGAAAGAGATCTTTCATTTGCTGGTTCACTCTCCAAATGGCAGCAACAGCCAGGATCCAGGAACTTCTGGGTCTCCCACATGGATGCAGGGGCCCAAGGACTTGGGCCATCTTCTGCTGCTTTCCCAGGTACATTAGCAGGGATCTGGATTGGAAGTAGAGCAGCCAGGACTCAAACCAGCACCCCAAACCTATCACTTATCATTGCCCTTATAAAGGGCAATGGTGGTTCAGGCCTTGGTGACCTTTGTCCTAACTTTCCCACCTCTACTCCACCTGTTTTTTGCCTGGCCAGCTTTTCTTTTCTGTTTAGCTCAGGTATGACCTCTATTCCGGAGCCATGTTTAACAGACCCTATTCTCACTCTCCCTACTACCTCTTGCATGCTATTTTTGAATGAGTCACACATTTTTTCCCAGTACCTCCAACCCTTTGTGGTGCTACTTTAATTGTCTGCCTCCTTCTGACCTCTGTATCTCTTAATGTAAAAAATGAGTCCCAGTCTTTTAGAGTTTATACTTAGTGAAGTACAGCACTTGAGTAAAAGATAGTAAATGTCTATTGAGTAGATGAACAATGGGATAGTTGGATGGGTAGCTGGATAGATGGACAGATGGACAGATGATAGGATGGATAGATTAGTGGATGGAGGATGAGCAGTTAGACAAATGGATGTATAATTGGATGCAATAGTGAACTTTAAATTATCATTTAAGACCAGGTCTTTGACCAGTTAGTCTGCATTTCCTCTTTTGTGCTCTGTTTTCTCTAATGATGAAATAATTAACTCTCTTCAAAAGAATATAGGAAATGGGGTTAACTTCTTTTCCTCCTAGAATAATAACTCACTAAGGAAACACAAAGATGTGTTTCAGCCTCCAGCTTTCCAACTCTCAATAGGCCAATAATCTTATATGTATTAAAAATTGCAGCTGTTAGAAATAAGAGGCGAAGAGGGAAGGAGGGTGAGGGGAAAATATGAGGAGAGGGAGGGTAAGAGAATGAAAGAGAGAGAATAAAGAGAGAATTCTCATCTGCTGGTTTTCTCACCAAGTATCTGCAACTGCTGAGATGGGTCATGCTGAAGCCAGGAGCTAAGAACTCAATCTAAGTATGGAGACTTAGGACTTAGGACTTTGGATCCAAGTACTTAGGCCATCACCTGATGTCTTCTGGGTTGTGTATGCTAGTAGTAAGCTGGGATTGGAAGTGGAGCTAGGACTTGAATCCAGGGACTTTGATAAGGAGCGCAGGCATCCCAGTTGGCCTTTTAACCAGATGCCATATGCTTGCTTCAGAAAGAACTCCTGGTACTGAGCCTAAGCCTGTTGCCCTCATATTTCTGCTCTTGAGTTTCATTTTAGCTTTTTGAGCCAATATAAATGACAAATCCTGGCTGGCGCCGCGGCTCAGTAGGCTAATCCTCTGCCTAACGGCGCCGGCACACTGGGTTCTAGTCCTGGTCGGGGCACCGGATTCTGTCCCAGTTGCCCCTCTTCCAGGCCAGCTCTCTGCTGTGGCCAGGGAGTGCCGTGGAGGATGGCCCAAGTGCTTGGGTCCTGCACCCCATGGGAGACCAGGATAGCATCTGCCTCCTGCCATCGGATCGGCGCGGTGCGCCGGCCGCAGCGCACCAGCCGCGGCGGCCATTGGAGGGTGAACCAACGGCAAAAAGGAAGACCTTTCTCTCTGTCTCTCTCTCACTGTCCACTCTGCCTGTCAAAAAAAAAAAAAATGACAAATCCCTCTTTCACAGGGTAAATTATAAACTATGGGGTCATGGCTTGCATTCTCCAAGACTGTATTGCAAGTAACAGAAAATCTAACTCAAGCCAACTAAAGAAAAAAAGACACCACAGCCGCCTGTGAGCCAGCAGAAGAATGGCAGTGATAGAGCTGTTTTCTCAATTGACCAGGGCCATGCACTCTGTCTCTCCACCTCTCAGGTTGCTATCTGTTTGTGTGTTTGGTTCATTATCTCATGCTTTTCCAGATGGCTAGAGATATGATTACCACCATTTCTTTTTTTAAACTCTCATTTAATAAATATAAATTTTCAAAGTACAACTTTTGGATTATAGCAGCTTTTCCCCCCATAACCTCCCTCCCACCCACAGCCATCCCATCTCCCACTCCCTCTCCCATCCCATCCTATTCTTCATCAAGATTCTTTTTTTTTTTTAAATTTTTTTTGACAGGCAGAGTGGACAGTGAGAGAGAGAGACAGAGAGAAAGGTCTTCCCTTGCCGTTGGTTCACCCTCCAATGGCCGCCGTGGTTGGCGCGCTGCAGCCGGCGTACTGTGCTGATCCGAAGGCAGGAGCCAGGTGCTGATCCTGGTCTCCCATGGGGTGCAGGGCCCAAGCACTTGGGCCATCCTCCACTGCACTCCCTGGCCACAGCAGAGAGCTGGCCTGGAAGGGGGGCAACCGGGACAGAATCCGGTGCCCTGACCGGGACTAGAACCTGGTGTGCTGGCGCTGCAAGGCGGAGGATTAGCCTAGTGAGCCGCGGCGCCGGTCAAGATTCATTTTCAATTATCTTTATATACAGAAGATCAACTTGATATATACTAAATAAAGATTTCAACAGTTTGCACCTACACAGATACACAAAGTATAAAGTACTGTTTGAGTAGTAGATTTACTGTTAATTCTCATAGTACAACACATTAAGGACAGAGATCCTACATGGGGAGTAAGTGCACAGTGACTCCCGTTATTGATTTAACAATTGACACTCTTATTTATGATGTCAGTAATCACCCGAGGCTCTTGTCATGAGCTGCCAAGGCTATGGAAGCCTCTTGAGTTCACAAACTGCAACCTTATTTAGACAAAGCCATAGTCAAAGTGGAAGTTCTCTCCTTCCTTCAGAGAAGGGTACCTCCTTCTTTAATGGCCTGTTCTTTCTCCTGGGATCTCACTCACAGAGATCTTTCATTTAGGTCATTTTTTTCCCACAGTGTCTTGGCTTTCCATTCCTGAGAAACTCATGGGCTTTTTAGCAGGATCCAAATGCCTTAAGGGCTGATTCTGAGGCCAGAGTGCTGTTTAGGGCATCTACCATTCCATGAGTCTGCTGGATTACCATTTCTGCAAAGAACATCTTTTAATTCACAGCCCCAGTGGAAAAAGACAAAAATGTGGGGGAAGGGCTTTGACGAGTAGGGTTTACTCATCAAAGGGTTTAGGTCATGTGCATGTCCCTGTGGCTGGAGATCAGTGTTCTGCATTTGAGAGCTCCTGCCAGAATCCCAAGGAATAGGGAGTAGCAAGTTCTCCACAAAGCAGAAATGCAGAATAAGGAGACAATGGATTCTAGTTAGAACATCTTCCAAAGCCTGAATTTACCTTATTTTTGTGCCTTAAGTATTTTTTTTAATTGGAAAGGCAGACCGAAAGTGACAAAACACACACACAGCATACACAGGGGAGAAAAAAAGAATTCTCCTGAGAGATAGAGCCCCCATCTCCTGGTTGATTCCTCAAATGCCCACAATGGCAAAAGTGGGGATGGGGCCAGAGCCAGGATTCAGAAACTCCAGGTCTCCCAAATGAGTGGCAGGAAACCAGTAACTTGAGCCATCGCTGCTGACTCCCAGGATTTGCACTGGTGGGAAGTTGCTCTCAGAAACCAGAACCCAGTATCAAACTCAGGCACTCTGATATGAGATCATCTTAATCTATGAGCATATTAATCTTTAACTACCAGGCTAACTGCATGCCTTTCTGAAGTCTCTTAAAATGTGAAGTTATGGTGGGGTGCAGACACTTAGTTTCTCTCTGGATATGCTTGTCAATATCCCCCTCACAACTCTCTACTCTCAGTGGAATCTGCTGATCTTCAGGTGGTCTGATCCACACAGAACACAGCAGATCCTTTGTTCTCCTTGTTCTCATGGCTGGCACAGTGCCAGGCTCATAGTAGGTGTTCAATCAATAGTGAGTGAACAAAAGGTAAGTGTAATTTTCCAGCCAATCCTGCTGAAGCATTTCTCCCACAGGCAAATAAGGTGGCCCTTGTGAAATCAACAAGATATAACAAAGGAAATGCAACCAGTTGGACTGATAGCATGGGAGCACTATGGGAAGCAACAGCTGGTGTGACCCACTGGGTGTACCTGGTCTGGCTGCTTCCACAGAGGGCTCTGTCCTCCTCTAAGCTTTCAATTCTTTGGAATGAACCTTTCCCAAAGGCAGCAGCACTGGAAGTTGAAGATATTTGCGAAAAAAAAAAAAAAAAACAAAAACAAAACAAACAACATGTAACCATTCCTCATCTAGGACTTTGGTTTTCAAGGGACAGAAAGCTCAAAGTGGTAGTGATCTAAATACAGCAAATAATTTATCATTTAAATGAAGTTTAGAGGTAAGGAGTCAGGAAGGGCAGCTCCACCATCATTGGGAACTCAGGTTTGCTTTCTTGTTTCTCCAGTCTCGCTGGTCCAAGGTGATGGCTCAAGTGCCAACCATCAAGTCAACATTTGAATGGAAAACTCAGTTCAAACTGAGTAAATAAAAGGGATTAAAGAAGAAAGAGGGTGAAGGCAGTTGTGTTTATGATTTTTCCAGGAAACACCATAATACTTCCACTTACAGCTCATGGCTATAACTTTTCTATAGGTGTGAAGGAGGCTGGGAAGCACTCAAGGGCTTCAAAAAGTTGATGGATTTGGGGTCGGTCTTGTATATGGGCTCTGGTTCCTGTTTTGGCTGCTCCACTTCCCATCAGCTCCCTGCTAATGGCCTGAGAAAAACAGTGGAAGATGGCCCAAATGTTTGGGCTCTTGCCAACCATGTGGGAGACCTAAATGGATTCCTAACTCCTGACTTCGGCTTGGGCCATCTAGGAAGTGAACCAGGAGTGAAAGGTCTGTCTCTCCCTCTCTTTGTAACTTTTTTCAAATAAATAAACAAACTTTAAAAAATTTTATGGACAATGGAATTAAAGGTACACAACATTTTTTAAATCTATGCAGTTTTTTTCATAATACGTATTTTCCGGGAACTTTATTTTTTTAAAAAGACTTTTTTTAAATTTAATTTAATTTTTTTTAATTTTTGACAGGCAGAGTGGACAGTGAGAGAGAGACAGAGAGAAAGGTCTTCCTTTTGCCGTTGGTTCACCCTCCAATGGCCGCCGCGGTAGGCTCGCTGCGGCCGGCGCACCGCGCTGATCCGATGGCAGGAGCCAGGTGCTGATCCTGGTCTCCCATGGGGTGCAGGGCCCAAGAACTTGGGCCATCCTCCACTGCACTCCCTGGCCACAGCAGAGAGCTGGCCTGGAAGAGGGGCAGCCGGGACAGGATCGGTGCCCCGACCGGGACTAGAACCCGGTGTGCCGGCGCCGCAAGGCGGAGGATTAGCCTAGTGAGCCACGGCGCCGGCCAAAAAGACTTATTTGAAAGGCACAGTAACAGAGAACAAAGACAGACAGATCTTCTATCCACTAATTCACTTCCCAAATGGCCACAACGGCTGGGCCCGGGCCTGGCTGAAGCCAGGATCTGGGGCTCCCACATGGGTGGCAGGGACCCAAGGACTTGGGCCATCTTCTGCTGCTTTCCCAGGCAAATTAGCAGGGAGCTGGAAGGGAGGCAGAGCAGCTGAGACTTGACCCAGCCCCGTGATGTGGAATGCCAGCGGCACAAGCAGCTGCTTAATCAGTTGCTCCACAACCCCAGCCCTTCCATGAACTTTTTGAAGCTCCTTCATGGAGTCTTCGTACCAAGCAGTTTTGAGCTTTGCTGAAGCTGGGAGCTCTATGGTATGCTAGTGACAGGAAATGAATACCGGACTCGGCAGTGGGATCTCTCTCAGTACTGCTAGGAAGAGAAGATGATTTTTTTTTTAACTTTTATTTAATGAATATAAATTTCCAGTGTACAGCTTATGGATTACAATGGCTTCCCCCTCCCATAACTTCCCTTCCATCCGCAACCCTCCCCTCTCCCGCTCCCTCTCCCCTTCCATTCACATCAAGATTCATTTTCAATTCTCTTTATATACAGAACATCAATTTAGTATAAAGATTTCAACAGTTTGCACCCACATAGAAACACAAAGTGAAACATACTGTTTGAGTACTAGTTATAGCATTACATCAAAATGTACAGTACATTAAGGACAGAGATCCCACATGAGGAGCAAGTGCACAGTGGCTCCTGTTGTTGACCCAACAAATTGACACTCTAGTTTATGGCGCCAGTAACCATCCTAGGCTGTCGTCATGAGTTGCCAAGGCTATGGAAGCCTTCCAAGTTTGCCGACTCTGATCATATTTAGACAAGGTCATAAAAGACAGAGTGAGGATAGTAACCAATGATCCTAAGAGTGGCATTTACCAGATTTGAACAATTATACAGCATTAAGTGGGGAAGAGGACCATCAGTACACACAGGTTGGGAGTAGAGCCATTGGTGGTAGAGTAGAGGTTATGATTACAAAGGAATGAGGCCCAAGTGTGCTAGACAGGACCTAGAACAAAGGACAGAGTCATTATTAGAGGAGCTAAGAAAGGTGCTGTCTAAGCTATAATTAAGTTTTCTGATTGAGAGGCAAATAGAACCTGATAGAAGGGGCTTGATAATAATCTGTTGGGCTTTAGGCCTTGTAAGTTAAGAGGCCCAGACCTATCTATCTCTTCACATGGGGTATATCCTAAGGGAGGTGTGAACCTCCTAGGGGAAGGCACTCTGTTGACTTTCATTACTTGGCTGGCCTGGGAGGAGAGCTGGCCAGGTAAAGGCAGGTGGCATCTCTAACAAGAAATTTACAGTTCTGCCTGCAATGTTGCTGACCCTGTTTGGCCGTCCCCTCAGCTGCAGTGGTCACTTTGGAAGTTGGGCTGAGTGAAGGGCTTTTCAGCTTAGAGCCAATAAGATCTGTGGCTCTGACCTGGGCATCCTTCAACTCCAGGGCAGGTCCATTTCCAGTGATCCAACTCTTGGCAGAGCTGCCAGGGCTCTTCACAAGCTGACTTCTGCTGAAGCCCAGCTTACCACATTGAAAGCCACTGCAGTAGACTGGCCTGTTGGGTCTCCTTGAGGGCAGATCACTGTACAGATCAGCCATTAATAGGCCTGCCACCCATTGCTTCTGATGCCGAGCTTTCTTTTCCTCCTGGTTTGTGTTAAAGCAGACCAGAGGATGCAAGTCAAGGGAGTGCCCATGTCCCATCTCTAATCTTCGGTGGCCTGAACTACAAGTCTATTGTCACAGGCATGTTCTGTAGTAGTTTTTCTAAGGTAGACAATGCCCATGAGGAAAATTATATTCTCACTTTAAAACTTTCTTTCCCTTTGGTCTGAAAGGGAGGTTTTTTCTACTTACTGTATACTTCGCTGATGGCGAAGTGAATCTAGCTATGAGATTATTATTTAAGTTCTTATTTTGGCTATGCTATTACAGAAAAATGTTAGCCATCTCTTTTATAAGGTCTAAAGATTAAATTGTGCGTCCTACAGATTCCTTCATAATAGAATTAGTTTCCTACCTTGAAGAGAATAGAGAAATGAAAGAACAAGTTGGGCTTAGAATAGAGAAATGAGGGAGCAAGTCCTAGATCGCTTACTGACAATAGCAATATTACATGAATACTTAGCAAACCGTTTCAGCCATTAGATAACAACTTAAGAAAACATTTACCAGAAGGTCCAATGCCTTCTAGAAATTTTAAGAATCATGTATTTGAAAACACCTCTTAAATATCTAACATGGTATAGTTTGTTTAACCAGTAAACTTAAGCACAACCATATAAAATGTTTTTAGTTTCTTTCTACCAACAAGTTTAAAACATGATACACAGATTCAGGTCCCACAAATTAAAATGTATCTTTGATTGATTTTAGCAGCTTAAATTTATGGACAATCTTATCTATAAGCCATTTAAAATAAAACTCTTAATAAAATTTCCTATGTGGACATACAATATGTACACACATATAACACAGCATAATAGACCAATATAGCAATTTTAATAATAGCTTTTAAAATCTTTAACTCTTTTTGTAGATTGCCAATTGATTTGAATTGCTTTTTGTTTTTAGATTACTTTAACACATTGCTTTAACAGAGCATCAGAGTTTAATTCTATGTCAAGGAGAAATTGAGCTTCCTGTGATCTTTTGCTGTGAGGTTTCCTTCCTTTACCTTCTTTCATATTGGTGACCATGTTTCTGTGTTTCTGTGTGTAACACATCTTTAAGCATCTTTTGCAGGGCAGGATGAGTGGCAACAAATTCTTTCAGTTTCTGTTTGCTATGAAAAGTCTTAATTTCACCTTCATTCACAAATGTGAGCTTTGCAGGATATAATATTCTGGGCTGGCAGTTTTTCTCTCTTAGTACCTGGGCTATGTCTCGCCATTCCCTTCTAGCTTGTAGGGTTTCTGATGAGAAGTCTGCTGTGAGTCTAATTGGAGATCCTCTGAGAGTAATCTGACGTTTCTCTCTTGCACCTTTTAGAATCTTTGTTTCACTGTGGTGAGTTTGATTACAATGTGTCGTGGTGAGGATCTCTTTTGGTCATGTTTATTAGGGGTTCTATAAGCTTCCTGTACTAAGATGCCTCTGTCCTTCTCCAAACCTGGAAAATTTTCTGCTAGTATCTCACTGAAAGATGATTTTAAAGTGTTAAAGCCAGAGAAATGGGGCCGCGTCCTGTGGTGCTCGCACTATGATTCCAGGAGGGGCTTTGTGGAGGATGACTTCAGTCCCTCCTTCTGCTGTCCATAGCCTTTTCCCTAGACCTGGGATAGGATATTGGTTTCCTGTAAGCGTGACTCCCCAGCTTGGTATGCCAGGCAGCTGTGCCCGTCCCAGTTTTACCTCTGCAGTGTTAGCAACCTGCTGCTCTCCTACACGGCAGCCACACCTGACTCCCTGTCATCTCCAAACGTACCCAGGCCGGTTTGGTTTCTCTCCCTCCATCCAGATAAGTTCCTGAGCCTGGAATGTACTTTCCTCGCCTTCTTGCATGAAAACGCCCAAACACAGCCTCCTCCAGGGGCCTCTGGTCCATGCTTCCTTCCTTTGTCATTGCCCCAGGCCTGTTCCAGATTCCCCATGCTTTGTCTTTATCTGCTTCTATGTTTTTCCACATTGCTGCACACTCCACTTAAAACAGTGACCCTGGGCCGGCGCCGTGGCTTAACAGGCTAATCCTCCGCCTTGTGGCACTGGCACACCGGGTTCTAGTCCCGGTCAGGGCACCAGATTCTGTCCCGGTTGCCCCTCTTCCAGGCCAACTCTCTGCTATGGCCCGGAAGGCAGTGGAGAATGGCCCAAGTGCTTGGAAACAGGGAGATGGCAGTCAAAGGGTACAGACTTTCAGTTGTGGAATAAGTTTTGGAGACCTAACATACCGCACAGTGACAGTGACTGTAGCCAATAATAATGTATCATAGACTTTACATCTGCCAAGAGAGAACATCTTAATGTTCATGAAACACACACACACACACACACATGCACACAAAAGATAACCATGCCAAGCAAGGGATATATTAATTAGCTTATGGTAATCATGTTGCAATGTATAAAAGCATCACATTATATACTTTAAATATATACAATTTTTGTCAATTATACCTCAAAAATTCTGCCAATTCAATGTGGGTCAACACTGAGAGAGAGCTGACCCTTGAGTTAGTAGGAATAGCAATAGCAATGTGATGAAGTAACAATAAAAGTAAAACAATAAGCATTCTTATGTTTAGCTCTTATTGTGTCCTAGTTACTATTTTAAATCGTGAATATTTTCATGGGGGTAGGTATCTCCAGCCTCACTGGTAAGGGCAGACAGGTTAAGTAACTTACTCAAAGCCATGTAGCTGGTCAGTAGGTAAACCAGTAGCTAAACCCAGAATGCTTGGCTCCAGATTACATCCTTTCACTCTGGTGCCTAGTGCTTCTGGAACAGTTGTATTCTACATATAAAACAGTGAAGGGTGTGTGCTTGCAGGAGACAGGTGAGGTTCCTACTCACCGCCTGTACTCTGTGCTTGTCGGATCCCATACAGCAGTGCTGAGCTTGATATTGGGATCCACTAAAACGAATGCCCTGAGAGAGAGTCCCAAAACAGACTCTAGAATGAATGGCCAGGGAGGATAAGCAGCAGCGTGTGTTTCTTCCCCTGCTTTCTTCAGGCCCCTCCCACGTGTTGCTGCTCCACGGAGTGGTCCCTCATCACCCCTTGGAGCCCCAGATCTCTGTTCTTTCCCCTGTTTAATTTTTCTTCATAGCATTTGTTACCACCTGACCTTTTATGAGACACTTCTTGTCTGTCTCTCCCACTAGAGAGTAAACTCCATGAATTCGAGGATATTTTCTGGTACCCTATCTCCAGGGATAAGTACTGGGCCTGGCCCAAGTAGACCATCTATTGGTTGAGTGAATAATTAAGTCAGAGTACCAAAATAAATGAAATCCGCTTGTTAGTGTATTATAGATCTTGTCCATGAGCAGGTTCATTTGTATATACTTATAGTGTCATACAGAGAATTCGTAGTCTATATTTCCCACTGACATGGAGCTATCCAATAGTTTTTTTCCTTTTCTTAAATTTTTAAAAACTTTTTTGCTGCAATTGAATCTTACCTTTTCTTTTCTTTCCCAATTGTCTATCATCCTGTATGGCTTTTCCCATGCTTGCATGATCACATACAAATTATGACACAAATATGAGAGTCTTTTCAATGTTTTTTGTTTTGTTTTGTTTTTTTGACAGGAAGAGTTAGTGAGAGAGATGCACCAGCCGCGGCGGCCATTGGAGGATGAACCAATGGCAAAGGAAGACCTTTTTCTCTGTCTCTCTCTCTCACTGTCCACTCTGCCTGTCAAAAAAAAAAAAAAAAAGATATAAGCATTTTAAGAAAATCCCAGTGTAATACTTCATGGTATAGCTATTTCAGCAATTGACACGACATTTCTTTCTTTCTTTGACAGGCAGAGTAGATAGTGAGAGAGAGGGAAACAGAGAGAAAGGTCTTCCTTTGCCGTTGGTTCACCCTGCAGTGGCCGCTGCGACCGGCACATCTCGCTGATCCGAAGGCAGGAGCCAGGTGCCTCTCCCGGTCTCCCATGCGGGTGCAGGGCCCAAGGACCTGGGCCATCCTCCACTGCACTCCCGGGCCATAGCAGAGAGCTGGCCTGGAAGAGGGGCAACCGGGATAGAATCCGGTGCCCCAACCGGGACTAGAACCTGGTGTGCCGGCGCCGCAAGGCGGAGGATTAGCCTGTTGAGCTATGGCGCCGGCCAACATGACATTTCTTTTTGATAGGCCTTTGGGTTTCTATTTGTTGTCATCTCTATCAATTTTGCCATGTGCTGTGGTGGAATGAGAAGGCCATGCGAATATGGCTGCTGGCAAGCCAGCGTCAGTTACTTAGGAATGGCTTTGGAAACCACATGGCAACGGAGCCTGCCTGGCAACAGGCTGTGATTGGTTAGGGCATAAATCAGCCCTTGACCAGATTGGCTGCTTTGGCTATTTAAGCTGCTGTACCAACTGAAATAAACGAGTCTGCAGGCTGCTGCTTCTGGCCTGCTTTCATCCGACTCCTGGGATCTGTGTGGTGACCCCGCGCCTCTTGCCCCCACCACGCTCCTCCACTCAGAATGAATCCACAGCAACAATATGCGGTCTTATATGTCCTATCATTTTGACCTCAAGCTTCATTGTACAACGCTACAGTGCATGAAGCAGCATCCGAAAGATGCACGTTCAGACAGATTTGCTAGCTTTCTTCCCTGAAGAGCTATGCAACTCACGTTTCCATCAATATGCTTTCCTCTCTGCAACTCTGTGTGGGGAGATCAGGTTTTCCTGGATTTCTCAGTACTCTTGTGAACAGCCTGGGCTCTGGCTGCGACACAGAACTCTAAAAGGGCACAAAGACAGAAAAGGCTTGTCGTCCCTTCCCACAGGCAGGCACGTTCTGCTTTTCTTCCATTATTTGATCAGTAGCCATGTTTTAGATTCCTAGGAGGGTAGGATGGTTGCAGCCTGGACCAGTCCCTAGGTTAAGCTCACCAAATGCTCAGGAAGACAGGCTCTAAGTGCCTACATTTCAACTGCTTTTAGCGCACACCTTGTAGACTTTCTTGGTGGTAGAAGCCTGAGCTAGCCAGGGCTTGGCTGGCCCTTGAAGAGATAGTTTTATATTTCAAAAAGTTAAGAGTGAGAACCCAGGTTTCTTCTTTCTTCTCCCAGGAGCAAAGGTTTCCCTCCCTCTTTTCCAGAGAGGAGGGGGATGGCCCTCTCTCTTGTGTTCAGATGAAGAAAATCCATTCTTCTCCACCTCCAGTCTACAGTGTGGAGCAGAGCGAATCCTGCCATTTGCAACAGAAGTTCTGTCAGCTCTCACAGCCCTTCCTGCAGGCCTGGATATGAGATACCAGCACGGCAATGGTTCTGTGTCTGTTCACCTGTTTGGGTCAATAAAGGACAATTCTCCCTTGACCCAAGTGCCTCGCATATCCGCACTGGCCATACAGAGAGAGCACAAAATTGTGCAAGTGCAGTCACTTCCCAGACCCTTCATGTTCTTGACAAGACATCCTGCCAGCACCTGAAATGACCAGCCATTGTGACTTTTTCCAGTCCAGTGGGTGAGCACTGGCTTCTCACAGTGACTCGAATTGTATTTCCTTGGCTATCAGTGAAATGGAGCATGCATCCATTTTAGACATTGCAGTTTTCTTGTTTGAGTGCCTGTGTGAGTGTATGTGAGAGAGAATGTCTTTTTCCAGAGGTACTGCCTGTTTTCTCAAAGTTTTTTACTGACATTTTTCTAATAAAGTTGTATGCATTAGGATAGTTATAGACTGACATATTATGTCATGTATGACATAATATATTATGACATATATTAAGATATATTATAGACTGACATGGAGTGTCCTGTTACCCAATGTTTGCAAATACTTTTTCTCTCAGTCTACCTTTGTTTTGAAATATTTCCCTCATCTTGCTTGTCTTCCTTCAAGCTCTTGGTCTGCTTTTTACGTCTCATCCAACAGGAACACGACCTTGACGCCTACGATTTGCAGATACAAATGATAAAGCACATGCAACTTCCTAGTTGGGATAGAGGGAGAGAGTGGAGTCACAGGGAAAGAGGCCCCTTTTGGGGAGGCTTTCTGTAGGCAGGATATCTCCATGGGACACAGCCTGACACCGAGTCTGGTATGGAGGAGGCAAACCTAGAGGAAGGACCACAGTTTCTCTGTTAGAGCTAGCACACCAGGAAGAGAAGGCACAATGGCAGAGATCCCCCAACGGACACTCGTCACAGCTGAGAGGTTGGGTGCACCCTTGGCATCAGGGTAGGAAGAATTTTGGCTCCTGAATTCCATTTCTTCTGGATTGGCTGGCATGGAAACAGCCAGAAAACAGAACCTGCCTCCTTCTCCCATGCTCCTGGGTAGGAGGTCACAGAAGGATGTGCTGAGCAGGATCCACAGCCAGCAGGAAAGGACTAAAAGGCAGGAAAATGGGTTTGGACCACAAAGGAACCGGCCGCCCAATAAGGCTGAGGCTGCTGGGGCTAAGACCAGGGCAGGATGATGCAACCTTCAGGACGGGCCTGAGAGCAGAAGATTCACCTGAGGAGGGAAATGGGCAGCCTTGAGGGTGTGGCTCTGAAGGTCAAGGTGGCCCAGCTGAAACGCCTACTACATGGAGGACCCACAGGCCATGGGCTGGGCAAATCTTGGCGCACGGTTATCTGCAGGAAGAAACCACAGGGTAAACTGATGAGAGGATGAGGCCTTTTTTCCTCCCCGGCGTGAGCTCTGAATATAGAGAAGGCAGGAGGAAGGTAGGGCCTTGGGAGAGATTGTGCCTCCATGGCCTCTACAACTCCAGAAGCTGGTAGAGGGCTCGTTTCCAGCCACAAGGCAGTAACACAACGTCGGGGCCAGGTGGGCACTGCAGTTCCCGAGAACTATTGGTGATGTCCAGTATCCAGGCTGAGAGCCGGAGCCCACGGCCAGGGGCCTGCTCGCAGTGGTTTCCTTGCTAGGTAGTTCATGCAGGCACAGGGGCTGCAAGTCTGACGTGGCCGGATTCTTAGCGCTCACATCTCATTCTTTGCTTGTGTCTCACTGGTGGGGGTTCTGGTCATGCTCCCGGAGCCTGGAGAGAGCTGGTGGGAAGGAAGGAAAGACAAGTCAGGGTCCCGCTGCCCAGCACAGGCACCCGGGGCCATTTTAGTGAATGGACTGGGGAGGGAGCGGAATGAGATGAGGCAGTAGCTCAGGACCCTGGCCAGGAGTCTGAGTGCAAAGACTGTCCAGGAGAGCTTCCCCGAGGCACAAAGCTGGTAATACTCTATATTCGTGCTGATATGGTGGCTGCCAGCCACACGTGGCTACTGAGTACTTGCAATGTGACTATGGTGACCAAAGAAGGAGATTTGAATTTAATTTTTAAAATTTATTTTTATGTATTTGAAAGGCAGAGTAACATATGGAGATAGAGATAGACGGACAGAGATATCCTCTATCTACTGTTTTACTCCCCAAATGCTCCCAACAGCCAGGGCTGGGTCAGGCCAAAACCAGGATTCAGGAACTTTTTTTGGGGTCTCCACAAGGTTGGTAGGACCCACATTTTGGGCCATCAACTGTTGCCTCCCAAGGCGAGCATTAACAGGAAGCTGAATCAGAAATGGAGGTGGGACTTGACTCCAAGCATTCCAATTTGGCATTCTATGCCACAACGCCTGCCCCTTTAATATAAACTTAAATGTAAAGAGCTACCTTAGAGACCAGGAGCTACCCTCCTGGTAGCAAGGTGTTAGAGCCTAGGGTTAGGAGTTTAGGATATAGTGTAAGATGTCTTGGCCCCCTGACCTTCTGCCCTGTGAGCCAGGGAAGCAACTGGACCTCTTTGAGCTTCGGTTTCTTCTTATCTAAATTGGGGTGAATGATGCCTAGCTCTTAGCCTTTGCATCTGCAGGTAGAAGTGTCCAACAGAAGATAGGCTCCTATTCATAGGGATCTATTCCAATTTGTACAGATTAAACAAACATTGCTTGGATGATTCTCTCATGGTCCTGAGAGTGCATGGCTGTAGGGGTTAAGGTAGAGTTGCCAGGAATTTTCCAGGTTACATAGGAAGCCCCCGGAGCTGGAGGTAGGCAGGGAGGGGCTGGCTTCTGAGATCTGCGGAGATCTCAGTTAATGTCCATGCACTTGTTGTTGCTGATGATGAAGTGTATCCCAAGAGGCTTTCCCATTGAACGATAGTCTTGGGATGCTCAGTTCTGGCCATACTCCTTTTCTGAGGGTTTTGTCTCCAAGGCTAAGTTATGTGCTGCCCAGGAAGCTGACAAACTTTGCTGACAGCCCAGGGCTGATTGGACCTCGGCTGAGGAAGCACTGTTAGAATCTTCTTGTTGTGAATCTTGCTTGAAGGAAAGGGGATGTGATGCCACAGGCTGGGGAAGGTCCCTGTCCCCCAGGTCCAAGGCATTGTCCATGTGGCCCACAGGAAAGGCCACCATGGTGCCCATGACATCAGTGGCGGTGCCAGGGTCCCACTTGAATGTGGGCTTTCAGGTCAGGAGGCCTGTGCCCATCAGCTACCAGGAAGCAGGGGTGGGTATAGAGAAGCTAAGCGCTGGGGAAGATTTCAAGGTCAAGTCATTTTCCTGGCTCTGGCAGTAAAATGGAAGGCAAATCTCAGCCTGGCTTGGTAGATGTCACAGCTCAGAGGGCTCTTAAATTCCTCAGCTGAGCTCCAGCCCCACTGCCTGTAGGTGGCCCTCTGTGTCTCCAAGGGCTGTGAGCTGTTTCTGACCCTGTGTCGGGTATCCTTAGCTGGGGAGAAACAGTGATGTCACTGGACTGCTGTTTGCATCTCTTCCACACCCAGCACAACCTGTGAGTTCAGTCTTTCTAGGAAGCTACTGCCCTCATTGCACTGGCTGCCTGCTGCTTCCTGTTACTCTCATTTCCAGCCCACTCTACGCCAATGCCCAGGATCCCATGAGGTTCTCAGCTGCAGCTCATGCTTCCAGCCTCTTCCATTGGGTTCTCATTCTTCTAACTTTCAGCTGCTGTGTTCTCTTCTAAGGTTGTTCTTTATTTTGGAATCCTGCTCTTTGGCTTAAATCAATCTCTCTGGCTTCCTTGAAGCCTTTCCCCACTGCCTCAGCCTATGTTCCCTTCTCCTTCCCCGGACTTCCTCAACAACTATGTTCTGGTGTTCTGACACTGCACCATTCAGCTGGACCTTTGGTTCAGAATGAGGAAGCACCTCATGAGTTCTGTAGTCATGCAATCCTGCCCATGCACTGCCTATGCCCTTCCTGGATCCAACACAACAATGGATTGTTGGGAGCCTGCAGATTGGGTGCAGGCTCTTCTCAGGGAAGGCTGCAAGCTTTTTCTCCAACATGCTCATGCAAGCTGCCCAGTGAAGCCCCCAAGGTTTGTTTACACCAGGGAGTGGGGGAATCAGTACACCATCTGGCAGATTGGAGAAAGGAGACTCTGAAAGCCCCTTTGCCCCATTAGATATTCCACGTGACTCTCAAGTGCTGAACCCGGATCATGCAATCAGGATACAAACCCAGCCAATTGCAGCACCTGGCAAAGAGACTCATTACCATCACACATTAGGATACCAAGGACATGGGTCAAAATGGTGATCACAGCGTCAACAGAATGACACTTCTACTCTCTGGCAACAACTTTTTATCAGGTTTGGCTGTTTCATGTACCAATCCTGGATCTGAAGAGTGAGGTTACATCGTCAACAGGATGAATGGTCTTTGACTGTATTAACAGGAGTGGGTGTGTATCACTCAAAAAACTTGTACCCTCATAAAAGATAGTAGTGCATAGGGGGCAAGAGAAAAGATTCCCATCTGCTTTATAACTAATGAGGACCGGGTAGATGGGGATAACAGAATAACAGATCTGTGTTCACAGCCCTCCTCTATTATTTACTATGAGCCTCAGTTTCCTCACCTGTAAAATGTGTATGAGAATGGTGACCACCTGGGGAGAGCTGGAGACTTAAGTGTAATCATGTATTTTGAATGCTGAGCACAGTTCTTGGGACATAGCTAAGTGATTGGCAAGCGTGAGCTGTCGTTGGTATTATTTGAAGAGTGGTATCAATCACAAGACAAATCTGTAGTGTCAGAATATTGTCATTTGTCAGGTCTTAGCAATAAATACCAAAACTTGGCTAGCAGGCCTTAAATTTCGGCTTCCTTGTGAGCCCAAAGTGAAGGAAGGCAAGGACATGGCTGGAATCTAACTCAAAGGTCCTGATTAAGGAAGGATGGCCCAAGTGTCCCTTCTGGTTTCCTGAATGTTTAGTTGCCTCTTTATGCTATTTAAGTCATGATGAGTGAGGGCATACACAGGTGGAACAAGGAGTCATCAGAGGCCTTGCCTCTTGTGGTCCATGAGCTCCAGCTAGAGGAAGACATTGGGTGGAGTTGAGAGCAGATGGAAAGGGCCAGTTATTGAGATCATGTGGGGAAGAACTGAGCCCGGGATAAAGGCAGGTTTGGGCTTGGAGTTTGAAAGCCTTTGGCACATATTCCTCTCTGCAATTTCTCCTCCAGGTATGGCTGAGACCCATGAAAACAACGCTCACTTCATAGACTTTACTGCTTGCCCACACCATGCCCGAAAGAACCATCTGGATTGGGAGATGGTGGCTTCTGCTTGTGGGCTCAGTCACCAGAGGCTATGGCAGCCTGCTGCTTGGTGTTCCCTATCCCCTGCCTCCTCTAAGGAGGGTGGGTGGGGAGTCAACATCATCGCTGTGCTCCTGTTGCACCATCACCACCACCAGCTATAAAGCAGGACAAGGGTACTGGTTGAAAACCACCATTGAGTATTCTGATTCCTCTACCTAGAGGAAAGAAGAGGAGGAAAAGAGCCTAACAAGCAATAAGAGAGCAGAATGAATACTGAAGTCTGTTTACTCAAAGCAAAGTCCAGAGAAGGTAATGAGGTATGTTCAAGGTGGGAAACTGCCCACCAGGATACAGAAGCACTCCCTCATGGTCCCCATCCCCCTCCTGCCCCACCTAAACCCTTTCTTGATGGGCTACTATATGGAATTACTTTCTGTAGTCCTTTGGATGCTACATGACCTAGAAGTTATTGTACCTATTTTATAGAAAAGGCAGGGGAAGTTCAAGGTGCTTAAGGAATTTGTCCTCTTGTGTTGCCATTGATTTCTCAACAATGTTGCAGTGGATTCATTTCTGAGAGGAGCAGCGTGGTGGGGGGCAAGAGGGGCGGAGTCAACACACAGACCCCGGGAGTCGGGTGAAAGCAGGCTTGAGGCGAACAGCCGGCAGACTCGTTTATTTCAGGTGGTACAACAGCTTATATAGCCAAGACCAGCCAATCCTGTCAAGGGGCAGTCTGTGCCCCAACCAATCACAGTTTGGCAGGCGGTTTCCAAAGCTATCCTATCACAGCCTGTTGCCAGGCGGTTTCTAAAGCCATCCAATCACAGCCTGTTGCCAGGCGGTTTCCAAAACCATCCAATCACAGCCTGTTGCCAGGCGGTTTCCAAAGCCATCCAATCACAGCCTGTTCCCAGGTGGTTTCCAAAGCCATTCCTGAGTAACTGATGCTCGCTTGCCAGTGGCCACCTTAGCATGGCCTTCTCATTCCACCACATTTCCCCCTTTTCATTTATTTTTGAGCAACGGGAGGCATGATTCTTGGCCATACCATTGTTGACCCCGTTTCCATGTGGTCTCTGTATGCAGCTGTGCCTGTCTTAGGTTGTCCCCCAGGGGATCTTACCCGTCATTGACTAACCAGTGCTCAAATCGAGAGACCACAGGATTGCTTGCTCAGATAGGGGTAGGAATGAGGAATAATAGTTATCAGGAATGGCATGACTGCACACAGGCTGTGGGCCATTTGAGTGGCTGACCAAAGCTAGTGGGGTATAAAACAGTAACAGATGTGGTTATGGGCAATTCCTCAGGGTAGGATGATAGGGCAGGTACGTCTGCTAACAAGGCGGAGTCTCGGTGTTGTTCAGCTGGTTCTGGTTGGCTGTCAGTTGCAGGATTGATGTTTCTGGCTGGTACCCAAATGGGCTGTTCTGCATTCTCTGGAAAGACACAAGCATATCCTCGACCCTTGGTTAGCAGAGGGTGTGGTCCCTTCCATTCTCCTGTCGGGGTCTTTCCACCTAATCATAGGGGCTGGGGTCTGGGATGGAAAGGATCCCCAGTGTTTATAAGCTGGGCTGATCCCTTGGGAATCAAAAGTAAGAAAATTGATAGTGAAAAGGACCTCAGTCAAAGCAAGCTGTGGGTCTGAGGGCATATGATTATTTTTTTGCCTTTGTAAGAGATCTTTAATCGTCCTATGAGTTCTTTCAATAATTGCCTGTCCCTGTGGGTTGTATGGGATACCTGTGGCAGACTGTATGTTCTAAGATTTCAGGAAGGAAGTAAATTCCTGTGATGTATATGCTGGCCCGTTATCAGTCTTTTTGGTCCAGGGGACACCAAGGACCAGCATGGCTGATTTAACCGCCTTTATCACATGACTAGCCTTTTCTCCAGATTGGGCTGTTGCAAATACAGCCTTTGAATAATTAGTGGATTCGTTTCTGAGAGGAGCAGCGTGGTGGAGGCAAGAGGCGCAGAGTCAACACACAGACCCCGGGAGTCGGGTGAAAGCAGGCTTGAGGCGAACAGCCGGCAGACTCGTTTATTTCAGGTGGTACAACAGCTTATATAGCCAAGACCAGCCAATCCTGTCAAGGGGCAGTCTATGCCCAAACCAATCACAGTTTGGCAGGCAGTTTCCAAAGCCATCCAATCACAGCCTGTTGCCAGGCGGTTTCCAAAGCCATCCAATCACAGCCTGTTCCCAGGCAGTTTCCAAAGCCATTCCTGAGTAACTGATGCTCGCTTGCCAGTGGCCACCTTGACATGGCCTTCTCATTCCACCACACTCTTGGATCTAGCTAGTAAATGGGAGAGTATAGTTAAAACTCAAGTCTGTTTGGATCTAAAGTTCATTGCTTCATATTAGGAGTTCACCTCTCAGGGGTCTACTTCGCTTCTCAGTAAAATGAGAAATTCAAACTGATTTTTGGCCACACTTCTAACCTCCAGTGGCTGTTGTGTAGTGGCATCAAGTGTTGGAAAATAGGAAAGAACCAGTGTCTGATGGAGTACTCCAGGCAAAGGAAGTGCTCCAGGGGCTGGCACCTGGCACAGGTAGCTTGGGAGGGAAGCTCTCAGACGGGGGTAGGGGAGATGCAGAGTCTGCTTCTTCAGACTATCTGAGTCCTCCAGGGAGGACATGGAAATCACCAACCTTCTCTGTCTGTGTCCTTTATCTCAGCCGCAAACCCTGGCTTTTCACTCCTACCTCTTCCCTAGGTGGGACGCAGTCCTCTCTAGCTGGTGTTGTGCCCCCAGATGGGACTCTTAGCTCTCACAGCTGTATTCTGCTTACCCAGGTGCTTCTCCTTTTGTCCCTCCTCACCACAGGCCCAGTCCCAGGAGGTTTCTGGAAAAGTGGCTGGAGACATGGGTCCACTTTGTCCATGTCCCTAAGTGTCTCTTGCTTTCCTGGGAGCAGTACAAAACTGTAAGTCAACCCCCCCCCCGACCCCGCCACAAATGCCTTAATCTTCATGTTTTTACCAAACTGCAACATCAGCAGCACCACTCCATACCCACTGTACCAGTATGACTGCTAAGGATTCAAACTGTCACCAAAGCCCGACTACTGATGCTGGAACATTCTGTGGTCCAGCTCAAACTCATACCCAGCAACTGCAAGACCCTCTATGGGCAATTCTTTTTTTTTTTTTTTTTCCCAGTAAAAACCAACATGGATGCACTTTTTACAAATGGTAAAAAGTTTTATTGAGGCATGCTCTACATATTAAAACATACCCATTTTTTATTTTTATTTTTTAAAAGCACTCCCCAAGTACATTCAGAACTTTATTTTAAGGTGATTTTTTTTTTTTTTTGACAGGCAGAGTGGATAGTGAGAGAAAGAGACAGAGAGGAAGGTCTTAATTTTTTTCATTGGTTCACCCTCCAATGGCCGCTGCGGCCGGCGCATCTCACTGATCCGAAGCCAGGAGCCAGGTGCTTCTCCTGGTCTCCCATGGGGTGCAGGGCCCAAGCACTTGGGCCATCCTCCATTGCCTTCCTGGGCCATAGCAGAGAGCTGGCTTGGAAGAGGGGCAACAGGGATAGAATCCGGTGCCCCAACCGGGACTAGAACCCGGTGTGCCGGCGCCGCGAGGCGGAGGATTAGCCTGTTAAGCCATGGCGCCAGCCAAAACATACCCATTTTATATGTGTATTTGACTTTGGACATATTTGTACATCTTAAGTCTTCAGGCGATGTAATTGTATATATTTCCAACCTCCTAGAAAGTTCACTGTGCCTTTGGTTAATTATCCATCCACCACTGCTCCTGGCTATCCACTGATGAGCTTTCTATCATGATAGTTTTTTTTATACTTTCAGAGCGACAAGTCATATATTATAGACTCTTATATTTGGTTTCTTTCATTCAAAATAAGAATATCAAGATTTATCCAAATTGTTGCATCTGTCATAGGTAGTTGTTACAGATGAATATACATTAGGTTGTTTTGTTTGTTTGTTTGTTTTTCCCAGTCCCCTGATTATGGGCATTTGGATTGTTTCCAGCTGGGATTAGTATTATTCCTAAAGCTTCTGTGAATATTTGCATACAATGTATAGATGTATGTCTTCATTTCTCTCGGGCAACACTTTGGAGAGGAATTGCTGAGTCTTGAGGTATGAGTATGTTTAACTTTATAAGACTGTCAGGTGATTTTTTTCTGTATCTATTGAACAAATCATGTGGATTCTTTCCTTAAGTCTGTTACTATGGTGAAATATAGTAGCTGATTATCAGCTATCAAACATTCAACCACTTGGTCCATGAAATATTATCTTATTTAAATACATCACTGGATATGCTTTGTAACAGATTTGTATCTTTTAAGGCATTAGTCTATTTCATCTATTGAGTTTATTGGCAAAATTTGATCCTAATATTGATTATCTTTTTAATGGCTGTATACTTGAAAGTGGTATCCCTCTTTAATTTCTGATATTGGCTTCTGTCTCTTCTCTTTTTCAAACTTGGTTAGTTTGGCTAATGGTGTATCATTTTTTACTGACTTGTTTGTTGCACTGGCAATTAGCTTTTTTATTTGTTGGACCATATTCTTTTAACACTGAATTCCACTTTTGATTTCTTTCCTTCTACTTACTTTGTATTTAATTTGATTTCCTGGTTAAGATGGAAGTTTTTATAGTTACTTCTAGATTTTTCTTTTCTAATGTAAAGAGTTAAGCTACAAATTCTCCTCTATTCAGGGCAGGCATTTCACTTGGTGGTTAACACATTCACATCCTGTAATGAAGTGGTTGGGTTGGAAACCCATCTCTGTCTCTTGACTCTAGCTTCCCACTTATGCAGACCTTGGGAGGCAGCAGTGATGGCCCAAGTAATTGGGTTCCTGCCAACAGTGTGGGAGAACTGGATTGGGTTCCCTGCTGCTGGCAGCCCCAGCCATGAAGAAAATTGGGGAGTGAACCAGTAGATGGCTCTCCCCCTGTTTCTCTTTAACAAATTAATTAAAAGCAGCCAGGGTTGGTCCAGGCCAAAGCCAGGAGCCTGGAACCAGCCCTCCAATATGGGATTCTGGTGTTGCCAGCCACAGCTTGACCTACTGCACCGTGGCACCTGCCCCATCTTAGCCTTGATATGGTTTCCTGTATTTCTTTTACTAGATATTCGTTGAGCTTCTGGATCGGTGTGTTTATCATTTTCACTAGATTTGGTACCTATTTGGCCACTATGTTTAAGGTTTTTTTCCTTGGGTATCTCTTTTCCTTGCCTCTTTGCTCTGGGTCCTTTTTCCACCTGCAGTTGCAATTGAGTGATGCTCCTCTTAATTGTCTCCTTCCACTGAAAGGGAGGCTGGGATCAAGCAATTCCAGGCTTCAGACCAAACAAAGGTGATATGAAAACTATTTAACAATTATGACAGCATGGGCAATGAGTGGCAAGACTGCCCAGTAGCTTCAAACAGGGAGACCAGAGCTTCTTCCGGTCCTCCCATGTGGGTGCAGGGGCCCAGGGACTGCTTTGCAAGGCATGTCAGCTGGGGGCAGGATTGGAAGTGGAACAGCTGGGACTAGAACTGGTGCCCATGTGGAATGCTGGAGCTGCAGGGGGAGGTTTAACCTGTTGTGCCACAGCACCTGCCCCGTAGATTAACTTTCAAGATAATTTTAAAATTTGAAAGTTGGCACCGTGGCTTAATAGGCTAATCCTCCGCCTTGCGGCACCAGCACACCGGGTTCTAGTCCCAGTTGGGGCACCGGATTCTATCCCTGTTGCACCTCTTCCAGGCCAGCTCTCTGCTATGGCCCGGGAACGCAGTGGAGGATGGCCCAAGTGCTTGGGCCCTGCACCTCATGGGAAACCAGGAGAAGCACCTGGCTCCTGGCTTCTGATCAGTGCGATGTGCCGGCCGCAGCGGCCATTGGAGGGTGAACCAACGGCAAAAGGAAGACCTTCCTCTCTGTCTCTCTCTCTCACTATCCACTCTGCCTGTCAAAAAAAAAAAAAAAAATTGAAAGTTTCTCCTGTTATTTGCTATGTGTAATCTGTGAGTATCCTTAGCCTTTAGTAATGCCTTCATTGTTTTTTTTTATATTGCTTCCGGTTTTAAGCGATATAAATAACTATTAGTTGTTGTAAAAGAAAACAGTAAGCTTTATGAAAATCTATAATTTAAAATTAGGCAGTTTCCTATAATCATGAGATAACTTACAGTTTAGCTTATAATCTTTAATTTTTTTAAATGTTAATTTTTCTTAGTTTTTATAGAATAATATACAGCTGGTATGATAAAATTTACGCCTAGTTTACAGGTCTTCCAAACTTTCCAGAACTTCAGTAGAATCTTTAGAAAAGCCTTTTACTAACATTTAAATTTTTACAGATAAAACATCATTTTTAATCTTTCAAACTTCTAGAAATGCGTCTTAGAAAGCAGGAACTTTTCAGAATCAAATCCCCTCAAGTTAACAGCCTTCTTGCCAACCCTCTGCCCACCCAAGAGACACCAAAGGACTTGACATTTTTCTTGCACATCCTGTGCCCTTGAACTCGTGTGCCTGTGCTTGGGATGTTCCTCCAGTCTGGATACCTGTCCACCATCCCCTACCTTGTTAATTTCTCCCTTTTCAGATCCATCTCAGACACCACTTCATCTTCAAACCCTCCTTCAGTTCTTCTAATCAGAATTAGTTTCTCTCTTCGCTGTGTCCCATTGAACTTGTACATAACTCTGCTGGAACGCTCACTGCATTGGAAGGGTAGAGTTTAAGTTTAAATATGGTCCATCTGCTACCAAAGTTCACACCTTTGTGTGCTGTGGTGCTTTTTAGAGCATTGTTCTATGATTCCGTATTTGCAACACTCTTTTTTTGTTTGTTTAATTTGAGATACAGTTCACATACCCTAGAATGCACCATTTACACGTGCACTACCAATTGTAATTGTTACAGGGGTTTGGTTTCTGATTCCTTTGTGAAAAGGACAGTACGTGCCTTAGTGTTTCCGGTTCTGATTGCAGTGCTTCACCACAGTAAGGCAGTCGAGAAACATCTGAGTAAGAGATTATTTACCATACACTGTAACCCAGTCCTTCTCAAACTGACTATGCATCCAGATCACCCTGGGAGCACGACGAAGTGCGGGTTCTCACAAGCTTTCCTGTGATACCTGTGATGGCCATCTCAGGACTACACTGAATTGCCCTGGTGTCTAAAACAGGTAATTACCACGAGTGCTCACAAGGGGGTGTAATAGGCAAGCATTTCCATGGCTGTTCATCTCACACACTGCAGAAAGAATTCATGGCATAGGCTTTTCAGTGGCTGTTTGGCTAATTACTTGTTTTGTGGAGGAGGCACCATAGATATCTTAGTATCCTAAAAATAGATTTCCCTTTCATCTATATCTTCCAAAGAATTCTCCAAGATTATGTCCATCAAAACTGGAAGTGTTCAATATTCCTATAATTAAAAGTGTCAAATAAGAACATTACTAAAAATATTTTAGGCTGAAGATATGGAAGATGTGCAAATAATAGTGATGACAATCATAAGAATAATAACGATAACAGCGGCCTTTCATTGATACCTATGAAATGTGTAGTATAGCTACACATAGATGGTTGCATTTGGAAATGCCCTAGTTTGACAGATAGGAAAATGCATGCTGAGAGAAGTTAAGTAAGGTACCTGGGTTCTGCAGGTTGTAAGTGGATAGGTAGCTTTGAATATACTCTACCTTCTCAAGGTCCACAATCTTCTGTGAGTTCTGTTGCTTCCTGGGAATTTCTTTGTTTGTTTGCTTTTTTTTATTTTTTTGACGGGCAGAGTGGATAGTGAGAGAGAGAGACAGAGAGAAAGGTCTTCCTTTGCCATTGGTTCACCCTCCAATGGCCACTGCGGTTGGCGCGCTGCGGCCGGCACACCGCGCTGATCCGAAGGCAGGAGCCAGGTGCCTATCCTGGTCTCCCATGGGGTGCAGGGCCCAAGCACTTGGGCCATCCTCCACTGCACTCCCAGGCCACAGCAGAGAGCTGGCCTGGAAGAGGGTCAGCCGGGACAGAACCGGCGCCCTGACCGGGACTAGAACCCGGTGTGCCGGCGCCGCAAGGCGGAGGATTAGCCTAGTGAGCCGCGGCGCCGGCCAGCTTCCTGGGAATTTCTATTGGGATTTTAGAGCAATCTCTGATTCTTGGTTTATCACACTTTTAAAAAACTGGTGTTTAGTGTAACCCTCATTGCTTATCTAATTCCAGAATGTTTTTTTCATCACCCTCAAAAGAAACAACTATACCTATTAGACACTCCTCCCTTCTCCCCCTACTCCAGCCCTCAAGAACCATTAATCTGCCTCCTATCTTTATAGATTTTTCCCGTTCTGGCATGGTACATAAATGAAATCGTTCAGTATGTGAGATTTTGTGTTTGAGTCTTTTTGCTGAGCATTATGTTTTCAAAGTTAATCCTCACTGTAGCATGTATCAGCACCTCTTCCTTTTTTATGCCCAAATAACATTCCATTGTGTGGATATAACACATTTTGTTGACAACAAAGAATTCATTAGAGTCAGCAAGCAGAAATGAAAGTTCACGGAGAAACTGGGTCTAGAGATGGACCTGTAATGTTAGCCTCATCTCAATGTATGTGACCAAGATGGCTTGACCAAGATGACCAAGGAGAGAAATGAGAAGTGAGGAGGGGTAAAGGCTGAAGAACAAGTGCCCAGGAAGCTGGAGGCCAGTTAGGGGTCCATGAAGGATGCTGGTGCCTGGGAGCTTGTGAAAATCAAAGGTTCCAGAAACCAAGGAGGGGGTGAGACTCAAGAAGCAGCAAGTTGTCAACAGAGTTGGTGCCACAGAAAGATCCAATGTGACGTGCATGTGTTGGCTTCTTTGGAAAGAAATGATGTGTGGCATGGAGGGGGTGGTCGCAGGTTGAAGAGAGTTAAAATTTGCCTGGCAGCTAAGAAAGGATGAAGAGCTGAGTGATATTTAGAAACATTTCCAGAGTAGTACAGATGTGAGTCAAAGCTATAGCTCTGATAATTAATCCATTAGTAAATCAAGACACAATTCCTGTGCCTGACATAAGCATTCCTGGCTGTTACTTAATGCACACTGCTACCATGTCAGGTGCTCTGCATACATTCTTACCCGATGCTGGCAATGATAGCACGAGGAAGGCGCCCACTGGCAAATGGAGACACTGACATTTGGAGACTCTGGGTGACCTGCTCACTGTCATACCACCACTGTGATACAGCTGCAGGCTTCATTTATCTCTAGTCTAACCCAAAGTCCATGTGCATTCCTCTGACACTCAACTTCAACCCCAAACACCCTCTCCTCTCAAGAGTCTAAAGAAATCCTAAATACCACACTAAATTGTGACCCTATAAGAACAAAAGGTAAAACTGCCAAGAGTTCCCATAGCTATCAAAGAGGACAGTCACTTGTTTGCCACGGCACAATTTGGAGACCTCAGAAATGTTACAGGCAGTGGAGCAAAATCCCTGTGCTTGCTTGTGCAGGGTGAGCAGTGGGAAGAGACCTGGCTTTTGCACCTGAGCCCTGCTTTATGGGAACAAGGGAACTTTGTGTGTCTTTCAGTCCCAGAAAAGGGGAGGGGAGGCTTGGCCCCAAGTGAAAGAGCAAGTTTCATTTCAGCCTTCCAGAATGATGTCTTTTCATGTCTTCGTAGAATACCTGAAGGCTTGCCAAAACCCATGAGTGAGAAACCAGACCTGGCTACCCCAGGCCGTCTGCACCAGCCCCTGCCACACAGGAGGCTCTTTCAGGGGTGTGAGTTCAGAAGTGCCCGTGAGGCTCCTGTTGTCTATTTTGCTTCACATCACTTGTACGTTAGCCTTTCCCCTGCATGGGAGGTTTCGAGAGACACTGAAAAATGTCCTGCCAAAAAATGTCCTCAAGAAAGTAAGACAAACATGCTCAAAAGAACCAGAGGCCGGTGCCGCGGCTCAATAGGCTAATCCTCCGCCTGCGGCACTGGCACACCGGGTTCTAGTCCCGGTCGGGGCACCGGATTCTGTCCCGGTTGCCCCTCTTCCAGGCCAGCTCTCTGCTATGGCCCGGGAACGCAGTGGAGGATGGCCCAAGTGCTTGGGCCCTGCACCCACATGGGAGACCAGGAGAAGCACCTGGCTCCTGGCTTCGGATCAGCGCGGTGCGCCAGCCGCAGCGGCCATTGGAGGGTGAACCAACAGTAAAGGAAGACCTTTCTCTGTCTCTCTCACTGTCCACTCTGCCTGTATAAAAACAAACAAACAAACAAAAAAACAGAAAATCTCTTTGATAGATGATTACATAAATAAAACAGGACAATAGATTTCATGGAATATTCTAGAGTCACAATAGCAGAATAGATCTGTTTGAATCAGTCTTGTAGGGCTCTAAAATTTGTACGAAAATAGCACATTGCAGAATGTCATGTGTAGTATAGCAACTATCTAGATATTAAAAACTCTTGTATTTCTCAAGGATATAGTCATATTAAAAATATAGATGCATTTTAAAAAGTTTGGAAAATGGAGCTAAACCATAAGTTTATTTTGGTACAAAATATTTTTTTTGAAATCATGCATTGATGTTTCCTGATATATATTTTCATGAATATTTTAAAGACTCCTTGTATGCATGAATTGTAAAAATTTTTGCAACAAAATAAATCTATAGTGTGTTCCATTTTCCACAAACATTTTGAGGCAGTCTCCTGTTAAGGGTGCATATTAATCCCGTAAGAGTGGTTATTGTGGTGGTTGGGAGGGGTTGGTGGTGCTGGAAGAATCGGGATTAGTGGAGGAGGTTTCAAAATTGTGGCCCCTGGAACGCTGGCAGTCTTCATGGCCTTAGAGGAGCAGGAACTTCAAGATCAAAGCTATTTCGGTAGTAACATTGGCTTAGTCTATTCAGGTTGCTATCACAAAACACCATGGACTGGCTAGCTTTTAGATGATGGAAATCTGTTTCTACATATTCTGGGGGCTTGGAAGTCCAAGATCAAGAGCCTGGAAGAATCTGGTGTCTGGTTATGGCCCATTTCCTGGTTCATAGATGACGCCTTCTCACCATGTCCTCACGTGATGAAAGGAGGAAGCTTTCTGAAGTCCCTTTTTACTTAAGGGAACGAATTCTATTGGCAAGATCCCCAGCCTCATAATTTCCTCACTGCTCAAAGGCCATACCTCCTAACACCATCACTTTGGTCATTAGGTTTTCAACACATGAAATTTGAGAGGAGACAAACATTCAGTCCCTAACAAACACTGAGATATTATTTGCCTCTCTCAATGGGTTGACATTTGAGCCAACATTTAGAAGATCTGCATAGCCAGAAAACCAATCCTTTCCAAATGATCAGTGCACTTTGTTACAATGTCATTTTATCCTCTGTTTTTCTGCATTTTCACTCTTAAAAAATGATCTGTCATAAGGTTGCTGTCGTAGACTGAATTGTCCATTCCTTATTTGGAAATCCTAACACACACACACACACACACACCCCACTCCCGGTACTGCAGAATGTGACTTTATTTAGAGATAGGGCCTTTAGAAAGATGGTTATGTTTCAATGAGGTGGTATAAAACCAGTAGCGAGTGAAACTGCTGGCATCCTTACTATCAGTGAGGTCAGTGGCCCCAGCTGTCCCAGTCATCACCGTATCCTGGACTGTCACACATTTCAAGTGAAAAAATAAATCTGTCAATTTTACTCAAGAATGACCTTGAGGAAGTGATAAAACTTGTTAAATGCATTAAATCTTGGCTCTTTTGTGCACATCTTAAAATTTTTTTCTGGGTGAGGAGGTAGGTACAGAGTGCCTTGGCTGCATTCTAAGGTACAATAGTTGTCTTAAAGAGAAGCACTTGTGTGTTTGAGTTGAGAGTTTCTATCCCGTAGTATAGTGTGCTTTTTATATGCAAGAATGACTGACAGTCAGACTGTGGGTAGTCAGGCCAGGGGAGCTGGCAGATATCTTCCTGAAAATGAGCAAAAACGAGCCTGCCACTTCAAGGAGAACAACTGACAGTGTTTGTTACCAGTGGTGGAATATAAGTTTTCAAGTAAAAATTGGAATTCTGAGGAAATTGTTCCACCATGAACTCGACAACTTGTCAACACTTCAAGAGTTTCTGGTAAGGGCAACAGTAATATTAACAAGTAGGATTTTTTGATGTTGTATAATCAAATGAACCATCAGTTGGAAGATCTGCTTAGCTGTAAAACCAATACTTTCCAAATGACCAATACATTTTGTTATCAAGTCTTTTTATTCTCTGGTTTTGTACATTTCCAACTCTTAAAGTTATTTGTTGCAATGTTGCTGTTATGGCCAGAATTGTCCACACCCTGTGTTGAAACTATAACCCCTAGAACCTCAGGATGTGACTGTAGAGACAGGGCCTCTGCAAAGACGGTTACCTTACAGTGAGGCCAGCAGGGTGGGCCCTAACCAGATGTGCCTGGTGTGCTTACAACAAGAGGAAAGGACACAGAGAAAAGGCCATGTGTGGACACAGTGAGAAAGTGTCCATCTGTCAACCAAAGAGAGGCCTCAAAGGAAACCGACCTTGCTGGCACCTTGGGCTTATGTTCCAGCCTCTAGAATGGTGGGAAAACAAATGAACAAATGTTAGTTGGTGAAGCCACCCAGCCTGTGGGACTTTGTTGTATTGCTCTAGCAAACAAACACAGCTGTTATCTTGTATGGAACCAAGATGACTGGGACTAAAGTCATATAGGCAACAATTCTAAGCACATACTTGTATGGCTCAAAATAACTTCCTCTACTCCTTCCCCTTCCTAATTATCTCCTACTTCTTTTTTCTCATTTCCCTCTTCTATGCTCCAAGCCAAAGAGGCAAATATAGCCAACCTCATCACCCAGAATTTTTTTTTTTTGACAGATAGAGTTAGACAGAGAGAGAGACAGAGAGAAAGGTCTTTCTTCCGTTGGTTCATCTCCCAAATGGCTGCTATGGCCGGAGCTACGCCGATCTGAAGCCAGGAGCCAGGTGCTTCTCCTGGTCTCCCATGTAGGTGCAGGGGCCCAAGCACTTGAGCCATCCTCCACTGCCTTCCTGGGCCACAACAGAGAGCTGGACTAGAAGAGGAGTAACCATGACTAGAACCTGGCGCCCATATGAGATGCTGGCACCATAGGTGGAGGATTAACCAAGTGAGCCATGGCGCCGGCCCCCCACCCAGAATATATATATATATATATATATATATATATATATATATATACATACACATATATGTATATATATTTTTTGACAGTGGACAGTGAGAGAGAGAGACAGAGAGAAAGGTCTTCCTTTTTCCATTGGTTCACCCCCCAATGGCCGCTGCGGCCGGCGCACCTCGCTGATCCAAAGCCAGGAGCCAGGTGCTTCTCCTGGTCTCCCATGCGTGTGCAGGACCCAAGGACTTGGGCCATCCTCCACTGCACTCCTGGGCCACAGCAGAGAGCTGGCCTGGAAGAGGGGCAACTGGGACAGAATCTGGTGCCCCTACTGGGACTAGAACCCTGGGTGCCAGCGCTGCAGGCAGAGGATTAGCCTATTTAGCTGCGGCGCTGGCCTTACCCAGAATATTTTTAAAGATGTGCACACAAGAGCCAAGGTTTAATGCAATTATAGCATGCGTACACACACACACACACACACGGAATATGGAGAATGTAGGATTGGAACATATCAAATAATTGATGTTTCTGTTTGTTTTATTGCTGACGTTGATATAAGCACTTTCCTCTCTCCTATTAAGTCAGCAACTTGGAAGTTAGAGTGTACATTTGATCATGAAGTCTTTGTCCCAGATGTCTTAGGCAGAGGCATTTGGGGTTACTCTGGAGACCTTTTAGAATAAGGAAGAAAAGAGGCAAATGTATTTTTCTAGAAAATCCAGATCAGGGTTATTTCTCAAGGAGTGTGGCCAACATCCAATTAGTGGGAAGAACATATATTCTTCTTGTAGCCTGACTGGGCATCTTTGAAGAGATAATTCAGCATTCTGGTTATAAATAATGTCAGTTGGCTGCGTTTGTGGAAGAATACTCATCACAGCATGGTCAGTAGAGAGTTCAAACTGCAATGGAAACACTCCGCATTTCCCTATGTGTTCCTTAACTCGGAACTAAATCCCACTCCCCGTTTCCCTATGGGAAGTCAGCAGATGTGTGAACTTAAGTGGAGTTCCCTGAGCTTATTAGGGGTGTTGTGTGGTCCAAGCAAAGCAGAACCACCTTTCCAGGCTTGTAACCCACATTTCTTTGGGGATCCATGTCCATTCCAGACAGCCCTAGCCAGTTCTCGGGGAGCTGTTGAGTTGTCCTTATGGTAATGAACACTCACTGCACACATGGAATGCTTACGATTGTGTTTACCCAAAAGCACTCTTTTTTTTAAAAAAAAAATTATTTATTTGAAAGGCAGAGTTACAGAGAGGCAGAGAGAGAAGGAGGGAGGGAGTGAGGGAGGCGTTGGGGAGAGAGGGGGCCGGAGAGAGGGAGGTCTTCCATCCGCTGGTTCATTCCCCAGATGGCCTCAGTGGATGGAGCTGTGCTGATCCGAAGCTAGAAGCCAGGAGCAGCTTCCTGGTCTCCCATGTGGGTGTGGGGGCCCAAGGACTTGGGTCATCTTCTACTGCTTTTCCAGGCCATAGCAGAGAGCTGGATTGGAAGTGGAGCAGCCGGGACATAAGCTGGTGCCCACATGGGATGCTGGCACTGCAGGCGGTGGCTTTACTCACTATGCCACAACACTGGCCCCCAGAAAACACTCTTATAAGATTATCATTCTGGCTTGCTTCTCACCAACCTGCTCTCTGTTCTGGGCACACAGCTCAACTTGACTTCCCAGACGCCTTTGCTGTTGAACTTGGTGGCAGGATTGCATTGCAGTGGTAGGTATGTGAGTGAAAGTACAATGTGTCACTCCCAGTCCTCCCCATCCTACCGGGGACAGTCCATGCTCTGTTCTCTGTCTTGCACAGACAGGCACAGGGATGTGGGAGGCTGAGTGCTGGGTTCCAGATCACATCTGGAGGGACATCTGCCTCTCAGCAACACCATTTTGGACTCCATAGGAGCGATGGATACATTCCCATTGTGTTAAAGCTACTGAGGATTGATTTTAGGGTTTACTTATTAAAGCTACTTGTAGTACTCACACCAATACTCGTGCCCATTTTATAAGGGAAAAATATGAGCCTTGGAACATTTAATTATTCGCGGTTTCAGGGGCTTGCTCTCTCTCTGCCTCTGCCTCTCTGTCATGATGCCTTTCAAATAAATAAATACTTTAAAAAAATTGTAAGCAGTTCCACATGGGCTTGAAGTGTTTGTGTTTTCTTGGGAATGAACTGGCAAGAATCTCAGTCAGAGTGGTGAGCAGAGGTGTGTGTGTGTATAGAACCATCTACCAGGGTTTATGGATGCAAGGTCCCTCCCCATTTTAAGCAGGGACTGGAAATGTCAGTCTTAAGTTCCATATCAGACCCTAGGCAAGGGATGGGAGCTATGCCTTTGACCATAACTGAGTAAGAAGCAGGGACACCCAAAGCATTTCAGGCTCCCTCCCAAGAATGGCTGCCACTGTGTGGCTGGCCAACAAGATTCCAGCTCTTATCAGAGAAGGCCTGCCTAGGGATGACGTGACTCACTAGAGAATGCAACCCTGGAGGATGCCAGCCTTTCCCAGGGATATCAATTTCAGAAGCCTGGCAGCAGGCGAGAGAAAACAATCTCAGGCCATCTTACCTCACTCAGGGTTCAGGGTGCACCCCACCCCCACCCCATCACCGGAGCATGGCCTCCACTGGAGCACTGCTGAAAATAAGCTATCCCTGACCTGCTGCTCCACTTTTTAACCAAGTCACCGAGGCCAGCTCGCCTTTTTCTCCTAGCTGTACCAGCAGTGGAATTGTATGTTTCTGAAGCCTGGGAGGTGATGTGGCTGGTGTCTCTCTCCCAAGCACACACCCAACCCTTTACTGTTTGTGGAATCAGAAAGTAACTGCTGGAATGTTGGTGGTCGCAATGAGCATGACTATTTTGGGGTAATAGCTTCATCCTAAGGAACAGAACGCTGAGGATTGAGGGAAGGGAATTGGTGCAGCTCAGGTAGCTTGTTCGTGGAACGTGGGGGCCTTTATGACTTGCTCAGCGTTGTCTCAGTGTTGCAGGATCGAGTTCCCAGGGCATGAGACTTGGAGACTCTCTAGCGTGTGTATAAGAGAGGAATGAGATGGTGCTTTTCGGAGCACACATGTAAGGGAGTCGAGAGGCAGGACTGGGCAGAAGGAGACGTTGTACTGTGATGTAGTTGTTACAGATACCTCAGCTGATCCCACAAGGGAGCTCTAAAGCTGGGGTGATCTTTCAGAGATGTTCCAAACTGAGGCAAAAACACTGAGACTTTGCATCCTCACCCGGACCAAACTGCATGGAGGTTGCTCCCGGAGAGCAGCTCTAAACTTGAGAGGCAGCCACATTGGCAGAGGGCAGTTTCCAGGGAGGGGATCTGTCCTGGGTGTGGGGGGAAACCTGGACAGAGACCCCCAGCCTTTGCCATGTGGATTTATACTCATAGTCATGCTGAGGTACAGAGTGATGGAAACTGGACCCTGGGTCACATGGACACGAACTAGTAGCGTGAAGAGAGAAATTCAGATGTCTGGTCTCAGCTTGCAGCTTGAAGTCCAGAGAGGACAGAAAGAGGTTGCTCTTGGGTCTGGTGCATTTCTGCTTGAGGGGAGTGGCCCACCTGGGATGCCTGGCCTGGCGTGGCTGACCCTGGAAGTGTACCTTGGAGGAAGAGGGGAGGGGTGGTGAGGTCTGGGGGCTTCATGGAGGGGAAGAGACTTGGCAGCACACTAAGGACTGGGAGGGAGCTTGATGCTAAATTCCAGAAAGCCTGGTCTCCTGGGAGGAGCCAGCAAGCCCTGTAACTGTGGAGGAGGAATTCCTGTTTTCTTGCTGCTGGTTCCTTGCGAGCAGCCAAGGAGAGAGCAGAGGAGGGCCCATCTTGGTAGCTCCTGAACTTGGAGGAGGATGACATCTTTACAACCAGCAGACCTTGCCACCACCCCCATGGGTATAAACACCTCAAGTGATTAATGACACCCAAGCGGGTGGCCCCAGTGCTTAGGATACACAGATTCTGCCAGGAAAAATTACGAAATACTTCAAAAATTTTATTTGAAAGGCAGAGATAGAAACACAGAGACAGACAGATGGAGATCTTCTGTCTGCTAGCTCTCTCCCTAAATGCCTGCTGCAGCTGGGGCTGGACCTGGCTAATGCTTAGAACTTGGAGCTCAATCCAGCTCTCCCACATTGATGGAAGAATCCAAGTACTTGAGCCATCACCTGCTGCCTCCTGGTGTGCATATTAGCAGGAGCTAGAATTAGGACTGGAGCACTCTGGAATGGGATGTGGGAATTCCTAACAGTGGTGTCTTAACCACTGTACCAAACATTTGCCCCTGAAAGACTTTGAAATAGGCAAAAAAAAAAAAAAAAAAAAAAAAAAATTATTGGATGTCTGTCCAAGGCACCCTTCCTGGTTATCTTGCACTTTTCATTGCCTTTAAACTTTTTCAAAAGTCTGTAATTTATAGAAAGCTAAAGGTAATGGCCCATAGAAATGCAAATGAATCTTGTCCAGTGGAGGTACAGTCTGTGACTGCTCTGTGGCTATTGACCTGTTTTTGCATTTTTTTGTAAATTCATTTCCACATTCCACTCTACCTTGATATGGGTGTTCTTTTAATGACCCTGTAATCTGAGTTGAACATCTTACTGGCTCTCTTCTAAAAGTTGGATCGTTGACATATGCTTTTAAAAAAATATAGCAAAAAATAAATACAGGTTCTCTGTCTCTTGGTTTCATTGTCTTGAATCCAGGGAGAGTTGAGTAGCCCTCTGTAGAGATCCCTCCAAAGGCTGCAGAGGGGGGTGGGACTGAGAGCTGCAGGAAAGGGTCTGCAACATCCACTCCACAAACCCATGGAATCAGAGGAGCTCTACTCTTGTCTACTTTGGTCTTTTTTTTTTTTCCAACAGGGAGTATCTATATAAGATCTCTTGGAACCAAGGTGCCATGGTTTGAATTGTGCTGCCACCTCCCTCTCTCCTGCAAAGGAAGTCCTGCTAAGTAGGTCCTAATCCCCAGCACCTATGAATGTGATCTTGTTTTGGAAAGGATCTTTGCAGATGGTCAAGCTAAAATGATGCTGTTAGTCATACCGGATTATGTTCAGCCTGTGTCCTTACCAAAAGGAGATGTTTGGTCTCAGAAACAGGTACCCAGAGAGAACGCCATGCTAAGATGAAGCCAGAGACTGGGATGATATGTCTACAAACTATGGAACACAGATTATCTACAAAGCCACTGGGAGCTAGGAGCTGGGCATGAAACAGAGTCTCTCTCCCAGCTCTCAGAAGGAACTGGCTCCGCTGAGACCTTGATCTCAGACTTGTATTTTTCAGAACTGCAAGACAATAACTTCATGCAGTTTAAGCCACCCAGTTTGTGGAAATGAAATACATAGACTTCTGTGGTGACACTAGCACACACCAACAGCTTTGAGCTCACTACTCTCTCCTACCATAGGGAGTTGAATGAGGATCATAGAATGTTGTAGGGCCTTGAGTGCCTTAAATACAGCCACCATTCAAAGGGGCAAGCAATTCTTCTTGGTTGTAAAACTTTCCAGGAAAATATGAAATCCAAAATAGCACACCCAGCTGCAGTTTGACACCGTGTAATTAGAGCTCTCCTGTCTTGCAGGCAGAGCAACAGACCATTACTGTGTATTAACAGAAAGAGCTGGTCTCTGCCTGAATGGTACCCAGTTACTGTGTCCGCAATTTCCCAATCACAGCTGTCAGAGGTTAGACTTAATTAAGCCATGTTCCCAGCCACGTGGCAGCCAGCAGGTTCCCATAGTAATTTCCAAAGTTTCCAAGGAGGGCTGGCTCTCTGGTGCCTCTGCACACTATTGCAGTGAGCAAGGGTGGCTTGGGATGGGACAAGACCTTGGCCTTCTCTAGAACCTATGCTGGAATAAGCACCCATTGATTTTAAACACTATTTTAATGATCCAGTTTTTCAGCAAGAATATGCATACCCAAGAGAGCACAGCGATGTTTTGAAGTGGGAAGTGACCCACTGGCAAGGCCACTTTCTGGCTGCCCTCCAAGGTCCAGGGGGCAGTGCAGTGCATAGAGAGTGGGTAAGTGGTGAAACCAGGCAATGAGCCTCATGGTCCTCATGGGTGAAGAGCTGTCCCTTGGTCAGTTCTCTCTGTTTATCGATCCCTTTGGTGCCAATGAGATGCAAATGTGCTGCTTGCATTTCCTAGATTTATTATGCGTTGGACTCTGATGGACAGATCTGACTAGGCGTTTTCCTGTAGGAGTTCAAGCGAACACCCAAAGCTGGAGGATGGGGAGGGCAACAGGGTGAGCCAGAAATAGAGTGTCAGGATCCTGCTTAGAATCCTCCTTGCCAGCTTCGGTGTGATTGGCATAGAGGGGCACTGGTCATACCTCACTGTCTACCCCTCCTTCCTTTTTTCCTCTTACAATCTTGTCTTTAATCTTGGCATCTCCACTCCATCTTAGAGACCTAGCGCACTCAGCATGGGGGAAACACAACGCAACAAAATTCAGTCCCAGTTCGTGCCCTGTAAGATCTGACATCTCGGCCTCCAGCTGGAAGTTAATGGAGCCTCAGCTGGTGCCCCAGGGCCTATCTCATGTGAGTTCTTTCGTTGAACTGTTGGCACTTTTGGCCACCTCTAATCTTCTGCCCATGAGCTTCTTCCCTGACCTCTTTGCCTGTGGGACCCGCTGGGAGCTCCCACAGTGGGATGCTGATGTCCACGGCAAGGGGTCAGTCTCCGAAGGCTTTTGACACTGCCAGCTCTTGAGGTGCCCCCACTGTCATCATTGCACTGCATGACAGTGTTCTTTGCAGGATGTTTCTTGTCCACAGTGTGCCATACTTTATTTCTGGTGTCATTTTTTTTAGTTTGGATTTAACCTATGAAGAAAGTGTATGCTGGGCTGGCTCAGCCACGAGCCAACACCAAAGCATCAAGCCAGTGCCAGCACACAGCCAACAGGCTGGTGGGGGCTCCATGTGGGGCCTGACACCTCTGCTGTGGAGTCTTGGGTTTGCAGGAGAAAGATGGATAGAGATGACAGGGAACAGTGGCTCTGCCATCAAGCTGCCTCTCTTGGTGTCTGTGTTTCTCATCACAAAAGAGATAACGAGCAAGGTGTTTGCTTTTCCCAGCACAAAGCAGAAACTGTTCCTCTAGCCCTTCCCACATGCAGACTTATTAGTGCCAGTTACTTTGTGGCTGCTTAGTAAATATGTATCCAAAATATTGAAAGGCCAAATACATTGCATAGGCAATTGGGTTCTCAGGGCAGAAACTTCCATTGCATTTTTCCTATTGACTTAGGTCTTTCTGTTCTGGAATCTTCTTCTATCTTGAAGTGAATCCTGTAGGAGACACAGGTGTTTGGATGGGCAAAGCTGAAAGCACAGCATAAGATTTTACAATTCATCTATTTTGTGTGGGTTAGAGAGCTACTCTGGATGAGATTTTTCTCTTGTGTTAAAAACCACTTCTGACCCCAATTTAGCTAATCATTATGTTTCAGGGACAAATAAAGGTTACCCATGAATGTGATGGTTGTCCAGATCTGTGGAGTTCTTAGTCTAAGAGGAAACTCAGCCTGCGAGAAATATGGAGTTAAGTACTCATCCATTCTGCCTGGTTCTCTAAGCCATCAATAGGACCTTGCCAGAAATGGAAGCTCACAGCTCCTTCTGGTGGCATTGCCAGTAAGTATGGATCAAGGTCCAGTTAGGAGAGGGCACACCAGTTACTTTAGTAGATGAACTTAGTATGCTGCCAGTTCGTGACTGCACAGTATTCACAACCTAGAGGGCACTATTCTTGGACTTTCTCTCATTTAAAATCACTACAAAATCAGGCTGAGGGAGAAAGAACATTTTTTCTTTATGTTACTAAGTGGCTATCCAATTATTTTAAAAACTTTTCCTGTGTGTGAAAAGCTGTACATATGCCTGGGAAAATATCAAATGGAACATAAAGGTAAGAAATAAAAAGAGATTCTTCTTCTTAGCCCCGATCCTTAGTTCTTTTCTTCAAGATTTTGTGCTTATTTCCAGGAATTTTCTGTGCGTGTACAAGTAAACACACACATACACATGAGTAGATCCACTAAGCGTTTCAAATCAATCCAATTTATTTTCTAAATGATTAATTTTCATCTTATTTGAAAGACTAGAGGGGGCAGCATTGTGGTGCAGCATGTTATGCTGCTATTTGCAATGTTGGCATCCCATTTTGAGCACTAGTTCAAGTCCTGGCTACTCCACTTTTGATCCAGCTCCCTGTTAATACTCCTGGCAAGGCAGTGGAAGATGCCCAAGTACTTGGGACGCTGCCACCCATGTGGGAGACTTGAATGAAATTCTGGGCTCTTAGCTCTTGGGTGGATCAGTCCTGCATCCATTTGGAGAGTGAACCAGCAGATGGAATATCTCGCTCTCTCTGTCTCTTCCTCTGACTCTCTCTCTCTCTGTCATGCTACCTTAAAATAAAATCTTAGAAAAGAAAAGATCCAGAGAGAGAGAGAGAGAGATCTTCCATCTGCTGATTATTCTCCAAATACCTGCCATGATCAGGGCTGGGCCAGGCTGAAGACAAGAACCTGGGTCTTCTGTGTGGGTGGCAGGAACTCAAGTACTTGAGCCATCATCTATAGCCTCACTGGCCTCCCAAATGCATTTGCAGGAAGCTGGAAGCTGGAGCAGAGCTGGATCTACAACAAAGACACTCTGATATGGGATGTGGGCATCCCAAGCTGCATCTTAACAGCTGTACCAAATTCAAACTTTTATATAAACACATTAAAGATTGTGTTCTAGTCCCGGTTGCTCCTCTTCCAGTCCAGCTCTCTGCTGTGGCCCGGGAGGGCAGTGGAGGATGGCCCAAGTGCTTGGGTCCTGCACCTGCATGGGATACCAGGAGAAACACCTGGCTCCTGCCTTCGGATCCGTGCGATGCGCCAGCCGCAGTGGCCATTGGAGGGTGAACCAACGGCAAAGGAAGACCTTTCTCTCTGTCCACTCTGCCTGTCAAAAAAATAAAACAAAAGATTGTGTTATATTAGACTTTTTCCCTTTTCATTTTCAGGTTTTTGGGATATGGCTGCTTTCCCAGGTGTCATTCATTCATTTATTTAGCAAATATTTATTGAGAACCTACTATATCTCAGGTACTGTGAAGGAATACATCAGAGAGCAAATGAAACCAACATTATCTTACCTTTCTCCAGGTCAGCGATTGTCATTTTCTGGCCTCCATCTGGTGCCCCAGGCAACTCACCTGTGGGATCCATTCTACCTCCCCTTTTGCAAGAATGAGAGGCTTTCTTAGCCTTTTGTTCCCGAGTCTCCCCAGTCCTAGGACCCAAGTCAACTTTCCATCCTTCTGTGAGATGTTTGGTTTTGGGTTGTGCTCCCCCAGCTGTGTTGTGCATCTTTCTTTCAGTGCTGGAATCTATAAATTTTCTTTCCTGCTTTCTAATTCATCTGTGTGTTTTTAAAAAAGAAACAATCCTATTTGGCAGTGGTAGGGGGTGGATTTCTAAATGCTTATAGCAGAGATAGGTGTGAGAAGGTCCTTCCATGGCAGATAGGTTTGTCATAGTGACTCAAAGTGTCCAGGGCTGGAGCAGGGAGCCTAAGCCAGGTACATAGTCCAGGTCTCCCATGTGGTTGGCAGAGACCCAGTCTCTTGAGTCATCACTGCTGCCTCTTTGAGCCTGCATTGGTGGGAAGCTGGAGTCAGAGAAAGGCATCAAACCCAGGCACTCCACCCCGGAGAGTGTTAACAGATGCTGGGAGAGCCAGAGAGTGAGAAAGGTAAGCAGGGGGCACTGGAAATGTGGTACCTTGCCTTCCACTGAGAACCATTTCAATTTGTTGGTGATTTCTTTAGTCAAACTAGAGTTTAATTTAATGTGACTCCATGCACATAATGGGTGCCGGTTACATTTGAAATATGATTTTAGGTTTCTGATAATGGCAGTGATGAGTTAGCCATGTCAGTGCTTGCCAGATAATAGATTCTCAAGCCATGTTTGTGGAACAAATGCATAGTTAGGAGAAAGGTCTTGCAGTTGAGTTCTTCTATCTCTAGTCACTTGACACCCCTGATGACTTGAGAGGTGATGTAATACTGACCACCAGCCCCCAGTTAATTATGAACTAGTGAGACACACCAGCATTTCTGACAAAGGGGGACAGCCGACCCAGAAGGAGGGAGCTTGAAGGGAACAAACATCTCCCGAAGGAAGAGATGCATTGAAAGCCACATAAAAACAAAAGCAAAGGCATCGATCACCTAGGGTGGAAAAACTTTATTATCTCTGTGGAGAAAAATCAATGAGAATTATAGAGCGAGAAAAGAGGGATCCTGGGTTTCTCAGGGCACATTGTCTGCCAGGTGTAGTGACAGACTTGCCTCGGGATGTTTTCAGAGAGCGGGGGAGGGCGCCTGCACTGGGAAGTTGATCTCTGTGTAGACTGAAAGGCAGGTTTTTCAGAACAGGACGCTGACTCAAAAACTATGAACCTAGGTGTTGAGGGCAAAGGGAAAAAGAAGGCCTGGATTCCAAACAGGAGGGAGAACTAAGCGAGGCTGATAGGGACATGTGGCTGCAAAGCAGATGTGAGATCAGAAGCTAAATCAATGGCAGTTATCAGTGAAATGGAATCAGAGGAGGCTCTGGGCAAGGGCAGAGAACACTGGACTACATCTGGGATGAGAGTGGGCACAGGAAGCCTGGAAGAGGAGAGCCCAGAGTGCATGAAAGAGAAGAGTGATGTGTTCACAGCTTGGCCTGGAGGCTGTGGACCAAGCACCTGGAAGGATTCCAGTCTGTTCTCTCCCTCCCCTCTTAAGAATATGGTCGCCACACTCCAAAGGGTAGAACACAGAATGTACAAATCAAAGTGCAACCAAATGAAGTTAAGAAAATAGAGCCAGGCCCAGGGATGAAAGAAACTAGAACTAGGCAGCTATTGTCAATCATCTATTAGAAACTTCAGAAAATTAGTGCTGTCCAGCCGTTTGGAGGTAGGTCATTAGTCATCACTGGACGTGTGAAGCTTTAGTGTGGATTAGGAAAAGATACCATCAGGACACCTTGCTACCATCTGCCGGAAAATGATCATACCACATGGCTTTTACACTTGATCTTAGCCAAAAGGCCGAGAAGCAATACCACATGGCTTTTAGAGAATAGGACATCATCTGCTAGAATGATTTTACCATCGTCAGCATTCAAATCTATAATGTCTACAATGTATGAGCTCCTTCCTGATAAATGGGCGCCTCGTGAGTACTGTATCACCTGCATGCCTCTCATGGTGTCTCTGAGTCTCAGGACAGGAAAAGGATGCCTTATAGAAATGATAGAATAGGAACATGGTGTAGATCTTTAGAAAAAAATCGAATGTTCAACTACTCTACTTGGGGACATTTAGAAAACTGAGGTCATTGTAAGATTTCATCAAGAATCTTGATTAATGGACTATTGATTCATGGAGATTTCCAGGGCTGATTGTGGTGCTCTGTGCTCTGTTCTGCCCTAGTTAGCAGTTTCTGGGTGGCATGTGCTTTCACTTTTCAGATGTGAAGCGAGCAGGAGATAGAGATTCTGGGTGAGAGAACTGGTGTGTACAGAATGAAGTGATAGACTCATCTGTTATTTGATTTCAAATCTACGACCTGAAACCATCAAATTATTAGAGAGCATTGGAGAAACCCTGCAAGATATAGGCACAGGCAAAGACTTCCTGGAAAATACTCCAACAGCACAGGCAGTCAAAACCAAAATTAACATTTGGGATTGCATCAAATTGAGAAGTTTCTGTACTTCAAAAGAAACAGGAAAGTGAAGAGGCAACCAACAGAATGGGAAAAAATATTCGCAAACTATACTACAGATAAAGGATTGATAACCAGAATCTACAAAGAAATCAAGAAAATCCACAACAACAAAACAAACAACCCACTTAAGAGATGGGCCAAGGACCTCAATAGACATTTTTCGAAAGAGGAAATCCAAATGGCCAACAGACACATGAAAAAATGTTCAAGATCACTAGCAATCAGAGAAATGCAAATCAAAACCACAATGAGGTTCCGTCTCACCCCGGTGAGAATGGCTCACATTCAGAAATCTACCAACAACAGATGCTGGAGAGGATGTGGGGAAAAAGGGACACTAACCCACTGTTGGTGGGAATGCAAACTGGTTAAGCCACTATGGAAGTCTGTCTGGAGATTCCTCAGAAACCTGAACATAACCCTACCATACAACCCAGCCATCCCACTCCTTGGAATTTACCCAAAGGAAATTAATTTGGCAAATAAAAAAGTCATCTGCACATTAATGTTTATTGCAGCTCAATTCACAATAGCTAAGACCTGGAACCAACCCAAATGCCCATCAACAGTAGACTGGATAAAGAAATTATGGGACATGTACTCCATAGAATACTATACAGCAGTAAGAAACAACGAAACCCAGTCATTTGCAACAAGATGGAGCAATCTGGAAAACATCATGCTGAGTGAATTAAGCCAGTCCCAAAGAGAAAAATATCATTTGTTTTCCCTGATTGGTGACAACTGAGCGCCAAAGGGGAAACCTGTTAAGTGAAATGGACACTATAAGCAACAATGAACTGATCAGCTCCTGTCCTGACTTTAGATGTACAATGTAATACTTTATCCTTTTTAGTATTTGTTGTTGTTGTTGTTGTTCTAGTACTATTGGTTGAACTCAGTAATTAACACACAATTATTCTTAGGTGTTTAAATTTTAACTGAAAAGTGATCCCTGTTAAATCTAAGAGTGGAAAAAGAGAGGGAGGAGATGAACAATTTGGAACATGCTCAATCGGACTGGCCGCAAATGGTGGAGTTAGAAATGTGCCAGGGGATTCTAACACAATCCCATCAAGATGGCATGTACCAATGCCATCGCACTAGTCCAAGTGATCAATTTCAGCTCACAATTGATAGCTCTGATAGGTCTAAGAGTCAAAGAGATCACACAAACAAGACAAGTATCTGCTAATACTAACTGATAGAATCAAAAAGGGAGAGAAAGATCCAACATGGGAAGTGGGATACACAGCAGACTCATAGGATGGCAGATGTCCTAAACAACACTCTGGCCTCAGAATCAGCCCTCAAGGCATTCAGATCCGGCTGAAGAGCCCATGAGAGTATAGCAGGCATGGAAAGCCAAGATATCATGGAAAAAAAAAAAAAGACCTAAATGAATGATCTCTGTGAGTGAGATCCCAGTGGAAAGAACGGGGCCATCAAAGAAGGAGGTACCCTTCTCCGAAGGGAGGAGAGAACCTCCACTTTGACTATGACCGTATCGGAATAAGATCAAAGTCAGCGAACTCTAAAGGCTTCCATAGCCCTGGCAACTCATGACTAGAGCCTAGGGAGATTACTGACGCCATGAACAGGAGTGTCAAATTGTTAAGTCAGCAACAGGAGTCACTGTGTACTTACACCCCATGTGGGATCTGTCCCTAATGTGTCGTCTAAAGCCAAGTGATGCTATGACTGGTACTGAAACAGTATTTTTATACTTTGCGTTTCTGTGTGGGCGCAGACTGATGAGGTCTTTGCTAATTATATACTGAAGTGATCTTCTGTATATAAAGAGAATTGGAAATGAAAAAAAAAAAACAACCTGGTGTTAAAATGGAAATGGCATAGAAAATTAATTAATTTGAAAAAAAAATTATGTAGGATCTCTGTCTTTAATGTGCTGTACATTGCTATTTAATGCTATAATTAGTAATCCAATGGTAGTTTTTTCACTTTATGTTGCTACATGGGCAAAATGTTGAAATCTTTACCTAATATATACTAAACTGATCTTCTGTATACAAAGAGAATTGAAAATGAATCTTTACATGAATGGAAGGGGAAAGGGAGCGGGAAAGGGGAGGGTTGCGGGCGGGAGGGAAGTTATGGGAGGGGGGAAGCCATTGTAACCCATAAGCTATACTTTGGAAATTTATATTCATTAAATAAAAGTTTAATAAAAAAAATAAAAAAAAGAAATAACAAAAAAAAAACCTGTAAAAAAAAAAATCATGTTGAATTGGACCTGTAGATCTCAGTTGTTGAGTTTAAGAGCAGTGTCACAAATATAAGACATGGAATGGTGTGGATTAGTAGATGCATGTATGAAAAAGAGAATTTTTTTTTTTGCTAGGAGTCTCAATATAAACTGGGGAAAAATAATCCCTATAAAAATGTTGAGGTCCTAGACCACATAAATGGGAAGAAAATTACTAGGCCAATAGCGGTTAGGACCCTAGTCTACTATTTTCCAGCTCAGATTGTGCTTATACATTTGGTTCTGGGTTACACACATAGAGATAGATATAATTAAACTGGAATAAATTCAAATGTTTATCTAAGAAATTGAGAAAAATTTAAATTATGTCATTTATGTAGGTAGCTATGTAAGGAATTGGAGGCATTATCATGTGTGGTGGAAAATTAGAAGAGAAAAAAATTGTAATTTATAACTTCCCCGTTGAATTGTCATGGTTGAACACTCTGATTGTTAGAAGCAAAGTCATTCTTAGAATAATGGTGTTTGGCATTCTGGTATTTGGAAAGAGGCTAAAGACCAGATAGAGGGCAGTCAGGGATGTGTTGGTTGGGATTTAGCAGGATGTGAAATCTTCCCCCCACTACATCAACAATATCTTTCGCTAAGTTTGTGTTGCTTCCTCTTGCTTGGTGGAAGGTTTTCATTGCTACAGGCTGGGATGAGGTGTTGAGTTACATTTCGAGATGATCTAGGTCACCTTGGAAAAGAGAATTTTTATATAGAAGGCAATAGATTCAGAGACTGTAAATTGGAAAGATAATTTATGTAAGCTAGTAGGGCATAACTAGGACCAACGTGGTAGAGTCATGGGGGACATAATTTTGAAAGGTAATCAGCTCCCCATTACTGAGGGATACAAACATCTTAGATGGTAATTTTTTTTTTAGGAGAAAGAGCAGTATTGAGCCTCAGAAACTCATTAAATTCTAATTTAAACCCTTAATGTCCATTCCTAGCTTAAAAAACTTTTAGTTGGTGGATCTAATTTGTGGCAGCTATAACCTGTGGTCCTAATTTGGTAGATTCCATAGCCATTCTCATCCATCTTCTCCCATTTAGCACGCCAGACGAGCTCCATGCATTGTGTTTGACTAATATATTTTCTAAGTACATCATTTTTCTTGAAGGGAAATTCACATATCACAAAATCAATCATTTTAAAGTGAACAATCCATTTCACTTCAACAGGTTTCCTTTTTGGTGCTTGGTTAGTTGTCACCGATCAGGGAGAACATATGATATTTGTCCCTTTGGGACTGGCTTAATTCACTCAGCATGATGTGTTCCAGATTCCTCCATTTTGTTGCAAAAAACCGGACACTATGAGAAACAGTGACTTGATTAGCCCTTGTCCTGACTGTTGATGTACAATTTAATACTTTATCCCTCTTAGTATTTTTTTTTTGTTCTACTTAATACTATTGGTTGAACTCTGTAATTAACACACAATTATTCTTAGGTGTTTAAATTTAACTGAAAAGTGATCTCTGCTAAATATAAGAGTGGGAATAAGAGAGGGAGGAGATGTACAATTTGGGACATGCTCAAGCTGACTTGACCCAAATGGTGGAGTTAGAAATGTGCCAGGGGATTCCAATACAATCCCATCAAGGTGGCATGTACCAATGCCATCTCACTAGTCCAAGTGATCAATTTCAATTCACAATTGACCATAATGATAGGACTAAGAGTCAAAGGGATCACATAAACAAGACTAGTGTCTGCTAATACTAACTGATAGAATTAAAAAGGGAGAGAACGATCCAACATGGGAAGCAGGATACACAGCAGACTCATAGAATGGCAGACGTCCTAAACAGCACTCTGGCCAAAGAATCAGCCCTCAAGGCATTCGGATCTGGCTGAAGAGCCCATGAGAGTATTTTAGGCATGGAAAGCCAAGACACTCTGGCAAAAACAAAAAAACAAACCAAAAAAAAAAAAAAAAAACCAAAAACAAACAAACAAAAAACCAAAAAAAAAAAAAAAAAAAACCCACCTAAATGAAAGATCTCTGCGAGTGAGATCCCAGTAGAAAGAACAGGCCATCAAAGAAGGAGGTACCTTTCTCTGAAGGGAGGAGAGAACTTCCACTTTGACTATGACCTTGTCTAAATAAGATCGAAGTTGGCAAACTCAAAAGGCTTCCATAGCCTTGGCAACTCATTACAAGAGCCTCGGGAGATTACTGACGCCATAAACAAGAGTGTCAATTTGTTTTTTTTTTTTTATTTTTTTACATTTATTTAATTTCCAAAGTACAGCATATGGATTACAATGGCTTCACCCCCCATAACTTCCCTCCCACCTGCAACCCTCCCCTTTCCCACTCCCCCTCCCCTTCCATTCACATCAAGATTCATTTTCAATTCTCTTTATATACAGAAGATCAGTTTAGTATATATTGAGTAAAGATTTCAACAGTTTGCACTCACATAGAAACACAAAGTGAAAAAATACTGTTTGAGTACTAGTTATAGCATTAAATCACAATGTACAGCACATTAAGGACAGAGATCCTACATGGGGAGTAAGTGCACAGTGACTCCTGTTGTTGACTTAACAAATTGACACTCTTGTTTATGGCGCCAGTAATCACCCTAGGCTCTTGTCATGAGATGCCAAGGCTATGGAAGCCTTTTGAGTTCACAAACTCCGATCATATTTAGACAAGGTCATAGTCAAAGTGGAAGTTCTCTCCTCCCTTCAGAGAAAGGTGCCTCCTTCTTTGATGACCTATTCCTTGCACTGGGATCTCACGCGCGGAGATCCTTCATTTAGGTCATTTTTTTTTTTTTTTTTGACAGAGTGTCTGGTTTTTTGCAACAAAATAGAGGAATCTGGAACACATCATGCTGAGTGAATTAAGCCAGTCCCAAAGGGACAAATATCATATGTTCTCCCTGATCGGTGACAACTAACCGAGCACCAAAAAGGAAACCTGTTGAAGTGAAATGGACACTATGAGAAATGGTGACTTGATCAGCCCTTGCCCTGACTGTTGATGAACAACTTAATACTTTATCCCTCTTAGTATTTTTTTTTGTTCTACTTAATACTATTGGTTGAATTCTGTAATTAATACACAGTTATTCTTAAGTGTTAAAACTTAACTGAAAAGTGATCCCTGTTAAATATAAGACTGGGAATGAGAGGGAAGAGATGTACAATTTGGGACATGCTCAAGCTGACTTGACCCAAACGATAGAGTTAGAAACATACCAGGGGGCCGGCGCCACAGCTCACTAGGCTAATCCTCCGCCTTGCGGCGCCGGCACACCGGGTTCTAGTCCCGGTCGGGGCACCGATCCTGTCCTGGTTGCCCCTCTTCCAGGCCAGCTCTCTGCTGTGGCTAGGGAGTGCAGTGGAGGATGGCCCAAGTCCTTGGGTCCTGCACCCCATGGGAGACCAGGAGAAGCACCTGGCTCCTGCCATCGGAACAGCGCGGTGCGCCGGCCGCAGCGCGCTACCGCGGCGGCCATTGGAGGGTGAACCAACGGCAAAAGGAAGACCTTTCTCTCTGTCTCTCTCTCTCACTGTCCACTCTGCCTGTCAAAAAAAAAAAAAAAAAAAAAAAAAAAGAAACATACCAGGGGATTCCAATTCAATTCTATCAAGGTGGCATGTACCAATGCCATCTCACTAGTCCAAGTGATCAATTTCAGTTCACAATTGATCATAATGATAGGACTAAGAGTCAAAGGGATCACATAAACAAGACTAGTGTCTGCTAATACTAACTGATAGAATCAAAAAGGGAGAGAACGATCCAACATGGGAAGCAGGATACACAGCAGACTCATAGAATGGCAGATGTCCTAAACAGCACTCTGGCCAAAGAATCAGCCCTCAAGGCATTCGGATCTGGCTAAAGAGCCCGTGAGAGTATTTTAGGCATGGGAAGCCAAGACACTCTGGCAAAAAACAAAAACAAACAAACAAAAAAAAACCCATCTAAATGAAAGATCTCTGCGAGTGAGATCCCAGTAGAAAGAACAGGTCATCAAAGAAGGAGGTACCTTTCACTGAAGAGAGGAGAGAACTTCCATTTTGACTATGACCTTGTCTAAATAAGATCGAAGTTGGCAAACTCAAAAGGCTTCCATAGCCTTGGCAACTCATTATAAGAGCTTTGGGAGATTACTGACACCATAAACAAGAGTGTCAATTTGTTAAGTCAACAACAGGAGTCACTGTGCACTTACTCCCCATGTAGGATCTCTGTCCTTAAAGTGTTGTTCAATGTGAATTAATGCTGTAAGTAGTACTCAAACAGTATTTTACACTTTGTGTTTCTGTGTGGGTGCAAACTGATGAAATCTTTACTTAATATATACTAAATCGTCCTTCTGTATATAAAGATAATTGAAAATGAATCTTGATGTGAATGGAATGGGAGAGGGAGCGGGAGATGGGAGGGTTGCTGGTGGGAGGGAAGTTATAGGGGGGAAAAACCATTGTAATCCATAAGCTGTACTTTGGAAATTTATATTTACTAAATAAAAGTTAAAAAAAAAATAACGTGAACAATCTGGTTGCATTTAGTACATTCACCGTGTTGTGCAACCTCCACCTCTATCTTGTTCTGAAACACTTTCATCAGCCACCAAAGCAAAAACCGTAGAATTATGCAGTTTCTTTCTTAAATTTCTCAATTCATAGAAGTACTTGCCTATCCTCTTGTCACACCCTTCATTTATGAAAGAAATGTGTCATTTCTCTTGTAGAATTACCCACATTCTGGATTTGACTAGCTGTTGATGACTTTTAACTGGCTTTTCTGTCCCTATTTCTGTTGTGTTTTCTATAGACTGATAGTTATGTCTGGGGACTTGATTTGATTCAGGTTCAGTTACTTTGGAATGAAGAATTCATGGATTTTCCGGCATAGCTCCTATGCCTCACATGGATGCAGACAGTGTTCTGTTCTCCCAATGTTTGTGTGGTGCTCAGTGGGTCCAAGAGCTTCCAGCCTAATACATCTCTTACACATTTTCCCACCAACCTTGTATCCAATGGCTTTAGCACCCACCAATGATTGTCTAGATTCATGGTTTCATCAGGGATTATGAAGCAGTGTTTCTATTTCATTCCTTCTCAACCTATTATCTGGAATTCTTCTATAAAAATGCACTTACTAATCACTGGTTACCTTGAAATACAGGTCATATGGGAAAAATGGGATACATGTTTAATCCTTGCCTGTCATCAAGTTTCAAAGTAGTGAGTTGGTCTAGAAAGCTCCAAGAAGGGATCAGTACCTGTTACTATTGTTGTTAATTTTAAGAACTGCAGCATAACCCAGATAGCACTCTGAGAGGGTTTGTTATTTCTTTATTTCTTGACAGACATTCCTTGAAATGACTTAATCTTCATTCACTGTTTCCACGTGTTATTCCTTCATAAAGTAGTTCTGCATGGGATTGATGGTGGGAGCAGTCTCCTGGGGATAGCTAAGTAGACTGGTCTTGAGCTCTGGTATATCAACATCCAAATCCTGGCTTCATCACTTAGCAGGTGTGTAACCTTGACCACATCACCAAAATTCTCCAAGTTCTCCAAGGTTCACTTTCTCGTGTGTGTGTATGTGTGTGTGTGTGTGTTATACACAAAATGGTAATATTCACTTTGAGTTGTTCCAAGTGTTAAGTGAGATAACACAGGTAAAGCACTTCACACAGGGCCTGGCTGCCTGTAAGAGTTGTAACAAAGAGAACTATTACTAGGAGAAGCCTCTTGAAACTGACTTTCACTCCATTGACCCATCCAGATACACAGGAAATTCTGCCACCATCCATACTCCCTCCCAACGAGTCCCATGGGTGTTTCCAAGTTTTCTTGGTCTTGGATCAGAATTCGGCTGTATGTTTTTTTCATCAGACCAAGACCCTGACCGTCTAAACACATCCTGAAGACAACTCACTCCACCTATACTTATTGTGCTCACTGATGGTGTTTCTTAACACCGAAGTCATTTATCATGGAGAGCTGGCCTTCTGTATCTGTGGGTTCTGCATCTGCAGATTAAACCAACCACAGATGGAAACAAAAGCACCAAAACCCTGTGTCTGTGCTGAATATGTACAGATTTTTCCTTGTCATCATTCCCTAGGCTATACAGTATAACAATTGTTTACATGTCATTTGCATTGCATTAGGTATCATAAGTGATCTAGAGATGATTCAGAGTATGCAGGAGGATGTGCATGGATTTTGTGAAATATGACCTCTGTTTATATAAGGGACTTGAACATTTGCAGATTTCGGTATCTGTGGGGGGTCCTGAACCAATCCCTCTTGGATACCAAGACATGAATATGTTTATCTTTCTTTGAACATATGTGAGGGGCAGGCATTTGGTGTGCAGCTTAGCTTGGGATGCCTGTATCCATGATGGGAGTGCTGGGTTTGAGACTCTGTAACTCCACTTCCAAACCTGCTTCATTGATGCAATCATGGGAAGCAGCAGATGATGGGCCCCTTAACCCACATGGAAAGTCTTGGTGCATGTCTGCATACACGATTTCTATTTTCCAGAGAGTTAGGCCTGGGGGTGGTAAGATCTGTGCATTTCAAGCCACAGAGTGAGGCACCATCGCCATTTTCCTGAACCTTCCTTTGGACTTTGGTAATAGCACTTTGGCAAAACGCTGCTTAAAATTCCCAGTGTAGCTGCTCATCTGCATCCAACTGTCCTCCAGTTTCCTACATAGTTGTTGTTTTTTTCTTTGTAAAAAGATTGAGAACAACCTAAAACAACCAGGCTTATAGGAAATTAGTTTATCAAATTATGGTATAGCTATAAAATATGATAATACGAAGCCATCTGCATTTAAGTGTTTGAAAAACTACATAACGAAAAATGCTTATGGTGTACTATTCAGGATTGTCCAATTCTGTAAAAAGGATGTGTTACATGTGTAGAAGTTGATGTTAGTTCTCTAAAGAATTGTGGTTGAGTTTAACGTGTTCCTTGCTTTTTATGTTTTCTAATTTAGAAAATAAAAATTGAGTTTCAGAAGAATAAAATCAACACATTTCATTATTTTTTGCATTATTTAAATCAGTTTCCTACTTTATGCCATGGAAGTTAATTATAGCAATACCAAAATGTGACTTTGAGCAGATGTTCTTTCCCATTTGTATATCGTTATGCTATTTAAATTACTTCATAATAGATATGGATGTGTATGTGTGTGTGTGTGTGTGTTTGTAGCTGTTATCTCTGGGGGATGTCAGTTGCCCTAATCAACATTTCACACCCCAGGAGTGATCAGCTAGCATTTAATCAGCAAGACCACACTCCAAAGGCAGCTGCCTAGAGCCTTCATGTTGTGTATATCTCAGTCACTGGCAGAAGCTTTATTAATTAACATAATGATGATTATTTTATTCCTGATTTTCAGGAACAAAATTTGTATCTTGTTAACCCAAAGCACAGATATTAGATATAGGCTCATGTCATTGAAATGAAAAGGTTTCCAGATACGTGAACTGGCTCTAATATTTTAGACAGTCACTTTCCCAGTAAGTCCTATAGCCTAATCTCTTGGGTTGTAAGTTGAACCACAGAGTGGGATGATTCTGGATTCTTTCTCTGGATGGTAAGAATGACAGAATTCTGGCTCTGGAATACTGTCATCTGCTTCTAGATATTCTTCCATGCAGGGTGAGGTGAGGGCACCCAAAAAAAAACCAGAAGTGATTGTGAAATCTATTTTGTGCCCCTGAACCATGTACATGTGACAGAATAAGAGATGAGACTTACTTTCATAAAAACCTGATCACAAGCTTGGAGGGGAGTACTCACACTCCTTTCTAAACTTTTTGGTTTGACCTGAGATGAGCTGGTTTGACCTTTGGATGACCAAAGTGACTTATGTCCTTTTGCAACATAGAGTATTTGATTCTAAACCTCAGATATTGAGGTTTTGAAAGATTATGAATTGCAAAAGAGCTACTGGAGGATCAAATGGAGATAGAAAGCCAATGAGATATTCATCAGAAGCCAAAAAGTTAACCTATTATTGTTCATTGTGCCTTGTGTCTTTCTGGAATTCCTGGTGCTTTTTGCTCCTATAACCAGCAGAGTGTCACAGGCAAGGAACAAAGCAGGTCAGAGCTGCAGTTGGGTAGCAGCTTCCCGGAGGGGAAGGATGACCAAAAGGCTTAAGAAAAGAATTTTAGGGATGAAAGGTAAAAAAATGACCCCCCTGGAATATCCCTGAGCATCTCCAATGCACTGCACTTAGGAAGTGAATCATTGAGGGGATGGTGTTTAGCCTAGTAGTTAAATTGCTTATGTTCCACATCAGAGTACTTGGGCTTGATTCCTGCTCTGGCTCCTGCCTCCTGCCTCTTGCCTCCTGCCTCCTGCCTCCAGCTTCCTGCTAATTCAGATCCTTAGAGGCAGTGATCATGGCCCAAATTATTAGATTCCTGCCCACAACATGGGGGACCTGGATTAAGTTCCCAGCTTATAGCTTCAGATCCAGCCAGGGGCCATTGGGATCATTTTGGGGGGTGAGCAGCAGATGGAATTTACCTCTCCCTCTTTTCTTTATCGCTATCTTTCTTTTCCTTTCCCTTTCCCTTTTCCTGCCTCTCAAATAACTAAGTAGATAAATGACTAAGAATCCTAAATAAAAAAGAAGTAAGCCATCCAAGGCCTCAATGCCTCTTGAGATTAAGAAACAAAGCATTGGGGTCAGTGTTGTGGTGTAATGGGTTAAGCTACCACATGCAGTGCTGCTGCCCTATATGGGCACCAGTCCAAGTCCCAGCTGCTCCACTTTTGATCCAGCTCTCTGCTAATGTGCCCGGAAAAGCAGTGGAAGATGGCCCAAGTCTTTGGGCCCCTGCACCCACATGGAAGACCTGGAGAGGCTCCTGGCTCCTGGCTTCAGCTTGATCCAGCCCCAAACACTGTGGCCATTAGGGGAGGGAACCAGCAGATGGAAAATCTCTCTCTCTTCCCACCCCATGTAGCTCTGCCTTTCATATAAATAAAATAAATCTTAAAACATGAAGAAAAAAGAAGCAAAGCATTGATAGTTAGTGGACATGTTGAATGTAGTTGCACACAGAACTTGGCTAGGATTTCTCAGTGTTGTCTACAGTCTCTCAACTCTAATAAGCATAAAATAGCAAGTTACATGAAGGTAATTCTACTTTTGTTCTAAATTATAGAGGCAGCTGAACAATGTTGCCTCTATTTGATATATTTTTATGGGTTAGCTTGTCCTGATAAATCTTTTAGTTGAATTTCTATTTCAAAAGACATCAGGTGATCAGCTTATTGAACGAGCAGAACTTGACTTCTTGTCACCATTGTCCTTGACTTATCCTTCCTTGCCCCTGGATGAAACTAGAGGTAGTTCCCTTGGCGTTCCCAGTCACTCTCAGGTGTTAAGCATTGTCTTGTTTTCCAGACATTAAGTCTGATCTGGTCAAATAGCAAATGTCAATCTTTCATCTCACTTAAAGCTTCTCTTCTTTTACAGCTTGGACCCATGTCAAGTAGGAGACCAGAATGGGGGAAATCAGAGTGGGAATGGATTCCTCATTCTTCCCTCACTCTTCTACTCTTTCTGCTCCTCTCTGTTGCTCTGACTTTTCTAGTGTTGGGGCTGGAAAGGGAGGGAGGGTGGAGGGCAGAGCATGCCTCCCTAGAAGCTACAGACAGAGTCCTCACTGCCGCGGCTGGGCAGAGCAGTGGACAAATGCCAGTCTTCTCTGGGCTCCTCCCTGGGTTCCTCTGATATCTTCTTCCTGGGGCCCTCCTGCTGCAGTTCCCAAACAGGGCATTGTCCTCGAACAACCTCTGGCCCTCAGTGTCCTCTCCTGCTCTCTTGTAGGATCACTTTATCCCTCCAGGTGACCTGAGTCGTCCTACCTTCTGAGGGGTCCATATCCAACACCTGGGAAGCATCTATGCCCCTTCGCCTCTCCAGACTCTTCACATGTGTAGCAGTGACCTAAGTACTTGTTGAGCCATCACCTGCTGCCTCCCCAGGTGCACATTAGCAGGAAACTGGGATTAGAAGCAGAGTTGGGACTTGAACCCAGGCCTTCTGATATGGAATGTGGGCATCCCGAGAGGCATTTTGATCGCTATGCCAAATGTGCCCATCCCATAAGCTGTTTCCAAAATAGCTTTCTTCACTTGGCCACCACTGGCACCTCTGGCTAGATAGCATCTCACATTTTGATGATTTAAGGTATGGATAAGCTGCAGATTCTGTCTTTCAGTCTCCAGAATATACCTGTCGAGCTCTCTGAGACCTGAAACTCCTATGGTTTAAGGTGAGAACAACTTTGTAGTTCCTTCCCACTTCCCAAGGGAAGGAGACAAGAAGGAGAAGTGCTACAGCACAGTAAGTCTTTTCCTCACAAACTCCCACCTTCCAATCCCTGCTACAGATCCTTCAGCCTGTCCCCTGTAAGATGGATAAAAGATTGCAAATCTTGTCTCATGTTTCTTAGCACATCCTACATAGGTGGTCTCCTCCCATTGTTCTCAGCAGAACCTCTGCGGTGAAAGGGAGAGTCATGTTTAACATCCCATTACTGTAACCACACACCCCCAGTTGGAGGCAGTTCTGTTTAAGATGAAACATTCCAGAGGAGTCACAATGATGAAGATTCTACTACCATGCAAAGTGGGCGTGTAGCGCCTGTCAAAGCCATCACACTCACTGCAATTCACTGTGAAAAATTTGGAGGCTGAAGTCAAACACATTAAGTACTCAGGCTGAGTTATCTTTGGGGACTCCCTAGGGACCTCCAGTTTACATCCACTGCCAAATAATTTCTGTCAACACCCCGAGCAACGTTAGAGCTATGCCAACCATCCCTCTGTCTCTGACCCATAACAGGACACAGCAGGCAGCTCACTGAATGGTTTTAATGATACCATGAGCTAACTCCGTGGCTTTCACAAAAGGTCCAATATAAGTAAGAACCATAGAAAACTTCCGTTTTGGCTATATTTGAAATATTGGGACAAAAAGCAAATCCACTGGAGGAATAACTATCTACATTACCTTTAATCTTCCTATGGATATCAAAGTTGTGAGATAAATCTAGCAATTCCAGAGACCAGATGTAAACAATAAGAGGTTCCATTGCAAGACACAAACCTGAAAACTAGCATTTTGCTTGTGATGGTTCTGCCTCATTGTTCCACAAATCTTATTGCAAGTAGACCACAGAACCATCTTTCTGGAACTTACGATAATTGTACCTGGGCCAGGATGAAAGAAGAAATGATTAGGAATATTGATTTTCAATGCCAAGAACAAGAATACCAATTTTAATTGTAGGAGAGAGTAGCCCTTGGCTAAAGCATCCTCCCTGTTCCCCCAGCCTCCCTCAGAACCTTCACAACTTAGAACAGTATTTCTCAAACTTTTGTTTGTTATAGCCCAGGAAGGGGTTCATTTGAACTTTTCCCCCTAATATCCCTCCCCATGAAATTTTGATACCTTACATATATCTGTTTATGTGTGTATTTCTGTACTTTATCCATAAAAATGAGTAAGATTTTTTCACCCCACAGTTACATTTTCTAAGGCTACCAGCACAAAGTACAACAGACCTGGTAACTGCGATGTTTGTGTCCCCCAAAGTTCTTGCATTGGAAATTTAATCCCATGTTGATGTTGATGGTGTTTGGAGGTGGGGCTTTTGAGAGGCGGCTAGGATGAGGTGAGTTCAGGGGCCCTCAGGTTGGGACTGGCAGCTTTAGGACAAGAAGAGACCCGAGCCCACAGGCTCACTTCGTCTTGCCATGGAATGCCTTCCTCCACATTGTGATGCAGTGAGCAGGCTCCCACAAGAGGTGGCCCCTTAATCTCAGACTTTCCAGCCTCTGGAACTGGAAGAAACAAACCTGTTATTTTAACTATTACCCAGTCTATGGTGTTATGTTACAGCAGCAGAAAACAGGCTCAGATAGTGCCTTAAAGTGATGCAAACTTATTTGCTTATGACTCTGGAGAGAAGTCTGAAATGATAATGTCAGTAGGGCTGGGCCTCTGCTAGGCGCTGGGAGAAAAGCCTTTTTTTTTTTTTTTTTTTTCTGGCTCTTCCAGCTGCGGTGGCCCTGAGAATTCCTTAGCTGGCGACTGTGTGACCACAAACTCGGCCTCCACCCTCACTTGCTGTCTTTTCTCTGTGTCTATACCTGTACTTTTCTGTCTCTTCCGAGGGCACTCTAATTGGATTTAGGCCCACCCTTCAGCATTAAGATGTGATCTTTTTTTTTTTTTTACTTAGAACATAAGTTTATTTTGGTGTACAAATTTTGAAATCCTTGCATAGTTTTTTTTTTTTTCCCTCCAAAGAAACCTTTTATTTAAGGAGTACAAATTTCCTAAGTACAACTTTAGGAATATAGTGATTCTTCCTACCATACCCATCCTTCCACCCCAACTCCCACCTCACCTCCTCCTCCCTCTCTCATTTCCAGTCCCATTCTCCATTAAGATTCATTTTCAGTTAACTTTTTTTTAAGATTTATTTTTATTTATTTGCAAGACAGAGTTACAGAGAGGCAGAGAGAGAGAAAGAGAGAGAGAGAGAGAGAGAGAGAGAGAGGTCTTCCATCCACTGGTTCACTCCTCAGATGACTTCAACAGCCAGAGCTGCACCAATCCGAAGCCAGGAGCCAGGAGCTTCTTTTGGGTCTCCCATGCAGGTGCAGGGGCCCAAGGACTTGGGCCAGCCTCCTCTGCCTTCCCAGGCCATTGTAGAGAATTGGATCGGAAGTGGAGCAGCCATGCCTCAAAACGGCACTCATATGGGATGTCGGCACTGCAGATGGCAGCTTTACCCGCTACACCAAAATGCTGGCCCTTCAATTAACTTTATACACAGAAGACCAACTCTATACTAAGTAAAGATTTCAGCAATTCGCGCACACGCGCGTGTGCGCACACACACACAAAACTGAGAACCGGTTTTGCAATTAATTCTCATAATACAACTCATTTAGGACAGAAGTCCTGAATGGGAAGTAAGTGCACAGTGACTGTTGTTAATTTAACAATCAGAGGCTGGCACTGTGGCTGGCGCTGTTTTCTATAGTCACCCTACTATGCAATTGAATACCAGAACTTCTTTCTCCTATTTAACTGTAACTTTTTATCCATTGATCAACCTGTTTTCAGCCCTCTTTCCCCCTACTCTCCTGGATTTTAATAATCACTGTTCTGGGGGTCAGGATTGTGGCATAGCTGGTAAATCTATGGCTTGGGATGCCAGCCCTCCCATGTGGGTGCTGGTTCAATACCTGCCCACTCCACTTCCCATCCAACTCCTTGCTGATGGCCTGTGAAAAATAGCAGAATATAGCCTAAGTCTGGCCCAGGTTGGAGACCTTGATGAAGCTCCTGATTTTGGTCTTGTCCCCCACTGGCCATTGTGACCATCTGGGGAATGAACCAGTGAATGGGAGATTTCTCTCTCTGTCTCTCCCTTTCTCTGTGTAACTTTGGATTTCAAAATAAATAAATTTTAAAAACCCCACCATTCTCTTCTAAACTTTTTTTTTTGAGAGGCAGAGTGGACAGTGAGAGAGAGAGAGACAGAGAGAAAGGTCTTCCTTTTCCGTTGGTTCACCCCACAATGGCCTCTGCAGCTGGTGCACCACGCTGATCCGAAGCCAGGAGCCAGGTGCTTCTCCTGGTCTCCCATGCAGGTGCAGGGCCCAAGGACTTGGTCTATCCTCCACTGCACTCCCGGGCCACAGCAGAGAGCTGGACAGGAAGAGGAGCCACTGGGACTAGAACCCCGGTGTGCCAGCGCCACAGGCAGAAGATTAGCCTATTGAGCCGCAGTGCCGGCCCTCTTCTAAACTTTTATAAGATGTGCTTTTTTAGAGACTACACATGAGTGAGATCAGGTGGTCGTTGTCTTTCTGTGCTTGACCTATTTCACTTGCATTATAATCTCCAGTTCCATCCATGTTATAAATGGCAATCTTCCATCCTTTTTTGCAGCTGAACAGTATTCCATTGTGAACATATATGTTTTCTTTATCCATTTGTCAGTGGATGGTCAATTAGCATGTTTCCATTTCTTGGCTATTGTGAATGGTCACAAAGCTGCAATAAACACAAGCAGGCAGATGTCTCTTTGATAGACTGCTCTCATTCCACTTGGACTGAGACCCAGCTCGATCATATGGTAGTTCCATTTTTTAGTTCATTAAAGAACGCCCATACTCTTTTCTATTCTCCTTGATTTAAAAGCCAACAGCAACATGCCAAATATGTTTCTGCTTTCATTTTTCAAAGCTTTGCTTCAGGAGATAGCCTGCCAGACAGGGACTCTATGAATACTGTTGGAAAGCAGTTGGCCCCATGTGCCAGTCATTCCACACCTCATCAGATGCAGTACAATGTTGGAATCATCACATGCCACCCTCTTCACCTAGGGGGTGAGCTCCCAGTTGCTGTTCATGTGTGTGCATGTTGTGTGCTCGCTTAGTGAGAACAGACCACATATTCTGGAACAAGGCTGGTGCCTGTTGCAGTGCTCCCTCAGCAACTACTCAGGCGCTTCTGTTGCTGAAACCAACGTAAACTTGGAGTGACTTACTATTTTCTTGGTTTGGGGGATGGAGAACTTCATCCCCACATTTCTATAGCATGGAGAAATAAAAAAAATATTTGAAGTTGAATTGAATAATTTCTTAAAAAAACTTATCTTGCTGTAATTCCTCAAAATTATGGTTTGTAGATGCTACTGTTATCTAGCATCCAGAGAGATGTAATTACTCCCTATTTTAATGACATTTGATAAGTTCAAAGGGGTCTTTGGATGTAGTGTATCAGTCATAGTAAATCAGGTTGTACCATGGTAATAACCCATCTCAATCAACATAGCTGTATTTTGTGCCCATGTCCATTGTTGGTCAATGTAGCCATCTTTACTCTGGGAACAATGGTCAAAGTAGCCATCTTTACTCTGGGAACCAGGCTGGTAGAGAAGCCACCACCTTAGAAGTGTTGGCTACTTTGACAGGGATGTCACACTGCCACATTTACCTTCAGGGAACAGGAAAGTGTAAGAGCTCCATGTGCCCATGTGGAAAATGCAAAATATTTGGTTTAGTGAGTTAGAACTCCTTGAGTCTTATCTGGAACTTTTAGCATTTATATTTTTGGTAAAACCATGTAAAGTACAGAATTTTGGAGTCTGAAGACCAACTCTTCCACTTGCTCTTTTGGATAGATCACGTATCCTCTCTGTCTAGTTTCCTTATTTTAGTGTTTCAGCAATAGCTTCTTGGACTGACTGACTACCCTCACTGGTATTGTTGGTGAGTACCAATGAGATATCATACATGAAAATATTTTAAAATCTGAAAGAGCTTTATAAAGAAAGATTCTTCATATTATTGCAATATGTCTCTTTTGGAAGGGATAATTATTATAATCCATTTATTGCTTAGTTCACTGATGGATATATAACCACTGGAAAACAGAACTTTCTCTGCAAAAATTATATTCAAAATTATTATATAGCACCCCAGAGAAAGCAACTGTAACTAAGGCAGCACCTGGCACAAGTTCCCAATAGTCATTTCCAAGAGGGTCTAAAGTCATGGCTCATTGTTGTCTTTAGGCACTTATGGAAATTTCAGGCCGGTGCCATGGCTTAACAGGCTAATCCTCCACCTTGCGGCGCCGGCACACCGGGTTCTAGTCCCGGTCGGGGCACCGGATTCTATCCCGGTTGCCCCTCTTCCAGGCAAGCTCTCTGCTATGGCCCGGGAGTGCAGTGGAGGATGGCCTAAGTGCTTGGGCCCTGCACCCGCATGGAAGACCAGGAAAAAGCACCTGGCTCCTGGCTTCGGATCAGCACAATGCGCTGGCCGCAGCGGCCATTGGAGGGTGAACCAATGGCAAAAGGAAGACCTTTCTCTCTGTCTCTCACTATCCACTCTGCCTGCCAAAAAAAAAAAAAAAGAAAGAAATTTCTATTCATTGGAGAAGATAATCTCCACCCTTTGCTGATTCTTAAGAGGTTGATGGGTAAAGATTTATCATTAGAAAAGAGCACACAGTTATATTTTTTAAAAGATTTATTGATTGATTTGAAAGGCAGAGTTACAGAGAGGCAAAGGCAGAGAGAGAGAGAGAGAGAGAAAGAGGTCTTCTATCTGCTGGCTCACTCACCAAATGGTCTCAGTAGCCGGAGATGGGTCATCTGAAGCCAGGAGCCAGGAGCTTCTTTCGGGTCTTCCACATGGGTGCAGGGGACCAAGGACGTGGGCCATCTTCTGCTTTCCTAAGCCATAGCTGAGAGCTGGATTAGAAGTGGAGCAGCCGGGACTCAAACTGGTGCCTATGTGAGATGCAGGCACTGCAAGTGGTGGCTTTACCTACTATGCCACAGCACCTGTCCTGAGCACACAGATCTTAATACTGTGCATTGGGCATGGATGATTTGGCTTCCTGGGAAGTTTGAAGGAACTCAACCCATATCATTTCCTTTTTCTCGAGAGAGTTCATGGTGATCTTCTTTCCTTGGAGCTCCCTAAACAAGAACATTGGCCATGAACTCTTCTCAGGTATAGCACAACGTTTTCCATTTTTCCCAGATTTCCCAGAATACCACAGAATGTGGAATTTTTAGTCCCATACCCCCTAGGCCTCCTAACTGGACACATATGTCCAAGTGGGTAGCACATTTGCCTCACAAAAATTGGCCCTTTGTTCTTTTTTCATTCACTTAACACTAATTAAACATTTATAAGGTGTCAGGCACTGTGGTAGCGACTAAGCTAATACAGATACAAGGTTAACAAGACTCAGTCTGCCCTTGAGCAATTCACAATCAAGTGCAGAAGACAATGATGCAAGCAGCAGTTACTATACAATACATTTGAGATGTCCAGGAAGTATGTGTGCGGTATCCTGGCAGCTTGGACAAGGGGAACCCAGCTGTCTGGAGGGGTCAGAGAAAGCTTTCAGTAGGAGATCAGATGCAAGTTGAATGCTGAGGGTGAGTAAGTGACTCTTTGTGCAGAGGAAGAACATATAAAAAGACCTAGAGTCTGGGTAGACTTTATATTAGAAAATTAGCATCTGAGGGTCATGGCGCTTTGTGGAGCTAAAAGGGCATACAGGATTGGCTGTGCCAGCAAGGCCTCACTTTCACTCAAAGTCAATTACCATCACCCCAGTAGGGTTAACCAGAGATGTAAGAGACGTATACTACAGCTTGGGTTGGAGCCCAGAAAGCCTTCCCCAAGTTTCCTCCCTTTTACCTCTGCTGTCCTCTGCTCCCTCCTTGGCCTCCCACTCCACTGCCTGAGGTTCTGGATCCACTGAGCTGCTCCTCATGCTCAGCCCCAGACTACTCTCTGCCCTTTTAGTCTGAAGTTGCTGATTCCTGGGAAAGAACAGTGGACCCTGTGCTCCTCAGACCAGGGCATCTGCCTGTGAAGTTCACTTCCCTCTTGCTAACCTCTTCTACCTTGCAAGTTGAATCTGGATACATTTGAATGCTGAAAGACCCTCCTATAGGGAAGAAGATAGGGAGGAGCAAAGCAGGTGGACAGCAGAGAGAACCACATGTGTTCAGTTTCTGAGGGGATGAGAAGTCTGGGGGGAGCAGCTACGCCTTTGCATTTATTCTGTCCATTGCCGTCTCTGCCCATCTCCTCCCTTCATGGTAAGACAGATGGGTCCTTCTCTTGGCACAAGGTGGCTCAAGTTCAAGAGCTTAGTTAGCCAGCTCACCCTCAAAGATAGCCTGAAGATTTCTGTTAGATTCTTCCAGGTTACATAAGTCAGTGGCCTTGAACTCTGACTTGGGGTAGGCAGAACGAGCCCCAGTCAGTCAGTTAGAATAATCATGGTGGGGCCTTTGGTCTTATTAAAATTTGCCACTGTTCTTGGTAACATGGAGAAAGGCTACTGAGTGAGGCTTCTGCCCTTTTGCTTAGCTCTGGCGCTAACTAATAATCCTGATAGACTAGGAGGACCTTAAAGGACTCTCTGTATTTCAGCCAGGTCCCAGTTGGCCATTTGCTGCCAGTTGTGCCTGCTGAAAATGAAAAAAAATTTTTTGGCTGACTCAAAATACAAAGGTTACCTGTATTCTTAAGAGATTTGTTGCTCTGATTTTAAAATTCCAGAAGGTAGCACTACATTTTGAAATGGTGCATGGTTTGGTGTAAGGTTTAAGTTCTTTGTAGAACAGATTCTTCACCTTCTCACTGACAGGTGCTCAGAGCATTGCTTCCCCTTGCCCCCCACAAACCATAACATTCTCAGTTTCCCAGATGAGATTGTAGATTAAAACTATAATCTAATTACATGGTGATGATAACAGGAAAAAAAAAAAGGCCCACTTGTTTTCAAAAGTCTCCCCATGGTGGCAGCATTTGAAATCTTTGGCTTACTACTAGGTTTCTGATTCCACAACCATGCCTGGTACCAAGGAGGTATTCAATGTATACTTGTTGAATCAATCTTATGCAACATTACCACTTAACTTTTTAAAGTGGTTTCTCTGTTAGACAATTTCATGTTGCTATAAGAAAATATCTGAAACTGGGTGCTTTACAAAGAAAAGATTTTTTAGCTTACAGTTCTGGAGGCTCAAGGTCATGACTCTGAGCCTTTCTGGGTTCTGGTGAGGGCCTCGTGCTGGAAGGTACATGTGTTAAAAGCACATGTGGAAGAGACCGAAAGCAAAGGGTCAGGAAGGGGCTGGACTTGCTGTTTTTGTGACAACCTGCTATTTTTTTTTTAAAGATTTTAATTATTTATTTGAAAGGCAGAGTTACAGAGAGGCAGAGGGAATGAGAGAGAGGTGGGTCTTCCATCCGCTGGTTTACTCCACAAATGGCCTCAGCGGTCTGAGCTGGGCCAATAAGCCAGAAGCCAGGAGCTTCTTTCAGGTCTTCCACGTGGGTGCAAGGGCCCAAGGACATGGGCCATTTTATATTGCTTTCTCAGGCCATTAGCAGAGAGCTGGATCAGAAATGGAACAGCCAGGACTTGAACTGGTGTCCATCTGGGTTGCCGGCACTGCAGGCAGCAGCTTTACCCACTATGCCACAATGCTGGCTCGGACAACCTGCTCTTTTTTTAAATTTTTTTTTAAAGATTTTATTTATTTCTTTTATAGAGAGAGAGTTACAGACAATGAGAGGGAGAGACAGAGAGAAAGGTCTTCTATTCGTTGGTTCACTCCCCAAATGGCTGCAATGGCTGGAGCTGCGCTGATCTGAAGCCAGGAGCCAAGAGCCTCCTCCAGGTCTCCTACAGGGGTGCAGGGGCCCAAAGACTTGGACCATCTTCTGCTGCTTTCCCAGACCATAGCTGAGGGCTGGATCAGAAGAGGAGCACCCGGGACCAGAACCGGCACCCATATGGGATGCCAGTACCGCAGGTGGAGGATTGACCTGCTGAGCCACAGTGCCAACCCCCAACCTGCTCTTGAGAGCAGGCATGCACTCCATCCAGACCTGACCCACTAGCATGAGATGGCATTAATCCGTTCATGAATGAAAACCCTGTGATCTGATCACCTTCCACTAAACCCCTCTTAAATATCCCACCACCTCAACACTCCCACACTGGGGACTGAGCACCAGCACGTGAACTTGGGGGGACAGGCCATCCAGAGTCATATTCAAACCATGGAAACCTCCAATTCGCTTTCGCCATCCTCCTGGCTTAAGCGTTTAATGAGGAATCATTCTGTGTCATTTGGGCATGAGGGATTCAAAGGATATCCTTGGATCTATGACCCAAGACTTTATTATCGCTAAGTACTTACATAATCTAATAAGATTAGGAAGGCTACACCGCCTCATGTCCTCATGAGCTCCCACTGGAATTGTTACAATGGCCTTTTATCTGGTCGTCTTGCCTCTTGACTTTCTCCTTAATCACTTATAACCCTTGTCTCCTGAGTTAAGGAGTAGCCATATAATTTGCAGAGCCCAGTGCAAAATAAAAATGCAGGGCCTCTTATTCAAAATAATCAAAACTTTCAACATAGCAGCAACAGTGCATTAAACCAAGCATGGGCATTTTTTGGCATGAGGTTGTAAGTGATAGCACAGGTCACATACCCATAACAGCCCTGCCAAAATTCAATCTTTGCTCAATAACCTTCTTTTTTTTTTTTTTTTAAATGATTTATTTATTTATCTGAAAGAGTTACACGGAGAGAGAAGGAGAAGCAGAGGGAGAGAGAGAGGTTTTCCATCCACTGGTTCACCCCCCAATTGGCTACAATGGCTGGAGCTGCGCCGATCTGAAGCCAGGAGCCAGGAGCTTCTTCCAGGTCTCCCACATGCATGCAGGGGCCCAAGGACTTGGGCTTTCCCAGGCCATAGCAGAGAGCTGAGTCAGAAGTGGAGCAGCCGAGACTTGAACTGTTGCCCATATGGAATGCCTGCACTGCAGGCGGTGGCTTTACCTGCTACACCACAGCACTGGCCCAGCTTGATGAATTTCAATAGCTCCACATTGTGTAGAGGTCTAATGTTAGGGCTATATATGTTTTGATCCAATCTCTGCTCTCCTTTCTAGAACTTCCCGTTATGTCTTCCATACATTCTCCAAACAGAACTTCTCAATCTTCCCAGGAAGTATCCTGTCCCACCCCTGTGCCTCCATGTGAAAGACCATTCCCCTTACTTAAAATGCTGAGCCCCCCATTTCCTGTGATCATAAATCCTGTATGAAGACGACTCTGCTCCTTTCAGTCCTAACACATCTTTCCTCCATCTGAATTCCTAGTAGCATTTTAGCAGAGTACTTTTCTGTGTTTGTTCATTTTTTAGTAAGCTCCCAAGCCTGCGCCAGACACCACGGGAGGTACTAGGATGAGTGCTACCTTCTCTATTCTGTGATTTTGCTGCTAGGTTCCTCCAAGCTCCCAGGGGCAGGCTTTACCTAGACCAGGCTCCTCTGTCTGGCCTTCCATACAGTGGATGCTCAATAAATACTTGTCAACTCAATGGAAGAATGATTAAAGAAGAGCTACCACTTGACTTTCAAGAAAAGGTCACAGAAGATAAAAATTACAATGAGAGAAGGTGGTTGTCATCCAGATGTCAAAAGGTGTGGTGGTGAGGGGGTGGAGAAAAGGGGGCACTAGCCCAGTGCTGCAAGGGACATGTGCTGGTGCAGCCTTTGTGGAAAACTGCAGAGTGAAAGGGCTGGCTCTCTCTAGCAAGGCTCTGATCCCTTCTAAGCCAGAGAAGCAGTACGTGGGAGGGGGCGGCAGCAAAGATCAGCCACCCTGGGGTCACTAAAGTATGGAGGTTCCTCGAGGACTTGAAGAGAAAACTATCACTGATCTAGCGATCCCTCAGCTGGGTGTAGCCCTAAAAGGAATGAAATCAGTATCTCAAAGAGACAGCTACACTCCCCAATTCACTGGAGCATAATCCGCAATAGCCAAGATGCAGGAACAGCCTAAAGGTTCATGGATAGATAGCTGTGCTGTCCATAAGTATGAATATGACTCAGTCTTAAAAAGAAGGAAACCTTGTGATTTATAACAACATGGATGAGACTGGAAGACACTGTGTTAAGTGAAATAAGCTGGAAACAGGAAGACAAACACAGCATCATCTCACTTATATATGGAATCTTTAAAAGAATTCAAACTTACAGAAAGGGGGAGTAAAACAGTGGTACCCAGGGGTTGGGAAGTGGAGATAATGGGGAGATGCAGGTCAAGGGGGACACACTTGCAGTTATGTAGTATATGATGGGCCTATGATGGGCCTATGACGGACTGTACACGGTGAGGACTGCAGTTAATAACATTGTATTACATACTGAGATATTGTCAGGGAGTAGATTTTAGGCATTCTTGCCACATACACTGCAAAGGTAATATGGCAGGAGTTGCATGTGTCAAATTTGTTTATTTATAGTAGTCATTCACTGTGGATATGTATGTCAAAACATGTTGTGCCTCTTAGATTTACACAATAAAATACATGGAAAAGAAGGCATGCAAACAGCAGCTACTGTGTATTGGGACCTTTTCTAAGAGTTGGAGATCCAGGCATGAAAAAGGCAGTTTCATCCCTGCTTTTGCATAGGGATTAAAATTCTTATGGGAGGAGACAGAGAGTAAACAAGCAGCTAAAGAAACAAACCAGGAAGACAAGAGGTGTTGCTGTGTTTGATGGGTGTCCTTGTGGAGGGGTAGTGGTGTGTTTGAAGATACATAGAAGGCTCTTTGGGATTGACTGTCCAGAGGAGAGGACACCACTAGGTATTAAGGAAAAGGGTTCAATGCAGAGAAAATGCAAAGTCCCCAGGTGAGGATGAGCTTGGAATATTCAAGGGGAGAGAAAGCATAGATACCAAAAAGAAGACACAAGGAGAGAAATGACACGAATTGAGAGGTCAGAGTGGTCATTTAGGGCCCTGTAAGCCAGAAAAAGGAGTTGTGATGTTTATTCTAGGCATGAAGGAATGCCTTGGTGGATGAAGAAGGTTGGGGTTAGGCAGACGAGGAGTGATTTGAATTCCACACTGTGTAGAGACTGCCTGCAAGGTGCAAGAATGCAGACAGAAGACGTGAGGCTGCAATGGCCCAGGTGGGTGCCTCGGAGCAGGCGGGTAGTGCTCGGTTACCCCGCTGCTTGTTGGTGCTATTCTTGGGGGAAAGATCAGTGAAGGTGTCAGATGGGCAGGAGGGTGTTTCAGAGAAGCTCCTCCGGGTGGGCTTTGGAATGGTGTGGCACGCAGTAAAGGATTTATTTACCTGGGGATCACCTTCACCTGGTCTTTGCCCTTGGCTCATAGGAGGTAACCTCTAAGACCTTGGAATGCACTGCTGGATTTGTGTACCTGGAGGCCTTGGGCCAAGCCAGACACCCCATGCTAGCTGTGTGATTCCCGGTGTGAGGCTGGGGAGTAAGGTCAGTCAGGTGCGTAGTCAATCCTGACTCCATGGCTGGGCCCCATTGGAAAATTCTGGACACTGAGATTCAGCTGAGATTGCCTGGTTGGCAGTCCTCTGGGTATGTCGGGAGACACTGAAGCTGTGAGAATTGAGCTGTGGCTGCACAGCTGCCCTGGGAGACAATGGCTGCGTACTCCATGTTTGGAACTCTCCTAGACCCAGCCCTGGGCACCACTTGCCTTGGCTGCTGCTAATCTCTCTCTCTTTGTGATAATAAGCTGTAATTGTGAGTGTCTCTGAGTTCTGTGAGTCCTTCTTGTGAATTAGCAAGCATGGGCATGGTGTTGGGGATCTTTAAACCTGAAGTTGAGATCATAAGTGAGGGTGGTCTTTGGGACCCACCCCAAACTTTGCAATGGGGGTGTACAAACTTGACAAAGAGAAGCCTTGGGAGTCCCAGGCCTTAGATTCCACTGGTCATCTGAGTCTTGGCAGCCCTAAGGGGTAAAAAGAGAATAAAGAATGCTGCTGTCCCTTGGCAAGTGTCTCAGGGGGTTTCTCGGATCCTTTATGCCAAGGTTACCATAAGAATCACCTGAAGCCTCTGGCTGGAGATGTAGTTGGGGGAGACAGCAAAGAAAGGCAATGCCTTTAATCTTTGCATGTTATGAGACCTGTGGGAAGAAATGACATTTCTGATATGCCAGCCACAAATACGATTTCTATCTAATTGAATCCATTCATCACGACATTAGAAAAGAACCTGACACAGTTGAAAAGTGAGTTCACCAAACACATCCTCCCACAAAGACAGCCTGGGATGCATGCGTTGACGTTGATCTCATCGTAGAGAAAACACAGATCTTGGCTCCAGGCGAATGAAGGCTTATTTAATGTGGGGGCCTGCTCTCCCACGACTGACAGTTGCAGCATGTGGGATTATTTAAAACGAAGCCTTTGACTCAAGTGAGGATGTGGCACTCAATTTATCATCCTCTCCTCTGAGGCTTAAAGGGCTCCCCAGAACACAAGCCCTGGGCCGCTGCTGCTTTAATCAATCAGTAAATTAAATTAATGAGGGCTCCCCCTGTTGGCCTTGCTCAGAGCCCCCTCATGGCTGTGGTGGTCATTGCAGGTGTGCTTGCAAGTCTTTCACAATTCCCACCAAGGTCAAGGGCAGCAAGAGCAATCGTATAGAACTTTGAAAACCAGACATTTGCTCCCGGGTCTCTCAGCTTGGATCAGCTTCAGGTCAGTCATCTATTGCTACATAATAAATTACCACAAACATAGTGGCTTAAAACAACACACATTTATGATCTCACAGTTTCTGTGGGGTAGGAGTCTGGGCAGAGTTGGTTGCGTCTTCTGCTTTAAGTTCCGCACAAGGCTGCATTCAAGATGTCAGTCAAGGCTGCAGTCCTGAAAGTTTCTGGCATGAAAAGCCAAGACACTCTGGAAAAAAAAATGACCTAAATGAAAGATCTCCACGAGTGAGATCCCAGTGGAAAGAACAGGTCATCAAAGAAGGAGGTACCTTTCTCTGAAGGACTTCCACTTTGACTATGACCTTGTCTAAATATGATCAGAGTCAGTGAACTCAAAAGGCTTCCATAGCTTTGGCAACTCATGACAAGAGCCTAGGGTGATTACTGATGCCATAAACAAGAGTGTCAATTTGTTAAGTCAACAACAGGAGTCACTGTGCACTTACTCCTCATGTAGGGTCTCTGTCCTTAATGTGCTGTACATTGTGATTTAATGCTATAACTAGTACTCAAACAGTATTTTTCACTTTGTGTTTCTATGTAGGTGCAAACTGTTGAAATCTTTACTTAATAAATACTAAAATTGATCTTCTGTATATAAAGAGAATTGAAAATGAATCTTGATGTGAATGGAAGGGGAGAGGGAGCAGGAAAGGGAAGGGTTGCCGGTGGGAGGGAAGTTATGGGGGGGGGAAGCCATTGTAATCCATTAGCTGTACTTTGGAAATTTATATTCATTAAATAAAAGTTAAAAAAAAAGAGAAAGTTTCTGAAAGTTCAACTTTGGAATGATCCACTTTTTTTGTTTCAAAGCATAATTTCTTTAATTTCAGAGCTGCCCAGAGTTTGTATGGCAGGTAAGGTGAGTAACATTAATATCCCTTGGTATTTTAAAAGGGATTTATTTATTTATTTTATAGGCAAAGTAACAGAGAGGAAGAGGGAGTGGGGGCGAGGGGGGGGGGGAATCTTTCATCTGCTGGTTCATTCGCCATGTGGCCACAACACCCAGGATTGGGCCGTGCTGAAGCTGGGAGCCAGGACCTCCATCTGGGTCTCCCACATAGGTGGCAGGGGCCCAAGCACTTCCACTGCTAGACCAGAACCAGAGCATCAGGACTCGAACCTGTGCTCCTATCCGGGATACTGTAGTCACAAGCTTAACCCTCTGAGCCACAACACCAGCCCCAAAGGATTCCCTTCTAAACCTGTTAAGGTTGTTGAAAGAATTCAGTTCCTGGAAGATTGTTTGATTGAGGGCCTCAGATCCTTCCTGGCTATTGGCTAGAAGCCTCCTTCAGCTCTTTGCCATGTGAACCCCTCCATGGCCACTTAGTGTATCTGAGTATGAAAACCAGGAAGACAGGGATTGCGAACCCCAGCCCATCATCTCTGCTGCACCCTTCTGGTCAGCTCATGTTCAAGAGGAGGGGATTGCATAAGGGTGTGACTAGTAGGAGGTGGAGATCACTGGGGGCTGTCTTAGAATCGCCTGCCTCAAGGATGGTGTCCCTAGTTGGGCAGATCATAGTGATATCCTGTTAAAAACAATGTGTTCGGCTCGGCATCTGGTGCTGTGGTTAAGTTGCTGCTTGGGCAGTCTGCATTCCATCTCACAGTGCCTGGTCCACATCCTATCTCCTCTGTTCTAATTCTAGCTCCCTGCTAATGTGTATCCTGGGAGGCAGCAGGTCTGGCCCACGTTCTTGGTCCTTGCCATCTACATGGGAAACTCATACCAGCTACTGACTTGGGCCTGGCCCAGTCCAGGCTCTTGAGGGTATTTTAGGGAGTAAACCAGAGCGATTCTGTTTCTTCTGCCTTTCAAATTAAATGAAAACAAATGAATAAAATATTTTTTAAAGTGCTGCATATTCTTAAGCTTCAAAAATATTTGTGGATATTTTTGGCAAGTTATATCCTTGAAGAAACTATGATATCCTTTTGGCAAGTTTATGTCGATGTATTTCAGTTTGTTTTCTCATCTTTCCCATGAAATGCCATTTTCCATTCTCCAAAGATCCTTTTTTCTTTCATCCCTCCTTTCATCACAGATCTAATGGGGAAAATACCTGGCACAATTAGAACCTGGAAGGGCTCAGGTGCCTTAAGGTTGGGCGGAGAAAACTAAACCTCAGCTGCTGGCCACTGCCATGCCTGCTCAGGGCAGCCTTCTGGAAGCCTGGCTTTTCTCAATGTCACGATTTCTCCTTTGTGCTGTTGAGGCCCCGAGTCAGACACCCCCACAATGTCCAGAACCACTTCCTGGAGCTGTCATCATGGCAAGGCACTACCGGGGAGCCCCATCTTCTGTCCTCTGTGCTGTTTCTGTAAAAACTTAGATTTCTATTTATAAGTGTATAAAGTAGAGTGACACTCAAAGAAAGAGGAAAGGGGCATGGAAGAGAGGAAGGGAGGGAGGGGGAGAGAGAGAGTGAGAGAGAGAATGAATCATCCGTTCACTGGTTCACTCCCCAAATGCCTGCAATAGCCCAGGCTGGGTCATGCTGAAGCCAGGAGCCAGGATCTCCATCCGGGTTTTCCACATGGGTGGCAGGAACCCGTATGCTTGGGCCATCATCTGCTGCCCCACTCTGAGGCACATTAGTAGGAAGTTACATCACAAGTGGAGCCCGGATTCAACTCTAGGCACTCTGATATGGGATGGTGGGTATCCCAAGTGGTATGCCCTACCCTCTGGAACTTTAAAAGCTATTCAATCTCTTCCTAACAGTTGTGCTCATAGACATTACTGAAAATTACAAATGACTTTCTGACTGATAACAGGTACAAAGTCCCTAAATGTCTTTGTCAAATGGGCAATCATCTCAGGGATTAGAAAATTGTTTGTTGTTCTTTTGGTCAGCGTAACATGCAGGTACTGAAGAGGTTCACTGAATCACCCATTCATACCTTCACCAGTGAATTCGTTCAGGAACAGTGTCTGGCTGCTCACTGCTGGTGCAGAGTGACAAGCTGTAAAAGGCAACCTTGCTGCTTTCACAGGCCCAGCTCCCTCCCTCCATCACGGTGTTTCTTCTGGGTGCCCTCAAAGCTATCTGCATGCTGCTCTTGCCTATCCTGGGGTTCTTGTTCAGCGCCTGCTGTTGAATTCATGTTTCCTATTTCTAAACACAGGGAGTCACAGGCGTTTCTTTGGCCCAATAAAATCAGCAGTTCCTTGTGCTGTTTTTCTGGGGCCCCAAGTTCTATCTGGAGCCTGCTTACACTGGGTGGGACCCTAGAGTGTGCAGGTTTTTTCTTTTCATAACCTGGGTAGGGGCATTGGATGGAGAAGGGGAGGAGTTGGGAGAGATATGAGAACCCTGAAAGCTGGAAAGGGCGATTAGAGTCTTTAAAAGAAGACAAGATTGTGGATTCCTGAGTCAACAAGGAGGCTGAAGGTAGTTTTCAAAGAGGTTGGTGTACTTTAGAATCCCTTGGGGAAAATTTTTTTTAAAGATGTGTTTATTTGTTTGAAACCATCCACTGGTTCATTCCCCAAATGGCTGCAATAGCCAGGGGCCAGAGGCTTCTTTTGGGTCTCTCACATGGGTGCAGGGGCCCAAGCATTGGACTATCTTCCACTGCCTTCTCGGGTGCATTAACAGGGAGCTGGATCTGAAGTGCAGCCACTGAGTCTTGAACTGGTGCCCATATGGGATGCCAGTATCACAGGTAGAGGCTTTACTGCTATGCCATAGCACTGGCCCCAGGGGAAAAAACTTTTTTAAAGATTTCCATCCCTGAATATTTGGACTCAGGACATCATTGTATTGTTGAGAAAGCTGCATTTTCAATACATCATTGTATGGTTGAGAAAGCTGCATTTTCAATTAACAGTCCTCATGGTTCAGGTGCAGAAGGTCTGCAAAGCACCATTGAGAAACAGCAGGACCTTAACAAAATAGATCACATGTAGACCTTAGGAAAAAAATCCAAGGAATGAATTTACTGTTTGCTTTGTCCTTCATTGATTTCATCTATACAGTCACAAACACGTTACAATCTAATTATTCTGACCATAGGTAGCATGATTGTGAGGCTTAATGGATGAGGGAAACCTCAAAGCTGAAATTAAACCAACTGGCCACTTAATTCAGTCATTCATCTACTCCATCTATGGAGCATTCATTCACTTCCTCTCTTTTCTTTCATTCGAGTGTAGTCACCTATACTTTATGAATGAAAGCCGGCAGCCTTTCACAGCCTGACAAATAATGCAGGCTTTGGACAGCCAGACAATGTCTCCTCTATATCTATGTCTCTAAATCACACCCTGAGTACCCATGCTGTTGTTCTCGCTCAGGGCGAGCAAACCAAAAGTTCTGGAATTACAAGGGCTCAAAGTGGCTATGATTTACTAAAGAAGAAAAGAGCAAAGTTATAAGATAGTGAATATAATGCAATATAATAAAATCAAGTATCCATCCATATGTCCATGCATATTTATAATATTTTCGTGATGCCAAGTTTTTGGAGATATTTTGATGTAATATTTTTATGAGAAATGAAATAGAAGACAGGGTTCATGCTATTAACAGTGTTTCCTCCCTCTTTGAGTTGGGGAGGAAACTAGGTGTGGAAAATGACTACTTTAAAGTCTTTGCAATATTTTTTTATTCACAGTGAATATTTATTTCCATGAAAACTTAAAAAGATGGACTCCTATATTACATAGTAACTGCTAGAAAATCCCAGCCTCAGGGAATAGCTCCCAGGGATGTGATAGCCAAAGGCAGTTGTGCTACAGGAGGCTTCCTGTCTTCCTGGTTCTAGACTAGAGTCGCCAATGGCTGGACATGACCTGTCATTTATTGCCTTCCTTCCACAAGGGGCCTGCTTGCCACAAGGAGTGTCACTGTCACCAGTGGACCCAGGAGGAATCAGCAGATGAATACAAGCACCACCTCTTCCCCCAATGAGCAATAAGATGGCAAGATTTCTGATATGACAGCAGTTGTGCCCTCTGATTTCAACATTTCAGTTCTTGTTTGGTAATGGAGGTGAGCAACTGTTGATTTCTTAAGATTGAGCTGCAGTGGTCCTGTGGCTTGCTTAGGTTTTGACCTGGGCTTATCCTTGCTGAATGAATCCTGAAAGATGATGTGGAGGCCCCTAATAAGGTTGAATGTGAATTTCATCCTGTTAGTGGTACTCAGTTCACAGGCTGGTAATCTTAACTAAGAGGGGCCTTTAAAAGGTTCATGGAAAATGCATATTATGAAAAAGCACGCAGGGCCGGTGCTGTGGCGTAGCCTGTAAAGCCGCTGCCTGCATTGCCAGCATCCCGTTTGGGTGCCGGTTCGAGTCCGGGCTGCTCCACTTCCAATCCAGCTCTCTGCTATGGCCTGGGAAAGCAGTGGAAGATGGCCCAGAACCCATGTGGGAGACTGGAAGAAGCTTCTGGCTCCTGGCTTCTGGCTTCGGATTGGCACAGCTCTGGATGGGCTATTGTGGCCAACTGGCGAGTGAACTAGTGGATGGAAAACTAACTCTCTCTCTCTCTCTCTCTCTCTCTCTCTCTCTCTCTCTCCCCCTCCCTCTCTGTGTAACTCTGACTTTCAAATAAATAGACAAATATTTTTTAAAAAAATCGTGTGCATTTCAAAACCCTTTTTGCATCAAAATGAACTTACCTTTTTGTTCTTTTTTTTCCATGAACTTTTGAAAGGGCCCTTACACTTGTAAGCTAGGAAAATTCCGTTTTTTTTCAAGTTAAGAAATTATGGAAAGCACAAAATGACAAATAATGTTTGGCTCCACTGTTGGGAAATTGCCAGAGAAGTCAAGTTCAGAGAGACATAAAGGAGAATGCTGGTTGCCATGGGCTGGAGGCAGAGGAGAGTGGGGAACCATGGTTTAACAGGGCCAGAGTTGCCATGTAGAGAGATGATGAGGTTCTGGATGTGGACGATGGTGGTGGTTGCACAACAATGTGGGGGTACTTAACACTACTGCACTGGACACCTAAAAATGGTTAAAATAGTCAGTGTTATATGTATCTTAGCATAATTTAAAAAGTTACTCTGAGTTCAAATTACTCTGAGAACCTGAAAGTGCTTCCAGAAACCACTACAAGATGGGGCATTCTTGGATCCTATCACCCTTGCAGCATGGACTTAATTCTTCAAATCCAAGGGGAACAGTACTGAGGTGACCAGCTGACCCACTGTGCCTAGGCATGAGGTATTTCTTGGAAGCTGAGCTTTTCAGTGTTAAACATGGGGAGTCAAAGAACATGGGAGGGGATTTGGCAGCAGCAAATGTGCACTTTGAAGGAAGGCCACAGGGTGTCAAGAATGTGAACTGTGAAGAACACCGGGAGATGTCAGGTGGTGAGGCAGAGTCTTCGAGTGGGAAAGCCAGACTAATAAGTCCTCCTGCCACCTGCCATAGCAGAGGGGTGTGTTGTAATGTCACTGGAATCTGAGCTGCCTTTAATTTATAGGTTTGATTATCAGTGAGCAATTCACACCAGGAAAAGGTGCAGACCAGGCCTACTGGGTGGTGGTGCTGACAAAGGCAACACTTAGGGACATAGTGTGTAGACTGCCCCCGAGACCTCTGGAGAAAATGCCAACAACTGAAATTGCTTCTTTGATGACCCATTTGGCTGTGCAGGGGCAGAATTCCCAGACTGACTTATTTATTTATTTTAAAAGTTTTAAAAAGATTTATTTGTTTATTTTAAAGACAGAGTTAGAGAGAGAGGGAGACACAGAAAGAGAGGTCTTCCATCCACTGGTTCACTCCACAAATGACTGCAATGGCCAGAGCTGGGCCAGTCAGAAGCGGGGAGCCAGGAACCTCCCCCGGATCTCCCATGTGGGTAGACTTGGGCCATCTTCCACTGCTTTCCCAGACATAACTCTCAGGGAGTTGGACCAGAAGTGGAGTAGCCTGGACTCGAACCAGTACCCATATGGGATGCTGGTGTCTCACGTGATGGCTTAACCCACCATGCCACAGCACTGGCCCCCAGACCGGCCTTTTTACTGGCTGTCTGCTAGTCAGCATTTTGCCCAAAGCATGAAAATCAAAGTTTGCATTCCAAAGTGACTTGGTATTTGAGTCTCCCCTTCTTTTTCTCGTATTTATATCCATTTTTTTTTTTTGCCTTTGTTAGAGGAAATCAACCTATTATTGTTTTCCAGTGCATACAAGCACATAGTAGGCTGATAGCTTTACTGTGTATCTTGAGTTCTTTGCTGTTCTTGGAGGTTCCGCTGTGGTGGGATGCACAGAGTGTGTAGATAGAGTGCACCTGGTCTGCAGCTTGACTGGACCTGAACCCCTTTGGGTCCCCAGCTCATCTTCCTGTGATGAACCTTGGGCAGAGATTGAGCTCTGTGGCTCTCGCATAGCAAACCTGCCTCTCAGTCACATAGTTTCTGCTTCTCACTCTTGCTCTGGTTGAACGGGGATGGCTGAATTCTCCCCGATGACAACAATGGGGAAAGCTGGGTTTTCATTTTCCTGCCAGACAAAGGAGTGGCTCCTGTCAAGGAGCTCTGGCATCTGGTTTCCATCAGCTTTTGTTGTTTGTCTGTCTGAGGGGTCTGCTCCATCCTAGCCCTTGAGATTGCAGAGCTGAAAACTTTGTGGAGTTTCTCTTCCTATTGGCAGGATGCTATGTTTATAGATTTTGGTTTGTGTCGATGTGGGTTTCTCAGTCTGACTCTAAAGCTCAGAGCCTTTTTCTTTTTTTCTCTTTTAAGCATGGATACTTTGCCATGTGCATTTACCTTGGACCCAATAGTTTTATTACCTGTACAATTAAAAAACTTGCACCAAAATGCAAAGGTGTCCAAATTTATGATTGGCTTTCATTTCTCTAAACACCAGGAGAATTCCATAATTCCTCTCTTTGGGGCTCAGAAAATAAACCTGAAGAAAGGAGGTTATCGTTATTGTAAAATATCTGGACACTAGAGAAAGGAGGGTGGACTGTGTTGGTAAATGTAGGAGGAGATCACAGAAGCAGAGATGTATTAGCACTGGTGTCCCCCAAAGGGAAGCACGGGTGGTTAGTGATGCACCCCAGAGGCTTGGGTAGCAAGGCTACTGCTTTACTGGTCAGTGTCCTAATATTGGCACCTGGATGTCCATGCTAAATTCTGCTGCTGATAACCATCAGCTCCTCTGACTTGTATGACTTGATAGAAATTCCCAGTTATAAATATGAAATGGCTGTTGAACAAATAAATAGGTACACTTTGTCTACCTCTGGAGAAAGTTAATAAGCTTGATGATAAGGTCTCTTAACTTGCTTAATGAAGCAAGTACATTTTCTAGTTATCTTTCATAAAGAATATCAAAATATTAATGGGCTTATGTAATCGTAAAGTAAGAGAAACTAGAAATTTTAAATATGATTTATGTGTTGAATATTTAAGAATTTTCTTGCTAAAGCACACCTCAAGGAACTAAAAATGTTTAACTTGAAGCTTCATTAATGTCCTTCATTACTAGATTGGGAAATAAAAGGAAAAAATTGCTTTTAAAACAAACTGGGTGCTTTACTATATAATATAAAGTATAAAAATGACTCTTTTAACAGTAATCAAGATGACTGAAAATTAAAGGGATTTATTACATTTATTTAAAAACAACATTATCTCTTTCCTCTATGCCAGTCTTGGATATGTTTTTTTCGTGAAAAACATACTAATTTGATTTTCCTAAATTCTCCCTATTGACTTAGCTGCTTAGATAAACTAATATTATTTTAAGATTATAAAATCACAAAATTATGTGTTCAACTGAATTAAATTTAAAAGGTAATTTCTTTGCAAAAACAGATATATAGGGTGTGGATATTTAGCCTAGCAGTTAAGACACCTGCAATCTATATCAGAGTGTCTGGGTTTAATTCCAAGCTCTGGCTCCGGACTCCAGCTTCTGCCAGTGCTGACCCTGCGAGGCAGCAGTGGTAACTCCAGTAATTGGGTTTCTGCCACTTATAGAGACCTGGAGTGCAGTTCTCTGCTCTGATCCTGGACAGTGTGGGCATTTGGGAAATGAACAAGGAAATGGGAGCCCTTTCTCTCTGTCTCTCTGTTTCTCTACCTCTAAATAAAACAAAACAACAACAATGAAAGAAACCAAAGGACAAGAAGGAGAATATAACATGACTTGTCAAAAATAGAGAGAGAGTTCTTGGTCTTCTGCTTTCAGGGTCTCTGATCTGGAGAATAGTGTAGGCTGTTTTGTTTAAAGATAATAATGACTTAAAAGTGCTGACATTATACTGGAGTAACACTAAAAAATGTATGTACATAAGGTGTTGAGTATGTTTTGCCTGTGTATCAAGGGAATTGCTACAGTTGATTACAATGGCAAATTATATGCCTATACGCATATACATGCATATGTAGCAGACACACATGTATGTGCATATGTAACATATACAACTCTATATAACGTATGTATATATATGTGCAGCATTTGTACATACACACCTGTGTATATATAATTGGGCATCTTAATGAACTGTAAAAGAATTTCCTTGATAAACAGATAAAACATCCATTGTCTTATATAATTATTCATAAAAGTATTCTAGAATATATACGTACATATCACCTTGTACGTTATGCAGATGGAACAATCACAAACTTGCAGCAGGGTTGGAAAGCTTACAAAGACCTATCATTGCCTGAGCCTGATTGCAATTCACAAGCCTGGTGCCCTACCATTCTGACCAGTGTGTTTCCTACAAACAAAGCCATTCTTCCATAAAACCATAATACAACCAGCAAAACTAGGAAATTAACCTTGACATATTATGCCATTCGATCCTTGAAATGCATTCAAGTTTCTGAGTAATAGTCATTATAGAAAGAAGGCCCAGTTCAGAATTGTGAGTTGCGTGTTGTTGCCGTGTCTCTATTGTCTGCTTCAGTCTGAGACAGCTTCTCTCTACTTGACCTTCATGGCCTGGTGACTAAAGGTCAGTTATGTGGTCAAAAGTCCCTCAATTTGAGTTTTTCTCATGTTTGCTTGAGATCAACACAGCTTCTGCATCTCTGGCAAGAATATCAGACAAATGCTGCTGGCTTCTCACTGTCTCCCTGATCGGGGTCCGTGGTGTCAGTTTGTCCCATCACTGGTGATGTCCTCTTTGATCACCTGGCTAAGTGGTGACTACCAGGCTTTTCCACTGAGATGTTGCTCTTCTCCACAGGCTGTTTATCATCCAATTAAATGTATTTCTTCTCCCCTTTCTCCCTGTCACCCCCTGTTCCCCCAACCCTCCTTTCCATCCTATTGACTCATACATTTCTCTTTTATGCACTGAGTTATAATCTGTTTCTATTATTATTTTATTTTTAAAGATTTATTTATTTATTTGAGAGGTAGAGTTATAGAGAGAGGAAGAGAGAGAGATACAGAAAAGTCTTCCATCCTCTGGTTCACTCCCCAAATGACCACAATGGCTAGACCTGGACTGAACCGAAGCCAAGAGCTAAAAGTTTCTTTTGGGTCTCATGTGTGGGTGCAGGTGCCCAAGCACTTGAGCCATCTTCCATTGATTTCCCAAGCCATTAGCAGAGAGCTGGATCAGAAAAGGAACAGCCGGGACAAAAACCGGTGCTCATATAGGATTCTTTTTTTTTTAAAGATTTATTTTATTTATTTGAAAGAGTTACAGATAGAGGTCTTCCATCCACTGGTTCACTCCTCAGATGGCCGCAATGGCCAGAGCTGTGCTGATCTGAAGCCAGGAGCCAGGAGCTTCTTCTAGGTCTCCCATGCAGGTGCAGGGGCCCAAGGACTTGGTCCATCTTCTGCTGCTATCCCAGGCCATAGCAGAGAGCTGGATTGGAAATGGAGCAGCCCGGACTAGAACCAGCGCCCATATGGGATGCTGGCTCTTCAGGCCAGGGCGTTAACCCACTGCACCGTAGTGCCAGCCTCCATATGGGATTTTGATACCACAGGCTGAGGCTTAACCTACTACACAACAGTGCTGGCCCTACATTATTTTATTTTTAAAAATTTCATTTATTATTTTGGTTGGGGGAGTGAGAGCATGCTTCCATCTGTTGGTTCACTCCCCAAATGCCCTCAATGATGGGGACTGGGAACTAGAAACTCAATCCAGGTCTCCCATGTGGGTAGCAGAAACCCAATTACTTGAGCCATCACTGCTGTCTCCTAGGGTCTGCATTGGTAGGAAGCTGGAGTCAGGATCTGGAGTCAGGATTTGATCCCTGACATTCTGCTGTGAGATGTGGGCGTCTTAACTGCTAGGTTAAATGCCTATTCCATCTTTATTTTTATTGCCCCTAATTTGGTACCTGAGACCAAATCAGTTCTAGTTGGTTCCCGTCTTTTTGATACATTCCATCATTCCCTGAACTCTTCTTAGCTTTCTGGCACAAATTGTTTCAGGCATGAGTCACTTCTCCAAGGAGTTTTGGTCCCTTTAGGTGGTGTATAATGGCTGGATACCCAGATCTAGGGACTTGATAGCCTCATTGTTATTGGGATGTTCTGTTCCCAGGCTATCTCTCCATGGATAGAACCAGGGAATATATGTTTATATGTAACACACACACACACACACACATATCTGTATTTCTCTATCTATAAATATTGAAAACTACATGTGAATACCAACATCTCTGATTCTAAAACATACATACATACTTATATTCCTTTTTTGGAGAATCCTGAACACCAAGGTCTATTAGTTCCTCATTTGCTTGATCTTCTGGTAGATAGCCAGTACCCCCAACTGTGCCTCCATCCTCATTTCGATTTGACTGATGTTCAATTCTGATGGTAATCCTACTGTGATATCATTTGATAATACCTTCATATTAAAAATAGCCAAGGTATATTTTGTTCTATACCTTTAAAACATTTGATTATACATGTCCTGCTACCTATAGCTTGTTATATTCAGATAGCCACATTACTAGGGGTTCAAGGACTGATATCTATACCAAGAGCAGGCTATGTCTTCAAGGTTGGTTGCGATTTTGACATGGGGTAAAAGTAAAATAAAAAAGGTCTTAGCTTACTGGAGATAGGTCTACGTCTAAAGAAAACCTCAGTCATTCAGAGTAGAGCTTACACTACAGAAAATGCCTCCAAATGACTGATACACAAATGAATAACTATGGTCTGTATGGACTTCAGGATTCTGCCTAGGTAGAATGGGCTCCAGGAATGTTGAAACCAAAGCTATTCTGAATTTCAAAAGAGCTCCAGGGCGAGACCTTTTTTCTGGGGAAGGCCCTTTGGATACTTATAGCAGCATTCATGGGACATATGAAATTATCCACTTAAAAGTTAGCCTGCTGTAGATTTGTTAAATTTCGAGTCCCTCCTGCCATTGCCTTGGCAGAGCCAGACCAGGTGATTTCACAGGCCTTCTATAGCTCATGGGCCCGGATGTTCCCCATCCCTGGCACTCTTTACATTTAGCTCTAATAATAACAATACCATCCACACCCCGAATCTCCTGCTGAACGCTCAACCTGTGAAATGCTTGCAAGATAACCTGGAAGACAAGTTCATTGGTTCTTTCTTTAACAAGCTCCACCTCACTGGGCCCTGACCTTGCCAGCAGAGAGATTAAGCTTGCTGCTCCTGACCTAAGATTGTTGCTAGTCTTCAGTCTTCCTTTTACCCCTGCTTGGACTTTGCAGTCTGCTCTTACTTTGGCTCCTGACTTGGCTCAAAGTGTTGATTGGGGTAGGGGCCTCTCTCCTCTTCACAAGGGAATTGGAGGCACATGGTACAGATGCAGAATGTATACTAGCACATTTTTATCTTGTAGTACAGGAAGTCAAAGCCCAGAGCTACTCCTGAGAAGGATGTGGTGATGTAAGCATTTTATTTGGCTGGGAGAATCCTATGCTTTGCACAGTGTTATATCAGTGCATTTCAAAAAGTTCATGCAAAGTTCCCACTGTCTTTTGATGCCATTCTTTCATGAACTTTTTTTTAAAAGATTTATTTTTTTATTTGAAAGTCAGAGTTACACAGAATGGAGAGGCGGGGGTGGGTGGTCCTTCCATCCGCTGGTTCACTCTCCAAATGACCACAATGGCTGGAGCTACGCCTATCCGAAGCCAGGAGCCAGGAGCTTCTTCCAGATCTTCCATGTGGCTGCAGGGGCCCAAGGATTTGGGCCATCTTCTACTGCTATCCCAGGCCATAGCAGAGAGCTGGATTGGAAGTGGAGCAGCCGGGTCTTGAACTGGCACCCATATGGGATGCCGGCGCCTCACGCCAGGGCGTGAACCTGCTGCACCATGGCCCCGGGCTCCCCCCAACTTTTTTTTTTGAAGTGCTCTTTTATTTGATCTGGCCAATCTCCTTCTTTATACAGTAGCTTTAATATTCATTTTGAAAAGCAGTATTCTTTGAAAGATTTCCCTGAACCAAAATATTTTTCCGGAGAGCGTCCACAGTGTATGACATTCGAACCTCAGATGATGAAAAAAGGACCTTGAAACTATTTCTGGTCCTCAAGTGCCCTCCATAGGAATACAAATCTTGTTGGGAGAATCTTGAAGCTGCGAGAGAGGTTTTGGGGTTCTTGAGATAAATTTTGCTTCTTGGAGCCAGCCTGTTCCCTGCTTCCTCCTTCTGTCTTAACCTCTCCAGCACGTTCTGATGTTTTGTTACAGGAATGCTGTGGAAATGATGCTTACTGATGTGAAAAATTTAAACAGAAGCAGTTAATTGCACTATTGGGGACTTTTAGCTCAAGTTCAGCTTTATAAGTTGCTTAAGATTCTGGTAGAGAGTGTTTGGTGCAGTGGTTAGAATGGTGCTTAGGATGCCCACGTCCTGTATCAAGGTACCCGAGTTTGAGTCCTGGCTCTGCTTTGATTCCAGCTTCCTGCTAACGCACAGGATGGTAGGTACCAGGTGATAGCTCAAGTACTGGAGTCTCCGCCACCCACGTGGACTGAGACCTGGGCTGAGTGCTAGTCTCCTGGCTGTGACAGCCCTGGATGCTGTAGGCATTTTGGAGAGTGAGCTAGCCGTTGGAGAGTCTCTGTCTGTCTTTCTGCCTTTCAAATAAAATGAAGAGAGAGAAAGAGAGAGAAGAAAGAGAAAGAAAGAAAGAAAGAAAGAAAGAAAGAAAGAAAGAAAGAAAGAAAGAAAGAAAGAAAGAAAGAAAGATGGATGGATGCTGGCAGAGAAGGGTTTTATCTTAAGTTGACTAGAGCCCAGGAAAAAACTGATCTGTAATGGTAAACAGAGCTACCTATCGAGGCATGAATAGGGGAACAGTTTGGGAGGCCTCAAAGACAGCTCAGTAGGCAGAAGAGGATCTGACAGTTGGGACAGTTGGACTCCTGCCTGCCTTCTCATGCAAAGCCCTTACAGTCAGCAGAGCTGCCTTGGAGCCCACCACCTCCTGGAACAGAAACTGCAGGGACCCTGAGTTCTCTGACCGCATCCCTGCTTCCTTCCTGTGCACTCATTCGCTTGTGGCCCAGAAATGTCTTGCCCTGACTTGTCCTCAAACTGTAACTCCACCAGACTTGTTCTTGAACTCACCTACTTCTTGATGATTGATACCTTGTAAAGCAGTTGGAACACCCCACTTCCTGCCAGGAGTCCATCATACATAGCTGTGGAGTGAACTGTGTGCCTGCAGGAAAGCTAGGAAATATCCACGTGATTTGGGAAATTCAAACCCATCACAACTGACCCCTTAAACCAGAGGCTGTACACCAAATATAGCCCTCTTATCATATGGTTATGTAACATTTTTAGCTATTTACTGATTATGTTACACAAATAAGGATTTTTCTTGTTTCCAGCAAGAAAGTCCAGAAGATCTGGATACCCCAGATATCTCTACATTCCTCCATGGTGGTAGTTGGCTGGGACAGAGTAGAGGTGACTCCCTTCCAATGGGGTATAGGCTCTTGGTTGGTCACAGTCCCCACTGTTCTCTATTGTCCCTCCACCTAATCCACTTTCCTCATTTAAAATATATGTCTGGCTTCTGTCTGCTGAGCTTGCAAAACTCCCCTACTGCTATCCCAGGGTATTTATTACCTTAACCAGGTGGGAGTAAGGTCAGAGAAAATGACATAGAGGATAGGAAGGGGGGAACCCTAAAAATGAAATTATCATATGTTAAAATATTTAACTAGACAGGTACTGCCTGCAGGTCTCACAGCCTTATCCTGATGCTGACTTGGACCTTCTCACCAACTCTGGTTCACTGCATTCATGTCAGTCTCACTGGGAAAACATGGGAGATGTAGGGGGAACATTTTCTCTCATTGGGTAGAGACCAAGGGGTACTTCCATTTCCCCTAAATAGTGTCAGAACTTCTGGAGCAAGAATATTGGTTCTGGTCAACATAGAGAGTTTGCTTCTGTCCCCAGGGACCACTCACACATCTATCATGGCCACAACGAGAAGAGCATAGAATCAGCATTACACCAACTCTTTCCCAGGATTTTGTCCTTGGCCTAGGGGTACCCCTTGCTATTTTCCTGGTGCCATGAGTTTGTAAGAATAGGAGGAAAAAAAGGTAGATGTGGAAAACATCAGTTTTAGAAATCTGAGAAAGTAAAATAAGACTACATCTTGTTTCCCTAAAAACAGGTCCTGTTAATATTTGGCAGGTGAACATGAAATGTGATGGGAGTGGTTGGCTTGAGTGGAATGAAAGTCAAGGAGGTCATGGAACTAGGAAGAAAGGGTTTACATAAGGCATTCAGATGGGCATTTAAGTCAGTGATAATGATGATGATATCGGCGTAAAGAGGAATTCAGGGAGTGTTAAAGAATGTGGGCAGCTGACAAAATTGATGGGAGGGAAGGATTAGGGTAGTTCACTGGGTTCCAACAAAGACACTGACAAGTTTAATCTGAGAATGGGGGGAAGCAGTGATTGACACCTAGGAGAACACTCAGTCTTATTCGCTGGTCTTGCAAATGACAGAAAGTTTGCTACCTGAAAATCAAATGATCTCTTATCAGGAGTAAGTTATTTAGTTCTCTAGATTAACACATGACCCAAACCACCATTTTAACGATCAGTTGCCTCACTTATTTCTCTCCATGGGCCCTCTGACGCAGCTTTCACTGCTATCCAGAAGAGTGTATTTGAGAAAATCAAGTTCAACTATTTCCTCAAATCTTATTTCACATCTCCTGACCTCTCTGCAAGCAGCTTAATATGCTTCCTAGGTCATGCACGGAGCACCAGGAAACAATAATAAGCTGTTTACTTGTCGAAATCAGAATCCTCGGGTGCACCCATGGGCTCCTCTCGACTGCTCTGGCTCGGTCAGTGGCTGTTATCATCTTTCACTGAGTCATTCAAGCCGTGAGAATCGGGCTTGATGCCTTTCTGTAACCCACACATTCTGAGTTCTGGTGGATTTCTCGATTCTCTTTCCTGACTATGCCAACTCTCACTGCCCTAATTTAGGACCTCATTGCGCTTATCTAAACCATTGCAGCAGCCTCCTACCCAGCTTTCCCTCTCCATTGTAGGTCACTCTGAACTCCGTCATCCTCACTGTCATGGTAGCAATGTCCCAGAGGGGAGAAAACAGACACTTTTTGAAATGTAATAGAACATAAATTATGGTTGATATAATCATCTGTGTCAATCATGAACTCTGACTCTATTTGCTCTGCATATGCCTCAAAACTTTCAAGGAGCTAGGAATTATAAGCTGAGAGAGACTCTGAGCATCTCTGGTCATGATGGTCCGCTAGGGACTTGGTGTGGAGGAGGAATGTTGTTTGCTAACCTCACTTGCCTCTTGCTCTACAGACTTAGGCCTAATTAAAGATATATACAAGAACATACAGCTTCTCAAGGTCCTGCTGAAAAGGATTTTCCCCATTATTTTAGCACATGGTTATTGCAAGCCAGCTATGTGTAGACCCTCTTGTGGGGGGGATGTGTGTGCACAAAATAGAAAACTCCATCTCTGCCCCCATAGGACTCAACATTCCAGTGGGGACTTGATTGTATTTGCAGAAGATGTGCCACTCACATTTTTCCTAGGGCAAAATGGCATTCTGCCTTAGGAATAAACCTGTGTTTCCCACTCTCAGAAGGAAGAAATGGTTTTTAACTTTCATATGATCCTCTTCAAATCAGGTTCCAAAATAATCTGAGGTCCATCTTAGCCAAAGTTGCTTTTACTATTGACATTTGATATTGTATCAGGAGGTGGAAGATTTGAACACTGGTGTACTTTAGCTTTCCTTTAAACACAAAATAACAAAATGACTTCTCTAGTGTCATTCAACATAGCAGAGCTGATAAGATTATGCTAAATTAAGTTTTAATAGTCTTACATTAATTAAATATCACCAAGTTCTTCTCACCCTCAGTGTAACCAAAGTTTAGCACATGTGGATGACATCAGACTGTTTTCTGTCTAATATGTGGTTAAGGGGCAGCTACTTTCCTTGGCAAAATCCCTTTGCTGAGCCTGTGGTGTCACTGGATTATCTGAGAAGCCATTGTTCATCTTCCATCATAAGTCAGACTTGGCAGTGGTGAAATAAATGTTCTTGCTACATCTGTACACACATAATCATGGGCTGTTCTGAACACATAACGTCATTTTGTGGGTGGGTGAGAGGATTCTGAAAACAAAAGACAAATAGGTCTTTTCAGCTTTCTGAGTGAGAGGAAAACAATACACATGCTTTGATAAGGAGGATGATCCCAGGTCAAGTGTAGAGATTTGTGTTTGCTGATGGACTAGGTAACCTCCAGGGTCTCCCCCGTCATCAACAGGGTAACATCTCAGGATCACGGCTGGGCCAGAATTCACTGCTATTAGTGTCTTCTCTGAGCCTACTCATAAATACATAAAAAAGCCAACAAATATTATGAAGGAGGGTAAACAACCTTTGTCCATGTTTTACCAAAGAGAAGAACCATTTGCATTTTGCCGACATCTCTCCTGTCACAATCCATGGGCTTGTGTCGGTAGGATTACAAGCAACTGTTGGAGGTGACTGTTGGAGAGTGAACTTAATGATAGGAGAGTGAGACACGAAGGCTAATAGTGACCACATGATATTAACTCCAGCTCCATAACTAAGAGCGAAATCTGCCATCAACAAAACCTGTAAATTATTTAATTATGCACATGCCACATAGTCACATGCTCAGCTCTAGATGAACAAATACCTAGTTTCTGGTAGAAATATGTCTCTTCCCACATCCTTATTTAATGAGAACAATAATACTATTTACATGAGAGTAGTAAACAGTAAAAAGCAGTACATGTTATAAAGCATAAAAAATACAGCAAGTTTCACAAGGCGTAATGCTTTTTGTTCTAGGAGTACAGTTGAAATCCAGAAATGCCAAGTAGATGCTAAGACTGCCTATTTTTATCTTTTAGTTACTGATCTAAATATTTGCTTCTGTTGATTAGTATATTGGAATGATGCCTTGAACTTCAAAGTGATTGTACTTGTTGTTCTCATCTTCCTTAGATATTTAAAATTATAGGAGTATCTCCATTTATCCAACACTAATAAAAAAAAAAGAGAGTGCTGCATGAACACTGAATACATTGCCCAAATAACCATATTTTAGCCTAGCCAAAATGTAAACACAAAAAAGGCTAAGCTGAATGGAAATTAAAAAAATACTTTCATTTTATTTGGAAGATGGGGCAGGGAGGAGAGAAAGAGAGAGATCTTCCATCCACTGATCCACTCCCAAAATGCCTACAACATCTGGGACTGGGCCAGGCTTAAGCCAGAGCTGAAACTTAGTCTGGATCTTCCACATGGGTGGCAGGGACCCAAGTACTTGAGCGCTTACCTGCTGCCTCCTAGGTTGCACATCCGCAGAAAGCAGGACTGGAAGACTAGCAGCCTGGCCTTGAACCCAGGCACAGTGATGTGGAATGCGGATGTGCTAAGCAGCATGTTAATTGCTGCACCAAGTGCCTGCACCTTGTGAATGGGAACATTTGAAAAGCTGTTTGGTCCTAAAGCGAGGTACTGAACATTGTTGGCCTTTGATGTTCTCAGCAGCTGCTGGGGTATGTAGGGCAGTGTGTTTCTACACTGAGCCATCCCAAACTGTTGTTGTTGTCTTGTGCCTGTTTTCACACTCTCCTTCCTCATCTGGAGCTGTTAGTGCCAGAAGTTACCCTTTTTCCTATTTCTTTCCAAACCCTTCTAATTGTTTCTATTTCTAGTAAACCAGAAGAGCATTTAACCAAACATACTACATTTGGTATAGCTAAGAACAGTTATAGTTTTGTTTTGTTTTTGTTTTTTTAAATTCAACACTCATGATTTTATATAGATGTTTGAAAGGCAGAGTTATGGAGAGAGGACAAGAAGGAGGAAGAAGAGGAGAAGAGAGAGAGGTCTTCCATCTGCTGGTTCACTCCCTAATGGCTGAAGCTGGGCCAATCTGAAGCCAGGAGCCAGGCGCTTCTTCTGGGTCTACCAGGTGGATGCAAAGGCAGAAGGACTTGGGCCACTTTCCTCTGCTTTCCCAGATGCATGAGCAGGAAGCTGGATCAGAAGTAGAGCAGCCAGGACTTGAACTGGTGCCCATATGGATGCCAGCATCCCAGGCGGAGGCTTAACCTGCTACGCCACAACGTTGGCCCCTGTTTTGAATCAGAGAACACTGACATCCTGGTAAAAGGTGTGGACTTCCATTCTCTATCTCCCACATGCTCATTCTCTCATTTTATAATTCTGCCCAGAATCTCTGGAAGATCCCTGAGAACCATTCAAAGTCCCCAGCTTCAGAGCTCCTGTTCTAAAACTTAGGCATTATACCTATATGAAAATTTCAGTTAAGACGCCACTTGAGGAGCCTGCATCTCAAACTGGAGTGCCTGGATTTGAGTCTGGGCTCCACTTCCGATTCTCAGCATTGTGGTTATTTGAGGATTGAACCAGCAGATGGAAGATGTTTTTTTTTTTTTTTTGTCTCCCTGTTTCTTTGCTTCAAGCAATAAATAAATACAAACAAAATATCTTATTGGGTGTTTCTCATAGAGCTGGCTATTCTCTTTTTTGACAGGCTGAGTGGACAGCGAGAGAGACAGACAGAGAGAAAGGTCTTCCTTTTCCATTGGTTCACCCCCAAAATGGCCTCTACGGCTGGTGTGCTGCACCGATCCAAAGCCAGGAGCCAGGTGCTTCCTCCTGGTCTCCCATGGAGACGTGGACCATCCTCCACTGCACTCCCGGGTCACAGCAGAGAGCAGGACTGGACGAGGAGCAACTGGGACAGAATCTGGCACCCCAACTGGGATTAGAACCCGGGGTGCCAGCATCGCAGGCGGAGGATTAGCCAAGTGAGCCACGGCACCAGCTGGCTATTCTTTTTTTTAGACCATGAGCTTGAAGACTTTGTTTCTGCTTACAAATTTCATACTAACATAAGTTAAAATTTGTAGGAGGCCACTGATCTGGAGTAGGCTTTGAAAAGATTCAGAATTGCTCAGGAAGGGTCTGTACAGTGAGAAAGGAAGGAAGGGAGATGAACTAGAACCCTACAGAACTCCAACACTGCAGAGACAAATAGAAGGGATAGTTAGGGTTGTGATATGCTGATGTCACGGAAGATAGTGTTTCAAACTGGAAGAAGTGATCCCAGGCATGTAAGCATAAGAAATGAAAATGCTTGCCACAGGAGGATCTGTACGTGAATGCTTACAGTTTTTATTCATAAGCTCCACAAATTGGAAACATCGAAGTATCCACCAGTTGATAAATGGAGAAGCAAATGGTGACAGTCTGTACAATGGAATAGTACTTAACAACGAAAAGGAACTACCTACCTAAAAACTCACCATGGGGATCTCAAAGGCATTTGCAAAGTGAAAGAAGTCAAACAGGAAAGGCTGTATACAATCCTAATTCCATTTATACAACATTCTGGAGAAAGCAAGACCATGGAAACAGAGATCAGCTGAGTGGCGACCAGGAGCTGCAGGTAAGAGGAGTGCATTGAAGAAAGGGGCTGTTTGGATGAGGGCAATGTAATATCTTGGCCATGGTGGAGGTTACTTGTCTGCACCACAGTCGTGGTGAAAGGGCTAAACTCTACTGGATGTCAGTTATGCCTCCATAAGTCTGACTTCAGGTGAAAAATACAAAATGACAAATGCTGCTAATAAATCATGCAAGAATAGGCCCAACACAAGCTCACTGCATTGGGCATTGGGACTTTATGACAAGCAATGGCAGTAGCATGGGGAGGCAGAAGCCAGGATACAAGGGACTTAGGAGTCTGGAAATGACATAATTATCTCCCAACATGCATTTCCTTCGTCTTCCATGGAAATTAAGTTTCCAATTTTTGGTGAGGCTCATAACCATGCACAGCAAGGACTGCTTTGCCCAGTCTCCCTGGAAACAGAACATGGTCATGTGACTGATTCTGGCCTTCCTCAAGGCAGTGGCAGGATTCTTTTGTCAGTTCTTTGCTCCTTACACTTTTGCGCTGGCTGGAATGCAGACATGATGCCTGGAACCGAAGCATCCAATGTGGGGCATGAAATGACTTCAGGAAGGGAGACCACATATAGCACACAAGGAGACTGGGTCTCTTAGCTCTCTGAAGGGAGTACAGCTGCTAAATTGGCCCAGGACTGCCTCTCTCTGAACTAAGAAGTAGAAAAGCAAATGTCTCTCCTGTGTAAGCCCCACAATCACTTACACCTGAGCTTAATCCTATCTGCTACTGGGAGCTACCAGGCCGTGGCTTGTGGGACGGTTTTATGAGCTCCCAGTTCATAGTAGAGTCTCCCCAAGGTGAACTTGGCATTGAGCAGGAATCTATATCCACAGTTTCGTGGATATTTTCCAGAGGGAGCAGGGTCATAGGTTGCCCTGCTCTCTGTCGCTGCTGCCTTTGGACACACGGGGCTGTTTCCATCCCTAGCTTTCACACTGCTGCCTGGCCCTGTGGCCCAGCCTCCTGGTGCCTGCTTTCATTGGTCCTGTCTCCTTTCAGGCCAGCACCCCCAGAGCCTTTCCTAAGCAGATCCACTTTCCTTTCATTCTCCATTAGAGCATTTCTCAAAAACAGCTTTATTTAAAGATATAAATCACTAACCATAAAATCCACCCAGAACACAAGTCAGTTTTCAGATAACTCACAAAGTTGTGCAATCATCAGAAATTCATTTTAGAATGTTCACCACCATATCTTATCACTTGATTTTTTAAAATATCACTTGATTTTTTTTTAAAATAGCAATATTTTCAGCCTTTATTTTTCTTCCTCTGGGCACTGCCTGTCTACTCAGCCTTGGGAGCCCCATCAGGGTGGGGGCTGTGATGGCCAAGCCTGTGTTTCTCAGCACCCAGCGGACAGCACCTCCCAGAGGGACCCTAAAACACAAGGGCAGCCTGACTCTTGGCTCATCTGCTCTCCATTGCAGCAGGTGCAGGGCACCTGGTGGGAACCAGGTTCCCTCTCTGGAAACTGTTAGAACTGGATTCTGGGGCGGGGGTGTGAGGCCAGTGACAGGGATAGATGCCCCAGGGGGCCTCAGTGCTGTGAGTTGGGGCGTGGTCGTTTGGGAAACCATATTCAACACGTCTATTGTTTTCAAAAACCTGATCAGGGAAAGTAATGCTGGACCAGCTCTTCCCAGCAGGTGGGAATGGCAGAATCAGCAGTGATGGGAGAAGGGCGTGGGGCCACCCCTGTGTTGAAGCCACCGCATTAACGCGCCGCAACGCAGCGGGACTTTTCCCGGAGAAACTCAGACGGATGCCTGCGGGGCCTGCACAATGGCGTTTGCAAACCCCTGCCCAGCCCACCACGGGCAGTCCTTGCTGTTGGCAGAGGCCACACACATCTTGCCACTCCCAAGCGGCGAGACCTGCAACCTTGCCACAGGCTGCATCCTTTCCCGACGCTCTCTGGGCTGCGCCACCCTCCGCAGCCGCCCCTCTCCCCCTCCCACGCGTCTCCCCTCAGCCCCGTCCCAGGGGAGCCGCGGGCGCACCTGGCGCCTAAGGCACTGAGCGCAGCTGCCGGCGCGCTCCCTCCCCGGAGCCCAGCAGTGGAGTGGCTTGTCTAGCGCCCAGCGAACCACATTATCCAATTGCTTCCCGTTTTATTCGCAGGCCGGGAGCACAGAGAGCCTGAGCGTTCACTTTCTACCCTCCAGGGGAGGAGGGGTGCGGGCGGGTGGGGAGGGGAGGCGGCTCCTCCTCGCTAGCCGCGCGGCCAGAGCGCTCGGCTCCGGCAGAGGCAAGCAGCGCCGGCGAGTCCCGCAGCAGCGCGCCCGGCAGTCCGGAGCCCGCGATGGAGTGAGTATCCCCGCGCCGCAGCCGCGTAGCCGGTGGCCCTCTGCGCGCGGCGGGTTGCCATGGCGACCGAGGCCGCAGGCCGCTCCCCGCCCAGGTCCCAGTCCAGCACGGTGTTGCGTTTCAGCCCTGGGGTGTGCGCCCGGTGTTTCTATAGCAGCGGCCCTTGGATGCAGAAGGCAGCGGGCAGAGCCCGGGGATGCGTGGTTTTGGTGCGGCTGCCCCCTGGCCCGCGGGGCCTCCCGCGGGATGAGGTCGCTAAGGCACGTTGGAGGTTCCCCTGCCCGGGCTGTGGCTTCTCGGGGAGTTGGCTGAGATGGCCGTGACTTCCCATCGCTAACCTTGTCAGCAGTGCCAGACTGCAGTTAGGTATGGGGGAGGGGTGGGGGGGGTCACTGCGGATCGCCGGCAAATGTGGTTCCGTGCAAAGCGCGCAACCGGAGGATGATGAGTTCGCGGCTCCCAGGAGTCAGGGCTGCAATGTCCTGGCTGCTACAAACCATCAGAGGACCTCGAAGAATTGATTTGCTTCTGCGCTAATGGACAAATGAGACAGAAGCGAAGTAGCAGCAGCCAGGGGTTGGATTACCTCGCTTGGCACCCGTGGGCATGGCACGGGGAAGGGTGGGGACGGGTGGCCGTGAAGACAGGAGAGGCGTTTGCCAGAGACACAAGGCAGGGCCCCGCCTGTGGGTCCCTCTCTGCTGTGCCTTTGCATCCCTGCTTCTTGGTCATGCCAGGAGATGGCCAGCCACTCCGAGAAAGGGTCGCATCTGGAGCCAGCTATTCGATGCTGCTCCCTCTTGGTCAGCATCTCTTCCCACGGATACTCCCTGACATTGAGGCCCTATGAAATCTTATTTCAGGTTGGAGATAATGTCATGTTTTCAGGTATCAGGAGCTTTGGGCCAGACTCAATAAACCCTGGAGGCAGCTTTTATCCCCCTGCATATCTGATGGTGTAAATGGAATTTAATCCCCACCAGCAAAACTGCTGAGTGAGAGGTGGCATGGTATTGTAGGACCAGGCACTGGGGATTTCCAGCTCTGCGTGGCCCGCTGCTGTAATGCTGTTTGTTTCCTACCTCAGTTATTTAATGTCTCCAAGCCTCAGTTTCCATTTTTGCATATTGGAGACAAAGATATTCCATGGTCACTCTGAAAGGTTAATGAGATACTGTTTGCATCTCTTCTAAAGGGTTTGTAAACTGTAAGGTCTGTAGAAACTTAAGGAATGGATGTCATGTTTAATGGCAGGATGCTGGAGTCTGGTTGTCTGCGTGTGAATCCCTTGATACTTCATCTCATGATGTTTCTCTGGGCCTCACTTTCCCCATCTGGAAAATGGGAATGGTAATGACAATGGTTTCATGCCACTTTGGTAAAGATTAAATAAGTTGATCCATGGAAAGATTTTAGGACAGAGTCTGGCCACACAGCATGTGTCATCAACATCATCTGTGATTTGTTGTTAGTATTAGCTGTTATCATTACTATGGTCTCCAGCCTTATCCAATGACGTTTCACTGGGTCTCCTGTTGGCACCAAGCTATCTCCCCCCCCCCCCAGGCAATTTATAAACAAACACAAGGTGCAAAGCGTAACCAAGTTACACAATTCCCAAGATTCCCTCATGGGTGTGGACAGTCCATCAAAAAGCACAGCAGGCTCGGGGGCACAGAGCAGAACTGGACCTGCTCCGTCTCCCCTGAGCGCGGACTGTGCCCTTCAGGAGACGTGGGGGTGGGGTCTGTGAGTCACTTTCATCTTTGCACTCTCACATCAGTAGCCCGTACATAAGTATGTCTCCCCAGCTTAGCATCCGAGTGCTCACTAACCATGGGAAGTTGACTTCCTGAGACTTTGCCCCTAATCCCGCTCAGGCTCAGTCTCCACCTAACATTTTGTTCCAGGTGGGCTTACCTCTCACCTGGCACTCCTTGGGAACAAAAGCCTTCCTCTTTGCCTTCTTCTGCTGCTGCTACAGGATTCTGATCGCTGCCTCAGCCCGAACAAGTTGCACTTGGGTTTCTAAAATCTTCATCTTCCAGTTAACCTCCCCAATTTCCAACTTGCTCCACTTCCTTAATATAGTTAACTTTGAGAATCTTTGATTCCCTCCCTTTTAGAGCTCTACCTTTTTCTGTCTGCCCTTGAGTCTACAACATTTTCTCTGTGCCAAATCCTGTCCTTTCCTCAGTCTAAACCCTCTCAAAGTCTCCTGGGAGGGGCCGGTGTTGTGGCGCATTGTTTTAAGCTGCTGCTTAGGATACCTGCATTCCATATCAGAGTGCCGATTCTGATCCAGCTTCCTACTGACGCACCCTGGGAGGCAGCAGATGATGGCCCAGGTGCTTGGTTCCCCACCTCCCATGTGGGAGACCTGGATAGAGTTCTAGGCTCCGGGCTTCAACCTGGTCCTGGCTGTTGCAGGCGTTTGGGGGAGCAAACCAGCTAATGGAAGATTCTCTCTCTCTCTCTCTCTCTCTCTCTTTTTCTTCTTTTCAAGTAGATGAAAAGTAATCATTTAAAAAATTTGCATTTGAAGGGTGACAGTCCACTCAAATATGAATGGATGGGACTTCAGTCTCCCTTACTGTGTACAGGAGGTATTTATGAAAAATTAATTTTAAAAGGGATCAAAATTCACTTATTTTTTCATCAAATCAGCAAATACTTATTGTGATTAGCACAGGTCAGCAAAACAGTCATAACTCCCCCATGTGGAATTCCTAGTCTGATGAAGGAATAGATGTATAGTCAGTAAATACAGGTGGGTATGAAATAAAAGTTGCCATAGATGCCATGAAGGGAAATAATGCAGGGAAAATAATAGGAAGAGGGCACAGGGTAGATTAGATAGGCGGTCAGAGAAGCATCTCTGGGAAACTGATCTTTAACATGAGAGCTAAAGGGTGAGTAGGAGTTGGCCAGGTGAGAAGAAGAGTAAAAAAGCATTTTGGGCTGAGATACCATCATGTGTTAAGGTCCTGAGGCAGGAGACATCCGGACAGGTTAAAAGAACTGAAAGATTATTAGTGTGGCTGCAAATTTGGGAATGAGATGATCCAGAGATGATGTTGAAGAACCAGGCAAGGATAGACCAGAGAGTAGAGGGTAGTCTGGGTGGAGACTTCAGATTTTATTTTTTTCGATTTATTTATTCAAAAGACAGAGTGACAGAGGGGGAGAGATGGTAGAAAGAGAGAGATCATCCATCCTCTGGATCACTCTCTCAATGGCCACAGTAGCCAGGGTTGGACCAGGCTGAAGACCAGGAGCTAGGAACTCCATCTGGGTTCCCCAAGTGGGTGGCAGGGACCTAAGTAATTGGGCCATCTTCTGCATTATCAGGGAGCTGGATCAGGAGTGGAGTAGCCGTGACTTTTTCTACTTCATTTTTGATTGTGTGTACTTTTCCATGAGAGAGTCTGCAAAATTTCATGAAACATGCATATCATGAACCATTATGCATTGATTTCAAATGTTTTTGCACCAAAATAAACTTATTCTTGATTCTATTTTTTGTGAACTTTTTGAAGTGTCCTTGTACATGAATATATACACATTTTCTTCATTTACTTTTATTAGCTGCTTAGAACTTGCTTTTGGAATATAATTAACCAACCTCTCCTTGATGGAAATTTAGGTTTGTTTCCATTTTTTCTTTTATGCAATGAACATGCTTGTAAATCCTGAAAATGAATCTGACTGTCCTTTTCGAGAAATGGAGCTGCTGGGTATGTGAGTATGTACATTATAAATTTTGCTAGTTAGTGTCAAAGTGCCTTTAAAAATGTTGTATCACTTTATAACACTACCAGCAAACATTTGAGAACCTGTTTCCCCAAATCTTTAAAGATGCTAGCCATGGTTATATCTGAATGTTTGTACTTGGCTAGTCCAACTTTTTTTATAAAAATATTTATTTACTTATTTAATGAAAGGAGAAAGATGGAGAGAGGGAGAAACACAGAGAGAGAGATATAGAGGGAGAGAGCAATGTTGATTGAAAGATCTTTCCTCTGTTAGTTCACTCCCTAAATGCTGCAACAACCAGGGCTGGCTCAAGCCAGAAGCCAGGAATTTCATCCAGGTTTCCCATGTGATAGCAGGAACCCAGGTATGTGGGCCAGTACCTGCTGCTTCCCATGGTCCACGTTAGCAGGAAGCTGGGTAGGAAGTAGAGGTGGGACTTGATCCAAGGCCTTCCGATATGGGATGTGGATGTCTGAAGCAGCAGCTTAACCCACTGCACTACAACACCTGCCGCTGAGCAGTCTGACTTTACGTGATCACTCTACCTTGGTCAGAGTTTGTGATGTTTTTTCTCCCACTGCTTTGTCAGTAACTTAGCTTGCACCATTGAGCCATAAAATGCAAAAATTGATCTCGATTCCAGAAGATACTGAATCACTGACAGAGGCTAAGCAAAATATCTCATTAATTATTCAAAGTGATTCAGTAATTGTTTTGGTTAAATTAGACTTAATCAATTGATTCCTTACTCTCAGCATTGAGGGCATGAATGCCCATCACCTCACCTTCCACTTGCCATTTGTTGTACTTATGTTGTCAGCTTTCCATCTGCTAGGTATTTTTTTAAGATTTATTTATTTATTTGAAAGTCAGAGTTACACAGAGAGAGAAGGAGAGGCAGAGAGAGAGAGAGAGAGAAAAAGAGGTCTTCCATCTGCTGGTTCACTCCCCAATTGGCCACAATGGTTAGAGCTGTGCCAATCCAAAGCCCGGAGCTTCTTCTGGGTCTCCCATGTGGGTGCTGGGGCCCAAGGACTTGGGCCATCTTCTACTGCTATCCCAAGCCACGGCAGAAAGCTGGATTGCAAGTGGAGTAGCCGGGACTCGAATCGGAGCCCATATGGGATGTTGGCACTGCAGGCAGAGGCTTTACCTGCTATGCCACAGTGCCAGCCCCATCTTCTAGGTATTTTATTTTATTATTTTATTTTATTTTTTTAAACTTTTATTTAGTAAATATAAATTTCCAAAGTACAGTTTATGGATTAAATGGCTTTTTCCCCCCATAACTTCCCTCCCACCTGCAAATCACCCCATCTCCTACTCCCTCTCCCATTCCATTCACATCAAGATTCATTTTCAATTATCTTTATATACAGAAGATCAATTTAGTATATATTAAGTAAAGATTTCATCAGTTTGCACCCACACAGAACATAAAGTATAAAATTCTGTTTCAGTACTAGTTATAACATTAATTCACATTGGACAACACATTAAGGACAGAGATCCCACATGAGGAGTAAGTACACAGTGACTCCTGTTGTTGACTTAACAATTTGATACTCTTGTTTATGGCGTCAGTAATCTCCCTAGGCTCTAGTCATGAGTTTCCAAGGCTATGGAAGCCTCTTGAGTTCGCTGACTTTGATCTTATTTAGACAAGGTCATAGTCAAAGTGGAAGTTCTCTCCTCCCTTCAGAGAAAGGTACCTCCTTCTTTGATGGCCCGTTCTTTCTACTGGGATCTCACTCGCACAGATCTTTCATTTAGGTCCTCTCTTTTTTTTTTTTTTTTTTTGGATGGGCAGAGTGGACAGTGAGAGAGAGAGACAGAGAGAAAGGTCTTCCTTTGCTGTTGGTTCATCCTCCAATGGCTGTTGCGGCCGGCGCGCTGTGCTGATCCGAAGGCAGGAGCCAGGTGCTTATCCTGGTCTCCCATGGCGTGCTGGGCCCAAGGACTTGGGCCATCCTCCACTGCACTCCCTGGCCACAGCAGAGAGCTGACCTGGAAGAGGGGCAACCGGGACAGAATCTGGCGCCCCAACCAGGACTAGAAACCGGTGTGCCGGCGCCGCAAGGTGGAGGATTAGCCTGTTGAGCTGCAGTGCCAGCCGGTCCTCTTTTGTTTGTTTGTTTTTTGTTTTTTGTTTTTGCCAGAGTGTCTTGGCTTTCCATGCCTAAAATACTCTCATGGGCTCTTCAGCCAGATCTGAATGCCTTAAGGGCTGATTCTGAGGCCAGAGTGCTGTTGAGGACATCTGCCATTCTGTGAGTCTGCTGTGTATCCCACTTCCCATGTTGGATCGTTCTCTCCTTTTTTATTCTATCAGTTAGTATTAGCAGACACTAGTCTTGTTTGTGTGATCCCTTTGACTGTTAGACCTATCAGTGTGAGCAATTGTGAACTGTAATTGATCACTTGGACTAGTGAGATGGCATTGGTACATGCAATCTTGATGGGATTGTATTGGAATCCCCTGGCACATTTCTAATTCCAGCATTTGGGGCAAGTCCGATTGAGCATGTCCCAAATTATACATCTCTAGGTATTTTAACTTGTGAGATTTTTTAACTTCATTCCATTCCATCAACAGATAGTTTTTGAGTGCCTTCTTCCTCCCAGGCACCCTTCCAAGCATTGAGAATATAGCAGTGGATGGAAGAAAAGACAGGTCCACCCTCATGCAGCTTCTCTTCTAGGAGAGCAGACAGACCATACGGATACAAGTACCCTGTACTATCAGACTAGGATAGTTGCTGGGACTGAAAACAAACACTGTGGAGTGGTGGGAAGGGTTCTTTTGGACAGAATTGTTAGAGAACAGGTTTCTGTGGTGCTGATCTTGAGAACAAATTAGGGGGTGAGCCAGGCAGAGGGCAGAAGAGCATTTGCAAAAGTCTTGAGACAGAACCAGGTTTTCTGGGCTTAGTGTTAGCCATGGAGCTCAATGAAATCAGATCACCCCCAAGCCCTGCCCTCAATGGCATGCTCTTCCTTGAGCTTTGTGTTTGGAATTACTGTTTAGTTGGAAGAGCATTTTCAAACAGAGCACAGAGGTGTTTAATTCTGAATGTCTCTTGTTTCCATGAACAATAAATTGGATGTACATAAAATTATGGAATTGTGTTGGGGCTGGCGCTGTGGCATAGTAGGTAAAGCTGCCACCCGGCGACACAGGCTTCCTGTATGGATACTGGTTTAGTTCTGGATGCTCCACTTCTAACCCAGCTTCCTGCTAATGCGCCTGGGTAGACAGCCCAATTGCTTGAGGCCCTGCACCCATGTGGGAGACCTGGAAGAAACTCCTGGCTCCTGGCTTTGGATTGTCCATTTGGTGAGTGAACCAACAGATGGAAGATCTCTTTGTCTTTGTCTCTCCCTCTCTCTGTCTGTCTCTCTCTCTGTAACTCTCCCTCTCCAATGAAGTAAATAAATCTTTTTAAACAAATCACATTTTTTTTTTTGACAGGCAGAGAGGACAGTGAGAGAGAGAGACAGAGAGAAAGGTCTTCCTTTTGCCGTTGGTTCACCCTCCAATGGCTGCCGCGGTAGGCGCACTGCGGCTGGCGCACCGCGCTGATCCAATGGCAGGAGCCAGGTGCTTCTCCTGGGCTCCCATGGGGTGCAGGGCCCAAGCACTTGGGCCATCCTCCACTGCACTCCCTGGCCACAGCAGAGAGCTGGCCTGGAAGAGGGGCAACTGGGACAGGATCGGTGCCCTGACCGGGACTAGAACCTGGTGTGCCGGCGCCACAAGGCGGAGGATTAGCCTAGTGAGCTGTGGCACCGGCCGACAAATCACATTTTTTAGAAGAAATTCTTGCATTGTGTTTTGGCATTGCCTAATGCTCTGGCAAAGTCTGAGCGAGTCTGATTGTTTCCTCTGTGTAGTTAGCTTGCTTTCCCTCCTCCATGTGTCTGTAATTTTTATGTTTTGGTTTCTGGCCTTGGTGCTGATAGAATTACTTTTATATACCCAAAGCTTTATAACTTCTCCATGGTATTTCTCACTGCAAGTTCTCGTGTTTATTTTTCCTGAAAAATGGTAGTTTCTCTGATCTGAAATGTTATGTTTTCCTTTGTTTTCTATACTTTCTTCTGGACTTTCAGTGAAAACAGATCCATTTGTTCTGTTATCTAATAATTATATCCTCCAAGCGATTAATTTTAAACTGTTTTTATTTATTTCTTTGATTTTTCTCAAAAGTTTTTATTGCATTTAAAATCTGTCCTCTAGGTAACTCTAGGTAATTAACTTTGTGTTTTTAGCAATATTTGTCTGATTCTTGTTTTTTAAATATTTTTTTAAAGTCATAGTTTTACACACACACACACACACAGAGGAAGAGAGAGAGAGAGAGAGAGAGAGAGAGAGGTCTTCCATCCGATGGTTCACTCCCTAATCTGAAACCTGGAGCTTCTTCTGGGTTTCCCGCATGGATACAGGAGCCCAAGGACTTGGGCCATCATCTACTGCTTTCTCAGGCCATAGCAGAGAGCTGTATTGGAAGTGGAGCAACCGGGACTTGAACCAGCGCCCATATGGGATGCCGGCACTGTAGGTGGCGACTTTACCCACTATGCCACAGCACCAGCTCCGATTTGATTCTTACGAAATTTTCATGTTTGCAATGATTTTATTCTTATCTTCAATTTATTTCCTGACTCTACTAGCCCTCTTCACACTTAATTTTTTAAAAATATTTATTTATTTAGTTGAAAGGCAGAGTCACTGAGACAGAGAAGGAGCGATAGAAGGGGTGAACCGTCTGTTGATTCACTACTCAAATGGCTGCAATAGCCAGGGCTGGGCCATGCTGAAGCCAGGAGCCACGAGCCTCATCCATGTCTCCCAGGTGGTTGGCTGGGCCCCAATTACTTGGGCCGTCCTCCACTGCCTTTCCAGGCACATTAGCAGGGAGCTGGATCAGAAGTGAAGCAGCCAGGACACAAATGGGTGCTCACATGGAATGCAGTTACAAGTGGTGGCTTAACCTGTTGCACCAAAATACCCACTCCCCATGCTTATATTTTTTTAAAGATTTTATTTATTTATTTGAGAGGTAGAGTTACAGACAGTGAGAGGGAGAGACAGCGAGAAAGGTCTTCCTTTCGTTGGTTCACTCCCCAGATGGCTGCAACGGCCGGAGCTGTGCTGATCCGAAGCCAGGAGCCAGGTACTTCCTTCCAGTCTCCCATGCAGGTGCAGGGGCCCAAGGACTTGGGCCATCTTCTATTGCTTTCCCAGGCCATAGCAGAGAGCTGGATTGGAACAGGGGCAACCAGGACTAGAACCGGCACCCATATGGGATGCCGGCACCGCAGGCGGAAGATTAACCTACTGTGCCATGGGACCGGCCCCCCTCCATGCTTATTTTTAAGGGGGTCATACTTTCTTTGAATATATATAGAAAGATTCTTGTATTTATTATACTTTTTCTCTGAAATATACTTATCTGTTATTTGCTTATAAATATTTCCTTTTCTTAAAAAAAAAAAAAAAACCACCGGTTCATATAGAATCTAAGCATGTTGAAAACTTTCCATGTACTATCCATTTCCAGAGAGTGGTAATTCTATTGAAACCTGCTGTGTGCCAAAGAGTAAGTAGAAGGGATGGAGACAGTGATGGAGAAAGACATTGAATTTATTATTATTTATTTATTTGAAAGGCAGACACAGATACACATCATACACACACACACACACAGATCTCCCATATTCTTGTTACTCCCCAAATGTCTGCAACAGTTGGAGTTGAGCCATGTTGAATTCGGGAACCCAGAACTCAATCTGGATCCCCACATGGATGGCAGAGACCAACTGCTAGGACCATTATCTGCTGCCTCCCAGGGTGCACACTCGCAGGAAATTGCATCAGGAGCAGAAGAGCCAGAACTTGAACCAAGCACTGCAAGATGGGCTGTGGGTATCCCGGTGATGTCTTAACTGCTGCACCAAATGCCCACCCTGACATTGCCTTTAGATTGGATTTTTTATGTTATACAATTTCCTTATAAATCTGCAATACCTCCTGTTAAAAAATGCCTTATAGTGAGCGAGCAGTCTTGCAGACAAATGGCCACCTGTGCTGTGTGTGTGTTAGGATGAGCAACTATCTTAATTTTGGTGCTGCTGTAATCCCTGCTTAGTTCTGTTTAGTTGACATTAGCATCCACAAAGCCAGGGAGAGCAAAGGTGATTGTGACTGTTCTTCTCTTCCCTACATCTCTTGCTTCCAGACTATTCCTCTGTGTGCAGGTTTTCAGTTTATCTGTCAGTGTCACTTCCTATGTGAACCTGGTATGAAGCCAGCCCCTCCCTCCACTCAGATTTCTCCCATGATTTGTCCATTTCACTTCTCAATATTCTAACCCCGGGCCTCCCTGAGCCCCCTTCTTACTCAGAAATTCGAAAGCCAAAGGAGAGCTAATGAGGAATATATCACCTTTTAGGGTTGTCCATTGGCTTAATAAAAATTTTACTCTTTTTTTTTACTCTTTTTATTTGAGAGGCAGAGTTACAGACACAGAGAGGGAGAGACAGAGAGAAAGGTCTTCCATCCGCTAGTTCAATCCACAAATGGCCACACTGGCCAAGATTGGGTCTATCTGAAGCCAGGAGCCAGGAGCTTCCTCCAGGTCTCCCACATTGGTGCAGGGGCCCAAGCACTTGGGCCATCTTCTACTGCTTTCCCAGTCCATAAGCAGAGAGCTGAATTGGAAGAGGAGCAGCTGGGACATGTACCAGTGCCCATATAAGATTCCAGCACCACAGGCGTAGGCTTAGCCTACTACGCCACAGCACCGGCTCTAAAATTTTATTCTTTTGACAGATCATTCTTAGAGTCTGTGATTTGAGAATCTTAGCTGTTTGCTGTCAGGGAGAGAGAGTGAAAAACTTGTCTGTGCTGTGTCTTTGAGCAAGTGAATCTAGGAATCTTGTATTCCTGTATAATAACATTATGAACTACAAGATGTCATTGTTATTGACTGATTTATTGTTATCATTTTTCTCTTAATGCTCAGGAATGTTTATAGAAAAAATCATGCATAAATATGATGGGAGTTCAGAAAGTTTATGGAAAGTGGAATTAAAAATAAGTTTATTTTGGTGCAAAAAATTGCAATGCTTGCAGAATTTTTCACTGTATGTATTTTCCGTGGACTGTTGAGGACTGTTCCTAGTTTGCAGTTTGAAGTGCTTTGGAAAAGATGTGCATGGTGAATATTCCTTGAATCACTCCTCAGATCCACTTTCTGCCCTCCTACTAGCTTCATGCCCTATGGGAATCATTCCATAGCCAGGTTGCATCACCCTGGCTCTGTTGCCCTTTGACTTCCTGTTGGCTCAGGTCAATGGAGGGCACTGATATGAGAGCCAAGGATCACAAAAGAGTGAGGTCAGTCCACTTGTGCTGCAGTCTCCCTTCCTGCAGGGCAGTGGGTGGGCAGAGGCTATGTTCCTTCTCAAAGAGCCAGAGCTCCTGCCTGTCACTGTGTCCCTTATCTAGAGCTGTAGTCCTCTTCTGGTTCCAGTAACCTCTTCCTTCAGGTCTAGGTGTGGTGGTAGCTCCCCTTGTTATGTGGTTAGCCCTTGGATACTTCACCATCCCTGTTGGTATCTTTTACCTCTGCCACATCTTTGTCAAGCAGTTTCTTTGTTAAGATTGCCTCTATTTTCCAGTTTGGCTCTGCCGTTTGTTTCCACTTGGGATTCCAACTGATGATGTGTCAACGATGGGAGAGTTCGATGTCTTACCAAGGTATATTTCATACTATGGGGCAGGAACTTGGATGATTTTTTTTTTTGACACACATTTTGGTCACTGGTTCTCAAGGCTCCAAAAATAGGGAAGAATGTGAGGATCATTAGGAGGATACTCAAAAACCCAAGAAGGAAAACTCCAGTTCCATGAGCCACTAAACCATCCATTTGCTTCCACTGAAAATGTCATTTTTCTTATAATAATTTCTGAAATGTGAGTTCTCTGAGGGAAAATCTACTCCATTTATGAGAAAGTTTAATTACAATTTTGTTTTATAAGAAATGAAGTTTTATTTCTCTTCATCACAGGAAGGAATTTTGCTGGTCACAATTTCTGTTTTCGTGAACAGACCTTTTAGGTTTGGCTGACTGCTTAAACATAACTGATAGTTTACCCTCTCCGTAGTAAATAAGCCAGGGCTTCCTAAATTGCAGCCTAATCAAATGAATCTCTGTCTCGTTGAATCTTCTTCAAAGACAGTAAAAAAGCAAAAAATATAGTCTAATCAAAAGGTATGTTTTACTAATCCTGAATAAATGGGATCAAATTAAAAATATTATACTCCATCTGTTTTTATGTAGCATTTCATGCTTGGAAAGCAAACTGTTGTTTATACCACCTGTCCTGCTTTCAATTCCTCCATATCTTTGTTGATTGGCATCATTTATTCGTTCCTTCAACTCATCATTATTTTTTTACTTTTTATTTAGTAAATATAAATTTCCAAAGTACAGTTAATGGATTACAATGGCTCCCCCCCCCCCAATAACTTCCCTCCTACACACACCCCTCCCATCTCCCGCTCCCTCTCCCATTCCATTCACATCAAGATTCATTTTCAATTATCTTTATATACAGAAGATCAATTTAGTATATATTAAGTAAAGATTTCATCAGTTTGTACCCACACAGAACATAAAGTGTAAAATACTGTTTCAGTACTAGTTGTAACATTAATTCACATTGGACAACACATGAGGAGTAAGTACACAGTGACTCCTGTTGTTGACTTAACAATTTGATAATCTTGTTTATGGTGTCAGAAATCTCCCTAGGCTCTAGTCATGAGTTTCCAAGGCTATGGAAGCCTCTTGAGTTCGCTGACTTTGATCTTATTTAGACAAGGTCATAGTCAAAGTGGAAGTTCTCTCCTCCCTTCAGAGAAAGGTACCTTCTTCTTTGATGGCCTGTTCTTTCTACTTGGATCTCACTCGCAGAGATCTTTCATTTAGGTCCTTTTTTTTTTTTCGCCAGAGTGTCTTGGCTTTCCATGCCTAAAATACTCTCATGGGCTCTTGAGCCAGATCTGAATGCCTTAAGGGCTGATTCTGAGGCCAGAGTGCTGTTTAGGACATCTGCCATTCTGTGAGTCTGCTGTGTATCCCACTTCCCATGTTGGATCGTTCTCTCCTTTTTTATTCTATCAGTTAGTATTAGCAGACACTAGTCTTGTTTGTGTGATCCCTTTGACTGTTAGACCTATCAGTGTGAGCAATTGTGAACTGTAATTGATCACTTGGACTAGTGAGATGGCATTGGTACATGCAATCTTGATGGGATTGTATTGGAATCCCCTGGCACATTTCTGATTCCAGCATTTGGGGCAAGTCCGATTGAGCATGTGCCAAATTGTACATCTCCTCCCTCTCTTATTCCCACTCTTATATTTAACCGGGATTCACTTTTCAGTTAAATTTAAACATCTAAGAATAATTGTGTGTTAATTACATAGTTCAACCAATAGTATTAGCAAGAACAAAAAAAAAATACTAAAAGGGATAAAGCATTAAGTTGTACATCAACAGTCAGGACAAGGGCTGATCAAGTTAGTTTCTCATAGTGTCCCTTTCACTTCAACAGGTTTCCTTTTTTGTGCTTGGTTAGTTGTCACCGATCAGAGAGAACATGATATTTGTCCCTTTGGGACTGGCTTAAGTCGCTCAGCACGATGTTTTCCAGATTCCTCCATTTTGTTGCAAATGACTGGATTTCATTGTTTTTGACTGCTGTATCGTATTCTATAGAGTACATGTTGCATAATTTCTTTATCCAGTCTACTGTTGATGGGCATTTGGGTTGATTCCAGGTCTTAGCTATTGTGAATTGAGCTGCAATAAATATTAAGGTGCAGACAGCTTTGTTGTTTGCCAATTTAATTTCCTTTGGGTAAATCAACTCATCATTCTTTTTTTTTTTAACAGGCAGAGTGGACAGTGAGAGAGAGAGACTGAGAGAAAGGTCTTCCTTTGCCGTTGGTTCACCCTCCAATGGCTGCCGCAGCCGCTGCGGCCGGCGCCGGCTGCGGCCAGCGCACCGCGCTAATCCAAAGGCAGGAGCCAGGTGCTTATCCTGGTCTCCCATGGGGTGCAGGACCCAAGCACTTGGGCCATCCTCCACTGCACTCCCTGGCCATAGCAGAGAGCTGGCCTGGAAGAGGGGCAACCAGGACAGTATCCAGCGCCCCGACCGGGATTAGAATCCGGTGTGCTGGAGCCACTAGGCGGAGGATTAGCCTATTGAGCCGCGGCACCGGCTCAACTCATCATTCTTAATGACCTTATTTGCCAGATACTGTATGGATACCTGTAGCACATATATGGTTAAGATTGTTCCTGTCTTCACACAGGCCACAACCTAATGAGGAACAAACATTACCAGTTTAGTGATTTTAGTAAAATATGCTAAGTGTGTTATGTTAGAGGAAGGTTTGATGGAATATTGTCTGTCAGAAGCACAAAGCAGAGGGACAGGAGCCCAAATGGATTTTTAGAGTCCAGGGATCCTTGGATATGATCAGAATCCAAGCCTATTCTTAGTCCCTGGGGTTAATATAGCGTAAGTTAATGTGCTTAGTATATGGACCAGTCATCTTGCTACGGGGCATGTCACATCAAAGAAAAACAAAACAAAGCAAAACAAAACAACAAAAAGCCAAGCCAATTCCAGTGTTAAAGCTAGTTTGAGGGATGGGTCTGCATACTATGTAAGAGTGCCTGGGTTTGAGATCTGGCTCTACGCTCCATTCCAGCTTCCTGATTATGGGCATCCTGGGAGGCACCAGGTGATGGTGCATGTACATGGGTCCCTGTCAAACACCTGGGAGACCTGGATTGAGTTCCAGGCTCCTGGCTTTGGCTTGACTATGCCTTGGCTGTTGTGGGCATTTGGGTGTGAACTACTGAATGGGAGATTCTCTCTCTGTCTCTCTCTCTCTCTGTCTCTCTCTCTCTCTCTCTCTCTCCCTTTTTCTATGATTTTCAAATAAATAAAAAACATCTGGTTAAAAAATTTTTAAAAAGACCTGTTTGAATAGTTGACTAAACCCTTGGAAGATTCTATCTGCACCGATGAGTCTATGATGAATGCTGCCTTCGTGGCCATCCCTGCTGCAGCCGTGTGGAGAATGCCTGCCCCCTGGAGGAATCAGAGACTCAGTTTTTCAGAGGACGGTGCAAAGGGGAAGCACCGCAGGACAAAAGAAAACAATACCAAGCACATAGAAGAAAAAGCAAACAAGACCAAAAACAAAGTATAACCTACAAAGATTTGCTGGGCTGCCAAGCCCTGTTTAGGGACTTGATTTGTGGTAGCATCTTTGCCGAAAGCACATCAAAGGTCTCTGAACTTGGGAGAAGCATTCAAAACTGCCAGACTGTAGCTCTGAGCCATTCTCAGGAGCACTAAAGGAGTGGAACCAGAGACAATGTGGAAGCCCTTCATCCCTCTGATGCTTTTCTGACCTTGTTATCTTCCAAGAGGAAAGTGCACAGCCTTTAAAATTAAGAACATTAATAATAAGGCTTCATTTCCTAAGACAGCGCCTGTCATGTGGTAATGTCCACATGAATCATCTGGCGCTGCAGTCAAAGGCAGATCCTGGTTCTGTATGTCTGGGGTGGGGTTGCAGGTTCTTTATTCCCAGCAAGCTTCATAGGAGGTGTGGCAGATGCAGCCGCTCTACCACCCATACTGAGTAGCAATGTTTGCAGTGCAAATACACTGTATAGGGTTGTATGTAATACAAAAGGTTGGGGTTTCATCCTTCCACAGTCCTTCCCCAAAGCAACCCTCCTGGGAGGGGATTTCACTGCTGAATTTGGAGTCCAGAAATCTGGGTATAAAACAGGTAGATTGTAAAGCAAAACCTGGCTCTTCATTTCAGTTAGTATAACTTTAGCAGTTCCATGTGAGAGGTTGAAAACACAATACGTGATTTATTTATTTATTATTTTTTTTGGAAAGCAGAGTAGGATAGATGCCTCTGGAAAAAAAAGTGTCTATGCGACAGACACTTGTAATGTTATCTTTTAAAACATGAGTTTGAGAATTTTTATGGTCATGCATATAAAGACATTATTCTTCAGCCAATTTCTTTATTTTAAAAATAACCACTGAATTTAATGATCTGTGGTCTCATGTGGCTGTCAATCAGTAATGCCTTGGTATAAGTGTCAAGTTGTGGTTATACACATAGGAAACTCATGTGGGGATGATGTGTTGGGACCAAGAAGATCCTAGTGTTCCATTTCCTGTACAAAAATCAACCAACCTGGAAATCCTTGTTGTTTGAAAGCAAGAGAAGGGCAACCTATTTTATAAAGGATCATTCAAATATGTTATGAAGTCTTTTCATTCATATAAGATGGGAATTATCACCAAAACTTTCATAGTAATGGAAGATAAACATTATAAAGGCAGTGCATATCTGAGAGTTAGACTGCCCTGAACAAGGTTTGTTGTGGATTCTTCGAGGCGAGGGCCCTCCAGACCTGATTGCATTTGGGTGAATGAAAGCGCAGTTCCTAAGGACTCTCTGGGTGTCTTTCCCTGGCCATCAGCTGCATAATGTGCTTTCCAGTTAGTTTCCCTCCAGATCTTGAGATTGGTAGCATTTTATTGTGTCAGAGTAGTTGTACATGGCTTCAGTGCAAATAGAGTAGAAGTGTCTTGTCCTGGAAAAACAAAAACTAGAAGTGTGTGTGTGTGTGTGTGTATGAAGCACTCTACTTTTCAAGTATCTCCCTTTTGCAGATTTTACAACATACTTGTATCATGTAACTGTATTTCTAGGTCCGTCCCTTCCAGAGCGTTTAGGGACTGCACAACTAAGGATCTGTGACTTTTTTTTTTTTTTTTTGACAGGCAGAGTTATACAGTGAGAGACAGAGAGAAAGGTCTTTCTTCTGTTGGTTCACCCTCCAAATGGCTGCTATGGCCGGCGCACTGCGCCGATCTGAAGCCAGGAGCCAGGCACTTCCTCCTGGTCTCCCATGTGGGTGCAGGGCCCAAGCACTTGGGCCATCCTCCACTGCCTTCCCCGGGCCACAGCAGAGAGCTGGACTGGAAGAGGAGCAACCGGGACAGAATCTGGCACCCCCACCGGGGTGCCGGCGCCACAGGCGGAGGATTAGCCAAGCGAGCCGCGGCGCCGGCCAAGGATCTGTGACTCTTAAACACTAATAGGGGTGGGTATTTTAAGCAGAGAGGCAACAGGATGTGTTTTGTGGACTGTGGGATAGCATTGCCTGCTATGTGCAGGCTGGACTGTGGGGCCGAGGGAGATGCTGGGGATGCTAAGGGGGCTGCTCTAAACCTCTGGGGAGATTGTGAGGAGGTTGGGTTGAGGACTACAGCAGTCCAGATGGTGGGAAGTGGTCAGATCGGACAGTGGTCTCCAAGGAAAGGATTCAAAGCTGAGGTCACTCAGGATCTCGAACCCAACAGGCAGACACATGTCCTGGCATTGGAAAGGAGACATCCCTCAGTTTCCTCTCAAGCTCCTGCAGCCCCTGATTTCACCATTGTCTGTCAGCTGCAGAAGTGGTTGTGTTGTGGCCCCCTGGCCAGCCTCATCCAGGCTCTTATCTCCGTGCCAGAAAGAATTCAAGGAAGAGCCATAGATAAAGGCAAGATTTAAAGTGAAGCAGTACACACTCCAGAATGAGTGTGGGCAAACTCATAAGAGAATGAGTTGACCTTTACAAAGTTTGGAACTGTCCTTTTATACTCTTTGGAGGTGTCTAGGGCAGGGTCTCATTGAATATTTAAATAGGGGCAGTGTTGGAGGTGGGGCTTGAGTGGCTCCCATTTCTGTGTTCTTTTTTAGAACTCTCATAAGGTGTATGATGGGAGTGGAAGTGTCAGCCATGGTAATTTTATTATAACGACATTATAATGACCTAAGTCATTAAGACACAATCTGCAGTCATACTGGATATGGTACCAATATGACGTGGAACTTGCAGTTTCTACTACATGGAAAGGGGGTGATTTGGGTGGTGCATAGAAGGGGGTTTGGATGACACCTAGTGGGCTGTCCAGCTGGGGATTCTGCAGGGGCTGGCAGGAGCTGTCACAGGGTCCACCAGGGCTGTCATGCTACTGTGCAGGGTTGCAGTATGCCAGGTGGGGCAGCAGGGCAGTGCTGTCAAACCTCAGCTCCTGTTGCTCTCGTTAACTCCCTGCCTACATTCTTCCCTCCCAAGTCCCTCCAAGCTGTGTGCCGTTAATCTAGATCGGAGTTGACCAGCTCTTTGTCTACTCAGTCGTTGCTCTCTTGTGTTTGAAAGCCTTGGACCTTGAAAAATGTCATCCTTGAAGAAGAGCCTGCAGTGTACCACGTGACAGGTCTGAGGCCCCAGTGGGTCAGGATCTTTGTGTCCCATCATCCACAGTTTTCAAGAAAAAATTCTCAGGCACGTTGAGATTGTTTCAGATTCAGGAGGAAAGCACACTTTGTCATTTGCAACACATAAGTGTTTACATCTGCAGCCACCAGCCTGATGGATTTTCACCTGGGTAGTGAGATTGCGTCATTGACTTTTGAGGGGGGAGGATGTTCACACATTCTAAACCAGCACCTCTGGGGGTTGAGAAGAAAGCCGTGCCTGTGAGGAGTCAGCTGATTGTTTAAGTGAAAACAAAAGTGATATGGTGTGTGTGTGTGTGTGTGTATTCTACAAAGGGTTTTGGGATTGGGTGAGAGAGAGAGAGAAGATAAAAGCGAGAGAAAGGTTGATAGGATTGTAGAAGAAGTTAGTGTGATTAAATGATAAGTTGGGGGAATTTGGGTCCTTAGAAAATCTCAGGTGCAGAGAATGTCAGATGGGTGTTTGCTCATAGCCAGAGCTAGGTCACTGAGCTCTCCCTGCTCAGAGCAGTTTTTCCATAGGTCTCAGGAAGTTGGGTGAGAAGTTCAGACGACTGGGAACCGGGGAGCCATGGTGCAGGTGAAGTGATGAGAAAGGGTCAGAGTCCGGATGTTTTGAAGATGGAGCTCAAAAAGTCTTCCTTTGGCCCTTCATACGTGTAATGTGGCAGAAAGAGAGGACTCACGGAGGAAGCCAAGGTATTTGTGCCTGAGCAACAGGTGAAGACTGTGCCACTTGTGGAGATAGGGGGTCTTGCTTAGGGGAGGAAAAGCCAGAATTGGATTGGGACACGTTAAATTTGAGATGCTTATTATAGATCTAAATGGAAATGTCAGGAAGGCTTCAGCTATATGAATCTGGTGTTGAGAGAGGCTCGGGAATTAAATTGGAGAAGCATCAGTCCATCAGTCATGCCTTAGGCCGTGGGGAATGGGAGTGGTCACTTTGGTGTTGAGTGTAGAGAGGAGATTCAAGTTGATAGTCAAAACTTTCCAACTGTCTGTAACCAGTAGCTTTCTTCTATATTGACTTGACCATTTTCACAAATATCTCTTCTGATATCTTAGAAAAATACTACTTAAGAAAAACCCTTATGGCACATACTTAAAGGAATTTAGGGGTAATGAGTTTAACACACTAATGCCCATTCATAATGAAAACTCCTAGCAAACTAGAAGAAAGTTGTCTACTAAAAGCCAACAGCAGACAACATTCTTAAGGGTAAAAGGTTTGAAATTCAAGACAATAAAACCCGCACCATGACTTCAGTACTTCAGTTCAATATGAAACTAAACATCCTAGACAGGCGATAAAGCAAGAAAATGAAATCACAAGTGTGGGAGGAAGAAATAAAACTATTATTATTGACAGAAATATCAAGAGTCTGCCAATGTTTACAGAGTTTAACAAGGTTGCTAGATACGTGGTGAATACACAAAACTCAGTTTCATTCCTACAGTCCCATGATAAGTAGAAAATCTAATTTTTAATGAAAAAATGGTTTCCATAGCAACAAAACTGAAAAATATCTCCAAATAACCTAGCAACAAATGTACAAGACCTTATGTGAAAAGATTAAGTTCAGTTTCCTCCATGTCTTTCTATAGAAAATTGTCCTGTCAGAGTAAATAAAGCAGAGGTCTTTTAAAGAAACATGGCAAATTAATGGAAACGATGTTGGTGTCTAATTTCACTCTTCATTGCGAACACCCCCAAATATATACTTTATATCAAAAACATGTTAAAGAATACTACATAATGGGATCTTTGGTATGAGGAGGAATGGGATTGCTTTAGTGAGTAGGTTAAAGCAAAGTAAGCAGAATTTTTTATATCTTTATTGTGACAGCATTCAAATACCATATATTTAATCTGCTTAAAGTATATTCGCCAATGGCTTTTAGTATATCCACAAAGTCATCCATCCATCCATCCATCCATCCATCCATCCATCTTCACAATCAATTTTAGAATGCTTTTATTAGTCCAAGAAGATACCTCTGACTCTTTGGCTGTCATCCTCAATTCCCCAATTCCCCAGGCCTGAGCAACCACTAATCTGTTTCCATCTGCATAGACTTCCCTATTCTGGGCATTACATGTTAATGGAATCATCTAATATGTGTTCTTTTGTGACTGACTTCTTTCCCTTAGTGCAATGTTTTCAGGATTTTTCCACATGGTAGGATGTTATTAGTACTTCATTTTTATTGCTGAATAATATTCCACTGTATAAGCAGAATTCTTATTCAAGCACTTAACATTTTGCAACAATGTGCATCAGCTCTGAGAGATCAGATATCCAAGAATATAAATCGTACAGATTTTATTTCTAGTTAAAATTATGTCTCTCTATTAACAAGTTTTAATGGAAATTTCAGATAAATGCTTATATAAAACAAACATCTGTGCATTGATACAAATGAAATAAAGACACTTAAAAGAAAAAATGTGTAGAAAAATGAGTTTGTTTCAGTGTGATTGTCAGTGGCTTCTTGAGATGCAAACCCCAGCAAGCTATGTTTTTAAATATAATTGGAGATGCCTTGTGCCTCCTTCTGATAACTCTCAATTTGGAAGAATAACTCTCAAATACTTTGTATTTTCCATGGAATGGAAAGGCCCAGGCCCAGGTGAATATATGATAAGACTCTTAGATTCTTAGCTTATACAGAACCCAGAAGTGATAGCACACTCAGTTGTATTTTCACATTTGTTATTTCAGTAACATTCACTCCTCTCCTACTCTCAGTTTGTGTGAGCTCACTCCATCCCTCATCCCAGCACCTTGGGTTCCATCATTCTAGGCTATCACTTGCTGTTTGCATTCGCTTTTATTGGTATCTGCTCCTTTTGGGTTCAGCACCCTTGCAAGCCAGAGCTTTGCTGTGCTGCCAGAAGAGAGAAGGAAGATGGGGAGATGTAAAGAAAGATACAGCTCTAAATTTCTAGCCAAGGGAGCATGCTTCCACAATTTTATACTAAAAAAAAGCCTTTAAAATAAATAATAAAACAAGAAGCTTATAGCTCAGGACAGATTAGTTGCAAATTATAAACAAATGAGGCAATGGGCATAGAATTTTTGGGAGCATCTTTTTAAAGTGATAGCTTCGGTGCTGGAGTAATCAAGCTACACATCTTTCTGCCAACAACTGGAGAGAAGCCGGAAACTCACTACTAATCTGTTTATAAAACTGTCATTTGCATACAGAGCACAATGTGGTTTGCTGTTCTTCCCAGCAGGGGGGCCTACTGTTGGCTCATCCAGAAGAAAAGGGGCCAAACATATCCTTGTCTGATCCCGTTGGAAAATCCTATGTTATCTATTCATAGAGCTGTCAGAGCATAACTCAGACGTTAGGAAGAGCCTAGCTGAGGCTTAATCATGTGCAGAGGAGATTAATAATGTGCAGATTGTGTCTCTGGGCAAACGCAGGAAATCTAGAAGAGAAATCTACGGTTTCAGGCACAGAGTCTGTCACTTTTTTTTCCTCTCTCATTTTAATTTATTCTGTGAGAAAACTGACTAGGCAGCCAGCTATATCAAAGGGTTTGTAGGGAGGGAAAGCAGTGTGGTTTCAGAGGGCTTCCTGAGAAGTGTGGTATCAGGTGTGGGATGTGCGTGACAGACAGTGGCTCCTTCCCTTCCATCAGTGGGCCACCACACTTATGCCAGATGTGCAATATTCTCTCATCATTTCCTAAACCTTGACTTTCCATCTAGCACTAAGGTGTAGGTTGCATGCAAGCATCAGCAGCTGATTTTTGTTCCTAGAATAAAGTTCTGTAGGATAGGAGGAGAAGAAACCAGAGATGATACTGTTGCCTAGAGTCTGCCTGGTACTAGAATGGAAGTCCAGGCTTGCACTTGAAGAAGAAGGTTCACCTACACTTTATTTTCTTTTTTCTAAATATCTTTTTCATTTTTATTTGAAAGGCAAAGAGAGACAGAGACAAACAGAAAGATCTTGCATATGCTGATTTACTCCCCAGATGCCTGCAACAGCCAGGGCCAGCCCAGGCTGAAACCAAGAGCCCAGAACTCAATCCAGACCTCCAGTCCAGGGCCCAGTCACTTGAGCCATCACCTGCTACCTCTCAGGGTACGCATTAGCAGGAAGCTGGAGTTAGAGTGGAGGCGGGACTTGAACTTCAGCACTCTGATAAAGCAGCACCTTTATTGCTGCACCGAACACCTGCCCCTCAGCTACACTGTAGGTAAGAGTAGGTGAGCTTACAAATAGGTTTATGTTTAGAGGTGGTAAAGACTTCTCTTTTTTAGCATTCAGGATGATTTTTAGTTGTAGGTTTTTCATAAATGATTTTTCATTAAACTCAAGGTGTTCCTTTTTTCCTAGTTTGCTGACACTTTTTTTTTGATGAATAGGCGTTGCATTTGTCAAATGTTTTTTTTTTTTTTTTCCCTAGACAGAATGAAGTAATTTTGGATTTTCTTTGCTAATATTTTTTCAGGTTTTTGGATCTATGTTCATGAAAGATATTGTTTGTATATTTCCTTTCTTTTTTTTAACTTTTATTTAATGAATATAAATTTCCAATGTACAGCTTATGGATTACAATGGCTTCCCCCTCCCATAACTTCCCTCCCACCCGCAACCCTCCCCTCTCCCGCTCCCTCATGTCCTTTCTTGTGATGCCATTGTCGGATTTTGGTATCAGTTTGGTGTTGGCATCATAAAACTAGCCGAGGAGGATGTCTTCATCTTGCGTTTTTGGAAGGAGTTTAGGTAGGAGTTTTGCTGTTTCTTCTTTAAATGTTTGATAGAGGGGCCAGCTCTGAAGTGCAATAGGTTCAGCTGCCACCTGCAATGCTGTATCCCATATGATAGCTGCTTTGAGTCCTGGGTGTTTTACTTCCTATCCAGCTTCCCACTAATACACCTGGGAAGGCAACAGAAGATAACCTAAGTAATTGAGCCCCTGCCACACACGTGTGACACCTGGATGGATTTCAGGCTCCTGGCCTCAGCCTGGCCTAGCCCTGGCTCTTGTGGCCACTGGGGAGTGAACTGAAGGATGGAAGATTGCTCTCTTTCTCTGACTCTCCCTATCTGTCGCTCTTCCTTTTGAATAAATAATTAAATATGGATAAGTAAATCTCTTAAAAATTATATAAATGATAAAATTCACTAGGGAAGCAGTTCAGATACAATTTTTTTAGAAGACTTTCAGTTATAAATTCAGTTTCTTTAATTGATGTAAGACTATTTAAATTTTTGAATTTCTTTTTTATGTTTCGTTTTCCAAGCTATTTTATCTAGGTTGTTCAATTTATTGAAATAAAATTATTTATTTATTTATTTATTTTTTGACAGACAGAGTGGACAGTGAGAGAGAGAGACAGAGAGAAAGGTCTTCCTTTGCCGTTGGTTCACCCTCCAATGGCCGCCGTGGTTGGCGCGCTGCGGCCGTCGCATCGCGCTGATCCGATGGCAGGAGCCAGGTGTTTCTCCTGGTCTCCCATGGGGTGCAGGGCCCAAGCACTTGGGCCATCCTCTACTGCACTCCCTGGCCACAGCAGAGAGCTGGCCTGGAAGAGGGGCAACCGGGATAGAATCCAGTGCCCCGACCGGGACTAGAACCCGGTGTGCTGGCGCCGCAAGGCGGAGGATTAGCCTAGTGACCCATGGCACCGGCCTGAAATAAAAATTTTTAATAACATTCTCAATTTTTTTATTCCTGATATTTGTTATTGCCTTTGTTCTTTTTCTTATTAGTTTTTTAGAGATTTATTAATTTTACTAAGTTTTTGAGGTTCCAACTTTTAGTTTTGTGTTCTCTATAGATTGTTTTCCATTTCATTGATTTCCATTCTCTTAAAAATTTTTTCTTTACATATTTTGAGTTAAAGTTATTCTTCATGTAGCATCTTAAACTTAGGCTTTTGAAAGAGCTTTCTGTTTTTCCAATGTTAACCTTTCACATTATGAATTTCTTTCTATGTACCTTAGCTGTATTTCACAAAGTTTGAGCTGTTGTGTTTTTGTTATCATTTAGTTTGAAATTTTTTTCTGATTTCTCTTGTGATTCCTTTGTTTTAACCCATGAGTTATCAGCTGGTATCATTTCTCTTCAGCCTGAAGAAGTCTCTGTAGCATGTTTTATGTAACTTGTTTCTAATGGTAACAAACTCTCTTGATTGTTTATCTGAGAATGTGTTTATTTCACCTTCCTATTTGAAGAACATTTTTGCTGGATTTTGATTTTTTTTTTCTTTTTTAGCCCTTTAAGCCATTCTGCTCTCTTTTACTAGTTTTCATAGGAGGTCTACCAACATTATTATTAGTGCCCTATGTGTAATATATCTTTCTTCCTTGGTTGCTTTTTTTTTACAATAATATATATATTTTTTTATTTCATAAATGTGAATTTACAAAATGCAACTTTTGTATTGTTGTGGCTCCCCCCCGCCAACCTCCCTCCCTCCCGTGGCCCTCCCCTCTCCCTCTCCCATCCCGGCCTTTATCGAGTTTCATATTCAATTACCTTCATATACTGAAGATCAACTTAGTATATACTAAGCAAGGATTTCAACAGGCTGCACTCACACAACCGCACAAGGTATAGGGTATTGTTCGACTAGTAGTGTTTTTAAATTTCATAGTAAAACACATTAAGGACAAAGATCCTACGTGGGGAGCATGTACCCAGTGACTCCCGTTGTTGATTTAACAATTGGCACTCTTATTTATGATGTCAGCAATCACCCAAGACTCTTGCTATGAGCTGTCTAGGCTATGGAAGCCCCTTGAGTTCACCGACTCTGAACTTGTTTAGTCAAGGCTGTATCACAGTGGAGGTTCCTTCCTCCCTTCAGAGAAAGGAGCGTTCCTTGATGGCCTGTTCCTTCTGCTGGAGTCTTGTTCACCAGGGTCTTTCATTTAGATTGTTTTTTTGCCACCGTGTCATGGCTTTCCATGCCTGTGAGACTCTCATGGACCTTTTAGCTAGATCCGAATGTCCCAAGGGTTGATTCTGAGGCAGGAGTGCTGTTTTGGGCCTTTGCCATTCTATGAGTCTGCTGTGTGTCCTGCTTCCCCTGCAGGATCATTCTCTCCCTTTTAATTCTATCCTTCATTATTTGCTTACACTGGTCTTATTTGTGAAATCTCTTCTACACATACCCTATCTTTTTGATTGGTTGTGTATTTATACTTATCACTTTACCAAGTGCACTGGCATTGGTACCTGCCTCCTTGGTAAGATTGATTTGAAATCCCCTGGCACATTTCTAGTTCCACCATTGGAGGTAAGTTCATTCATTATCTTTGATTTTAAATAGTTTGTGTTGTACCTAAAGGTCATCTTCTTATAATATTTCCACCTGTAGTTTTGGAGAAGTTTCAGAGTATATTTTTTAAAATGTTTTTATCATCTCATTCTCTGTCCTTTCCTTTGGGAACTCCAGCTGTTCATAGATGAATAGTAGATGCTTGATGATGGCCAGATCTGAATGCCTTAAGGGCTGATTCTGAGGCCAGAGTGCTATTTAGGGCATTTGCCATTCTATGAGTCTGCTGTGGATCCCGCTTCCCATGTTGGATCCTTCTCTCCTTTTTAGTTCACAATAGAATTAAAAAGGAGAGAATGTTCCAATATGGGGAGCAATCCACACAGCAGACTCATAGAATGACAAATACCCTAAACAGCACTCTGACCTCAGAAGCAGCCCTTAAGGCATTCTGGTATGGCTGAAAAACCCATAAGAGCATTTCAGGCATGGAAAGCCAAGACACTGTGGCAAAAAATGTTCTACATGAAGCATCTCTGTGAGACCACAGTGGAATGAAGGGGCCATCAAAGAAGGAGGTGCCTTTCTCTGAAGGGAGGAGAGAACTTCCAGCTTGATTATGGCCATGTCTAAATAAGGTCGGAGTTTGTGAACTCAAGAGGCTTCTATGGCCTTGGCAGCTCATGACAAGAGCCTTAGGTGATTACTGATGTCATAAATAAGAGTGTCGATTGTCAAATCAACAACAGGAGTCACTGTGCACTTACTCCCCATATAGGATCTCTGTCCTTAATGTGTTATACTATGAGAATTAATGATAAAAATAGCCTTCAAACAGTACTTTATACTTTGTGTGTCTGTGTGGGTGCAAACTGTTGAAATCTTTACTTAGTGTATACTAAGTTGATCTTCTGTATATAAAGATAATTAAAAATGAATCTTAATGAAGAATGAGATGGGAGAGGGAGTAGGAGATGGGGTGATTTGTGGGTGGGAAGGAGGTTATGGGGGGGGGGGAAGCTGCTATAATCCAAAAGTTGTACTTTCAAAATTTATATTTATTAAATAAATGTATCCTAAAAAAATAAAGAACTGGCACATGAAAAAAATTCTATCTATTGTTATTATCAGACACTTGGTCTTATTTATGTGGTCCCTTTGACACTTGATCCTATATATATTATCAATTGCACACTTAATATGATCACTTTAACATGGCATTAGTAACACCCAGTTTAGTGGGATTTGGAGTCCCATGGCAAGTTTTTAGCTTTACCCTTTAGAAGTAAGTCCATGGGAATGTGTGATAAACTGTAGAGCTCCTCCCACTCTTATTCCCACTCTTATTTTTTACTGGGATCTATTTTCAATTGATTTTATACACCTATGATTAATTCTATATTAAGTAAAGAGTTCAACCAATGGTATTGTTGAAAAAATAATAAAAAAATAAAATAATATAGTATTCCCTCACAGTCAAGACAAGGGCTGTTCAAGTCATTGCTTCTCATAGTGTCAATTTCGCATCTACATGTTTCTTTTTAGGAGCTCTGTTAGTTGTCACAGATCAGGGAGAACATATGGTATTTGTCCATTAGGGACTGGCTTATTTCACTCAGTATGATGTTTTCCAGATACATCCATTTTGTTGCAAATGACCTGATTTTTTTCTACTGTGTAGTATTCCATAGACTACATATCCCATGATTTCTTTGTCCAGTCTTCTGTTGACGGGCATTTAGGTTGATTCCATGTCTTAGTTATTGTGAATTGAGCTGTAATAAACATGGAGGTGCAGATAATTCTTTTATTTGCTGATGTCATTTTCCTTGGGCAAATTCCAAGGAGTGGAATGGCTGGGTTATATGGTAGGACTATATTCTCATTTCTGAGGAATCACCAAACTGTCTTCCATAGTGGTTTTGCCAGTTTGCATTTCTACCAATAGTGGAATATGGTGCCTTTTTCCTCACATCCTCACCAGCATTTGTTGTTTGTTGATTTCTGTATGAAAGCCATTCTAAATGGGTGAGGTGAAACCTCATTGTGGTTTTGATTTGCAGTTCCCTGATTGCTAGTGATCCTGAACATTTTGTCATGTGTCTGTTGCCCATTTGGATTTCTTCTTTTGAAAAATGTCTATTGAGGTCCTTGACCCATCTCTTAAGTGGGTTGTTTGTTTTGTTGTGGAGTTTCTTGATCTCTTTGTAGATTCTGGTTATTAATCCTATATCAGTTGCATAGTTTGCAAATAATTTCTCCCATTCTGTCAGTTGCTTCTTCACTTTCCTGACTGTTTCTTTTGCTGTACAGAAACTTCTCCATTTGAAGTAATTCAATTTGTTAATTTTGTCTTTGGATGCCTGTGCCTATGGTGTCTTTTCCAAGAAATCTTTGCCTGTGCCTATGTCTTGCAGGGTTTCTTTGATGTTCTTTAATAACTTGATGGTGTCGGGTCGTAGATTTAGATCTTTAATCTATGTTGAGTGAATTTTTGTGTAAGGTGTAAGATTGGGGTCTTGCTTCATACTTCTTCATTTGGAAGTCCAGTTTTCCCAGACCATTTGTTGCTGCAGGGATTGGTTTTAGCTCCTTGATCAAATATAAGTTGGTTGTAGATGTTTGGATTGATTTCTAGTGTTTCTATTCTGTTCTATTGGTCTATCCATCTATTTTTGTACCAGTACCATGCTGTTTTGATTATCACTGCCCTGTAGTATGTCTTGAAATCTGGTGTTGTGATGCCTCTGGCTTTGTTTTTGTTGTACAAGATTGCTTTAGCTATTTGAGGTCTCCTGTGCCTCCATATGAATTTCAGCATTTTTTCTAGATCTGAGAAGAATGTCTTTGGTATTTTGATTGGTATTGCATTGAATCTGTAAATTAATTTTGGGAAAAAGGAAACTTGAAGTGAAATGGACACTATGAGAAGCAGTGACTTGATCAGCCCTTGTCATGACTGTCGAGGAAGAACTTAATACTTATCCCTTTTAGTATTTTTTTTTGTTCTACTTAATAATATTGGGTTGAACTCTTTAATTAACACACAATTATTCTTAGGTGTTTAAATTTAACTGAAAAGTGATCCCTGTTAAATATGAGAGTGGGAACAAGAGAGGGAGGAGATGTACAGTTTGGCACATGCTCAATTGGACTTGCCCCAAATGCTGGAGTTAGAAACGTGCCAGGGGATTCCAATTCAATCCCAACAAGGTGGCATGTACCAATGCCATCTCACTAGTCCAAGTGATCAATTTCAGTTCACAATTGATCACACTGATAGGTCTAACAGTCAAAGGGATCACACAAACAAGACTAGTGTCTGCTAATACTAACTGATAGAATTAAAAAGGGAGAGAATGATCCAACATGGGAAGTGGGATACACAGCAGACTCATAGAATGGCAGATGTCCTCAACAGCACTCTGGCCTCAGAATCAGCCCTTAAGGCATTCAGATCTGGCTGAAGAGCCCATGAGAGTATTTTAGGCCTGGAAAGCCAAGACACTCTGGAAAAAAAAAAAAACAAACCTAAATGAAAGATCTCTGTGATTGAGATCTCAGTAGAAAGAATGGGTACCTTTCTCTGAAGGGAGGAGAGAACTTCCACTTTGACTATGACCTTGTCTAAATAAGATCAGAGTTGGTGAACTCAAAAGGCTTCCATAGCCTTGGCAACTCATGACAAGAGCCTTGGGTGATTACTGATGCCATAAACACAAGTGTCAATTGTTAAATCAACAACAGGATTCACTGTGTACTTACTCCTCATGTAGGATCTCTGTCCTTAATGTGTTGTACAATGTAAATTAACAGTATAACTAGTACTCAAACAGTACTTAACACTTTGTGTTTTTGTGCGGGTGCAAACTGTTGAAATCTTTACTTAATATATACTAAACTGATTTTTTGTATATAAAGATAATTGAAAATGAATCTTGATGTGAATGGAATGGGAGAGGAAGTGGGAGATGGGAGGGTTGTGAGTGGGAGGGAAGTTATGGGGGGGGGGAAGCCACTGTAATCCCAAAGTTGTACTTTGGAATTTTATATTTATTAAATAAAAATTTAAAAAAATTGTGTTTGGGAGAATGGACATTTTGATGATATTGATTCTTCTAATTCATGAACATGGAAGATTTTTTCACTTTTTGGTATCCTCTTCTATTTCTTTCTTTAAGATTTTGTAATTCTCATTGTAGAGTTATTTGACATCCTTGGTTAAGTTTATCCCAAGGCATTTGATTATATTTGTAGCTATTGTGAATTGGATTGATCTTAGAAGTTCTTTCTCAGTCATGGCATTGTCTTTGTATAAAAAGGCTGTTGGTTTTTGTGTACTGACTTTATATCCTGATACTTTACCAAACTCTTCTATGAGTTCCAATAGTCTTTGAGTAGTCTTTTGGATCCCCTATATATATTATAATGTCATCTGCAAATAGGGATAGTTTGATTTCCTCCTTCCCAATTTGTATCCTTGTGATATATTTTTCTTGCCTAATGGCTCTGGCTAAAACTTTCAGGACTATATATATATTTTTTAATTTTTTTAAAATTTTTTTTTATTTTTTGACAGGCAGAGTGGACAGTGAGAGAGAGAGACAGAGAGAAAGGTCTTCCTTTTGCCGTTGGTTCACCCTCCAATGGCCGCCGCGGTTGGCGCGCTGCGGCCGGCGCACTGCGCTGATCCGATGGCAGGAGCCAGGTGCTTCTCCTGGTCTCCCATGGGGTGCAGGGCCCAAGCACTTGGGCCATCCTCCACTGCACTCCCTGGCCACAGCAGAGAGCTGGCCTGGAAGAGGGGCAACCGGGACAGGATCGGTGCCCCGACCGGGACTAGAACCCGGTGTGCCGGCGCCGCAAGGCGGAGGATTAGCTTAGTTCAGGACTATATTGAATAGCAATGGTGAGAGTGGGCATCCCTCTGTGGTACAGGATCTCGGTGGAAAAGTTTCCAACTTTTCCCCATTCAATATATTGCTGGCTGTGGGTTTGTCATAAATTGCCTTGATTATATTGAGGAATGTTCCTTCTATACCAAATTTGCTGAGTTTTAATCATGAAAGGGTGTTGTATTTCATCACATGCTTTCTCTGTATCTATTCAGATAATCATATGGTTTTTGTTCAGCAGTTTGTTAATGTGATGTATCACATTGATTAACTTCAGAATGTTCCCTGCATATCAGGTGTAAATCCCACTTGGTCTGGGTGGATAATCTTTCTGATGTGTTGTTGGATTCGATTAACTAGAATTTGCTGAGGATTTTTGCATCTATGTTCATCAGGGAAACTGGTGTGTAGTTCTCTTTCTCTATTGCATCATTTTCAGGTTTAGGAATTAATGTGATGCTGGCTTTGTAGAAAGAATTCGGGAGGATTCCCTCCCTTTAAATTGTTTTGAGTAACTTGAGAAGAATTGGAGTTAATTCTTCTTTAAATGTTTGGTAGACTTCAGCGGTGAAGCCATCCAGTCCTGGGCTTTTCTTTATTGGTAGGGCCTTTTTACTTATTCAGTTTCTGCCTTGTTTAAGGGTCTGTTTAGGTTTTCTTTGTTTTCATGTCTCAATTTAGTTAGGTTGTATGTGTCCAGGAGTCTATCTATTTCTTCTAGATTCCCCACTTTGTTGGCATACAGCTCTTTGTAGTAATTTCTGATGACTGTTTATTTCTCTGGTGTCTGTTGCTACATTTCCTTTTTCATCTCTAGTTTTATTGATTTGAGTCTTCTCTCTCATTTTTTTTGTTAGTTGGGCCAATGGTGTGTCAGTTTTGTTTATTTTTTCAAAAAACCAGCTCTTTTTTTTCCTGATCCTTTGTAGTTTTGATTCAATTTTGTGATTTCTTCTCTAATTTTAGTTATTTCTTTTCTCCTGCTAGTTTTGGGTTTGGTTTGCTGTTTTTTCTAGACCCTTGAGATGTATTGATAGCTCATTTGGTGCTTTTCTAATTTCTTAATGTAGGTACCTATTGCTATAAAATTTCCTCTAACACTGCTTTTGCTGTATCCCATAGGTTTTGATATGTTGTGTTGTTGTCTTCATTTGTTTCCAGAAATTTTTTTATTTCTTCTATGACCCACTGTTCATTCAGGAACATGTTGTTCAGTTTCTATGTGTTTGCATATGTTCTAGAGATTCCTGAGTTGTTGATTTCCAGCTTCATTCCATTGTGGTCCAAGAAGATTCATGGTATGATTTCAATATTTTTGAATTTGCGGAGACTTGCTTTATGGCCTAATATGTGGTCAATCCTAGAGAAGGTTCCATGTACTGCTGAGAAGAATGTGTATTCTGCAACTGTAGAATTAAAAGTTCTGTAGACATCTGTTAGGCACATTTGGTCTATAGTGTTGATTAAATCTGTTGTTTTCTTGTTGATTTTCTGTCTGGTTGATCTGTCCATTGCTGAATTGGAGTATTGAAGTCCCGCATTACTACTGTATTGGAGCCTAAGTCTCCCTTTAAGTCCCTTAACATTTCTTTTAAATATCCAGGTACCTGGGCCAGTGCTGTGGCACACTAGGTTAATCCTCCACCTGTGGCACCTGCATTCCATATGGGTTCTAGTCCTGGTTGCTCCACTTCCAATCCAGCTCTCTGCTAGGGCCTGGGAAAGCAGTAGAAGATGGCCCAAGTCGTTGGGCCCCTGCACCCATGTGGGAAGACCTTGAGGAAGCTCCTGGTTCCTGGCTTCAGATTGGTGCAGCTCCAGCCGTTGCGGCCATTTGGAGAAGGAAGACCTTTTTCTCTGTCTCTCCCTCTCACTGCCTGTAACTCTACCTCTTAAATAAAATAAATAAAATCTTTAAAAAAATAGCCAGGTACCCTGTAATTAGGTGCATATACATTTATAATAGTAATATCTCCCTGTTGAATTGATCCCTTAATCTTTATATAGTGCCCCTCTTTGTCTCTTTTAACAATTTTTGTGTTAAAGTCTATTTTGTCTGATATTAAGATGGCCACACCAGCTCTTTTTTGTTTTTTTGTTGGCTTGGAATGTCTTTTTCCAACCTTTTACTTTTGGTCTGCATGCACTTTTGTTGGAAAGATGTGTTTCTTGTAAGCAGCAAATAGATGGATATTATTTTTTATTCCATTCAGCTAGTCTGTGTATTTCAACTGGAGAGTTGAGCCCATTTACATTCAATGTGACTATTGATAAGTAGTGACTTCGCCCTGCCATTTTTCCAACTATATGCTTTGAATTTCCTGTGATCTTTTACCAAACGATTTTCTTCCTTTACCTTCTTTTGTATTGATGACCATGTTTCTGTATTTCTGTGTGTAACACATCTTTAAGCATCTTTTGCAGGGCTAGCTGAGTGATGACAAATTCTTTCAATTTCCGTTTGTTTTGAAAAATTTCTGTTTGCTTTATTTCACTTTCATTCACAAATGAGAACTTTGCAGGATATAATATTCTGGGATGGCAGTTTTATTCTCTTAGTACCTGGGCTATATCTCACCATTCCCTCCTAGCCTCTTATATCCACATTTGTCTGTAGATTTTTTTTTTTATTTGACAGATAGAGTTAGACACAGAGAGAGAGACAGAGAGAAAGGTCTTCCTACCATTGGTTCACCCCCAAAATGGCCACTACGGTCGGAGCTATGCCGATCCGAAGCCAGGAGCCAGGTGCTTCCTCCTGGTCTCCCATGTGGGTACAGGCACCCAAGTACTTGGGCCATCCTCCATTGCTTTCCTGGGCCACAGTAGAGAACTGGACTGAAAGAGGAGCAACCAGGACTAGAAATCGGTGCCCATATGGGATGCCGGCGCTGCAGGCAGAGGATTAACCTACTGAGCCATGGCACCGGCCCCTGTCTGTAGATTCTTTTACATGTTTATCATAGTTATTGTAAAGCTATTTTTTTGTTAATTTCACTCTCTGGGTCATCCGTAATTCTGTTTCATTTGACTATTTTTTTCATGACTGTGGGTCATATTTTCATTATTTATATGTCTAGTAACTTTTAATTATATGCTTAATGTATATTGGATATAATATATGGTAGTGACTAAGGGTTTAGTTGTTTACTTCTTAATACTACTAACTATGAAGAGATTTAACTATTGGTGGCTCCTTTAACTGGGAGGGTTGACTTTGGACTTTGTAGGATCTTCTAGTCCAGGACCACTGATGGGCTTAGATCATACATATTCCTAAGGCATGTCCCACTGAGGTTTTAGTGGGACACCCATGATGTTTGCAAGGCAACTGACAAGAATATATTTAAATATATTGAATGGAGATGCCTTAAGGGAGAATCTTGGCAAATAGGTTACTTCCTATTCCATCTAGGCTCTGTGCCTGACTTATTTATTTGTTGTTATTAAATATATTTTAAAGAAATGCTTATGGGGGATGGTGTTGTGGCATATTATAGAGAGCCACCACCCGTGACCCTGGCATCTTGTATGGGCATTGGTTTGGATCCTGGCTGCTCTGCTTCCAATTTAGCTCCATGCTAATGGCCTGAGAAAAGCTCTGGAAGATGGCCCAAGTGTTTGGGCCCTGGCTACCCCTGTGGGAGACCTGGATGAAGTTCTTGGTTTTAGCCTGGCCCAGCCCTGGTCGTGGCAGCCATTTGGAGAGTGAACCAGTAGATGGAAGATCTTTCTTTCTCTCTCTCTCTCTCTCTCTTTCTCTGTCGCTCCCTCTGTCTCTGTTACTGTGACTTTCCAGTAAATACATCTTTTTTAAAAGAGATATTTATGATAAAGGAAAAATTACCTGAATAGAGGGACTCCCACATGTTGAAAATCAACTATTTTCTGTCTTCAATAGAATTAATATATTCAAATTTAATGGATGAATTTGCAAATCTAATGTTATTTCAAATGCTTTGTTTTATTTGTAAGATTTCCAAACATCTTAAGCCTATACTCTATTGAAAGACACCAAGATACTTTTTTTTAAAAAAAGATTTATTTATTTATTTGAAAGTCAGAGTTACACAGAGAGAGGAGAGGCGGGGGGGGGGGGGTCTTCCATCCTATGGTTCACTCCCCAGTTGGCCACAACGGCCCGAGCTGTGCCGATCCGAAGCCAGGAACCAGGAGCTTCCTCCAGGTCTCCCAGGTGGGTCAGAGACCCAAGGATTTGGGCCATCTTCTACTGCTTTCCCAGGCCATAGCAGAGAACTAGATCAGAAGTGGAGTAGCCGGGTCTTGAACTGGGACCCATATGGGATGCCGGTGCTTCAGGCCAGGGTGTTAACCCTCTGCGCCACAGCACCGGCCCTGATACTTTTCAAAAATGTGATATATCTATCTTTCAATTTTGGTTAGTATGTATTGATGGGTTAATATAGTAATATAATAAAAGGAAAATCTCTAAGTAAGCAAAGCTGTGGACTATGGGTGTGGACTATGTGCAGCCATGGTTGGTAAAATATACATATATAATATATGTATATATATTATTTTTAGCACTTTTCCTTTTTACTACATAGTAACAAAATGTCTCACTATCATGTTAACAGAATCCTATCTATAATTAGAGGCACAGAACTGTTCAACTTTAAAATCTCATTCATCCTAAGCGTAGTTCAACTTTAGCATCTCATTCATCATTGCTTTAATTATAATTTATAAGAACAAACGTGTTCATATATCTTTGACAGAAACATTTTGCCAACAGGATTTGTGTAGTTCATACTTCTCCTCCCCACTGTTACCTGAACACTATATTTTTCAAGCTCTTCTTATCCAAGTGTACCATTCAACACTTATGTATGCTTTGGCTCCCTACAATGACTTGTCACTTCTACTTTTAGCATGTCTATACAAGTTTTTGGAATGATGATGAATATGGAGGACTCCCATATTAAGTGGTATCCTAACAGCTCTTCAGGCAGCCTGCAATGCTAAATTCCATGATAAAATATATAGAATATATCAAAGAGACAAAAATTTTCATCACCCAAAATTGAGACCTCTTGCTACTCATTGGAAGGAATTTCTACTAATTGCATAATTTCATTATGGCTAGATGAGTTGGGTTGAAGGAGTAGTCAGTGTCCTCCCTGGGGTTTCCCTCAGGGAAGGGAGTCACCTCACATTCATAAAACAGTTGGAGAAAGGCTTTCCCCCTCCCTCACTCTGTGCTTCATCATCTGTGCCTTTCAGAAAATGGAGCAGCTTTATCTCTGTTCATTTCAAGGCATATACTCTACGACCACTGTGCCAAGAAAACAGAGGAGAAAATCAGGAGGAATTATTTGTTGTCCACTGTAATCTTGGAGTGTAGCTTATGAGACAAGAAATCCAGGACAGGGGAAAAATGAGTGGGTGGGTGGATGGAGCTCCATTACGATAGGAGAATGTAGTGGGAAGAGCAAATTTAGATGGAGGATGAAGAATTGAATGCTGAGTTTGAGGCTCCTGTGTTGTTTTATTATTACTATTAACACTTAAGGTATTGCATGTTTTGTTTATAATAAATCAGACTTTTCCAGTAGATTGCAGGGAAATAACTGGTAGGAACTTGGCCATGTGATTGAAGTTTAAGAAATAACTGATATATGGATTTGGAAAACCATGGGTATCAATGAGAAAAGAGAAAGCACCAACAAAGAGCACCAACATTTAGGTTTGTTTGTTTTTTTAAATTTATTTGACAGGTAGAGAGATAGATAGTGAGAGAGAGAAAGATCTTCCTTCCGTTGGTTCACCCCCTAAATGGCTGCTATGGCTGGCGCTGTGTGGATCCGAAGCCAGGAGCCAGGTGCCCTCTCCTGGTCTCCCATGCGGGTGCAGGCACCCAAACACTTGGGCCATCCTCCACTGCCTTCCCGGGCCACAGCAGAGAGCTGGACTGGAAGAGGGGCAACTGGGACTAGAACCTGGCACCCATATGGGATGCTGGCGCTGCAGGTGGAGGATTAACCAAGTGAGCCACGGCACTGGCCCCTAGGGTGTTTTTTTTTTTTTTTAACACTTATTTGTTTATTTGAAAGGCAGAGTTATAGAGACAAAGAGAAAGATTTTCTATAGCCTGGTTTACTCCCCAGCTGGCCACAATGGCCAGGGCTGATCCAAGCTGAAGCTAGCAGCCAAGAATTCCATCTGGGTCTCCACATGGATGCTAGGGGCCCAAGTACTTGGACCATATTCCACTGCCTCCCAGGGAAGCCAAGCAGCTAAGGCTTGAACCAGCACTGTGATATAGGATATCAGCATCGCCAGCAGTGGCTTAACCTACTGTGCCACAACACCGGCCCCATCAACATTTTCAATACAGGCAAGGGAAAAGGAGCAAATAGTTGGGGACCACAGAAGGAGAAAAGAAATGAAGTCAAGGACCAAGTGATGTCTCAGTATCCAAGGAAGGAAAGTCAGGAATAGTTTACACTGTCAAATGCTGCCCAAAAAGTAATTGAATATGTCAGCTGTGCCTGTTAACTAAGTAATGAGTGATAAGAGTGCTGAGAACTGTTGGAATTGGGTACTAGTTAGCAGCTGATTATCTTTGGTAGTTAAGTTGCAGAGGAGTGATGGGGGTGGAGGAGAGATTCACATGAGTTGAATGAATGAGAAGGGCAAAGTGAGGGCCATGGAAGTCTTTCTAGAAATTTGAATTTGATTTTGAAAGTAAAATTAGTGGAAATTTACATAGGATCAAGAGAAATTTCTTTTGGTGAGAAAGACTTGAGCACATTCATATTCTTAGAGAAGAGTGCAATTAGTTTGACATGGAGTGAGAATGAAGAGCAAGTTCTCAGTGCAAGGACCTAGAGAGGAACAGGTAAATTTATTGACAGAAGACCACGTACTCTGTGGAGCTCACAGGACCCAATTTAGAGAGTTCGGATCTTTGAGTTCTTAAGAAATGAACTGGTGCTGATGGATGGTAGAGGGCTTGTTAACTGTGTTAAAGTTTGACTTGGCTACCTAAGTTTTCCCACACCAAGGATGGGGTAGACTTTGTCCCACATTGTAAAACAGAGGTCTCTTCTATCTCAAGTCCCCTAACTTCAGCATGCAATTATCAATGTGAATAACATTAACAGGACAGCATCATGGAGACCATTTTACTCTGAACAGGCTTTGAGATGATGACAATAAGCAACACAATTGGATGAAAAGAAATGGGTGATAAAATCAAGACAAAAGGGAAATTAGGTCTGGGAATACAGATGCAAGCTGGGCAAGATTAGTCCTGTACACAGTAATGAATGTTGCATTGGTCTGTTCAGTTGCTGAAGATGGGCTGCAACGTTGAGCTTGTTAGCAGCCAGAGCAAGGAGAGGAAAACAATTGGGTGTAAGATTCAAAATATCTAAATGCCATTAAAGAGAAAACAGCTTTTTGTACTACTGAGACTTGAAAGACACTTATCTCCTGTGTGTTGTGCATACCTAGAACACAGGCACAAGCAAGTTTCATAGGAATCTTTTGACAGTGCCCCTTGCTGAAAATGGATGGAAAATGACTGTGCATCACTATTTATAGATGAAGTCTTACCAAGGGACATTTATGAGGTACTAAATATAAGGGTACTTTAAAAAGTTCACGGAAAATGCACATTATGAGAAAACTATGCATGGATTTCAACTTTTTGCATGAAAATGAATTTATTTTTTAATTCACCTTTTCCACAGGCTTTTTGAAGTACCCGTGCACTATAAGATTCGATTTTCATGGGTTTTATTACTTACACTGAACTGTTCCTCAAACACCCATCCACTGTTCACTCTTGATTTTCATTCTCTTTTAAAACCCCCTGAAATAAAGATGATTCCCCTTGCATTTCAGAATGGATTAAAACATTATCTGCAGTTCAGTTGCCTTTCATATTATTTACCATGCTTTATGCTGAAGGTAGGAGAAGCCAAGACACATGGGACTAGGATCTGAGAACAAAGTTGTGTTTCACTTATAATCATCAAGATTTTCAAATACATGCTCCTTCTCAGGACACCATTATCTAGGAGAGGCCATCTTTGAGCTTTTATAGTGTCCATCAGAGACAAGGTACTTACTGAGGAAATGAAAGTTCTGAAAAGAGGAAATCATTGTTAGCACAAGTGTTATAGTAGCTCTTTGTTTTCTGACCAGAGGTAACCCCAAATTTAATTACACTGCTGATGGTTTGTGTTTGATAAATGTAATGGATGGTGAGTTGTAGGTGGCTGGAAAACAATGTATTTTTTCAATGAATAACAACATGTTTGCTTTGAAATATATTACTTAAGTGTAAAAGTCAGGGACTGGCACTGTGGCTTAGTGCATTGAGCTTCCACCTGTGGCGCTGGCATCCCCTATGGCACCTGTTCTTGTCCCAGCTGCTCCTCTTCTGATCCAGCTCTCTTCTTATGGCTGGTGAAAGCAGTGGACGATGGCCCAAGTGCTTGGTCCCCTGCACCTACGTGGGAGACCTGGAGGAAGCTTCTGGTTTCTGGCTTCAGATCAGCCCAGCTCATACCCTTGTGGTCATTTGGGGAGTGAGCCAGCAGATGGAAGACCTTTCTCTGTGTCTCTCCCTCTCTCTGTCTGTAACCCTACCTCTTAAACAAATAAATCTTTAAAAAGAGGAGTCAATGTGTAAAGCTTTCCACCCATCTCTGAGGAGACAACTCTGAGAAATGCAGTATGGCAATGGCACCTCATGTTTGGGCCCAAGGTCTGCCGTGATAGATCCTCACCTTGGAAGAATCATTTTAGAGATCTTCATGCACCAAACAGCCCTCCAAGTGCTGTGTCTTTATTTGTCTTGAGCTACACTAGTTTTCTGGTTGGTGTTTCTTCCCACGAGTATTCCAGGTTACATGTTGTCACGCTGTGACTATGAAATGCTTCCTATGGAGAGTGCTAACTTCAGTGAAAATGCTTTCATCTGGGGGCTGTTCCAGATTACAGATGAGACAAGCTCAAAGACAACTATTTCAGAAATGAGAAGAGCAAAGATATTTCACCAAGAGACAAGTGATGTGAGAATGGGACCAGCATGTGCCAGAAAAAGCCGGAAGGAGAACTTGGATGTGGTTCCTTAACCAACCAGATGACCTTGTTCTCTTCTGTTGCCTGGATCTAGACCTTGTCCTTCACCACAGGGAAGTAAACTATCACATCTCTTTTGGGAAAGGAACCTATATACAAGAGTACTTCAAAAAGCTTGTGGGGGCCGGTGTAGTGGGTAAAGCCTCCACCTGTGATGCCAGCATCCCATATGTGTACTGGTTCCAGTCCTGACAGCTCCACTTCTGATCCAGTCCCTGCTAATGGCCTGGAAAAAGCAGCAGAAGATGGCCCAAGTGCTTGGTTCCCTGCACCCACATGGGAGACTCAGATGAAGTTCCAGGCTCCTGGCTTTAGTATGGCCCAGCACTGGCTATTGCAGGCATCTGAGGAGTGAAACAGAGATTGGAAGATCTCTCTTTCTCTCCCTCTCTCTGTCTATCCTTCTTTCTAACTCTGACAACAAAAATAAATCCTTAAGAAAGAGTTTGTGGAATTGGAATTAGAAGATAGATTTGTTTTGGTACAAAAAAATTGAAATTGATACATATAAGTGGTCCTCAATATGTATGGAAATATGTATTGTGAAAAAACATGGATTATTCATGGATTTCAAAATATTTTTGCAATAAGAATAAACTAATCTTTTAATTCCATTTTCCCTATTCCTTTTGAGATACCTTTGGACACCTTGGGTTGCCATCACTAAGTTTTTCTGTGGAAAACTCACTAATAATACAATGTTTTGAAGGTAATTGACTTTCTAGGTTTCAGGTACCATGTAGGTATGCTCTAGATTAATTGTATTTACCTTTTTCCTGCCCTACTGAGATAGTCAGAGCAACTCAAGCCATAGAATTCTGAAACTGAAAAGTTATATGACTTGGATTACGTAGTCCCAGGTGTGTGAGCTTGTAGGTTCTTCTCCATCACAATTGGACTAACACTAAAAATACTAAAATCCCCTATCCCAAGGGTGAAAAAACTCCTTTAATTGGTTTTAGAGTATTCCATTAGTCTTAGGCATTAAGATGTTTTCTGTTACAAGAAATATTGCTACTGGAAGTAGAAGTAATAGAATATAGATGCAGTTCTCTAATTGTACTTTACAGGAGGCTTTGTGTAGTGGAGCTGTGTGACTTGGTAAGTTACTTTGATGATCTGAATTGCTTATTTATGAAATTGAATAATCTAGTTATCTACAGTCATGCAAGAAGAGATTATTTTCACCTCCTATGTGCTAATGTTATTCTCTCATTGACCGTTGTTTTGGGAGCTAACCAATTCTCTTCAATGACTCACGTTGGTTTTATGGTCCACCAAGATTCCCAGGTGTTTTTGACTATTCCTGGCTCTGCCTGGTCTGTTTCCTCCCATCTGGGATATATATGATTTGGTTTTGAGTCAAATTCTGCAGATTATGTTTCAACTATATTCTCTGGCAGTGAGGTAGGCCAGACAGTTGGGCAGATGGGTCCATTTCATAGTCACAAGGGGATGCTATGTCTCACCTGCTCCCAGCACGTGGCTGTTCCTAAGCAGGTGAATGACTCACGTGTAGCTAAATCCCAAAGCTCAGCCCTGTCTTCTAATTTTACCTCAGAGAAAGATCTCGACCATGTGCTAAGAATAGCTATGATCAGGGCATAGATCAAGAGTTCTTAAACATATTTCAGTGCCACACATCTTTTTGGTGTTTGGTGCAGGCTTTGGAGTCCTTTAAAGAGTCCTCTAAAATATGGGAGATGGTGAAATTAGCAAACAATTATATCATAATATAGTCATTGAAATATTTTTTAAAACTGTGACATTGTAATGTATGTACCTTTATTCAGGCACAAATACAAAGCTTAAGAACAGGATAATTGAGTTTAAGGTTGTGATGTGCATAAAACTTGTGTCAACATGTCTGCAACAAGTGTAATATGATATGAAAGTACCTATCACTGCTGTTGGTGACAGAGTTAAAGATACTGCTAATTCTATTGTGATTTGTATCAACATTCATAATTAGAAGAAATGCTAAATTTCAGTTAGAGATTAATAAAAATAAACATATGATTTCTTTTCTGTCCAAGTTCATACTCTGGATTCTATCCTAGAGTACAGTTTCTAGATTTAGACATTAATGAAAATAGAAAAAAAATAAGCACAAGAAAAATGGGGAGGGTTTTTTTTTAAAAATGTTTTAAAACTTATTTAAAAGGTTAAGTTAGGGCCAGCACTGTGGCACAGCAGGTTAAAGCCCCAGTCTGCAGCATTGACATCCCATACAGGCTCCGATTCTAGTCCCGGCTGCTCCACTTCCAATCCAGCTCCCTGCTAAAAGCAGCAGAGGATGGCCCAAGTCCTTGGGCCCCTGCACCCATGTGGGAGACCCAGAGGAAGCTCCTGGCTTTGGATTGGCTCAGCTCCAGCCATTGCAATGTGAAACAGCAGATGGAAAACCTCTCTGTCTCTATCTCTACTTCTCTAACTCCATCTTTCAAATAAATAAGATCTTTTTTTTTTCAAAAAAGGTAAAGTCACCATCTACTGGTTCACTTCCATCTACTTGCTCATTCTCCAAATGCCTGCAACAGCCGGAGCTGGGCAGGTCGAAAGCCAGGGGCCCAGAACTCACCCCAAGTCTCCCATATGAATTGACACTAACTCAAATACCTGAGCCATTACTGGCTGCCTCCCAGGAAGCAGAATGCTGGCTCAGAAGCTGAGGTGGGTCTCGATTCCAGGCATTCTTATTTGGGCTGCAGGAAACTCAAGCAGTAGTTTAGGCCTCTACACCACAACACTTACCCTGGAATACCTTACTTTTCAATGTATAGTTGGAAAATAATGAATAACAATAAGTGCATTCCACTTTAGTGGCTATTACAATTACCTCTCAATAAATATCGATGGCAGAAACTAATAGAAACATTGCACTACATTGTAACTGCTGCATCCACTCTGCTTCCACTGGACTATGAGTTCTTGGAGGATGAATTAACTGCCCCATGATACAGGAGCCCAGTAGTGTTTATTGATTGACCAATAACTGATGTAATACAATAGGCAGTATGATTCCTGGATTAAGTTAAAACTTCTTCAAGATAGCATTCAATTAGCTTTGTATCAGGGAGGAAAGAGAGCTATTGGTAATTTCTGGTGGAATTCTACTCAATAGCCCTCATTTACTGCATCTTGGATATGGACAACCTAATGTCCTCATTACTGAGAATTGCTTGCAGGTGTATGTTATGCCCCTTCACTCAAATGTTCAAATGTGGTTGATGGTGTATGTGTTGTCAGTCCTGACAGGTGTTGCACTAAGCACAATGGCAGAAAGGGAGATGGAGAGACGAGAAAGCTATAGTCCTGCCTGTAGATAGCATAGGATCCAGTGGAGAAGAAAGGCACAGAGGTATATGCCTGACTGTGAGACAAAGTAAACAAGGGCGGCCTGAGGAATCCACTTAATAAAAGGCTCTGGGGCAGGATGGAGTGTTTTCACTGGGAATGACAGATTTTCATTTTTTTTTTTTTTCACAGAAAGCTGAAAAAAAGATAAGGTTGAGATTGAATTGTGGAGCTAAGTGTTTTAGAGTTACTGTATACATAATTCAAAAATATTGCTGCCACCTCCAAACTACCCACCCATTCTGTGTCCCATTCCAAATCATGGTACTCCAGCTGGCAATGACTTTGTCGGAGCCTCTCAGAAGGCCACAATGAATCTTGATGGTTTCACATGAAGCCTAATCAACACCCCTCTCTTCATCCCCCATGGAAGCAGTGTTCAAAGAGTTCAAGTGACTCTGGATTTCTGGCAGGCACAGCAGCCTCTAAATGCCATTTGATGCCAACTGAACAATGCCAATCTGAAACCCTGTTTTGACCTTGGACTCAGTGGTTAAGCACTGTAGCAGTGGTTTGTGATAATTTTCCCCCAATCAAAAAAAAATCTAAGAGAGTTAGTAACACATAGTCATTATATCCAACTTCATTCTCTTCGACCAGTCAAGGCTATTAAGGATCCGTGCCATGCTTTTCTTTATCCTAATGAGAAGTGCCCAGGTTGATAATGGAGGCTGGCAGCTTAATGTAGCTCAGAACATAACTTGTAAACTCTTACGGCCACAGCACTCACCATAAGAATGGTGTAAGTGGAGCTGCTCCTCAGTATATGAGACTGTGTTGCTTTGATGTTGCTGGGTCACTTTGCTTTACTGTCTCGAGGACAAATACTGCCTTGTGCACAGTTCCCTAGAGACTCACACTGTCATCGCTAGGACGTCATAGGATCATCTGTTTATTTGCATCTTTGGCCTTTGAATGAGTTGAATCATATTAGAAACAGAAGGGGCATGAAAGTTATCTAATCTTTGTGAGTGAATACCCCAAAGCCAGAGATAGAAAAGACTTGCCGAACATTATTCGGTTCTTTACCAGTAGACCTGGGATGGGACCCAGGCTGATGTATTGTCCCACATTTGGGCAGTTTTTAGATCACTTGATCTTCTATTTGTTTGAAGTTCCTTATGTATTATCATAACATTATTTCTGTCAGGTTCCTGGGGCCTTCTGATAAAATATCATTTTGTATTTTGCACTAAGTGAAAGTCATGTCATTGGCAAACCATTCTTCCCTCTTTGACTTCTTGCCTTTATTTCTGAATTTTCTCCTTGCATTGGATTGAAGATTGATCCTGTAAAAAAGATACAACCATGTCCTAATCCTCAGAATCTGTGAACATGACCTTATTTGGGAAAAGTGTCTTTGCAGATGTAATTAAGTTAAACATTTTGGGATTGAATCATTCCTGATTGAGAGTAAACCCTAATTCTGATGCTAGGTATTCTTATAAGAGGAAGTCAGGGAGAGATTTGAGACAGAGACACACAAGACAGAAGGCCAAGTGAGGATGGAGGTGGAGGCTGGAGTCGTTCAGCTACCTGCCAAGAACACAAAGGATTGCTGGCAGCCACCAGAAGCTAGAAGAGAGACAAGGAGTAGCTTCTCCCTCAAAATCTCCAAAAGAAACCAACCCTGTTAACCCCTGGCTTTCCGTCGTGGCCTTTAGAACTGGGACAGAATGAAATTCTGTTGACCTGCCATCCAGTTGGTTGTATGGAAGGGCCTGTAATCTATGGGAGATATGTTCCAATACTCTCAGTGGGTGTCTAAAACCGCAGCAAGTACTGAATCCTATATATGTTATGCTTTTTTCCTCTATTGCCTGCAGCATTGCCATGTAGTAGCAGAGTTAGTCTGTCCTCTGTGTTTCATAACCTAGTGCATCGTTTGTGTCACTACTGCCGTGCTTTGGGGCCAAGATGCTACTAAGAGACTAATGAGTGGGTAGCATATATGGCAGGGATATGCTGGACAAAGGGCTAAATCACGTTCCTGGCAGGACAGCATAGGGCAGTCTGAGAACTCAAGTGTACAATTTCAAACATATGAATGGTTCATTTCTGAAAATTTCCATACAATATTTTCAGACTGTGGTTAACTTTGGATAACTGAAACTGTGGAAGAACAACTAGGGGTAAAGGGAGGATTACTGAAATTGGTAACAGCAAGCCCTCCCTAAGTGCTTTCTTGGGCTCTCTGAGGATTCCACACTGTAGGCACTGAGAGAACCCAGACGGGACTGTCTGACACTGGGGAAGTTAGACCACTGCTCTGTGATTCAGTTTTTCAACTGTAAAGTGAGGATAGATATTGGTGGTGACAGTTAAGTGAGATAGCATATATAAATTTAGCATAGGGCCTGGAACATACTAAATGCTTAATAAACATGAACGGATATTTTTATAAGTGTGCCCACGCAGCCTCTTCTGTGTGCTCTCTTGTTTGTGCAAAGTGGACTCATAAGCATTTCCCAGCCACATGAGCAGGGCATGAGCCTCTGCAGGTTTGTGTGGGAGCTGGTCTCCTCTGACCACGGATCCTTCCCTTCAGTCTGTCAGAGTTCTCACAACCCCAGCACACCTGGAGAACTAACAGGTCTTCTGCAAAAAAAAAAAAAAAAAAAAAAAAAAAAAAAAAAAAAAAGTGTTCCTGCAAATCTAAGGCAGTGGTTCTCAGCACTGGCTGCATATTGAAACCACCTACAGAGGGTTTTGAAAATTTTTTAAAAATGTATTTATTTTCCTTTATTGGAAAGGAAGAGAGAATAGAGAGAGAAAGAAATAGATCTTCCATTCACTAGTTCATTCACCAAATGCTTACAACAGCTGGGAAGCCAGGAGCTCAGAACTCCATCCAAGTCTGCCACATGAGTGTCAGGGACTCAAGTGCTTGTCCATTACCTGCTGCCCTTCAGTGTGTACATTAGCAGGAAGCTGCAAAGAAAGTGGAGTCAGGATTCAAACCAGGCATTCTGATATGGGAGACAGGAGTCTCAAGCAGTGCCTTAACGCTGTGCCACAATGCCTGCTTCTACAGAGTGTTGATGTGTCCATGCTTGCCTCCATCTCCAGAATCCCTAAACTCCAGACATATATAGTATATATGGAATTATATATATATAAAATACATATGGAAGTATGTATTTGTTTTATAGTACAGGCTCAGTGTCCACAGTGAGGAGGTCTCCATTATGTTTTATTTCATTTTTAGTTTTTTTAACTTTTATTTAATAAATATAAATTTCCAAAGTACAACTTTTTGGACTATAGTGGCTTTTCCCCCCCCACAACCACTCTCCCACCCGCAACCATCCTATCTCCCACTCCCTCTGCCATCCCATTCTTCATCGAGATTCATTTTTTTTTTTTACAGGCAGAGTGGACAGTGAGAGAGAGAGACAGAGAGAAAGGTCTTCCTTTACCGTTGGTTCACCCTCCAATGGCCGCCGCGGTAGCGCGCTGCGGCCGGCGCACCTGCGCTGATCCGATGGCAGGAGCCAGGTGCTTCTCCTGGTCTCCCATGGGGTGCAGGGCCCAACTACTTGGGCCATCCTCCACTGCACTCCTGAGCCACAGCAGAGAGCTGGCCTGGAAGAGGGGCAACCGGGGCAGAATCCAGCCCCCCGACCGGGACTAGAACCCGGTGTGCCGGCGCCGCAAGGTGGAGGATTAGCCTATTGAGCCGCGGCGCCGGCCAAGATTCATTTTCAATTATCTTTATATACAGAAGATCAATTTAGTATATACTAAGTAAAGATTTCAAAAGTTTGCACCCACACAGAAGCACAAAGTATAAGGTACTGTTTGAATACTAGTTATACCGTTACTTCACATAGTACAACACATTAAAGACAGAGATCCTACATGGGGAGTAAGTGCACAGCGACTCCCCATTATGTTTTAGATAGCAAACCTCATTGGAGGTTCCAATCTGAGTGAGATGTAGGGAACACCAAAGGCAAGTGGGACTGGTCACTGGAGCAAAGCTTTTAAGCTTTTCAAACTATCTGAGCTGAATAATCAACTTTTTTTAAAAAAAAATTTATTTATTTGTTTGAAAGGCAGAGTTACAAGAGAGGCAGAGCCAGAGAGAGAGAGAGAAAATAGTTTTGTACTGGCACTGATTTCTGGGCCAAATGTTGAGAAACATTGCCCTGGGCAGTGGAGTATCTATGGGCTGGCATTCAGAACTATGCCCAAGGTCCTAACAGGTTCTTGTTAGGGACTTGGGAGTGAGGACCAAGCTAGTAGCCTAATACTTCAAAATAGTCCTGTACACGGTTTGTGAGAGCTGCACAGGTCCACCCTTGGAAACCATACACTGGATGTCTGGCTGTGAATAAGATCCAAGAATGGAGATGTAAGCTCTGCTTGAGTATGGTGAGGCCATCAGACCCCCCCATTTTAAGAAGCTGATTTAATTTTGACCTTCCTGAAGAGAGGCAGCAAGATTAAGCTTTCAGAAGGGGCTGGGATATGCTAAATGGAAAGTAGATGCTAATAAATATTTATGGGTTGAATGAAAGGTAAATAAATCTTAGTTCTCAAAATGCATGATGGTCCAATTCATCAGGCTGCCAAGAAATTAAGCATTGTAGAGAAGATGGTAAAAGGTTGAAACTTGCAACGAAGAGGTAAAGTCTACTGTAGCCTTCATAATATCAAACATATCCTTCTGTGATGATCCGTGATGTGAGTTGAAGACTCCAGCTGCTGTCGTCATCTGTGGGCCAGTATCATTCCTCCACTTCTCCCTACCATGGGTCATTAATACCCTTATTGAATATAGACACTGCTAACTCACATTCCCATGACAGACCTAATGGTTGACTTTGGGTCCCTTAATCCTTCTGATCCCTAACTTTTCATTCCTCAAAGTTTTGCCAAGGTCACAACATGGGATTGGTGTGATAAGTGTATTTTTTAAGAAAACTTTTATTTAACAGATACAAATTTCGAAAGTACAACTTTTCTGTGTGGAAGAAGCCCTCCTTCCATGGGACTCCTGGCTTAGTTCCACTTCTTGCTCACTTCTCCCCTGGGAGTTCCTCAGAAAGTACAACAATTATAACAGCTCTTCCCTCCATTACCACCCTCCCACCCGCAAACCATCCCATCTCCTCCTCCCTCTCCCATCCCATTCTTCATTTAGATTCATTTTTAATTACCTTTATATACAGAAGATCAACTTAGTATATACTAAGTAAAGATTTCAACAGATTGCAACCACATAGATACACAAAGTATAAAGTACTGTTTGAAGACTAGTTTTACTGTTAATTCTCATAGTATAACACATTAAGGACAGAGATTCCACATGGGGAGTAAGTGCACAGTGACTCCTGTTGTTGATTTAACAATTGACACATGGAGTCAACCTAAATGCCCATCAACAGAAGACTGTATAAAGAAATTATGGAATATGTACTCTATGGAATACTACATAACAGTAAAAAGAAAATGAAATCTGGTCACTTGCAACAAAATGGAGGAATCTGAAAAACTTCATGCTGAGTGAATTAAGCCAGTCCCAAAGGGACAAATATCATATGTTCTCCCTGATCTGTGACACCTAACTGAGCACCTAAAAGGAAACCTGTAGAAGTGAAACTGACACTGTGAGAAACAATGACTTGATCAGCCCTTGTCCTGACTGTTGAGAAACAGCTTGATAAGTGTTGTTAAGAGCACACAATAACTAGGACCTCTATTATTAGCCTGACTTCTGAACAAACTGAGAAATAAAAAGAATCAATTGATGCAAAACAGAAGTATCATTTCCGTGACTCATAAAGGCTGAGATGGAGCCCACAGCTGAGCGTGAGACTCTCTGGAGGCTGCGAAGTCTGTGTGAGTACTTGCTCTTCCAGGCCCAGGCTACACTGGACCCTGCCATGGGGACAGAGCCCGTCTCTGTAGGAGCTGAATTCACTGCACGGGCTCTATGTTCTGGTCCACTTCTGAGAGGGAGAAGCAGGGTTATCCATGTTGAATTCCTGCCACCAACTTCTGCACCTAACTGAGGAACTCCCAGGGGAGAAGTGAGCAAGAAGTGGAACAAAGCCAGGAGTCCCATGGAAGGAGGGCTTCTTCCACACAGAAAGAAATAGCAGCAGTGGGGAAGAGCCTTCTGCTCTAACCTTTCAGGCCTAACCCTTATCACTGTGCTCACCCATGGTGTGGCCCTCTCCAACTGGAGGGGCATCACCAGGTTGGTAGGGTGTCTTAGTCCCATCCTCATGAGGCTCCTCCCATACCAGCCACTGCTCACCTGCCCAGGTGTGTGTCCAGGATAATACTTTTAATTAGTTCACAGGCTAAAAAGGTATACTTTGGTAAGTTTTTAAAAAATATTTATTTATTTGAAAGAGCTACCAAGAGAGAGGGAGAGACAGAGAGAGAGAAATCTTCCATCTACTGGTTCACTCCCCAGATGGCTGCAACAGCCAGGGCTGGGTCAGGCCAAAGCCAGGAACCAGGAGATTTCTCCAGGTCTCCCACATGAGTGGCAGGGACTCAAAGACTTGGGCCATCTTCTGTTGCTTTTCTTGGGCCATTAGCATAGAGTGGATTGGAAGGGGAGCAGCTGGGACAGAAAGTGGTGCCCATATGGAATGCCAATGTCGCAGGCAGTGCTTTATCTGCTATGCCACAGCACTGGCCCCTGGTAAAAGATCTTGAAAGAAATAAGCTACAGATAAGTATATCTTGATAGTTAAAGGACTATATCTTTATCTTTTCTGGATAATGACTAAAAAAAAGGAGGTTGGGAATCCTCTCTCTTTTTTTGCCCTATCCCAGTTCTCCAAAGGTACATCTGATCTCTGCTCCAAATTTATATGTCAGTCTCCAAGAATCCAATTGGCTTTAAAGCTCTACATAACCTCGAAAGGATCTTGTGTTTTCCTGTAGTTATTCTAATTTTCATTGTATCATCAGAAAGAGCACCTAAGATTCACAAATTTTGTAACAGATATATGGTTGTAATTTATCTCATAGAAAGCATTTTTCCCATAGAATAGAAAGACACCTAGGTTTAAATGTTCTGAGTAAATATGTATATATATTTATTCCATAAGTTTAGCTTACATATGTGTTAATTATAAAAAACGTCTTTTGGCTGATGCTGCAGCTCACTAGGCTAATCCTCCGCCTGCAGTGCCGGCACTCTGGTTCTAGTCCCAGTTGGGACGCCGGATTCTGTCATAGTTGCTCCTCTTCCAGTCCAACTCTCTGCTGTGGCCCGGGAAGGCAGTGGAGGATGGCCCAGATCCTTGGGCCCTGCACCCGCATAGGAGACCAGGAGGAAGCACCTGTCTCCTGGCTTTGGATTGGCGCAGCGCACCGGCCATAGCGGCATTTTTTGGGGTGAACCAACGGAAGGAAGACCTTTCTCTCTGTCTCTCTCTCTCACTGTCTTACTCTACCAGTCAAAACAAACAAACAAACAAACAAACAAAAGTCTTTTGTGTGCAGTCATCACACATGGGAACCTGTTATAAAGCTGTGGTCATAGGTACTGTTATGAAATGAAGCAAGAACTTCGTTTTTAGCCCTTCTGCCCATTTGGGGTCTTTCTCCTAACAGTATGGGAACATTAGCCATTTCTTTCTTTTTACAAACTTCATTTACTTTTCAAAATATTAATACATTTTTGTTTCACAATAATCAAACATATTTATGTGACAGATTGTGATGTTTCAATACATATTACACATGTATTGTGTACAGGTCAAGTCAGGGTAACCAATGTTTACTCTTGTACTTCATGATTAGAATCTTAGAACTCCTTTCTTTTGTTTATTCTGAAAATGCATCCTAGACTTTTGTGAACTAGAGTCGTCCCGTTATGCTGTGTAACACGAGGAAGGCATCCCCTCTGTCTAACTCTGATTTGGTACCCATCATCCAGATTCCCTCTGCCCCCCACCCTACCATACCATTCTCAACCTCAGTAACTATTCTATGTTCAGATGAAGATTTTTTTATCTTCTACATATGAGGGAGAACATATTTGTATTTCTGTGTCTAGCTAATTTCATTTAACACAATGTACCTTTTTTCCATCCATTTTGCTGCAAATGATGGGATTTCATTCTTTCTGAAGACTGAATAGTATTCCATTGTGTGTGTGTGTGTGCATGTATCACATTCTCTTTATCCATTCATCTGTAGATGGACACCTTGATTGAGTCCATATCTTGGTGATTGTGGGTTGTGTTTCAATAAAGGTGGTGTTACAAGTATCTCTGTTATATAATGATATATCTATTGGATGTATACCCAGTATTGGGATTGCTGAATTGTATAGCAGTTCTATTTCTAGTTTTAAAAATAATTTACATATTGTTTTCCATAGAGGTTGTACTAATTTACATGCACACATGTAATGCCCACATATAAATAATGTTTAAGAGTTTATCTTTCCCCACATCCTTGCCAGCATTTGTTACATTTTATCTTTTTGAAAATAGCCATTCTAATTAGGATAAAGTGATATCTCATCGTGGTTTTGATTTGGATTTTCCTGATAGCGAATGATATTGAACATTGTGTCATATACCTATTGGGCATTTATACTTCTTCTTTTGAGAACAGTCTATTCATATCCTTTGCCCATTTCTTATCTAAATTGGCTTCTTTTGCCATTGTTTTTGTTGTTGCTGAGTGCTTTGAGATCTTTCTATGTTTTGGATATTAATCCTTTGTCAGATAAACAGTTTGCAAATATTCTATCTCATTCTGTCAGTTGGCTATCACTTTGTTGCTTGCTTCTTTTGCAGTACAGAAGCTTCTTTGATATAATACCACATTTCTAGTTTTGCATTTGTTACCTATGCTTTGGTGTCTTATCCAAAAAATTTTGACCTATATCAAAGTCTTGAAGTGTTTCCGCTATGTTTTCTTCTAGCAGCTTTAGTTTCAAATCTTACGTTTAGGTCTTTGCTCCATCTTGAGGTGTTTTTGTATATGTTAAGAGGTATAGAAATCTAATTTCATTTTTTAGATATCACACTGTTTCTTACCATAAAAATGTATTGTGTATTTCAGAACAAAAACTATAAACTAGCTTTAAAATGCTTCCAGAAGGAGCCTGGAAAATCTTGAAAGAAGCAGAAGAGTGGGAAAGATGAGGAGGCAGTGGAATAATTTGCCCATGGCCTAAAACTAGAGGAGATTAAAATCTACCACAATATAAATGTATAAAAGTTCTCATCCAATGCACTTAGATGTATGAAATGTGTGAATTTTACCATACCTTGCATTTTACACACACAGTACACATGCACAGTGCTTCATATATTCTGTAGTTAACTCATCTCCCAGTGCACGAGCTGAGATGGTAAATGAAAATGGGGTTGAATCAGTATTTAACTGAATAGTTCCATAGAAAATTTGTTCTCACCTTCTTCTGATTTTCTTTCCTCCTTGAATAATTTAACTTTGTTTATCTACAAAATAGCTGCATGGATTCAGGACTCGCTTAAAACAGATCTAGTCTAACTTCTCACACAACTTATTAATTTTCTCCCTAGCATTCTGAATTCTGATCTCACTTCTGCTGAACAGAGCTAGGAAAGGGAAGTCTCTAAATCACAAGGGCAAGGGTGCTCTTTGTAGACAGTGCTCATCATTAGAAAGCTCTCTGAGGTCTGGGTTAACCTTTCCCTCAGCATGATTTCCATCTTTTGGTTTTCATTAAGTCTCCGGCATTAAGGAACTCAAAGAAATAACTTTAGTTTTCACCTGTCTTCTCCTAACACTCTTTCAGATGTTGGTAGAAACCCCTTATATGCAATGAATCTTACCCCTAACCCAACTTATATCCAAGTCTTTCCCATACCAAGAAATGGCATATCCAGGAGACATCAACATCATAGCTATATTGAGTCTTCCAAACCATGAAGATTGTGTATATCTCTCTCTGCCTTGAAATTCTATAGTTTCTCTGAGCAATGCTTTTCAACTTTTCAATGTTAAGATTTTAGATGATTTTTGTCAAATTTAAGTATTTAATAGGTTTTAAAATTTGAGATATAGTTCATATATCATAAAATTTATTCCTTTAAAATGTGTAAGTCAATGGCTTTTAGCATATTCACAAAGTTGCTAAAAATCAACAATTCAAAGTTTTTTAAGGGATCTTTTAAAAACTTCAATTTCTGATGGTTTATACATACTATATATAGTTTCCACTATATAAATATGTAATTTTATGTTTAGATTTATTTATTTGAAAGGCAGAGTCAGAGAGAGAGAGAGAGAGAGAGCGAGCGAGCTTCCATCTGCTGGTTCACTTCTTTTTTTTTTTTTTTTTGACAAGTAGAGTTATAGACAGTGAGAGAGACAGAGAGAAATGTCTTCCTTCCGTTGGTTCACTCCCCAAATGGCCACCATGGCTGGCGCTGCACCGTTCCAAAGCCAGGAGCCAAGTGCTTCTTCCTGGTCTCCCATGTGGGTGCAGGGGCCCAAGCACTTGGGCCATCCTCCTCTGCCCTCCCGGGCCACAGCAGAGAGCTGGACTGGAAGAGGAGCAACTGAGACTAGAACCTGGCACACATATGGGATGCTGGTGCCGCAGGCAGAGGATTAACCAAGTGAGCCACAGCACCGGCCCTACTTCTTAAATGGATTTCCTTCATCTTTCAGTTTACTGAGAATTATTTTAATGAGTGGCTTTGAATTGTGTCAAATGATTTTCTGCATCAACTAAAATCATCACTTTTTTACTTCTTAAATAATGTGAATTTTAGTAATTAATTAGTTAATATATAAAACATACTTTGCTTTTCTGAGATGAGCCCTGCTTGGTTGTGATGTATTATCCTTTTCTATGTTGGTTAATTTGATTTGCTAAAAAGTTTTTAAGGCATTTCATATCTGTGTGTATAAGGGATATTGGTTTATGGTTTCTGCTTTTTTTAAATCTTAGGATTATAAAACAGTAATAATGTTCATATAAAATGACTTGAAGGAGTTCACTCTTTTTCTGGATGGAATATTTATATACAGTTGGCAATTCTTAAATATTCTTTTAAATATTTAGTGTAATTTACTTTGGGAAGCCATGTGAGTCTGTAACTTTCTTTATGAAAATATTTTTAGCTTAGATTCAAATTTCTCAGTAGATAAATGGCTACACACACACTTTCATTTTTCTTGAGTAGGTTTTGGTAATTTATGTTTCTCAAAAATAATTGTTCATTTTGTTTAAGTTGTGAGTGTATTGCCATAAAGTTGTCTTACTACTACCTTATTTGTCTAATATCTTTAAGGTTTCTGAGACATTTCTCTTCTTTTAGTGCTGATGTTGGTGATTCAGATCTATTCTTCTGTCCTGATCACTAAGCCAATGTTTTATCAATTTTTTTTTTGCATTTTCAAAGAACTATCTTTGACTTTATTGTGTTCATTTTTCAAAGATTTATTTATTTTAATTGAAAAACAGAGTTACAGAGAGGCAGAGAGAGAGAGGTCTTCCATCCGCTGGTTCACTCCTCAGATGGCAGCAATGGCTGGAGCTGTGCTGATCTGAAGCCAGGAGCCGAGAGCTGCTTCCAGGTCTCCCATGTGGGTGCAGGGTCCTAAAGACTTAGGCTATCTTTCACTGCTTTCCCAGCCCATAGCAGAGAGCTAGATGGGAAGAGGAGTATCTAGGACATGAGCCAGTACCCATATGGGATGCCAGTGCCACAGCAGAGGCCCAGCCTACGACACGCAACACCAGCCCCTTCTTTAATTTTTGTAAAAGCATAATTTCAACTCACTTTATAGTCACAGATTTAATGCAACATTAACCATAATATTCAACATGTAAAGTAGAAAGACCACAGTTCCATAGAAGTATAACAAGAGCTGAAAACAACAATCAAATCCTAAGGTGTCCATTTCATCCCTATACATTTTTGTATTCTATATTAACTCCCATATATCAGAGAAAACATATCATCTTTTTATATTTGTCTTTTTGGGACTGGAATCAACCCAAATGTCCACCAATTGACAACTGGATAGAGAAAATGTGGTAATTTCTTTTCTGATTATTTTCAACTAACGGTTTATTTAGAAATGTGTTATTTAATATATAATTTTAAAAATATTTGTTTGAAAGGCAAGTTACAGAGAGAACGAGAGAGATGGAGAGAGAGAGAGAGTGAGAAAGAGAGAGAGAGAAAACTTCCATGCACTGGTTAACTCCCCAGATTGCAACAGCTGTGGCTGGGCCAGGTCAAAGCTAGGAGTGAGGAACTCCATCTGTGTCTCCCAAGTGGGTGCAGGGGCCCACGTACTTGGACCATTCTCTTCTGCCTTCCCAGGAACATCAGCAAGGAACTGGATCAGAAGGAGAGCAGCCAGGACTCTTAACTGGCACTGATGCTGTCACTGCAAGTGGCAGCCCAACCCACTGTACCACAGTATCGTCTCCAATATGCAAATATTTGTGGGCTTTTTCATATACATTTTTTAAATAAAAATATGCATTTGTTTATTTGACAGGCAGAGTGAGGGGTAGGGGAGGGAGGGGAAAGGAGAGAGAGAGGGAGAGATCCTTCTTCCATCTGCTGGTTTACACAGCAAATAACTGTAACAGCCAGGGGTGGGCCAGGCTGAAGCTAGTTGCCTGAACTCCATCAGAGTCTCCCATATGGGTGTCAGGGGTCTAAGCACTTGAGCCATCCTCTGCTGCCTTCCCAGCACATTAGCAGGAAGCTGGATCAGAAGTAGAGCAGTTGAGATTTGAACCAGCACTCTCATAGAGGATGCTGGCATCACAGGCAGCAGCTTAACCCACCGCACCACAAAGCTGGCTCCTATAATGCATTTTCTACACAATAGCAAGCATGATTTAAAAAAAAAATTATAGTTGAAGTGTCATTCTTCTTCTTCTTCTTCTTTTTTTTTTTTTTTTGACAGGCAGAGTGTACAGTGAGAGAGAGAGACAGAGAGAAAGGTCTTCCTTTGCCATTGGTTCACCCTCCAATGGCCGCCACGGCCGGTGCGCTGCGGCCGGCGCACCGCGCTGATCCAAAGGCAGGAGCCAGGTACTTCTCCTGGTCTCCCAGGGGGTCCAGGGCCCAAGCACTTGGGCCATCCTCCACTGCACTCCCAGGCCACAGCAGAGAGCTGGCCTGGAAGAGGGGCAACCAGGACAGAATCCAGCACCCTGATTGGGACTAGAACTCGGTATGCTGGCGCCGCGGGCGGAGGATTAGCCTATTGAGCCAAGGCGCCGGCCTGTCATTCTTCTTAATATCCTCCATGATTTTTCACTGTACATGGAATAAAATCTGAATAAAATAAAATACTGTGATTTATTCATTGGGATACTTTCAGCTGCAAGTAAATGGAAAATCAGTTAGCATAGCTTTAAGTGGTATTAATGTGCTTTGTGTCATGAATCTAGAAGTCCATAAGAGGCTCAGGCCCCAGGCTCACTTCCAAAACAGCGGTCCAAGGATGCCTTCCAAGACCCAGGTTCGTTTTGTCTGTAGCTTCTGCCTCTCTAAGTGTTGGCTTAATTTTAAGTCTGCTTCTGTTCCTTATCAGGAGTTGGCTGCCAACCACTGGCCTACGTGCTTCTTGCTCTCGTCCAGCAGGAGGGAGAAAACCTGCCACTCCTGTTTGAGGCATAGGAGTGTCCTAGGAACGGCGGCTGTCCCTGGAGCAATGCTGAGGATCCGCTGGGCTTGGGTAGGCTGCCCTCCGGACTCAGAGCTGGAGACGCCTGAAGTTCTTGCATGGCAGAGTGAAGGGGTAGACACTGGATAAGTACCACATGGTGTGCACCACGTGTGGCCTCTGAGGACCCGTACGTGTTAGCCCCATCCACACTCTGGCTCCACTTCCAATCCTTCCACTCTCCACTTGTTCACTAACCCCAGCCACAGAGGCCTTTCTGTCGCTCAGACATACCAGCCCTTCTCCCGACTTAGGACCTTGCATGAGGTCCTAAGTTTCCTCTGCCTGCCGGGGTGCTCTGTCCTGAGTGTCTGATACCTTGGTGATAGCTCAGCCTCAGGTCAAATATGACAGCTTCACAGCATCTTATTTTGCCGTGGAATCTGTAGTATCCTCTTGTCCCTTCGTTCCCCTCTCTCATTCTACCCGTTATTATAACAAATCCCTCATTTGTCCTGTAGCACTTACCACCAGGTGGTATTATGTTACAGATGTATTTGATCACTAGGCCTATTTTCCATTCTCCCCATGCCCACGCTACAATGGGAATGCATACTTCTTGAGTGCAGCCACTTGACAGTTTTGGTCACTCCAGTGTTCCCAGGACCCGACACAGTCCATATTCAATTATTGATTGGATGAATGAGCAATGAATGAATGAATGAATGAATGAGTTCATGTAGCTTTCCTCAAAATACCAAGAGGCTTTTTGTGTTGCCTAGACTATAGGGCTCAGATGAACACTTTTAAATCTTCCTATTTGGTTAGAATTTTAAAAATGTGAAAATGTCTGCTGTGTACATATTTAATTGACAAAAAGTCAGCTTCTAAGGAAAGTAATTGTTTATGTATCATATCTAATTGCTTCCTAAATTAGTTCTAAATTATTTTATGTGTTGTATGCAATCACTTTTTAAATTCTAATCCACCTCATTTATAAAAATGCATTTGCAGAATTAAAAGAAGAAACATAGAACACAGTCAGCTATAAAAACACTGGAATGTGATCCATTTGCAGCAGCAACAGAAAAAATAAAATATCCATTAATAAACTTAACAAAAATGTTTAAGATCTATATGAAGAAGTCTTCCAACTTACCAAAGGATACAGAAATTTAACTGAATAATGCCTATTCTTAAAAGGATTATTCAGTATTATCAGATATCCATTTACCTTAATCTATGAATGTAAAGTAATGCCAAAAGAAATACTAAAGGTTTCTTCAGTGTATAAGGGGAAATAAATCCTGCCAGAGTAGATCAGAAGATTCTGAAAGAGAAGAGCAATGGTGGCTAGGCCTCCATATACCACCATTTGTAACTATTGCAATTAAAACTGCAGTACTATGGCAGAGTGTCCCATATCAGAGCACTGGTTCAAATCCCAGCTGTCCCCCTTCCAGTCCAGCTCTCTGCTAATGTGCCTGGGAAAGCAGTGGAAGTTAGGCCAAGTCCTTGGTCCCTGAACTCACATGGAGACCTGGATGGAGTTCTAGACTCCTCACATTAGCCCAGCTCCAGTTGTTGCAGCCATGTAGGGAGTGATCCAATGGATAGAAGATCTCTCTCTCTCCCTTTCCCTTTCACTCGCTCTCTCCCTCTCCATCTCCCCCTCAACCTGTTCCTCTCTTCTTCTTCCCCTCACCCTCTTCCACCCTTCCTCTATCACTCTGCCTTTCAAATAGATAAAACAAATCTTTAAAACTGTGAACTACTGAGACAAACTTAGACAATCAATATGTCATTGAAAAAGATGATCTACAAATATACCTAAACACTTCTAGAAACTTACAGTGTCATAAAGGCACCATTTCTTTGTGGTGAAGAAAGGATGAATTAATGTGTGGGATTTGGACAAGTGGGATGCCATCTGGAAAAATATTTTAAAAGCTGGATCCCTACTTTACTCCTTATACCACAGTATACTCCAACTGGATCAAAGATTTAAATATAAAAAAAAATGTCAAGGAAAAAAAATCTCTGAAGAGTTTTTTGTATTCTTGGGGCCTTTAGATAGAGGATCTGGAAGTGAGATGCCTTTAAGAATAACATACTTGATTGTTAAATGTTTTAAATTTTCTTAAAAAATACTAATGCAAAATCAAAAGTCACTTTGGGAAAACTATATTTTTTTTACAAAGAAGGGCTAATGTCATTGGTATAAAAGAATATTCATGAATCACCAAAGCAAAAAGCCAACAACCAAACTAAAAAAACAAGGGGGGGTGTCAAATGTCATAAACTTGCAGTTCACAAAAAAAGAAATAATAATAGCTGTGAAATATATTAAAAGGCATCTGAAACATTTCAAAACAGGGCCAGTATTGTGGCACAGCAAGTAAAGCTGTCACCTGTGATGCTGGCATCCCCTTTGGGTGCCAGTTTGTGTCCCAGCTGCTCCACTTCTGATCTAGCTCCCTGTTAATGGCCTGGGGAAAGTAGTGGGAGGTGGTCTAAGTGCTTGGGCCCCTGCCAACCACTTGGGAGACCTAGAAGAAGCTCCTGACTCTTGGCTTCTGACTTCAGCCCTTGCTCAGACCTAGCTCAGCCCTGGCCATTGTGGCCATCTGGGGAGTGAGATGGAAGATTTCTCTCTCTCTCTCTCTCTCTCTCTCTCTCTCTCTTTCCCTCTCTTGTTCCCCTGTCCTCTTCTTTGTTTTTTTCCTCTCTTCTTGGACCTCTTTCAAATAAATTCATTAATTTAAAAAAATAAAGAATAAAAAACATTTCTTAGTAAGATATATGTAGATTAAAGATGTAACAAGATTCTGTTTTCTATCAGATTAACAAATGACTAAAAATTTTAGTCATGTATTTTCAGAAAGGGTGGCAGAAGACAGAAGCTCATATGTTTGAGTAGGTGCATAAACTGGAGAGCAACTTTGCAATATTTTCTAGAATTTTCACTAGTTATAATTTCTGATGGGGTTATTCCACTTGAAGGCATTGATCACTTCAATGCCCCTGGCACACTTTACAAAGGCAGGTGTCTGTCAGGATGTCAGCAGTGCTCCTACTTGCAGGGCTGGAAAGGACCTACTGCCCTTTCTGGTGCTCCACCTCCCTCCTGTTTCCTGGGCCAGCACATCCACCCCCAGTCACCGTGAGTGTTGGCTGTTCATGGCATACAGTTGGCTCTTCTCCAAGGAATTGCCCTCAACTGACACGGGCTCTCCTCTCCTGGAAATGGCTGGCAGGCTACCCCACTGCCCAAAGCCAACTTCTGATATATACCATGGCATAAAACTCACCACCCTTTCCTGGTGCCTTGCATGCTCCAAAGCTCCCTGTGGGATCAGGCTGAAGTTAGCCTTGACTAAAACCACATGTTTGCCTAACTTTTCCCCCACATATCTTTTCTCTCTGGCTCCTATGTAAGATTCTCTTGAAAGCACTTCTCGCTATATCCCTTGCGTGAGAACTTCCCTCTTAAACTTTGATTCTGGAGAATTCTAGTTAAGACATGCATCAACAAGCAACTGGTTAAATAAATTATAGCCTTCCATAGAATGGGATACTACTCAGATATTAAATAGACAGGGACAGTAATTCTGTAGAGATGGAATAGTCTTAAAAATAGAGCGAAAAAAGCACTTACAAATTAATATTTTTTGTTTATTTTGTTTTGTTTTGTTTTTGACAGAGTTAGACATGAGAGAGACAGAGAGAAAGGTATTCCTTCCGTTGGTTCACTCCCCAAATGGCTACTACAGCCGGTGCACTGCGCTGATCCGAAGCCAGGAGCCAGGTGCTTCCTCCTGGTCTCCCATGCAGGTGCAGTGCCCAAGCACTTGGGCATCCTCCACTGCCTTCCCAGGCCACAGCAGAGAGCTGGACTGGAAGAGGAGCAACCAGGACAGAATCTGGCGCCCCAACCGGGACTAGAACCTGGGGTGCCAGCGCCGCAGGCGGAGGATTAGCCTAGTGAGCTGCAGTGCCGGCCACAATTAATATTTATGAGTACAATATGCTACCATTTATGTTAAAGTAAAAGACAATTTACAAATATCACTGAATGTGCATAGATCATCTCTGAAAGCATAGCCAACAAGTAACAGTGTTTGCAGTGTTTGCAGGAAGCCCAGCTGGGGTCATTTGAAATGAAAAGGAAGAAGACAGAATGTGTTTTGCTAAATGAGGATACATCAAAAAGTTTGTGGAAAAAATGGATTTAGAAGATACCTATTTTGGTGCAAAACAATGTTGAATTTCATGCATCGTTTTTTCTTCATACATATTTTCACAAACTTTTTGAATACCCTCTCATGTATACATTTATCAGTCTTTAATATTCTACCATGCACATATATTATCTATCAAGTTATATTATTTCAACAGAGTCAACTCAAAGACGATTAATACCATCACATAAATTGGGCTTGGGGGAATGTTGCTTATCAGCCATGTTTTCTCCTGTTCTCGGGAATAGAACCTGCTTTTAAAAATTGGCATGTCAGTACTCAAACGGAAACACATGTTGTTGAGGTCCATGGAGAGTGTAAAAAATATTTGGTCATCTGCATCTTAAGAAGTTGCTCTGCAATTTTGTTAATTTACTTAGTAAATACTTCCTCTGTAGTTAATACCATAGCAACTTCCAGCTGGCACTTTCCCAGTGATCACCAATTGCTGCAAATCTCCATGCAAATAATTGTGCTTTCTCTGAACCTGAATTTAATTACCATTCATTTTACTGCATTAATTAGGGTTAATTAGGCATATTTCCTGCCTCTTTTCTACTTGTGGCCAGGTAGACATTGCACCTTTTTTTTTTTTTTTTGACAGAGTTAGACAGTGAGAGAGAGAGAGAGAGAAAGGTCTTCCTTCCATTGGTTCACCCCCCAAATGGCTGCTATGGCCGGCGTGCTGCGCCAATCCAAAGCCAGGAGCCAGGTGCTTCCTCCTGGTCTCCCATGCGGGTGCAGGGACCCAAGCACTTGGGTCATCCTCCTCTGCCCTCCCGGGCCACAGCAGAGAGCTGGACTGGAAGAGGAGCAACTGGGACTAGAACCCAGGGTGCCAGCGCTGCAGGTCAAGGATTAGCCAAGTGAGCGTGGCACTGGCCTGCACCATTCTTAGTTCCTGTTGGCCTTTTGTTGCAAACTATGTGCTATGTTTTGCTGTGAATTGTACATTATGTTAAGGACCAAAAACACAGGACTTAAGGCTAAGACACAGACCGTGGTGTCAGAGCATAGTCCCGAAACCTCATGACTATATTAAAAACCACTTTTTGCAACTGAACTGTATTTGGTGATATTTCATACCACTCTCATTGTCCGGTACCTGAGGTATATAATGATCCAAACTGGCCTCACCCTTTACCTGCCTGGGTGCTGCTCTTTGGAGCAGGCAAGGAGCTCTACCTAAAGGTTTCACTTTGTCATCTCTGTTCCCCATCCTTCCCCCTTGCCTGTGCGTTCAGAGATGGCACAGGAAATGAAATGCAGGTCAGGGAGGCTGGTATGAATGTGTTTGGCTAGGGTGGCCATTTGTTCCTTTGCTTGTTTTTTTCATTCAGTCAACATTTAATGAATCCTTGTGGTATGCCAGGCCCTGTGCTAAAGTGGTGAATGTGGTGAACGGTGGTAAATGTGACACCTACCCACAGGAAGTTAGACTCACTTTTGGGAGTCAGAAAGTAAGCAAATGTACACAAAGGAAAGAGGAAAACACTGTAACATTTATCATTCTATTTCATATGTAATATTTATATATGTAATTTCACTTCATAAAATTTTAAAATTCTGTGCACTAGAAATAGCACACATAAAATTGACAGGCTAGAGATGACAGCTTGACTGCAGAACATGGAACATAAAAGGGTGGGTTGCTCTTCAAAATCAATAATTGAAAGATGAACAGCCCAGTAGAAAAATGTGCAAAAGACACAAGGAGATAACTCACAAAGAATGAGTACATTAAATCAACAATGAGATATCATTTTTACCCACTGACCTGGCAAAATGTTGTGATTGTAATATCTCATGGGGAAATTGTGGCTGAAGAAGCCCAACACAGCTGTTGGCTGGGCAAATTGCTCCTTCTTTGCAGCTATCTGTCCAATGGACAATCAGACGGTATAAACCAAAAGTCTGATGCCAGTTCTTGCCACTTGACCCTGCAGTTCTACTTTTCAGAATTTTATCTTGAGGAAATAATCACACAGGTAAATATGGATTTTTTATACAGGATGTTTATTGTAACCTTATTTATAATCATGAAAAATTGCAAATAATCTGTTCCAAAATTAGTTAAATTTATTGACAAAGTTATGAGATAGAATATCATTCCACCATTAAAATGCACATTTTGCAGGACTAAGGATAGGGGAAAACACTGAAAGCATGTCATCAAGTGAACAAAATGTGACAGTGCAGTGAGAATCCAAATCATCAGTAATGTGGACATAGACAGAAAGGAAGAAGCCAAAATATTAAAAATGATTATTTGTAGGTGACAAGATGAGTGATCTTTATTGCTGTCTTGTTTTTCCTTGTGTTTTCCAATCTCATCTGTGAACAGATGTGACTTTTATAATATATTAGAAGGCTATGCCAAATACGAGGGAAGAGCTATAAATACTACCAAATTCACTTTGCACACAGTCTAGATATTTAGAGATAGAAGTGTTTTAATTACTTTTTTTGCTCTCTTTGAAATTCCTTTCACTTGTGAATGCAACTGTCCCACAGCATCTCAGAATTCCTCTGTGATAAAGTTCCTTGTTCACAATTATACTCCAGGGGCCCCACTGAAGATCCTGGACATAAAACTTACCCTAGAAAGTTCTTGGCATCCTCCCAAAATATTTATTTGAAAAATTTTATTGCTGTCTCTGTCTCCTTAGGGTTCTTTAGAAGTTTAGGGCCCTTTTCATCCAAGAAAATATGTATCATTTCTGTATTTCCTTTTTCTCTACACGCCCATCTTCTGCTTTTAGATCCCTTTCATTGGAAAATCAAACATGAGTCTGTGAGTGGGCACTTAGCCTAGCCTTTAAGATGCCCACATCCCAAGTTCAAATACTGGCTCTGGATCCTGACTCCAGCTTCCCACTAGTGCAGACTCTCGCAGGCAGCAGGTGATAGCTCACGTAATTGGCTCCCTGCTACCCATGTGGGAGACCAGGACTGAATTCTCAGCTTCCATCTTCCATCCCTTGCTTAACCCCCACCATTGCAGGTATTTGAGGAGTGAACCAGTGAGTAAAGCTCTTGTCATTTCGTCTCAATTCATCTTAGCTCATCGTCTTTCTTTCCCTTCCCCCTTCCTCCCCTCTACACTTCCCTCTGCCTCTTCTTCTCCTCCCTCCAATCCTCCCTCTCTCCCTCTTTCTCCTCCTCTCCCTCTGCCTCTCAAATAAATAATAATAAAAACTATGAATATAGCTGACAAAAAATATGTTAAAATAATGTGGAATTCTAACAAGAGCAAAATATAGGATATTATATGTAGGAGTCATGGAAATTGAAACTGAACTGGGAAATAGGAAGTGTTTAAAAGAATATTTTGCATTAGTATTAAATCTTAAGAGACAATGTAAGGTTTAGTTACAAAAATTATAGTTGGAGATAACAAAACAATCAGTAACATTTTATGCTGATTCAGAGTAACAGGCAATAAAGATATTTCATAGCAAGTTGGAGTTCTTATGAAGAACTCCTTACCTGCGTGACATCTTGGAAGTACTTTAATCTACAGACCACATTAGTTAACTGTCCTTTAATATAGAAAAACTCATTTTCTAAAGTTATGTTAATCTGCTCTGAACCGGAACACCTGTCTGATCTTTATTTTGTGGGCAGTCTCCACTCCCTCCTTCTGAGGGTCATACAAAAATTCAAGGGTCTTCTCTAGTCTAGACCACTGGAGAAGGACCCACTTGTCTTCAGTTCACAGTGGTCACCTTTTTTTTTTTTTTAAGATTTATTTGAAAGAGTTACACAGAGGCAGAGAGAGAGAGAGAAGTCTTCCTTCTACTGGTTCACTCTCCAGTTGGCCACCAACAGCTGGAGCTGGGCCAGTCCAAAGCCAGGAGCTTCTTCCAGGTCTCCCACACAGGTGCAGGGACCCTCAGATTTGGGCCATCTTCCACTGCTTTCCCAGGCCATAGCAGAGAGCTGGATCAGAAGTAGAGCAGCCAGGACTCAAACTGGTGCACATATGGGATGCTGGCACTGCAGGCGGTGGCTTTACCTGCTACACCGCAGCGCCAGCCCTGACAATGGTCACTTTTGAAGAACTCCTTGGCCGGTCCCTTGAGTCTGGGACCTTACTTTATGGAGCCTATCAGCTTTAGGACAGTGGTAAGGTGACCTCTTCACAAAAACAGAGATGACTTCCTGACACCGAGAGCTTAAGATGGAACTGGGAAGAAAACACAAGGACCCAGGGACTGAAAAGAACATTAGATGTCCTCCTGAGAAGGAGCCTCAGGTAGGGAATTCTCCAGTTGGACAGTAAAACGAGTGCTCCTATGTGGCAGGTTCCTCAACCATAAACATTGTCATCAGCCTCATGCCTTTTCCAAATCTCATCACCTTTGTACTCCTAAGGCACAGCTAAGCCAGCTCCTGACTCTGCCCTACCTCCCAGTGCAATGTACAAATTATTGAAGTCAGATGAATCATGATTGTGAATTTTCTCCTATAAATATGCAAGTTAAATGACTTGATTAAATGGAGAAAGGAGGCAGAAAGTAGTCCCTGGCAATTCACTGCATGGAGAAAAAAATTGAGAGTTGTTATTTCTGGATGTGGATTTAGATGGAAACTCTTTCTGCCCTCAGAGGTTTTAAATGCATGGATGCATCATATTCTTTTTTAAAATAATTTTTATTTATATGAGGTGAACAAATTTCATTTATTTTATATGTACAGATTCAGGAGCATAGTGATAATTCCCACCCTACCCTCCCTCCCATCCATGCTCCCACCTTCACTCCTCCTTCCTTTCTTATTCTTTAATTTTTACAAGGACATACTTTTGGTTTATTTTATAATCATAAACTTAACCCTCCACTAAGTAAAGAATTCAACAAATAGTAAGAAGAAAAATGAAAACAAAACAAAAAAAATGCTGTTCCTCAACAGTTGAGATAAGGGCTGTAAACAATAATCAAATATCAAAATGTCAATTTCACTCATATATATTCCTTTTTTTTTGCACTCTGTTACATTGATCAGGGAAAACATGATATTTGTCTTTTTGGGACTAGCTTATTTCAGTAAATACAATGGTTTACAGCTGCACCCATTTTGTTGCAAAAGACAGGATTTCGTTCATTTTATATAGCTGAGTGGTATTCCATAGTGTATATATACAATATTTTCTTAATCCAATCATTGGTTGACAGACATCTGAGTTGATTATATATTTTAGCTATTGTGAATTGGGCTGCAATAAACGTGGGGGTACAGATAACTCTTTCATCTGCTATTTCATTTTATTTGGGTAAATTCCCAGGAGTGGGAAGCCTGGGTCATATGGTAGACCTATTTTCAGATCTTGGGGGAATCTCCATACTGTCTTCTACAATGGCTGTACAGTTTACATTCCCATCAATAGTGGATTAGGGTACTTTTTATCCAACATACTCACCGGCATTTATTGTTTTTTTTTTATTTATGTATTTTTTTCATTTTTTAAAGATTTATTTATTTATTTGAAAGTAAGAGTTACACATACAGAGAGAGAGAGAGAGAGAGAGAGAGAGAGAGGGAGAGAGAGAGAGAGAGAGAGGTCTTCCATCCAATGATTCACTCCCCAGTTGGCTGCAATGGCCGGAGCTGTGCAGATCCAAAGCCAAGAGCCTAACTGGGGTGAGGTGAAACCTCTTTGTGATTGACTTGTATTTCCCTGATGGCTAGTGATCCTGAACATTTTTTCATGTGCTTTTTTATTTTTATTTTTTTTATTTTATTTATTTATTTATTTATTTATTTATTTATTTTTTTATTTTTGACAGGCAGAGTGGACAGTGAGAGAGAGACAGAGAGAAAGGTCTTCCTTTTTGCCGTTGGTTCACCCTCCAATGGCCGCCGCGGTAGGTGCGCTGCGGCCGGCGCACCGCGCCGATCCGATGGCAGGAGCCAGGTGCTTCTCCTGGTCTCCCATGGGGTGCAGGGCCCAAGCACTTGGGCCATCCTCCACTGCCTCCCGGGCCACAGCAGAGAGCTGGCCTGGAAGAGGGGCAACCGGGACAGGATCAGTGCCCCGACCGGGACTAGAACCCGGTGTGCCGGCGCCGCAAGGCGGAGGATTAGCCTAGTGAGCCGCCGCGCCGGCTTTTTTTTTTTTTTTTTTTTTTTTTTTTTTGACAGGCAGAGTGGACAGTGAGAGAGAGACAGAGAGAAAGGTCTTCTTTTGCTGTTGGTTCACCCTCCAATGGCCGCATCAGCCTGGCTTCTCCTGGTCTCCCATGCGGGTGCAGGGCCCAAAGACTTGGGCCATCCTCCACTGCACTCCCAGGCCATAGCAGAGAGCTGGATTGGAAGAGGGACAACCGGGACAGAATCCGGCGCCCCGACCGGGACTAGAACCTGGTGTGCTGGCGCCGCAGGTGGAGGATTAGCCTGTTGAGCCATGGTGCTGGCTCATGTGCTTCTTGACCATTTGCATTTTGTTGTTTGAAAAATGCCCATTTAAGCCCTTTGTTCATTTCTTAACTGGATTGTTTGTTTTGTTGTTATTGAATTTCTTGAGCTCTTTATAGATTCTAGATACTACTATTTATCTGTTGCATAGTTTGCAGATATTTTCTCCCATTCTTTTGGTTGCCTCTTCATTTTGTTGAGTGTTTCCTTTGCATGTAGAAGCTTCTTAGCTTGATGTAATCCCAATTGTCTATTTTTTTTTTTTTATTGCCTGCGCTTCTGGGATCTTTGCCTATGCCAATGTCTTGCAGAGTTTCCCCAATGTTCTCTTCTAGTAATTTGATGGTATCAGGTCATAGATTTAGATCCATGATCCATTTTGAGTTGGTTAATGTATAAGGTGTAAGGTAGGGGTCTTGTTTTGTACTCCTGCATGTGGAGATCCAGTTTTCCCAGCACCATTTGTTGAAGAGACTGTCCTTTCTCCTGGGATTGATTTTAATTCCTTTATCAAAGATTAGTTGGTTGTAGATGCATGGGTTGATTTCTGGGGCTTCATTCTATTTCACTTGTTTCAGTATCTATTTTTGTGCCAGTATCAGGCTGTTCTGATTATAACTGCCTTGTAGTATGTCTTGAAATCTGGTGTTGTGATGCCTCCAGCTTTGTTTTTGTTGTTTAAAATGGCTTTAACTACTCAGGGTTTCTCATGTTTCCATATAAATTTTAGCATAGTTTCTTCTAGATTTGAGGAGAATGTCATTGGTATTTTGACTGGGATTGCATGAATCTGTAAATTGCTTTGGGTAATGCGGACATTTTGATGATATTCATTCTTCCAATCCATGAACATGGAAGATTCTTCTGTTTTTTGTGTGTGTCTTGTTTCTTTCTTTAATGTCTTATAATTTTCATTGTATAGTTTTTCACCTCCTTGGTAAAATTTATTCTGATGTATTTAATTTTTTTTGCTGTTATTGTGAATGATACTGATCTTACAAATTCTTTCTGAGCTGGGCATTGTGTGTGTATACAAAGGCTACTGCTTTTTATGTGTTGATTTTATATCCTGAAACTTTAACAAACTCTCTTCGATGACCTACCCCAGGCACTCAGGGAAATTTGAGCCTGTGAAGCCAGACACAGTGATCGCCCAGAGACCCAGCTATACTCACGCCCTATCGTGCAGTCATAGAATTCCCACAGTCATAGCCACAGGGCTCCCACAGTCACAGGGTGCAGAGGATCCACTTGCAGTCCCATGAAGCTGCTCCTGTTTATGGAGAAATCAGAGGCATTCCCAGAGCCAGCTGCCTGTCAGTGCTCCACCTTGGCAGTTTCAGTACAGGTGTGAGTGATGGAGAGGGGAGGGGGTGCCTCATAGACTGTAGTGGGTCTGCCCCTCCAGGGGAAACTCAAAGTTAGCGAGGACTGTGGATTTATCCCTCAGATAAAATCCCCTAGCCACACATACACAAGCCACGGCAGCTTGTACTCGCCTTTTAAGATGGTGCTTCTTCCCTTCTATTCATTGGGAGCCCTTGTTGGGGGCATGGGAAATAGCAATGTGCTCTTGCTTCGCAAATTTAGATGGACACCCTGCGCGCTGCTGGTGCTCCAGGCCACATTCAAAGTTCGTGTGGCCTGCAAGGTTCTCCCTCAGGCAGTATCACCGGTGACACTGGCTGCTGCAGTCTCCTCTCAATTCTCTTTAAGAAGATGATGGCATCTTGGGGTCAGCGCTGTGGCCCTGGCTGGAAGCACTGGCATCCCATGTGGGTGCCGGTTCTAGTCCTGGCTGCTTCTCTGCTGATCCAGCTCTCTGCTATGGCCTGGGAAAGCAATAGAGGGTGGCTTGAGTCCTTGGGCCCCTGCACCCGCATGGGAGACCTGGAAGAAGCTCCTGGTTCCTGGCTTCTGTTCAGCACAGCTCTGGCCATTGCGGCCAGCTGGGGAGTGAACCATTGGATGGAGGACCTCTCTCTCAGTCTCTACCTCTCTCTGTAACTCTGTTTTTCAAATAAATAAAATAAATCTTTTTTGAAAAATAAGAAGATGGCATCTCCTCCTGATAGCACCAACAGGGAGCTTAGTGGGGATCCAGCAGGTGGTCCCTGGTGACCAGTTCAGAATTGTCCTTTCCACCTCTCCCCGTTGGTCTCCTTTCACATTGTGACAATCTCCAGACCCAACTTCTATCATCTACGTTCTCCATTTCTACCCCCTACCTTCAAAAGATCTGAGAACAACCCACAACCATCAAGACCAAACTCCCCATGAGCCGCCATTCATTTCATTTATTTATTTATTTATTTTTATTTTTGACAGGCAGAGTGGACAGTGAGACAGAGAGAAAGGTCTTCCTTTGCCATTGGTTCACCCTCCAATAGCCGCCACGGCTGGCGTGCTGTGGCCGGCGCACCGTGCTGATCTGAAGGCAGGAGCCAGGTGCTTCTCCTGGTCTCCCATGGGGTGCAGGGCCAAAGCACTTGGGCCATCCTCCACTGCACTCCCGGGCCACAGCAGAGAGCTGGTCTGGAAGAGGGGCAACCAGGACAGGATCCGGCACCCCGACCGGGACTAGAACCCAGTGTGCCGGCGCTGCTAGGCAGAGGATTAGCCTGTTGAGCCACGACGCCGGCCTCCATTCACTTCTACTTGGCCCTCAGTAGTGCTTGGCAAGCCTTCTCTCCACTTTGCTTGCCAGGTCTCCCAAGGGGCTGCTTTAAACCTCTATTCTCTCCCCAGCCCCTGTCTCATCTGCTAAGAGTCAAGAGAGTAAAATGTGCGAGAAATAGATCTGGCTGTCAGAGTTCTGTACTCACCAGCCACAGACCTTGGCCCTGTTTCCTACCTAATTGCATCTGGAAAATGAAGGTGATAATAAATAGAACCTAACCTTTGAGAGTGGGTTTTGTGAGCCTAAAAAAATAAATCTGCAGAGAAATTAGTTCTCAAGGACAGGGTTCCATAATGTCATCTGCAACTCATTAATATGTCAATGAGTGAGCAACCTCTCTCCTCTTTTACTTGGAAAATGAAGTGCTCCCTGCATATTCTCCTTCAACTGTTTGACATTACTATTCACATATCAATCTCCATGTCCACTTAATCACTGCTTCCAAAATGTGTGTACAATTCAGTGTCCTTGGGTGCATTGTATGTGCCTCAGGTTCCTGGTTGTCATCAGTGTCCCCACCTCCTCTGGGACTGTGGGTTTCGGGAAGACTCTTTACTTGGGAGGAAACTTGCTGAAATGTTGTCTCCTGTGGGTTACCTTCTATCATCCACTACTTTGTGTTGCTTGCTTGTATTATCCGCTTCGGTCTGTGTCATCGTCCGTCGCTAAGTTTTTAGCGTTTTCATCTTTACTTTAGTAATAATTCATGTTGAGGACTTCCACAGGATGTTGAGTGGGACAAAACATTACTAAGCATCCCTGTGCTGAGAAGAGGTGGTAAACGTTGGAACCAGATAACTCCCATGAGTTACCATGGAGAGGAAGAACTACCCAGTTAAGTATTTTTTTTTTCTGTGTGATTTTCCAGAAATGGTGTAGTGGTTAAAAGCACAGATTTTTGGAGTTAGATTATTGACTTTCAATCCTAGCTCTGCCAATTACTAACCATAGGCCGTTAGTTGAGTTGCTTAACCTAATGGAATTATTCAACCTCTCTGTGCCTCTGGTTTCTAATCTATAAAGCAGAGGTAGTAATAGGACCTACTCCATAGCACAGTTGGGTTAAGTGAATTCACAGTTGAGAACTGAGACAGTACTGTTATAATCCCTAAATCCTTCTGTCTTGCCCCAAGCTTCACTAGGGGAGGAGAGAAGCAAATGAATAAACCACTCCCCCCCTCACATCAAGTCTCTCCAAGCATGGGGTCACTCTTGTGCAGGGGGGGAGAAGACGCTAGGACATAAAACTTCAATCACATCTGAAAGAAAAATGTATACCTGGCTTGGAATTTTTATCCTTTGTCAAAAAATGCCTGGAAAGCTATGGGATCTGTCAAAGATGTAATTAAGATTTGGACTCCTCAGCTGGCGCCACAGCTCACTAGGCTAATCCTCCGCCTGCGGAGCCGGCACACTGGGTTCTGGTCCTGGTCAGGGCGAGGGATTCTGTCCCGGTTGCCCCTCTTCCAGGCCAGCTCTCTGCTGTGGCCCGGGAGTGCAGTGGAGGATGGCCCAAGTGCTTGGGCCCTGCACCCGCATGGGAGACCAGGAGAAGCACCTGGCTCCTGGTTTCAGATCAGCACGATGTGCCGGCCGCGGCGGCCATTGGAGGGTGAACCAACAGTGGGGGAAGGCCTTTCTCTCTGTCTCTCTCTCACTGTCCACTCTGCCTGTCAAAAAAATAAATAAATAAATAAAACAAGATCTGGACTCCTCAAAGGTGGAGGTGGAGGTGATGATGATGATGGTGATAGCTCACTGCATTCAGGAGAGGTTTTTCTTGTTTAATCACTATCATGCCCAAGTATCAAGCTTAAAAATCAGTTAGTTACTCATATTCACCAAGATTGCTATCACAAAAAATATAGGCAATAAAAGTATGCTCATACATTGCTGGTAGGAAGCTAAAATGGTGCAGCCATTTTGGAAGACAGTTTAGGAGTTCCACCAAATTATCAACACGGCCAATAGGACTCAGCAGTTCTCCTGATGGATATCTAAACAAGAGAAATGGAAATATATGTTCACAGAAAACCTTGTCCATTAATGGTTATAGCACTGTTATAGCCAAAAAGTAAAAACAATCAGACTGCCTATCAAGTGATGGATGAACAAACAAATGTGATCTGTCTGTACTGAGGCTACTACCTAGCCATGGAGATAATGATGCACTGATACATCAAAATGGATGAGCCCCAGAAACATGCCAAGTGGAAGAAGCAAGTCACAAAAGCCTGTACGTTGTGTGCTCCCATTTATGCAGATTGCCTGGAGTAAGTACGTCTATAGAGGCAGAAGGTAGATTAGTGATTTCCTGGAGCTGGGTGTAGGGTGGGGTGGAAGGTGACTACTAATTGATACAACGTTTCCTTTGGAGGTAGAGAAAATACTCTAAATCTAGATTATGATGATAATTGTACAACTCTAAATATGCTAGGGGCCGACGCCGCGGCTCAATAGGCTAATCCTCCGCCTGTGGCGCCGGCACCCCAGGTTCTAGTCCCAGTCGGGGCGCCGGATTCTGTCCCGGTTGCCCCTCCTCCAGGCCAGCTCTCTACTGTGGCCCAGGAGTGCAGTGGAGGATGGCCCAAGTCCTTGGGCCCTGAACCCGCATGGGAGACCAGGAGAAGCACCTGGCTCCTGGCTTCGGATCAGCGCGGTGTGCTGGCTGCAGCGCGCTGGCCGTGGTGGCCATTGGAGGGTGAACCAATGGCAAAGGAAGACCTTTCTCTCTCTGTCTCACTGTCCACTCTGCCTGTCAAAAAAAAAAAAAAATAAATAAATAATAAATATGCTAGGAAGGCTGAGTACTACACTTTAAGTGGGTGCGTTTTATGGTCTACCTTAATAAAACTGTTGAGGATCAACTTATTATCCTCCAGCTTTTGACAACAGAACCACAGTTTCCCTGGTCTTGGGCTTTATGCCTTTGAATGAATAAATACTGCCTTCCTGTTCGCCATGGCCTCACTTACCAGTCAGTGATAGGAATGGACTTCTTTGACTCCCTTTTCAAGTTTGGGGAAAACCCTCATTCTTGAGTCCTGGGATGCAGCAGCCACCTATGCTGTGGTCTGATTGTGTTCCCCTGAAATTCATGTGTAACCTGATTGCCAATGTGATCATGATAAGGGACAAGCCTCTGGGAAGAGACTAAATCATGAGGATTCCACCTGCAGGGATGAATTAGCGCTTTTATAAAAGAGGCTGAAGGGTGTGCTGTCTTCCTTCATGTAAGGGTGCAACAAGAAGGCCCTTTACCAGACACCAGATGCCTTGATCTTGGACTTCCCAGCCTCAAGGACTGTGATAAATTCTCTTCTTCATAAATTGACCATTATCAGGAATTTTGTTACAGCAGCACAAACCGACTAACACAAGTTCTCATTATAGAAACTGAGAAAGCCAGACACCAGATACATGCTTATTGCTTTGTAAGAAACACCAGTCCTAATCAAGGTCTAGGGCAACCTGCCTGGAGCCAGGCATTAGGGATAGATGAAAAGAAACAGGGACAGTGGAGCATCCATTTAGATGGCAGGTGAGCAGCAGCAACAGCCCAGCTGGTTTGCAGAGGCTGTGTCTGTGTCCAGCACAGAGGAGTGGAAGCAGTGCAAGGCATGGCCTCCACCCTTCCTCCCAGGCTTAGCAGCAGTGGTGATCTCACTGGATTGATTCTTGGCTTGATTTTGACTGTGTGCCAACAAGGCTGCTTAATCTTCTGTTCCTGCCTGTTTTCAAAGCCTGATTCTCCAACCTTTCTAGCAATTGTGAGACAGTCAGTACCCTTCCATTCAATTCGTCTCCTTCCATGATCAGCTTTTCTGCTTGCAACTAAAAAACCTGTTTGATGTAGCCAGCAAGGTAGGATGATTTTGATCCCAAAGAATCTCCAGGATCCACCTCTTTGGGCTCTATAAGCATTTATTTATTCAGGGACTACTTTGTGCCATCCAAGTGTTTTGGGCTTCCTTATAGGACTTTGTGACATAGATACAATTAGCTCCCATTTCCCAGGTGAGGAAACTGTCTCACTGGAAGGAGTAATTTGTATATTCAAACCAAGGCCAAGTCAGACCTTCTCATTAGAGCTTTGTGGGCCCTTTTACATTTTTACTGTCACTACATTTTACCCATTGCTTACTGAACAAAAAATCCTACCCCTCTCTCTCTACTCTTTTTCCTTCTTTAAATCATCATGACCATCATTGGCAGATTCTTTATAAAAATGTTGTTCATTCCTGTGTACAAGAGCCAATTGTCTATGTGAGCAGACCTCAACAAGGGACTTATTACTGATATCTGATGCCTCCTTCCTCTCCAGCTATATAACTCATTAATTCTAAACAAACCTATCACATGACACAATGGTAAGCCCTCATTCCTCTTAGTCTGGTCAACTGACTACATATAGTCAGTAGGCCCTCAATAAATGTCCTTGATCTCAAGACAGACTACACTCAAAATATTGAATTCACTCATGTTTCCATCGTAAACTCCCAAATTCTATGGCAATGGTGATTTGGGGAACAATAAAATAAGCATCATATGGCAAGATATATTGGAATGTGATGCTCTTGGCAGGAAAGCATCACAGAGTGGAAAATGTTTGCTAAATATAAACACGGTGAAAACATGTGCACCATCAAGTCTTTATTATTAGATTCCCAGGGATTTTTATTTAGAAGATGAGGAACTTGCAAGGCTATACAATTCCTGGAATGGAATTTAGGCTTGCTTTCTGAAATCAATCCGGGCAAGCCTTTTTGCACATGAGCATTCTTAGAAAGTCTTTGAACATCTATTCTTGCTCACTTACACTGGTGGCACGAAGTCCAAAAATAAAATCGCCGTAAGCTTCTGCTTGCTCCCTGCTTTAGTTGCACTGGAAAATTTCCAATGAAAGCTCATACATTTTGTCAGTTCCCTTTGCCTCTCCCATTGAAAGCATTGGATCATTGAAACCTAGACACAGAGCAAGGTCTGAGATAGCACAAATCAAAGTGAATCAAGGAGGTTGAGCAGGAGAATGTAAAGGACTGGATCACATTTGCAAAGGGGAGACCTGGATGGGAGAACAGCCATGAAGGGACAGGGTCATTCACTGTGGGTAGGTTAGACTGCAAAGGAGCTGAGGAGAGAGGCCTTTGGCTGGCCCCGGCCCTACACTATTCCCCTCACTTCAGTGGGACTGGAAGTCTGAACAGATTCTGTTAACAGAGGGAGCGGAGGAGAGTGCCCTATCCTGAGATACTGCAACATGTCATTTTCATTTGTGAATGTGGCCCTAGCTTTGAGCCTTGACTGTGATCCTCTGTGAGCTTACCTTGTCAAATCGCCCTTGTAAGGCTCAGCCTAGTGCCTGGATACTTGGCACCTGCCCATTTTCTCCTTATGCTTTTGTCTGCCTCCCATGAGACTTTCCCAAGATGACTATCACTCCATTCTTGCCACTGTGAGCTTTGAGTCCATGGGGCCTCTCATTTGGATGCTACTTGCTCATCTGTGCTGCTGCCTTTAAGACCATGGCTTTCCATCACACCATCTTTCTCTGTATCTTGCCCATCCAAGCATGTGTCCTCCAGGCCAGTCTTCCTCCACATGATCCTGTGAGCAGAACTTACTTCTGACCACATCCTGAAAACTCCAGGTCTCTACTCATCAAAGAGGCAGCTGAGAAGGCTGTCAAGAATCCAGCTACAGACTAAAGGCTCTGATAATGTGAACAGAAAGAACAGCTCTGCTTAGACTAGGGGCAGGCACTGCGGCATAGCAGGTAAAGCCGCTGCCTGTAGTGCTGGCACTCATATGGGTGCCGGTTGAGTCCTGGCTACCCCACTTCTGATGCAGCTCTCTGCTATGGCCTGGGAAAGCAGTAGAAGATGGCCCAAGTGCTGGGGCTCCTGCCCCCGCATGGGAGACCTGGACTACTTCTACTTCTACATCTCAGGAGAAGTTTCCTCAACATAAAGGTTTGGGAGACCTGGAAGAAGCTCCTAGCTCCTGGCTTCGGATTGGTGCCCCTCTGGCCGTTGCAGCCATTTAGGGAGTGAACCAGTGGATGGAAGACTTCTCTCTCTCTGGCTCTGCCTCTGCCTCTGCCTCTCTGTAACTATTACTTTCAAATAAATAAATCTTTAAAGAAAGAGAGACTTACCAGTTTTTGGAAGCTTCTTAATAAACTTTATTTAAAAAAATAAAAGCTAAGACTATTGGATAGCAGGAAGCAGGAAGTATAACAAGGATATTGGGGCTCTAGAAGCCCATGGGTGCCTTTGTTCTAAAGAGGAAAACACATCCCATTTTAAGTGGAAGAAAAAAATTCTCCAGGCAGATACAACCTGCAGCAGTTTGGATGGTGACCTCTAAAATATATTTCCAAGTCCAAATCCTCATTATCTGTGAATGTGATCTTATTTGGAAGAAGGATCTTTGCAGTTGTAATTCATTAAGGATCTCGGGTGTGATCATCTTGGATCAGCCAGATGTGCCCTAAGTCCAGCAACACATGTCATTACAAGAAGGGAAACTCAGAGAGTAGGCAGAGGAGATTGAATGGTGCAACTACAAGCCCAATATTGCTGGCAACTCTAAGGAGATAGAAGACAGGCATGGAACAGACGCCTCCTCAGCACCCTCTAAAGCAACCAACTTTGCTCACACCCTGATTTAGGACATCTAGTTCCTCGACTGGTAAAGGATCCATTTCCGTTGCTTTAAGTCTGTTGGTGGTCATTGGTCACAGCAGGCCTGGGACACTAATACACAGCTCCAGGAAGGAGACTTGGCTTCCTGGGCAGCATGTAGACTGGCTTTCAGTTCCTTCCTGCCTCTCAGCTGGATTTCTTTGTGCAGGACAGAAACCACACAATCATTCACCAAGGCTATCATGGAGACTGCAAACTGAAGCCCCAAATTATCTAACAAATTAAAGGGACTCATCATATGGCAGTGGAAAAAGAATGAATTCCAGGGACATATAGGATCTTGAGATTCTGATACTGTCACAAATTAATAGGATTTTGAGCATTATTTTCTCACCTGCAAGATGGGAGAGAGGAGGTAAATAGGAGGTTGGTTACTTGCTGAGAATGATTATTGCTCTGACTTCCCTGGATGGCTGTCAGGATTGCATGTCCCCTCTGTCCTCAGGAGGTATTTATTCCCTTTGCTCTCTTCACAGTGGGTAATTGGTATCAGTATTGCAGGAACCTGAATTTTGCTTGAATCTCTGTTACAACTTTGCTCTAGCTCAGGAATGTTTGAAGACCTTTTTTGAAAGAGTAGCCAGTGGCACCTGCCAATATCTCCTTGGGCCTGTTGGAGTGAAATGGATATATTTGCTGGAGAAAAGAGGGGAAAGTTGAAGCAGGACTGAATAAATGTTATTTCCCTAACATGGCCACAATTTGAAAGTTACCCTGCATATTTATTTAATATGTAGTACTAAGTACACTAAGAACATTTCTATGATAAACACATGCATTATAATCACCATTTTGATCTCATAGGAATTCAGGTGGAAAAATTCTTTATTCCAGTATTCCCGTATTTGGATGTTGTTGCCTTTGTAGGGAAAGAAGAAACAACATTGTTTTCAAAAAGAAAGGAAAATTGTTGATGGACATCTTGGGTTAAAGGAGGATGGGTTCATACTTTTCCACTAAGTGGAATTTGACCTTTCTGAAGCCTAGGGACATTGTGTGTCTACTGAATGCAAACAATTGGGTTTGTTGACTTACAATATGAATGTGAACCATAGGAGGATTTGGATGGTTCATAAAACTCTTATGAATCATGTATGAGAGTTCCTAAAGTCTTCACAGATGAAGTAATATGATGTATACAACCTGTATATTTATCTTTGGTTATATTTTGATGCTGTGGTATAATGTGAAATGAGGCTGAAGAGAGCCTCAAGGCTGGTCCTGAGTGCCCTGGTTATGGAGGTGCTCAGGTACCCAACACAAAAAAGCTATGGGTCTGAAGATTAGCTATCAAAAGAGAGGATTGGCTGTATCCTGTACCCCTGTGAAAGTCATCTTTTGATAGTTTATAATCTACTTATGGCATAGCAAAAGGTGGCCGAGGAGAGAACTAAACACACATTTGGCTTTTCCTAGCAGGGAAATACCTATGCGGCTCTGAGCACATTTCTGTTGGATTCATCAGGGACTTTTGTGAGATGCTGTTAGACTATGCAGTGCCTAGGACCTTATTGTTTTTTGAGAGTAGGAGATAGAAAACCATAGCTTTAAAAACTCTTTGTGTATTTGTTTACTAATAAAGATTAATTCCAAAGAGTGATGATTTACTGAGCTATCTCTGTAGCATGTAACTGTCTTTGTGTGTGTGTGTGTGTGAGCGCATATACACGCACATGTGCGAGGGAGAAAGAGGTGGGAGAAACTCACATATAAGGACTCTGAAAGATTGAGTTCTGTCTTTTGAAGTGACAGATTCTTATATCTTGGAACTATGAACTTGTTCACCCAATAAAGCAGAGATAATAGAAGAGTCTTCTATATCTTTATGTCCTATGTCATCATTACCAGGAACTCTTAGTCAGAAGTCCACTGCTTAAAGGACAGTTAAATAATGATGCTAAGGGATTAGCTAAAACATCATCCAGGAGTTATCCTCAACTCAGTGGTAATAAAGAGAAGATTAATTTCAGAGTCTTTCTCTACCCAGCAAGCTGATGCCCAGATCACGCTTCAGTGTATTTCTTTACATTGAGGTCGTTTTATCTCTGTCCAAGGTGGTGTCGTTATACTTACAGAATACGTTTTCCTGGTCTCCAGAAGGTTGTCAGCCTTCCAGGGACATGTTTGTTCAAATAATTCAGCTAGTCGGGCCCATCTGGAACTAGTTGTTTTGATGCTTGATGCTTCCTGTCTGTCACGTGACCTCTGTGAAAGGCAGCAGAGAGAATGTGGTGTGCAGAAAGATTGAGGTGTCCCACAGCAGTATTTAATGCCCTGCTGACATGCAAACAAGTCAGCAGCGGCTTCTTTGGAAGTGTAGGTATTGCTAGAAGGTGCCCCAGAGACCTGAAGTTACAGAATATTTGACCTAGAAAGTTTTACAGGTGTTGTGCCCACCTCTTAGTGGTGAGACGTGCACGCTGTGGCTTCCCATCTGGCTGCCTCCAACTGTGGTCCCTGCACACCCAGGATATACAGGCTCACTGCTTCTACTGCTAGGCCATGAGAGCATAGAGTTCTTCTGTTGAGCTGAAAATCATTTAACATTTGGTCCTTGCCCGCCCTTCTTTCCTCCTTCCCTCCCTCCCTTCCTTCCTTAGATTTCTTTATTTATTTGAGTCAGAGTTACACAGAGAGAAAGAGAGGGAGGGAGAGATAGAGAGATCTTCTATCCACTAGTTGAGTCTCCAAATGACCACAATGGCTGGAGCTGGGCTGATCTGAAGTCAGGAGTCAGGAGCTTCGTCGAGCTCTCCCACATGAGTGCAGGAGCCCAAGTGCTTGGGTCATCTTCCACTGCTTTTGCAAGTGCAGCAGCAGGGAGCTGAACTGGAAATGGAGCAGTTGGAACTTGAACCCAGCACCCATATGTGATGCAGGTGCTGTAGGTGGCAGCTTTACTGCCACACTGCAGCACCGGCCTTCCTTGTTCTTTCTAAAGCAACAACGAATTATTTTCTTCCCCTTTAATGGGCTTTACAGTCTAGACAAATGAATAGTGAGATTGGATTTGACCTCACTCCGTCATCTAAGTAGCTGACCAATTTAGAATCCCTCAGAACCTTGACTTCCACTTCTCTTAGATGAAGATTAGAATCCCTATCACCTAGGCTGTTGTGGGGTTTGGGCCAATAATGTTTTTTAGCCATCCATCATGGTGCTTAGCACATGGTGGACATTTATTGAATGTTCCCCTTCCTCCTCCTACTTGGCAGCTCTTCAAACACGTGGAGGCAGCAAGTCTGTTTTCCTTTGGTTCTCTTTTCCCAACCACTATACTGCAGATCAAAGGGATGGTGCTGAAAATGGGGGCTGGGAAATATCTCAGTGTCTCCTAAAGTGCAGCCACCAACAGGTGGTGAGGAAGATTATTTTTAAGGTAGTGTACAGATGATCATTGGATAATTTAAACTTAAACCTGTCCATCTAAACTATATATTTCATAGTTATCTGATATTGTGGCAGATAGTACTATTTTCTGTGTATGATAGTGATATCAAATGTGCTTTAAAAATATATTTATTTAAGAATATGTGAATTGAGTACCCCAAGAACTCTTATAATTGTTTAAAAGTAAATGAGTTTTCAGGGAAATCAAAGTCTATTTTAAAATCTCATTAGCAAACCAATTTGAAAAGTCTAGGTACTATGTGATTCCAAGTATATGGCATTTTGGAAAAGACAAAACTGTAGAGACAGTAAAAAGATCCACGGTTGCCAGGGGATTGAGGGGAGGAAAGGATGTGCAAGTGTGCACAGGGGATTATTAGGACAATGAAACTACTCTGCATTTTATTTCAATGGAGGGTGTATGTCGTTATACATTTTTCAAAACCCATAGAATGTGTCATACGAAGAATGAATTCTAATATGGATTGTGGGCCTTAGTTAATAATGCACTCATGTTGGCTCATCAATTTTAACAAATGCACAGCACTCCTGGAAGATGTCAATAATAGGAGAACATAGGAGCAATTTGGAAGCTCTCTGTACTTTCTGTTCAATATTTCTATAAGCTTGAGACTGCAAAAATAAAAAGTCTATTAATTTAAAAAAATCAAATTAGTTAGGCAAATTACTAGTTTATTTGCTACCATTTTTCCATCTGTCTGGAGGATACTGCATACCAAAACCAAAATTAGTCACTTTTCTCCACAAAATGGCACTGCTTTCTAGTTACCACCAACTGACAAACCCTGGAATTCTCAGGCACAGCGTCCCTTTCCTCCTTAATTTACCACCTTCAGTTCATTACTGCTGTTCCTCCACTCCCACCCTTTGCTCTCTCTGGAATCTCAGGGCTCATCAGTTTACATAACCTTGCCCAGGGACTAGGAACGCTCATCACTCCCTGTCTGGCTACACTGCCTATCTCTTGGGTGGTCTTCTTATCTTTAATTTCTCCTCCATTTTAAGATCATCCACAAACATCTGTTAAAACAATACTTTCATACCAATGTCATTCCATTCCTGCTTTGCTTGAGAACTTTCAAGTCTCTGTTTCCAATCATCCAAGTTGGTGGGATGCTCAAGGACCCAAATGTTACATGTGCCCAATCAGGATAAGGACTTGGCAGGAGACCAGCCACTGGCTAATCCGACAAGGAAGGTAAATCAACAAATATAACTATGACTACTGATTGAGCACTGGCTGTGGATGCTGTGATATGTGCCCAGGCTGAGACTGTCATTCCCCTACTCACTGGTGGGAGTGTTCATGGCTGGCAGTTCTCAGGTGAAACCGTATCTAAGAATTGCCCTTATCTGAGGGCAGCCGCCTCCCAAAGCCAGCCTGTACCCAATGAAGGGGTATAGGGACCCCACCTCCTTGCCTTGAAGACACGCATTTCTGAGGCGTCATCTGAGCATTGGAGCTCTCATGGGATCAACTGCCCTTGTTGTGACTGCATGGAAGCTTAGTTTCTCCCCACATCTCTTGGTTCTTGCTCCTAGTGCACCCTTTCAATAATCTTCCTCACTCAAATCTCCATCTTGGCACCTCCTTCATGGGGAATCAGTTCTATGATAGCATCCAAGGTCAAATTGGATGCTAAATGCATCACTCAAGTTCAATTGAACTCTTAAGTCACAATCCCTTGACCATTCAGGTCTTCTTTTTCGTTAGTTCCCACTGATCTATACTATTTTCCCAAAAACAATAATAATAGCCGCTAAAAACTTTTTCTAGGTTCCAGGTGTTAGGATATTTTATTTTTATGAATTTTAGTCTCTATATCAACCCTGTGGCATGGGCCTGCCATCCAGAGGAGAATACTAAGAATTGAAGAGTTTAGAAATGCACAAAAGTAGCTCAGTCAGAAAAGGGTTTAGAGGGGCTGGTGTTGTGGTGTTGTGGTGTTGTGGCATAGCAGATTAAGCTGCTGCCTGCAACATTGGCATCCCATTTGGATGCCAGTTCGTTTACCTGCTGCTCCACTTCCAATCCCTCTCCCTGCAAATGGCCTGGAAAAAGCAGTGGAGGATGGCCCAAGTGTTTGGGTTCCTGCTACACATGTGTGAGACCTAGGTGAAGCTCCTGGCTTTGGTCTGGCCCAGCTTTGGCTGTTGTGGCTATCTGGGGAAGGAAACAGCAGATAGAAGATTTCTCTCTCTCTCTCTTTCTCTCTCTCCCTCCCTCCCTCCCTCCCTCCCTCCCTCCCCCTCTCTCCCCTCTCTCTCTTCTCTCCCCTCTCTCTCCTCTCTCTGTAACTCTTTGAAATAAAGAAATAAATCTTTGTATAAAAAAAGTGTTTCGGGAAGACCAGTCTGTGACACCAGAGAGGCTTGGGATGTCAGTTTTGGCATTGAATTATGAACACCGGGCTCACTTATTTGCCCAGGGACAGATTTGGTGATGTGGAATGGAGGTTAAGGGGGCCCTGAAGGGCTAAAAGTCATTCTGTACAACTGGTCATCATGGCTTCTCTTCCCAGGAGCATATCTGTACTCACTCTTACTTCTACACATGAACGCTCCCTTCTCAGCCATCTACTGTGCCTTCCCTCCCTTCCTAAATGAAATTCAGCTCAGCATTTGTTTTCTGTCTTCAGAAAGGCTTGTTTAGGGGTCAGTGCTGAGGCATAGTGGGCTAAGCCTCTGTCTGTGATGCCAGCATCCCATATGGGTGCCGGTTTATGTCCCAGCTGCTCCTCTTCCAATCCAGCTCTCTGCTATGGTCTGGGAAAGCACTGGAAGATGGCCCAAGTTATTGGGCCCCTGCCCCCATTAGGGAAACCCAGAAGAAGTTCCTGGCTCCTGGCTTCAGATCGGCCCAGCTCTGGCCATTGTGGCCATTTGGGGAGTGAACCAGAGGATGGAAGACCTTTCTCTCTGTCTCATCCACTCACATTACCTCTCAAATAAATAAGCTTACATTACCTTTCAAATAAATAAAAAATAAAATTTTTTGAAGAAAAGAAATGTTTTTCAGCCCATTATCATCATAAGCCTTTCAGTTTGGTTAAGAATTTATCTCATAAAGTCAGACAAACTTTCCTAATACTGCCCCCCAGAGAAAGAACTCATTTCCCCAAGTGTTTTAACATCTACTGGGTTCTAGTTGTCATTTCTTCATTCAAATCCCATAGGAGATTGCCATTAGCATTCAAGAAGCTTCTTTTGGTGAAGTTGGAGATTTAATTGAGGTGAGGGCTCTAATCCCATGTATATTCTGAATCAATTGAGAAAAGTCATAAGAAACTGTGTTATTACATTTGTTATTCTAAGATTCAGTTTCTGGATACTGGCTTAGAGGAGTCAGCACTGGTATCCTATTCCTCCCAAATTTGAATTCTGGGTTCTGATGCAGGTACAGTTTTCAAAGAAGGAGAGCAATAGACCAGGTCCTATTTGAGTTCTGGAAGATCCAAAAGACAAGGAAGAAAGCAAATTGGTTCATTGTCATCAAGTAGCCAGAGATGGAAATGTAGCGAGGAGGGAACAGCGATCGGAAATGTTTCTTCAATGTCATGTCCCCATGGAGAGAACAGGGGAGGCTTCTTCCTTCTGTAAGGAATGGAATAAAATGCCCTGGCATCCACCCTCTAAGCAGAGGTGAGTTCTGATGAGTCGACCACAGTGTGAGCTTCTTGTAAGCAGCTAATCTTGTCCTTGGTGTCTTCCTAGTTCCTGGTAGTTTCTCAGCCCAGAGGATGGAAAGTGTCTAAAGAATGAGACCAGCGCGTGTCACTTCTGTACAGTGCCAGTGCTCCTTTGAATAACAGAACCAAGGAGGCCAGTTTTAACCAACTCTGTTGAGCAAATGTACTCTTTTCTGGTTATTACCACATCTGTATTGCCTGCGTGATTTCTAAGTGCTTTCATATGCCATTGGGCCTGGTCTTTCCTGCCAGGTTGACTGGAATGGCCAGACATGTTAGCATCTGCAGCTGGGAATTCATGGAAGAACTGTTGGATCATTTTCCTATGTGAGCGATTCTTATGTCAGCCAAGGCAGAAGTAAGATTTTAAATAAGTCAAAACTGTTCCATGATGTGATTTTAAGAGTGAGAATTGTGCAAAACTGTGGAAAATTAGAGGTTTTTTTTTTATTGTGGCCATCAGAACTCTTTCCTCTTTATTTCACATCACTTCCAAGAAAGTCTCAATGTGTCTTCTGATGTTTATAATATATCACTGAGGATCAAAAGTACGCGAAGCAGGCCACGACTATGCATGATTCCTGTTAGCCATTCAGTCCCCATTGGACAGATGAATTCTATATTAAGAGGCATATATTGGTCATCTGTTGTCTGGATTCCATTCATTAGGCTGGAGAAAGGTTGCCAAATAAAATATAGGATATCTAGTTCTACCTGAATTTCAAATGAACAATAGTATAAGTGTTCCCAAATTGTGAATGGAACACACTTCTTAGTTGTTAATCTGAAATCCAAATATAAATAAATATTCTGTAGTTTTACTTGCTAAAGTTGGCCAATATAGGCTGGCAAGGACAAAGGACTCCTCCCTTCAAAGAGAAAACTAGGTCATGGGCAACAGCTTTAGTTGGGGAAAGGGGAAATGATTGTGTTCGTAGTGGTAACCAAGAAACTCAAAGTAATGCATGTTGCCCTTCAAAGACCTTTCTGTAACAGAAACAGTTACAGGTGATGGGGCAGCACCAATAGTCCGTAAAAGGTGAAGAATGAAACAAGATGTCTCACATATGTAAATCTAGGAAATCAGTTGGCTGCTGTGGGTAGGTTTGGCCATCCGTTGTGGTGGATTCTAGCAACATGCTTTGATGGGAAGAAAGATGAGGTTATGTCAAGCCAGGATAGCAGGGTTGTCTTGGCAGAAGTACCAGCTGCAGTCTGGTTGTCTAATATCCAGTATACAAAGGTACAGGGCAGGGCTCAGTGCATAGCAGGTAAAGCCACCGCCTATAGCACTAGTATCCCATATGGATGCCCATTTGAGTCTTGGCTGCTCCATACTTCTGATCTAGTTTCCTGCTCATGCACCTGGGAAAGCAGTGGAAGATGGCCCAAGTACTTGGGCCTCTGCACCCATGTGGGAGACCTAGAGGAAATTCCTGGCTCCTGGCTTCAGATCAGCCCAGCTCTGGCCATTGCTATTCGGGGAGTGAACCAGTGGATGGAAGATTCTCTCTCTCTCTCTCTCTCTGCCTTTCAAATAAATAAATCTTTTTTAAAAAAAGGTACAGCACAAATTTAGCCTTGGTTGGGAGTGGAAATAAAATCTGAGATCAATGTGGTAGTCCCATTGTGGGAGAAAGGCCAACTTTCTGAAGAGAGAGTGTTGGTAACAGTTAGGACAAGAGTCAGGACCCTTGAACGGTAGGGGCCTGAAGCACATGGCAGGTGATGGTGAAAGAAGCTAAAAGCTAGAGAAAGGAGTTGATGAGGACAACAGCTTGATGCTCTGGACTCTTGGGCTTTCCCCATCCCTCTGAAGACCCTGCACAAGTGGTCTGGTTCTGGGACTAGCCTAGCCTAGAGGTGGAGCTGAGGCAGCTCATGTCCTCTCTGCTATGGTCAGGCTGGCTCAGGGTCCAGGAGGTAGTAAGTCCACGAGAGTGACAGAAGTAGCTCAGGGAGGCTGGGGCAACAGCACTCAAGTTGCCTTCATCTGTGCCAGGAAGGTGTGTGGGGTACCGAGCAGGCTGTGCACCTGATGCTATTGAAGAGGTAGCAGAAACAGTTGGAGAGGAAGGACTGACTGAAACAGAAAAGTACAGGCCAAAGAGGCAGGTGAGTCATCATGTATAGATAGCCCTTGACGCTGTGAAAGATCTTCTTCCTTTGAAAGACAGAAGCAATTATTAGAAGATGGGCAGAGGCTTTTATAGGTTGGTGTGATCTCTGGAGAGGCTCCTGAACACAGCAGGTATCTGTTTTGAAAAGATTTTCCCTGAACTGCACTCACAGGATCAGCAGCCTCAACCCTCAACAGAAAAGCACAAGTTTCCATTAGGTCTGAAGTCTCTATAGATTGCGTTGAATACAGTTTGCCTGGTAAAAACCAGCAGAAATAAATCCAGGTGCACTGCAGGCACCCAAGTTAATGAAATAAGAGAGTGTAGGGGAAGCAAAAGAAAGTGAAGGAGAAGGGGATGGATGTGGAAAGAAAGAGAAGCCACAGAAGAGTGCTGATGTTTTTGCCTTTGGTTCTACTGCTTTCGGCATTTTGACCAACATTCTGAAGAGTAGCTTTTTTTTTTTTTTTTTTTTTTTTTTTTTTTTTGCTAAACCTTCAGTTAACTTATATTTCATTATTTAAGTTAGATTTTAAGAAAATTTTTGCAACATAATTATCAATTTCTTTTTAAAAATATTTTGTCTATTCATTTGAGAGGTAGAGTTATAGACAGAGAGAGGGAGAAGCAGAAAGATCTTCCATCTGCTGGTTTGCTTGCCAAATGGCTGCAATGGCCTGAGTTGGGCTGGACCAAAGCCAGGAGCCAGGAGCTTCTTCTGGGTCTCCCATGTGGGTGCAGGGGCCTAAGCACTTGGGTCATCTTCTGCTTTTCCAGACCATAAACAGAGAGCTGGATCGGAAGAGGAGCAGCTGGGATATGAACCAGTGCCCCAATGGGATGCCAACACTGCAGGCAGAGGCTTAGCCAACCGGGTCACAGTGCTGGCCCAATTATCAATTTCTATAATGCATTCCTCACTCTTATTAGGTTGCTATTCTATTGAGTCACTTTGTAGTAGAATGTTGAAAACTTCCGTTTGAATGTGGACAGTGTTGGCCCTTGAATTCTTCTTGGTCTCACTGTAAATGCCCAAGTTTTCAGGACTTGAGAAACGCTCTTCCCAGATTGCCGATTTCCCTGTTGCAGAGGGCCTACACTTTCACCCTTGGCATTGGTTTCCATGTGTGGTCCCCGTTCAGATAGTTTTCCTCTCACTTACTTGATTTTTGTGTGTACCACAGCTCCATTTATATTCTTGAATGTAAAATAAATGATTTCAAAATTTTTCACACTTCAAGAGTTGAAACTGAGGCCAAAAAAAAAAATGCATTGTGCTGGCAAGGAAAAATATACTAACATGGGTAAAATCAAAACATTCACTTTCGAAATTCAAGGCCACACTGGAATTTAACCATCTCTTATAAAAATAAACCATTTTTGAAAGTTATTTAATTTATCGCCAATTTAATTTGGAAAGTAGATATCAAGGAGCAAAAACAATAAAGCTCTGTTAGAGAGCGTGAAAAGGCATGTTTAGTCTCAGTGTTTAGGCTAATAGATGATCACCGTATGTTTCCTCTATGTAAAATTTCCATTTTCAGGGTGGGCTTTTATCCTACCAGTTAAGACATCCTTGGTCCATATTGGAACATTTGATGCCCAGCTCCAGCTTCTGCTCCTGACCCCAGCTCCCTGCTAATGCAGACACTGGGAGGCAGTAGCGATAGCTCAAGTTGTTGGTTCCTACCATCCATGTGGGAGATGTGAATTGGGCTCTTGTGTACTGGCCCTTGCAGGCACTTGAGGAGTGAGCTAGCAGATGGTACTCTGTGTCTAACAAAAAATTAAAGACAAAATTTTAAATATAATGACAAGAAAGATTAATATTTAAAATTTTCCATTTTTAAAGCTGGCCCTAGTGAGTGGTTCAGAAAAGTAGAGCCTCAAGAGCACCAGAGCACTGGGCTGGGACTCTCCTGCCTCCCAGACTGATTTTTCCATGAAGGATTTGTTTCCTCTAAAGCAAGTAGTTTAACCTCAGGTCCTGATGCCTTGAGCTGTGAATGAGAGGTGGTTAACCATAGAGAGGTGGGCAAATTTCCTCCCATTTCTAGAATCTGATCCTATAATAAACACAATCAAATTCCATGGACACTGAGGAGTTGGAGTACTATCTGATGATTCATTTAGCAGTTAGGGTCTTGTGGATAAGGATCACTGATAAGAATGTTCACTGTTTCTCTCTCTCTCTCTCTTTCTCTCTCTCTTTTTCTCACACACACACACACACACACACACAGATGCCACTAAATACTTTAGAGCATGCTCCCCAAGAGGTAGAACAGAATGTAGACTTTAATTTTTACTGGGTGAAAATTCTTTATCATTCTAAAGGATTGCCTGTCATCACCCCCAACACATAGCTTTGTATTGTATTTTTCTTTTGTTCACTTAAAAGGTTAACTGGAGTGGTTGAATTACAGGATTCTAGCCAAAGAATTATCCCCTTAAAGGAGGTCCCCTATACTCAGAAAGCTGAGCTGACTTGGCATCTGTCTTGCATTACTCAGGAGCTGGGCATCTGTAGGCTGAGCTCACACTGCAGAAGCCTTGATCTCCCTCAGGCCATCATTGCTGCAAGACCAAGAGAGGCCAAGGTCATGGTTCAAACCTGGGATGGCAGCTTCTAAGGACAAAACCTGCAGGGATAACTTTCTGTTGGAAACTCTTTCATTTTAATCTATTGTCAGGATACTCCAACTCCAGGTCTTCAAACTCCAGGGAAATTGAGGGCAAATCTACCTTATATCTTCCTACGATTTAGTTTTCCCCCAGACTAATATTTTTGTTACATTTTTTCAGATAATTAGCAAACAGAGATTTTCTTCAGTTTCATTAGCTAATTAGCTAACCTCATCTCTAGAATTATCTATTTCTATCAATATCTGTCCAGTAATGTCCGTTATTTTCTCTGGTTCTTTAATCCCTTTCCAGGATTACGCCTCACCACTGTTCTTTTTCCATTTCTAAATTTGTCTAAATTTCCTGCTGAAAAACCTATATGATAATATGTAGGTGGCCAATTGGTGGGAAAATACTCCATTTTGCTCAAAGTATTAACCGTTCCAGTCTTTTTTATTAATGAACTTGGAATAACCTTAGACACCTTCCTCTTCCATCATCTGCCATATCTAGGTATTTATATATGGAGTTTATTGTTTTTTAATTTACTTATTTGAAAGTCAGAGTTACAGAGAGAGAGGGAGAGACAGAGATATCTCCCATCCGCTGGTTTACTCCTCAGATGGCCGCAGTGATCAGGGCTAGGCTGATCTGAAGCCAGGAGCTTGATTTGTGTTTCCCACGTGGGTTGTAGGGGCCCAAACACATGGACTATCCTCTATTGATTTTCCCAGGCACGTTAGCAGAGAGCTGGATGTGAAGTGGAGCAGCTGGGACACAAACACATCCATATGGGATGCTGGCATTGCAGGTGGTTGCTTTACCCACTGTGCCACAGTGCTGGCTCCTGAAGTTTATTTCTTAAAATATTGCTTTATAGGCATCCTTTGACTAGTAACTTTCAGTGCATCCCTACCAGCGATTAGACTCCAAAATCATTTGCCTATCCTTTGACCTACAAATGAATGCTTTGAAAAGTTCATCTTACAAGTACAAAAAAAAACACATGCAAAATATTTATTATAGCATTATATATAATAGCAAAATATGGAAAATGACTTAAATTCCCCATTAAATATTATTTAATTTTATATTATAATGTTATAATTTTCCTACATTTAATATTAAATGTCAATTAATTAGGAATGGATAAAGTAAATTATGATTTATCCATGCAGTGGATTACTACACAGCTGTTAAAAGAGGGAATCTGTATGTAATTGCTGTGCACATTTGGGGAGCAAACCAGCAGATGGAAAATCTTTCTCTCTATTCTTCTTTCTCACTTGGCTCTGCCTTTCAAATAAACAATAAAATAAATCTTTAAATATATATAAATCTTTATATATAATTCATATATATGTATAAGTAGGTTATTGGGAACTATTGTCACCCCACTATGCTCTGTAACACTAGTAACTTATTCCTTTGACCTAACTCTGATTGATACCCATTTTCCAAACTCCCTGTTTCCACCTTACCGCTCCAAGGATCTAGTAGTCACTATTTCGTGTGCAGATTGAGTTTTTTAAGCTTCCACATTGAGGGGAGAACATGTGGTGTTTCTTTTACTTCCTCTGGTTTATTTCATTTAACTTGTCCTCCAGTTGCATCCATTTTACCTCAGATGACAAGATTTTGTTCTTTTTTTTATGACTGAGTAACATTTACCACATATACAGCATATATTTTTGTATTCATCTGATGATGGACACATTGGTTGATTCCATATGTCAGCTACTGTGAACAGTGCTGCAATAAACAAGATGGAGCAGGTATCTCTTTAATATAATGATTTCAAGTCTTTTGGGTATATACCCAGTAGTGGGATTGCTGGATCATATGGCAGTTCAATTTTTAGTTTTTAAAGGAGTTTCCATAGTGTTTTTCACAGTGACCGTAGTCATTGTGATCCTACCAGCAGTGTATAAGACTTCCCCTTTCTCCACAACCTCATCAGCGTTTGTCACTTTCTGTCTTGATATTCTGATGGGGCTGAGGGGATAACTCATTGTGGTTTTGATTTGCATTTCCCTGATGGTAGTGATACAGAGCATTTTTTCATATATTTCTTGGTCATTTGTATTTTTTCTTTTGAGAACTGTCTTTTCAGGTTTTTGCCCATTTCTTAGCTGGGTTGGTTGTTTTGTTGTTGTTGAGATTTTTTTTTTTTAGTTCCTCATATATTCTGTATATTATTAATTCTTGGTCGGATGAGTAGCTTGCAAATGTTTTCTCCTATTCTGAATGCTAATTTGTAAAGTCTGAATGCTAACTTTTTAAAGTCTAGATCACAGAGAACTTTCCAAGATCTGCATGCTGGAATTTGCCTCTAAAATGGTAAAACTCTGTTCATACACTCATAGTGTTGGGATGGAGACAAGACATGATAGTTAACAAATACTTAAGTGCTCACTCTTTGCTAGGCACTGGTCCAACCACTCAATACTTTATAACTCATTTGATCCTCATACTCATCCTCTATTGTAGGTAATATTAGCGCTCCTATCTTATAGACAGAAAGACTGAAACCTCACTCACAGAGGTCAAGACACCTGCCCAAGGTCATACACATCCTAAGTAGAGAGGATGGAATTTGAGCCCACGTAATTTGTCTCCACAGTCCTTAAACATTATGAGTGGCATACCAAATGCTTTGTAAGCTATTAACAATACAATGGTCTTCTTGGACTGATGTTTCTTTCTCCCTCAAAGATTCCCCTCTTCTGAGACACTATTTTTAATAAGTTAATTTTCAGCTATTTTTAACATTTTGCCACTTTCATTTCATATGTAGATTAGATGTGACATATACATATATATTATTTGTTCTTGAAAACAGGGATATTAATATCACAAAATGTGGGATTCATGATAATAATCATTATGGGGGGAAAGAAGGGTATGTTGTTATGTACATAGTATAATTCATTTAAGAAATATTTATAGGCTGGCACCGCAGCTCACTAGGCTAATCCCCCACCTGTGGCGCCGGCACCCCGGGTTCTAGTCCCAGTTGTTCTTCTTCCAGTCCAGCTCTCTGCTGTAGCCCGGGAAGGCAGTAGAGGATGGCACAAGTCCTTGGGCACTGCACCCACATGGGAGACCGGGAGGAAGCGCCTGGCTCCTGGCTTCGGATCGGCGCAGGAGCTGGCTGTGGTGCCATTTGGGGGGTGAACCAACAGAAGGAAGACCTTTCTCTCTGTCTCTCTCTCTCTCTCACTAACTCTGCCTGTCAAAAAAAAGAGAAATATTTATAAACATATACCAAATAATTCGACATCCATGCAAGTTTTATATGTTAGCTTCCACAAGTAAGAGAAAATGTGATATTTGTCTTTCTGGTTCTGTGGGCCACTCTCTAACTTCTCTGTCCAAGGTCTCATGCTGCTAATAAGTGGGAGGAGCATGTTTGAAACCACATAATCTGGATGCTAAGGCCAGGTACTTGGTCACTGTGCTAAACTGCCTCTGTGGAGTAAGAATGGGATGGTGGTGTTGACCCAAACCCCAGTGTGGAATTTACGTGAACTAGGCTGTGTATGGAGCACGACATGTTTATGATGAGAGCGTTAGGGGGCAGAAAGGCTGCATTATCTCCTGAAATAGAGTGATCCAGATAATACCAGCCCTCATGAGAAGGGCATCCTGGTAAGGTCCGGGTGAGTGGTGTTTCTACATAGATAGGTTGATGCCCTGTGCTATGGAGTGAGAATGTGTGTCCTCCCAAAATGCAATGCATATGTTGAAATCCTTGAAGGTGGCAGGAGGTAGGGCCTTGGGGATGTGATGATGTCCTGAGAATGAGCCCTCTCTGGGCTGGGATTAGTCTCACATAAGACATCTGGATTATGTCCCCAGTGTGTGCCCTGGCTGTTGTGGGCATCGGGGGAGTCAAGTGATAGAGGGAAGCTCTGTCTCTGTCTCTTCTCTCTCTGCCTCTCAAATAAATAAGTTTTTGAAATAGAACTAGTGTTTTTATAACAAGATGTGAGAGAACTCGCTTGCTCTCTCTCTACTGTGAGAAGAATACAAGTAGAAGATGGCCACCTGCAAACCAAGAGTCGGGCTCTTACCAATCACCACATCTGCCATCATTTTGATTTTGGACTCCCTAGCCTGCAGAGCTGTGAAATAACGTTGTTCATTGACTGCCTAGTCTAAGTCATGTGTATGTGTTATAGCAGCCTGAGTGGCCTGAGGTCCCTCTCTCCCTAGGGCTTGTACAAATGTGGCCCAGTCAATGATCTCAAACTAGACATATCTGTAGCACTCCCTTGCCTTCCTTCCTCTCTCTCTCCCAGCCCCCCTTTCTTTCATTCAAGACTGACATTTATTTGAAAGGCAGAGTTAGAGAGAGAGAGAGAGAGAGAGAGAGAGAGAGAGAGAATCTTCCATCTTCTCTGCGGCGGTTCACTCCCCAGATGGCCATAATGGTCAGGGTTGAGTCAGCCCAAAGCCAGAAGCCTGGAACTCCATCCAGTTCTCCCACATGTGTGGCAGGGGCTCACACACTTGAGCCGTCTTCCACAACTTTCCCAGTCTCATTAGCAGGGAGCTGGATTGGAAGTGGAACTGCAGGAACTGAGGACTCAAATCAGTGCTCATTGGGATGCCACAGCTTAACTCTTTACACCACAATGCCAGGTCCAGCAGTCCCTTTCCTATGTGTGGGTGGGAGGTCATAAGATTTATTTATTTTATTTGAAAGGCCAAGTTACAGAGAGAGGGGGAGAGACAGAGAGAGGTCCTCCGTCTGCTGGTTCACTCCCCAAATGGCCACAACAGCTGGAGCTGAGCTGATCTGAATCTAGAAGCCAGGAGCTTCCTCCAGGTCCCTCTTGTGGATGCAGGGGCCCAAGTACTTGGGCCATCTTCTACTGCTTTCCCAGGCCACAGCAGAGAGCTGGATTGGAAGTGGAGCAGCTTGGACTTGAACCAGCTCCCATATGGGATGCTAACACTGCAGGCAATGGCTTTACCCACATGGCCACAGTGCCAGCCCCAGTTCTTATTCCTGATCTTAGGCCCTTTTGAACAGGGGAAGAGAATGTGTCGAGTGGGAAGAACTGACAGAAGTCTCAAGCTTCTTCAGTGTGTCCTTGAGGGTTTGTCTCTCCCAGGCAAGCTGGTCTACCCACTCACCTGTGATCTCCTCTCCTGCACTCCTGTAAGTCTGACTGGGACTGCCCAGGGTCCAACCCAGTGACCCCTGTGACTGTGCTGTGCCCACCACCGACTCCATACCTGCATGGGTTCACTTGAATTGTATTGAACACCACCTTGCTATCTGTCACGCAGGAGCAAAAAGGTGATCAAGCCCCCATTCCTGACATCAAGGAGCCCATGGAGTAAACAGGGTCGTAACAGGGGGGCACGGAAAAGAGACCTCCAAACCCTGGCTGCTGAGCAGACAGAGCAACTAAGAGAATACTATCCTGGATGTGAGTTATAAGGAGATAACAGGAACTTTTGAGGGGGACAAGTGGAAAAAGAACAAGGGGAAAAGAGATGCAATATGAACACGGATCAAGCAAATTAGAACTAATGCAGTATAGCTGGCTATACAGCACCTGTAAAGAAGCAAAGGCTTGGAGATGGATCCATAGGCATGAGCTCAAACACAGCACAAATTCCTTCTGAATGTAGGCCGCTTAGCAGCAGGAATTTTGATCTGTTTATGGATGGACCCCTGGTGCTCTGCAGTACCTGGCACAGAGGAGGTGCTAAATATATACTTGTTGTATAGGATGGGGGTGGGAGGGGGGGATGAATGTTGGAAATGGATTAATGAATGTATGTTCAGCCCAAAAGTTTAGAGTTTGTCCTGAAGGTTTATTGAAGGACTTTAAGCAAGTGAATGATGAGGTCAGACAATTCATTTTGGATAATCACTTTGTTGAATGAAAAACAAAAGTAATGCAGATTTCAATATGAAGCCTTAAATAAAAGATGCAATCATCATCCATTTATGCCTCTTTCTGATTTCCAGTAAGAAAGTAAATAGCAATGAAAATTTACAAATAAAATAAGAATATACAACATGTGCATTTTTAATAAGTTATAAAACTTGATAAAGAGTAAAAAAAGACTGTACTAAATAAGGAGAAACACAATGTTCCAGGACAGGAAATCTCATAAAGATGTCATGTTTCCCTAAAATAATATATAAATTTCATATAGTTTCAATTAAAATCCCAGTGGAATTTTGTGGTCCTTACTAAATAGCTTTTAAAATTTATTTCGATGTAGAAGTGAATAAGGACGGCCAAGAAAATTTGAAGAACCAAGAAAAATGAGAAGGGAGCTTTTTAAACCAGATCAAAGGGTGCTATATAAGTCTATGGTAATTAAGGCAGCATAGTACTAGAGCAGGAGCACTCTGAAAGATGAAATAGACTACAGTATCCAAAATCAAACTCCTAAGTACAGATGTGGAGTCTTCCAAAAACTCATGGGAATGAATATTATAAAGAAACTATTCATGGATTCCAAAAATTTTTGTACCAAAATAGATACTCCTTTGAATTCCATTTTCCATAAACTTCTGGAAGTATCCTTGTATAGTAAGCATGCAATGATAGGTAACATGTGTTGAGTGCTTACAATGTATCCAGCACTATTCTAAGCATTTTGTGTTACTCTTAATTCTCAGAAAAGCCTTGTAGAGTGGGTCCTGCTAGTGTCCCCATTCTGCATATGGTAAAGCAAGGGTGGATCATCCTATACACTATGTTACAGAGCTTGCGGGTGGTATCCAGGCTGTTTGACTCAAAAGCCTTCATTTTCAACCATAATGAAGTGATCATCCTATAGGTTAAAAACCAGAGGGAATTATTAAGAGGTTTACAAACTTGACTATACAAATATTTAAATTGTCTATCCTGAAAAAACAATGTTAAATGGAAAATGAAAAACTAGGGAAATATTTATAAAAAGTATGATCCCAAAAGGTACTAACTTAATACATAATGAGTCTCAGGATGGGTGTTGTGGCCTAGTGGGTTAAGCCACCTGTGATGCCAGCATCCCAAATGAGCATCAGTTCAAGTCCTGGCTGCTCCACTTCAGATCCAACACCCTGCTAATTTGCCTGGGGAGTCAGAAAATAGGCCCCTGCTACCCACATGGGAGACCCAGATGGAGTTCCAGGCCCTAACTTCATCCTGGCCCAACTCTGGCATTTCCTGTCATTTGGGAAATAAATCAGCAGTTAGATTTAGAAGATTTCTCTCCCCATCCCATAACTTTGCCTTTCAAATAAATAAAATAAGTATTATATACACATTATAATAAATAAATATTAAATATATATAATATATATAATGAAGGGGCTAGCATTGTGGTATAATGGGTTAAGCCACTGCTTGTAACACCAGCATCTGATATAAGCAATAGTTCCAGTCCTGGCTGCTGTACTTTTTTTCTAGAAAGATTTTTGTAAACTTATTTTTAATTTTAATTTTTAATTAGTTTTTAACAGATTCAATGTGATTTGGAGATACAGTTCTAATATGTAATGATGTTCCCTTCCTCTGTGCCTCACTCCCTCCCCCCTTCCTACCTTTCTTCCTTCTCTGTTTCATTTTTTCAGTTTTTGAGATAACATATTATACATTTACAGTAAAAAAGCATAATACTTCACTGTATATGAAATTTAACAAATAAAAAGCAAAAGGATCCTAGTTTGGTGGGTTTAGACAATGCCTATACTTCTGATTCAACTCCCTGCGAGTGTGCCTGGGAAAACAATGGAGGATGGCCCAACTACTTGGGTCCCTGCACCCATGTGGGAGGCATGGGTGAAGCTGCTGACTCCTGGCTTTGGCCTGTCCCAGCCCTGGTCATTGCAACCATTTGGGTAATGAACCAGTGAATGGAAGACTCTCTCTATCTCTCTATTTCTGTCATTTTGCCTTTCAAATAAATAAATCAATCTTTAAAAATATATGTGTATATATAATGAGTTCTCACAAATCACTAAAGCACCTAAATAGAAAAAGTAAGAAATTAATATGAACAAGTCAATTCATAGAAGAAGAAATGTAAATGGACAATAAACATATAAGAAGCTCAATTTCAATAACGAATGAAAATTAAAATCAATTAACATTTTTCTCCTATTAGGATAATAAAAAATGAAAGAATTTGTAAATACCTAGGGTTGGCAAGACCGTATTGATGAGAACAGTGTCATGACTGGCAAAATGAGAACTTACAGCAAGAGAAACAATCAGTAATATTGATTCTGCCTTAATTTAAATATTTGATCTTTTGTTCATCCAGTCTTTTTTTTTTTGCATTAATTTTGATTTTAAAAATAGTGCATGAAATGTTATTTGTTTTGATTACTGAGTTTTTGGATAATTTCGTGCCTGAGGCAAAATGCCTCACTTACTTTATCCTGGTCCCAGCCCTGGATGGGAATACAAGTTGTCACATTACTTTGAGAATGTTCTATAAAAATACATCAAAATGTTAGGTGTATTTAGGTACTAATACAACAATTCTTTAGGACTTTTACCTAAATGGAATGACTGGCTAGGTACACAGAGAAATGAATTTACTTCAAAATGTTCATGTAAAAGTGGAATTAAAAGCTTGCTTTGGTGTATAGTTTTTTCATGATTTGCACTTTCCACTAAGCTTTTGAATATCCCTCATGGGTACAGGGATGCTCATTGTTAAGCAAAAATGATAAGCACATTGTTAAGCACAATTAATAAGCAAAATGATCTAACTGACCACCCGTAGGGGATTGGTTAAATAAAGAAATACTGTGGGCCGGCGCCATGGCTTAACAGGCTAATCCTCCGCCTGCGGCGCCAGCACACTGGGTTCTAGTCCCGGTTGGGGCACCGGATTCTATCCCGGTTGTCCCTCTTCCAGGCCAGCTCTCTGCTATGGCCCGGGAAGGCAGTGGAGGATGGCCCAAGTCCTTGGGCCCTGCACCCGCATGGGAGACCAGGAAAAGAACCTGGCTCTAGGCTTCAGATCAGCACAATGAGCCGGCCGCAGCGGCCATTGGAGGGTGAACCAACGGTAAAGGAAGACCTTTCTCTCTGTCTCTCTCTCACTATCCACTCTGCCTGTCAAAAAAAAAAAAAAAAAAAAAAAAAAAAAAAGAAAAGAAAAAGAAAGAAATACAGTGTATTTCTCTTGAAAAAAAAAAAAACTAGAAGAGAGGGTTTTGGATGTTTTCACTATAAAGAAAGATTAAATGCTAGAAAGGATAAATGTATATGTATCTTGATTAGTCATTGCAAAATGTATACATATAAAAAAATCATCACATAGTACCCCAAAAATGTGTGTGATTTTGTATGTTAAAAATTTTAAAATGAAAAATAGAATGTGAAACGGTTGTACAACAGAATACTATACAGGCATTGAAAAGAATGGCAGAGAGGTATGCATGTTAAAAGGAAATATATCTGTGTTACATTAAAGAGTAAAAAAGCATAAGTATATAGAACTACATGTGTGTAATAATCCCAGTTATGCAACACACATGCATATGTAAGCACATCTTCAAAAAAAGTCTCTGAAAGTAATGTAAATTTTTACTGAAGTGACACGGAAAAGTAATATCACACTGAACATCATGACAGCCGCTCTATTCCACTCTATTTTCCTCTCACAAAACTCTGTCAATGTAACCTCTCCTAATTTGCTGTCGTGCTCTGTTTTTTTCCATGGCAGTAGAATAGTGCCTCATCTGCCAGTAATTAATTTGCCCCACCGCCCAGATCTCCATGTTCAATTCTGTGGGCCCACCCATCTCCCATGAGACCTGGTGTCTGTAACAGGTGAGCCTCTTCCCTAGAAGGCAGGTGTAATCAACATCTGTTTTGGGGGAACTCTTCAGCTCATGGTCTGCCTCCCTCCCTAGGAGCAGATTTCTTCTTGTTCCAGCCTCCCTTCAAGTTAGCGCACAAACGTGTGACTCATGTTGAGTCAATCAGCTGCCCTTGCCACTGACTTGGAATTTGAAGCTAAGTGACTCAATGCGATAGATGCCACCTAGGATCCTATCTCGTGATGGCGGCAGCAGATCCATCCAGTTTCCAGAAGCAGCAATGGCAGGGGTCCTTGTGGTAGCCCCCAGTGCCCAGCAACACAGAGCAGGCTGTGCCGTCTCCTCCAGAATGGCTCTGTCCTGTGATTGTCACTTGTCTATGGCCATTCAGCCTCTAAACCTCAGGGGTTCTGTGAGATACCTAACATTCTCTAATAGCTCTCATTCCTGCTTATGTTAGCCAAGTTTCCTTTCCTTTGCAGCTAAGAAGCTTGGTGGATACATAATTTATTTTTGGTGCTGTGATATGTATATATGAAAAATGTGATTCCAATGCCTGTTATCACAAACTCCTCCAAAGAAAACAAAGCTTAGAATGTGAGTCTAGAGGATGTGTGTGGGGCAGCTTCATTCATGTACAGCTGGGTAGTCCAATATGGTACCTACTAGGCATACATGGCTATTTAAATCAATTAAAAGTAAATAAAAATTCAATTTCTTAGTAATGTTAGCCATATTTCACATGTTCAATGACCCTATGAGGCCCTATGTGGGACAATTAGATTTAGAATATTCTATTGTTGCAGATTTCTATTGGACAGCACAATTAGAGGGGCCTTTAAATTTCACCAACCCACCCCAAAGAATTATCACAGCCAGTAAAAGACTACTTTGGGATATATTCCTTGTGCTCTCTGACCATATCACAAAAATGTTGTCAAATTGTTCTTGCTTCTTCCTCTTTCAGCTTCCCATTCTCACTATCTCTTTCTTTGCTAAGTCCATATCGTTTCGTTCATTCAGAGTATTTGGTCATATACTATAGATTTTTGGTCATATACTGTAAATTTTCTGCCAACTTTATGGGACTGCTATGAGCATAATGATGTAATTTAGTGGTGGTGGTAGATGTTGTGGTCTTTTTTTAAAAAAAATATTTATTTATTTTAAAGGCAGAGTTACAAAGAGACAGGAGGAGAGACAGTAAGAGGGTGATATTTCCGTCTGCTCATTCATTCTCGCAATGGCCAAGGCTGGACCAGGCCAATGCCAGGAGCCAGGAGCTCTTCCAGGTCTCCCACTTAGGTAGCAGGGGCCCAATCACTTGGGCCATCTTCTGCTGCTTTTACGAGGCCATTAGCAGAGAGCTGGGTTGGAAGTGAAGATGTGGGGACACAAACCAGTGCCCAAATAGGATGCCAGCATTGCAGATGGTGGCTTTACCTGCTATGCCACAATGCCAGCCCTGGTGAATTTCTTATTTATGATTGGTCTGCCTAGCCTTGAGACTAGATGATTCTGTGATTCTAGCAAATCCCTCAACCTTTCTAGCTTTTGGTTCCTCGCCAGTAAATCAAAGTTGAATGATATCATTTCTAAATTCTCTTCTGTTGCCTTAACTCCAGTATCCCATATGGAACCCCAAAGACATTATAGTCCTGGACCATGAAACAACATTGTGATTGTTAAAAGACTGCTAAATGACAGGATCTCCCTAAGGTTATGTCATCTAATAATATCGTAGCCATCATAGTTTGTGCAGTTGTGTATACTTCATGATGTTTGTAGAGTGACAAAATTACCAAATGATGTGGTTCTTAGAATATAATCCCAGGGGCCGGCACTGTGGCGTAGGGGGTAAAGCTGCCACCTGCAGTGCTGGCATCCCATATGGGAACTGGTTCGAGTCCTGGCTACTCCACTTCTGTCCCAGCTCTCTGCTAATGCCTGGGAAAGCAGAATAACATGGTCCAAGTCCTTGGACCCCTGTGGGATACCTGAAAGAATCTCCTGGCTCTGGATTGGCCCAGCTCTGGCCCTTGTGCCCATATGGGGAGTGAACCAGCAAATGGAAGACCTCTCTCTGTCTCTGCCTCTGCCTCTTCATAAGTCTGCCTTTCAAATAAATAAATAAATCTTAAAAAATATAATTCCAGTTATTAAGCAATGTATGTCTGTATTTATAGTCTACCCAGGGGAGCTGAGAATAGAATTCAGAAGCTGGTGAGCAATGGCCATGGAGGTAGAAACTATAATAATTAAGAATGACTCTTTATTCAAGATTTGATGGTGGGCATAAGCCTGTTTTACTGATGGCAGAACTCAGAGTTTGGAACTTAGAGTTTGAAAGATAGAGTAATGAAGAGCTTAGATTGCAACCTGTTTCTCTTGATTTGCTCAAGGTCATATCTTTATGGTGCTGTATTAAAGTTTAAATGTGCATAAGTAATTTGCAAATAAGTTTTAAATCTACACTTTGTTTTTGGGTAGCCCAGCTTCACACTTGGCAACCCATTGCTTGCTATGGGAACATGGTCTACCCCAAGTAGAATTCAAAGTTGTCCTTTAGGTCAGCTGCTGGGTCTGTCCTGAAGAAAGACTGCCTGGGCCCCTGCCAAGGCTTTCCTTTTAGGAGGTTAGATATGCACAGCAGTGTCAGCTTGTCATTATTGAGTCTCCTGCCCCTGCAAGTTCTCTTCTGAGATTAACATGTTACGCCCAAGCGTCTTGAGAATCAGGGTATTCTAGGATGAGACGTTGTCGATTTGAGTGCTTAGATTATCTTCCTAAATTTTTGCTTCCTAAAATTTCCAGGAAAATGGACATTCCTTATTGTCATTAGGAGCTTTTATGATGACGACAACAACAAAATTCAGCAATTTCTCTGCCAAGCACTTTATGAATTGCAGTGTATAGTCAGTGTCCACCTATGAGGTAGGCACTGACATCTCTGTTTGACATGTGGAATCCCAGCCATCGAGAGGTTCAGCAGCTGCCTTGCCTTCCTTCCATCTCAGGATGTAAGGAGCATGAAGTTGAAGGACTGACGCCTGCAGCTGCTGCCGTCATCTTGCTGCCACATGCCACTGGGAAATGATCCCAACACACGGACGAAAGAAGGAGAAGTGAGCTGCGAAAAACCTTGTCTTGGTGACAACAACTGAGCCCTGATGTCAGCGATGCCTGAAACCCACTCTGCCCGTGCACTTTGAAGATTTGAGGAATCACTCAAGTCTCTTTTAACTTAAGCTTCTTGGGTTAGTTTTTCTTTTCCATGTAGCTTCAAACAATGCTGTAGACTTGTTTTTATTAATGTTACCAATGCAAAGACATTATCTAAGGGTGAAGTTTTCACTTAGGAATGTATAGAAAAATAATTCATTTGTTTTTCTTGAGTAAGGCCGTTGGAAGAGACATCACTCCCAGTATGGCCTCCAAGAGCTGGCTGGATGTGGAAGTTCATATGCCAGACTCATCCCCGTTTCCTCATTCTGGAGGCTAAGCCCTAAATTGCACTGGAGAAATAATTTAATATGTCATTTTGCTGAAATATCTGTAGATATTTTAGGTATTTGCACAGGGAATTTTTTGACCTTTGAATAATATATGTGCTGAGAAAGGTCTTGAGATATTTTAACAACATGTTAAACCGATACAGACAGAAGGAGTTTATTTTGGTCTCTGTTGGCTGTTACCTTTTTTTTTTTTTCCAAATCATGCTGGAATTTTTAGTGCATAGGAGGACAATTTCAACATTAAAAAAAATACTTGTATTTCAGACTATTTTATGGTTCCTTTATTGAAGGTGACAGGCAGTCAATTGATAAACTCTTTAGGGAGTAACTGTTGATAAGGCCTTCACCTCCATCAATAGACTTGCTGTGTTACTACCGACCTGCAGGGGCCACCTGGGCCTTTCATCGGCACCTCCAAGTTCATTTATCCCAAACTGGATGTTGGGTACTTAAAATACACTTTTTGAAAAAATAAAACCTCTGCTTAATCCTTTGACAACCTAGGTCCAAGGTGGTCATAGGCACTGGTAAGCCAACACAGCCAAGGCATCATCACGATGACTGAATTTCTTCCACAGGCAGTTTTTGATAGAAAAGAAGTCTGACCAAACCTACTTCGTCAGCAGAGAAGACCACAGCCATTCTGCTGTCAGTGCACTGTGACCAACCACAGCTTCCACTGGGGATTAATTAAAAGTATGTGTGTTTTGACTATTCTGCCAAAAACACAAGCAGACCGCTTCTCCAAGAATGGAAGATGGTCCCCAGGCTGGGGTTTGGCCCCTTGAAGGACTTGTTACGTTTCTGAGTGGTTTGGCTGCCAGGAAATACGTTTCTCCCAAGAGGACATTTTGTGTACCCCAAATGAAGAACAGTGGAGGTTTGTAGGTGAGAAAGCAATGCGGTCAAACCTGAACTGTGTGAAGCTCAATTTTCTTCCGAATTAATGAAAGAACATGGACTGTACCTGCCTTGCTCATTGCTGAGTTCCTAGAATCTGTTATGATCATTACATACAGCAGGCATCCAGTAATTAGTTCTTGAATGAATAAATACACTAAAGTGGAGCACAAAGATATTGAAGAGCAGTGGCACTTTGCAAAGGAGACTTTCAAAACTGGTGCTAAATCATGAGTAGGCACTTTCTTGGAGAAAGGAAGGAGGAGGAAGAGAAAAGGAAGAATTGTAGTCAAAGGAAACAGAACACACAAAGAAATGGAGATACAGATTTCAAGCACCTACATTCATCACAGGAATCCATGAATAAAATTTCTCACAAGGTAATAAATGATAAAAACTTTATAATCAAAGTGCAAACACAATCCCAATTCATAAGTATTGTGCTGTCAAATTGGCCAGAAGTTGGACTTTAGCCAAAACAGAAGCATTCTATTAGGTCAGTTACCTTTGTAAGGTGATAAGCAATTTCTAGAAGGGGGCAGTTTCCTCCTTGCTGGTTTTATAAGGCTATTGAACGATCTTGACTTATTCCAGAACGGTGCCCAGGGCTGTGTCAGGAGGAGTACGAACAACTCAAGGACTGGTCAGGAAAATACACTAACCTTCTGTGTTTGATAAAGGGAGGAGTTCTTGGGGCTGACGTTGTGGTTAAGCCACTTGCCTGCTGTGGCAGCATCTTATGTGAGGGCTAGTTTGAGTCCCAACTGCTCTGCTTCTGATCTAGCTCCCTGTGAATACACCTGGAAAGACAGCTGAAGATGACCTAAGTGCTTTGGCCCCTGCCACCCATGTGGGAGACCTGGATGGAATTCAGCCAGTCCCACCCCTGACTGTTGTGGCCATTTGGGAAGTGAACCAGCAGATGGACGAATTCTCTCTCTCTCTCTCCCTCCCTCTCTCTCTCTCTCTGCCTTGCAAATAAATAAATAAATAAACCTTTTTAAAAAGTGGAAAGTTCTTCTACAATTGGTCTTTGGCTAACTGTCTTGTTTTTGCCAATAATGTGCTTTTGTGACTTTGGGTTTGGCTTAAGAAATCAGAGACAATTTTTAGATTTCATTGTATTTTAGGAATCTTTAAACACATTTATCTCCTTTTATAGAGTTAGAATATGCACACAAAGAATGCTTAAGGAATGACAGTGCCTTTTCTCTGCCCCAGTGAACTGCTTCACAGAAGAGAATGGGGCTACAATCATTTCCAAAGGTGTTAGACTGTTGGGCTCACCAGATTATGTACCCCTTTCAGGCAAGGGTGGAGTAATATCTTGAATATTACTCGTTTTCCATGAAAAAAAAAAAGAATGCAATGTACCATCCCTTACACTAATTAACAAACCATCTGGTGCAGATTTAGATAGCTATTCTTGACATCCTTGCCTCTGCTTTCCAATTAAGGACTGTCAAATGCTAACCAAACATCCTTGAGTGTGGGTTTCTTATTAGGTACTACAGATGTTGACTAGTTACACCTAGGGGATATATTGAAGTTAACTTATACACATACACACTATCTATGGTGAACTGTTTTAAAGTAATTACAGAGGAAATTATGCCTTAATTCTGGAATTTTTCCTAATAGTTCCATCTATACATCTACAGCCGATGAACAATGAATCATGAAGGCCATGTGAATAAACCAACTTATACTGGAAAAGCTTTCTCTGTCTTGCGCATCAACTGATGCAGTTGAACATCTTGGAGTGGCTTAGTTTTTAACAAATTTATCCTTTATTCTATCTTGTCCTGTCTTCCCAAAATAAAAATAAATTTGAGAAAAAAACTATTCAATGTTCCATACCCAAACCTAATCACCTTTTTGAACTCAGTAAAAAGAATAGGGAATGGTAATGCTTAAATTAAAATGAAATTTAAATTAGAATATGCTTTTCTTTGCATATCTGACTGCCTGATTGTCCTTTGTCCCCATGGGCTGCAGGTATAATTACATATATATAGTTACATATAGCTAATGGTAGTTAAATATTAAAGATTATAAAAGATTTCATATAAAAGAGTAGATTTGGCATGATATATTCCTACATGTGTCTTCAGGTGAGGAAATGGTTAACAACCATGGTGTATATTAATATATACATGTTTGACATTGTTAAGGGAGAAGGAGTTTTGGACTGAGATGTAAAGGTATGAGATGTCCTTGGCTTTTATGCTTCCTCTTGGCACAGATGTAGATGGGGATTATGTATGGTGCTACAAATGATGGCCTGACCAAATGCCCAGCCAGGTCTGGATGTGGGAAACCCAGCACCTTAATGTGTACAATGGGAGCCACTTTGGCCAAAAAGATAATGAGAGGAGGACTGCAATGAGACTAGCTTGCCTCAAAGTAAGCTCAAGTAATCTGCTTCATTATGCAGGGCTGGAAATTGTACAAAGGCCAGTGTACAGATCAATGGAAGTGAAAGATATACATGGAAAAAGTGTGGTCCCAGCAGGTGTACCTTGTTCTATGATTTCCCTAAAGCTCTTGGAGACGTTGACTGAGAAGACTGAGACAGGCAGGTGGTGTGATGGAACAGCACCAGCACTGAAGTCAAAAAGTCAGAAAGTTCAGCTGTGTGGTCCTGAGCAGCTCAACCCTACAGTGTCCTTGCCATGTGCCCACCTGTTCATTGTATATAACAACATCTCCATAACAAGGTTCCTGTGATGAATAAAATAGCTTCTTGAAGAAAAATGAGCTTTTACTTATGATTGTTGTCACCTAAAGAGGGTGGATGAATAATGGTTGGAGAACTTTTGTTTGCTTCTCAGGTGGATGGATGGTGGGTATGCAGGATTGGAAGGGTTGGAATGGAGCTAAATCAGCTTTTGATCAATCATTCAACTCATGGTTGTTTGGGATATGAGTGCACAAGGCAAACAGAGGCCTTGATGTTACAGAGTTTACCTTCTAGTTGGGTCAGGCAGATAGAAAACAAATAAGAAAAACAAAAGTAACATGGATAATGATGACTCCTATGGAGAAAAAGAAAACCAGGGAAGGAGTTGGGAAATTAGCAGAATGGAAAGGAGAGCAGGGGAATGTGTCCATGTTAGAATGCTCAGAGAAGCACGTTTCTGAGTTGATAGGGCAAGTTGTGCAAAACTTGAGGCTGAAGAATCTTCTAGACAGATATCACTGAGGCACAAAAACCCTGCAGCGTGAATGAGCTGAATATGTTTGACGAATTTCTGGGGCGGTCAACAGAGCAGGAGTAGTGAAAGATGTCGGTGAGTACGGCTCAGATCACATGTAGAGGCGTGGGCAAAGGAGTTCAGATTTCGTCTTACATGGGAAGAGAAGCTATTGAGAATTTTGAAAAGAGTGCTCTTACTGATGTATATTAGAAAGGGGAAGAGATTGAGAGAGTGGGAGGAAAAATGAGGGCACCGGAGACAGGAAATTCAGTGATTCGGATACATCATGGGAAAGGATTGAGGGGGTGTAGACTCCTGTCTTATCTTCCAGTCTGCTTGATCAGAGAGGGCCTGTATGGGAGACGAGAATGTTTGTTTGATTGTTTAGAGTGTGGTAGGTGATGAGGACTCTTACCTCCATCTCTCCTACAGAACTTGAGGAAATCTATACTGGTTAACATAGGCAGAGTAGATCCTGACTGGCGAGCAGGAAGAGATGCTGTGACTGGCTTGCTGGCTAAGAACCAGGCGAACAGAGGCTTGACACACACGGAAATACCCTAGCATGGTCCAAAGCAGACACTCATGAAATGTGCCTTTCTTTCCCCTCCCCTAGCCCTGGCTTTGTTTTCAATTAGTGTGCTGGACCATTTCCTCATTTATCGGATGACGAACCAGCCTGAGTCCCTTCCAAAGCTGACAGTTTATAATCCTATGGCTTTTATCTCCCAGAGAAGGGAGCTCAGTATATGTAAATTTTCCCTTAATTTTAATCACAGCATTTAACATAATCATCTGAGGGAACAATCTGGAAATCATCAAGGATTCTTTCTTCTTTTTACTGCTACCAAGGATAACGATTGTGCAATAGAGTGAAGGAAAGATTTTGGGTTTTGATGTTGTAATAGCAGGAAATGGAAAGTTGCTGCTGTCGGCCACTTGGTCAAAATCACAATTTCATTTGCACCGCAAAAGAAGGCATATAGGAGACCGGAGTATGGTTCTGGGTGCTTCAACTGTACATCCAGTGGCAAATGCACCATTGCATAGGGAAGGCATGCTTAGGTCTCAGGAATTTGATTAAAGGATAACTAAAACAGAGTCCAGATGATTTAAGCTTAACTTAAAGTAAGCCCGGGGGAGACCGTAGTTCCAACTGCCATTTCTCTTGGCAGAATCTAGAGTCCGTTTTATTTTCATTTCACTTAAGGTACATCTGCTACTCAATTTTCTCCTTTTTAGATAAATAATCACCTCTCTCCTCACTGCAGTGGCTTTAAATGTTTTAAGAATCTTGTAGGCATTTTCCCTTTCAGCTAGGTCCTAGGGAGTCAATTTACACTACCAGTTGGTAATAAGCAATGCTTCATTACTGGCATCTTGCAACTGGTGAAAAAAATGATAAATTGAATATTTGAACTAACATAGATGTATGCTAATAGATAGCTATCTGGCACATTTGTCTATTTACATTTTAGTTAATTGTAATTAAGTAAATTATGGTTCTGTTCCTCAGATGTGCTAACCACATTTCAGGTGTTCAAAACAACCATGTAGAGCTAGGATCTACCTGTTGATAGCAGAGTATTCTCAGACAATTCTGTTTGGCAGTCCAATCTAGGAATTTTAAAAGTTGGAGTCAAGTGGGGTGGGCATTTGGTGTAAGGGTTAAGATGCCTCTAGAGGCACCCACATCCCATTTCAGAGTACCATGGTCTGAATCCCAGCCCTCTTCCTGATTCCAGCTTCCTGCAAATGCATACCCCAGGAGGCAGCAGATCTTGGCTCAAGTAGGTAGGGTCCCAGGCTCCCGGCTCCAGCCTGGCTCAATTCTGGCTGTTGCAGGTATTTGGGAAATGTACCCCAGTAGATGAGAGATCGACCTTCTCTCCCGTGCCCTCCTGTTCCTTTCCCTCCTACCCCCAACCCTCCCTTCCCTTTTCTCCCTTCCTCTCTCCCTCCCTCCCCCCAGTCTTTCAAATAAAATAAATAAATAAAAATAGATGGAGTCAAGAGATGAGTCTTCAGAATGGATAAAGAGGCAGGAGGGTTTTGTCAAACAGTTTCCATGGCATTTTAATTTCGTGCAGTTTAACCACAGGCATCTTCAGCAATGTGTCCCTGTATTTGTATTTCCCAGAGGAAGAGAGTGACGCTAAATCTCCTACAATTTCTAATGTGCTGGTGGTAGTCCCTAGATCTTATGTAATTTTGCAGAATGGCCACAAAAAAGCCATCTGTGGAGGGCAAAAAGAGGGCCCATGTGCTGAGCCATCACAAGGCCTTGCTGCAGTGAACTCAGCCATTTCCATCCCTAGCAAAGTCAAGTCTCTTCACTTCCACCTTGCCAGAAATATTTACATTGCTCTACCAACATGGAAGAAAGCAGTTTTCTAAGTATGAAACTCCAGCGGGACAAGCTGTTCTTCAAAGATCACAGGGAAATAATTTCAACACTATTTCTGAGATACTAGCAAGACAAGGGAAGTGGTCACTTCACCTTTCTCCAAGCATAGTTAAAGAGCCTGTTCTTTCCAGCAGTCTATGTTCTACCCTTGACTCTGGCTAGAGCCACTCACAGGGCCACACTATTGCCTTGCATGCGAGATTCCTGGATCTTTTCCTGAAGCTCCTTGTTGGCTCAGGCTGAATCTGTTCTCCAGCAACTCACACTCAAGTACAGCTTGGGCCCACCATCCTTTACCATCTCTAGTGCTGTGGGAAGGCTGCACTCTGTGTGTGTATTTACACACTTCCAAAGCATGTTGTCTGAGGGTGTGAGAGGCTATGTTCCAAAAGTTTCCACATCAGGTGATTTCATGGGACAAAATCCCAACTCAAATTATGTTCTTCAGGGAGCTGTGAGGCCTAAATCTAAATGATTTTCATTTCTACAGCTATGGAATTAGGTACAGAAAGGGTAAGTGAAATATGAAGTACTTGTAGTCACAGAGAAAATAATGGAATCAAGAGATGATTATTTTTTAGACTGAAATTCTTGTTGCAGGACTAAGAAATGTCTTCACTCTGCTCTATTCTTTATAAAAGTCCCTTGTGCACTGCAGGGAAAAGGGAAGATGGTACTGATGATGATCTTTCCTTGGGACCTTTGCTAGTTTTACTCAAAACATTGGTGGCAAGTCTACCTTAAGGCCCCTTTTCATCATGCTAGTGATAGGAAGAAGAGAAACAGGAAAAGGAATCATCCTTTCTTTGCTTGTTAGCACTGCAACTTGGGTTTGGCTTCTGTTGGCCATCTTGGGAAGACAGGTCACCTCCCCTGTTCTCAGATGTTAAGGACTGGGGCCAAATGTGAAGAAGAAAGTCAAGTAAGCAGTTCTCCCACAGTGGTTATCTTTAGTCTGTGCTGAGGTCATTTCCTGTTACCAGAAAATTGCCTGCATCTTGGCTATGGGCCAAATTCACACTGATTCTTGGAATCTGGAAAATCACCAACCATCCCAGCATCCAGAATCAGACCTTTGCACAGGCATAAGCTTGGTTAAAAATCCTCTGTGTTTTTGTCTTTTTATATATCTTTGTGGAAAATAGATCCTGGGGGCTGGTTCTATGAAAAACAATGAATGCTTATAAACACATGATTATTTGTGAGTGTTTATATGTAGGTAAACACAATGTGGAAGCAATCCTACTTGTTTTTTTTTAAAAACTTTTATTTAGAAATATAAATTTCCAAAGTACAGTTTATGGATTACAATGGCTCCCCCCCCCCATAACTTCCCTCCCACCTGCACCGCTTCCATCTCCCGCTCCCTCTCCCATTCCATTCACATCAAGATTCATTTTCAATTATCTTTATATACAGAAGATTGATTTAGTATATATTAAGTAAAGATTTCATCAGTTTGCACCCACACAGAACATAAAGCGTAAAATACTGTTTCAGTACTAGTTATAGTATTAATTCACATTGGACAACCCATTAAGGACAGAGATCCCACATGAGGAGTAAGTATACAGTGACTCCTGTCCTACTTGTTTTATCTAGCAACTAGGACTGTGGCAGCAACTGATCATTTAAAAGTAACGAGTTAATAATTTATTGGAAGATATGTTCAAAGCATCATCTGAGTATTATGAGAGTGGTTAGCCTTCCAAATAGAAATGAATTCAAATCATCACTCAATCACTCTGGCCGAACAATAGTCCAAGTGAGATGAGTGACCCTTTCTTTAAATTGAGTGGAAGATGGTCACACACAGCCACTCCTACTTTGTCACAGAAAATATATGAATGTCATTTTCTGAAGGCTGGAGAAAGCATCTCTTCCCTTGTCCATTGCTCAAATATTGGTGTGAACTTGCAACCCATGAACAGTCAACAGATGAGAGTTAAAATAACCTTAAAGAATTGAATTGCTGCCCAGTGGAGTCAAATCATTTGTATATAAGCTGAGCCATTCTTATGTTTAATATCATTGTGAAACAGAAAGCATTTGAAAGTGGATTAGGATTCTTTTCTGCCAAGGAAGCTATCATCTGGGAAGATCTTTGCTGAGGGACATCTTTTCTCATCTTAACAGGAGAAAGGTTGGGGATTGACTGGTATGGATCAGAGGGCAACAATCAGGTCCTAAGGACCATATGAATTCACTGGCTGGCAGAGATGTAGTAGAAAAGATGTAAGGATCAAGGATCAGTAGGAGCACCATTCAGGACCACCATGCCAGGTAGCCTGCATGGTCATCATGACTGGAAAGTAGTGATCAGTAGACTTCGTGAGAGTGAGGCCACGACTGTACCATTGAAAATCTTGGGAAAGTGACTAAGGAACTTGCTGCAACAGCCATTTAGCTAAGGGCAAGATCTGGCTTGATTGTACAGAGTTACTGAGTATGCATTTGAAAAGAGACAGAGAGGAATGAAATACAGCAGCAGCCGCCACTATAAACTGAAATGAAGCATGCCAGACCCAGTCCTCCAGGCATACAGAATGAAAGGTTGACGGGAAAAAAGGCCAGCACTGGAGTGGAGAGCTTTACTAATTTTAGCTAGATGCATTCATCAAGCTCACGGTAAGAGTAATTGATAATCCAACAAGCATAATAATGGGTTAACACACACTATAATTAGCTCATTTTGACCATACATTGTCTAGTAAATCTCTAAGTAGTTCACCTATAGGGTTCCAAAGATTGTACTATCAAAGAACCAAACGAAAGCTCCCTGTTCAAACATTATTATTAATCTTACAATGAGCAGTTCTCATCCAGCTTGAAGGTTTTATTCTAACTGTTCTCAAAACCATTACAACAGTAAGGTGTTGGAACTGAAAAGGTCTGAGACCAGGTAAATGGATAGTAACCTGTTGAGCATGGCTGTAATACCTTGGCATGGAAAATCTTGGTTGAGTCTTCCAGATGGCAAGAGGCACAGAGTTGTTACATACACACATATGCAATATATATATAACATATTATATATCACATCATATATTATATATGCATATTATAATATGCATACATTGCATATTATATATATTGCATATGTGTGTATATTATGTATTATATATATATTACACACACACACATATATATATAGTTGGCTTCTAAACTGAAAGTGTTCCTGATACAAGTAGTGCGAAAGAAAATGAACATTTTTACCTGGGTACCACTTACAAAGCAATTGCCATGGATTTCTTTATGTAATTTTGAGTTTCTCTCACAGTACACCTGGGAGGTAAAATTGTTATTAACATTTTAAAGGTAAAGAAATACTGACATAATGTATCAAGTAGGCTCTTCTTTTCCATTTTCTCACAATTACCCCCAGAGCCAACTGTTGAGAACTTGTGTCTGGAGCCCTGACAGCTGCCATCAGAGGCTTGCTTACTGCTGTACTCTTTCTAAAAAAATGAATAGAAATAAAAAAGACATGCACTTAGCAAAAGAGAATAAAATGCCTTTACTCTTAGAATAATGACTGTTTATGTTGAAAAATGAAGAAATCTACTAAGAAGTTACTAGAACTCAGTGAATTTAGCAAGGTCTCAGGAAACATCCATTGTATGTCTCCAAACCAGCAATGAACAATTGGATAGTGGCATTTTATTTTATTTTTTTAAGATTTACTTATTTATTTGAAAGGCAGAGTTTCAGAAAGGCAGAGGCAGAGAGACAAAGAGAGGTCTTCCATCCACTGGTTCACTCTCCAAAAGACCACAATGGCCAGAACTGGGCCAATCCGAAGCCAGGAGTCTGGAGCTTCTTCCAGGTCTCCCATGTGAGTGCAGGGGCTTAAGAACTTCTTCTACTGCTTACAGTCATCTTATACTGTTTTTCCAGGCCATAGCAGAGAGCTGGATCGGAAGTGGAGCAGCTGGGACTCAAACTGGTGCCCACGTGGGATGCCAGCACTGCAGGCAGTGGCTTTACCCACTATGCCATGGTGCCAGTCCCAAAAGTGGCATTTTAAAATGCTCCACTTACCAAAGACAGAATTCCTGAATAATGTTAGGATCTGACTGATTTATTATCAAAGGAGTTTTATCCAGGATAAAAAGGCAAGCTAATTAAGAATAGGGGCTAGTAAAAGAAATTCTGTTTTACTCCCCTGTAGCTGAGACTTCTCAATAAATGCTCAGAACCATGCAATTAAAAAGGTGGTCCAAAGCTCTGATCTGAATTCTGGCATGTTTGACTCAAAAGTCATGTAACATGTTTGCTAATTAATTTTCTGTGAAAATGAGGTACCTGACAGACTCCATTCCAAGGGCCCAAAGGTTCAGAAAGTGTTTCAGAACTCCTAATATTTCCATTTGGTTTGTAGATTGGCTTTACAAGTCCAGTGATCTAATAATACTATTTTATATTTGCTTGGCATTTATTACTAAACTCTCCTATCTATTACTTCATTTAATTCTTACAGTAACTTGTGGATAAAGAAAGACTGAAACTGTTATCTCAATTTTATGGCTGATATATAGATAGGCTCAGGTGGGCCTTTGTCCCAACCAAGGTCACATTGATTATAAGTAACAGATGTAGAAATAGAATGAAAATCTACTTCAAAAACATGGATTCACAAAGAGCATCATATTTAGCTGACAAAGACAAGATTTCATTAATTTGGGTAGTTGAGCTATTAACTTGGACAATGAGCACATATAAATATTATATATAAATATAATGTATTTATATATATTATAAGGATATAAATAAGGAAATGCAGGTTGGCACATCCATTTGGTTATATTAATGCTCTGACAAGGATAGAAAAAGGAAAGTAAAGCCTCCTGTTGTAACAAGAAACAGAAACTCACTCACATATAATACATCTTTTTTAAAAATGTAAATGTTATGACTGAAGACCTCACTAATAAAAAGTTGAACTCTTCCTTGGGTTATAGGTGCATATATCATAGAGTTAAAACAATTATGAGGGCTGGCGCCATGGCTCACTTTGTTAATCATCTGCCTGCAGCACTGGCATCCCATATGGGTGCTGGGTTCTAGTCCCAGTTGCTCCTCTTCTAGTCCAGCTCTCTGCTGTGGCCTGGGAGGGCAGTGAAGGATGGACCAAGTGCTTGGGTCCCTACACCGGCATGGGACACCAGGAAAAGGCACCTGGCTCCTGGCTTCGGATTGGTGCAGTGCCGCCGTAGCGGCCATTTGGGGAGTGAACCAATGGAAAGAAGACCTTTCTCTCTGTCTCTCTCTCTCTCTCACTGTCTATAACTCTATCTGTCAAATAAATTAAAAAAAAAAAACCAATTATGAGTTGGAAAGGGATCTTAGAGGCCTTCTAAATAACCCTCTTTTTCCTAGCTGAAGGGACAAGAACTCCAAGATTGGAGCTGAGTGCTTGTGGTCACCCCACTAACAGGTGGCAAAATTGATATTAGAATCCAGAGCCAGATTGCAGAACAGTTCTGTGATTCTACGTGCCAAGCTTGGGAATTTTTCTCCATGTTTTTAGTTTGTCTCAAACAGTTTTAATCATCATAACTTTCAAGTCTCAAGTTCTGAATGGTTGTGATTTGGGAATACTAATGGCAGCAGCACAGAAACTCCATGGCTGACCATCCCTGCAGGGCCCCAAGGGAAAGGCTTCAGAAAGTGGGTCAGTCCCAGGGCTTATGTGTCCCTGGAGCTTCCCACTCTGCACACAGAGGACAGCTTCTTGTGTCATCTTGTTCCATGACTTCTTATTTCTCAGGGCTTGTCAAAGCTGGCCATATAGGCTCCTAACAGTAGCATAAAGTTCTTTGAAATAGAATGTTTTTCCTGAAACACATCTGCCATTCACTTTATTTGTATTTTAAAGTACAAGTGTTTTGGCTGACAATTTGAGAGATGTGCAATCAAAAATAAGTATAAGGTGATGGTTTTCACCCATTCTACCTTCTATTCATCTGTTCATTCTTTCATCCAGCAACTACTGAATGAGTGTTTATTACATGCCAGAAACTTTTCTAACTGGATGGGAAACAGCAAGGAGCAAAACAAAGTTGTTGGGGCGAGCATTCAACGTAGCAGTTAAGGTGCTATTGGGACATCCACATCCATAATGTAGTGCCTAAATTCAAATCCTAGTCTTCTCCTAATTCCAGTTTCCTACTAATGTGCACCCCAGGGGGCAGCAGGTGATAGCTCAAATAGTTGGGTCCCTGCTACCCATATGGGAGAACTGGATTGAGATTCTGGCTCCTGTCTTTGGCTTGGTCCAGCCTTGGTCCTTGTGGGAATTTAGAAAGTAAACCAGAGGTTGGGAGTTCATCTATCTGTCAGTCAGTTATACATCTGTCTTTCCCTGTCTTTCTGGCTGTAAAAGAAACACATACATTTTTAAAAGTCACTGGTGGGCCGGCGCCATGGCTCAACAGGCTAATCCTCTGCCTAGTGGCGCCGGCACACCAGGTTCTAGTCCCAGTTAGGGCGCCGGATTCTGTCCCGGTTGCCCCTCTTCCAGGCCAGCTCTCTGCTGTGGCCCGGGAGTGCAGTGGAGGATGGCCCAAGTCCTTGGGCACTGCACCCCATGGGAGACCAGGATAAGCACCTGGCTCCCGCCTTCGGATCAGCACGGTGCACTGGCCGCAGTGCGCTGTCCACGGCAGCCATTGGAGGGTGAACCAATGCAAAGGAAGACCTTTCTCTCTCTCTCTCTCTCTCACTGTCCACTCTGCCTGTCAAAAAAAAAAAAAAAAGTCACTGGTATCAAGAAGCTTTCATTTCAGGGAAAAGAGATAAAGTAATATATTTTAATATATCAGATATTTAAAACTATTTATTTGTTTATTTGAAAGGCAGAGTGATGGAGGGAGGAGAAAAGGGAGGGAAGGAGAGAAGGAGAGAGGGAGAGAGGGAGGAAAAGTGAGAGAGAGAGATCTTCCACCTACTGTTTCACTTCCCAGCTGGCTGGAACAGCCAGGGCTGGTCTGAGCTGAAGCCAGGAGCCTGGGACTCCATCTGGGTCAAGTGCTATGGCAAATAAGCATGTTAGTGGGATTAGAGAGTGGGGTAGCATGGTGGTGATGGTTGAGAATTTTTATAGGAAGGTTAAAAAAAGTCTTCTTAGCTTAGGTGGCTTTTGTTCACAGACCTGATGGAAGTGGTGACACCAGCCATGTAATTGTCTGGGGAAAGGGCTTTCCAGAAAGAGTCAACACCAAGGCCTGGCTCATGTGTTAGGAAAGGGCTTGTATGGTCAAGAAACAGTGAAGAGGCCTGCCTGGCTGGAGTGAGGCAAGTGAAGGGAACAGTGATGGGAGATAAGATCTGAGAAGTAGCAGGAGCCAGATCATGTAGGGCCTTGTAAAACTATAAAGGACTTGCACTTTATTATTGTTAGTCTTTTAAAGTTGAAGCTTGATTGACATACAGTAAGGTGTACCTATCTCAAGTATTTTGTTTTCAAGGTTTTTTTTTTGTTTGTTTTGTTTTGTTTTTTTTTTTTTTTTTTTGGACAGGCAGAGTTAGGCAGTAAGAGAGACAGAGAGAAAGGTCTTCCTTCCGTTGGTTCAACCGCCAAATGGTCACCACAGCCGGTGCACTGCGGCCGGCGCACTGCACCGATCCGAAGCCAGGAACCAGGTGCTTCCTCCTGGTCTCCCATGCGGGTGCAGGGCCCAAGCACTTGGGCCATCCTCCACTGCCTTCCCGGGCCACAGCAGAGAGCTGGACTGGAAGAGAAGCAACCAGGACAGAATCCGGCGCCCCAACTGGAACTAGAACCCGGGGTACCGGCGCCGCAGGCAGAGGATTAGCCTAGTGAGCCATGGCGCTGGCCGTTTTCAAAGGTTTTGACAGTTATATACACAAGGTAACCCTCAGGCACACCAGATGCAGAATGTTTCCATTATCTCACAAAGGAATTTTGTGACACTTTCTAATCAGTTCTCACTCCAGCCCAGAGGAAATCAATGTCTGATTTCTATCACTATTCTGGAGCATCATAAAAATAGAATTAGGCAATCCGTATGCATTTGGGACAAGGTTCTTTCACTTCATATCATGTTTAGAGATTTACCCAGGTTGCTGCACATGTCCATAGAACAAGGCTGAGTACTATCCCAGTGTGTGAGTTTATCCATTTTTCCATTGACAGGTAGTGAGGTTGTTTCCTGTTTGGGGTTGTGTTAAATCAAGCTGCCATGAATATTCTCCAACAAGTGTTTTTGTGTATAAAGTTTTTTTCAACTTCTGGGTAGTGAGTTATGCATGTCTGACTTTACATGAAAATTGCCAAACAGTTTTCCTAAGTGATGGTACCATTACACACTCCTACCAAACAATGTAAGAGCTCTAATTGGTCCACAAGCTCATTGACATTTGGTAATATCCAATGAGATGATTTTTCTAATGGTTCTGGGCATGCTGAAATATACCTCATTTTGTTTGTAATTTGCATGCCCTTGTACTCTTGCTGACAGCTGATGTTGAACACATTGCCATGAGTTTTTGGGCATCTTCATATACATTTTTGTGAATTGTCTGTTCACATGTTTTACCCAGTTTTTTTTCTATCACCTTGTTTATTTTCTTCCCAAAGAAACTTTCTATTTAATGAGTGCAAATTTCATAAATACAACTTTAGGAATATAGTAATTCTTCCCACCATACCTGCCTTCCCACCCCCTCTCCCACCCCACCTCCTCCTCCCTCTCCCATTCCCAGTCCCATTCTCCATTAAGGAAAAAAAAATAAATGTTCCTCAATAGTCAAGACAAGTGCTGTTCAAGTCATTGCTTCTCAAAGTGTCAATTTCACTTCTACAGATTTCCTTTAAGGTGCTCTATTAGTTATCACAGATCAGGGAGAACATATGGTATTTGTCCCGTTAGGACTGGCTTATTTCACTAAGTATGATGTTTTCCAGATTCATCCATCTTGTTGCAAATGACTGGATTTCATTTTTTTTTTACCATTGTGTAGTATTCCATAGAATACATATTCCGTAATTTCTTTATCCTGTCTTCAGTTGATGTTACCCAGGCTCTTAAAGGTGGAATGTTTGTCTTTGGTTCTTTGTAGGGGCTTTTTAAAAAGGTATTCTTGAGGGTGAGCATTGTGGCCCAGTGAGCATTGTGGACTAAGTCTTGCCTCCGTTTCTAATCGAGCTTTCTGTTAATGCTCCTAGGAAGCAGCAGGTGGTAGCCTCAGTACTTGGGTTCCTGCCATCCACGTGGGAAGCCTAGATGGAGTTCCTAACTCTTCACTTTGGCCCAGTGCTGGCTGTTATGGGCATCTGGGGAGTGAGCCAGTGGATGGAAACTCTCTCTGCCTTTGTCTCTGTAACTCTACTTTTCAAATAAATAATAAATAAATAAAACTTTAAAATATTTTTATCATCTCTCTATGTTAGATATAATTATTTGTAATATGTGTTACATATTATACATATATGAGATCACTTGCATTTATATTATATATAATATCTCATATAATATATATTTTACTAAGTCTGCCACTTGTATATTTTCTTTTTTTTAAGATTTACTTATTTATTTGAAAGTCAGAGGTACAGAGAGAGAGGGAGGGAGACGGAGAGATCTTCTGGTTCACTCCTCAGATGGCCACAATGGCAAGGACTGAGTCAAACCAAAGCCAGGAGTCAGGAGCTTCATCTGGGATGCTGGCATTGCAGACAACGGCTTAACCTGCTATGCCACAATGCCAGCCCCTGTATATTTTTTCTTAATGGCATCTTTTGGTGGGCAGAAATTTTTGACTGGGATGAAATCTGATATATCAATTCCTTTATTATTAGTACTTTTTGTGCCTTATACAAGAAGGTTTGTCTACTCCTGGGTCATGAGACTGTTTTCTTTCAGAGGCTTTACAGTCTGAACATTTAGACTTTGTTCTCAGATCCATCCTGGATTAATTTTTGTGAATGCAATAAAGTGGGTGAAAGATGCAGAGTCAATTCCACATCGTTTGTTAAAAGCATTTGATTTCGCCTTTGTATTGTCTCTACATGAAGAGTTTGCTTTTACTCCAAGTGTGAAGAAAGTGGCTGCAGCGTTTTAACTCTTTCTTAAAGCACCTTGCATATTAGTTACTTATGTGCACTCCAATACACACAAGAATCCACATCCTCACACACTCAGAAATGAGACCGTGCCTTGCTTGTATTCTTATCTAGCACTTAGCACACCATGGATTCTCAGTGAAGGAATGAATTAATTCCAGAAAAATGACAAAGTCAGTTCCCCCGCCCCTTGTTTCCTCTGTGTGTGTGCTCGTTTGTCTGTGTTTTGCATGACTCCCGCACAGAGCATGACCATTCCCATTTAGAGTTGTTAGGCTCAGATTTACAGGGCTTTTATAATGTGTATGCAGGGTTGTATATGTCTTTGCCCCATACCGCATAAACACATGCTGGCCCTTGCATGGTTAACTTCGCTTCTATTTATGTGTTCATTTCTACTTGTCATATTTGGAGTCGAGAAGATTAAAAGGCAAAGCGGACAGCAGAGAAATGACATCTGGATAGCAGCCCTGTAGCAGCTCTCCCAACGTCCCTCAAAAATGCCCGGAAAGACTCACAAGCCAGAAAAAAAAATACTCACCACAGCCTTGAAAAGTAGGATTGTCAGACAGCCTGTTGCCAAGATCCTGGAGTGGTCTCCCCAGGGAACAGCAGAGGGGCGGGAGCGGAGAAAGGTTGTTATGCCTCCTTGAGTTTACTTTTTTTACAGAGCTCCCTAGTCCATGCCAGCCAGAAAGATGGGCTCCCCTCCCCCCAACTTCCTCAAAGTTGCTTCCTTTTATGGCAGTCAAGCAGTTTCCTAGTCATCCTCCTTTCTTTACATTTTAAATTTTTATTATTTTTTTTTTATCTTATTTGACAGGCAGAGAGACAGAGAGAGCCTTCCATCTGCTGGTTCACTCCCCGAATGCCTGCGGTAGTCAGGGGTTGCCCAGGCTGAAGTCAGGAGGCAGGAACTCAATCCGGGTCTCTCACATAAGTGGCAGGGACCAAAGTACTTGAGCCATCATCTGATGCCTCCCAGGGTGTTCCTTAGCAGGAAGCTGGAGCTGGAAGTGAAGCTGGGACTTGAACCATGAACTCTGATAGGGAATGTGAGCATCCCAACTGCTGTGTCAGACAGGCTCCCCGTCCGCCTTTGTCCTTTCTCTGTTTGCCCAAATTCACTCACTCCCCAGACCAACAGAATGAAGGACCTTTTTCCTTTCCTTGGAGCATGGGTGATGCTTCACTGAATCCTGGGAACTGTAGTCCTCCAAGTTCAGCACTTAGGTGTGTAGAAGTAGGATTCACGGCAGAAGGACTCTACGCACTGAGGCTGTGGTTTTGTGTGTGTTGAGTCAGAGTCTAAAAGACTCAAACAATGCAGGGTAGGAAGAGATTTGCTCTCAGGAGCACAGAGCTGTGCTGGAATCCGGAGTTTGGGTGAAGGCTGCACGGCTACCTGTCCAGCTGTCGGCATCAAGTCCTCGTACAAGTGAAAGCTGAGTGTTGACAATGCCAGTCCCAACCATGTATGGCTGCTGACACTATGTCTAGAGGGAGCTCACCTTATTCAAATAATTGTGTTGAAAATAAACGATATAAAAGACTACCTAGAATTAATAGGGAAAATGCTGCAGGCCCTGGGAAAAGGAGCATTGATCTTTAAAGTTTGGGGAAAATAGGACCTTTTAATATGTCCACTGCAGGAACCAGATGTTTTTTATTTTTAAATGCATGACATTAAAAATGTCTTTTAAAATGTAAGCCTTTCATAAAGCAGGTGATACTTTTTACCTTGCTTTATGATTGCTTCTGTGTACTTCATACACACACAGACATACATCTACGCATGCACTTTGATAGATAACAGAAGACGTATCTTGCTTGTAATTTCAATCCCCAACATCAGCAATTAGCACAGTCCTTGGCATGTCACAGATCCCCAGTGAATGAATAATAAATTAGTTCCAGCTAAAGGCAAAATTTGCTACTTTTTTCCTGTATAGAATGTGGATGACTTCATTTATCTACCTTCTATATGGCCTTTCAAAAAGCAGAGCTAAGAAACTCAGAAGGTCACAGGGGTAGGCAGAGGAAAAGTGGTGAGAGTAGAAACGCAAAATGGATGAAATGAGTCCAAAAGCTAAAGACCCAAAAGCAGAATTAAAATTCCCAGCAGAGGCAGTAAATAACAGAACCGAACCAGTGGAGGACTGAGTCACTGTTGCAAAGGATACATTTGAAATCTCCTTCAGAATGTAGGAAAAATGGGGGAAAGATATGCAAATGATAGGAGAGAGATTATTATCTAGAGGGCAGAGAATGGAGTTCCAACCTAAAAATTGGAAGTCATTTTTAAGTTAGTAAGAATAATGTGAAAAAAAAATAATTATAAAGGCAGAAGAACCACATTTTCTGTACTGAAACACAGATTACGGTTGTCACAATCTGGGCAAAAACAATGACCCTGTCTCTTGATTGTAGCGATAAAGAAAAATATCTCGCAAATCTCAGCAGACATTGTCTAGTTCACGGCCTGGGACAGTTTTCAGAGCCTCAGTTTCTTCGTTCACGGAGAAGATTGCTGGAGTTGCTGGCTCCCTGCTAGACCTGACTGCGTTATGCTTTCATCAGTGCTTTGTAGGTGGGAGGGTCTAAGACAGCAATGGCCTATTTTGACATCTTATTTAAGACAGATCAAGAAACAGCGGGTGGACGTACCCCAAACAGGGCCATATCATCCCTTCCATCACATGCTCCAGTGTGTTAATTGGGATTCCAGAAATGGTTTAAGCTCCCCGGATGTTCTCCTAGCAACATCAGGACCTCCCAGGCTCCGGTAGCATTGTCTGCCCGTGCTGTTGACGATGTTTGCAGATATCAGCAAAACCCAGCATCAGCCCTCCCAACATGCAGATCCCCACAACACCCCCCAACAGATTTTTGGTTCACTCCTTACAGTTCTGGTCACCTCTTCCAGAAGATTCTAGGACAATAGCATTTTCTGCATGAGTTCCCTCTATGTCCTCTGTGCAACCAGAACTTTTGACTCCTAGATCCTTCTTCTCAGTCTGGCAACAAGCAGCTTTCTGACAGCTTATTTGGCATTTAAATCAAGACTTGACAGGAAGCACGGGTCTCTTTTTTAGCTTGTTCTCAGAGCCCAACAATTTTATATAATGTCAGCTCCAGGTCATTCAGGCCACTGCCATGAACAGCAGTAGTATGGATTCCATTTTAAAATGGGGCTTGGAGTGGGGATTTAGCCTACAAGTTAAGACATCAGTTAAGATGGGTCCCATATTGGAGTGCCTTGGTTCAATACCCAACTCTGTTCCTGACTCCAGCTTCCTGCTAATACACTCAAGAAGGCAGCAGTGAGGGCTCAATTAATTGGGCTACTGCCACCCACATGGGAGACTCAGATTGAATTCCTAGCTCTGAGCTTTGTCCCAGCCCTGGCTGTTATGGGCATTTGGGGAGTGAATTAGCAACTTGGAGCTCTGTCTCTTTGCCTCTTAAATAAGCAGACAATTTTTAAAAGGCAGAGTCCAGTGTGTATTAGTATACCCTCTTATAAATCATACCCTACTCAGATAGTGAATTCCAAATAGAAACACATTTTAAAAATTTTTGATTATTTATTTGAAAGGCAGAGAGTTACAGAGAAGCAGAGGCAGAGATGGGGGGGGGGGGGAGATTCCATCCTTTGGTTCATTCCCCAAAAGGTCACAATGGCCAGAGCTGGGCCAATTCAAAGCCAGGAGCTAGGAGCTTCTTCTAGGTCTCCCATGCGGTATAGGGGCCCAATGACTTGGGCCATCTTCTACTGCTTTCCCAGGCCATAGCAAAGAGCTGGATCGGAAGTGGAGCAGACGGGACTCAAACTGGCACCCATTTGGGATGCTGGCACTGGAGGCACTGGCTTTACTTGCTATGCCACAGTGCCGGCCCTGAAACACATATTTTAAAAAGTTTAAAAAAGAAATGGGTCTCATAGAGGCATGTTTTGGTGCAGCAGGTTGAACAGCTGTGTGTGGTACTGCCATCCCATTTAAGTGCTGGTTCGTGTCCCTGCTGCTCCACTTCTGATCCAGCTCCCTGCCTAATGTGCCAAGGAAAGAAGTGGAAGATGCTCGAAGTGCTTGGGCCCTTGCACCCACATGGGAGCCTCAGACAGAGTTCCAACCTCCTGGCTTCTGCCTGACCCCAGCCCCGGCTGTTACTGCCATTTGGGGAGTGAACTAGTAGATGGAAGACCTTTCTCTCTCTCCCTCTCTCTGTTTCTATAACTTTGGCTTTCAAACAAATAAATAAAATATTGTTTAGAAAATGGGGCTCATAGTTCATTATTCTTACTTCCTCTAAGGCTTGACTTCTCGTTGGAGTGAATGCTGCCTCACTTCTCTCCTGCCCTGATTTCTCGAGGCAACTCACATGGCTGTGAGGGTATGTGTGCCTCTACGCGTGTACACCTGTGTGACTGCATGTGTGTGCAGACATGCGTGCATGTAGCTCCGAGAAAGGATAGACATGCGCTGGGCAGATGATTGTGGACTCACCCTCTCCCGTCTAAGTCCCACCTTGTTGAAAATGTTATTCAGATGCCAGATTTTTAGCAGCAATAAAAATGAGCAGGAATCCTAAACTCTATGAGCAATAAACACATTTAGGAAAAAAAAAAAGGAGCAGACAGTAAAGGCCGCTGGGAAATGTTTCAAAAAAGTCTTTTCCTCAGGAGTGCGTAGAGGTGCGGCCGCCAGAACTGCTTGGCTTCTGCACTTGATTTACACAACGGTCTGGGTTGCCGGAGCTGCGACGACGCAGCGTGGCCCTGGGCTTCATAAATTCAGATCACAGAATACAGTTTATTTGTGTTATGACTCCATCCAAAAACGTTGCGGGGAAAGCCAGCTCCCCTCATCCCATTAAAAAGGTATAGTGTGTATTTTTACTAGCCCGCCGAGCTTGGCACTCAGCGGAAACAATATGTGCTTTGTTACTCCACGACTTTGCCAAGAAGTGTGCTGTAATCTTTGCCAGGGCTGTGTTACTCTTTCCCAAAAGGGTTCACAGCCCTGAGGAACTTTGCAGACTGCTTAACAGCCCGCTTGGGCCTGGCCTTATATGGAGTTTTCCCTTCTGTGCAAGGGAATGACAACCACTTAGAGTGTCAGCCAGCAGGGAACAGATGACAGCAAAAATCCACCCTGCTCTTAGTGCCAGGAAGTCCTATCTGCCTTGAACTATTGCTCTTTGGGCCCACTTGCTGATAGTGAATTTGGGAATGCCAACAGGTATGCAGGGAAATTGAAATCACTTAGAGAAGCTGGGCAGATAATTCTGTTTTAGAAAGAATAGCAGAAAGTCTTCCTCCAACTCTGGTAAGTTAGTTAATAAACCCAAAGGCACAAAAGTCTCCCAAATAATTAGAACAAAAGGAAGTCAAATACAAGCTGCAAAGTTGGAGCTTGATCACAAACTTTAACAGTGAATCATTTAATTTAATTCAACCTTTGAGTCAGAATCAACAGAAATCATTTTTATTAGTTATTACTAATTGATAACTATTCAAGTGATCTACCAATATCCTTGCAGTTACGAGAGTCTAGGATGCTATTTCAATAGAAGGAAGCGCCAAAAATAACCCCAGGAGGCTGAAGAGAAGAAGGTGTGGATCTGGTGCAGGCACTGTTTTAGGTACTTCAGCGCTAACATCTCATTTTATCATCAGGCCAACACTTGGAGGTAGTTGTTTGCAGATGGGAAAAGCAAAGTTACACAACTAGCTTGTGCTAACCTGTAGTTCAACCCCAGGTAATCTGGCTCTATGTGGATTTTAACAGATGGGAGGGTGAGGGCAGGGACATGGCAGAAAGAAGGTGAGCAAAAGCATGGAGAAGGAAGGGAATACAGTATGTTCACTGGGACTGGAGCACATGTAGGAGGGTTGTGATAAATGGCACCAAACCCACAAGCCATCCCCATATTGGATCTTCAAGGGGGAGGGCCTTGAATGCTGATATGAATGGACCACAATTTTTATTTTGACTACTAATAAAAGCCTAAGTTTTTACAGCTTTTTATTGTTGATAGTAGCTGTAAAAGTCTAGCTTTGTTTGTTCCAGCTGCCTAAAAAAAGCCAACATTTGTCTTACAAATGGTTGATATCAAGCCAGCCTTCATGCCCCCAGTCTGATTTCCAGTTTAAAAGTTTCTGATCCTGGTTCTTTCATTATAAATGCCTTCTTAAATAGAGGCTTTACTCTAGCAATGTTCTTTAAAAATATTTCATTTATAACAAAGGCTAACAAAGTTGGATAATAATATCTTGATATGCATGAATAATTTGAAATAAAATCAAACAAAATAATAAGATCTGATCTGTGGCAAGCATGCCCAGTCCCTGTGCTTTTCCTTTCTGGACTTGGAGAATGGGGTTACACTTCCACTTGGGTCTGCAGGTAGTAAGGCCCCTATGTGATGTCAGAATGGGGTGTTGTCTTGGCCTGCTCTGATGCTCTAATAAAGTACCATAGACTGGGTGACTTAAGCAGAACCTTATTCTCTCATCATTCTGGAGGTTGGAAAGCTGAGCTCAAGGTGAACAGACCTGGTTTCTTTTGAGAGCTCTTCCTTAGCTTGAAGGTGGCTGTTTTCTTCACATCACCTTCCATCGTTTTGCATACTGGTTGTCTTATCTAGGAAATTCTGAGTTTATGACTTCTTTTTGTTCTGTTCTCCCTTTTTTCTTTGTGATTTTTGAACTTATTATTTCTAAGATTGGCTATCGGTGAGGTGCTTTAGTAAGTATAAATGTGTTTTCAGCATATATATATATTTTCTAGGAATTGAGAATTTTAAGAAATTGCAATTTTACAAATTTCATTATAAAGTTCAACTATTATTAGACAAGACAATCAAATAGAAATATCTAGAAATATTTTGCTGTTGTCTAGAATTAAATATGTAATCTCTACCCCAAATTGACAGATGTGGACTGAGAGCCAATTCCATGCAAGGGGTGGTGCTGAGCACCATTACTAGGATATGGAGATTCAGAGGTGAATAAGTTGTGTTTTCCTCACTCCCACTAATTCAGGATCATCCTGTTTTCATTGTTGGTTGTTTGGGAGCCTTGAATAATGTCAAAAGTATATACATTGGAGAGCATGAACCACCCTTGGCCATTCAGAACCAAAACAACTCTGGGCTGGTAGATGTCACTGACTTGTCTTTGTTTCCCCAAATAAACATTGTGCCTTTCAACCTGTGTGCATTCAGGAGTGGTGATTTCAGTGTGCCCAATACTGAAAATGCCTGAACTTGAGCTGATAGATAAATCCTTATAGAGTTAGATTTAAGGACAGAAACATAGGTAATGGTAGCTACTTGGAGCATGCCAACTGTTGCCATGAACTTTTTTTAATATTAGTTAGTAGCTGATTTAAAATATTCTTAAGACATAGAATGGCCCAAAGATGGCATGTCTTGATCATACTTTAATATCTCTGTTCTATAGCACCATTAGATTTTTTTAAGATTATTTTGAGGATCTGAAACAACGAGTTCAATTCACGTTTCTTTCTCAATTAAGAAGACTCCAGACAGAAGCCAAAGCAAACAGAGTTCCTTTTACCCCATCCCTACCATCACTGTACAGATTATTCAAGGTGCAATGTTCATGTGAGTCTTTCAAAATATACCTAAATCCAGCCAGGCAATCCTGGATTTTCACAGGTAGTCCTGTTTCATTTGCTTCAAATGTTTTTTGGTCAATACCCCACTCAGAAAATGTCTCCTCTCAGTGAGGAACTGCGGTTGAGTTGGGCATATACAAGGATATCCTCCATGCTGAACCTTCCCTAAATATCCATGGGGGAAAATACCACTTTAATAATAAATTATTCAAATGTACATTCATTCTTGAACCATTTTAAGGATGTTTACATTGAAACCAGATGCCTGCTCCACAGACAGCCCCCGTTTCTGTTGATTTTACAGCTCCACTGCTCACTTCAGTTTTCTCAGTAGGGTCTTTGTTTCACTCACAAGTAGAAAGAATGTTGCTTTTGTTTGCTTTTCGTTGCCATCAGGGCTGGCCAGCCTCTGCGGGAACTCCGGCCATGCTGTGACTTGGCCGGCATCCCTCTCATTGCACTCCTAAAAGTCACATGTGCTCTGGATAGTAAAGTGTTTCTGAAACAACCACGTGCTGGGACTTTTCCTAGCTCCATTTTTCTTGGTGTGTTTGGAATTCCATAGCAAGTAATTCAAGCAACGGTTGGTGCTCCCAAATAGAGAAATTGAGTTAGTTAGGAAAACTCTGCTTATTGAGCAAACTGATGTAAAGATTCTTAGGGAGAAATTCCTAGCGAGGAATACCTGGCCCTTCAAAAATCCCATCTGAACCCCAAACTGTCATTTCTAAGCTAAGCTGACTCTATAGCCAGAGAAAGAGCTGGAAGACCCATTTATCCAAATGTTTGCAGCTATTGGCCTGAAGATGTATGGGGAGAATAGCTATTTCCATGGGTGCCCTTGTTCTTGGGGCTTGACGGTTGAACATGTAGTAGCAAGAACCAGAAAGCAGAACCATCAAAGACTAAGAAAATCAAAAAGACAAAAGACAACAAGTCAGACCTTTTCTACTTGCACTTTTATTCAGCCAAGTTGTTTATTTCATTTATAAAAAAAGAACACTTACTGAGCATCTAAAACGTATACATTGCCAGGCTTGTACGAGGTGTTGTGAGTACAGTAGCACATAACTCTTAATGGGAATGACAGAAGAATCCAGAAAGATGCACAACACACAGAAATGCATCAAAGACCAGAGAAAGATAGTCCATGTAGACTAGGTAGAATAAAAGCAGGATGGGAGAAGACTTCAGAAAGGAGGCGGAGTTTGATGTGACCGTGAGTAGGAATTAGCCAGAACTTCTCAAACTTTCTTGTTTTCTTCTGACAGTTCTGCTCCAGGAGGCCTGGGGTAGAGGCTGAGACAGAACATTTCTATGGAGCTCCCTTGCAGGGTCAATGTGACTTCGAGTAGCAAGGAGCTCAGTGATGACTTAGTATGGGAAGGGGGAAAGAGGAATTAAGGAGAACATTTCAGCGAGAAGGAATAGTGTGTTGAAAATTCTGGAAGTGTAGATAGAACACATGGAACATTTGAGAAATTGCAAAAAAAAAAAATCATGTAGAAGGAATACAAAGTTATGGAAGGGTAGTAGCAAAAGGGTAGCTTGAAGGTAGAAGCAGCACTGGGGTCATTAAGGAAACTGAAGCCAATTCCAGGGATTTGGAGATTTTTTTTGAGGGCAAGAGGAAACCCCTGAAGAGTTTTAAGCCAAGGAATGACCAGATCTGCTTTATTTTAGAAGAATCTCACTGGCTATCATGTGACAGATGGACTGGGGACAGTGCCACATTAGAGGCAGGAGGCCAGTGGCAGGGAAATGGTATTAATCCAGTTGAGAAAAGATAAGATCCTGAACCTAAGCAGCAGAAATGGTTAGAGAGATAAGGAAACTAATCTGGACTATTACAAAGATGGAGTCATAAGCATGAGGAGACCAAGGACAGGAGAGACAAGCTTAAGATGTGCCTGTTTACAGACCGTAGTTGAAGTTCACTTGTTCTCCATCTCAATATTGGCATAGCTCTCCAATTTTCCAAGGTAATGACTGTGAGTCAGTTGTCATTTGGAATTTCCAAGAGAAAGTATGGGTATGGGAGCCAAGACTTGTATCCGTGACTCTTTGATTTAAAGCTCATGTTCATTCTGCAATATTTCATTGCTTCTTATTGGATGTAACTCAAAGCCACAAAGAGAAATTACAAAGTCGCCATCCAAATTAGCCATGGAGTTTTTACCACCTAGAACTGAGATCTGAAGGAGAGAGCAAGGCTTTAGGATACCAGGTTGACCAGTATACGGTTTTTCCAAAATCAGTCCACTTCTGCTCTAACAAATGGGAGAAGGGGAAACAGAGAGTACTTCCTTCCTTGGTGTGTCCAGCAACATTTTCCTTTTCCTCCTTCTAAACACATCTTGTAAGAAAGTAGTTGAGAACCTGCCAAGCTGTGCCCTACTATTTGGGGACATTTTGTGTACAAACGTGGATTTCTGCTTCTTTGGGCTGTGAATTAGAGAAGGTATCTGAACTTGATGACCTGGCTGAAGCAAGCCACGTCTACAATTTCTAACTTGTTTCAAAACACTTTGCAAATGTGTGAGTGAGCATTTTTGGGATGCACTTTGGATGTTTTTCTGAATGTAATGGGAAATCTGATCTGTACACCCCAGAGTCATTTACAGTTAACTCACCAAGGCATTTAGAGGTCTTGTAAATTGTTTATCAGTGACAAAAAGGATTAGCTAGGAGTAAGTTATCCAGATAGTGGAGTTCTTAATTTGTTAAAAACTATAGAGTCCTAATTTTAACTTTTTAAAAAAATATAAAAATTACTGTTTTTTTCTGATTTCAAATATAACACAAGTTTAGTGGAAGTTTTGGGAAGAAAACTTCATAAAAGACTAAAGATAACAAAAAGAACAATCATAATTTCACTACCCCATGTAACCACTATCCGTCGACATCTTAGTGTACATCTTGCCCTATCTTTTGGTTAGGTGTGAATACATATTTAACTTCGCAATGATTAATATCATAGTCTACACGTTGCTTCCTCACTACTATGAAGTTTTCTCTTGATTTTTTTTCTTATGAAACTTTACTGGAGTATGAACTAGGGAACTCATGACCTGAGAGATGACACAGAAAGGTATGTAGAGCAGCTTGGACTCTAACTTACCAAATTGAGACTGGTGCTGCTACTTCTTTAAGACCACATTAATTAGAAACAGAGCAGGATAGTGTAGGTGTTGTCAGATTAAGCCTAGTGTTTTGTCTGCTATGAGTCTTACAGGAGAGCCAGAAGCTGAGAATGGGAAGTATTTTAGGAATCATCAAGTTCAATCTTTTTTATTCTCTCCATTCTTTCCTTTCATTTTTGGTTAATTGTGATGCCCATACTCACTGTGAGATCTACCCTCTTGACAGATTTTAAGTGGACAATAAAGTCTCATTGACTCTAATCAGAATAATGTACAGCAGATCTTTAGAACTTACTCCTCTGAGATTTACTACCTCCTTCCCATCTGTCTCAGTAGTTTAGGCTGCTGTAACAAATTCCAGAAATGTATTTCTCACAGTTGTGGAGACTGAGAAGTCTTAGATCAGGGTGCTGTCTTGGAGAAGCTCTGGTGAGAGTTGTCTTCCTAAATGGCAGATGGTGATCTTTTTTGCTGTGTCCTCACATGACTGAGAATAGAGAGAGAGAAAACAAGCTCTCTAGTGTCTCTTCTGATAAAGGCACTGATCCCATAATGAAGGCTCCACCTTCATGACCTAAGTAGCTCTCAATGTTCCCATCTCCAAATACCATCACAGTGGAGATTAGAGTTGAATATATAAATTTGTGAGGGCACAAGCATTAAGTCCATGGATGGTCTTACTAAATGGAGGCCGGCGCCGTGGCTTAACAGGCTAATCTTCCGCCTTGTGGCGCCGGCACACTGGGTTCTAGTCCCGGTTGGGGCGCCACATTCTATCCCGGTTGTCCCTCTTCCAGGCCAACTCTCTGCTATGGCCCGGGAAGGCAGTGGAGAATGGCCCAAGTCCTTGGGCCCTGCACCCGCATGGGAGACCAGGAGAAACACCTGGCTCCTGGCTTCGGATCAGCACGATGCGCCGGCCGCAGCGGCCATTTGGAGGTTGAACCAACGGCCAAGGAAGACCTTTCTCTCTGTCTCTCTCTCTCACTATCCACTCTGCCTGTCAAAAAAAAAAAATGGAGCCACCATTCAATAAGTTGCTTAGGCCCCAAACCTAGGTATCACCCCTGACTCTTGTCTGTCTTCCCCAGTAGCAAGACTTTCTGTCTCTCCTGGCAAGCTGAGTGATCCTTAACACCTGCATCTCTACCTCTGGAGTCAGAACCACCACCACCCCTCAAAAACAAGTCTAACTGGTTTCTCTTCTTCATTTCTTATCACCAGTCTTCATTACCACATACACAGAAGCCAGGGAGAGCTTTTAAAATATAAGCCAGGTGATGTCATGTCCCTGCCCATACCTATTCAATGGTTCCTCATCCAACAAAATCCAAACCACACCTTATCATGATCAACAGTCCTTGTTATAATTGGCCCTGCCAATGTTTCTTCCTTCACGTCCCACCACTTCCCATTCACTTGTGGTGCTCTGGCCATGGTGACCTTCACTCTCTTCCTCTGATCTGTTGAGCTGGTGTCATGGTTGCTTCTGCCTGGATTTGTACACAGCTCCCCATTTCACCCCATTCAGGCCTCTGCACAAATGATGCCTTCTGATTTGAGGACTGGGATGCCTTCTCTGACAACCCTATTGAAAATAGCACCCAGCCTCCAACTCACCCTTCAATGTCCCTCTTACCCTGTTGTACTTTTCTATAAAGCTTTCACAACTAGCTGATATTAACAATTTATTTATTTGCTATGGGTGAGGAGAGCCCCACTAGAATGCCAACTTCATGAAGATCTCAACACCCTGGAGTAGTCCTTTTGCATAGAATAATCACTACACAATATGTACTTGCTGATATATGAAAAATGGAAGCATAATCTTTTATCATGTAGACAGATCTTGATGAGCATTCAGAATGACTTTGACCTTTCACTACAACAGGTGATGCCCTGATGCACTTCCTTATACCTAAACACATGCTTGCTCTCACCTCTATAGAGACAGAAGCACCTAAATCAATGGCCGTTTGTGTTTATAACACTTTGTATTCCATTTAGAAAACTTGTATCGATTCATAAACATATTCGTGTGAACAGGATATGAATTTGTCCCTCAGATTTTCACAAATGGCAATTGTTATCGCTTAAAATCTTGTCTACTTCAATAATCAAGATCACATCATGTTTTGCTTTTCTTTGAATACTTGTGAAATGAATGTTTCCCTCATGTCAGTTGCCCATAGGTATTTATTTTTATGTGAACTGGGCAAAGAATATAAAGATCTCACACTGCACCTCCTTCTTTTATAGCCAATGAATGGTTTAACATATTGTAATTCTGTGTGAAATAAGAGGTTTTGATGCCTGATAACTTGACCACATGAAGGACTTGTTGGTTTCCACCCTCACTGGTATCTATGGTCACAGAGTCCTTCATGAAAATGTAAAGGTGAAGGGAGATGTAAGTCCATGCCAAACAGAGGTTCAAGCTGTGCGCTGTACAATTCTAAGGATCTCTGTCACCTAACAAGTTATGTAAATGGTGCCCCTGAGTTTTATAGTTCAGTTTGTGTGGCTGTGTATAGTGATTCTGAAGAGAAAAATCTGTGTTCGCATTATAGTGCATCCCTCAAGAAAATCAGCGGAGTCTTGTGGAGTTTACTAGATATGAGGGATCAACCTCATTATTTGATAGACAAGCATGCCAAGGTCCACAAAGAAGGTAAGAAATTGAGGCTAGCATTGTGGTGCAGCAGATTAAGCTGCTGCTCATGACACTGGCATCCCATGTCAGAGTGCTGGTTTGAGTCCTGGCTGCTCTGCTTCCAATCCAGCTTTCTGCTAATGTGCATGGGAAGGCAGCTAAAAATGGTCTAAGAACTTGGATCCCTGCCACCTATGTAGGAGATGTGGATGAAGTACCTGTTTCCTGGCTTTGGCCCAGATCAGAATGCCTGTTGTACTATTGCAGCCATTTGGGGAACCAGTAGATGGAAGAGACCTCTCTCTCGCTCACTCACTCTCTCTCTCTTAAATAAATAAATAAATAAATAAACAAATCTTTGTTAAAAAGGAATGAACTTGTCTATGATCATAAAACTTAGTGGCAGAACAAGGAATAGATCCCATATTGCTTTCTGTTTTCTTATCAATTTTTTTCATTTAAATATTTTATTTGAGTTGATAATATTTCACATAACACAAAATTCAAAAGGCACAAAATATTGCATCCTCACAAAAATGCCGCACCCATCACCTTTCTGATATTCCCCATAACCAAATGCTAGAATTAGTTGCTGACATCTCTTTGCAGAGAGTCTAGATGTATACAAGCAAAAACTCACACATGCATTCTCCAACCACTCCCTCTCTCTCTCTCTCTCTCTCTCTTTTTTTTTTATAATTTATTTGACAGGTGGAGTTATAGACAATGAGAGGGAGAGACAGAGAGAAAGGTCTTCCTTCCGTTGGTTCACTCCCCAAATGACCACTGTGGCTGGTGCTGTGCCAATCCAAAGCCAGGAACCAGGTGCTTCTTCCTGGTCTCCCATGCGGGTGCAGGGGCCCAAGCACTCTGGCCATCCTCCACTGCCCTCCCGAGTCACAGCAGAGAGCTAAACTGGAAGAGGAGCAACCAGGACTAGAACCCAGTGCCCATATGGGATGCTGGTGCCACAGGCGGAGGATTAACCAAGTGAGCCACAGTGCTGGCCCCTCTCTATCTTTAACCAAAATGGTAACATACTGGACACTATTCTGCACGTTGGCTTTTTGATTTAATATATTTTTATTATTGCTCCTTATTTGGATGTGAAAATCTTTCTCATCTTCTCCTACAGTGGAGGTAGTATTCCATGGTGTGATCTACAACAACTCATTTCACCCTATTTAAGGATATTGATTTGCTGTTACGAACAGCTAATGAATTAGGTGCTCATGTGACCTCTAAGACAAAACTCATGGAAGTGGGGGACCTGGGTCAAGATCATTATAATAGATATTGCCAAATAGTTCTCCCAAAGGGATATCAATGATAGTTGACTTTTCTACACCCTCATTAACATGGTGTTCACTTGGTAAACTTTTGCTGGCCCAATACCTACAAGATGGTAGGAATTAATTTTCCTTTCTCTTATTATGAGTGAATCTAGGCATATTTTCTTGTGTTTCAAGGCTACTTGTATTTTTTGCTCTGTTAATTGTTGATTCCTTTCCTTTCCTTCTGTTTTTTTTTTAAACTGAACTGTTGGCTTTTTTCTTGAAGAGAAGTAAGTTTTTCAATAATTATATTTAAATGGAATATCTTTTCTTATGTGTAAGAGCCACTGTATTTTCTCTCCTGAACTGTTTGTGTGATTGCCCCCTTCTTTCTTTTGGGTTACTGATCTTCTTCATAATTGGTAGTCATTTCTTTTTTAAAAATAATTAATTTTTAAGGAATAAAAATTTCACATGTACAACTTTAGGAATATGGTTATTCTTCCCACCATACCTGCCCTCCCACCCATACTCCCACTCAACTCCTCCTCCCTCTCCTCTTCCCAGTCCCTTTGTCCATTGATTCATTTTCAATTAACTTTGTACACAGAAGACCAACTCTATACTAAGTAAAGATTTCAACAATTTGCACACACACACACACAAAAAAAAAATAAATAAATAAAACCCTGAGAACAAGTATCACAGTAAACTCTCATAATACAACTCATTGAGGACAGAGGTCCTGCATGGGGACTTAGTGCACAGTGACTCCTGTTGTTCATTTAACAATTAACACTCTTATGTATGATGTCAGTGACCATTTGAGGCTCTTGACATGAGCTGCCTAGGTTATGAAAGACTTTTGAATCCACAAATCCGTCAGTATTTAGACAAGGCCATAAGCAAAGTGGAAGTTCTCTCCTCCCTTTAGAGAAAAGTACATCCTTCTTTGATAGCCATTTCTTTCTGCTGGGGTTTCACTCAGAGATCCTTCATGTAGAATATTTTTTTTACCACAGTATCTTGGATTTCCATGCCTGAAATGCTCTTACAGGCTTTTCAGTCATACCAGTAAGCCTTAAGGGCTGATTCTCAGGTCAGGTGTTGCTTAAAGCAATTGGCATTCTTTGAGTCTGCTGTGTGGACTGCTTCCCATGTTGGAACATTCTCTTCTTTTTAATTCTACCTACTATAATTACCCCACACTTGATCCTATTTATATGGTCATTTTAACACTTGATTCTATCTATATGTTCACTTTAACACTTAATATGATCATTTTAACACTTAAGATGACATTTTTTTCACCCAGCTTAATGGGATTTGGGGTCCCATGGCAAGTTTTTAAACTGTACCCTTAGAAGTTAGTTCTTAGGAATATATGCAGACCCATACAGCTTTACAGTTATAAACTTCCTCCTCCATCTCTTATTCCCACTCATATTTCTTACTGAGATCCATCCTCAATTGACTTTATATACACGTGATTAACTCTGTGTTAAGTAAAGAGTTCAGCAAGTAGTATAACCCAGGTTTTTGGACTCCCATTCCCAAACTTGCACACTTAGGTGTGCTGTAGCCTTCAGTGACATCCTGTATTTCATAGGATGGAAACATAATTTAAAAAGCAATCTATTTCCTAAGTACTACAAAACACAGCCTCAAAGCTGTGATCATTTGTTTAAGGAGCACATTAAAATAACATACATCAATGAATCTCTGGTAAATATATCACTCTATAGGAACTTTGGGAATTAGAAAAATGACCAAGCCTGTAACAGATTTTTCAAGAAATTTATAAAGAAGTTTTCTATTCTAAGATCTTGTTCATGGCTGGTGGGGAAGCAAAACAAGAAGTTTAAATAGTGATTAGTTGTCTTCCTTCATGTCTGATTTCAATGCAGCCTTCTCCATCAGATATTTCCTAGTTTCCCCGGATGGATGTTTTTCTTTTGCCTCTGAATTCCCAGAGAACCTTGCACCTCTCTTAGGAGATGGATTGTCCATGTCTACCTTTTATTACAGTTAGTTACATACATAGGCATATTCCCAGGAGCACTTCTAGTTTCCTGTACTGATCACAGATTTTTTTCCTAAAGGAAACGTGGAAGGTCCCAAACCACAGTATTCTTTAAGTATGATTTATTGAGGTATAATTTACTTACAGTGAAATTCATCCATGAGTTCTGACAAATGAATCCAGGTATGTGATCACCTCTAAAATCAAGATAGAGAACATTTCCAGCACCACAAAGCATTCTCCTGGGCCTTTTGTTGTCAGTCGCCTCTCTATGCCTTTAGCCCCTAACAATGACTGACCTTATTTCTGTTCCTATGGCTTTGCCTTTTCCAGAATGTCATGGAAAGGAGTCACACATGCTGTAGCTTTTTGTGCTTAGTCGTTTTTGCTCTAAGCCTCAGTACTTTGCAATTACACCCAGGGAAAATAACTTACTCATGCCTTTGTGAAATTCAGGCTAAGTAGACTTGCTCACCAGAATCATGCCTGGGGTGAGACAGTGGTCTCAAGGAAGGAGCAAAGAGGAAAGAGGAAAACAGAAACTGAGACAGAGACAGAAGAAAGGTTTAATATTTATTGTTCTGCTCTTTCCTCTTTAGAAACTGACAGTGTGTACAAAGCACTTCCAATGTGTTCAGCCTGTTTTGTAACCCTACAGATTGGTATCATCCCTATTGTGTAAGTAGGGTAGGGTTTGTCCCCTACCAGAATGGTAGTAAGTAGGTACCAGGATTGAATCGAGCTCTGACTTGAGGGACTTTGTCCTGTGGACTTCTTCTTTCGTCCCCAAAGTCGAATACGGGAGCATTAAGCGATGAACTGTGAGCTCCTGAAGGTCTCATCAGTAGAAACCCAAAGGATAGCACTGGGCCCACTGGTGAAGGTGCTCATTAGGTTCTGTTCCGTGAAGTAACCAAGAAGCCTCCTTCCTTTTGATGCTTCTAATGCAAATGCACTTAATTTTCTTTCCCTGTAACTCACCTGGGAGTGGTTACACTGTCACATTTTTCTCATTTTTCAAAATTTCCATTTTTTGCTTGAAGTAAAACATAAATTATCTCTCGAGCCCTGTGTTTTGGGATGGGGCACATTATCTTGACACATGCATTGGAGGAGTGTGAATGAGTTCCACCCATCCCCTTTTGTATTGGCTGTCATTTGAATGAAGACTGTGGTTTATATTCATTTAAGACGCCTCCAGGGGCTATGTTCAGTTAATCATTTCGTATTATGTTCTTTAGCTAGACCACAAGGAATAAAGCTCAGCATTAAGTAAAATGAACTTAAGATGAATACCTGGGAACAATTTTAATAAATATTTTATGACTTGGATCTATTTGATGTAAAATAGGCTAAGTATAAGATAGTATTGAAGTGAAAGGAAAGCCTAGTCTTACAGCATTTTTTAAGATGCTGACAAATCAATAGAGTTGTGTGGCAAATTTCTTCCCAAATAATTTTTGTTGTTTTTCTAAAAACAACCTGAATGTTTTCAAGTAGGTAAATATGTCAGGAATGATGACAATATTAATCATTTTGTGGAATTTTCCAAATGATATCTATAGTGAAAAAATGCTATTCTGGCATGTAAACCTATGTACTACATGAAAAGTTTCTAAAATATTTCAGGCCTCTGGGAGGTTTTTGAGCCTCTGAATCTCCCATTTTCCCTTTATGTAATTCCATCTCTTTTGGCAAGGAGCTTTTACTAGGGAAGGACAATGGCACCTGGTTATAGGTTTAAGGTTTTTTTATATTAAAAAAATTTAATACCCTGCTTAATATTCTACAGATTTGTAATGAAATTCATGCAGAGTATTTTTTTAAATCATTTTAAATGCTAGATGTATGGGATCATGCTAGCAGTCACTGTTCAATGAACTGATTGGTTGTGCTCCATAGCAGTTCTGATGTGTCAGACTCATGGAGTAGTCTTGGCATAGTTGTACACGCATCTGTGTGGCTGTGATAGAGCAGACTCTCAGCATCATCATTGGAATCCAGGCCAAAGGCACTCATCCACTATATCCAATAAAAGCCCTACATTATTATAAATTATTATAAAAACTCAAATTATTGTTTTTGGTTACTTGCTTTGAACTGAGAGCATGGTGAATGTCCAAAAGGGAAATTAGAGAACAACTTTTTGCCTTAGAAGAAGACATACTTTTCTACCAGCTTTTCACTTGGCTGCTACTCCTTCCTTATACTGAGGAATGGGGACAGGGACTAGAAAAGGACAGGGATGCTGAGGGCTGAAATCAGAGTAAACATTAAGGTTTGAGAGTCAGGAGGATTTGAGTACCAGGGAGAAAGCATGCAACTAGAACTGGCCACAGGCTTAGAGCCAGGCACTTGCCTAAGCAGACAGAGAAGCCAACAGAGAAAAGAGTACAGTTTTACCAGTGTCCAGGGAGTCAACAAGGGCAGGGCCACTTCAAGATCTTATGTGCAGAGAGCACTGGAGGACTCCAGGAAGAACAGGTGCAGAGAGCTGGACCAGAGGGTTGGACCTCCCAGGAGGTCCATGTGGCATGAAATACAGAGGTGTGAAACCCAGAGGACAAAAGCACCACAAAACCTGAAATTCAGAAGCTTCAACTCCTTCTGCCCAACCTCCAGGTGCCCCATTTATTGCCAGGTCCTATCAATCTTACCCCCCACCCTACCCCTGCCGCTGCCCCCGCTCCACTCAGATCTGCCTTTTTCTTCTTTATCCAAAGGTAAACTATGAAACTGAGACCACAGGCTCAACTCCCAGATTTCCAGTGTGTAAACCTCCACTCTGTCACCTACTTGTTTTGAGACTTGGGTTAGTGGCTCCCTGGGTCTCAGTTTTCTCATCTGAAAAATGTGAATGATAATGCTTGTACCTATGTTATGACTCACTGGGAGTCCTAAATGAAATAACCCTGTGAAGCACTCACAGGGGAGCTGACATTAAGCAAGGACTCTGTTGGTTGCTGTATTAGATTCCTAGGGCTGCCATATAAATTACCACGGAGCAAATGACTGAAAATAGCAGTTTTTATCTCAGAAGTTACAGGTCTGAAAGCAAGGCGTCAGCAGATTCTGGCATCTCTGAGGGTGAATCTGTTCTGTGCCCGTCTCCCACCTCTGTTGGCTGCTGGAATCCTTGGCATTCCTTGGCTTATGGAAGCATCTCTCCAGTCCCTGCCTTTGTCTCCCTGTGGCCTTTACCTCTGGGTCTGTATGTCTTAAATCTCTTCTCTTGTAAAGACAACAGCCACAGGTACTGGCTTTAGGACTTGGGCTTATCTTTTGGAGGCCACTGTTCAGCCTGTTTGTTATCATTATGATGTTCAATTCAAGGCCTTGTCCTGTCTTGATTATACCATTAAAATAGTGTCTCTGTCTACAATCTTCACATATGGTAATCCATTCTCAATGAAATGGCCCCAGTAAGCTTCCAAAAATTTCTCCTGCTTACATCTTTCTTTGCCCCTCCATCAGCTATAGGAGGATATCTGATGTGTTGAATGAAGCTTTGACATGGAGCCTGCCTAATTTCTGCCATGCCATTTCCTGGACCCTCTATCTGCCTTTTCCAAAGCAGGATGGCTTCCAGTGCCCCCCACACACTGAGTTTTATCCCTCCTGGCCTTTGCATCACTTGCTCTCTGCTCACTGGGGGCTGTGTTTCCGAAATGTAGATTCTGATTCAGTAGCCCTAGGGTGAGCCAAGAATCTGCTTTTTAAACAAGCTCCAGATGATGTCAAGGCTGTGGTCCACAGACTAACTATGTGGTTAGGGGAATCCAAAGACACAATGCACAACCTGACCAGGGGCTTGGTGTCAACACAGTGTCCAATTGTGACCGTGCATTGTGGTTCCTAGTAACACCAAGCTGGACCCATTTCTACTCTTTTCCTACCTGGGGTCTATGCATCCTTTGAGATTAAGTTCTCCTTACTTAACATAGAACTAATCATAGATAAATTAAGTTAATTGAAAATAGATCCCAGTTAAAAACAAGAGTGGGAAAGAGAGGCAGGTGCTGTACAGATCGACACACCTAATTCACCTAAGAGTGAAGCTAAAAACTTGCCATGGGACTCCAAAGGCCATTTAGCTGGGTGGCACTAATCCCATCTTATGTGATAAAGTGATCATATTAAGTATGGAATTGATCATATAGATAGGACCATAAGTCAAAATGATCACATAAATAAGATCAAGTGCCTGGTAATAATAATAGAATTATAAAGGAGAGAAAGTTCCAACATGGGAAGCGGGATCCACAGCAGACTCATAGAATGACAAACGCACTAAACAGCACTCTGACCTCAGAATCAGTCCCTAAGGCATTTGGATCTGACTGAAAATCCCATGAGAGCATTTCAGGCATGGAAAGCCGAGACATTGTGGCAAAAATGTTTCTGAATGAAAGATCTTTGTGATTGAGACCCCAGTGGAAAGAAGGGGCCATCAAAAAAGGATGTACTTTTCTCTGAAGGGAGGAGAGAACTTCCACTCTGCGTATGGTCCTGTCTAAAAGCCGATGGAGTTTGTGGACTCAAAAGGCTTCCCTAGCCTTGGCAGCTCATGTCAAGAGCCCCAGGTGATCACTGATGTCGTAAATAAGAATGTCAGTTGTTAAATCAACAACAGGAGTCACTGTGCACTTGTTCCCCATGTTGGACCTCTGTCCCTAATGAGGTGTACTATGAGAATCAACGGTAAAACTTGTCTTCAAACTGCACTTTATACTTTGTGTGTCTGTGTGGGTGAGAATAGCTGAAATCTGTACTTAGTATAGGTCTTAGTATAGGTCTTTTGTATATAAAGTCAATTAAAAATGAATCTTAATGGAAAATAGAATGGGAGAGGGAGAGAGACATGGAATGGGAGTGAGGGTGAGAGGGTGGGAATGGGGGGAAGAAACACTATATCTCTAAAAGCTATCCATATGAAATTTGTATTCATTAAATAAAAACCTTCAAAAAAGAAAGAGAGATTAAGTTATTACTTCATCTCTTCTGAGACATCATTCTGGATCTTCCTTGGCCATTTCACCAGATACCAGGCTTCTTCCTCCTGAGCCCTACAGTATCTTGAACCCATCCCGGTCACTGGATTATATACACTGCTCTGTGAAGTCTGCCAGTGTTTCTGTTTTTCCTTCAAGATTGCACCCTGTTCACTCTACATTCCCAATGCCAGTGCAGAAGTGGAAGGTGTTGAAGGAGTGAGTGGATGAATGGAAGGAAGGGAAAGTGGCTTGGTGGATGGATTGATGAATAATAGCTAGGAAAAAAAGTAAACTCTGAGTCAGTGATCATGTGGAACCACAAGGTGGAAACTGGACTGAAGCTGGGCCCATCTGTGGTTAGAAGAGCTGGCCAGTTATTAGCGAGGAGGGAATGTGGCTACTCTGGGTTCATATTTGTGAAGTGTAATTTATGAGCAGCTGTGTGTATGTCTAAAAATCCTATATTTGATGCCCAAAGTGACTGCTGAACAAACTCATTATAGCTCCCCAGAGTAGTCTCTCACTTTCCAAAGTTCTAAATGAAAGAAGCCTCCCATTTGGAGTGGATAAAATATGACTCTCGCTCTTAACACTTTTATATGAATGGGATTCACTCGGTGCTGATTTTTAAAATACTAGAGATTCTGATGAAACCCATCTGGGGCAGGCTTACTAATGCATGGAGAGGTCAACACTGCAACCCTGGCTCAGCCACATCTGCACGGTGCAACCTTTGTTTCTTAATCCTTCGTGTCTGAAGTGGAGAAAATAATTGTGCCTCTTCCTAGGACTGTGGGGTAGTGCTAGGAGAGTTTGGCACATGTCAGTGTGCCATAGCATTGCCTGTAGCCTTCGCCATAATCACCGTCATCCTCATCAATGAGATCTGGATTTCTAAATCTGGTCGTGTGATAGAAATGACCTGGGAGATTTAAGGACAGATCCTGGTATGATCGATATGGAGTAGGTCTCAGACAAGGGTGTAGTTTTAAAAATCATCCACATGCAGAGGTCTGATGTGCAGTCAGTGGCGTTCTGGTAGCCCCCAGATCACCTTCTCTACTGAATGTGCGCAGGAGTCACTGGGGGTGGTGGTGGCAGGAAGGGTTACCAAAATGTAGATTCTGATTCAGTAGCCCTAGGGTGGGCCAAGAATCTGCATTTTAAACAAGCTTCGGATGATGTCTAGGCTGCTGGCCACAGATGAACTATGTGGTTAGGGATAATCCTGTGTGAGAGGAAACCCCCTAGGCCCCAAAGACACAACGTACAACCTGACCAGGGGCTTGGTGGTAACACGGTGACCATTTGGGACCATGCATTGTGGTTTCTAGTGACACCAGGCCTGACCCACCCCTACTGCCACATTCCATCCAGAAGCTTCCCCAGCCCCTCACAAAATGGTCAAGCCCTGGGAGGAGAGGCAGGCAGGCTCAGTCTGACTTCTCTGCTAAGAGTTGCGAAGTGCACATAGTTACCATCCCAGGAGTGTGCTCAGAGGAAATGCTACACACTCAGCACTTAGCTCCCCAGAGTGTGAAGCTGAGGGTCATCGTTTGGCTCACGAAAGGGCCATTTGTGTGTGCGTGTCAAAACTGCCGAGTCAATGACCTGTCCGACGGGAATAGTAACGTCACCTCTGTTTTGGGTACAAATAATTTGAGTGTTCTCTACACATCATGAAATGCCAAAGCCCCTAGCTCTCGCTTTGGTCCGGGTGTAGTAACACAGAGGTCTACAACCAAACTGGGCAAGGAAGGGCCGCAAGATAACATGAGAGCCTGCTAAGGGGGCCTGAAGCTTTCATGGTTGGGGGCAAGAGCTGCATCTTCTTGCAAGCTCTCTGTGACTTTCCCAGAGCAGTCCTCCATCCCCCCTGAGCAGAGGCCCTCACTACCTGGGTTGGCAAATGGAATTCACAGCTTCATGAAGTTGCCTGTAAGGCAAAGACATGACACTGGTTTCTGTGTGGATTTCCTGTCAACCCCATCATCCTTCTGCTGCATGTTAATAACATGCAAATAGTGAGTCATTTACATAGCTGATTACAAAATCTCTGCCTCTTACATGGCAAACCTGACCCTTTGGTTTTTATTTCAGACTTTAGATTCCAAAAGACCTAGAGACAACACTGTTTTTCTTTTTAGAATCTGGGCATTGTTTATGCCCAACACCAGAAAAACAAAAGGCAACATATACTTTTGCATGAGGCAAATGAGGCAGCTGATTCCCCAGCACAAGAGAACCTGACTGGTTCAATGCATGGGCCTTATACACCTGCCAGGTTGGATGAAGGGAAGGAGGAAGGGACAAAGGGAAGGCAAGAAAAAGGAAGGGCAGGAAGAAGGACAAATAAAGAAGGAAAAGGAAGGAAAGAATGACGGGAGAAGTCAGCTCCCTTGACTGTCCTCTTTATGGTTGTTTTTGGAAGCCTGTCCCTGAGAGAGGAGGATGTGCCAAGTACTTCAAAAGGAAAGGAATCTCAAATGCATGTTTATCATTTTACGATATAGCTACCTGTTCCCAAGCCATCAGTAGTCCCACACAAGCTTCTACTTCCAAATGACAAGTCTATCGCCTAAGATGACTAAATCTGCCACGGTGTGACCGGAAGCTCTCTGCGCCTCAGTTTCCTCTCCTGTAAAGTGGGGACAGCAATAGTGCTACCCTCAGGGGACTGTTAGGAAGATTACATTGGTTAATATTTATGAAGCTTTGGATGGATTCAAGGGCACAGAAGCACCTCGTAAGGGCTTATTAAATACAAAAAAAAATACCCTTAAGTTCAAACTAGTCTATCCGAGCCTCAGTTTAAACTTTCATTGACTTTTGAAAGACATTTGAAACTTTCAGGTTTTCACTTGAGTTGGTTTGTTTCTGCCTTATGATAACTCACAAAAACACTAGTTTGTATTCTGATTAAAGTGGCAAAAGTGTATCTTGACCCATTTCTTCCCCACCAATAGTCATATTCTCATCAAATAAATGTCTTCTTTGCAGGCTGTTGCTGTATTCCATTTTACATATTTTAAAATAATTGGATTATCAAATTTAGGATTTTATTTGCGCAGAAGGCAAATGTAAAATCTCGAGGCTGCTCCACAGTGCATAGATGCTGAAGTTTGCAATGTGACACCCATTTGGCACTCACCTCATTAGGTCACCACCTTGGAAAGACTGCTGCCCCTTAGCAATGAAAAGCCGCACCATTTGTTTTGGCTTGATCCAGCCTAACAGTGTCTTTAATTCAGCAGCAGACTGTTTTTCTTGGAAGCTAGAGAATCCAATGGTTTTGGATCAAGTGCGGATTTTGCCTGGAAGTTCCACACTGGAAGTAACATGACTTCACCCAACAGTGGTTGGGGGAGGAAGCCAGGAAGGCCTCTGGAAAGTGGATTTTGAATATTGGAGGGTATTCATAATGGTTGCTGATGGGACAGGACCTAACTCTGTTGGAGGCTGCTGTGAACAAACTATTTTACTGTTGTTTCAATACCATACTGTGAATTAGTTAAATGAGTTTGAAATGTAGGGTCCTGATAACTGTTTTTATTTTTCTTTTGTTTCCACCTGGTGTAGAAAGCAGTTTCAAGCTATTATGGGAGGCAAGAGTGGATTGAAAGGTATCTACTCTATGCAGACTCAAGGCACATACAATGATGAGACAATGAGTGGAGGTGCCCCTGGCTGGTGGCCACTGAGTCCAAATGAACTTTAGTGGGAGAAAGATGGTGTAGGGAGCCCCAGCGCAGGGAGGAGATTCAGGTTCTTATGTCTTTCCTTCGCCAGCAGCCCTGGATGGGATCCAAAGCAAGGCAGCTCTGAGATCACTGAGACCAGGCAGATCAGGCAGCCATTGGGTGGCTAAGTTTGGGGGCTACAGGCCTGAGAAACACTTCCAGGGCTCTTGCATTCATAACCAAGGTGACCTTCCAGCTCTTAGAGAGAGATCCCCCTCTCTTGTCTCTCTTAGTTTCTAAAAGCCCAGAAATTGTACACAGAATGCTGTGTGGGATGTGCTTGCCTGTGAGAAAGAGTCCATGGTCTTACCAGATTCTCCAGAGGATTCTGTGACCTACCCTCCCCTAAAGCTTAGGCTCAATGCCTGGACAGTAGCAAAAATCACCCAGTAGAACATTTTACACTTTTGTCTCCTTCAATCTCTCATGATAAATGTGGCATTTAGCATACCCTAAATGTTACAGAAGGGTTTGTACAGCATCAAAAGTCCTTGGATTACGAACTCTACCAGTAAGAAGCAGCGACCATGTTTGCAAGTCAGGAGCATCTGTGAGTGAATGCCGGTCTAGACTGAAGGGCTACACTGGGTAGACCTGGGCACACGTGGTCCTGGCTGTGCAAGCCACTCAGTAGCTTTAACTGGAACACAGGCACACCTATGTAGAAATACATCCAGAGTGATACAGACACCAATCAATAAATAAGGTGATGGTCATAATTATAAGACAGAATTCATTAAGCATCTGCTATATGCCAGAAGCATTGGATATACTATTTCATTTGATTGTCACAATAATCCCGTGAAATAGATACTATTATCTTTCCCATTTTATGGGTAGAGTTACTTAAACTCTTAGACATCAGGTAAATTTCTCAAGGTCATTAAGAGGTAGAACTGGGATGTATGCTCAGCTTTATTCAGCACACTTCATCCCAGCTTAAGTAGCTTCATTTTGTGCAAACAATCATCATGGTGGCTTGGGGGACACCAAAGAATCTGACAAAATCTCCTTCCAAACAAGACTTTATCATTCTTAGCATTAACTGAAAGAGTGACAAATCGAGCCATCAATTTGCAAGTCTCAGGCTATGTTAGGAATTGAGAAGGATAACCACTTTTCCTTCTCAAAGGGACTGACAGGCATACCCTGAGGGGGTGGGATTTCTGGAACTCTGTGAAGTTAACAAGAGGAGACTTGGAAAGTTAGAAGAGGGAGGGGGAGACTGCATTCCAGGCATAGCTCATGGTATGAGAAAGCACCAAATTTGGAGTGGGACAAACAGATGAAGAAGGTGTCAAGTTCTCTAGGGAGGAGTAGAGGGTGCTGGAGGCCAAATACAGGGAAAATCTCTGACAGGATGCTGTGGTGACTTAGCTGAGCCTAAAACAAAGAAGCACCCTTGAGCCTTAGAGACTTCCCTCCCCCTCATTCCAACAAAAGGAAGATCCATGCAGTGAAAGGGACGAAGTCTCTGTGTCCTAACAGCAGCATCATCACAATCTTAAGGAGTTGGGGTACCAAGAACTCAACCAACCCCCCAACTAGTAGAATACAACAACATCCCTCTTCTTCACCTTCCTCCCAAAATAAATTCCCCCTAACAGCTGCTGTGATACCCCAACAGAGAGCAAGCTCAACTTTGCCCCAGAAGTAGGCCTGCCAGCTTCCCCTCTTCCTCTCTCCCTGGGGACAGATGCTATTTTCACTGGGGAGGCCTGGAGACCTGTCCAAGCGTCCATTTCCTGAAAGGTTGGGACAGATTGCGGAGCTCATGGGAACTAGGGGACTGCCCTCTCTATACACGCGATCAGAAGTCTTGTTCATGCTCACTCCCTTCTCAGAGGGGACAGGCATAGGTGCTATGGCGACAACACCTTTCTGGGACGAGCCAGCCCAGGACCCAGGCCCAGAGCCTCTGGAGGAGCTCCCTTCCCTGTGCCAGCCTTCTTCCAGGACCTCCTCCATGCTCTGGCTCCCAGTCAGGCAGCTGCCTTTGTGTCTATGCTTTTTCCAGCACCACCTCCCCAAGTGTGCCTTTCCCTCTAGTGGGATAAATTTAGCTCTGAATGAATGCAGAAGGGAGAACACATTAAAGTAAACACAGACCAAATAGCATTCAAATTCGGGTTTGGCACGCACACAATCGACACAGAAGATCCAAGTTTTTCTGTGTCTCTCTCTCCAGCTGATTTCGGTTTCTTCTGTCTCATCTTGAGGCCGCTACACCCTTTCCTGCATTTATTTTATTAAATATGCAGTTCAGAAGGTGGGGCTGTTTGTCTGCAGCAGAAATCCCCTGAATGACTGAGGCATATCGAGGAGTCCAAGAGAGCCAAAGGTGGCATTGGTTTGACTCTCAGAAACCCATCTGAAATTTGGAAGCATCGTGTATGGTAGGTGTTAGTGCAGTCTTTTCCATACGTTCCATGGGTGTCTTGTATAGTGTTTACGAGTACAGAGCCCTCTTGTGTAGTGTGTACTAATACAGAAGCACCTTGTATAGTATGTACTAGGACGATCTTTTCTGGGCTGAGCCTGTGGCCGGTATAGAGTGTCTTTCACTCCTACAAGTATTTCCCCACTGACCAGTCAGTGTATCCCTCAGTCCCTAACTCTAAAGTTTTTTTTTTTTTTCTTTCACCATAGTTCTTCACACTTAGAGTTCTCAAAGCACTTTCTTCTTTACGAGCTCTGTGAATTCTCAGGAGTCTTACTTGGGTCCCCTGTTTCTTGTTTACAAATAGGACACCAATTCCCTCTTTAGAAATAGAAATTTCAGCACAGAGCATTATGTGACTTGTACAATAAGTGGCCGAGTTAGGATTAGGACCTAGGATTGAGATGTTGTCCTGTGTTCTTTCCACTCTGCCTTGAGATGCTTTGGGGAAAGGCCATCTTGTCCAGGAGGCCCCAGCTGGAAGAATTCAACACAAGTTGGGAGCAACTTCGGAGACTGGCTCAGAGAGGCTGGACATGAGCTGGATCAGTTTTGCCCGTGTATGGAGGGGAGGTGAGGAGTGGCATGCAGGGCTGAGATCTCCATCGTCCCACAGGGCATCAGGAGGGCACAGCATCCATGGGTGGTAGGAGCTGAAGCCAGCCTTTCCCAATCTCATGACTCATTCCCCAGGCAGCAGGATGGACAGGATTTAGTTGATCGGCCACCATCCCTCCACTGCCAACCCTGCAGGAAATCTCTCCCTTGTCAGCAGTGCTGACTTGCAGAGAGTACATGGCATTATCAAATCACGGTTCACAATGAAAGTGTCAATGGCCAACACTACAAAAAGAGATTCCATGCTGACGGGGCACATCGTGATCATTGTGCTAAGGTCAACTAGACAGGCCCCTAAGCTCTCTGACTTGTGTCTGTGGGCATCAGACAACCAGGCTGGGCCAGAACCTGGCCTTCCCAAAGACTTTTCCAGTATGTAGCAAATGCCCACCCAATCCTAGGACTGACTGTACTACAGAGCACCTTTAATATGTAAGCATGGAGCTCTCCTCCTGAAGATTCAAAACTCAAGTTTTTGTTTCCATATTCTCCTAGGACTTTATCTTAAGAATCCTTCCCCAATTCCTGCTGATTTATAGTTTTGAAATTGACCCACTCCAAAAGAAAAGACTGTAGGTATCTATGAATCATTAAGATTCCAGTAAAGAAGTTTCTAAATAATAAATAACACAGAGCAGAAACCTCCCTTTGAAAAGAGAAGTAACTATTCATGTGAGGGCCTTTAAAAATACTGATAGCTCACCACTTTTCTTAAGATTGAAAGGAAGAAAGAAAGAGTGAGCCTGTAGGATAAGGGTTTGACCTGTTAAGATGTGATCCCTTCACATAAACAAGAATAGTGTCTGCAAATACTAACTGATAGAATAAAAAAGGGAGAGAATGATCCAACATGGGAAGTGGGATACACAGCAGGCTCATAGAATGGCAGGTGTCCTAAACAGCACTCTGGCCTCAGAATCAGCCCTTAAGGCATTCAGATCTGGCTGAAAAGCCCATGAGAGTATTTTAGGCATGGAAAGCCAAGACACTCTGGCACAAAAAAAAAAAAAAAAACAAAAAAAAAACAAAAAACCTAAATGAAAGATCTCTGAGTGAGATTCCAGTGGAAAGAACAGGTCATCAAAGAAGGAGGTACCTATCTCTGAAGGAAGGAGAGAACTTCCACTTTGACTATGACCTTGTCTAAATATGATCAGAGTCACCAAACTCAAAAGGCCTCCATAGCCTCGGGAACTCATGACAAGAGCCTAGGGTGATTACTGATGCCATAAACAAGAGAGTCAATTTGTTAAGTCAACAACAGGAGTCACTGTGCACTTACTCCTCATGTAGGATCTCTGTCCTTAATGTGCTGTACATTGTGATTTAATGCTATACTAGTAATCAAACAGTTTTTTATACTTTGTGTTTCTGTGTGAGTGCAAACTGTTGAAAACTTTACTTAATATATGCTAAACTAATCTTCTGTATATAAAGATAATTGAAAATGAATCTTGATGTGAATGGAATGGGAGAGGGAGCGGGAGATGGGAGGGGTGTGTGTGGGAGGGAAGTTATTGGGGGGGGGGGAGCCATTGTAATCCATAAACTGTACTTTGGAAATGTATATTCCTAAATAAAAGTTAAAAAAAAAAAAAAAGATGTGATCCCATATCAGAGGACCTGGGCTTTATACCTGCCTCTGGCTCCTGACTCCAGCTTCCTGCCAATGCAGACCCCGGGAGACGGCAGTGATGGCTCCAGCGATTGAGTTCTGGCCACCCACATTGGGGATCTGGATTGAGTAGATATTTGGGGAGTGAACCAGAGGGTGGGAGCCCTTTCTTTCTGTGCCTTGTAAATAATTTTTTAAATTCCTACATAAAATAGATAAAATCAAATCAGTCACTTGCTTTTGTCTATGAGATTTTTAATGAAGTAATGATTGGTACCTGCCCTTTCTGGAGCACCTTCCACAGCCAATCACAAGCACTTTGTATGTGTTATCCTATTTCTCACAGCAGCCCAATGAGGAGGCTGAGATTCCAGCTTGCCTTCAGAGCGCCTATCTATCCTGTCACACTCAACCCCACTTCCTATCCACACTTCAAAACTCTCATTTCTAATAAAACTTGTCCAAATCAATATCTGAATAACATAGTGTTATCCACAAGCTCATCTGATACAAAAACCCAGTGAGATATCACGTTTTTACATCCATCTTATGACTAAGGAAACTACAGTTCTGATTTGATATGTGATTTGTCCAAGGTATCATAGCTAGGTAAATGTAGCATGATCTCTAACCATCCAGCTCTAATTCCTGTACACTCTCTTTATACAACCCAGCAACTCACCAATTGACCCATACTGTCCGAGCTAACCAAGAGAAAAGAAAACCATCACAGCGAAATACTAATATCCATGTCTAACTAGATTTTGATTGCTCATTTCCTGCTACCTAGAGATCTTAGTCAACACGTACCTTAAGTAACATCAGCCCAGTTCATTTCCCTCACTGGTGCTATGTTTTCTTTTTTATTTTATTTTTATTTCATAAATGTGAATTTACAAAGTGCAACTTTTGTATTGTTGTGGCTTCCCCCCCAACCTCCCTCCTGTGGCCCTCCCCTCTCCCTCTCCCTCTCCCATCCTGCCCTTTATCGAGTTTCATTTTCAATTACCTTCATATACTGAAGATCAACTTAGTATATACTAAGCAAGGATTTCAACAGGCTGCACTCACACAACCGCACAAGGTATAGGGTACTGTTTGACTAGTAGTGTTTTTAAGTTTCATAGTAAAACACATTAAGGACAGAAATCCTATGTGGGGAGCATGTACCCAGTGACTCCCGTTGTTGATTTAACAATTGGCACTCTTATTTATGACGTCAGCAATCACCCGAGACTCTTGCTATGAGCTGTCTAGGCTATGGAAGCCCCTTGAGTTCACCGACTCTGAACTTGTTTAGTCAAGGCCGTGTCACAGTGGAGGTTCCTTCCTCCCTTCAGAGAAAGGCGCCTCTCTCCTTGATGGCCTGTTCCTTCTGCGGTGCTCTGTTTTCTAACATCTTTCTCTGTCTTGTTGTCCCGTGGAGACTCCCTCCAAGGATCTATCATTTAAATCCCATCGAGAAACAGCATACACTTGAAATTCCATCAACTTTCCCAGAAAGCTGACAACCACAGGAGGCTAGAGGACTCAGCACTGTTCTTTGGACTGCAGCAGTCACATGTGTTTTAAATGACCATATATTCACAAAAGATCCCAGGGAAAAGAGAGCTGATACAAATACAAACATTTTGGGTGACACTGGCATTCCTTTCCAAAATTAATTTTGTGAAAGGAAAGCTTCAGGTTTCTGAGACGTCTCATGTTCTTATCTGCCACTCAACAAGACTTCAACTCTGAATCACATGTGGGCCCTGACAAGTCACTTTCCTTAAGGTTTATGGAGTCTCTGTTTTCCCACAAGGGAGTAAGCTGTAATCATTTGTGATTCCTAGGGGACTCGTATCCTAAAACAGATCCTGAAATTTTCATTAATGAAACATCTATTTTGCATATCTTACATTCTGAAGTCTCTCCATATAATGCTTTGCAATGTAGCATCCACCAGAAAAACCATTAAACCATCTAGATGGTGCTGATGCAACACAATTTAATGTCCCAGCAAGAACTAGGAATTTGTTATAGACATTATGCACCGTTGGAATGTACTGCTCCAGAGTTTAAATGTTTGGAGGACAAATAGCCTCCAATAAAGTTGTGGCACTCGATGATGGAGTCTGCATAATTCCAGGCCATAGCCAAATGTCTCCTATAGAACAGCTACACAACAAAAGTTTATTAAAGAAATGGCCTAATTTGGGTTGAAAATGTCTGTGTTTGTAACAGGTTCAATGATTTTAAAATTCTGACATTTAGAGATTGAAGGCAGAGTGCTAGAAGAGAACAGGTTTTCCCTCAGCTCATAGACCAAGTGTCAGTCACTCATTTCATCTACCTCTCTGCCTCAAAGAGTATCCTTAGTCATAAACAACAGAAACAGGTTCTTTATAAAAAAGATTTATCTGAAAGTAGAACTTAGAAGATCTTCTATCTGCTAGTTCATTCCCCAATGGCCACTACAACCAGGGCTGGGCCAGGCTAAAACCAGGATATAGGAACTTTCCATCTGGCTCTCCCACGTAAGTAGCAGGGACCCAAGTACCTAGGCCATCATCTGTTGCCTCTCAGGTGCATTATCAAGAAGCTAGATCAGAGGCAGGAGGAGCCAGGACTCGCCCTACCCTCTACTACGGAGTGCCAGAGTCGCAGGCCACAGCTTAACCCACTGTGCCGCAACCCTGGCCCCCAGGAAGTTTCTAACTGATAGAAGCAGAAAAAGAATGAACTGAAATTGTGTTAGGTAGTGCACAGAACAGATGAGATGTCTAAAGAAGGCTTGAGCCATTAGCAAGATCAAAGGTGAGCTACTGCCTGAAATGAGTCTCTAAAATGCTGTGTCTTCTAAATTCTCAACAGGTGTGTGTATCTGAGCCCACATTGCATGCTATGCCCAAGCTCCTAGGGCATCTGGGAAGCAGGGGACGGGCACTTCCTAGTTTCTATGATGGCATGTGACTGTCTCTTCCTATGGCTCATAATATGGTGTCTCCCAGAGATGGGAAGGAGCTCCCAAGTTGGTATGCCCAAAAAGTATGTGGATCTACTATGGCTCCTAAGTGAGCAGACACCTAGTATCTAGTGCTATGAATTTCCTCGTTCCTTTGACTTGTTGCCCTATCCACTTTGACAATCCTCAACACTAAGTAAACACAACCATTAAGGGTCTTAGGCATTTAAAAACCACTGAAGAACTACACACAGTTGGTCATGCCCTGGTCTGTTTCTAGTAAATTAAATTAGCACAGTGATTCTAAACTCTTCCCTAACCTTCACCTTACTCTGCAAAAATTTAATTTTGTACAGGTATTTGGGAGAGTCTGACATAGACTTCTTGTTAGGAGCCATATTGTAGCTTTTCCCATTTCCCAAATCCTTTATAAACCATTTCTATTTTTCTGAAGATATACACACACCAGCCAGTCATTACCAATGACCCTTCCTGTGGTGGGGGAAACCAGCCTTCTGACGCAAACTCACTCGTCTTCTCTCTGCCCAGGGACTTTAACTCAAAATCACGTCTTGGATTTACCTCTCTGTCTTTCTGCCTTGGTTCATTCTTCCTTCTCTCCAAGGCCAAGCGGGTCATTGATGTTAATCTGGATGCCCTCTGGTCTGATCACAGACTTTGCCTAATATTATCTTTTCTTTCATGTGCTGGACCTCACTTCCCTGCTGTCTAAATCCCTTTAGCCCCCAGACAGCCACACATCTTGCCTGACCTAGAATCCCTGCACCCAGACCCTGCTCCCTGTAAACTACCTTCTTGTTCCCGCCCACCTTCATGTTGAACATCCAAAGACTGGAAAGTTGTGTGTGCTCTTGAATGTGTCTTCTTCAGTTTTCATCAGTGCCCCTAGGCTCACCCTCTGGACACATACTTTCTCCAACCTCACCCATGGCTTTGTGACTGCCAAAGCCAATGGCTGCTTAGTCTGTATTTTCCCTGGCCTCTCAGAGGCGTGCAACCCTGTTGGTTGCACCTGTGTTACCTCCTGGTGTGGCTTTTGGTATACACCTCTCCTTTATCCTTCCACGTCCTGGAAGTCTCCTTTGCTGAGTTTTCTCCTTTTCTTTTCTTTTTCTTTCTTTCTTTTTAAAGATGGATTTGAATTTTTTGAAAGGCAGAGTTACACAGGAAAAGAGAGAGAGAAAGAGAGAGGTCTTCCATTCAGGGCTGGGCCAGGCTGAACCCAGGATCCAGGAGCTTCTTCCAGGTCTCCCATGTGGGTTCAGGGGTCCAAGCATTTGGGCCATCCTCTGCTGCTTTACCAGGCGCATTAACAGGGAGCTAGATCAGAAGTGGAGCATCCAGGACTCGATCCCAGTGCCTATATTGGATACTGGTCCTGCAGGCAGCAGCTTTTCCTGCTACACCACAACACTGGGCCCTAAGTTTTCACCTTTCTTGCTCTATTTCCTCATCCTGGCTCTTCTCGTTTCTTCAGCTACAACTGTGAAGTAGATGACACTCAGCTTTGTGTCCCCAGTCCTGATTCTTCAGGTCTGAAGTCACAGATTTCTAATGGATCACTTCCAAACCATGCCTGGGCCCTTTTCCTCTCCCTGTCTCCCCTTTCATCACTTAAAAGAATTCATTGGGGTTAAATAGACATCACAAAATGTATCACTTTAACCACTTGTGAGTGTGCAGTTTGGCGACATCCTGTACACTCACAATGCTGTGCTCCAGCCTTTGTTTTTCAGAGAGGGGAAGGACCATTTCTTGTCCACTCATTTGCTACTGCACCTGCTACAACTCCACGTCACTGGCCAGACCTGGGGCTTAATGGCTAAGAACATGGGTTCTGGCGGCAGGCATGTGGCCTTGCAGTTAAGCTGCTGGTTAGGACGCCTGCATCCCACGTTGGAGTACTTGGTGATACCTACCCTGGCTCCTAATTTCAGCTTCCTGTCAAAGGAGACCCTGGGAGGCAGCAGTGAGGGTTCAAGTAACTGGGTCTTTGCCACCCACATGGGAATCCTGGATTCAGTTCCAAGCTCCTGGGTTTGGCACAGCCAGACCTGCACCGGCTGTTTTGAGCATATGGGGGCGTGAACCAGTAGATGGGAGCTCTCTTTCTCTCTTCCCTGATGCTGTCTCTCGGCCTCTGTTTCCTAGATATGTAGGTAGGTAGATAAATTTTTTTAAATGAGCACAAGTATGGGGAGTCTCAGTTTCAATCCCACCTCTGTGACATTAGCCCCTCCAGCCTGTCCTCCTTGTCTTCACGTTTTTGGCTTTCGTCAGGTGCACAGACACTCCGCGGAGGTAGTGACTGCTTGGTTCATTGGTGAGCAAACCTGCACCCTCACATAGCTTATCCTACCAGGGCTTGGGCTGGGAATCAGGAGCAAATCAAGCATTCGACAAAAAGGATGGCTCTTGGGTAGAAAGTGGAAACTCAGAGTGCGTGTGGATGTCGAATCTGGCGCTGGCTGGGATTTATGACACCAACAGCTCCACCTACGTCCGTTATGAGAAAGAGGAGAAGACAATCAATCAGCACCACTGTTTACGGGAGAGCTTCTCGCTTCAGTCGGAGCAGTAATTGCTCATCAAGTGACAGATGAAACCTCTGTGACAATCAGAAGGCTGATTTAGGTGAATTCAAAGAATGTGCCCAGGAACAGGTGATGTGGGGAGAGTTGATGTGCATGTCTCCTAAAATGCCTTCTTAAGTTCTGCATTTAGAGTTGCGTGGATCTAATGAGGCACATTGTGCTTTTTTTTTTTTTTCTTCTTTCCAGTGTGTAGTTCATTTGACATAGGAAAATTTGCTTAAGAATGTTGAGAATTCGGGGCTGGTGCCATGGCTCACGTGGTCAATCCTCCGCCTGCTGCGCCAGCATCCCATATGTGTGCCGGGTTCTAGTCCCAGTTGCTTCTCTTCCAGTCCAGCTCTCTGCTGTGGCCCAGGAGGGCAGTGGAGGATGGCCCAAGTGCTTGGGCCCCTGCATCAGCATGGGAGGCCAGGAGGAAGTACCTGGCTCCTGGCTTCGGATCGGGGCAGCACCAGCTGTAGCGGCCATTTTGGGGGTGAACCAATGGAAGGAAGAACCTTCTCTCTGTCTCTCTCTCTCTCTCTCTCACTATAACTGTCAAAAAAAAAAATGTTGAGAATTCTAGCAGGTCTCTCCTAAATGTTAATAGACATTTTGTTTGCTTTTAGCATTAATTTCCTTTTGGACTTGTTCTTAGCCAGCTCTTATACCCAGCCAAGGATCAGTCACAAAAGACCTATTTTAGTACTATTTGGTATCCGATTTTGGTTAAAAAATTAACCAAACACCTGTGTAAGGTATCTGTTTCGATCCTGCATTTTTAACAGAAGAGAAACTGAGGTTCAGAGTGGTTAAGTGAAGGCTTAACCCAAGGCTTCACAGCTCTCAAGTTGCCAAGCCCAGCCTAGCCCAGCACCCCGCAGTACAAACTCCGGGCTGACCTTCTAAGCCACATCTGGCCTCACCAAAAGGGTGGCTGTTTGGGAACAGATCCTGCCCCAGGCTGACTCTACGTGTGAGGGCCATCTAAAGCACACGGTAGAGGCAGCCTATCCCTGTTGGAAAGGTCCCCCACGTGCAGCCCGAGCATCTGGCGCGAGCTAGAAGGAGCCCAGAACAGTCGGTGGCCGCAGCCTGCACGTTAGGACACGTGCTCGCGCCCTGCGTTCGGCCAAGCGGCCCCTCCAGTGGCATCTGCTCGGCGGAGGCGCCACCTCTTTCTGCTGGGGCTCCAGCGAGCGCCAGTCCTCCCGGGCGCACCAGCCGTGCGCCCTAGCGGCTCTCCGTGCGCCGCGCCCCAGGTACCCATTCGCCCGCGCGTCGCCGTTCCGCGCCTTGGGGACCTGCGGCGCAGCGGCTGCCCGGGCGGCTCCTACCCGCCTGGAACCTCCCCGGGCCCCACACCCCAGGGGCGGAGCGAGGCGCCAGACGTCAGGGCGGAGAACGAGCGCGCGGGGCGAGCGCGCCCTCCCGGCGGCTGCCCGCGGCCCACGTCCCCGGCTGGCGCGGCCGGCGGCGGCGACCGGGAGATGCAGTGAGCGGCGGCGGCGCTGGGGCGCAGCCAGGCGGCCGGGCGGGCGGGGGCCAGAGGCTAGCTGGGCTGCCGGCAGTGCGCGCAGCGTTCCCCGCCGCCCCTCAACCTTCCCCCCGGGGGTTCCCGCGGAGCCCCCCGGGGTGCCCATCAATTTCCTTGGGTGACCACAGCGTGTTTTGTTCTTCTTCCTTCTTTCCCTTGCCCGTGTGCCCTTCTGCAGGATGGCAGAGGCGGAACTGCACAAGGAGAGGCTGCAAGCCATTGCCGTAAGTCCACTTTCATTTTATTTCCTTCTGGCTCTATTGTCTGGGGAGGAAGGGGACCCCGAGGTGGGGAGGGGGGTGTGTTCGGGGCGAGGGCATTCCGTCTTGGGAGCCGCCGGCGTCTGGCGGTGGTGGTGGAGAGGAGGTTCAAGTCTGCCGGGCTTAGCTTACTGCCGTTTCTTTTATACGTCTGCGGCTCTCTCCCCCAAGGCACGCTTTGGACTGGGGAATTGGATGTGGAAGATGGGCTTAGAATTAAGATGTTTGCTGCTGATTTGGGGGAAAGACCCCCTAGAGGCACAGGGGGGCGACTCCCGGGGTAGCAGCACCCACGGCGCAGGAGTACGTTGCCTTCATCCACTGGGGAACGGCGAGGCCGGTGACCTGAACGGCGGCGCTGGCTCCCACCCTCTCTGCAGAAGCTGTTCGCCTGCTAAGTGGAAAACCAGGAGTCGGCTTCTCAGCCAGCCAGCCACGCGGTGGGACCTCCTCCCAGAAACCGGGAGAGCTGCTTTTCCTCTGTCCATTTGATATTGACGAGGGCCCTGGCGCAAGCCACCTCCCCGGGGAGGTCTGGGGACTGCTTGGCACCGTGGAGTCCTGGGAGTAGGACTCCAAGGGAGCCTCCTTTTGTGATGGGTGGGAGTTTTCTGAAAACCACAATGATGTATACAAAGGTGCGACTGATTTTTTTTGGCAAAGTTCGTGTACACTTTGAGAAAAGTGTACCATGTGCATTTGGGGGATATACAAAAGAACTTGCCAAGTCGGCCTGGATTTGAGCAATCTTGCCAGAGTATTGCCAACGATCCACAGATGTGGTGTTTTTTACTGGAGCCACCACAGCTGGATTATATATTTCCTTTGCGAATGAGGGAATGATTACCGCTGCTCTATGAAATAATAACAATTAAAAGAGAAGGTCTGTTAACGTATTGGCATAAAAGAGTCGCCAGACATTCTTCCACCCAAGACTTTTTTTTTTTTTTTGTCCAGTCCAGGCATCGCCTGGAAGCACATACATTTATTGGAGGAATCATGTGTAATGTTTTGGAAGCAAAGGATATTATTTTCAAGAGCCTTTTGGACAGTCTTCAATGGGAAATGCACACAGGCCTTTCTGTTCTAAGAAGCATTTGATGGGGTCTCTAGCTCTGGGACCCCCTTTCTCAAATTCCTCAAATCTGAACTGGCTCGGAGGCTTGGCTCCTGAGGTGGGAGAGCTATTGACTGGCAGTGTTGAAATGCCACGGTTTGCCTATGAAAAAGTCCTTGAACGTGGTCCTTGGAACTCAAGGAGACTATTTCTTCTTGTCTTTTCCCTTTGCCCCTGCTGTGTGTGTGTGTGTGTGTGCGTCTGACGGTTATTAGAGCTGTTAATAGTTTCTAACGTTAGTGGCGAGGCCGAGTGGCCAGGGTCCTGAACTTGGCAAGAATAGAGACATTGAGCCGTTGGTGCCTTGGAGCTGGTGGGTGTTTTGTGTCCACTGGATAATAGGCTGCTTTAGCTGTTGACAAAGTGGCTGCACCAGAAGACGCTCACTCTCTGCCATGGACTGCTGCGGAGGGTTTCCAACAGTTGTCGCATTTTCTGTCTTTGCACGCCAGCTTTCCTAGATGCCCACGGGACAGCTGAGCCCCATGAAAGGACTCGCTCTCCGAACACAGGGCCAGTCATGGCGAACACGGGCCACCCGTTCTGAGTGAGGTTGAGTAGGCCCAGACCTTTCAAGAAAGATCTAGGCAGTCTTTTGGAATTCTCAGAGGCGTATGAGAAGAATAAGCAAGCACCTATTCAGTTTTGTGGCATTGAGTTTATGCTGTGAACCTGGGGAGCTGTTGATGGTTCATAGGAATATGTCAGCATCTGTGAAACGTATGTTGTTAATGTGTTGCCCTCTACAAACACATGTTGCTAATGTGCTGGCATCCATGAACACGTATGTTGTTAATGTGTCTAGGTCCATGAACACATATGTTAATGCAGATGTTCTAACAGTGACATCATTCTGTGTGTGTGTGTGTGTGTGAGAGAGAGAAACAGAAGAGACAGAAAAGGGCGGTGACTTGTGGTCACATCAGTAAATGGTTTGATGTCATGGTTCAGCCTAGTGAACGTCCTCCTATCCCAAGGAGCTCCCCAGCTGCTCCTAGAACCTGGCACCCCTGAAGTCTCTCTGTAGATGAGAAAGAGGAAGAGCGTGAGTTCTTATACCTTCACCCACTTGGATTTTTCCTCCAGAGAAACTGGGATTCCAGTGTGTAGGGCTTGGGGCAGTCTGTAGTTTGGGCCTCTGTTTCTTCATCCATCAGATGGGCTTGTGAGTTGTACCTCACTGGCCAATTGTCAGGTTTGGGTATGATGGAGGTGAAGCACCAGGCACACAGTTGCCGTCAGGTGGTGCTGAGGCACAGCCCTCAGTCCTGTTTGAAGCATCTACCTGGCTTGTCCTGCAGGTTTAGAAGAAATATCTCTGAAGTGGAAGGAGTGTGAACAGCTTTCCTATTCTTTCCTTCCACTCTGACCCAAGGCCACGGCCCTGGCTGGCCTCTGTTGCCCCTCCTTCAGACTTGGAGGCAGGGACTGGGACTTGAGGTTCATGCACCCGTCACTCAGCAGGTGTTTACCTGGTGCCTCCCCCAGGAAAGGGCTAGCAACACTGAAAAGTCAGTGTCTTTGAATTTCAGCCACCAGAGGGACCATGTTACCCTGTGCACACGGAGTTTTTGAAAGTTCAGGTGTCCCGTGATCTAAAATATTTGCCACATGATCATCTGTGGGATTTTCCCCTAAAAGGGAATTGAATACTTTAGAAACTGCAGTGCTATAATGGACTCTTCTACAAACTGGTCAATGAGAAAAGATAGCTTGGCCTGTCTCCTGCCCAAAGAAGACCAAGTTCATGTTTGACAGCTGTCTCTATTCCTATGTGCCCCTGTCATTGACAGGAATACTCCCAAGGCTGTACATTTAGACTGTACCAAATTGTGTTCACAACAGAATGGAGGTGCATGATAATCCCAGAAAATAACAATAATGACCATCAGTTGAAAATGATGCCTTCAACAAGCACTGATGTACAGGGCCTAAAGTTGTTTCTAGTCCAATGGAGGAAATTGACTATTCTTCCCAACCTAAAAAGTGTTTAGGGTTTTCAATTTTTGTTTTTTTAAGGTTGTTTAGAGTCTAATGGAGGGTATAGAAAAACACATAAACAAGTGCTGTAAGGTACGAGGAGTGCTAAGCAAATGAGCATACCTGGGGAACAGGTAAACCAACCTCAAGGAGTTGAGGAACACTTCCCCCAAGAGGAGACATATGAGCACGTCCCAATGATTGGGTAAAATAAAATTCAAACCAACGTCATAGCCTTCCCAGTTCCCTGAAAATGTTTATTTGCCTTTTGTTTGTTTATTATTTATTTGAAACTGTGAGAAAGGGAAACCCAAAAGCACAGTGAAGTTAAGCCATTAGCTAAAGGCAGCACTCACACACACTAACAAGACCGAAATGCTTTTAAATATGTGTTATCTCATTTAATCTTAACAACAAGCTTATGGGGTAGGTGCTACTCTGTTATCCATATTTTATAGATGAAGAGTTATAGAACTGGCCCAATATTAAACAAATACTGTTACAGTATCCTGGATTGGAACTTACCCTGCAAGCCACTAGAGTTCAGATTTTGACCACTGCCCTGAGCAGCGCCCCCCACAGTGGCAGGGGCTCACACATTTCCATGAGTAGATTGTGCAGGTGGTCCGAGCAGCCTCCATGTGAGCCCACGAGGGAGCAGCAGGCAGAGTCCAGAGCACTGGAGCAACTGGAGGCAAACCAGAAAGTCCACATCCTTTTGAGAGTCTTCCAAGCCTGGGTTCAGGCATGGAAACACTCAGCATAAACTCTTAACCAAATAAGTCACATTCCTTTGAGAAAGAAGCTGTTGCGTCTCAATGGAAAGCAGCTTTGGAGGAGGGCGTTGTTATGTCTGCACATCCGAGAGAAAGATAGTTTTCCCTGGGCATGAGTGAAAATAACTGAGTGTTACAGAGGTCTTCTTGGGCAAAGGACTGGAGAATTGAAGATCCAGGCCTCCATCTGTCATCTTTTATCTTGGAGACGCAGATGACTCTACTTCTAAATTTCCATGTTTTAAGGCCTAAAAAATTGCTGAATGTGTGGGTGGTGAGGAGCCGTTTACCCAGGCTGAGTCTGCAGGGCCACCCAGGGGACAGGTGACACTTTGGGGCCGCTCAGGTCATGGCTAGGTGTGAGAGTGTGAAGCAGCCTTACACAAGCTGTGTAAGGGTCATATACCTCTCTGGCCACTTATTTGTACCTCTGAGTATTTTGGGCTTTAGCCTCTAGGGACAAAGAACAGCTGCTCTGGCAAACTTTAAAGTGCCCCGAGAAACACAGCAGTTGTCGTTTTGAAGTCAAATAAGGGGAGTTGTGGGTTATGATTCATCAGTATTTAAAGGAAAACCAGGGCTCACTAGAGGGGCTTTGCATTTCTTTGGGGCCTTCTTAGTGCTCTGGGAATCAGTGTTGTTGGTCCGTTGAACTACTCACATTTCATCACCATTCCCTCTGAGAGTTATGGATTGACCTGCTTGGCAGTGAGAGTTGGTCATCACGTGGATGACCTTGGCTGAGACAGCAAATGGGCATTAACACGTGGATACAGTGGTTCTGAAGGCTGCCAGGGCCTTGCACTATTTCATGGGGCAGTTGCTCTTAGGAGCATGGATTCTGATGTCAGAAAAGGTTGGCTCAAGTCCTGACTTTTCCATTAGTATCTGAGTGACCTCGCTGTCCCTTGCTCTCTTCATAGGTAAAATGGGTATAATGCTAATACCCACTTTATGGAATTGTGAAGAGTGTTTGAGAGATTTCATGGGAAAAAAATGCCAGAGTAGGCATACAGTATGTACTTTCATGAGTTTTCTATTGAGGCATATTAAGAAAATCAGCAAATCATAACTCATGCATCTTTAAGTAGAAAGTGGACACAGACGTAGCAAGATAAATTCTTTTAACCTCAAAATTTTTTTCCAAATTTTCACATGAAGGCACCAACTATTAAAATTTTTAAATACACAAAGACAGTAATAGTGATAATAAAAAAAGAATTGTTGGTAGTGAGCAGGAATTGCAAATTCAGGTGACTCAGGGGGACCAGCATGCAACTTAGGACACAGGCCCAGTGGAAAGTCTGAAAAACGGGAGCAGATGCCTCATCTCAGTACAGGGACAGCTAATTTGTGCCATGTGGGAATAAGGGTCCCATGTTCCTACATCAGCTCATTTTCTAGAGAAGCACTAAGTCTGATGGTTTTAGTTTTGAGATCTCCCAGTTTAAAAAAAAAATAATAAAGTATTTTAAAAACTCTAAAAATTAGATTTGTAATCACAATACAAGTCCTTTTGGTTAGCATTTTGTGACCTTTAGGTGTAGGTAGAGCTTTGAACTTTACAATGTACTTTCCTTAAGCATCGAATTATTTGCTTTTCATAAAGATGCTGCTAGATGGTCCCACTAGCATCCCCTAGATCTTGCATAGTGCTGCAAAGTCAAAGTCACATTTTCATGAGGGCTTTGTGAGTTTGGTGTCAAAATGTTTGCATTACTGGAAAAATAGTGCATGCTTGCTACCTTTTAACATTGACTGAGCTCTTTGCAATCACCAACATTATTATAACTCAGAATACTCACATCAGGTAGGTGATTGCTCTTTGACTTAACAGAAAAATATGGAAGAAAATCGGTACCTTGATGTGGAAAGTTGCTGTTGCTATAGAAGAATCTTTAAGGACATGTATAAGGTATGTAGGCACATCCAATTTTCAAGTCCAGGATACAAGTCTGAGCCTATACCATGTCGGCCAGGATGTTTGAGATGATCCTGACTTCCTTTTTTTTTTTTTTTACGATTTATTTATTTATTTAAGAGGTAGAGTTACAGATAGTGAGAGGGAATGGCTGAAGCTGAGCTGATCGGAAGCCAAGAGCCAGGATCTTTTTCTGGGTTTCCCTCATGGGTGCAGGGGCCTCTTCTACTACTTTCCCAGGCTGTAGCAGAAATAAGGCATTCGGATCTGGCTGAAGAGCCCATGAGAGTATTTTAGGCATAGAAAGCCAAGACACTCTGAAAAAAAAAAAAAAAAAAGAAGAAGACCTAAATGAAAGATCTCTGCGAGTGAGATCCCAGTGGAAAGAATGGGGCCATCAAAGAAGGAGGTACCTTTCTCTGAAGGGAGGAGAGAACTTCCACTTTGACTATGACCCTGTTGGAATAAGATCAAAGTCGGCGAACCCTAGAGGCTTCCATAGCCTTGGCAACTCATGACTAGAGCCTAGGGAGATTACTGACGCCATAAACGAGAGTGTCAAATTGTTAAGTCAGCAACAGGAGTCACTGTGTACTTACATCTCATGTGGGATCTGTCCTTAATGTGTTGTCCAATGTGAAGTAATGCTATAACTAGTACTGAAACAGTATTTTTAGACTTTGTGTTTCTGTGTGGGTGCAAACTGATGAAATCTTTACTTAGTATATACTGAATCAATCTTCGGTATAAAAAGATAATTGAAAATGAAAAAAAAAACTTGGTTTTAAATTGGACATTGCATAGACAATTAATCAATTTTTTTAAAATATCATGTAGGATCTCTGTCCTTAATGTGCTGTACATTGTGATTTAATGCTATAACTAGTACTCCAACAGTATTTTTCACTTTGTGTTGCTATGTGGGGGCAAACTGTTGAAATCTTTACTTAATATATACTAAACTGATCTTCTGTATATAAAGAGAATTGAAGATGAATCTTGATGTGAATGGAAGGGGAGAGGGAGCGGGAAAGGGGAGGGTTGCGGGTGGGAGGGAAGTTATGGGGTGGGGGGAAGCCATTATAACCCATAAGCTGTACTTTGGAAATTTGTATTCATTAAATAAAAGTTTAAAAAAAAAAAAAGAAGTGGAGCAGCCAGGACTAGAACCATCATCCTTATGGGATGCCAGCACCACCGGCAGAGGATTAACCTACTGTGCCACAGCATCAGACCCAGACCCTGGCTTCTTATCTGCTTCAAATAAAGAGTAAAGTAGGGAGACTAGACTGGGCTTAGGACTCATAACAGCAATTGCCATTTTTTTTTCTTTTATTTAACTGACAGAGTTAGACAGTGAAAGAGAGAGACAAAGTTCTTCCTTCCATTGGTTCACCTCCCAAATGGCCACTGTGCCAATATGAAGCCAGGAGCCAGGTGCTTCTTACTGCCCTCCTGGTCCACAGAAGAGAGCTGGACTAGAAGAGGAGCAACCGGGACTAGAACCCGGCGCCCATATGGATGTCGGCGCCGCAGGCAGAGGATTAACCAAGTGAGCCATGGCGCCAACCCAGCAACTGCCATTTAACATAGACTTTTTTTTTTTTTTTCCTTTTTTGATAATAGAGTAGAACAGTGGTTCTCAAACTTTAGCACCTTAGGATCCCTGGAGGGATCCTTAAAACATAGATTTCTGGCCATACTCCCATGGTATCTAATTCAGTGGGTCTGCAATGGGGCCTGAGAATTTTCTTTCCTAACACATTCTCATCTCAAATGATGCTGTTCTTAAATGTGGCTGCTGTTCCAGGGAACACACTTTGAGAACCAAAGTGTGATATGATAGGACATCTATGCTAAAGAGATTATGTCCTAGATCTTGGTCAATGTCACATGCCCATTAAGGCCTGCCCAAGAGTTTATGTGGTGGATACATTTGGAAGAGATGAAATAGAATAAAAAACCAAATGAGTAAGAGTATTAATGGTAGCCCAGTCTAAAAGTGGTATAGTTGTGTTCTTCTCCTATCAGGTGACTAACCAAGTGGAAGCCGTTGTGTTGGGCACTTGCTTTAATCTGTTGAAATAAAGTGAAATTACTATCATTACTATCTTGGTCACTTGAAGACATCTGTTTTTGCAAAGTTTGCTTGGGATTGGCTAAGCAGGTTGGGAGAATTTGCTTGAGACTGGCTGAGCAGGTTGGGAGGGCTTGTTCGGGATTGGCTGAAGAGATTGGGAGCATTTGCCTGGGACTGGCTTAGCAACTTTAGAGGCATTGCTTGGGATTGGCTGAGCAGGTTGGGAGAGTTTGCTGGGAATTGGCTAAACAAAAGTAGATCTACAAACTTCTTTTGGGGAGGCTGCTGTGGGCAGGTGAGTGAGATAAGGAGTCTTGTAGCATAGAGTAGGAGTCCAGCATAGAATAGGAAGCCCTGTGAGAAAGTGGCGCCTTACACAGGATGGTGCTATAAATAGAGAAGTCCCACAGTAGATCAGCCAAGCAGGCCTCAGGCACCTTCTCCACTCACAGGTGCACATGCACATCTGGCTGCTTTGCACGCGGGCAACTCCCATGGGATGCCAGGATGAACAGTATCTGAAGTTCATTGCCTTAGTGATGGTCCCAGGTCAGTCTGTGCACACAAGTGCGGCTTCTCACTGGCATATCCAAGATGAGTTTACTCCCCCAAGGATGTCAGACAGGTTTCTTTCACTCCTATTTGTAGCATCCATCGCATGCACTAACCTTTCATTTTTGCAAGAATCCAGCCTTCCCCACTCTCTTGTTTGTCTTAGAACACAAAGCACTGGATGAAGCCTAAGAGAACGTGGCTGGATGGTGGGTGATGTGCTTTGTAGAAGCAAGGTCACTCGGGAGCCCACTCGGTTGGGGAGAGACCACAGCTGAGGTCTATCTCTGACAGGCAGTACCAGCAGGAGCAGAGGCTGGTGTGGGTTAGCACAGGTTGGGGCTTCTGCATGCTGGTGGTTAATCATTATCTCAGTATTTTTGCGTTAGTCTCATGTTGAATTACAGTGCTCCAAAGGAGATAATCAAGTGCACACAGAGTGGAAGAGAGAAAAAGACAGGGAGGCAGAGACAGAGACAAAACTGTAACCTGTTTACGTAATGCTTGAACGCATTCTTAAAATCATTTGGGTTGCTCTTTGACTCTCACATCAGTGTTTCTATAGCATCCTAAGAGCTGAGCTGGAGGAAGGAAGAGAAAAGCTGGAACCGTGTCGTCCCCCCCCCCCCCCCCCCCCCATAACATAGGAGAGGAAAGCAAATCCATTTGAGCCTGGAGATGAAAGCTCCAGCTGTAGATAAAGAGGCAGTGCACCAGGCCTCAGAACACATCTCTGTCCATTTCCATCCTTTCCCCTGCGGCAGCTGAGTGTGTTACCCTGAGGGCTGTCAGGGTCCAGACGGTTGTGCCCTAACAGATATCTTCAAGGCATTTGTCAAACCTGCCTTGACATTTTTTTTTTTTGTTTAAAAAATTTTTTTTTGCTGGTGTACTTACTCTTCTAGGTGGGTGGGATTTTTCCCCCCTCTGCTAAATTATAACCAGTCATCTAAGTATTCACTTTATTTTTAAATTCAGGGCTGAAACTTAAAACGTTGAGGGTTACCAAAAAATGTGATTATTAAGAGGAAAACACATGCTGGGAAACTTAACCCCTTTGGTGGTAGGCAGGGGATTTTCTTTCTCTGAGCTTCAGTGCTAATGTTGACAACTTAGAGGCCCATAAATACCAGATGGAACTTCAGGATTTGCATGGCTGTGATAGTGTGTGTGTCCCACATGTGTGACATGATGGAGAGCCAGAATTTAGGGAGGTGCCTCTGGGCTGAGTGGCGTGGAGTCTATCCAGTGACTTCCCCCGGGCTCCTGGTTGGTCTTTGTATTTTTTTCATGATTTATTTATTTATTTGAAAGGCAGAGATAGAGGGAAGGGGGGAGAGAGAGAGAGAGGGAGGGAGGGAGGGAGGGAGAAAGAGAGAGAGAGAGAGAGAGAGAATCTTTGTTAGTTACTCCCAGGTGGCTGCAATAGCTAGAACTGGGCCAAGCTTAAGCCAGGAGCCAAGAGCTTCTTCCAGGTCTCTCACATGGGAGCAGGGGCCCAAGTAGTTGGACCATCTTCTGTTGTCTTCCCAGGTACATGAGCAGGGAGGTGGACTGGAAGTGGAGCAGCTGGGACTGGAACCAGCACCTATTTGGGATGTTGGCACTGCAGGCAGAGCCTTAACCTTCTGTGCCACAACACTGACCCCTCCCCAGTTAGTCTTAAGCAGTGAATTTCTACTGCCTGGTTTGTCACCTTGGGCTGATAACACCCACTACCTCTAATGGGGTGGGAAGTGCTTTGAAAATGTCCTTGTCCCCATGGAACTGTGAGACAAATGTGAAAAGCATGATGGTGGCACCAGTGGCCCTGAACAGAAATGCCACTCATCCAGGTTAGCAGAACCCCCCCCCCCCCCCCCGCCCCGGGCTAGTGATGCTTCCATCAGCTGGGTGCACGTCTGTCTTCCGGGTGGAGTGCAGGTGGCCTTGTTCATAAACATTGAAGTCTGGGCATGTATGTGTACAGTCACTGCTGTCAGTCAAGTAACAGAGATAGCCAACAATAGGTGGAGCACATTTGATGGGCAGGTCCCAGAGGCCTGCTGTAGAATATTCTAATCCCACTGACTGCTAGAAATAAAACTCTAGAAGCCTGATCACTCCCCACCCTTCTTCACACTGGAGTGAGCAGACCATTCTGGCATCTCAGTGGGGAGAGTGGAGAGAAAGTACTGGCTCTGACAGCAAGAGGAAGAAGATGATGAAAGTGAAATCAGCCACTCAGTTCTCCACCTTCCCTCCCTTCCCAGCACCTCTCCCTGTCCTGGCGTGTCCCTACTCTTGCCTCTGGATGGGTCCAGCTCTCTAACCCCAGCAAGCCTGGGTCCACAGAGAACATCTGGAAGCAGCTGGCTTTGCAGCAGAGGGGCCCTTTTCCAGCATACCCCTCCCGATAAAGGGGATCATCTCTGTTATAGGAGACAGGGCACCCCAGGTTCTGAAAGCAGAGTGAATGATGCTGTCTGCATTCTGTAGCTTCTTTGAAAAGGTGGGAGAGCATCCATGTGTCTGACACCCTGCACATAACCACCTAACATGGAGTCAAGACCCTAGAAGTGCACAGGAGCCAGATTGGCATGGCTGAGCTCTTGGGACTGGGGTGACCACAGAGGGTAGGCTCCTGATGGAGGCAGATGGCACTCACTTCATCCGATTGGTACACTGGGGGACTATAAGCCTATGACCTTCTGCTTTTCTGAGAGAACCTGGAAATCCAAGTTTTGAAGGAAGTCTGTTGATGTTTAAATGTTCACAATGATTTAAACAGTGTGCAGGCCAAACCAAACATACCGAGATTTTAACACAGTGTGGGCTGGATTCATTCCCATCTCAGTCCCCTCCCCGCTGCACCCCTTGGCTGGGCCGTCAGTTCTCCACATCTGCCTTTCACAGCGTATTTTGTTGAGTTGTAAAGCCAGTAGTGTATGGGTGTGAAGCTGCGGGTATCACAGCCCTCAAAGGTAAGAGACACTTAGGTAGGACTAGGTATGCTGAACACATTGGCGGGATGGGCCTTCTAGAAGCTTCTACCTGTCATAGACGTGAGGACCCTCTGGAATCTGGACCCTGTGAGGAAACCATAGTCTGAGGTCAGTTAGGGCTGTTCCTTCAATGCGTTCCTCATTCTGCATGCTGTGTGAACTCGTGAGTCCTCCTTAAGACATAAAAACTGCAAGCATGCTTTTAAAAAAAATAATATGCATAGACCAAAATTGACCTGTTTTTTTTTTGAATTTTAACACATGTGTAGATTTGTGTAATCACCAGCCCAATCAGGAAATAACAACTGTTCCATCACCCCCAAACTCATACCTGGGAAGCAGTTTTGTAAACTCTGACAAAATCGGATATAGGTGGGTGGTTGGACCCATCTGTTGCTCTGATTCTGAGGACTGTAAGAATCATGTAGGTGTAGAAGGGTTGACCAGTTGACCACAACAGAAAACTAGGGTTCCCAGCTGGAATTATTTCATCATAAACACCCTTTGGCCATACACACCCGCTTTGCTTCTCTCCAGTAAATACCTTCTGCTTCAGCCTGGCTCACCTGTTCCCTATCCCCTGTTAGGGTTTCACATTTAGCAACTTAAAATTTAGGATAATGTATTAATCTATTTTCTATTGCAATATCTTAATATGAAGGACTGGATAATTTATAAATAGTAGAGATTTATATAGCTCCAGATGCTGAGTGCTGGGAAGTCCAAGAGCATAGTGCCTGCCCCTGGTGAGGGCCTCTGACTGCATCATAACGTGGCAGAGGGCATCGCACAGTGAGGCAGCAAGTATCGGCCCCAGTTCCTCTTCCTGTTCTTATAAGGCCACCGACACCATCGTGAGCCCCTGTCCTGGTGCTCCTATCTTGCCCTAAAGGTCTCCCAAAGGTCCTGCCTTGGGGTTAAGTTTCTATGAACACCCAGACTGCACCAGATGCTGAGTTACTACATGGGACATGCACTAAAAAGTATTTGCTGTTTATCCAAAATTCACATGTAACCGGATGTTTTATTTTATCTGGCCAACCCATCCCCTTCACTTACGTGCCTCACTTATGACCAAGTTCAAGACCCACTTCTATCTTGCATTGTGAGGGTGAAGAGACTCTTTGATTTCCAATGGCGGCATATTTTGTAGGATAACAGGGCATGCATTGGAAGGATGAGAGTGCCTCCTCAATACATTAATGTGTTTCCAAGAAACATTTTGTGACCCACTACTCCTATTCTTGCTGGAGAACAATGAATGGTTGACTGTGTGATTGGGGAGGACAACAACTGGATTTCAGAAATTGAGCCACCCCTCTTCCCTGGTCTGACCTTTGAATGACATGAAACTGCGAAGACTAAACAAGGAGGTTGTTCCTACTAGGGGAGTTTAAAAATAACGTTGGAATGCGAACCTTCAGCAAGTCATAGATCTTAATACTGCACTGAGTAAGATGGCAGTGTATGGTGTGCAGTGAGTGAGTCCCTCTGTGGTAGCAAGCACATCATTCCCAGCCTGGATTCTTGGGTGAAGAGCGGTGTGATGGCCGATGCATGTGTCTTGTGCGCTTAGTTTTTCATTTGTCTGTTATCCTGGTGTTATTTAAGAGTCACAGTGAGGCAAGAGGGAAACTTGGTGTTGGATAGCTGCTTTAGAATTAAGAATGAATGGATGAGCTGGTGCTGTGGTGTAGTGGGTAAAGCCGCCGCCTGCAGTGCCGGCATCCCATATAGGCGCCAGTTCGAGTCCTGGCTGCTCCACTTCTGATCCAGCTCTCTGCTACGGCCTGGGAAAGCAGCAGAAGATGGCCCAAGTTTTTGGGCCCCTGCATCTTCCTGGGGGACCCAACAGAAGCTCCTGGCTCCTGGCTTCGGATCAGCACAGCTCTGGCCATTGCAGCCATCTTGGGAGTGAACTAGTGGATGGAAGACCTCTCTCTCTCTCTCTCTTTCTCTGTGCCTCTGCCTCTCTGTAACTCTGCTTTACAAATAAATAAATAAATCTTAAAATAAAATGAATGAATGGAAATCACAAGTTTTGATCTAGACCAGAGGTTAGCAAACAATAGCTGATGGGCTAGAGCTGCCCTGTGTCCACTTTTCATAAGAACTGTAAGCAGTGCCTGGTTTCTATATTATTAAATGGCTGGAGAAAAACTATTTTATGCTTTGTGAAAAATACATGAAATTCAAATTGCAGTGTCCATGAAGTTTTTAATAAAAGAGGTATTTACTTATTTGAAAGAGTGGCAGAGAGAGAGAGAGAGAGAGGTCTTTCACCTGCTTCCATCCCCAGATGCCTGCAAGAACCAGGGCTAGGCCGGGCCAGGCCAAAACCAGGTGCCCAGGATGCCATATAAGTCTCCCACGAAGGTGGCAGGGACACAAGCACTTGGGCTATCATCTGCTGCCTTCCAGGTTCATTAGCAGGAAACTGGTTTCAAAGTGTGGAATAGCCAGGACTTGAATTAGCATTCTGATGTGGAATGTAGGCATCCCAAGTGGCGGCTTAACCCTCTGTGCCCCAGTGCCCACCCCATAAATAAAATAAATGGCTTGTAAAACAGCCATTCTGATTTATTTATGTATGGTTGGGGCTGAGTTCATGTTATCCTCTCAGGGTTGAATCATTGCAGTAGAGACCCCATGGCCTGCGGTGTCTACAATATTTACCCTATGACCATTAACAGGAATACCTTTTCTGCCCCCTACTTTCTGGATGATCTGTCTTCCCTGGTTGTGTGATTAATTGCAATCACAGCTCCAAGACTCAAGAAATAGCTGTTGTCTTGTCACTGGCAGCTAAGAACAATGAAGCATCTTGGGCATCCTTTTTTTCTGTTTTCTGGGCTGCCGCAATGAGAGGTTTATATTTATTGGGGAGCTGGCATGTGAGTTTTGCCAATATAGAATTTTCTCATTATGCACTCCCTATCTAAGCCAACCATGTGATGTTTTCTTTTGAAAATCAGAAAATCTGATCTCTTCGAGGCAATGGTTTGGCCCATTAACAAGTTCAAAAACTTTTTTTTTCTATTGAGTGGAAGGAAAGCACTGCAGATTTTCCAGATGAATTTTTTTTTATTCTCTGGAATTTACCAGAACCTTCACTCTCCTCTCCCAGGGAACTTTAAGGGTGAAGTGTCAGCCTGGGGGTCAGAGAGCACACATCAGCCACATTCCCTGAGTCTGAACAGGGAGCCCGTGGGGAGTGGTTTCTGGCCAACTGCCCTGGTCACTTGTTCACCCTCCACCGAGTTGTCCCTATGTGGAGCCAGTGCCTTGAGTTGCAAATAAAGTGACCATCATGTAAAAGTTGCTGAGGATCAGCCATAGCAAGGGCCACCTCTGAGCCATGGAATACTTCTTTTCTGCCCCTCTTCCATTTCTTATTCCAAAGAGCCAGCAGCAGTTTGGAGACGGGTGTGCCTGGAAATTTCCAAAGGGACTTTGGTGCCTTAGTAAATATTTTCAAATTGCCCAAGGTTTTGGGAGATAGTGCAGTCATAATTGTGAAATCAGGTTAAGAAATGATGACTGCAGTACTCGGGCTGGCCATGTGAGCTCGCCGGAGAGAGCCATGTGATGGCCGCTCACAGCTGCTCCCCCTGCAGGCGCGCGACTTGTGCTGGTCTAGTCACACAAATGCTAGACCCTGGCCTTCTCTAGATGGTTGCTTCTGAGCAGCTGCTTGGAAGTGGGAGCTGACTGCGTAGTATCAGGTGTCTCAGTTGCGGCACTATTAACATTTTGGACCAGGTTATTCTTTTTTTAATTTTTATTTATTTTTTTATTTTTTTATTTTTTGACAGGCAGAGTGGACAGTGAGAGAGAGACAGAGAGAAAGGTCTTCCTTGGCCGTTGGTTCATCCTCCAATGGCCGCCACAGCTGGTGCACTGCGGCCGACGCACCGCGCTGATCTGAAGCCAGGAGCCAGGTGCTTCTCCTGGTCTCCCAGGGGGTCCAGGGCCCAAGCACTTGGGCCATCCTCCACTGATTTCCCGGGCCATAGCAGAGAGCTGGCCTGGAAGAGGGACAACCGGGACAGAATCTGGAGCCCCGACTGGGACTAGAACCCAGTGTGCCGGCGCCACTAGGCGGAGGATTAGCCTGTTGAGCCACTGCGCTGGCCTGGACCAGGTTATTCTTTGCGGTGGGGACTGGATTGTGTAGTTAGTTGTTTAGTGGTATCCTGGTCTCTCATCTAATCTCTCATCTGGTCTCTTATCTCATCTAATCCATGCCTCCCCCACTGTCTGTTGTAACAATCGAAAAGATCCTTAGACATTGTCAAATATCCTCCTTTGAAAACCCAGATGTAGTGTGCATTTGTTACCTGACCAGTGCGTTGGCCATACTTTTACCAATGGGGATTCATTCCTTTAAGCCTTTGGTTTCATCATTAGGGATTCATTCCTTTAAACCTCAGAGGCTCCTCCCTTTCCCAACAATCTCCCAGGAGAATGCAAATTTCTCAAAAAAGGGTAAAGCCTGAAGCTTGGGAAGGCAGATGGTTTTCATGGCTATGTCAGCTGTGACTGATAGGAAGTGCTGTCTTGGGAAGAGGTTGAAAGCTGTATTCTGGTGCCAGGGAAAGGACACCATGAGAGAGGAGAGTAGTCTTCCATGACCAGGAGATGAAGGCGTCGTCCCACACGTGTGCTAACAAGTCTGCAGACAGTCTTAGTCTGGCGTTGTGCTGGTGCTGCCGGGGCCCGGGCACCCGGGGTTCCTGTCGCTTTGTGTGTTTGTGAGGGCAGGTTCCCAGTGGGTACCAGCAAGGTTGAGGCCAGGGCACCTTTTCCCAGTCAGAGTACAGATGGGCTCCAGAGGTGCTGGGGTCTGTGGATGGGAAGGAGGGGACAGGGAACTGAAAGACAGAAGCAAAAGATTACAAGAGTTCTCTCAAAAAAGTGTGTGAATCAAAGAAAAGTTTATTTTGGTGCAAAAAAAAAAAAAAGATTTCATGCATAGTTCTTTTCATGATCCACGCTTTCCACAAATTTTCTGAAGACCTCTTGTGAGCATGGATTTCAAAAATTTCTTGCACTAAAATAAACTTACCTTTTAATTCTGTGTGCCACAAACCTGCTATGGTTTCCCCATGTAATTTCCTGTCTCTCTGCCAGACCTGATTCTAAGGTTCTTGATGACAGTGCGCTGTATTTCTCATTGTCTATTCACTGCCTGCAGTGTCCAAGCCAGTTTAGGGCCTCTGAGCAGAGTTTTTAGCCTGTTTTGTATCTTGGACCCCTTGGCCCTCTTAATGGAGCCCACAGGTGTCCTCTCAGAATAATACTTAAATGCTTGGAGTAAGGTAAGTAAGATGAAAAGGGTAACCAATTATACTGAAATGCAATCAGTAAAGTGTTAGAAAATTGTGGTAGATGACACGTGCCTTTTCGTTATTGAATAAAAATCTAGGGGCAGTTCTAATATCGACCCCAATGATTGGTTAACATGTGTGGTATTTGGTGCTGTCTCCAACACTGTAATGTGACACAGAAGTGTCCGTGGCTTCTACTCGTGACAAAGTTACAGGTACTCTCGGTGTACCCGGTGCTTGTGCCGACAGACATCACTGCCTGCATTTCAGCTACCAGTTAGGAGAAATAACCTTGAACTGGGGGTCCCGAGTTCTGGCTTTTCTTGATCTCCCTGAATTCCTTCCCCTCCCCCTCCCGCTTCCCTCCCCCCATCTCCTCCTCTTTCTCTTCCTCTTCCTCACCTCCAACCCCTTCTCCTTCTTCTTCTTGCTTGTGGTGGGGCTGGCATTTTGGCACTGGTTAAGACTCTGCTTGTGATGGTAGCATTCTATATGGGAGTGCTGGTTCAAGTCCTGCTTCCCACCCAGCTCTCTGCTAATATGCCTGGGAAGGCAGTGGAAGACGGCTCAAGTGCCTGTTGGGAGATCAAGATGGAGTTTTAGGCTCCTGACTGCAGCCTGGCCCAGCCCCAGCTATTGTGACCATTTGGAGAGTGAACCAGTGGATGGAAGACCCCTTTCTCTCTGTCTCTTCCTTTCTCTCTGTAACTCTGCCTTTTAAATACATAAAATAAATATTTGAAAAAATCAAGAAGAGTCATAGGAGGGAGCACCCTTATGACACGATGTTAACTTGATGGTTTATATACAGATCCTGTCTCCAAGTAAGATCACCTTCTGAGCTACTGGGGATTCAGACCTCATTTTATCTTCTTGTTTTAAAAAGATTTGTTTATTTGAAAGGCAGAGCTAGAGAGAGAGAGACAGACAGACAGACAGACAGACATCAATCTTCTATATGCTGGTCCATTCCCCAAATGGCCACAATGGCTGGGCCTGGGCCAGGCCATAGCCAGGAACCAGGAACTCCACCCAGGTCTCCATGTGGGTGGCAGGGGCCCAGGTACTTTGGGCCATCTTCTGCTGCTTTCCCAGGCACATTAGCAGGGAACTGGATCAGAGGCAGAGTTGCTGGGACTTGAACGGGTGCTATGGGATGCAGTGAGTTAACAGCTACCCCCTTCATTATATCTTCTTTGGAGGGACACAGTTCAACCCATCACAGGATCCCTGCATGCTGTCAGGGTATCCCTGCCTCTCACAGCAACAGTCACTTGTACCCTACTCTGCTTTGAGCTGTGACAGTAGAAATTGTGCCTCCAAAGCCATGGCCCAGAGGCCTACAAGCAGTGATTCCCTTTTGCCTCAGGCGTCTGCCCTTTCTTCATACCCAGGACTTCCTTTCCCACCCTCAGTATTGCAAACCACCTGCCTGTAGCCAAAGGCTTTTAGGTGGAAAAGTGCAAAACAGTGGTTCACACCAAGATGTGGTTAGTCACAATGGAGAAAGTCAAGAACCACGACAGAGGCACTCAGAACCTGCACTCAGCACCCCCATCAGTCCCGTGTGCTGTTCAGAGCCTGGCCCCTCCTCACCAGTGAAAATGAACAAAGCAATCCTCATGGGATCACAGCTATTTTGAGTTTATGGAATTCCCTCTCATTTGCATCTAGTGTGAGCATCCTTGGGTGGGACAAGTGCTGTTTTGCCTAGGAGACAGCAGAAACCTAGGAAAGGGATTTATCTCAGATCACACAGGGCTGTGGCCAAGCCCAGCCCTCCACTCTGTGCCCACTCTCTCTCTCTCTGCTGCTCCTATCTGCCTGCCCTGCTGTCCCCCATTGCTCCTCTGGGTTTCCATTGTGGGGTCCACATAGGCTGAGTCTCAAAGACCACCTATCCCCTTGCTCTGCCCCAGAGCCCAATCCTGGCCTACATTGCCCTCCCCAAGAGAGCAAAATGTGGCCTAGGCCTGAGGAGGCTGGCCAAGGCACATGTATTCTCTGTTCCAAGTTAGGGGTTAGGCCAAAGGAAGAGAGTGGGCAAAGTCATAAGGTTTGCACTGGAGCTGAGCAGCATCAGGAGCCAACATGAAGTCTAGTGTGGCTGGAGCCAGCTGAGAATTAAGCCGAGAGGGTAGGGGGTGCTGGATCACAGAAGGTGGAGTGTGCCTAGTTGGGGCTGAGACAGTTTGTGGGAGACAGGGAGCCCTGGAACCCTGTGGTTTGCAGAGGCTGCAATAGTGGCACCGTAGAGGCAGGACTAGGCTGGGGACTGTACTGGGCTCCTGTGTGTCCATCTTGGCCAGTGCTGGAACATTCTAGAAGGTTTCTGGGGTCGCTGCCATTCTTCTCGGGCAAGAGTTCACCTTTTGTTTTTGTAATCATCTAAATCCTTCTCGTTGTACTGAAACTGAGGGCAGCGTCTTTACTGGCATCAGCTGAAGGCCTCAGTCCATGGAGATCCATGGAATGTGTAGGCTATTTCTAGACAACGTGACATCCTGTTCAACTTCCAGAAGAGCCTGGGAATATAGGGGTGACTCAGGCCTGGAGCTTATTTTTAGGGAAAGCTAAGAATTTCGGGCTGGAGCCACTCAGATTCCCCACTGCCTGGCAGGGCAGAGTGTGAGTCTTCAGGAAAGGTAACTGGGCAGAAATAGTGCATATCTCATCAACTGATGGCTACCCAGTACCTCCTCGGTGCCAGCACAGAGCTTGTGGAATTGAGGAGAGGAAAAGAATCAGCATAAACAAACTTCTAGAGCAGAGGAGGACGATTACATTGGAGAGCTCACTTTAGTGCTAAAGAACAAATATTGTTAAGAGTTCCTAGGCCAGTGCCGTGGCTCAATAGGCTAATCCTCCGCCTTGCGGCACCGGCACACCGGGTTCTAGTCCTGGTAGGGGCACCAGATTCTGTCCCGGTTGCCCCCTCTTCCAGGCCAGCTCTCTGCTGTGGCCAGGGAGTGCAGTGGAGGATGGCCTAAGTGGTTGGGCCCTGCACCCCATGCATGGGAGACCAGGAGAAGCACCTGGCTCCTGCCTTCGGCTCAGCGTGGTGCGCCAGCCACAGTGGCCATTGGAGGGTGAACCAGTGGCAAAAGGAAGACTTTTCTCTCTGTCTCTCTCTCACTGTCCACTCTGCCTGTCAAAAAAAAAAAAAAAAAAAAAAAAAGAGTTCCTGCTACATATTGGGCCCTTAATATGTATTACACGTTATGGTGTTTTACAAGCATTACCTTATTTAGTGGAAACTTCAATACTGTGTAGGAGGTATTGCTATCCATGTTTTAACAAATGAGAATGTTCATTTAAGGAGGTTCAACAGTAGCCCGAGGCCAGGGTGCTGAGCCCACATTTCAAGTCTAATCTCTCTCCAAAGCCCATGTAAGCGACACCTTCGGGCATGGCAAACAAATGGCTCACAGGCTGCCACCCTTTGGTTTTGTGTTTCATAGAATTATAGATTTCATGGAATTATTTCCTGCTCTGCTCAGATTGGGCTGTAGGAGCCTTCTCAACACAGTCCTGTATTGGTTACCGCTACCAATTAAGCAACGGTAGTACTCGAAGTCACAGCCTTAGCTGTGTCTTTCTTTGTGCTTGCTTCAGAAAAACTTTTTTTTTTTCAGATTGGACCAGCTCCTTTTTAACTTTTTAACTTTTATTTAGTAAACATTTCCAAAGTACACTCTATGGATTACAATGGCTTCCCCCCACCCCCCATAGCTTTCCTCCCACCTGCACCCCTCCCATCTCCTGCTCCCTCTCACATTCCATTCACAGCAAGATTCATTTTCAATTATCTTTATATACAGAAGATAGATTTAGTATATATTAAGTAAAGATTTCATCAATTTGCACCCACATAGAACATAAAGTGTAAAATACTGTTTGAGTACTAGTTATAGCATTAATTCACATTGGACAACACATTAAGGACAGAGATCCCACATGAGGAGGTAAGTACACAGTGACTCCTGTTGTTGACTTAACAAATTGACACTCTTGTTTATGGCGTCAGTAATCTCTCTAGGCTCTAGTCATGAGTTGCCAAGGCTATGGAAGCCTTTTGAGTTTGCCAACTTCGATCTTATTCAGACAAGGTCATAGTCAAAGTGGAAGTTCTCTCCTCCCTTCAGAGAAAGGTACCTCCTTCTTTGATGGCCTGTTCTTTCTACTGGGATCTCACTCGCAGAGATCTTTCATTTAGGGCCTCTTTTTTTTTTTTTTTTTGCCAGAGTGTCTTTTTTTTTTTTTTGACAGGCAGAGTGGACAGTGAGAGAGAGAGAGACAGAGAGAAAGGTCTTCCTTTACTGTTGGTTCACCCTCCAATGGCCACTGCGGCTGGTGCACTGCGCTGATCCAAAGCCAGGAGCCAGGTGCTTTTCCTGGTCTCCCATGCAGGTGCAGGGCCCAAGGACTTGGGCCATCCTCCTCTGTACTCCCAGGCCACAGCAGAGAGCTGGCCTGGAAGAGGGGCAACTGGGACAGAATCCGGTGCCCCGACCGGGACTAGAACCCGGTGTGCTGGCGCCACAAGGCGGAGGATTAGCCTATTGAGCTGTGGCGCCAGCTGCCAGAGTGTCTTGGCTTTCCATGCCTAAAATACTCTCATGGGATCTTCAGCCAGATCAGAATGCCTTAAGGGCTGATTCTGAGGCCAGAGTGCTGTTTAGGACATCTGCCATACTATGAGTCTGCTGTGTATCCCACTTCCCATGTTGGATCGTTCTCTCCCTTTTTTATTCTATCAGTTAGTATTAGCAGACACTAGTCTTTAAGTTGGCAGAGGTTTTTTAATTATTTTAATTATTAATTACTGTTTATAATCATCTATTTTCTAAACACTGGTAAGAAGTGAAACACTCAATATAGTTTCTTTTTATAGTTAGTGGAGACTCTATATTCTTATTTAATGGGAGATGCTAACCACCTTGGAGGGAAAAAATGACATTTTTGAACCCAAAGCGTTGATATGGACAAGTAGCTTGGGTGTCAGTGGTTCCAGTGGTGAGTGGGAGCTAGGGAAGGAACCAGGAGAGCTTAGGCTATGTATAGCTGTGCAGCTTTCAGGTGGCCTGGATTACAGCAAGCTGGTGAAGAGACTGTGGGAGTGATGGAGAGCCTCAGAGAACAAGAAGACGGGGACAGCATGTGCAGCTTCAGTTGCTGTGAACAGTGTGGGCTCAGGGGCCAGCCTGTGGTAAAGTATTTAAAACCCTGGCACTGTGGCTTAGTGGGTAAAAACCGCTGCCTACAGTGCCAACATCCCATATGGGTACTGGTTCAAGTCCCAGCTGTTCCACTTCAAATCCAGCACCCTGCTAATGCACTTAGGAACAAAAGTGGAAGATGGCCCAAGTGCTTGGGCCCCTACACCCATGTGGGAGACCTGGAAGAATATCCTGGCTCCTGGCTTTGGATCTGGCCATTGCAGCCATTTGGGGAGTGAACCAGCTGATGGAAGATTGAACTCTGTCTCTTTCTCTTTCTCTCTCTCTCTCTCCCTCTCCTTACCTCCCCCCCACCCCGTAACTCTGCCTTTCAAATAAATAAATAAATAAATATTTTTAAAAAAAATCCCTCATTGGGATGCCCACATCTCATAAACTAGTGCCTGAGCTGGAGTACTGGCTCTGCTCCTGATTCCAGTTTCCCACTATTGCACACCCTGGAAAGCATCAGTGGTGACTCAAGTGGTTGGTTTGCTGCCACCCAGTGGGAGACCTGGATTGAGTTGTAGACCCCAGTTTCCTCCTGGCTTAGCATCAGCTGTTGCAGACATCTGGGGAGCTCGATCAGCACATGGGAGATATTCCCTCCCTTCTGCCTTTTGAAATAAATAAATAAATTTAAAACATGTGGCTCAACAGGCAAACCTGTTGCCTTAAAAATTCATCACCAATGGAGCTAGGGTTCCCAGTAGAGGAGAAGGACTTCCTTCAAAGCAAACTCAGATAAGAGGGTAGGGAAAACGATTCCCAGGAGAAGCTGGAACCTAGCAGTGAACCAGGATAAGACCAGAACTGATCCAAGAGGAAGCCTATGGGCAGGGTCTAAAACTGGGATTTCAAGAAATAGTAATAGAACATATTTGCTTAGAAAAATGGGGGCTACTAAGACTTCTGCAAGATTCCAGATCACTGAGCAGCAACGGGGTTGAGCAGTGGGAGGAAGAACCTCAGTGCCTTTGAATCATTAGCTTCCTCTGGCACAGGGGTTCTTCATGGTACAAAAGTAGACATCTCCCTGCACTCCAGTGTACATGGAGCCGGAAGTAGGAGTCCAGTTCTCTGGACACAGAGGCCAGTCCCTTCGCCTCCTCAGTTAAGAATTATCATTAAGGATGCTTGCAAGTTCCACAACAGGGAGAAACCAGAATCAGAGTAGCCTGTGTTTACTTGCTATATTATGTATTTCTAATCATAAAAAAGAAGAAACACTTATATAAAAGTGTACTCGTGAATCAGAAGCTGCATTGGCATTTCAATAGCATTATAATGTAGGAAAATAGAATTCTAATTAATAACAAAGCATATCATGGAATTAAGGACATCTAGTTATTGTCACCATGGATTCTCTGTTTAGTCATTTTCAACAAACCCTTTTGCTAGCCTTATCAAGTCCCATGATAACAATGCTCATAGACAGATGGTCATGTATTGGTTCTCCAATCTGGTAGATTCTGCCTGACCATTTGAACATAAATAATTACCCAGAGAAGGCCCACTCCCCAGCTGTCTGATTGAGCCTTATTTCTGGACGTGAGCTATGCAATCTCAGACATCCTCAACATCATTTGCATCGAAGGCAGAAAGAGGACTATCTTGGAGATGGTTTTACCTTTGCTCCTGAAATTCTAGTGATTGAGCAAACAGTGGTCAGAGGCCTGGAGGGCTCTGCAGAGTCCTATAATAGAAACATCTTATTAGTCTCTTATGGGCTTAGCAGCCCTGTGTGGGTGCCATGGGAACTACTGGTTTGTCTGTGAACTGAACGGAAGGAGGCAGAAGGCATGGAAGCAAATGAGCATCAACAGGCAGGAACAGGCTGCACAGTCCTAATCCTCTCCTTCAGTCTAATCCCTCCAGATCCCCGTAGACACAGTGGGAAGAGGAGGTGGAGACAGTGGCCTGGAATTCCCAATGTCTGCACTTGAAAGGCATGTGCTCCTTGCAAGTTAAGGAAGTACATGAGGTTAATTGTTGTCTCAGTGAAGTCACTGGCCATAAATACTCCTTGGAACTTGGGAGCCCCATGGCTGTGTCCCAGGCCAGGCCCACGGAGTTCAAAGAAAAGTCAAAGATTGTCACTTAGCAGCTTTTCTGGCCACTTTTGGAGCCTTGCTTTCTCCCAGGCAGCTCCCGAGAAAGACAACTCCCAGCCGGGCTCTGACAACTGAATTGGGTGGCTGAGTCCTGGCATTGCTGTTGCCAAAACTGCTTGCGTTGTTTCCCTAAGGGGCTTCAGAATGCAGCCAAGTTTCCTGCTTTACCCTGCGTTAAGCAGAAATCTTCACCTGCCTGGGTGTTGTTAGGTCTGTATCATCCCATCGCTGGAGAAAGCACATTTAAACCTCCTGCAGTTTCTTTCATAAAACGGAGCATGGCATCAAGGAAATAGATAGTCAGCATGGCCTCACAGTGTGCTGGAAATACGACCATCTACAGATTTTGATTACATTTTAAAATGTGGTGAACACACAATTGAGGTTCATTTAATTAACTGCAATCTGTAATATCAGTCTGGGTTTGAATAGGTCTGCATATAATAACTTCTTTTTCTAAAATATTTATGGCCAATAGCAGCCCATAGTGCTGAAATCAGAATTTGATTGTTTCCCCTCATTTTTCTTTCTTTTTTTTTTTTTTTTTTTGACAGGTTGAGCTATGGACAGTGAGAGAGAGAGAGAGTGAGAGAGAAAGAAAGGTTTTCCTTCCATTGGTTTATTCCCCAAATGGCCACTGCAGCCATTTGTAGCCCACATCATACAAATGCGCCTATCCGAAGCCAGGAGCCAGGTGCTTCTTCCTGGTCTCCCATGCGGGTGCAGGGCCCAAGGACTTGGGCCATCCTCCACTGCCCTCCCGGGCCACAGCAGAGAGCTGGACTGGAAGAGGAACAACTGGGACTAGAACCCAGTGCCCACCTGGGATGGCGGTGCTGCAGGCAAAGGATTAACCAAGTGAGCCACAGCACTGGCCCTCCCCTCATTTTTCAACAGGCATTATTATTTATGCTGTAGTAATGAAACCAAGCAGTTATCACTTGGTTTTTGGGGACATGAGATTTGTTTATCAATTTCTTGCCCATCTGCCCTATGTATGCATTTTCCTGGTTAGCTGGCAAACCAGCGTGTTAATGATGGCAGAGCAAAGAGGATCAGCAAAGTGTACTGTGGATTCTGCCCCAGCCAGAAGTGGTTTGTTTCTTTAGACATTCCAAGATAAAAGGTTTTTTACTTTTGCTAATTTTTTTCCATTCTAAACAAAATTTGAAATGTAGTGCAGAATGAAATAATTGAAAAGTACCTGGTATGGAGCCTCATACTTAATAAATATTTTAATATTTTTAAAATAAAAAAATGCCCATAATCTCATTCCCAGACAAAAATGGGAGAGTTGCTTTGCAAAAATTTAAGATAATTGTAATTATACTCCATATAAATTTTGCATTGAGCTTTTTTCATTTAACAATTTAATAAACATTATTTCATGCTGTTATCAGGTCTATAAATGTAATTTTAATTGACTGCATAATTGTTAGGAGGCTGTTTGGTTATGAGTACTAAAAAGCCTGGGAAATGACAGCTTAAGGGGATTTTTTATTTTCTGCAAGAAGAAATGGGGACAAGGATAAAGGCTCTAGGGACCAGGGCACTTCCCACTGTGAGCTCTTGCAGCTCTGCCTTCTTTGTGGCGGTTGCACCAAGTTAGTCAGGGCATTCTCAGCAGAAGCAGGAAGTGACACTGCCTACAGACGTAGTCACCTGATCACCCTAGCTCAGAAAGAACTTGGGAAGGTGAGTGGGTGACTCCCCAACTTCTGTGTAGTGCTGGAATAAAGTAGCCTGAGTTAGAATTACTGTGCCAAAGGGCAGTTGCTTCTTCTTCAATCCCATTATGATTGCTTCCCTAATAAGTGCCAGGATTTAAAAGCAGGTGCTCCACTGTGTGCCCACTAATGTGGCAGTACAAGCATAGATATACAATGAGCCATGAGAGTGGGATCTACATCCCATGCAGTGGATATCAGTTTCGGTACCACGGTCCTCAACACAAGATATGGAGGAGTCCCTCATCATTTAGAGCTGCCCCTGTTTGGAATTAAGTACTTCAAGGGCTGGTGAGTAGCCTGTCCCAAGATGCAGGGGCTGAAGAGGCACAGGAGTTAATGTACACATCTAGTGGAGTGGACTGTGTAACCTGTAACAGCTGTGTCTCCGTGATTTTGCCATGAGGGCACAATTGCTAAAATACTTCCCTGGCACCCAGGATATCTTTTGTACAGTGGGACCTTGCTCCAATGTTACTTCAGATCAGATATAGTTAACTGAAATGTAGCTTTGTGTAGAAATTGCCCAGGCCTGGATTGCAAGATTCACTTTCCAGGATTCTAGCTCTCCTGCACGGATACACCGTATGTTGAGGTTGAGGCCAACTATTACCTGGTGAGGCCTGTGCACCATCCCCACCCAAAGTTACACTTCTTTTCCCTTCACCACCTGTTAACGTGACTAGTCTTTTTCCTGATAGCATGCGTTTCTCCTTTTGAGCCTATAATATGTGCATATTCCTTCTGTGAGTGGCAGTGTAGGTTCTACCTTGGACATAATAAGAAAAGTCATACCAACAATTGTCCCTTTGATATATTTGCAAAGGTGGTCCTACCACAGTGAACAGTCTCAGTGATTTAACTCATTTTATCTAAACTCCAGCTTAAGGTTATGAAGTCATGTGTGATCAAGAAACATCCAAGTCTAAATTAGTATAATTCAGTCAGCAAGTACTTTTTGAGCATCTCCTATGTTGTAGACAAGTTTGTGGGTTCAGAGGTCATCATAGTAAATGCAATGCAGTCACTGCCTTCACGGAGCTTGCAATTTATAACTCAACAAGTGATTATATACTGTATAATTTTATAGTACAATGGCTGGGGAGTCCTGGGGAGAGGGATACCTTTATAGGATGCACAGGGAAGGCCTAAGGAATAAGATGATATTTGAGCTGTGATACAAAGCAAAGGAGTGAGCTGTGTGATTACCTGGAGAAGCACACCCCTAGCAGAAAGTGTAGCAAGGGCATTGAGTTGGGAGCACACTTGGTATACTTAAGAACAATGGGGAGTGGTGTCTGTGGCTGGATTGGGAAGGCATCTGTATGCTCTGGGGATGATGCTGGCGTTTACTTTGAGATGAGAATGCAGGGGGAGGTTTGGAGCACAGGAGTTGCACCGCCTGAGCTTCCCTTTGGAAGAGATCACTCTGGCTGATACGGTGAGACTAAATAGTAAAGAGGTAGGAGGGAGCAGGAAGCCCAGTTACAAGGATGTTGGGGTGATTCAGGGAGACAGAAAGACCTCCATGGGCCAGTATGCTAGCAGAGTAGGTGGTGACTCCTGGATATTTTGATAGTACCTTTCAAGACATTTCCTCATTGAGCTGAAGTGGAATGTGGAAGAAACAGAAAGTCAAGGATACTCTACCGATTTTTGGCTTATACCACTGGTAGGATGGAATTTCACTGTAAGAGGATGAGGATAACCCTGGAAAAGCCCACTTTGGAGGGAAGATAGGGGCTGAATTTTGGAAATACTAGGCAAGAGATGCTTATTTGATGCCCAAGTGGATATGAGTGAGCAGTGTCTTGGTGGTTTAGGCCACTATAACAACATACCATAGGGGCCAGTGCTGTGGGGGCCGGTGCTGTGGCGTAGCAGATAAGGCTGCCATCTGTGGTGCCAGCATCCCATATGGGCACCGGTTTGAGACTGGCTGCTCCATTTCTGATCCAGTTCTCTGCTGGGGCCTGGGAAAACAGCAGAAGATGGTCCAAATCCTTGGGCCCCTGCACCCACATGGGAGACTAGGAAGAGGCTCCTGGCTTTGGATGGGCATAGCTCCAGCCATTGCTGCCAGTTGGGGAATGAATCAGTGGATGGAAGACCTTTCTCTCTCTCTCTCTCTCTCTCTCCCCCCCCCCCCCGCCTCTTCTCTCTCTCTGACTTTCAAAGAAATAAATAAATCTTTAACAAAAAATATCGTAAGATGTGTGACTTATAAACAATAAAAATGTATTTCTGGCATTTCTAGAGGCTGGTAATCCAAGATCACGGTGCCAGATGGTGCCTTCTGTGTGCGTCTTCACATAGTGGGAGGGGCAAGGCAAGGTCTCTAGGCCTCATCCCCATTTTTTTTTTTTTTGGAGAATTCCAATATACATGAAAATTTAATAAATGAAAAAGTAGCAGTTCAATTTATTGGGTAAAGGATGGATTAGTTATGAAGTACATGAAATTTGTTTACCTTAAATTTTTTAAAAAATTGTAAATGATGGATTGTTTAATCACTAAATGACCCGGAGGAAGAAAATCAACACAAATTGCTAGGGCCTCTTTTATGGGGGCACTGATCCCATTTGTGAGGCTCTGCCTTTAGAGTCTACTCATCCCTAAAGACCCTACTCAGTGCTACCACATTGTGGTGAGGTTTTCAACATAGGAGTTGGAGGAGGGGACAGAAACATCGAGACCATGTTGGGTAGTTAGATGTGTAAGTCTAGAGCTGGATGGCTGTGTTGACGGGGATCATCACCATTTGGATGATGTTTCAAGCCAGGAAGTCAGATGAGACCAACCAGGTAATGAGGCTGGGTAGAGAAGGGTCCAAGGAGGCAGCTCTGGCCTGTTGGGGCAGATGATGAGGCAACAGCAAATGAAAATAAGAAGAGATGAGCAGTGAATTAAGAGAGAACTAAGAGAAATGGGACTGGGGATTGAAGAACATATTTCTGGCAAGGAGGAGTGCTGATCTTTATCAAGTGAGGCTGATATGCCAGGAAAGCTGAGGATTGTCCTCTGGGTTTAACGAGGTGGAGGTTGCTGGTGCCCTGGGCTGGAGCTCTTTTGGTGGAGAGGTGGCAATGTCCCTGGATGGGTTGGATGTGAGAGTGGGACACAGGGGCTAGAGACAGTAGGAGTGTTGAGTCTTTCAGGGAGTTTTGCTGTAAAAGGGAAAAGAGAAAGGGAATCACAGATGAAGGGAAGTGTGGGCCCAGAAGGTGCCACTTTCAGAGATACTGCAGGACATGTGAGTGTGTGAGGAATGGGCCGAGCCTGGGAAATGTTGATAAGGCAGGACAGAGAAGAGGCAGTTGTTCCCCAAGGAAGTTGTTGAGTTGAGAAGTGGGAGAGGCATCAAGTTCACACAATGAGGCTTCTTGAACAGGGGGCCAAGGCAGAGGCTGTGGGACCAAGGCAGGCAGGCTGGAGACTGTGATAGTAGCGTGTGCATGATCCCTTCCGAATGCTTCCGCTCTCTCAGTGACATGAGAAGCAAGGTCATCTGCTGGCGGTGAGGACAGAGAAGAGGTGTTGGGAATTGGAGGAGAGGGGAGAAGGTGTGGACAGTTCAGGAGCAGTTGATTCTAGGAAACTCTTATCTCTGGCCACCTCCCGTGGCTCTCCTGTGGCCGGAAATCCAGCATTGAAAGTAAAACCAGATAGTAAAACGTGGGTCTTACGTTTTTCTCCAGCATTTTGTGCTGGTGCAAGTGGCAAAGTGATGGATTTTTTCTGAGTTGGGCTTTTGCCAGATGAGTATGCCAAAGAGGGAGAGAATGAGAGCATCTAAGGTATATACAGGGTGCTATGATAGTTATTGATCACGGCATCTGAGAGCTGGCCAAAGAAAGAAGTGGTGGGCAAGGGACAGAGAAAGGGTGATAAAGTAAGTCAGTAGAAAAAGAGTATTATCCTTTATTTATTTTTATAAGCTAGATTCCTTTTTATAAGTTAAATTGTACTTCCAATGAAAGGTAGAAAGTTACTATGGTAAAAAGATTGTATAATAAATTTTATATGTGAAATAGTGTATATAATAGTAATAATTATATGCCGGTGTTGCTGTCTATATTGTATTTTTTTTTTTTGACAGTCAGAGTGGATAGTGAGAGAGAGAGACAGAGAGAAAGGTCTTCCTTTTTGCTGTTGGTTCACCCTCCAATGGCCGCTGCGGCCAGCGCATCTCGCTGATCCGAAGCCAGGAGCCAGGTGCTTCTCCTGGTCTTCCATGTGGGTGCAGGGCCCAAGGACTTGGGCCATCCTCCACTGCCTTCCCGGGCCATAGCAGAGAGTTGGCCTGGAAGAGGGGCAACCGGGAGAGAATCTGGCGCCCGGACTGGGACTAGAACCCGGTGTGCCGGCGCCGCAAGGCGGAGGATTAACCTGTTAAGCCACGGCGCCGGCCTATATTGTATTTTCTTAAAACAAGTCATGGCATATGTGGAAGAAACTAAGGCACTGTGCATTAATCTCAGTGCAGTTGTTGGAGTGGGAGTAGAAACTACACATGAACACAGAGTCCCTGGCTCAGCCCCTAGGACTGGATTTGAAGTTGCAGCGGGGGGCAACAATGTTGGTCACAATAAAAGAAATGCTGATCAGTGGGGTATCTGGTCAGAGGGTCAGGAACTGCTACCCAAAGGCCGGGAGGGGCAGCCTACATCTGGAGCCAGGATCTGTCCAGTCTAGGAAAGGAGAATTGGCCAGAGCTGAGGATATCTTATAGCAGGGATTGGCCATCTGAGACAGGAGCAATGTAGTAGGCGGTGTGCCCAATAGAACCATGAGGGAGGAGGCACAGCGGGATAACCCAGAATCCCGATCTTTCCTCTGAGTTCTCAGGTCTGGATTTGGGGACCAGGGTTCTTTGTGAAATCTGATGGACAGCAGAAATAGCTGGAAAGAACTTGGGATGGTCTGTGTGCTGGCGAGCCTCTTCCCACCACAGTGTGGGCTGACTCAGGCACTGGGTAGGACAGAGCCCAGGGAGGGGGCACTGACGGATCCAGCTGTGGAATCTGGGAAAGGCAGGGGCAGAGGAAGTAAGGAGGGGCTGATGAGGAACATCTGCTGTCTTCCCACAGTGCACATGGATACCAGCATATGGAGGCCTGCATACCAGCACACCGTTTATTTCATCTTTGGCAAAACCCATGTTTATTTCATCTATAGCTCCAGTGTCCAGACTTCACATAAATCAAGTCAGGATGAAGGGAAACCAGCGGTCCTCCTCTCGGCCCCCCACAGGTGTGCATGCTGTGTTAGTGTCACTAGGTGGCGTGAGATTCTCCTGGGCCATGAATCCTGATTCTAATCAAGCAACATCACTGTCTCGTTACGTGGTCCTCCCATGCTTGAGTCCCCTTCCCCTGGAATTGGAAACTGGCAAGACCCTGTTCTCTCAGTAGCATGAGATAAGAGATATGGAAGTGCTTGGGAAAAACGCAATCCCAGGCACAGCTGGAAGGCTTCAGCAAGAGGTTGGGGTACAGAGGCCTTGGCCTTGCCGAATGAAGTGAGGTCAGTGCCGATTAAGCAGACCAAATCAAATCTTTGATGGTTGAGTGCTTTTTAAAAAATGATTGTAGGTCTGCACAATTTAACAGGACTGCCCACAGTGGCTTAAAACATTTTCCAGAGCAGATCAGATAAAGCCAAGTTAGAAATTGGTCACTGCTGTAAATCAAGTGGCAGACTATCAATGACCTAGATTCTCCCCAAAGTTTTCCCACAGGAAGTGAGAGGAAAACCACTGTGTGGCTGCTAAGGCTTGACTTGTCAAGAGCCGAGAGATCTACACGACATTAAAAGATTGCTCATCACTCAGGTTGCTGTAATGAATTGGGACTCATTTAACTCAGAAGCCAGTGAGATGTGCAAATCATAGCTATGGAATAAACGGTCAGGTTTCAGCTCCAGTTGCCAGCAGTCCGTAGCAGCCTCTGGTTGCCTTGCTCATAGTTCATAAATGCTTGACTGATTGCTAAAGTTGCTGCTTCTTAATTCCTAGCACCATGAGGTCAGTAAGTTTCCCATTTTCTGCCCTCCCGTTAAGGAGATAGAGATGAGGATTGCTGTGAAGTAAGGGCTTGTTATGGCCTCTGACCTGGAAGGCCTGAGTGCTAGTCTTGACCGAGACGCCTAGACGGCTATTTTCTGTTTATGCTACAAAGTTGGAAGCCATGTGGGGTGGCCCACGGGTATGGGAACTGTTCCAGGGCATTCTTGATTTTTCAAGAGGCCCGTAACTCCCAGGAAAGGCCAGAAGCCAAACTCTTCACATCTACACCAAGTCAGATCTGTAGAGTGTGGAACATGTCACACCCTGCACCCTACCTGATAATAGTCGTCAGCCATGGTCACCACAAGGTACTTCATGATAGCCCCCCAGGATCCTACTGGCTGGTTCCCAGCCTGCTCTTGTGCCAACTCATCACTGCCACATTCTGAACTCCTGGCCCTGCAGTTGACTTTGACCCTACTTTTGGCCCATTGGATTGGTGTGAATATTGCTACTGAGCTGACTGGACTCATTCTCTGACTCCCATTACTCAGCATGGTAGGAATTTGCAATGCCCCTGATAACAAAAAGCACAAAGCTCCGAGTTTCACATTAGAACATAGCAAATAAGCATATGCCACGTGAAAGGAGGCACATGGTGCAGCTGATACCACCATGTGAAATTCTGCATAGTTTTATTTAATTGCTATACTTTTTCAACGATGTGTACATAGACATATAAATGTGCATGTACTTCAATGTACTCTTGATATAAAAATGTAAGTGATGTAGTTTTTGGGTAAGTAAGATCTAGAAACCTCAAAATGTAGGTCTAGACACACCCTGTGAGTCTGAACGTGAGGATGATTAGGGGATTCTAAGGTTCCGTGTGACCCATCTGCAGAACTTAGTAACAGATGCGAGAGTGCAACTCTTGGCCCCAAGGAGAAATGGGCTTCCTGTCCTTTTAGGAATTCATTCATTCTCCTCATTCACTAATATATAGAGTAAGTGTTGATGGCCTACTGTATGCTAGGGCAGCCCAGGGAAAAGGTAGACTAGGAAAGAGGATCTGCAAGGCCAAATAGGGCAATGAGAACACTGAGAGAATTGCAGGAGGTGCTCCCAGAGTGTAGCTAGCAAACTAGTAAGTGGAAACTAGATTTTGAATTCATGTCTCTCTGACATCAAGTCTTATCCATCAACAATTAGGCCATATTACTTGGTAATAAGTTCCCTGTCACTAGATTGGAGGGTGTGAGATAAGAATGGTGAGGACGCATGATGAGAAGATGGGCTGTGGCCTCGTGTGTCATGCTGGATAGAGTTTGCATCTCGTCCTGTGAGTAAAGGGACTCTGTCAGTGAATGATCTGGTTGAACCTGTGTTTTCTGAGAGTCTTTTACTGTTGTATACAAAGTAATATGAATTGGGAGAAATGGGAGGCGGAAAGGAAGGGCTCTCAAAAATGATTACACTAATACGATCCAATAATGAAATAGGGATAGACTGAAGTAGGAGAGTGGCTGTGGGGAGAAGGTGGGGGTGTGATAGGCAGTCAAATGGACAGATCTTGGTACTGACTGAACAAGGACTGAGAGGTATAGAGAAATAAAGCTGATAGCCAAGTTTCTAGCACAGATGAGTGGATGGTTGATGTCAAACACAGGAAGAAGAACATATTTTGGAGAAGGTGATGAATTCATATTGAATGTGTTGGGATGAAGATGCCTTTGGAATATACTTGTGAGCTGCCTGGAGGTGCATGAACAAATAGGCATAGAACTCAGGAGGGAGATCAGGCTTGGGGACTTAAAAAAAAAATGCACTGAATAATGACTGCAGCCATGGAAATGGATAGACCTATCCAGGGAGAGACTGTAGAAGATAAAGTCAACCTGGTGACTCACATTTAAGGGATGAGGTTGGTCAGAGAGCCAGAAGGGAAATTGAGGCAGGCAAAATTCCTGGTGGTGGATGAAGATAAAATAACTTTGAGGAGGAGGGAATGGTGCATAATGCTGACTGCTGCTCATGGACAGTTAACACAGTTAACAAGTTCTGAGCAATATTCATTGAACAAACCATCTGGGAGACACTGGTGGTCCTGAGAAGAGCGGAAAAACAATTTTGATAGAATGTTGTGGTGTGGCGTTGATCTGAGAGAAAGTGGGGATAGTGAATGAAGCTGACTTTGTCTCCATGACTGGGTATGGTTAGGATGGGAAGAAGAGAAGTCTGCTTCTCTCTGGGTTCTCTTGGCCATGTCCCCCCACTGGCAGACCCAAGGAAGGAAGAAGGCAAGAGAAAACAATGACTAGGTGGAGGAAGTGGGGACTGAATCTACAAGGCCAATCACTGTCAAAGCAAAAATTGTCCTGGACAAGGGGAAACAGCAATAGACAAGCAAGGCCAGACCTCAGCTCCACCCAAACAAAGAGCAATAGTGTTACCAAAAGTCTGGTCCTTGTCCATGTGCCAAATCAGAAGTAATGAGGACAGGATTTGAGGATAAAGGAAAGAGAAAAATGTAAAGCACCAGTGGATTTAAAGAAGTAAGAGAGAATAAAGAGGTGAAAGCTGTACCAAGGATTGGGAGGATAAATGATGGTCTGGGATCTGTGCGAGGTCATGACATGTTGGAATTCAAGGCACTGGTGATTAGCCTTTTATGGACTCAGTTTCTATTTGTGCTAAGCATGGGTTTATGCTCAGGAAGAAATATTTTTTACTGTGGTTAGAGAGGTGACAAGGAACGGGTGCATTTCTGGGTTGTATTGAGAGCCCACTGGGTTTGAAGACCATGGATTATGGATTAATAGTATTCGCCTGCATAGCAAGGGGTGGTACCCTGCCTAAATGCTTAGTCTCAGGAAATGAAGATGGACTTAACTCTGATTTGGGATTTGCCAGATGGCAGTAGCCAGTGGACAAGGGGGAAAGATTGTTAAGGATATAGAAAGACAGTGTTTAGAATTTATTGTTCCCCTGGGCTTTGCTGAAAAGAGGTGAAGGTGAAGATTGCAGAGCCATGATGAACGGTGGGAAAGATGAAGAAGTTGGAGATGAGAGGGCTTTAAAAGTCCAAAGAGCAGGCATGGTGATGACAAACCAGTGAGAGACAGGGAAGCAGGGGTGAAACACTGTGGTTGGAGTCTGAACCATTGTACCCGAACTTTTCACAAGTGGTGATGAGACCAGATTTAGGCCATGGGTATGGCGGGTTGAGGAAAATGGAGGTTACGGTCACTAGAGAAGAGGTTGTCGGGCAACTGTGGGAATGGAGTGAGTCATGCACACAAACTCTGGAGTCACCCAGGATGATGGTGGGATCTCATGTGGATACTGTGAGCCAAGTAATGAGGTCATCTGTGGATACAGGGAAGTGACCAGAAATTCAGTTGGTGACAGAGTTGAGGACAGGGACATCAAGGGAGCAGATGAGACTTTTTTCCATGAGGGCAGAGAAGTCATGGTCTGGAAGTGACATTAGGGAGTGAGACAGTTGCCAAACCCACTTCCTGATCCTGGTGTTATCTGACTTAAGAGCCCATGTTCTCAAAAATGATCCTGTACTGTTCACTAAGTCTGAAGCTGAACTGACAACCAGTTTGCCTGGAAGTTGTACCTATACTTTCCTAATGTAAAAAAAAAAAATGATTACAGATAGGGTCTTCTCAGCTTTATTCAACCAGATTTATTCCTCTCTAATGAATTTTCTAAATCAGTGGTTGTAATTTTAAGGAATAAATCGTAGGCACATCAAATGCTACAAATAAAATGACATGTACTACAAAGCTCCTTTCATCAATATGAGCTAATCTTCGATATCTATGGTTAAAATTTAGGTGACACTGGGTGCGTAACTATGAAATCACTTCAGATGGCGTTACTGTGGCTGTTTGGTTGAAGTGTGGGTACAGATGCTGGTCTGTGGACCTGATCGGAAGCCTGTTTTGAACTTGAAGTACCCCAAGTATAAGCATATACCTTGCTATCTCTGACACAGGCTTGGCATCAGAGCCAGGCTGTTACACTGAAAATGATCAGACTAGAGAAATAGGGATAGTTGTGAAGTACCAAGGTAAAATTTAATCTGAAAATTCAAACCTCTATAATTAACGAGTTCACATGTCTGTGACTCTGCTCCTCAGATTTTTTTTTTAAGCTGATAAACAAACGCAGAGAACAAACAATAAGGTAAAAAGTAGGTGATAGAGGCTTGTGGAAATTTGCCTCTCTGGTGAACTGTACAGTGTATATGGGACAAAAAAAAATGCAGTCCAGGAGGCAGATAGTTGGTGGCCACAGAGCCCAGATAGATAAGAATTGCTAAATATGCTAGTGGTGACCATTGAAAATTTCATTCTGTCTTTGGACTTGACGTGCAGCTGGGAACCAGCTGTATTTCATTTTGCTTGGAAACAGGAACTCTTTGTCTGCTCCAAATGTTCTTGGCCCCCTCCCTCAATTTCATGGACTTTGGTTGTTAGTGGAAAAGTAGCTGTTGAAATAGAGGTTCACTCTTGGAAACTGCCACTCACCAGGACTCCTGGCAACCTTTGAGGGTTGAATTTAAGCCAAGCCTTTTTGTGACATGCAGCAAGGTAAAGGAGTCATTAAGTGGATTTCCCACGTGTTCATCTGTGGCTTCATTCATAGAAACGCATTGATAACTGTGCTACTTTAAGCACTGTCTTCCCAACTGAGAACACAGAAGGATGTAGCACCTCCTAGTGGAGGAAGTGTCATAGCATGTGTTCGACTGACAGACGTGAACAAATACACTAGTGAATATGTTAATGAAATGTGAGTGGCTATAAAACAGAAAAAGTATAAATAAGCCTTTCAAAAATTTTATGGACATATAATCTTTTTAAGATTTATTTTATTTATTTGAAAAGCAGAATGACAGAGAGAGAGGGAGAGACCTATCTTCCATCTGGTAGTTCACTCTCTAGGGACTGGGCTAGGTTAAAGCTAGGAGCTTGAAACTCCTTCTGGTTCTCTCACATGGATGGCAGGGGACCAAGACCTTGGGCCATTTTCCACTGGCTTCCCATTTTTTTTCAGGCTAGCAGAAAGCTATATCAGAAGTGGAACAGCTAGAACTTGAACTGGTGCTCACATGGGATGCTGGCATTGCAGATGGGGGTTAACCTGCTGCACTATATTGCCAGTCTCTTCTACCCAGTCTCTTAACGGTGGAATAATAACTGATCCAAGACCTCTTATAACTTCAGTGTTTGTAGGGTTTAATAATACACAAACTGCAGTGAGGTTCCTTTTGAGTGGAGCAAGAGGGGTTGAAATTGGCACAGGGCAAATACAGAGGCCTCTAGATATGGCTGGTGAGTTCTGTTTATTTTTAACTGGGTCATGGTTACAAAGTTGTTTGCCTCATCCACACTCATTTAGCTAAACATTGATTTTATAGTGTTTTCAGTATCTGTTCCTAATAAAAAGGTAAAAACTGGAAAATTTTTGTTAGCCATAACATCCCTTAAATTTATAGTCCTGAAAAGGAAAAATCTCCAAATGTCAAAGCATGTATGGGTTTGACACTTTATTTTGATCATACTTTCAAAGTGAAACTTAGATAGCTGTGAACGGCTATATTGCCAGGCCTCATAACATCATTAAGACTTGAGCTTTGATGTTCTCTGTGGCACAGGCCTTCCCCTCCCTAGCACCCCAGAGAAGTCCAAATTCAACAGCACACTCAGAAAATCTAGTTGCCATGGAGATGACCATTTAGGTTACAAGTTCATTTTCACGATCACTCAGAGGAGAAAACTATGAGTTACATGGGAAGCCATCTTTACCTTTTAAAAATCTTTTGCAGAGTTCCAAGTTTAGAAAAACCACATTTTGTTTGAGAAGTGAGAGGTGAGCAGATGCATTCCTAATGCTGAAACGTTGCTTCCTCCAAACGTGAAACCCCTGCAGATTTGCAGGTTAGGTTATTTAGGGAGAATCGAGGCTGGGGCAAGTCCACACGGGACTGCAATACTAAATCCAACATCGTTTAACTCCGAGTCATTCAATCCCAACTCAATTTCTTCAAGGCATTTGAGACTTCACCTGAAAAAGAATTTCAAGAAGGTTTTCACTTTCATACAATCCATTTGAGAACTGAGGGAATAAAGGTCTGAGGTGGAAAGACCCCAAGTCATTCCAGAAACACTTTCCAGGTTTCCATAATGGCTCATTGGCTCTCTGGGAAGGAGGAAGAATTGGGGAGAGCAAGGGATTTTTCTTAGATGCTCGGGCTGGGAAATGAGATTGGGATCTGGGCAACCTGGTCTTGGATCTCTGTTCATGTCTTGTACCTTTTTTAAAAAATGGTGTATTTATTTGTTTATTTGCAGGGGGGTGCTGGGAACAGGGCCAGGCCAAACACAAGAGCCTGGAACTCCACCTGGGTCTCCCATGTGGGTGACAGGGGCCCAAGTCCTTGAGCCATCATCTGTTGTCTTCCCAGGCACATTAGCAGGGAGCTGGATCCAAAGCAGAGCAGCTGGGGCTCAAAGTGGTACTCCAATATGGGATGCTGGCATGGCAAGCCACAGGTTTAACCCACTGCACCTGACTGCCAACCCTTCAAGTCTTTCACCTTCTCACGGACATTTCTATCCCTTCACAAGCACAGAATACAAGGATCACAACATGCGCCAGAGGCGGCTCCTTCTATGCTCATTGCTGAACCAGTCTCCCAGTGCTTTGAACTCTCTCTGTCTCTCTGTATTACACACACACACACACACACACACACTCTTAAATTTGAATTGTATGTGCATTATAAACAAGTGAGATAAGCTTCTTTTCCTTCTCCATAGCACTACATATGTCGAAATAAACTGTTGTAATTCATTTGATATTGTGGGACTACAAGTCATCAAAAAATAAATTTTTAAAACTGTTAAAATTGAATGAGAGCATGTGCACAGGGAGACCTGGACAAGAACCTTTGTTTTAGCATTGTTTATGCTAAGAAAAAATTGGGACCAATTCAACAGGAAAAGTGGTGAAATATGGTGTATCCAGATTATATATTACTAGGCAGCAGTTAGAGTGAAGTCTGTAGTGTTAACTGACATGGAAATATATATATGTACACTATATTATATATATATACACTATATATATATATATAGTAGGTATATATATATATATATACCTACTACTACTAATACGTTGTATAAACACATAAAGAAGGAACTGGGAAATTTAGGGGGAGTGGAGAAAAGGCACTTGGGTCTTTAGTGTTAGAAATTTTAAATATCAAAATCGCATTCATATGCTTGTGCGATTAAAAAATTTAAACTAGTCAGATTTCTACCTTGTTGGGATCTACTTTCTACAAGTCATTTTACGCGCCACCCCCCTCTGCAGGAGTATACATGCTGATGTGGTTGGAGTTCCCGTGGTAGCCTTGGTCTCATTGGCATTGAGTCTGAAGAGCTGAGGGGACATCACGGAGGAAATCCCCTCTGCTGTGTCTGCCTGGGATGCCTTGGAGAAGGGATGTTCTCAGCTCAGTCCAGTGTGTTAGGTTGCTCATTTACTTTTTTTTTAACTTTTATTTAATGAATATAAATTTCCAAAGTACAGCTTATGGATTACAATGGCTTCCCCCCCCATAACTTCCCTCCCACCCGCAACCCTCCCCTTTCCCGCTCCCTCTCCCCTTCCATTCACATCAAGATTCATTTTCAATTCTCTTTATATGCAGAAGATCAGTTTAGTATATATTAAGTAAAGATTTCAACAGTTTGACCCACATAGCAACACAAAGTGAAAAATACTGTTGGAGTACTAGTTATAGCATTAAATAACAGTGTACAGCACATTAAAGACAGAGATCCTACATGATATTTTTTTAAAAAATTAATTGTCTATGCAATTTCCAATTTAACACCAGGTTTTTTTTTTTCATTTTCAATTATCTTTATATACAGAAGATCGATTCTGTATATACTAAGTAAAGATTTCATCAGTTTGCACCCACACAGAAACACTAAGTGTAAAAATACTGTTTTAGTACTAGTTATACCATCACTTTACATTAGACAACACATTAAGGACAGATCCCACATGAGATGTAAGTACACAGTGACTCCTGTTGTTGACTTAACAATTTGACACTCTTGTTTATGGCGTTAGTAATCTCCATAGGCTCTAGTCCTGAGTTGCCAAGGCTATGGAAGCCTTTAGGGTTCGCCGACTTTGATCTTATTCCAACAGGGTCATAGTCAAAGTGGAAGTTCTCTCCTCCCTTCAGAGAAAGGTACCTCCTTCTTTGATGGCCCCGTTCTTTCCACTGGGATCTCACTCACAGAGATCTTTCATTTAGGTCGTCTTCTTTTTTTTTTTTTTCCAGGGTGTCTTGGCTTTCCATGCCTACAGTACTCTCATGGGCTCTTGAGTCAGATCCGAATGCCTTAAGGGCTGATTCTGAGGCCAGAGTGCTGTTTAGGACATCTGCCATTCTGTGAGTCTGCTGTGTATCCTGCTTCCCATGTTGGATCGTTCTCTCCCTTTTTGATTCTATCAGTTAGTATCAGCAGACACTAGTCTTGTTTGTGTGATCCCTTTGACTCTTAGACCTATCGGTGTGATCAATTGTGAACTGAAATTGATCACTTGGACTAGTGAGATGGCATGGGTACATGCCACCTTGATGGGATTGTATTGGAATCCCCTGGCACATTTCTAACTCCACCATTTGGGGCAAGTCCGATTGAGCATGTCCCAAATTGTACATCTCCTCCCTCTCTTTTTCCCACTCTTATATTTAACAGGGATCACTTTCAGTTAAAATTTAAACACCTAAGAATAATTGTGTGCTCATTTACTTTTAAAATTTTTTTATTTTTTTGAAAGACACAGAGACAGATGAGTGGAAATCTTCCCTCCTCTGGTTCACTCCCACAAGAGTTTATAGCAGCCAGGGGTGAGCCAGGCCAAAACCACGAGCCTGGAACGCCATCTGGATTTCCCATGGGGGTGGCAGGGGCCCAAGTAGTTGAGCCATCTCCTACTGCCTCGCAAGGTGTGCATTAGCAGGAAGCTGGAATCAGGAGTGGAGCTGGGACTCGAATGCAGGAGCTCCAGTATGGGATGCAGGCATCCCGAGTGGCATCTCACCTGCTTGCCAGCGTGTTAGTTTATTGTGCTGTATTAGAAAGCAGTCTCTGCCCCTCCCCTGCTGCCTGTTTGCTCAGCGTCCCTGGACAGAGGAGATAGAATCGTTAAGGGCCAACAAGTCTGAGAGTTTCCTGGAACCTTCAAAGAAGGTGCTGTCGTGCCCTGAACATTTCTTGTTCACTAGGAAGGAGGGGCTCACTGCCATTGCTGGCCCTGTGGACTTGCACTTGGCCCTTGTGTCCTGACTTGTGGGCCCATCTTATGGCCCAAGACATAAGGAACTCCAGGTGTCTCCCTTCAGTCGTAGTCCTGGAGGGAAGCTGCGGAATGAGTTGAGAAAGTGGATTTGGGCTTTTCCTTTGAACAGCAGTTTGTGCAGCATCCACCAGCGGCTTTGCAGATCTGGTTTTCATTACTGAAGTATTTTGTCCTGGGGCAGCCGTGGAAGCTGCCTGGATATTTCAATTAGTGTTGCCTGCTGGAACTCATTGACTGCAGAGTTCGCTGCCTGAAGCGTGTCCCATCAGGGCTCTCCACTGCCCAGGGGGAACTCCTAGACAGAATGCAGCATCCTGACTTCAGTCTAGAGAGCGGGTCTCATTCCGCATCCCCAGTTGCAAATCACTCGTAAAGTGCTACCTTGTCCCCATGGGTTCCACGTCCGACTCCTGTCACTACTGAGGGAGGTGACAGCCTTGAGAGCTGCCAGGTAGACCAGGCACAACCCCAAAACGGGGACCGCCTGGTGTCTGAGGCTATGCAGCAGGTGTTTAGTCGTTTTCCTTGAATGGCAGGGTAAGCATTCACTGTTCCATTTGGTCACGTGGATGGACTCCTTCCTCCCTCCCCTCCCTGCAGATGCTTCCTAACTGAGCTCCCAGGGCCACTCCATTTAGGAATATTTCGGAGGCTGCCATATATCTATTTGTTCACACATTCATTCAACAAACATTGACTCCCCGTTCTGCGTTAATGCACAAAGCAGTGGGAAAGACGCAGTCCTGCCTTCATAGGCTGCACACTAGGGAAGAGAACTTATTCTGGGGGTTGGTTCAGGCTGTTGTATAACTCAGCCAATGGACTGATCTTCCTTATCATCTTAAATCAGGGAAGGGCTGGTGGTCTCATACAACAGAGAGCTTTCCCGTGCCCCCTGAGGCCTCCAGCCCTACTTCATCTTCATCTCCTGCCTGGACGTTGCCCTGCCATCCTCCTCAGGGCCTTTGTAAAATGATCATCTTGTGCAAAAGCACAAAATGCCATGGATTCCATTGCTTATAATAGGTACTTTGTGACCAGAGGCATTTAAAAAAAAAAAAAGTGAAAAAATAGTTTTTTATAAATTAATGTTTTTCCTTCCAGACCTGGGTGCTTTGTCCTTATTCATCCTCTGCCCATGCAGCTGAATCAGATTTGAAGGGCAAAATAATACCAGACTCATTGTTGCATGTTACATGAGAAATGTATTAGGAGCCTGGGGTTCTCTGACATGGAGCCCAGCTTGAGCCAGCTTAGGAAGAAAGAGAAGGAGGTAGTTGTATAGGGTGCAGGGGTATCTTAAAAAATCAAAACCAGAAATACAGACTCAAAAGAAGCACAAAAAGTCACTGGAATGACTTCTCTGCCCATCTTCCTTATCCATCCACCTACCCATCATCCATCCATCCCTCTCTCCTCCCCTCCTCTTCCCTCTCCTCTCTTTTTTAAAAGATTTTATTTATTTATTTATTTATTTATTTGAGAGGTAGAGTTACAGAGAATGAGAGGGAGAGACGGACAGAAAGGTTTTCTGTCCTCTGGTTCACCCCCCAAATGGCCACAATGGCTATCCGAAGCCAGGAACCAGGTGCTTCTTCTGGTCTTCTACACTGGTGCAGGGGCCCAAGGACTTGAGCCATCCTCTACTGCTTTCCCAGGCCATAGCAGAGAGCTGGATTGGAAAAGGAGCAGCCGGGACTATAACCGGCACCCATATGGGATGCAGGCGCTGCAGGTGGAGGATCAACCCACTGAGCCACAGTGCTGGCTCCTCCTCTCCTATCTCTTGTCCTTAGTCTTTCTCTTCCCCTTCTCCCTTTCTCCCTCCTTGGCCCGCTTCCTCTTCCACTTTCTCTGTCTCTTGTTCTTCCCTCTGTCTCTTCCTCTCTCTCTCCCCTACCCTCTTACTTTTACCCCATCCTTTACCCTACCTGACTTTCTCTGCTTTTCGGGTCTTTGTGTTCAGTCAAATGCAGCAGCCCCACAGCTTCTAGGTTTAGCTTCACAGGACCAGCCACATCACAGATACTCCCTTTAAATCAACTGTGGCCAGAAGCCAGGGCCATATTGTTCCAAAGTGGCTCCTGGGGGCCGCTCTTCTGGATGCTGTTTAACATCTGGAAAAGGGAAGCATTTTAAGCATAGTCAGATAGAAAAGCATTGTGACATGTCTGTCCATGACTAGGGATGGTCAGATGGGCCTTGCCCTGAACCCATCTGGGAGAGAGCGTGTGGCTAGGACGTCAGGGCTTGTGTAGAGGTTCTGAGATCAGCCTTGTTTAACATGAGAATCACAGAGGCAGCTTTCAATGATCTGGAGGGCTCCATTGTGGGAGGGGTGACAGGTGTGTTACCTGTCTCATTCTAGAGTGAAACCACTGTGGAAATTATGGAATGGGAACTTGTGCCTGCAGACTTCAAATGCTCAAAAGACATCTACAGGATAAAGATATGTGTTCATTTCCTGATTGCCTGTTGGGGAGGGAATTTTAAATGCTTCATACAAAGAAAAATTTTTGTACCATGATTTTAACAAAGAGGAAGATGTATTTTTAAAAAGATTTATTTATTTGCAAGGCAAAATTATACAGAAAGAGGGAAAGAAGGAGAGGGAGAGGGGGAGAGAGGTCTTCCATCCACTGGTTTACTCCCCAAATGCCTCAGCAATCAGGGCTCGGCCAAGCCTGGTGACTCCATCTGAGTCTCCCACATGGGTGCCGGGGCCTAAGCACTGGGACCATATTCTGCTGCTTTCCCAGGTGTATTAGCAGGAAGCTGGATTGGAAGTGGCACACCTTTTCTTTGAAGGCAGGAGAGAACTTCCATTTTGCCTATGGCCTTGTCTAAATACTGACAGTTTGTGGTCACAAAAGGTTTCCATAGCCTTGGCAGCTCATGGCAAGAGCCTCATTGACGTCATAAATAAGAGAGTTAATTGTTAAATTAACAACAGAAGTCACTGTGCACTTACTCCCCATGTAGGACCTCTGTCCTTAATGAGTTGTACCATGAGAATTAACTGCAAATCTTGTTCTCAAACTGTACTTATATGTTGTGTGTGTGTGTGTGTGTGCGAGTGCAAACTGTTGAAATCTTAGTATAGAGTGGGTCTTCTGTATATAAAGTTAATTAGAAATGAATCTTAATGAAGAATGGGATGGGAGAGGGAGTAGGAGGTAGGACGGGAATGGGGGTGGGAGGGCGGATATGGGAGGAAGAATCGCTTTGTATTCCTGAAGTTGTACCTATGAAATTTACATTCATTAAATAAAAGCTTTAAAAAAAGAAAGGAAGAGATACACAGTTATGGGATGCCTGCCGTTGCAGATGACCCCTCAGTCTGCTGCACCACAATGCTGGCCCCAGGAAAGAAGTATTTTGCTCCAGTCTGCAATTCATAGCCTTCAAGCATCATACATTTGATGCTTAGGTCACAAGAGTTTCCCAGGCCCCCAGCCTGGGGACAGATAAAGTGGGAATGTCAGTGACACGCCCCTCTCTTAAGGGAAAAAGGGCCAGTTGTTTGTTCCTCTCAGTCCCCAGCACAGCGGTTTCTGGAATTCCTTCTCACCTCCATCACTTCTCTGTCCTTTCTGCCACCTTTAGACTTCGTGGCCTGTGTGAGGGTTTAGTTATAGGGCGCCCCTTCCAGGTCTGCAGTCAGTGTTGGCAATGCTGTGCTGTGCACACCACTGACCGTCACCACAGCCTCTGATCGTGTCACTTGCTCTTTCCAAAGTCCTGGCTCGAGTCGGGGGAGCTGAGGCAACAGGACAGTCCTGCTTGTGCAGGGTGCATTAACCAGGTGCCCTATGGGAAACCTCAGTGATGCTCTTGACCCTTTCCCTCCTGGGGCCCTAATGCCCCCTTGAGCTGGGCTCATTCATTGTTGCTGTACATTGCTTTGGCAGTCACAGGGCTTCCTGTTTTTATGCATGTCTTGTTTTTCAGTACTACTTGGTGAAGCCATTTGGATTCAAAAAGAGGCAGATGTGCCAAAAGTCTTCTAAAAGTTCATGGAAAATATACTTCATGAAAAAAAAAAAACTATGCATGAATTTTTTAAATGTTTGCAAGAAAACAAACTTTTAATTCCATTTTTCCATGAACTTTTTGAAATGGACTCTCATACACGTGTAAAGCATGATATTGATCTTGAAAGAGTTTCATCTTGACATCTTGAAATATGTCACCTCTTTTTTTTTTTTTTACTTTTATTTAATGAATATAAATTTCCAGTGTACAGCTTATGGATTACAATGGCTTTCCCCCCCCCATAACTTCCCTCCCACCCGCAACCCTCCCCTCTCCCGCTCCCTCTCCCCTTCCATTTGCATCAAGATTCATTTTCAATTCTCTTTATATACAGAAGATCAATTTAGTATAAAGATTTCAACAGTTTGCACCCACATAGAAACACAAAGTGAAACATACTGTTTGAGTACTAGTTATAGCATTAAATCACAATGGACAGCACATTAAGGACAGAGATCCCACATGAGGAGCAAGTGCACAGTGGCTCCTGTTGTTGACCCAACAAATTGACACTCTAGTTTATGGCGCCAGTAACCATCCTAGGCTGTCGTCATGAGTTGCCAAGGCTATGGAAGCCTTCCAAGTTTGCCGACTCTGATCATATTTAGACAAGGTCATAAAAGACAGAGTGAGGATAGTAACCAATGATCCTAAGAGTGGCATTTACCAGGTTTGAACAATTATACAGCATTAAGTGGGGAAGAGGACCATCAGTACACACAGGTTGGGAGTAGAGCCATTGGTGGTAGAGTAGAGGTTATGATTACAAAGGAATGAGGCCCAAGTGCACTAGACAGGGCCTAGAACAAGGGACAGAGTCATTATTAGAGGAGCTAAGAAAGGTGCTGTCTAAGCTACAATGATGTTTTCTGATTGAGAGGCAAATAGAACCTGATAGAAGGGGCTTGATAATAATCTGGTGGGCTTTAGGCCTTGTAAATTCAGAGGCCCAGACCTATCTATCTCTTCACATGGGGTATATCCTAAGGGAGGTGTGAACCTCCTAGGGGAAGGCACTCTGTTGACTTTCATTACTTGGCTGGCCTGGGAGGAGAGCTGGCCAGGTAAAGGCAGGGGGCATCTCTAACAAGAAATTTACAGTTCTACCTGCAATGTTGCTGACCCTACTTGACCATCCCCTCAAATATGTCACCTCTTAAGAGACTCAACACCCATGCCTGCCATATAGTTACTTAAAAATGGAAGATCAGGGGGCAGCGGCCATGGCGGGCGAGCCGCCTCCGCTGGAGGAGCGCCGACAGCTGCGGGAAGAGCTGAGTGAGTTCGTGGAGAGCTGCTGCCAGACTCTGGAGGAGGTGACGGCGTCGCTGGGCTGGAGCCTGGAGCAGCTGGATGGCAGGGAGGAGGCAGCGGCGGAGGATGACATTGTGATATGTCCTTATGATTTGAATCATCATACGCCCAGGTCATCGTTAGCAAGGTACATGGAATCTTGCAGATTGAGAAAACTGGGCTATACCAAGGAAGAAGAGGAAGAAATGTATAATCCTGAGTTTTTCTATGAGAATGTGAAGGTACTTTCAGTTACTTTGAATGAGGACTCACAATTCCACATGATTAAACAAGCTAGAACTGCAATTGGAAAAGATGGTGATTATAACCAAATAATTGGGGGATTTACTCTTCGTCGCCTGTTGAAGTTCCTCTGAATCACAAACGGTCTGTTTGTGATCTGACCCAAGCCGACCGCCTTGCCCTCTACGATTATGTAGTTGAGGAGACAAAGAAGAAGCGCTCCGATTCTCAGATCCTTGAGAATGACAGTGATCTCTTTGTAGACTTGGCTGCCAAAGTCAATCAAGATAATAGTCGAAAAAGTCCAAAATCTTACCTTGAAATCCTGGCAGAAGTAAGAGATTATAAGAGAAGACGGCAGTCCTACAGAGCTAAGAATGTTCACATAACCAAGAAATCATACACTGAGGAAGGAAGAGAGGCGATCAGCTTCGGTAGAGTCACGACAGTCTGGTGGAAGCTATTTTGACGCCGAGTGTTCTTGGCATAGACGGGGTCGGAGTAGGAGCCCACATAAGAGAAAAAGAAATAAAGATAAAGACAAAAGCAGTGAGTCAAGAAGAAGGAAAGAGAGGGATGGGGAAAGGCATCATAGTCATAAAAGAAGAAAGCAGAAAATATGAATGCAGTATTCGTGCATGTTTTAATTATGCTGTGTCATGATAACCGGTATGCTGATATTTAATTGGAACTGCTTTGCATTGGAGAATGTGTTTATATGATTGGTTTGGTGCTCATTATTTTTTAATAAATACATATGCTTCAGATTATGAATAAAAAAAAAATGGAAGATCAGATCTCTGGGGCACATTGGTTTGTGTTTTTCTTTTGTTAGTATTACTGTTAACGGTTTCTGCTTTAAGCAAGGAAAGTGGGTTATCATGTGACTGTGAATTGCCAGACTTCAGTGGGGTGTGATTCAGAATGATCTATGGCTTAGAATTTAAGTGGAAAAGTGTTTGTCTTCCCAGCCCAGTGTATACATGTCTGTTTAACCCATGATACAACTGAATTAGTCACTACACATCTCCAAAGAACTTGGCAATAAAAAGCACCTCTTGAAAGTCTAACAATGAAGTAAAACAGAACTCTAAAATTGACCTTGATATGCTGTTTTGTTTTCATGAGCGTTGATGTTTGAGGTACCTTTAATTGGCACTAAAGGGACAACTGAGTGTTTCATGGAAATTTGTGGAAATTCTCAGAGATTCTTGGGCCCCTCAAGTGTTTTGGAAGATACTGGTGCTTTATTATTGTGAAATTATATGGGAGAATGCATTTGTATATGGTTTATTTACTTCAGTTTACTTAATGATTTAACTAATATTTGCCTTGCAAAAGGGAGATAGGAAAATAAATTTCTCTGAAGTAAATGGGGAAAGGGGGAGTGAAGAGAAACCTGAAGAAGATATGAGTAGGGGTTGGCCTTGTGGTGTAGCGGGTTAGGCTGTTACCTGCTACCTGCTACCCATGTAGGCACTTGTTTGAGTCCTGGCTGCTCTACTTTCTATCCAGTTTTCTGCTATTGCACCTGGGGTAGCAGCGGAGGATGGCCCAAGTGCTTGGGACCCTGGGCCCATCAGGAAGGCCTGGATGAAGCTTCTAGCTCCTGGCTTCAGCCTGGCCCAGCCCTGGCTGTTGAGGCCACTTGGGGAATGAACCAGCAGATGGAAGCACTCTTTCTCTCTCTCTTTCTCTCTCTCTCTTTCTCTCTCTCTCTCTCACTCTGCCTTTCAGATAAATAGGTAAATCTTAAATAAAAAGAAAAAGATGTGGGTATTGAGGAGAGAAATCACCTGAAGATGGAAATAGAGGGGGATTGGAGAGTGGATGCACCTGACAGTACCTGGTCTTCCCACTGGGGATGGTTGAAGCTGAGACCACACTGCTTCTCACATCTTTCATAAATGGGCATAATGGACTCAAAACAGCATGATTGGGTCCTAATGTGGTGATTCTTCAAATATGATTTCTTCCAAGGAATGACCTGCCAATTATGAACTGAGATAAAAGTACAAGTCCCTACTTTGGTGAGTGATGAAGTATCCCATAAAATACCAGTTTTTACTTAGAACTGAGGGTTGCCAGCACAGCCTACGAAGTGAGGTTCCAAGGGGCTCTAGGAACTCAAATTGGCATGTTGCTGTAGAGTCTCATTAGTCCAAGGGCTGCAGTAAGTTGTACTAAAAAGCCTGATTTCCATTTAGCAACAAAGCTACTATAATGTGGCCTGCGTGTAAATAGTTGGGATTTCTAAAAGAGAAAGGAGTAGCATGCCCAGAGTGGGCAATAAAGAGACTTGTGCGCCATTGATCTAGGAAAGTTCTTCTCAGTGCAGGCATCAGAATTGTCTACAGCACTTTTGAGAAGTACAAGCTTCAGTCTAGTACATGAGCATCCATCCTCTCCCTGGCAGACCACGCCTTCCTCTTGTTGGCCATAACTCATTCACGTGTCTGCCCCAAACCAATTGTGGCACAGGGAACTGGATGTGAAGTTTCATCTCCTGGGGATGGGTCACTGCTGACTGAACAAAGCCTTCATCACTGTGCTTTCAGCTTTATGGTATGCACAGTTTAGCTTAAAGACAAAGAGAGGGTGGGCTGGCGCAGCGGCTCACTAGGCTAATCCTTCGCCTGCGGCGCCGGCACCCCAGGTTCTAGTCCCGGTTGGGGTACTGGATTCTGTCCCTGTTGCTTCCTCTTCCAGTCCAGCTCTCTGGTGTGGCCCAGGAAGGCAGTGGAGAATGGCCCAAGTGCTTGGGCCCTGCACCCACATGGGAGACCAGGAGGAAGCACCTGGCTCCTGGCTTCGGATCAGCGCAGCACGCTGGCCATAGCGGCCATTTGGGGGGTGAACCAACGGAAGGAAGACCTTTTCTCTGTCTCTCTCTCTGTCTAACTCTGCCTGTAAAAAAAAAAAGACAAAGAGAGAAAAGGGTCTCTGTCTACAAAGATCATGGACTGTTCATTTAGAATAAATAAAATTTTAAGAAAGCATTGGGTTAGCTCATCTATACAGGCAAGAGTAAAACCAACCCTTACTGAGTACCTACCTACCAGGATGCAGAACACTTTATATGTCATCTGTTTTCCTCCTTGCCTCAATCTTCTGAGCTTAGTGGTATCCCCTGCATTTGACAGATTGAAGTAGGAGTTGAGAGAATTTGGGGGATTTGAATTGGATCCCCTTTGTAGAATGGGAGTAGCCACAGTTGATATCCTTCTTAGGGTCCATGTTTGTTTATTTGTTTCTTTGTTTTATTTTATTGTGGCAGCCTACCAAGCTGTCTCCAAGCTGTGTTCCCCCTCCTGTTTTTGCGAATGTGACTTCGCCAATTGCATTCCATTCTTATGCTTTGAGTTTATGTGCCAGGTATGGAGTGGACATGTGTGTCTTCTCAGAACTAATGCACACAGGAACTCTTTGAACCAGCACAGTAGTGTCCTTTCTAGTTCAGTTTTGCCCAGAATGTGTTGATGGATGATTTTAAACAAGTGGTCCGTTACGTGAGGTAATGATGGTTTGCAAGTGATAGCATGCTCCCCTGGCCAGCTTCTACATCATTTCAACCATGCTGTATAATAAAAAAAAAAAAGATAGTTGCACAGTAACTCTTTTGGGATGCAGTTGTGGCAGTAGCCAGAGATACGTGTTTGACTTTAACTCATTATCTCACAAAATGGGAATTCATTTAATAAAGAAGATGAGTTCACACAGATACAGCACACTATAGCTCTTCTTAAGAGTTGTTGATGTATTTGCTGAGGTGGATTAGTGGGTTCATGTGTTCTGATCCTAGGGAAAGAAAAGAATAAGAGCAGCATGCAAATCTAATAATGGAAGGCGAGTAAGTCTGCAGGCACTGACCTAAAATAAGTTCAATTTCTTATAATTAGAAAATGGATCTTGAAGGGGCCTTGCCGAAAGGTGATGAGATGGTGAGGAGGGGTAGAGGATTTCTGTGAATGAGCTCTCTTATCACACATTATCAGGTTAGGCATAAGAAATATGATTCATTGTATAATGCTTTAGTTATTGATTCCATAGGAGTTTGCCTTGTGCTTCAGCTCTAGCTGACAGGTAACTAACTGGCGTACAGAGGAAGTATTGCTTACTTATGTAAAGAATGCGTGTAAGAGAGTGAAAGTTCCCTGCGGTTGCTTGAGTTAGACTTGGTTGCTTATGTAGGCTGTCTTTTCTCTGGGATGCCTGCCTCAATTCTCTGTTGCCCTGGGGAGCATATACCCTGTTGTGACACCTCCCCTATAAAGCCCTATGGCCTTCCTCTCCCAGGAACCCATACTTTCCATTCCATTCCATTCCATTTCAATGTGCTTTGTTTGTGTATTGACTGCTTCCTCACCCACATTCCTGACTAGATAGTGACTGCAAGGCCCTTAAGGACAGAGGGAGTGGCTCATTTTGTCTTGGTTTCCCCAGCACCCTGGAACAAAGACCACAGCACACACTAAGTGACTGTTACAAAAGTAATTCAGGGAAACTTGGGGCTGTCCTGCTCACTGTGAATGGAGGACTAGAAACTGACATTTCTAACTTCTCCATCCATCCCAAAATTCTGGGGTGAAAAGGTATAAAGTATTGCTTTCTGCACACACAGCAGTCTTGCATGGTGTATTTTCCATCTGTTCTGTTGTCTTCTCTCTCTCTTCATTCTCAGAACTGCAATTTCCTATCTTGGCCAGAACACCAATGGAGGTGGGCTTACTCCACTTTCATAGTCTCTCATTAAGATCTCAGAACTAAAATAATCAGTTATGTTGGTATCATGTGCACATGTTTTAAAAAATTGTTAATTTTTATGTAAATAACCAGTGCAAAAACAACTTGATTTGAAATTTCATTGTGTAGATATTTAACAGAGGTGCTTAAGGTAGGCAAACAAACAAAAAAAGACAAGATTGGGAGAAGGAAAAGAATTTTCTGTTTAAATAGCATGGCTCAGTGTCCCTAATGGGGTGCCCCAGGTGAGTACAATGTGGCAGAATTGAGTTGAGAAACTGACATATATTTATTTATTTAAAAGACAGAATCACAGAGATAGGGAGAGACAAAGAGATCTTCCATTTGTACCCTTAGTCCCCAAATGGCCACAATAGCCAGTGCTGGGCTAGACTAGGCCATAACCAGGAAGCTCCCATGTGGGTAACAGGGCCCTCGAGGACAAGGGCCATCTTCTGCTGCTTTCCCAGGTGCATTAGCAAGGAACTGGATTGGAAGTGGAGCAGCTAGGACCCCAACCAATGCTCATATGAGATGCTGGCATCGCGGGTGGCAACTTAACCCACAGCATCACAACACCGGGCTCTGAATGTGACTTCCCTAGAACTGGTTGTTCTCATAGGCTCCAGGGTTGGCAATCTTGGTGAACACATTGTGTGTGTGTTTGCATGGGGGCCTGAGAGCCCAAGAGAGGATCTGCTCAGTTCTCCAAACTGGAGATGGTGCTCATGTTTGACCAACAAAACACATGCAGACCCAAGGTCTGATCTCAGGTCCAGCTGAGGGAAGCCTGTGGGAACCTACCTCTGCTACCTCCCTTAGGGGGAAAAAAGAAGCTGTTAAGGAAAAAGTAAGAATAACATTAGCCCAGGCGGCAGTTGCAGTCACTAGGGAGCGCAGAGTGTGTTTGTTTAATTTTAACTGTAAAACCCTGGCCAGTGTTTCTAAACCTGGCTTGGGATAGCAGAATGGCCTTGGGGGAGGGGAGGAAGACAAAGAATGCCTGCTTGTTGGTGTCTGCTGTACTGTGTGCTGCGTTTCATTTTTTAAGATGTTTTTATGGGGCCAGCATTGTGGCGCAGTGGGTTAAACTTCTTTCTGCGATGCCGGTATCCCCTGTGAACACTGGTTGGAGTCCCAGCTGCTCCACCTCTGATCCAGTCCCCTGCTATTGTGCTTGGGAAAGCATCTGAAGACAGTCCAAGTGCTTGGGCCCCTGCCTTCTATGTGGGAAACCCTGATGGAGTTCCAGGCCTGGCTCAGCTCCAGCTGTTGTGGCCGTCTGGGGAGTGAACCAGAAGATGGAAGATTTGTTTCTGTGTCTTCCTCTCTTCTTGTCACTCTGCCTTTCAAATAAAGAAATCCTTCTTAAAAATATTTGTTTATTTATTTGAAAGGCAGAGAGATAGACACAGACACATATACATAGAGAGAAATCTGTCTGCTGGTTCACTCCCCAAATGCCCATGGTAACCAGGGCTGGACCAGGCTGAAACCAGGAGCCAAGAACTGCATGCTGATCTCCCACTTGGGTGGCAGGGGCCCAAGTATTTGGATCATCCTCTGCTGCTTTCTGAGGTGCATTAGCAGGGAACAGGATAGGAAGTAGAGTAGCTGGTACTCAAAGTATAGGATGCTGTCATTTGCAAGCCAGATCGAACTGTGCTGCGCCACAATACCTGTCCTGTGGGTGGTGTTTCATGATCGTGACAGATCTCCATGTAAGGAACAAGTCACCATTTACCAGTGATGTCCCTGAAGCTCACGTCCTGCTGAAGTCATGCAGTTGCCATAGAGAATGTCTGCACTAAAACCCAGGCCTGATTCAGCCTGAAGTCATCTATGTGGTTCCCCGTGCAGGCTCTTCAAATCAGCAAAGGGTGAAAGCTGGTGAGGACCCCTTCATGCTGCCCCAGGTTTGGCTGGAATGTCAGATTTTGGGTTGCATGTCTGAAGAAGAGGTGGATCTTGAGTCTCTGAGTCCCCAGATACTTGGAGAGAAAAACCAGCTGTTGCAATGGGGAGCTTTTCAATGGGAGGTGGGGTTTTCCATAGGGGTTAGTACTGTGGTCTTTTTTTCCCATGGATGGATGTGAACCCCATCCCAACACAAATACATATGAGAGCCTATGTACATGCATGTGTGTGCACACACATGCACACACATACACACATATGCAGGGCATGTGTATTCTCCCAGAGTTCTGCTTCCCCTTCTCCTGGTCGTAGCACATGTCTCTCTGAGGCTGAACTTTGCCCTGATGAAGGGCAGCATCTGGTGGGGACTCGGCAATCAGGGTCCAGAGAGCTTCCTTGACCTTTACACCTCCCACAGTGCCTGGCACGAGAGTCATGCAGGGGTGATGCTTGAGGTGAACTGTGACCGATGACATAGGCAACCACGAGATATCCTGGTGCCACCACCTGTCCCACTCTGGGAGTGCAGACTCAGAATAAATGCAGCCGAGATGACTGTAAACATCACAATAAAGTATTCCCCACAGGCCCTGGGGGAAGCCATTGGCTCTCCTGGGAGTTGTTTTCTGGCCTCAGACACTGGGCTTTTTCGGGGTGACCTCAGATCTAGGGCCAGAATAAAGAAGCCTGCAATCACACAAGTGCTCTTACATGTTTACGTTTGACAGGCCCGGCATTTCTTGATAATTATTGGAAAATATTGAACTTCACAGTGTGTAAAATAATCAGCCTGTGTCTAATGAGCCAGCTGTGTAAGTCTGCATATATAGAACTCTGTCTTTTTGACTGCTGAAATAGTCCTTTTGTTTTGGTTTGGTTTTCTGCTTAGTAAAAAAAAAAATGATCTCAAAAATAGCCATGTGGGGTGTCTTCAGCTGTCAGTTACCTTTAGAAAGCAAATTATTTTGAAGCAGTAGAGCCTTACACATTCTAAAGTCATGGACTGGAAGCCAACTATCAAGAGTGTAAATATGTCCTTTGCAGTGGAAATACGGACAGATTCTTCTCTCATTCCAACTCCAGTGCCGTACCTCCACTCAAATGTCTCCACTCAAATGTCGTGACGAGACAGCTTCTTGACTTGGCCAGGCTGAACAGGTGCAAAAGATCCAGGGCATAAAGCAGCAGGTTCCTGATCCTCCTGAGGGCTCAACTATCGAGTGTCCTTCTGCCAGGCCGATTGGGCTCCCCAGCAGGTGCAGGAAAGGCTCCAGCCTTGAGATGGGACAAGTCTCGTTGCCTGAGTGCCAATCCTGGCCCTGCCATGTAGTACTATGTGAGTGCCACCAAATTAGATAATGTTGCGAAGCTTCAGTCTTGCTATCTGTAAAATGGGAATGACGATGACTGTACCCACCTCACAAGGAAGCTGTGTTGGGAGAAGGCAGTGAACCATTGTGTCAGCTCAGCCTGGGCTCACACTAAGTGGCCAGCTGATATCTGCTGTTGGCTCTTTGGTATTTTGCTCTTGAGGGCCACATTAATCTTCTGTCGCTGCCAAACAGTAATCTGAAGCTGATTGCCATTTTCAAAAGCAACATTCTTTTTTTTTTGGTAAGGTCACTTCTTTACTTGCAAGGCAGAGAAACAGGAGGAGAGGGAAAGAGACAGAGAGAGCTTGCTCCCCTCTGTGGGCATTTTGAGAGTGAACCAAAGTGGGTAGAGGAACTCACTCTCTGTATCTTTCTACCTCTCAAGGAAATAAATAAAATAAATAAATAATCTTTAAAATACAGGGAAGTGCTTGGCAGAGTGCTTTAAGATGCCGCTAAGCTCTGCCCCGATTCCAACTGACCGCTACTGTGTACCCTGGGGATTGAGTTCCCAGCTCAAGGTTTTGTTGCAGGCATTGCATTTGGGAAGTAAACCAGGGAATGACAGCTCTCTGTCTGTCTGCCAGAGAAGTAAAATAAATAAGAATTATAAAATCACTCAATAAATAAGGTGACGTAGGGCAGTTATTGTAGTGCAAAGGGTTAAGTTGTGATTTGGCATGCCTACATCTTCTATCAGCAAAGTGCTGGTTCAAGTCCCAGCTCCTCCATTTCCAATCTAGCATTTCCTGCTAAAGTGCCTGGGAAGACAGTAGATGATGGTACAAGTCCTTGAGTTCCTGCCACCCACGTGGGAGACCCAGATGGAGTTCCAGGCTCCTGGCTTTAGCCTGACTCAGCCATGGATGTTACAGGCATTTGGAGAGTGAACCAGCAAATAGAAGATCAATCAATCTCTCTCTCTTCCCTTCCCCCTCTTCCTCTCTCTTCCCCTCCCTCTCTCCTTCTCTGTCACTCTGCCCTCCAAATAAATAAATAGTGGTAAAAACAAAGCAATAACAAGCAAACAAAAAAACAAGAACCATGATGGCCCTGGTGTTTTCAAAGATGAATCAAACGTGATGTGTGTTGGCATGGAGCTTGTAGTCCAGCTGAGGATAGCCTTCAGAGCAGGGTTCCACGTATCATGGAAATGTTCAGAAAGCATCATGAGAGCCGCGCTGGCCCTGGCTGACCCTGTCTCCTAAAGCCCACCCAACAGTCGGAGCTTCCAGTCTATGAGCTCACCTAGTGTAATGAGCCCCTGGAACATCACTGGGGGAATGTTCTGAGCACGTTTCATCCAGTCAGGAACTTACTGGTGTTCACTGGATGGGACTGCTCGACACTTTAGAAGATGTTTGTCATCTCTGTCGTCCCAACTCTTAAATGTCACTGTGCCTCCTAGTCTCTGTGACAGTCAAGAAAAGTAAATCCAACCATGCATTTCCAAATGCTGCGTGACCCTCTGCGGGATGATCCTGCCCCAGGCTGGGGACCTGTGTACAGTCTAGCCTGCTCTTACCCCATAGTTCTGTTAACCCCCTTCAGTGACCAAATCCTTCCAGGAGTTTGCTTCCTTAGAACTGTGGTTTGATGGTGTGCAAAGGTTGTGTATCTGAACACACAATTAACTTAATGCGGTATCAACCAAGGGGAAAGAAGTGTCATTTTGTAGTAGGGAAAAATCAGTTGGGATTTAGGAAACGCCTCTATCTCCCTTGATTATTTTTAATAAAATCTTTTTAAAAAATATATATTTGAAAGACAGCATTACAGAGAGAAGAGAAACACAGAGAGGGATCTTCCATCTGCTGGTTAACTCCCCAAATGGCTGCAATGGCTGGGGCTGGGCTAGGCCGAAGCCAGGAGCCAGGAGCCTCTTCCAGATCTTCCATGTGGATGCAAGGGCCCAAGGATTTGGGCCATCTTCTGCTGCTTTCCCAGGCATGTTAGCAGGGAGCTGGATCAGAAGTGGAGCAGCCAAGACTCAGACTGATGCCCTTATAGGATGCCGGCACTGGAGACAGTGGCTTAACCCACTGCATCATGGTGCTGGCCCAAGATTACACTTTTCTTTCCTGGGTTGTGCAGGTCAGAGTCTCAGCAGAGTTGCCCTGGTAAGTAAACAGGAGGATTTGTAAGCAGCATGTATTGAGATGCAACGTTTTGCAGAGTGGGAGTCTGACCCCTTGTGGTGTGAGGTTCTTGTGGTGGAGTAGGAGAGCCTTGGAGAGCAGAGGGACTTGCAGGGTCTGTGTTAGGACAAGAGTCACAGGTCTACCTGGGCTCCCTGTCCTGGGGAAAAATCAAACAGAAGTCACAGCTTCGCCCTTTACATGTTAAAAGATGTCAGGGACTGTGCTGTGCTGAGTTCTTTTTTTTATTGTTTAAAAAATGATTTGTTTTATTTATTTGAAAGAGTTACAGAGAGAGGCAGAGACAGAGAGAGAGGTCTTCCATCTGCTGGTTCACTCCCCACATGGCAGCAGTGGCCAGAGGTGGGCCAATCCAGAGCCAGGAGCCAGGAGCTTCTTTGGGTCTCTGCTGTGGGTGCGGGGCGGGGGAACTTAGAACATCCTCCAGTGCTTTCCCAGGTAATTTAGCAGGGAGCTGAATTGGAAGTAGAGCAGCCAGAACTCGAACTGGCACCCATGTGGCATGCCTGGGCTGTAGGCTGGAGCTTTAACCCATTGTGCCACAGCACCAGCCCCTGTGTTGTTCTGTGAAGGAGCCCTATATTCTCTCAACAACCAAAGGGTCAGCATTTAAAGGTTGGGGAAACCAAGGCTTAGTGTCAGGGTGATACAACTAGGAAGGGTAGAGCTGGGGTTGACAACCAGCTCTTGCGGAGCCAGAGCCAGGATTCTCAACCACCACGCCATCCCACTTCTCACCCATCTTTGGCTGGATCCCTTTTATTGGTAATTTTAGAATTTGGCCTGATTCTGCCGAATGTCAGTTCCTCAAAAGTGAACACTTCTTGTATAAATGTGTTCTACTTGATGTCAGGAGGGGTCTCTACTTGGATTCCTTAGCTGTCACAATGTCCTGGCATCAGGGGCTTCTTTGCTGCTCAGGTTGTGGCCTCTTGGAAACTGGTGTTTATTTCAGCATCATGAGGAGTGGGAAGAGGAGGGAACCAGGCTGGCCAAGCTGGAGGGATGGAAGGAGAGGGTAGAATAAAAAGGGCACTGGAGCCAGTATTAGAGGGCCTGGGTTTAACCCTATTGGCAAACTGCTCTCCCAGAGGACATGCACAAACTCTCTGGCTTCAGTCTCTCACTCACATGTAAGATGGGCTTGCCATTATCCACTTATCTAACAGGGTTGTTGTGACACATGAGAGCAGTGTTAAAAATGGAATCCAAAAAGGTGAATGATTCTGGGAGACCCACAGGACAGCCCTTTTTAAGTGTGGGCAGACAGTATTAGCATTTCTGTGTGTTTTTTACTTACTAGAAAATTCAGCTTTACTCATATTTAATATATGGTTGGACTCTGGCACTCACCCTGGGCTGCATGTTCTGGGCATGTCCTCAAAGAAAAGAGGGATTTCTGGAACTGGAAGGGCTTGGCAGCTCCATCCTCATTCATTCCCTCTCAGCATGTTGCCATGTTTGCTTGCAATTTGCCTTTTCAGAGAGAACGAGTGCTCAGAGAACATTATCTAGTTTAAGAGGAGCACACCCTGCCAAAACGAAGAAGTGGCTTAAAAAGGTTTTGCATAGAAACTGTGAATTAAAACCTAATTAAAAGTTGAAATGAGCAGTGGCCACACAAACCTCAAAAATGGTAGAGCTGGTACCTCTCCTCTGGGAAGAAGGGCTTTTGGTTTGTGTTTTAATTTTATTTATTTGAAAGGCAGGGAAAAGGAGGGAGGAAGAGGGAGGGAAGAAGAGAGAAGGAGGGAGGGAGGAAGGGGGAGAGAGAGAGAGAGAGAGAGAGAGAGAGATCTTCCATCCACTAGTTCACTTCTCAAATGCCTACAACAACTGAGGCTGGGCCGGGGATGCAACTGCTTAGGCCATCACCCGCTGCCTCCCAGGATGCACTTAGCAGGAAGCTGGATTCAGAAGCAGAGCCCAGGCTGGAACCCAGGCACTCTGATATGGGATTTGAGCACCCCAAGCTGCATCTTAACCACCACACCAAACGCTCACCCCTGGGAAGGAGTTTTGTATATCAACCCCAGGAAGACAGAAAAACAAAGACAAGCTTATCATATCTGATAAGAAGTTCACCCCAGAAGTTCAAGATTCCCAAGACGTTTTGAACAAAAGATTTATGCCTACTCCCATGAATAGGGCTTCTGATTTTTAATTGAATTAATACATTATTTATTTCCTCTGTAAATTATCTGTTTTATCTGCCTATTTTGGCACCTATTCTGTAGTGTACACATTAGTTGAGTAGACAAGCACGTTGCCTCTCTCTCTCTCTCTCTTTATATATACACACACACATGCACACACACATATATATATGTATATATATATATATAAAACAGACATACACACACACATATATATGTTATGTACTCATATATGTGATATGTGTTCAAAATATGTTACAGATAAAGGTGTGGGGAAAAGACCACCATGCATGACATATGTGGGGGCCTGCATGGCGCTTGTCCTCTCTCAGTAAACACTCATTTTCATCCCCTTCCCCTGTGGAGTAGAGTTGGTAGTGCTCGTGTAGACCTTAGTGATGAAAATAGAAGGACTAACTTCATTTCTGGAACCAGGTACATCTGAAGTTAACTGGCAGCCGCTCTACCCCAGGCCTGGCCCCATCCCAGCTGCTCATGCTGAGTCCCAGACGTTTGTAGGAGCCAGGGCAAGGCCAGCCTGCTGCCTGCTTGGCCCTCCTTTGTCACCACTACACAGCTGTCACAGCCCCATCATCCAACTGCCTAATGCAGCCAAGAAGGAGAAGCTAAGATTCAAATCCGCAGTTCCTGACCCCAGCAACCACACCCAGTTCTTAGTTGGCTGTACACAAAAATGACAGTTTTTCAGATCTGGGCTTTATTCCTCAGCTCTTGATTATTCATTTATTGGTGAATTTAAATATGGAATATAACTGTTCCTTTCATTAACAAGAGCTGAGCACAGCTAACATATACTGATTGAAGAGTATACCCAGCCCTCTGCTAAACTCTTTCTAGAATTATTTTTTTACAGCAGTCCCATGAAGTAAGTTCTCCTAATAGCTTCATTTTATACATAAGAAAATGAGACATAGGTTAAGTAATTTAAATACTTTTTTGACAGGCAGAGTTAGTGAGAGAGAGAGAGAGAAAAGTCTTCCTTTTCCATTGGTTCACCCCCCAAATGGCCACTATGGCCGGCACACTGCACCTATCCGAAGCCAGGAGCCAGGTGCTTCCTCCTGGTCTCCCATGCGGGTGCAGGGCCCAAACACTTGGGCCATCCTCCACTGCCTTCCCGGGCCACAGCAGAAAGCTGGACAGGAAGAGGAGCAACCGGGACAGAATCTGGCGCCCCAACTGGGACTAGAACCCGGGGTGCTGGCGCTGCTGGCCTAATTTACATATTTTTAAAATGTATTTTTATTTGTTTGAGAAGGGGGAGGGAGAGAAGGAGAGAGAGAAAGAGAAAGAGAAAGAGAGAAAGAGAGAGGGAGAGAAAGAAAAAGAGAAGGAGAAAGAGAAAGAGGGAGGGAGAGGGAGAGGGAGAGGGAGGAATCTTTCATTTATTGGTTCACTTTCCAAATGCCCTCAATATCTGGGGCTGGTCCAGGCCAAAGCCATGAGCTATGAATTACATCCGGGTCCCCTCTATGAGTGGCAGGGACCAAAGTACTTGGGCCATCACTAGCTGCCTCCCAGAGTGTGAATCAGCAGGAAGCTGAATCTGGAGTTGAGCTGGGGCTGGAACCCAGGAACTCTGATATGAGATGTGGGCATCCCAAGCAGGGTCCTAACCAGTGAACCAAACAGCTGCTCTGGTTTTATGAATGGAAAGTAGGCTGAGGATGGAAGTGAGAGATCTCAGCATCTCATTGGCCTGAGAGCCATTTTCTGCACTTCCAAAACCCACTCGAGGCAGGGGTATACCATCCTAAATCTCCAAAACAGAAATGCCCCAAATGCAAGTGGTGCCCTGGATTGGATTATGGAATGGAAAAAGAAAAATTGGTTAAATACAAAGAGTCTATAATTTAGTTAACAATACTGTTATCAGCATTAACTTCTTAGTGCTCACAAATGCACTCTGGTTATGTTAAGATGTTAGCATTATGGGAAGCTGGATCAAGAAAATGTAGTAGCTTTCTGCACTGGCTTTGTGACATTTTGTCAAACTAAAATTGTTCAAAGAAAGAAAAATTTTAAAAATGGAAATGCCAAGCTTATGCATGTACATGTGTGCTTGCACTCACACGTGTGTGTGGTCATGCATGTGTTAAGCCTTTTATAGTTCCCTTGTACTGCACACCTGCTGTTGTTCCCTGTATGCTGGTTGATTCAACAGTGAGGAATTCAGCTTCCCACCTGGGACTTCCATGGTTGCCAGAAGAAAGGCCACACGACTCACACAGGACATGCCCTGTTGCCCTCCATCACGCCTCACCTGTGCCGTGGAATTCCTCCTGTGCAGATGCTAGGAAGGGAGTTGTGTGTGTGCTGCTAGAGGGATTTCAGAATGACAGTTGTGAAGCTGGAGACAGCATCCAGAAACAAATGACCCATTTATGCCTTACATGCTCTTGTCCAGCCAGACCACTTCCGGCTGGCTATCTCTTCTTAGCAAGAACATTTGGGGATTCCTTTGCTTTATCCTTTTTTCATCCCCTCACTCCCAAAAGGAGGCTACGGGGTCCCTTGAGTCACCTATTGAAAAGTCAGACCTAACAGCTGCTGACGACTGAGTTTTGTGTTGCTCCTCACTATGTGTTATATCAGTGTGGAGAGACTATTTTGATCGCCATGGAGTTAACGGCTGTTCCCTGGGCAGCAGCAGAAGGTTGCGGTACAGACTTTTCGCAATTTAGGAGAGAGCAGTTGCTTCCTTCAAATTGCTCTGAGGCAACCACAAATGTGCCTGATTTGCTAAAATTGCTCTATTTATTGCATTCAGAGATTGTCAGAATGTATGGTCTAGACTGTGCTAATTTCACAGTGTGACTGCTGGAGGCCCCAGTGAGCAGAGGTGGTGTGTGTTTGGTCTGTCCTGGGTGGCCCTTACTGTGCAGCCCCAGGGAGGAAAAGAAAACCTGCTAGTCTAAATGCTTTCCGGGGTGATACAGAAATTACACGTGCGGAGATCTCAGTGGGACCTGATCTGTAACCTTGGCTGAGAACTTGGCTGTTTGCAGCATCCCTGCTGGAGACAGAGCTTATCCTGTGTGTGTGTGTGTGTGTGTTCACTCACTTGTTTATTTATCGCATGACTACCACGCACTACTCCAGTCTGTGCATGAAGGATATAGTGCAGAACAATCAGAAGGCCCCAGTCTCACAGTGCCATCATAAAGAGCATATAGAACATACAGAGAGCTGTTAACAGAGAAGCTAGGTACTCTCTGATTGTGGACATGCCTAGGAAGAAATAAACATTGATGTGATCAAGAGGGCTCTAAGGGCTGGGATGATGACTAGATTGGGTGCATCAAGGCAGTGTTTTTTTTTTTTTTAAAGGTTCTAAGGTTCTATTTGTTTGAGAGAGACAGAGACTGACAGAGAGAGTGAGGGAGGGCACCCATCTGCTAATTTACTTCCTAAATGCATGCAACAGCTGGAGTTGGACCAGGGCCAGAACCAGGAGCCAGGAAATCAATCCAGGTCTCCCACGTGGATGTCAAAGACCCAACTACTGGGGCCATCACCGCCACCACCCAGGAAGCTGGAGTCTGGAGCCAGAGCCAGAATATGGGTGTTTTAGCCAGAGTTTTAACAACTGGGCCAAATGCCCGTCCCAAGGCAGTGATTTTTCAGTTGAGACCTGGAGAATGAGAAGGAAACAGGAAGAATGAATGGCAGCTTAGAGGGGACAGCAGTGCCTCTCCCTCCCCACCCTCCAATCTCTCTGAGATCCTGCCAGGAACTAGAGGAATAGAATAGCAATGGAGAAATCTAGGGTGGACGTGGGATATCCCCAGGCTCATGATGCCAAGACGATGAGGTAGTTTGGCATCACGGTACTACCCAGATATTCTAGAAGGCCTGCAAGGGTAGGGCAGCCATGCTGGAGAGGGCTCAGCATCACTTACGGAGTCTCTGGCTACTGTGGTGTTTGCCTGAGTCCCCTCCATTGGCCCTTGAGATCTTGGCTGCAGGTGTTAGAGGGGAGAAGGTACCAGGATCTACTGTCCTGTATCACTAAAGCCTTGGCTGTTGGGAAAACACAGCGTGGCTCAGAGGCAGAAAATGTTCAGTGCAGATGCATACCTGTGCCACCCATTCCTCCTGCTGTGCCCTGGGCATCCAGCCCTTCTGAGTCTCAGTCTCTTAATCTGCAAAGCAGGGACCATGCGGCCTTCCTCATGGTGTTGTAGGACTCCAAGAAAACAGCATCTGACAGTTCACGTGCATCGGATTCTCACAAAGGATCCCTTGGGTTCGTCCCCCACCCCTCTTTTTTTCTAGGATTAAGAAGTATACTAGTTTATGAATATTCCCTTATATTCATCTGTAGAGACTCCACCACCAGCCAAACAGCTCACTCTGTATCAGACACAATTTTTTTTTTCCTATTTCAAATTTTTAGTCTCTGTTGGCTTTTGGCTAAGACAACATTGCACCACTTGAACAATTTCCATTTTCCATTCTGCATGGTTGGTGATATAACCAGGTATATGGCGTTCCATTCCACCCAAACTATGGCCAGTGGTGGGCAGGGCAAGTGTCAGCAACATTTGTTTATGGCAGACCAAAAATGTGCCCCCTCCCATAGACATGTTCACGGTCAATTCCTGGAGCCTTCCTTATTTGGAAGAGGAAGTCCATCCTCCCTTCCTTCCTCCCTCCCTCCCTCCCTCCCTCCCACCCTCCCACCCTTCCTTCCTCCCTCCCTCCTTCCTTCCTTCCTTCCTTCCTTCCTTCCTTCCTTCCTTCCTTCCTTCTATAATTAAACTAGGGAACTAAAGATGTGACAGCCTGGGTTATCCGAAGTGGGCCCTGAGTTCAGTGGCAGGTGTCTTTACACAGACACACGGGAGATTTGGCAGACAGAAAAGGAGGCAGCAATGTGACCACCTAGGCAGAGATTGGAGTGTCGCAGCCACAAGTCAAGGAATACAGATAGGGACAAGAGCTTGAGGAGGTAGAGAAGGAATTGTCCTAGGTGCTTCCAAAAGGAATGTGTTCCTACTGACACCTTGAACCCAGGCATCCGGCCTCCAGAGCTGTGAGGAGATGAATGTCTGTTCTTTCACACCACGCTGGGGGTGATCATTTGTTATAGTGGCCATGGACGTGGACACAGCCTGCGGCACCTCACCCCACCTGCTTGTAGGTGGCTGACACTGCCACCATTTGAATTTTCTGTTGTGGAGAAGCAATAGACTGTATTCTTTGTATAAGCCCAAACTTTACAAAGTCCTGAGTGCCAGATTCATGGATTTAGACATTGTATAACCTACTTCCCTTGTCCCCCTCCTTTCTTTTCTTCCCCTCATTGGATTTTAAACTTCCTCCTATCAAATGAGTCAGCAGATGAAGGACTATAAATGTATCTGTGGACTCACAAACTCACACTTGTCCACAGGTGTCCCTGACTTGTACTCTGAGAAGCCCCTGCATTGATGACAATTGATTATTTTAAAAATTTATTTGTTCAAGAGGCATGGGACAGGAGGAGTGCCTATCTACTTGTCCACTCCCCAAATGCCTGAAATGACTGAGACTAGGCCAGGGTCGAGGCTGGGAGCTACAAACACAATCCTAGCCTCCCACAGAAGTGACAGAAACCCAACTGCCTGAGCCATCGCTATTGCCTCCCACGATTGCACATTAGCTGGAAACTGGAACAAGGAGGCACAGGTGAAAATCAAGCCTCAGCACTCCAGTGTGGATGCAGATGTGTTAACTGGTGGTTTTGGTTTTGTTTTGTTTTTTTTTTTTTTTGACAGACAGAGTGGACAGTGAGAGAGAGACAGAGAGAAAGGTCTTCCTTTTGCCGTTGGTTCACCCTCCAATGGCTGCCACGGTAGGCGCGCTGCGGCCGGCGCACCGCGCTGATCCGATGGCAGGAGCCAGGTGCTTCTCCTGGTCTCCCATGGGGTGCAGGGCCCAAGCACTTGGGCCATCCTCCACTGCACTCCCTGGCCACAGCAGAGAGCTGGCCTGGAAGAGGGGCAACCGGGACAGGATCGGTGCCCCGACCGGGACTAGAACCTGGTGTGCCGGCGCCGCAAGGCGGAGGATTAGCCTAGTGAGCCGCGGCACCGGCCTGTTTTTGTTTTTGTTTTTTTGGACAGGCAGAGTGGATAGTGAGAGAGAGAGAGAGGGAGAGAGAGAGAGAGACAGAGAGAAAGGTCTTCCTTTTTGCCGTTGGTTCACCCTTCAGTGGCCGCTGCGGCCTGCACATCGTGCTGATCTGAAGCCAGGAGCCAGGTGCTTCTCCTGGTCTCCCATGCGGGTGCAGGGCCCAAGCACTTGGGCCATCCTCCACTGCCTTCCCGGGCCATAGCAGAGAGCTGGCCTGGAAGAGGGGCAACCGGGATAGAATCCGGCGCCCCAACCGGGACTAGAACCCGCTGTGCCAGCGCCATAAGGCGGAGGATTCGCCTGTTAAGCCACGGCGCCGGCCTAACTGGTGTCTTAATCACCGGGCCACCACTCACCACTGCTGACACTTTCAAATCCTCTGGGACCACTCTACATCCTGCAGTCCAGTGCAGACTTTTGCTCATCTCCTTTTACAGCTGCACCTACACTCGGCCACCACCAGGGACTGGTTCAGAGTCACTGGGGTTGTGTCGTAGAGTGAGAGCTCAAACCCCAGCCCTCCTGCTGTCCGCTGTGGAAAACAGAGGGAGCAGAGGCTCTGGGGAAGATATTTCCTTTGCAGCATACGATGGAGCAGGAAGTTTGAACTGTCACCCAGAACTTGTGAGACTCCTTGTTTTTCTCGTGTCTCCTTTCCCTGTGACAACCACACACACAACACTCACGCACACCTTTTTGGCAGGAGTTCAACTTCATAGAACTTGGGTGAATGGGAAGCTGAGGGGTGGTAGCTGGTTCTTGATGCTGTCTAGCAAGGGTCTACAACTACAGCCTATAGGCCATGCCTGCTGTTTATGCATCGTCTATAGCTGCTTTTGCACAACAAAATTTGGCAGAACAAGTTGACTCAGCTACAGAGTTGAATAGTTTTGACTGAAGCTATAAAACCTAAAAATATTAAAGTATTTACCATGTGAATGTTTATACAACACATTTGCCAACTCCTATACTAGAGGATGGAGATTAAAAGTATCAGCTCCTTATCAAGGAATTGCAGAGGGAGAGGGGAAGGATGGAAGGAGAAGAGAGCAGATGGGAGAGAGAGCAGAGAGGGAGAGGGAGGAGAAGTGAGGGAAGGAGAGGAGAAAAGAAGGGAGGGAGGGCTGGAGAGTGAGCACTGCCACTCAGAGGCTCCACGAAGTCCTTTATTCCATTATAAATGCAATGGCCAATGTCAAGGACTTGCCAATGGCACTTTCAGGGCTCTGCTGGAATACAGGAATCTTCCACAGATCAGTGCAGTACCCAGAGGCCCAGGAATCCATACTGGCATTTGTCAATCACTTGAGGGAGGCAGACATCTCAAAATTAACCTAAACATAAGGCATCCGGTTGGAGATTTGAAACTAGAAATGTTCTCCATTACAGTTTGGCATCACTTTGTAAAATTTTCCTTATTTCCTGGATAGTATTTTCTTTTTGCAAGTTGATTGACTTTTGCATGTCAAAAACCAAAAATAATTTTAAAAAATCACATTAAAACATCATATCAGTGGTGGGGAAGCCTGCCATTTTCTATGTGTGTGATTTCCTATCCTTGCACTATTTTTGAAGCTTTTAATCACATTAGATCTTTATCAGATATTGGCATTGGTTCTTCAGTCTTCACCCTGATCAGGAACTTGCCTGAAATAGATGCTGATATGATCACAGGCAGTGCCAGCACAAAGGAGAAGGGTGGGACAGGTGTCCTTGCCCGTTTTGCTGGTGCACTCCCAGGGAGGCTGAGTCAGTCTAGGGGGACCTGCGTGGTTCAACAGGCCCTCAGTAGGACTGAGTCCCTCTCCTTGCCTCAGGTTGACACTGACCCCTGAATAACACGACGTGGGGAATCTTGTGAGGCTTTGCAGGTACACACGAGATCAGTTTCCTGTGATCTAAGCTGGTTGAGAACCTGCTCAGGTTGTTTTTATTGGTCTTTCTCAGTTCTCATAAGATGTTGTTTGTGGCAGTGGCATAGAAGCAACCTGTTCCCAGGGATGGCCTTCGTCTTAAATAGTGTCTTCCTTCCTGAATTTTGAAATTTAGTGTAACAGGGCTGGCGCTGTGGCTCACTTGGCTGATCTGCGGTGCCGGCATTCCATATGGGCGCCGGGTTCTAGTCCCGGTTACTCCTCTTCCAGTCCAGCTCTCTGCTGTGGCCCAGGAGGGCAGTGGAGGATGGCCCAAGTGCTTGGGCTCTACACCCACATAGGGACCAGGAAAAAGCACCTGGCTCCTGGCTTCGGATCGACGCAGCGTTGGCCGTGGCAGCCATTTAGGGGGTAAACCAACAGAAGGAAGACTTTTCTCTCTTTCTCTCTCTCTCACTCTACCTGTCAAATAAAAGAAAAAATGTTTAAAAAGAAATTTAGTGTAGCACTGAGGCATTTATACATATTTTGAAGCACAAAACTATTTACATATTTTTTAACTTTTTATTTATTTATTATTATTTACTTATTCAAAGGCAGCTTTGGTTTGACATGTGTTTGTAATGTTCCATGATTCTAGATCCAAGCCCCCACCCTGGCCCTCCTAGCCTGGTTTATCACTCCTGAACCCTGGCAGAAAATAGTGATCTAATCCTGAGGGCAGAGGCCTCACAAGAAGGCAAGGGAAGTCAGACATAGGCTGATGAGGATGAGAAATACTGTGATGAGTAGAAAAGTCCAGGCTCAGGACAAGCTCTACATCCCTTAGGTCCAAGAGAGCGACCTGTGGCTGAGACCCAGGCTTTGAAGAGCAAAGAAAGCAAGGACTTAGCCAGAAAAAATACAAAAGTGACTGAGATTTCCAACAAAACTTACCAAACTGCTTGTTTCAGTTTGATGAAGCAAGATCTTGAGCATGCATATACAATAGCGAATGCTTATCAGCCTGGACCATAGGATGGCCATGTGCTTGGACATGATTTTCCACTTGGTTGAACTCCTGGGTTGCATTTACAGCCTTGGCAGTGACCACGCCACTGAGATCAAAATCTCTGGAGGTGGGGCCTCACGTGGTGCTTTTTAATGTTCCTCGGGTGATCTTAATGGTCTTCTAGGGTTGAGTACCACGGGGTGTGTTAAGGTCAAGGTGAGGGGGCATAAGCCAGCTCATACGTGTGAAGAGCGTTGTGAGTCTGGGAGCCAGATGTTAGGAATAATGGGATCAGGGAATGACTTATGTGGCCTTAGGAGCCACAGGTCTTGAATCTTGCCCCAGAGTGCAGCCACAACTCCAGAGAGTTCTCCAACGGAAATCCACCCAAATAAGAGCAGAGAGTAATGGCAAAGCACAGCCCTGCTTTATTCTGAGCCACACTTAATGCAGATCCCCACCTACCTGCCTGCTGCACATGCCTCACCATTTCATATCTTTGGTTATGTGGGCTTAGCCAAGACTATCTCCTCTCCTAGACCACCACCAACCTAAACTTGAGTCTGAATGCAGGGGCAGATGGAAGAACAAAATGGCAGAAACACTGGGGTTAGCTTCCTGCACCAGCAGCACAGGTGGAAGAGGAAGATCCAGAGAACCACATTCACGCCCTTTTGCAAGCAGGGAACAAGTTCCTGTGAATGCAAGGATTCTGTAATGTGACCAACCAGATCAGCCACTTCTCTCAGGGGCAAAGGGGTTCAAACAGGAGGGTGGGGAAAGATAGATACAGAGTTCTCCTCTTTATGATTCCTGTAGAGAAGCCAGGTTTTCTAAGAAATTTCCACCAAATGTCAACATGCCCAGAGTCTCTTTGGGAGACCCTTGCCAGAAAATTCTTGCTCATCCAAACTTGAACCTGGAACTATGAACACGGAAAATATCTATGCAGTGGCAGCAGCTCCTAGTGAGAGGAAGGAGGGTGGAAAGGTGCTCCCAGCATGGAGCTCTTGGAGCTGGATTTGGTTCTGCCATCTGAGAAGGTTCATCAAATGAGACAGAACCCAGCAGGCAGTATGCAGGGAGCTGTCCAGGAAGACCAGACAGCACAGGGGAAGCATCCAACATCCAACACAAGCTCTAGAGAAGGCAGGAGTGGGCCAAATGCTGCAGAAATGGGAGCCATGAAAGGACTGCTCCTCAGCTGGGGTCAGTGGTAAAGACAACCCTGTTCGCAAGAAGATGATGGTGCGCTTCTCCCAAACCTCACCGTCTTGACAGGGGTCAAAGGCAAGGTCACAGTGGTGATGAAGACAATCATGCTGATCACTGGAGTCCCCCCACTGACCTGCTTGCCAATGATCTGGACCCTGGAGATGAAGAAAAGTAAATCCTGAGACAGCAGTCAGTCCCGGTTTGCTAACTTCATTGTACCGAGTTAAAGGACTGAGTACTTCAGCTGAGTCATATCTATTAGTGGGTACAAAGCTTTACTTCCTAAAAATATCACCTAGCTCTCTAAGAACTATCACAGGGAGGCAACATAAGAACCAGCGAAGTCAAGACATTATCTTCCCTGGCTCCCCATCAGCAAACAGGACATGAGACAGGCGTTGTGACGCAGCAGGTTAAGCTGCTGCTTACGGTGCCCACGTTCCATATAGAATGGTTACTTGGAGTCGTGGCTGCTCCACTCCTGATTTAGCTACCTGGTAACGTGCCTGGGAAGGCATCAGATGATGGCTCAAATGCTTGCCTCGCTGCCATCCCCATGGGGAGAGACCCAGGTAGAGTTCTAGGCTCCTGGCTTTGACCTGGCCAAGCTTTGGTTGTTGTGGGCATTTGGGAAGTGAATCAGCAAATGGGAGATCTGTCTCTTTCCTCCACTTTCTTTCTCCACCCTCATCACTGTACCTCTCAAAAAAAAAAATCTTTTAAAAAGTAATGCTGGGGACTGGCACTGTGGTGCAGCGGGTTAAAGCCCTGGCCTGAAGCACTGGCATCCCATATGGGCACTGGTTCTAGTCCTGGCTGCTCCTCTTCCGATCCAGCTCTCTGCTATGGCCTGGGAAAGCAGTAGAACATGACCCAAGTCCTTGGGCCCCTACACCCACATGGAGACCTGGAAGAAGCTCCTGGCTCCTGGCTTTGGATCGGCATAGATCCAGCCGTTGCGGCCAGCTGAGGAGTGAACCAGCGGATGGGAGACCTTTCTCTTTTTCTCTACCTCTCTGTAACTCTGTCTTTCAAATAAATTAAATAAATATTTTTTAAAAAAAGTAACACTGAAGTAAATATCATTAAATATCATTGAGCAACAACATTGCTCATAAGCATAATTTCCCCTTTAAGACCAAGTTCCTAGATGTGAAATCTGTAATTCGAGCAGCATGAAAACTTGAAAGCATTTGTTGATCTATGTTCTTCCAAATCATCCTTCACAATGATTGTACCACCACATGCAAAGAATAAAAACCCAGTTTCCCCTCACTATACCCAATACTAGGTATAAGATTTTATTTCGTACTCATTCTTGCCTTAAACCTGAACTCTGTTTTGGGATTGGCTTCTTTGAACTTAATGCTGATTTTTGCTTTAACCCTTTCTAGTGGAAGATTCTAGATGGGTCCCATTGACTCAAGCAACCTTGTCTTCCAAGAGTGGATAGAGTCCCTCCAAGCTCACAGTGGTGCAAGACCTTGGAGCTGTCCCTACCCCACAGTAATACTAGATATGCTAAAGCATATCTAGGCTGGAAACCTGCTGTACTCAGAGACATCCCACAGGACGAAGCAGTGAGAAATAGCCACTTTGCCTTACTGGACCACCAGGGTCCCCTCCAGCAGATATTAGAACCACCTCCTTATCCCTAACAGGTGTCATCTTAGACTTCCATGGTTACCATCAAGGAGGCATCCAAGCATTGAGAAAGGGCTCAGGATAAACAACTCTCTTTAGAGGAGTCTGAATTAGAGAATATTTAATTTGCATTTAAACTACAAAATATCCACAAGAGAGCTTGTCACCAGCCTCCTGGGGACAGCCTGTCAGTGGTGAGGTTTCCCTCAGCTTCCACTTTACCCTCTCAGAAGGTGCTGAGAATCAGAGTTTGTAAGGAGTGGTTCAGGAGGCTCTGGCTGGACCTGAACTTGATGTATTCCATTTTCCATGTTACCTCATAGGGTGAGTTCGTGAAGAAAATACTAGAACATGAAGAGCAAACTTGAAAATGCTTCAATCCTACTTTCCAGACACAACCGTAGACATTTAGCATCTGTGTAGACCTAGAACTGTGGCGCCATCATTCTTCTATGTACATAGACATACACACTTATTTTATTTTTACAAAAATGGGGCTATTGTAGAGCCAGTTTTTGAAAGAGTTCATTGTTAATGACTGTGTTTTCTTAGTTGATTCTTTGGAATTCATTCTTTCATGAATAAACAGTTATTCAGGCCTATTATGCGTTAGCCTAGTGTCTAGGCATGAGAGCTAAGCTATGAATGAGACAAGCATGATCCCTGCCTTGGTGAGGATAGGCAATAAACAACTAAGATATGGAGAAGCGTATTTCAGGTAGTGATAAGTTCTATAAAATCAGGGTCTTTGGGGGTTGGAGGGGAAGGGATGCGCATTAAGATTGGATCCTTCAGAGAGGCTTTCTAGGGAGGTGCCATGGAATGGTTGGGGACAGGGTGTTCCAGGTGGAAGAAATGGCCAAAGGCCATAGAGTAGAAGAGGTTTCACTGGGGCCGGCGCTGTGACATAGCAGGTAAAGCTACCGCCTGCAGTGCCGGCATCCCATATGGGTGCCAGTTTGAGTCCTGGCTGCTCCACTTCTGATCTAGCTCTCTGCTATGGCCTGGGAAAGCAGTAGAAGATGCCCAAGTCTTTGGGCTCCTGCACCCTTGTAGGAGACCCCGAAGAAGCTCTTGGCTCCTGACTTGGGATGGGTGCAGCTCCAGCCATTGTGGCCAATTGGGGAGTGAACCAGTGAATGGAAGACCTGTCTCTCTCTCTCTCTACCTCTACCTTTACCTCTACCTCTACCTCTACCTCTACCTCTACCTCTCTTTCTCACTCTGTGTAACTCTGACTTTCAAATATTTATTTATTTGCTTTAACCCTTTCTAGTGGAAGATTCTAGATGGGCCCCATTGACTCAAGCAACCTTGTCTTCCAAGAGTGGATAGAGTCCCACCAAGCTCACAGTGGTGCAAGACCTTGGAGCTGTCCCTACACCACAGCAATACTAGTCTTGCTTGTTTAATCACCTCATGCTAACACATATCTAGGCTGGAAACCTGCTGTACTTAGAGACATCCCACAGGACGGAGCAGTGAGAAATAGCCACTTTGCCTTACTGGACCACCAGGGTCCCCTCCAGCAGATATTAGAACCACCTCTTATCCCTAACAGGTGTCATCTTAGACTTCCATGGTTACCATCGAGGAGGCATCCAAGCATTGAGAAATGCTTGGATAAATATTTATTTATTTATTATTAAATAAATATTTATTTATTTGAAAGTCAGAGTTACACAGAAAGAGGAGAGGCAGAGAGAGAGGTCTTCCATCTGATGGTTCACTCCCCAATTGGCCACAACAGCCAGAGCTGCACTGATCCGAAGCCAGGAGCCAGGAGCTTTTTCTGGGTCTCCCATATGGGTGTAGGGGCCCAAGGACTTGGGGCCATCTTCTACTGCTTTCCCAGGCCATAGCAGAGAGCTGGATCAGAAGAGGAGCAGCTGGGACTCAAACCGGCACCCATATAGGATGCCAGCGCTTCAGGGCAGGGCATTAACCCACTGTACCACAGCGTCGGCCCCTAAATAAATAAATCTTAAAGGAAAAAGTTTGGCTTAAGGAGTGTGAAGAGGGCCAGTGTGGCTGGAGTGGGAAGTGAGGAGTGGAGAAGACAGAGGAGGAGGGGCAAGATGAGATGTGAGAGAGGCAACCTATGGGTCATGGATGGGATGGCCTTGACTTTATTCCAAGTGAAAAAGAAGTCCTTGGATGGTTTGTAAGATGCCATCCTATTTTACTAAGAATTTCATGTTTGATACTGGGGGACAGGATGTGTTGCATAGTTATGTCTGCTGAATATTTGTTGATCATCTCAAATACAGTTTTCTGTGGACAGATTCTTTGTGATAAAGTCAATAAAAGCTTTTCAACATAGCCTTTCAGAAGACAGCTCTTACTTATAATTCGGTCAGAAATGAGAAGTCTTTTTTAAAAAAAATTTATTTATTTGAAATCAGAGTTACAGAGAGAGAGGAGCGGCAAAGAGAGAGAGAAAGAGAGAGAGAGGTCTTCCATCTGCTGGTTCACGCCCCAGTTGGCTGCAATTGCTGGACTGCACCAGTCTAAAGCCAGGAGCCAGGAGCTTCTTCCAGGTCTCCCACATGGGTTCAGGGACCCAAGGACTTGGGCCGTCTTCTACTGCTTTCCTAGGCCATAGCAGAGAGCTGGATCGGAAGTGGAGCAGCCACGTCTCGAACCAGCATCCATATGGGATGTGGGCACTGCAGGCGGTGGCTTTAACCACTATACCACAGTGCTGGCCCCAAGGGAGGTCTTTTCTCCTGATGCTCCTCAATAAAGAATCTGTGATTTAAAAAAAAAAAAAAGATTCATTTTTTTTTTTTACTTGAAAGGCAGAGTTACAGAGAGAGGCAGTGATAGAGAGTGAGATCTTCCATCCTCTAGCTTACTCCCCAAATAGCCACAACAACCAGAGCTGGGCCAATCCAAAGAGAGGGAGAGGCAGAGAGAGAGAGACGTCTTCCATCTACTGGTTCACTCCCCAAATGGCTGCAATGGATGGAGCTGTACCAATCTAAACCCAGGAGCCAGGAGCTTCTTCCAGGTCTCCCACTGGGGTGCAGGGGCCCAAGCACTTGGGCCATCTTCTACTGCTTTCCCAGGGCATAGCAGAGAGCTGGACCAGAAGTGCAGCAGCCAAGACCAGAACCAACACTCTTACAGATGCCAGCAACACAGGCAGAGGCTGAATCTACTGTGCCACCACGCTGGCCCTGTGAAATTTCAACTTTTAAACCACGGAGGACAGCAACAACAACAGCAGGATTAAACCCGCTTTCATTACAGATGAAAGTTGATTCTGATTAATTCTAACATTAACAGTGCATGGAAGACAGGTTCAGTGCAGGTTCAGATTTGATCCTTTCTGGGAAACCAGTGGAATCATCACAACAGACTTCAGTTCTCAGAATAGCAAGTCATTTGGACTTTTTAAAACCTGGAAGATGTCATTTTAACCTGAAAAGACAGAGTAATAGTCAATTATAAGGACCAATTACACAAGTATGTTTTAAGAACATTGCAGTTATTAACGAAGTGGTAGATGTTTTCTTTCTTTTTTTTTAAGATTTATTTATTTACTTGAAAATCAGAGTTACAAAGAGAGACAAGGAGTGGGAGAGAGAGAGAGAGAGAGAGAGAGAGAGAGAGAGAGAGAGAGGTTTTCCATCCACTGGTTTATCCTACAATTGGCTGCAATGGCTGGAGCTGCGCCGATCCGAAGCCAGGAGCCAGCAACCTCCTCCAGGTCTCCCATGCGGGTGCAGGGGCTCAAGGATTTGGGCCATCTTCTGTTTTCCCAGGCCACAGCAGAGATCTGGATTGGAAGAGGAGCAGCCAGGACTAGAACTGGCACCCATATGGGATACCAGCACTGAAGGCGGCGGCTTTACCTGCTATGCCACAGCGCCGGCCCCCAGATGTTTTCTTTCATTTAAAATCCCCTTGGGACCTAAAGATATGGGTAATAAGGGACAAAACTGTCATAACTCATATTAATTGGTTGAGTTTTATTTTCTACTTAGAATCATTGGCTAGTGCCGTGGCTCACTAGGCTAATCCTCCGCCTGCAGCACCGGCACAACGAGTTCTAGTTCCGGTCAGGGCACCCGATTCTGTCCCGGTTGCCCCTCTTCCAGGCCAGCTCTCTGCTGTGGCCCGGGAAGGCAGTGGAGGATGGCCCTAGTGCTTGGGCCCTGCACCCCATGGGAGACCAGGAGAAGCACCTGGCTCCTGCCTTCGGAACAGCGCGGTGTGCCAGCCACAGCACGCGGGCCGCGGCAGCCATTGGAGGGTGAACCAGTGGCAAAGGAAGACCTTTCTCTCTGTCTCTCTCTCTCACTGTCCACTCTGCCTGTCAAAAAAAAAAATCATATTACTTAAAACACTGAGAAAATGTGGTTTTAGCGAGGCATTTGTCCTTATTAGTTTTAAACGTTCACATCCTTTGACTTAGCAAGTCCTGCTGTTGGAAATTTACCTCGTGGATATAGTCACAAAGAGTACCTCTGAGACTATAGAGATTCATTGCATCTCTATTTGTAATAGCAAGCAAAGCGCCAAATAATCTGTGCTCAGCAGACAGAAAATGAATGAAGCAACATCTGTGACCTGCCATGCAGTGGTCCCAGAGAGTGAGGTGGGACCCCATGTGCTGAAACAAGCAGATCTCTAAGATTCTTCACAAAGTGAAGAATGCACACTGAGGAGTAGGTCTTTTATGCTTAGAATAAAAGACCCCATCATATAGCATGTTGGTATATTCGTTTATTTATTTCCTGGCAGGCTACAAAGAAAATGAGTAGGGATTGTTGCCTAGAGCAGTGAAGCTTCTAGGGATCAGGTGAGGAGAGATTCACCTGCTCATTTTCTACCTTTGTGTATTGTCTGAATATTTTCACCATGCATATTTATGACTTTTATTTCTATTTAAGAATGCTAACCCTACTTATCTGGGCAGGAATAGTATGGGCTATTGTACTGGTGTTTCTTTGTACTATGCCTTTGTAAATTAAAACATGAATATAGGATGTATCTATATATATCGGAAATACCAGATATGTGCATCGAAATGAAAACATGATTGGCAAAATCAGAAAGGGTGTACCTGTCTCTGGAATTATGCTCCTTTCTGAGAGTTTGTGTTCTTTTGTTGCCATCAGAGAGCTGCACATGGTGTTCTCTTTCTATTTTTGTCCACACTACTTTGTTTTGCATTTCCAACGCCCAAGGCTATGTTCAATGATGTCCCAGCCCCTCCGCTGTGCCACAGCCTGCTGCTCTGAGAACAGTGAGGAGCCAGTGGGACCACTGCTTTGGATGGGGTCCAAGCAGTGTCCATGCCTCTTCCTGCCCCAGGACATCCTTCGGGCCTTGCCCATCCTCCTGACACCGTACTGCGCATCGCCCTGGCCCTACCCCTCGCTAACATCTGATTTGCGGGAGATGGAGTCTGATATCCAGAGACCAGGACTGGAGGCTGCCCTTCATTCCTGACAAAGAAAAAGCTTTGCCAGCAACAGCCCCACTGTCAGCCGTCCCTTTCAGATGCAGTGTTCAAAGAGAACCATTCTGCAGTTGCTCTCTTTATTAGATCTGTCAGTCTCCTGCATTATGTCTGCCACTTGGAATGAAGTAAGCGACTATGTGGGTTCATTGGGCTTTACTGACATTTCCAAACCAAGCTTTGACTTATTTTTTGTTTGGAATTGGGAAATGCTCACAGCTTTTCTAAGAGGTCTCTTGTTTCAGGGTGGGAGGATTTGACATCAGAGTGTTTTGCAGTTTCAACATCTCATTTGCTCTGGAGGATTTGGGGCAAGGGAATGTGAAGGTGGAGAGGTGAGATTTTTCTGTGTCCCAGGTGGCATTCTCTCAGAGGGCTGAACAAGGACTAGGGGATCTGATGTCTACTCATGGAAAGGTGCTATGGGGTCAGACTGTCTTTAAGTTTCAACTTGTTTGTGTGCTTCTTAGCTCATGATCCTGGACACTTGACTCATGCTAGCTAAACTTTGGTGGTTTTCACCCATAAAATGAAGGTTATTAAAGGTACCTGAATCTCAGGGACAGACATTGTCGCAGTGGCTTAAGTCACTGCTTGGGACTCCTACATCCCATACCAGAATGCCTAGTTTGAGTCCTGGCTACTCTGCTTCTGATCTAACTTCCTGCTAATGCACATCTTGGGAGGCAACAGGTCATGGCTCAAGTACTTACTTGGGTCCCTGCCACCCAAGTGGAAGACTTGGATGGAGTTTCAGGCTCCTGATTTTGGCTTCTCTGTCCTGGCTTTTGCAGGTATTTGGGGAGTGAAACAATAGATAGAAACTTTCTCTCGCTGCCTTTGAAATAAAATGACAATAAGTAAATTTTTGAAAAGATATCTTCCTTGGGGCCGGCACTGTGGTGCAGAGGGTTAATGCCCTGGCCTGAAGAACTGGCATCCCATATGAACGCTGGTTCTAGTCCTGGCTGCTCCTCTTCTGATCCAGCTCTCTGCTATGGCCTGGGAAAGCAGTAGAACATGACCCAAGTCCTTAGGTCCCTGCACCCATATGGGAGACCCGGAAGAAGCTCCTGGCTCCTGGCTTCGGATTGGCACAGCTCCAGCTGTTGTGGCCAATTAGGGAGTGAACCATTGGATGGAAGACCACTCTTTCTCTCTCTCTGCCTCTCCTCTCTCTGTGTAACTCTGACTTTCAAATAAATAAATAAAATCTTAAAAAAAAAAAAGATGTAGATCCTGTATTAAAAAAAGGATACCTTCCTCAAAGTCTTCTGAAGATTCCGTGAAAGCTGAAGGGAAGTCCTGACTCTAAAGGCTGACACTTTAACAAGCAATCAATAGATTCAGTTGCCATTATTACTACTGTATCCTCATTATGGTTTTTACCACCACCTGCATCATCATTGTTATTCTTCAGTTCAGCCACTAGAGGGCTGAATTTTGGTTCCATGAGAAAATTGCAGTTGTCTAGACAAAATCCTAAGCCCTAAACATGGTGCTAAGTACAAAGGAAACATCTTTAGTTATGAAATCCCTTTACCCAGTAGCTGTACTCGGCCCCTGTCTATTGGACCTCCCTTCTATGATAGTACCTGAAGATATTTCTATTTCCATTTTTCCCCTGGGTTTTCGTTCTGTTTGACACTGACTAGCCACGTGACCATGTCTCTCTACCTCTTTAAGGTGGGCATAAAGATGATAGCTGACACACTGAGTTAATCACACAGGATAGCACCTGGCACACAGTGAGCACTGTGGAAATGTTTGCCAGGATTCCTTCATAGATGAGGAAGGCTATGGGTGACAGTCTAGGACATGTGGTATCGTGGGTTTCCTTGGCATTGTGGGAGGTTAGAGGTGGAAGGAGTCTTCGAGCCAAGCAGGTCCAACCTACTCACTTCACAGGTGGAGAATCTAAGACCCAGGGACAGTAAGGGACTCATCTAAGTCACCCAGGGAGTCAGTGGCAACGGCTGTGTGTGGTGGCTCCTGGTTCAGTGCTCATGTGGCTTCACAGTGGAAATCATGCAGGATGTTGAGAGTGGTGATGTGGGGATTACATTCTGTGAGTGAATTTTCCATGGTGATTTCTGGCATTTGGGACTTTCTCTGAGTTCTCCACTATTCTACATGTACTGATGAGCTCAGTGATTTTTACTACAATGGGCTTATCAATATGATGTCATAAAGTAGGACTTAATTTCTCACCAGCTGTATAAAACACTTCCCTTCTCGATTTTTGGAGAACGTTAACAGGAAACACTTCTAGCAAGAACTTGATATTATGGCCATGAAAACAAAAGTATAGCCATATGGTTAAACAGTTATTTAAAGAGTAACACTGTGGGTAAACTTAATATATAATCCATATGGACTATAACATATCTTCATAGGACCTTGAACTAAAACTGCTGTGTTACGCATTTGCATTAGTTTTAATAGACTATGTTAAGTGTTCAGTGCAATTTAATAACTGTAGCTAAGCTCTGTATGGTATTTCTTTTTTTAAAGATTTATTTATTTATTCGAAAGGCAGAGTTACAGAGAGAGGAGGAGGAAGAGGCAGAGAGTGAGAGCGAGCGAGCGAGAGAGCTTCTATCTGTTGGTTCACTCCCCAAATGGCTGCAGTGGCCGCAGCTGGGCCAATCTGAGGCCAGGAGCCTGGAGCTTCATCTGGGTCTCCCACATAGGTGCAAGGGCCTAAGGATTTGGGCCATCTACTGCTGCTTTCCCAATCCCATTAGCAGGGAGCTGTACTAGATGTACAGCAGCAAGAACTCAAACTGGTGCCCATATGGGATGCTGGTGCCACAGGTAGAGGCTTTACTGACTATGCCACAGTTCCAATCCCAGATAAGTCTCTTTTTTTAAAAAAAAAAAGGATATATTTATTTCTTTGAAAGGCAGAGCTACAGAGAGGCAGAGAGAGAGGGAGAGAGAGGTCTTCCATCCACTGGTTCACTCCCCAGATGGCCTCAACAGGTGGAATTGTGCTGATCCAAAGCCAGGAGCCAGGAGCTTCCTCTGGGTCTCCCACATGGGTGCAAGGACCCAAGGACTTGGGCCATCTTCTACTGTTTTCTCAGGCCATAGCAGAGAGCTGGATTAGAAGTGCGGCATCCAGGCCTCGAACCAGCACCCATATGGGGATGCCAGCACTGCAGGCAGATGCTTTATCCACTATGCCGGACTCCCAGATAATTCTTTTTTTTAAGATTTATTTATTTATTTACATATTTATTTATTAGAAAGAATTACACCGAGAGAGAAGGAGAGGCAGAGAGAGAGAGAGAGAGTATTCCATCTGCTGGTTCACTCCCCAATTGGCCACAACAGCTGGAGCTGCGCTGATCTGAAGTCAGGAGCCAGTAGCTGGGATCTCCCACATGGGTGCAGGTGCCCAAGCACTTGGGCCATCTTATTCTGCTTTCCTAGGCCATAGCAGAGAGCTGGATCAAAGGATAGCAGCTGGGACTCGAACCAACACCCATTTGGGATGTGGATACTGCAGGTGGCAGCTTTAGCTACTACGCCACAGCACCAGCACCCCCTCCCCAGATAATTCTTAAGATTTTAGATATTAAAGTATGCTTTCAAAATCTATTTTTACACTTTTAATTAATCAATGTCTTCTTTTCCTATTTAGAATTCTTCCCTTGATGTGATAATTTCTGTTAAAAAAAAAAGCAGGCATTTCTCTCTTTAACCAATAGATGGCAACCTAAAGACCAAGAAATCAGTTGAATAAAAAAGAAATTATGTAAATGAAAATATTGCTCAAAGCCAAGTAATAGAGAAGGATGAGCATTGTGGCACAATGATTAAAATACTGCCTGGGATACCCACACCCTGTATCAAAGTGCCTGAGTTCAACTGCCTGCTCCAATTCTGATCTTACTCCCTATTATCATGCTCCCTGGGAGTTAGTAGGTGATGGCTCAGGTGTTTGGACCCTTGCTACCCACTTGGGAGACCCATATGGAGTTCTTGGCTTTGGCCTGGTCCAGGCCCAGCTGTTGCAGGCATTTGAGGAGCGAACGAGTATATGGAAGATCTTTCTTGCTCTCACTCTGCCTTTCAAATAAATGAAGGTAAATAAATAAAACTTTAATAAGCTAAGCAATGAGAAATGAACAGAATTGTGAAGTTCTCCACTTCCTGTGGTAACTTTGGAGTTGAATAAATGTGTGGATAGGCAGAGTGCTGTGACTTTGGAAATCTAGTTAACTTATTCTTCTAGACAAACCTGAGGGCACATATTTAACCTTTTGGTTAAGATGACTGTATCCATTATTGGAGTGCCTGGGTTCAATTTCTAGTGCTGGCTCTTGAGTCCAATTTCCTGTGAATGCAGTCCATGAGAGGAATTTGATGATGGCTCAAGTGACTGGGTTTCTGCCATTCATGTGGGAAACCTTTATTGAGTTCTTAGCTCCCAGCATTGGCTTGGCCCAACCCCAGAGATTGCAAGTAGTTGGAGAGTGAACCAGCAGAAGAGAGCACTCTGTCTCTCTGCCTCTCAAATAAATAATAAAAATGAAATATATTTGTAAAAAAATAAAATAAATTTGCTCTAGATTCTGTTCCTCTGTTTTGTAGGATCAGAAAATCATAAACCAACTTATCTTTCAGTTTGCTCACTTACAATCCCCTGTTCTTGTTTATTTTACAGTGGATGGACATTGCAGGGGGCTTAACCAACTACAGTTCTCCACTTAGCTAACTAGTGAGGGAGCCTGAATAACATTGGGATCATGACTGGTGACCTTGAAGTTAGCCAGGACAGTGAATTTTCTTGTGTAATGTTACTGAGATGACATAATTGATCAACTGATCTCTACTAGGGATGCACCTGCCATTGTGGCTGTTTGGGGAGTGAACCAGGGAATGGAAGACCTCTCTCTTTGTCTCTCCCTCTCTTTCTCTGTAACTCTGCCACTTAAACAAATAAATCTTTAAAAAAAAAAAAAAACAAGAGGAACGGATTTTAGCAAGAAGCCAAGTAGAAAGATCAGAAGTAGAAGAGCAAAGACTTGATTCAGGCACTTTGATATGGGAGGTGGGTATCCCAAGTGATGATTTAATCACTGTGCCACATGCCAGCTCCCTTCCTGAAATCTTTTGGAGACCATCAAAGGTGATCCATTTCATGAGCCATAATAAAATATCTTAAGATTTTCTCTTCCTGATCTTCTAGTCTTAATATGTCAGCCCCACTTTTAAAATTATTTTTAAATTTTATTTACTTACTTAGGAGAGAGAAAGAGAGACAGACAGACATGGATGGATGGAGAGCTCCCATCCATTGGATCACTTCCCAGATGTCTGCACTGGCCTGCAGCTGAAGCTGGGAACTGGAAACTCAATCTGAGTCTCCCACATAGTAACAGGAACCACCCTCCCCAACCCCCTTTGCTTTAAACTCTTGAACTTTGTACTGTCTTGAAGTCTTTTAATTCTTTACCTCTTCATCCCCTCTCTTCCTTTCTCAGATTTTAATTTGCCCCACTATCTAGCATCTTCTTTTCCATTCCTTTCCAAGTACAAGCTATTTAAAACATAGAGTTTTCATTTTTGATTCTGCATTGCAATGCCCACGTTGCAGCACAATCTACAGGAGAAAAAAAGGAACCTCAAGTAACACAAGGGTGGATGGATATAATTTCCTAACTACTTACTGTATCTGCCTTCCCATCCTATTTGTTAATCACCTCTGAACAGTGTGTGCTCCATTCTAGACCAGGGCTTCTTGCTTTACCAATAGTCTGCAGTTTTCATCACGCTGTAATACTTCCAGGAAATCCTTGCTAGGAAAATACATAATTTACAGAAAGACAATAAGAACAGCTTGCTAGGCCTCCCAGAGAGTGGAAGAACCTGGAAACCTTCCTGATGGAGAAGCTTACTTCATTGCAGATATCTCTGGAGGCACATCCCCCCCACACCCCCACCAAATGCTTTGCTACCGTCAGCTCATGATGGCCTTTTCCTGGGATTTCACTTCCTCCAGCCTCTCCCCAGAATGTGCTTTCCATAATTCTTCCCCGGAATTAGCTTTTCCAACTCTTTTCTCATATGCATGGCAAACAAGAATCTATTCCATATGGTTCATATCTTAGGACACTTCTGGTTTTATGGATGATGGCTACTGTGTTTTCAATAACATATGTTACTACCATTGAAACCATTGAGTGCAAATTCATCGTGTCTTTGAATGAAGGATGTGGACAAACAGGAACATGATCAGTGTGGAAGAAAACAGATAGTTCATTCATCCAGAGATATTCATCAAGCATCTATAATACTGTATTTGTCATGAAAGTTCTAGAGATAACTCAGCAAGATATTTGTCCTCAAGGAACCTATTGTTTGGGTTAGGGACAAGTGTTAAACGTATAAAGTACTCAAGGGCTCAGGGTACTAATGTAGGAAAGTCCATAGCCTGCAAAGAGGGGAGAGAAGGGAGGAAGTGATGAGGTGGAACAGAAAAGCCTTCTGTATTTGTCAGTACTCTGTGAGTTGTGACAGAAGCATCACTCTAACTAGCTTATGCAAATGGAAGATTTATTAGTGTATATAATTTAAGAAGCCCAGGGATGTTTCTGGCTTCATGCTTGACTAGATCTGGAACTCAAACAATGTATTATAATCCTTCTTAATCTGTCTTCCAACTCTGCTTCTGTCTGCATGCTGACCTCATTTTCTCCAACATAGATGCACTTCTTCCTTATGGCTTGGAAAATTCACCCCTCAGACATAAATCATCTAGCTTACCTCTAGTGGGAACAGAGGATTTTTTTTCTCTGCGTATTCACATGTCTTGTATTGGTTCTGCTTGGGTCACTTAGCCACCTTGTGGCTCAGTCACAATTGCAACGAGGTAAGGTCATATGATTGGCTGACCTGACTCCCACACACATCCTGATGGCAGGGGTGAGTGAGGGTACATGCAACTAGATGTGACTAGCGTTCCCACCAATGTCATTTACAGTGAGGGCATACATGTCCCCCAAAGGAAGAAAGACTGGGCAGATCAAAATTAACCCATGGTCACTGCAGATTCATTGATATTTCCAGCTGTACCCTCAGAGATGAGTGATTTTTTTTTTTGTCTAATACAATAGGGGGATATTAAAGGGAATGGTAAGATCAAAACTAGGAAGACATGAATCAAGCTGGCAGATCAGAAGACTGCAACTAGTTTTTGAGGTAGAAACATGTGGTTGTGGGTCATGGCTTGAGATGGATCTGTGAGATCACAGAAGCCTCATTGGCCAGGCTAAGGAACTGACATGTCACACTGTGGGCAATGGGGAGATCTTCTGGTTTTAGGAAGGGAATGAAAGTCGTCGGATTTCTATGTTAGAATTCTCACTCTGACCACAATGTGGAGGGTGACTTGGAGAAGCCAAGACTTGGAGGCATGGAGGTCAGCAAGGAAGCAAGTACAGTAAAACAGGTGGAGATGGGGTATAAGCAGCTAAGCTCTTGGGAATGCCATGGATACTAATATAGAACAGTCTATATATGCAGCTGGGAAGATAAAGGAGGGAGTAGCAGGGCAATACTAAGACTATAGTGGGGTCACAAAAGATGTGGAAAATGGCAAGAAGAATGAACAGAATTTGATCTTCTAGAGAGTGAGTGTCTAGGATGACTCAGATCCTGGCTGGAAGGTGTCATTTACTGGGATGAAGAGTACATGAGAAGGAACAGCTGTGAGGGTAGGAGCTGAGGGATGGGTGGCTGGGGGAGGGATGATTGCATCTGTTGAGTTTAAAGGAGTGATTGAGCCGTTGGCAATTCAGTCTGGGCACCTGGAGCTCAAAGGAGAAGCAGAGTTGGAGAGTATGAGAGAAGCGTCCAAGATTTACTCGTTTTGTCTTAGTTATCTGGGAACCAGCAGGCTAGCCAGGTGAGGAGCAGAGCTTGGACCTCAGCAGTCCAAGCAACATCAGGAGCTGAAGGTGTGTTCCTCAATGGTGTTCTACCAAACCGTGTTGCCATTTGACTCCTATCTCATTCTGAACAGAGGTTGATTGCATATCTTGCCTCTAATTAGGAGTGACTTTTGGACTGTCACCATAGAAGGGGATTTCAGCTGGTCAAGGAATCCTGCAATAGCTGTGAAAGCATAAAGGGACTATGGCGGGGCCAACCCCATGTCTTCATCAGTCAGAATGCAGATATGAATATGCTAATGCCTCTGCCTGCCTGTGTGTATTAACAACTCTTAGATTTCAAACTTGAATCACACAAGAAGTTTCCTCAGGAAACAAATGGAGACAGCACAAATGACTGCACCTTATTGCCCTCCCTCACTGCCCGTTCACCAGCACCTTTCTATTCTGTGTGGCCCAAAGCCAAAACACCACTTTGCATCACCCTAAGATCCTTGTAGTCTTTGGTCTCATTAATTCTGGTTCTTACATTGTCTTTCCTTTCTGCTTGGTACAGCTCTAGGCTTGTTAGCTCACCCATCCTTACCTCGTGCCAGAGTGAATGTAGCATCCTGCTAACTCAGTTGATCAATTTCTAATTCAGAAATCAGCAAGTGATGATCCATGAGCCAATTCTGCCCCACCACCTGTGTTTGTAAATAAAATTTTATTAGGACATAGCAGCATTTATTAATTTATATATTGTATGAGGCTGTTTTTGAACTCAATAGCAGCATTGAGTAGCTGCAACAGAGACCCTGTGTCCCACAAGGTCTAAAATGTTTAGTAATGCTTAAAGTGTTTTTGTAAAAAATATTTATTTATTTATTTTAAAATCAGAGTTACAGAGAAAGGGAGAGAGAGCAGAAAGAGAGAGATCTTCTGGGCCAGCGCCATGGCTCACTTGGTTAATCCTCTGCCTGCGGAGCCAGCATCCCATATGGGCTCCAGGTTCTAGTCCCGGTTGCTCCTCTTCCAGTCCAGCTCTCTGCTGTGGCCCAGGAGGGCAGTGGAGGATGGCCCCCAAATGCTTGAGCTCCTGCACCCGCATGGGAGACCAGGAAGAAGCACCTGGCTCCTGGCTTCGGATCCGCACAACACTGGCCGTAGCGGCCATTTGGGGAGTGAACCAATGGAAGGAAGACCTTTCTCTCTCTCACTGTCTGTAACTCTACCTGTCAAATAAAAGAGAGAGAGAGAGAGAGAGAGAGAGAGAGAGAGAGAGAGATCTTCTATCTGGTGGTTCATTCCCCAGATGGCCACAATGGCCAGGTCTGAGCCAAGCCAAAGCCAGGAGCCAAGAGCCAGGAGCCAGGAGCTTCATCTGGGTCTCTCACCTGAGTGGCAGGGGCCCAAGCACTTGGGCCATCTTTTGCTTTATTTCTAGGCCATTAGCTAGGTCAGAAGTGAAGCAGCCAGGATTTAAACCAGTGCCAGTATGAGATGCCGGATTTGGGTGGGACTTTGTCCTACTGTACCACAATGCTGGCCCCATTAATGTTTCAGATGTTTACAGGAAAAGGGCCCCAACACCCACGAGTCCATGCTATACACCAGTGCCAGGTCAGTGTCCCTAAAATGCCATTTCACCATGTCATTCTCTTACTTAGAACCCAAAATGGCACCGCATTGTTCATACATCTAAACTTCTTTGCCTGGCATTCAAGGTCTAGTGGTCTAGTTCTAGCCAATCTTTCAAGTCCTTGATTTCTGTTCCTAAAGGCAGGCGCTGACTGTTCCTGGAATATGCAGTTCATTTCTATCCTTGCCCACACAGCTTCTGTTACCTTGAATATGCTGCCCACTGATCTTTATCTACCTAAATCGTAGCCGTTCTTAAAGGACAGACTTGAAGCCTCCACCCTTTAGGACCGTGCCAGCTCACGGTGATCACTTATGGGTCTACTGTTCAAGTGTGTAAAGGACCATTGCCTACACCATCTGGGAACAGTCTGTCCCAGGAAGGGTTCTCCAATATGATGGTGGACCCCTCGCCAGTGAGGACTTTCTGTAGTCAAAGCACAGAGACAGGGAAGCCTGGGAAGTGGCAAGATATGTAATTAGAGCACACATCAGCATGTTGTATCCATGGCATGCCATATCTTGGTTCTGGATTTCAATATTCACAACTGCATATCTTGGTAGTGAATGGGAATGAATGAAAAAATTTAGTAAACCTACTCTTAAGAAGTCCTAGCACATAACAACTTAAGAAAACATTTACCAGAAGGTCCAATGCCTTCTATAAATTTTAAGAATCATGTATTTGAAAACACCTCTTAAATATCTAACATGGTGTAGTTTGTTTAGCCAGTAAACTTAAGCACAATCATCTAAAATGTTTTTAGTTTCTTTCTACCAACACGTTTAAAACATATGATACACAGATTCAGGTCACACAAATTAAAATGTATCTTTGATTGGTTTTAGCAGCTTAAATTTATGGACAATCTTATCTATAAGCCATTTAAAATAAAACTCTTAATAAAATTTCCCCATGTGGACATACAATATGTACACACATATAACATAGCATAATAGACCAATATAGCAATTTTAATAATAGCTTTTAAAATCTTTAACTCTTTTTGTAGATTGCCAATTGATTTGAATTGCTTTTTGTTTTTAGTAACCTCAGTTAACCATACTTTCTCTCAGTTGGTACTGTTAATACATTATTGGCTTCATCTGTTTACAGAGCCATCCCAAAGTACTGAATACAATAGAAGTGGCTGGAAAAAGTCCATAGGAACCTATAGGAGGACAGCTAAACACAGAACCAACAAGGCTTTAGTTTTATGAGCAGCAAATCATATATAACTGTGGATGACAAAAGACTTTAAGTCACCATGAGATTGGGTGGCTAGTTCTGAGCTCCTTGGTCCCTCTGAGATGCTGGATAGGTGAGCTCTTCCCACTGAGCCTCGCTTTTCCCATCTGTCACATATTGTCTGTTCTTTGGCATCTTCTTGGATTAAGTAGCTTCAATTATGTGCCATTGACTGGAGTTCTTTGGTAAACGATAGTTTCTAAAATAGTCACAGATCTCACATTGGCAGGGAGATTATTTTCCTGACTTGAATATTATGTTTCAGTGGCTCAAGATTGTGAGCTAAGATTTCTTGACATCTGTGTATTGCACAGAAAACCTTAGTTAAGGCACAAATTATTATTCCACTGATTTGAACAGCAGTGGTACAGTCACATCCCCAGAAACATAGCGCCTACATAGGGTACAGCACCCAGACTTGTGCATTGTTGTCTTCCACAGGATTAGCCTGTTGTATTGTGAAACGCTGTTATGTCTTGTCTAAAAAACTTCTCCCTGCATCAATGAGCAAAGGAAAATAATCCAGTGCACTCAGTGTGTCAGTGAACCACCCTTGTGCATTCTGAAAACAGAGCATTAATAAGTGAGCAGCCAAAAAGGACTTTCTATCCCTGTGGATCGTATTTGTATGATGTTTACTGTCTGCACCAAAGAAGCATCAAGAAGAGAAACATGATGTGCAGCCCCTAATGGAGAGACCTTGATGGAAATAAGAGTTCAAGGGAAATACATCTCTTCTTTAAAAATGTTATTGATTTATTTAGGAGACAGACAGAGAGCTCCCATCTGCTTGTTCATTCCCCCAAAGCCTGCAACAACTCGGGCTCAGCCAGGCAGAAGCCAAGAAATCAATCCAGGTCTCACACATGGGTGGCAGGGGATCAAGTACTGGAACCATGACCTACTTCCCTCTAGGATCTGTACCAACAGGTACTGGAATTGAGAAAGGAGCCAGGACTGAAACCCGGGCATTCTATTATGGGATGTAGGCATCCCAGCCAACAGCCTTAACCTCTACACTGAAGGCCAGCCCCAGCAAATACATCCTTAAACACCAATTTCTAGACATTACCTAGAAGTAAACATGGCAGTACGAATCATAGCAAATAATATGATTGAACATTTACTGTGTGCAGGTGTTGTTCTGGGACCTTTACCTGTACCATCTCATTTAATCCACACTCCAGCCACATTGTCTGGGTATAGCTGTCATCTTCACTCTATGTGGGAGAAGGATTTGCCAGAGGTCACCCAGGTAACAGGGGACTGAGCTGTGAGGTGCATCCAGGCAGGGGATTCCAGACTTCATAACCTCAGTGAGCCCTGCCCCTTGGACTGCTCCCCCAAGGCTGGTTTAAACAAAGACACCTCTCTAATTCATGTCGGTTGCTATATGCAATTGGATGATCTGTCCTCCAAAATTTGAAATTGATTATCTGGATGAATCTAATCCTAGAATTTCCCACTGTGTGGTTCAACCATATTTGCAGTGTGTAGCAACCTATGTCTTTTGGATTGAGATATTTTTATTCTTTGTCTCCAAATTAACACTGCACAGCACATGGCTGTGTGTGTGTGTGTGTGTGTTTAAACCGCCTTTTCTTCCGCATGCAATTGCTGCAGCCTGGCTGAGTGAGGAGGATTTCTCCCACTCACCGAGCCCACTGCAGGGAGATTCGGAGAAGACCGCTGCTTACCACACACACCCAGAGCCAGTGGGGCAGGTGACGCTGTGTGTGTGCCCGCGTCTTTGGCAGTGTCTCTACAGATGTGTGCTGCTGCCGCTCCCTGCCTTAGAATCCCTGCAGCCACCACCCATCCACTCTGACACCCTCTCTCTCTTTCTCTCTCTCTATTTTCAAGGAAAAAAGAAAGAGGCAGACCGAAATAGAAGGCAAGCGACAACAGCTTGACGAGCAGATACTTCTGCTGCAGCATTCCAAGGTAAGCGGCTGATCCCCCAGACCTGTTCCATTATTAGACATGCAGATCACGCCCTGGAGAGCTGGGCAGAGCCTGGCCTGCCGCGAAGGCGCTGCTGCCGCTGCCTCCTCCAGCCTCATGCGTTCAATCCGAAACCATCTCTTGGCTTTTCTTGTGAATTTCTCAAATTCAAGGCATTGTTGCAGCATTCCAGTTTCTGCAAGCATGAGATGACAGCGTGCATGGGGCCAGGGTGGAGGGTGGTGTGTGTGCATGGTAAATGTGGCAGTGAGATCCAGAAATTGGATGAGAATACTCCACATGGTGGATGAAGTGCCAGGGCTGTCCGGGCTCCCAGGCAGAGGGGTTGGTGCTCAGAGGTTCTGAAAGATACATTTAGCATAGTGCGCTTTTCTGAAAATTACAAATATGAATATTTGTCTTAGTATGGAGAAGAGGAAGACAAGGCAGGGTGAGCTGGTGAAAGAGCTACACAGTATGCTCAGATTATTCATTTAGTTTCTGCTTGAACAATCCTGAAAGTGTTCTGTGAGGCCAAGCAGTTGGTCAAAGGGGGCTTTTCAATGATTTGACTTGGTTGGGTGTCCATTGCACCATGTTAGAGAGACTGAGAAGAGAGAGGTATTCTTTAAAACAAATATATTTAAACACTGTGATTGATTACAGCCGGGAGAAAGCTCTGTCACTGTCACAGGACTCCACTGGTTGCAGAGGGTGCTTTCTGCCCGTTCAGAGAATGATGGGACCACATTCTAGTGGTCCAACAGGAGTTGCCACTTGCCTTTTGCTGCTCCTGGGATTTTTATTAGGAAAAACCCTTCCACTGCTCCATCAAGTTGCTGTGATGTTGCTCAGGGGACAGGTTGGGAAGGCGGCACTGACTCAGAGAGTGATGCTCCGTGTGGATTATTTGGGCTTCTTTTAATAAAATGAGCCTTTATGGCCACATTTTCTATTCTTTCCTTTAAAAAAAAAAAACATAGGGTTGTGCTAAATGAATCCTCAAAACAAGAATCCTCGGCGAGCCAGTTAGTGACTTCAAATAGCAGCCTGGCCTGTATCTGCTTAGCATGTTTGTCTGTTTAGCATTTAGGTTTAGCCAGAAAGATGCTGGAAAGGAAGAAAAGCCACACAATGGTGAGAATATTGTCCATTTCTCTCTGTTTGTCATGTAAAGCCATTTGCAGGCCTTTCTTTGTAGGCGCTCGCACCAGATCCCACTCGCTGTTGCTCTTTCCTTATAACATTCCTGAGGGAGGATTGAGAGCTAAAATTAGTATCCTCTTCCTACAGAACAGGGGACTCAAAAATACAAAAGAGAAATGAGTGAATTGTTCAAGGTCAGTCTGGACAGAGCTGGGTCTATGGCTCACAGCACAGCCAATTCATTCCATTAAAGAGACCAAAATGTACTGAAACCTCAGTGGATTCTTGGTGAAAGTGAGATTTTTAAAAGCAGGATGGAATGAAGAAGACAGGCTGTTTTAGACCAGACAGCCCCTCTCCTCTGTAAGCTCAGTGTTGTTCTCTGCTTTCCCATTGGTTGAATCCAAAGTCAAGCAATGAACCTATGTCAGACAGGCAAGTTTCCTCTGTTCCACTTATCATTCTAGCTGCCAAATAAGTCACCAAGGGCTCTTTACTGCTGGTGTCCAGCACAGGGATACAGTATTCTGTTCCTGTTCTATCTGTCCATACCTGCATTTGTCCATCTATCTGTCCAGCCAGCCAGCCAATAGAAGCAAGAGTGAAAATGGCTCAGCTTTGCTTGGGGAAGCACTGGACTTCCTTCAACAACTTGGAAACAAGGGAGTCAGTTCTTTCTGGTCATCCCAGGAAAATTCTCACATGGTTGATGAGATCAACTATCTAAAGGTACACCCAACATTTTCATCAAGATAATCTTGCTGTAACTGATGGAGGGTGGGGGAGAACTGGAGGAGATTGTTGTTTAATAAGGAGACCAGTGCCTTGTATTTTTCTCTCTCTGAAGAAGACTTATATGGGCAGAAAGAGGATGGATTGCTAGCCTTGAACAATGAGAAAGGAAAGCTCAGGGTTTCCACAGGTAGCAGCATTTGTCTGGTACCCAAAGGGACACTGAGCTCCGCGAGGAACTGAGATTCTGTGCACTGGGGAGGCAGGGTTGGTAGCAAGGCCAGGTGAGTCCCAAGTGAAACTTCCCTCATTGCTCTGTCTCTGTTTTCACTGAGGACATCCTCCTTTTGATAGAATGTAAGAGGTGCCTGGTGGGGGGATCGGGCCACTTCCGGCATCAGGAAGGGGTATAGTCCACTTGACATCAGCCAACTGCTGACTGAACTTGAGTAGTAGGAGCTATCTTCCCTGTGATCCTTCAGTTCCCAGCATGGCGGCCTCACACTGGGTGAAGCTAAACTCGTGGAAGCTGTATTTCCTCTCTGTGAAGCCCTCGGGGAGAGTCGGCCAGCTCTCTCCTATCAGCACCGAGACCTGGTCATCCCCTTGTCCACTCTCAGTAATAGTCACCATTTTTAGAGTTCCCAACAGGTGCCTGGAACAAACCCTTGATAATGACCACCACGTTCGATCTTACTATCCACAGTGCCTGAGGTCAAGTAGTTCACCCAAGAACATAAAGACTATGTGAGGGAACTGGAATTGAACCCCAATGCTGCCTGGTGCCAAAGACCATGCTCTTCCTGGGGTGCTATTCTCTTTGAATGAAATGTCTCCTTTTGAATAATTTGTCTAGAACAATACCAGCTATCATCATCACTCTCTCTCTTATTCTTGGTTTACTTTCATGGACTCCAGAAAATCTAGACTGCGTGGATGTATGTCACAGCTATTATTGTTAAGTCCCTTGAAGTAGAAAATATTAGGAAGTAGATCAGTGCTTAACATTTATTTAACTAAATTTATAGAATCCCAGCTGCTCTCTAAGAAAGAACATATATTCTCAGTATAAAGGTTAATGGGAAAACATTAGCTATAACTTCACATTTAGGAAGATGTACTTTTCATATTCTTTATAGAATTCTCATAATCTATATTTTAAGATACTCTCACATGTGGGGATTATGTAATTCTTACACAATTCTCCTATCACCTAGTCTGTGGACACTTATTCACTTGCAATGAGATATGAATTATTCAGACAGATTCACTGGTCTCTTGTCAGAGCAAATAAATAGAATGAGAGACAATAGTTTTGGCACTTGCATATTTGTTTAATATTCTTGCTCATTGCAATACTTTGGAGTATACACTTAAGTCACTGCACAGAATAGAATCTCATTACTTTGTATATGGACTGTGAGGGAATTCCATAACACGGTGAGGACCAATGTGTGAAACAGTGCTATATTAGTTGCTATACATCAATGTTTAGGAAACCTGAAGATACTTTGAAATTCTACACAAATTCAACTCAGATTTCTTTTTATAAGATCCTTGCCTATATTTAATATCTAATACTTATGATGTAAGAGTTTCCAAGAGATACTCGCAAACAGAGCTAGCAAGCCATTTTGATAGCTGTATTATTTTTGCTGATTATAAAAGGAAAGAATATATGATCCTTTCAAAAACTCAATTTAAAATACAAGGAAAGATCGAGGAAAAAAACCACCTGTATACTCCATACCCAGACAAAATCCATACAGGGGAGTATCCTTTTACCCTCTCATACTCCCCAGTCTATTACTATAAGTGAAGACATAGAACCTTTTTCATAGGCCTCATCAACCTGAGGATAAAATGAAATTATAGTGACATCAGTGTTCAAATCATATTACCTCTATCTCTTTTTTATGGGGTATTTAGGCTCCTTTAAATTTATGATTTTTATTGTTTCCTTTGCAATTGCTGACTCTGATGTTAGCCTTTGAACGGAATCTCCATCTCAGACACTTCACTTATGATGTTTCTTACTTATGAACCGTGGTAGTTATAATCCATTTAGAATTTATTTTTCCATAAGGTGTGAGACAGGAATATAACTTTACTTTTGACTGATGATGAGCCTCTTGTCTAGACACGACCTATTAATTCATCTTCCTTCACTACTTTAAATGCCTTCTTTATCACATACATATTTCTCAGTTATTCTTGGACCCACTATTCGTGGGGAGATTCTTTTTATTCCATTAATCTGCCCATTCCTGTGCCTCTGCCACTATTATTTATTTCCTATATCTTGTTAATACTTTGTAGTATTTCATAAGGCAACAGCCATTATTAGTGTTCTTTTGAAAAATTGCCTTGGCTTTCTATTCCATGGGAGCTGTGATTCGTTTTTATTGTATTTATAATATGACTTGTGATAATGCAAGTTTTCAAAAAAATAAATCAACTACTGTATTACATCAGAAGAGACTGGATTTAATATTCCCTTCTTTCTGTGGCTGATGTGTCAGGGACTTGTCTGTTTTACTGGTTGGTTTCAAGTCCCTGCTCAGAGCAGGCATTCTGTGTGTCTTGCAATGTGAACTCCTTGGGGACTGTCACATTTATAGAGGTTTGTCTGACAGAGGCAGCCTTGTCAGAATCAAACTGCTCACACCACATCTTCACTATATAACCTGCTTTTGAATTACTTATTCATGGGCAGGGAACTCTGGTGGGAATTTTCTTCCAGTCCAAGCTATGGAAATTGTCATTATATTTTAAAGTCAAGAAGACTGAATGAAAAAAAGATCGAAGACTTTAACGTGACCCCGTGGAAAGTTTATTGTCACTCCAGCAAGGTCATTTTCTGAGTAGCCAAAGACCATCGGGAGCCATGCTATCAGAATGTTGCAATGTCTTTCACTGTGATGAACCTTTAGCACTAATTTTAGGTTTTCTCAGTTATTAGTATGGGTGAAAGGCTAATTTCAAATTTTAAAATATTGAACAGATAGTCATGGTACACAGTATAAAGGAACTTGACCTCTTTTATCTTTCTTTCTATTACGTATCCCCTGACCCTAAATACAGAACTTGAATGGAAGTTAAAATCTCATTTCATCAACAGTCTTGGGTTGACTTCTCCTTCTGTGGAGTGAATCATGTAACAAAACCTCAGGAACAAATGACGGTCTTATTGGTAGTCAAAGAGGGGAAAGGAAAGGGCTGGAGGGGTAGGGGTAGAGGAAGAGAGGAGCAACGTTAATGAATGATTGAAAATACAGTGCAACTATTGCCCCATCCTGAGATTGACCCTTTTTGCTGTTGAAAAATTGAGATTATCCAGAATCCAACCATCATCCACTAACTCAGTCAAAGTCAACTTTAGCCAGGTTACAGGTAAATGAAAGATTTGGAGTAAAAGGTAAACTCACTGAAGTCTAAGGAGGAATCACAAGTGAATATTTTTATACTCTGAGGGTGAGAAATCTAATCTAAGTGTGCTATCAAAGCCGGAAGTGTAATGTAAAGATTGCTAAATATGACTTTATAAAAATCACAGAAATCTGATCAGAAAGACATTGGGAGGGGCGGGCATTGCAATGTAGCAGAATGTGCTGCTGCTTGGGACACCCACATCCCATATCGGGGATGCACATTTTGAGTCCTGGCTACTTTGCATTTCTGATCCCACTTCCTGCTGATACCTATGGGAGGCAGCCAATGATGGCCCAAGTGCTTAGATTTCTGCCACCCACATGGGAGACCTGGATGGAGATCCTGGCTCCTGGCTCCTGGCTCCTGGCTCCTGGCTTCCGCCTAGCCCAGCCCTAGCTGTTATGGGCATCTGTGGAGTAAATCAGAGAGTGGAAAATATTTATCTCTCACACTCCTCTGTCATTCTGCCTTTCAAATAAAACTAACTAGCTAATAATGCAGTGATACTTACTTTAAAAAGGTAGACATTAGAAGTTTATTCCTAGTTCCTGATTCATCTCCCATTGCCCCAGGGTGCTCCACTCCCGCTCCCTGAGTCTTCTCACTATTTACCAGGATCATCTTGCAGATTTGCTTCATGTCAGCTATTTGTAGGTAAAAACCTTCAATGAGGTCTTTTTGGCTTTGATAGCCTAAGATTGAAAGTTTACTAAAATACCAGGTATATGTGTGGTTTTTCAATAACCCATTAATTCAATAAGTACTCAGCTATAGCCTCCCAGGTCAGCCTCCATGGAAGAGTGAAAGGTACAGCACTCAACTAGGAGGGACTCTGGCAGGGGCAAATGGGGAAGAGCTTCAATATGGAACCCACTGTTAGAGATGCTGGAGACCTGTTGTCCAGGTTAGGGAGCGTAGCTGTGATGCCTGATGATTTTGTAAGTCCTATTTGAGGTGATCTTAAATAGAGGCAGGATAATAGAATTCAGAATCTGGTTTCAAATACCAGACTCACAGCTCACTGTGAGACCATGGACGAGTTACTTAATATTTGCTCCCACTTCACAGGTGTTTTGTGAAAGTAAGGGTGATTTTTATGTAAAGTGGATCATATAGTAGAGGTTCTATAACAATTACTGTCATGGTCACCATAATCTCCCAATACCATGGCTTCAAATATGTTTTATGTATTGATGGCTCCCAAATTGGTATCTCCAGCCCACTGGCCACAGAACTCCAGGGTCTATTCAACTGCTTTCCTGATATTTCAATTTAAATGGATATCACTTTGATTTATAAGCCTCTCAAACTTAACATGCCTAGAATAGAAGTTTTGGTATTTTGCCTTCTATCATTTATTCTTCCTCTAATCTTCCCCATCTCCAATCAGTGATATCACCATCCACCCTTTTTTGCCCAAACCAAATAGCTACATATCACCTTCAATCCCTCCCTTGTTCTTTTTTTTTTTTTTGACAGGCAGAATGGACAGTGAGAGAGAGAGGGACAGAGAGAAAGGTCTTCCTTTTTTGCCGTTGGTTCACCCTCCAATGGCCGCCACGGCTGGCGCGCTGCAGCCGGCGCACCGCACTGATCTGATGGCAGGAGCCAGGTGCTTATCCTGGTCTCCCATGGGGTGCAGGACCCAAGCACCTGGGTCATCCTCCACTGCACTCCCGGTCCTCAGCAGAGAGCTGGCCTGGAAGAGGGGCAACCGGGACAGAATCCAGCGCCCCAACCAGGACTAGAACCCGGTGTGCCGGCGCTGCAAGATGGAGGATTAGCCTGTTGAGCCACGGCGCCGGCCCCCTCCCTTGTTCTTACCCCTCCACACACACTTAATCTAATGGCAGGTCATGTTGATTCCGTCTTTAAAGTAGACCTCTTCATCTGCCATGTGTTTGGCCTCTCCTCTGTTTTGAACTAAAATGCTCTGTCACTTGAATTGATGATGCAGTAGACTCCCATCATTTGTACCTTATAATCTGCCCCCATCACAATCTGTTCTTATTCCTATTGTACTTAAAATAACCATCAAACTCCCCATTAAGGCTACAGGATTCTACCTTGTCTGGCCCCTGCTTCCTTCTTCATCTTTAACTCGTTCTGCCCTCCCTCCCAACCCACCACTCACAATGACCTAGGTCCTTGGGCTCTTCTTTTGGTTCACAAGCACACCAAACTCTGTCTCACTTTGGGGCTGGTACATTTGCCAGTCCTGGTGCCTGTAATGATTCTCCAAGTCTCAGATCTCAACTCCAATGTTCACATTCAAGTTCAAGACAGACCTTTCCCACCTAAAGTATGCTGTCTGCATGTCTTATTGTCATATTGTCCTGGCTGCCTCCTCCCAGGCACACGTGATTGTCTGATATTGGGGCTAACATTCAGTGGGAGTAGAGACTTGCCTTTCTCCTTAAGCTGTGTCTTCAGGATTGGAAGGTAGGAAAGGGAGGGGAGAATCACTGTTTCCAAGATGGGGATGCAGGAGGAAAGCTGGGTTTGCAAAAGGGGAAGCAGTTCTGTTTTGGAGTATTGTGTTTGGCCAGCCAAGGAGAAAGTTCATGCATTCTGAAAGTGTTTGATGGTCACAGGTCGTATGCAGTCTCTCTCTCTCTCTCTCTCACACACACACACACACACACACACGAGTCATGAATAATTTCTTTAAAGATTTATTCATTAATTTGAAAGAGATAAAAAGAGAGAGGGAAAGACAGAGATCTTCCATCCGCTGGCTCACTCCCTAGATGGCCACAGTGGCCAGCTCTGGGTCAAGCTGAAGCCAGGAGCCAGGAGCCTCATCTGGATCTCCCACATGGGTGACAGAGGCCCAAGCTCTTGGACCATCTTCTGCTGCTTTTCCCATTGCATCATTCAGGAGCTGGATTAGAAATGGAGCATATGAAGTCTATTGAAGTTTATAACTGTGAAACTGTATAGTTCTGCATATATTCCTACGGACTTGCTTCTAAGGGTACAGTTTAAAAACTTGCCATGGGTCCCCAAATCCTCTTAGTCTGGGTGGTAAATATACCATCCTAAGTGTTAAAATGATCATATGGATATAACTGAAGGTCTGGTAATAATAATAGATAGAATTAAAAAGGAGTGAATGTTCCAGCATGGAAAGCAGTCCACATAGCAGGCTCCTAGAATGACATTCTCTTTAAATAGCACTCTGACCTCAAAATCAGCCTTTAAAGCATTCTGGTCTGGCTGAAAAGCCCATGAGAGAATTTCAGGCATGGAAAGCCAAGACACTATAGCAAAAAAATATCCCACATAAAGGACCATTACCGGCGCCGCAGCTCACTAGGCTAATCCTCCGCCTTGCGGCGCCGGCACACCGGGTTCTAGTCCCGGTTGGGGCACCGGATTCTGTCCCGGTTGCCCCTCTTCCAGTCCAACTCTCTGCTGTGGCCAGGGAGTGCAGTGGAGATGGCTCAAGTGCTTGGGCCCTGCACCCCATGGGAGACCAGGAGAAGCACCTGGCTCCTGCCACCGGATCAGCGCAGTGCGCCCACCACAGCACACCAGCCGCGGCGGCCATTGGAGGGTGAACCAACGGCAAAAAAGGAAGACCTTTCTCTCTGTCTCTCTCTCTCCACTCTGCCTATCAAAAAAAAAAAAAAAAAAAGAAAGAAAGAAAGAAAGAAAGAAAAGAAAAAGAAAAAAAGAAGTGTCCATTAAAGAAGGAGGTACTTTTCTCTGAAGGGAAGAGAGAACTTCCACTTTGCTTCTGGCCTTGTCTAAATACTGACGGAGTTTGTGGATTCAGAAGGCTTGGCAGCTCATGTCAAGAGCCTGGGGTGATCACTGATGTCATAAATAAGAATGTTAATTGTTAAATTAACAACAGGAGTTATTTTGCACTAACTTTCCATGCAGGATCTCTGTCCTCAAAGAGCTATATTATAATTATGTCTAAGTGCTCACAAAAGGTGTGTCATTTTTGGATGCTTTTTAAAAGTTAATTGAGTTTCTAAAAAAAAGAAGAAATTAACTTCAAGATGCAATGACTTTGAACAGCCCTTGTCTTGGCTGTTGAGGAACATTTTTGTTGTTGTTGTTGTTGTGCAAACTGTTGAACTCTTGGTATAGAGTTGGTCTTCTGTGTATAAAGTTAATCGAAAATGGATCTTAGTGGAGAATGGGACTGGGGATGGAAGAGGGAGGAGGGGGAGGGGTGGGAGACTGGGTAGGAGGGTGAGTATGGTGGGAAGAACGATGTACTTGTGAAATGCATGAAGTTTGTATTCCTTAAATAAAATGTTTCTTTGGGGGGAAAATAAAGTAAAACTTCAAAAATAATAGTAATTTTAAAAAAGAAGTAGAGCAGCCAGGCATTCATATGGGACGCCGGTGTCAAAGACAGCTTAACCAACTGTGCTGCAATAATGACCCCTCTCAAATAAATGTTTTAAAGATTTATTTATTTGAGAGGTGGAGTTACAGATGGAGAGAGGGAAAGACAGAGAGAAAGGTCTTCCACCCACTGATTCACTCCCCAAATGGCTGCAACGGCCATAGCTGCGCCGATCCAAAGCCGGGAGTCAGGAGCTTCTTCCCAGTCTCCCACGTGGGTGCAGGGATCCAAGGACTTGGGCCATCTTCCACTACTTTCCCAGGCCATAGCATAGAGCTGGATCGGAAGAGGAGCAGCCAGAATATAACCGGCGCCCATAGAGGATGCCAGCACCACAGGCAGAGGCCTAGCCCACTACGCTATAGCCCTGGCCCTCAAATAAATTTTTAAAAGCAATAAAAATTTTTTTTCAAATTCAAAATCTCAGTCCCTCCCCCAGACTTCAAGAACCAGCATCCTTGCAGATGGGGCCCTGGAGTCTGTCTTGGCAAGCTCTCCTGTATTCCTGGTGCATACTGAAGTTGAAGAAGCCTCTGTTCTGGTTTTGTTTCCTAAAACTAGACAGGCCCATAAAGCAGGGAGCCGATGTCATTTAGGAGCCGTTTCTGTCACCTTTCAGGAGCCCCTATCAAGACTCCATTTGTCCAGCTGCCAACTTTCTGGCGGCTCTTTCCTGCCATGACTGCGTTTGACAAAGGTGAAGTTTTGACAGTTCTTAGCACCTGTAAGCTGGGACAAATTTTTTGGAGCTATGCTATTTGGAAATGAAGGGCCAGAAAAAGAGAATACTGCTCTATTTTTAGCTTTCACTTCTGCTGCGCTCTGCCTGTCATTAAATTCCGAAACATGCAGGGAGCCAATAAAAGCCAGCACAGTTCAGGGGAAAGCCTGGTTTTTGCTGGATGCGCTTAGTCTATCCTATTAGATACTGAGGCTGAGGTCCTTATAATACTGGCCCTCAGAGACAACACAAAGGGAATTGGAGTGGAGTTGGGGAGTCTGTAGATGTCAATGTATTTAAATTGAGGGCTTCCTGTGACAGCATGACTTTGGAGCCAAGTGAAAAATCAGTTATGTTTTTTCGGGTCTTTTGAATGTCAAAACTCTGTTGTGAAATGGACTCCCTTGAGACGAGGCTTACTACGTCTTTCTGTTCCAGCCTCTGTCCCTGGGCACTACTGTTGGGGGTGGTTTTGGTGATGTTACTGCTGTGTCAAAAGGAGAGAGTTAGAGGGACATGTGCCTGTGGGTGCCCAGAGTCACCAAGCTGCCGTGGCTGAAGAGGCTGACCAATGCCTGGGCTCCATCAGCTAGAAAATGGATTTTGCAATGGAAACAGATCTCTGATAAAGCCCTGGAGCACAACCAACAGAAACACATTGTACTGCAAGCTTCTGCATGTGGTTTCTTTATTATTATTATTATTATAAAACACTGCCCTGTAACTTGAAAATAACAGTGTTTTTTATACTTTGCTTGGTGGTAGATGCAAACTATGTATATAGAACACATTTGCAGGCAACATGCTACCATTGATGTGTAACTTTTTAAGTGTATTGCAGTGTGGGGAGTGGTTTCTGTCTGTAGTCACTTCAGCAGTGCAGTAAGGAATCATTTATAAGAGGGTACTTGTAGAAAAGTAGAATTAAAAATAACTTTGGTTTAGGCCGGCGCCATGGCTCACTAGGCTAATCTTCTGCCTGCGGCTCCGGCACTCCGGGTTCTAGTCCCAGTTGGGGTGCCGGTTCTGTCCTGGTTCCTCCTCCAGTCCAGTTCTCTGCTGTGGCCTGGGAAGCAGTGGAGGATGGCCCAAGTGCTTGGGCCCTGCACCTGCATGGGAGACCAGGAAGAAGCACCTGGCTCCTGGCTTCAGATCGGCGCAATTGCCGGCCGTAGCAGCCATTTGGGGGGTGAACCAACAGAAGGAAGACCTTTCTCTCTGTCTCTCTCTCTCAGTGTCTAACTCTGCCTGTCAAAAAAAAAATTAAAAAAAAAAACAACTTTGGTTTAAAAAATTGAAATCAGGGGCCAGCATTATAGTGCTGGCATCCCACATCAGGATGTTGGTTCAAGTCCCAGCTGCTCTGCTTCCAATCCAGCTCCCTGCTAATGCACTTGGGAAAGCAATGAAAGATGGGTTAAGTACTTGGGCCCCTGGCACCCATGTGGGAGACCCAGATGGAGTTCCTGGCTCCTGGCTTCAGCCTGGCCCACCCCAGCTGTTGTAGCCATTGAGTAGTAACCCAGCAAATGGAAGATTCTCAATCTCTCTCTCTCTCTCCCTCTCCCTCCCTCTCTCCCTTCCCCCCTTCCTTTTTCTCTTTGTCACTGTGCCTTTCAGATAAATGTATCTTGAAAAAAATGAAATCTGCACATAGATTTTTTTCATTATATATGTTTTCCATGAGCTCTTTGAAGACCATTCATGCCTGTGGATTTGTTTCTTTCTTGCATCAAAATGAACTTATCTTTTCATTCCATTTCCCATGAACCTTTTGAAGTACCCTGATTTATGAACAAACTCATGTCTATCTCTAATGATTGGAAAAATAGCAGGTCAAGTGTAAAATTTGCCTCTTTGTACACTATAGGAGTAACCAAACAAATGCACATCGTGAGTTACACTGAGACTATTTGGAATTGAAAGGCAGGAATAGTACGAGTAAGCGCCCTGGCTATATTGATGATGGTTTGCTCCCAAAGGGACCATCCTGGAAAGTCAGGAATTCTAACCTCTTGCAATATGCTCCTGGGCACCCCGCCAGGTCTCCATGGTAATGTCTAACTTATTATTACTAAATGTGAGTAATTTTTAAAAACTCCTTTTGGGGGGATGGTTTTTATTAAATAGCCTTTAATCCCACATAAAAACGAGAGGCCACAGAACTGTGCATCCTTTGCTCCTATGAGCTGCAAAGAAATCCCCTTCTCACCTGCCTGCCTTGGCTCTTGGTCATTATGAAAGCTCTCGCCTTTCCCTTTGCTCGACCTGCCTAACAAAATTCTAACAAAGTTCTGGGTGGAGGTGATACCGGGGAAGCCAGGGACCCAGGAGGCCCAGCCCTTACCCTACTCTGGCTGGCTTCATTTCTATTATTCCTTTGGTTGCTGGGAAGAATTGGGCATGCCCCCTGTGTCATCACAATGGTCCAGTCCCCTGGTGCTTGGCCTGTCCATGACACGCCCTCTGGTCCTCAGCCCTGATGTGCAGGAACCACTCTGTACAGACATTGGGGAGCTACTGTCTGCCGTGCAGGGGTTGTGTAAGTGGAAACCACCCACCTCTCCTTGCTCTTAGGGAACTTCAGCACTTGTCTCTCTTGAGCTGTTTTCATATCCCTTCTCAAAGCAGGTGTCCCTCCCTCCCAACTACTGACCTCAAATAAAGCCATTTTATTCCTTTCCACAGCCTCCTCATTCACTGGCACAGGTGGGCCTGCATGATTTCATTGATGTGTGGGGACCACTCTAGAGGATGGTTGGAAATCATTTAAGGGGATTTTAAGATGAGGCATGACACAGATTAATCCTTAAAAGATGCTTAAACATGAGCTGGAAATTAGGTGATCATAGGAAATTTTATAATTAATGAGACTGCACTTTCAAAGAAAAATGTCTGTGTTTTAGAGACTCATACTGAGATACTGATGGGTGAAACATCAAGATGTTTTCTATTTATTTTAAAATGCTTTGGTGATTGTGCGGTTGTGTGAATGTGGCCTGTTGAAATCCTTGCTTAGTATATACTAAGTTGATCTTCAGTATATGAAGGTAATTGAAAGTGAAACTCAATAAAGGGTGGGATGGGAGAGGGAGAAGGGAGGGCCACAGGAGGGAGGGAGGTTGGGGGGGAAGCCACAACAATACAAAAGTTGCACTTTGTAAATTCACATTTATGAAATAAAAAATTTAAAAATTTAAAAAAAATAAATAAAATGCTTTGGTGAACAGATATATGGAACATGTGGCAAAATATTCATGATTGTTCAATCTAGGTGAGATTATGTGGGGATTTACAATACAGTTCACTCTGTTTTTTTTTTTTCTGGGTATTAAAAAAATCCTTTTTAATCATAGAAAAATAGAAATAAAGCCCTCTGGAGGAAAGCAGGAGGCAAGGTGGTGAGGAAGTGAAGGCGGTGATTCAGGTGAACCTTGCTGAGGGGCAGAGCTGACCCTGTGCCCTGCAGGTGGAGAGTTGGGTATGGACTGACAGGTCTCTTGTCTGTTGTCTTCCCTCATTCCCATAGTCCAAAGTGCTTCGAGAAAAATGGCTGCTGCAAGGTGTACCTGCCGGAACTGCTGAAGAGGAGGAAGCCAGGAGGCGGCAGTCTGAGGAAGATGAGTTCAGGGTCAAGCAGCTGGAAGACAACATTCAGAGGTAGGCGGTTGCCAGCCCTGCCACCCTGTGCGGTAGCTTTACGGTGCAATTACCACTGGTTCCTCTAGGGGCGCTTGTCCTCGCAGCCACCCTGTTGCTTTAGCGTCTCAGCCCGTCACTGTATTGGGCTGGAATCGCGTGCGGCGATGTCTTCGTGGGCCAGTGAGGTGTGGTGAGCAGCCTGCCCCATCACTGAACGCCCCTCTGGAGACCTTGTATTTTTGTCTTTTCCAACGTTGGGTCAAGCTGTTGGCTGTCGTTGCTGCTCCGACCAGTTGGAAATGGGGGATCCACAGCCAAGGGTCCTGGAGTTGCACTGAAGTGCACGGAAGCGCTGAGTGAGGCCACTCTGAGTGCTCTGTGACCGTGCTCCGAAAGTGGACTTTGTGACACCTGCTCCCGCTGCTCCGAGGACAGCTTGTGTCCTTTATGGTTCTCAGCCAGGTTCTGACCATGACTGTCAGTGTGGGAGACAGGTTACCTGTCCGTATAGGAGCCAGTGGCTGGCCAGGTTCATGTAGGACCAAAAGTATAGGTTTCCACTTGGGAACAGTACCCCCTCCCCGGGCCCCAGGACACCTGGCCTGAGACGGCAGCTGGAGGCAGAAGGAGGTGGGTGCAGCTGTCTCAGGCAAGTCCAGGCCTCCATCCCATCTGGCCAGGTCTGCTGAAGTCTCACCCTCTGGTGCTCTGTTTTTTCCTGAGGCTATGAGCACCTTTGAGGCACAAAGGCTGATAGCTAAACCACCATCAGTCATTTACACCCTGGAGCAAGTGGCGACTGAGGGACACCTAGGGGAACCCAAAGATGCCACTAAAGGGAAGGGCAGGCTGACTGTAGACCTCAAAGGCAGACTTGAACCTGTGTGCCCACTTTGCCCAGGTCCTAGTGTCCCTTAGAGAGTGTTCGGAGCAGCTTTTAAGCTTTGCTTGATCAGGAAACCAGCCAAGAAGGTTTGTGGGGTAGGTGTGTGTGTGTGTGTGTGTGTATGAGATACTTTTTCTTAGTGAAGGCTAAACTGTTAACAGCCCTTTATATTATGTCTGTAGTATAAATTAATGTATTCTATATAATGATATATATACACACTATATATATATACATATATATCCATATAATAGATGTTGGTGTCTACAAAAGACAAAAGGGATTTGAGAAATGGGCTAGCATTAACTATGTGACCCTTTCTATGTTTCTTAAATGGCATTGGAAAGTGATAGCATTACTGGGTGCTTATTAATAAATTTGCAATATGAATAAGCCTTGTGGGTTCTTGCCTAATATTCAGAGAAGAATTCTGAATACTGGCATAAATGAACGAGGCAGCCTGATAAGTTTTAAGCTCTTTTTAGTCAGTGAGAGAAATGCATAGGAGAGTGATGGCTCTATCTAAGAAAGAGAAATCTGGATTCATACTGAGCACTGGGAGCCAGCCTTGTGGAGGAGCATGCAGGCCAGGAAGCATGGAGCAGGTGGCCCAAAGGCCACACGCCCTGAAGGTGCAGGGCAGTAAGGGCCCATGGTGGCAAAAGAGGGCAAAAGGCAAAAAAGGGCTGGGCCCAGGCCTTTAATCCACTTCCAAAGGGGAGTGGTTAATTAGCTTTATTGGCAGGTGGGCACACAGGTGTGGTCAGGTAGGGGCATGAGGTCACACTGGAGGCGTGGTGAAGGCATGGTCTTCTAGCTCACAAACCTGATCAATTTTATCCTGTATGCCTGCCTACAACAATAGTTTCCAACCAAATTGGCAGCTTCGTTTCACCTTGGCCTGAATACAAATACACTGTTATTGTGGTCCCATAGGTAGTGACTTTTTTTTGTTTTTGTTTTTGTTTTGTTTTTTTATTATTATTATTATTTTTAGACAGGCAGAGTGGACAGTGAGAGAGAGACAGAGAGAAAGGTCTTCCTTTGCCGTTGGTTCACCCTCCAATGGCCGCCGCTGTAGGTGCGCTGCGGCCGGCGCACCGCGCTGATCCAATGGCAGGAGCCAGGTGCTTCTCCTGGTCTCCCATGCGGGTGCAGGGCCCAAGCACTTGGGCCATCCTCCACTGCACTCCCGGGCCACAGCAGAGAGCTGGCCTGGAAGAGGGGCAACCGGGACAGGATCGGTGCCCCGACCGGGACTAGAACCTGGTGTGCCGGCGCCGCAAGGCGGAGGATTAGCCTAGTGAGCCGCGGCGCCGGCGTGACTTTTTTTTTAAGGATTTTATTTATGTATTTGAGAGGTACAATTATAGACAGGGGGAGAGACAGAGAGAAAGGTCTTCTATCTGCTGGTGCACTCCCAAATGGCCACAGTGGCTGGAGCTGGACCAGTTTGAAGCCAGGGAGCCAGAAGCTTCTTCTGGGTCTCCCATGCAGGTGCAGGGGCCCAAGCACTTGGGCCATCTTCCACTGCTTTCCCAGGCCATAGCAGAGGGCTGGATTGGAGGAGGAGCAGACAGGACTAGAATCGGTGCCCGTTTGGGATACTGGCACCACAGTTGGAAGCTTAGTCCATAAGCCACAGTGCCAGTCCCGTGGTAACTCCTACCTGTGGACTGAACCAATATACTTGGAGAATAGTGTTAGGTTGAGGCTGTTTTGGCTACACTGACCATTAGAGTTAAGAAGCAAGCTTGAGGGGCTGGTTTATATTTCAAGTGGGCATGAACATAATTCAGAAAAATAAAGAAAACCTGTTTTACCTCTTGGGTCAAGAGAAAAAGGTGCACCTTCAATATATGTGGGCAGTCTGTCTGAGTCTTTTTAGGAGCCAGATTCCTGAGATAGAAGGACAGAAATTGCGGTGGGCTGAAGGAGCGGTGGTCAGCCTGCATTCAGGACCCGTTTCTTCTGCCTCAGCCGTGACTTTGCCAGCCCTGGCCACATGGGCTAAGCTGTGTTTCTGCAGGAGCAGAACTGCTGTGGGCATCGAGTCCTCCCCAGCGCCCCCTGAGTGGGGCATTCTTCTTACTCTGCAAGTCAGTTTCTCCTTCCCCTCATCTAAAGCAAGATGTCACTTACTATACCATTAAGCATCTTAAATTTTTTTAAATTTATTGACTTTAAGAAACAGAGTGACAGAGACAGACAAAGCACTCACCTGCTAGTTCATTCCCCAAATACCTGCAACAGCCAGGGCAGGGCCAGTCCAAAGCTGGGCGGCTGAGAACTCAAGCCAGGTCTCCTATATGAATGGCAGGGCCCCATTGCTTGAGCCATCACCACTGCCTCCCCGGGTCTGCGTTAGCAGGAAGCTGGAGTCAAGAGTCAGCGCTGAACAGGGGTATTGAGCCCGGGTGCTCCAGTATGAGACACAGGCACCCTAACCTCTAAGTTAAATGCCAGTCTGCCACATTTAGCATCTTTATTCTGCAGTCCTAAAGGAATTAAGAAACTGCTCTCTTCCTGCAGAGGGTCCTCAGCCACCTAAAACACTTCCCTGTGTTTGAGCATAGCTCCGTTGTGTCTCACAGAACTCAGCTGTAAAGGCTCATTTTATTTTATTTATTTTTTTGACAGGCAGAGTGGATAGTGAGAGAGAGAGACAGAGAGAAAGGTCTTCCTTTTTGCCGTTGGTTCACCCTCCAGTGGCCGCTGCAGCCGGCGCATCTCGCTGATCCGAAGCCAAGAGCCAGGTGCTTCCTCCTGGTCTCCCATGGGGTGCAGGGCCCAAGCACTTGGGCCATCCTCCACTGCATTCCCGGGCCGTAGCAGAGAGCTGGCCTGGAAGAGGGGCAACCGGGATAGAATCCGGCGCCCCGACCGGGACTAGAACCCGGTGTGCCTGCACCGCAAGGCGGAGGATTAGCCTGTTAAGCCACGGCACCAGCCTAAAGGCTCATTTTAAACATAAGAACCCTACACTGTTCCAAAGTCTCCCGGGGTTGGCTGGTATGGCTGTGCTTGGGCTTTGTGACTGGGCTTGGCTGAGTGACTCTTAGCTGATTTTCCCGTTCACTAACAAGCCCACTATCGTGGTGGTTAGCCACCATGACATTTCCTTTTTACGGCTGTGGCAGAGGTGCAGGAAGGCTAAGTAGAAACAAGACTCAGAACTGCTCACCAGCCGTAGCCCAAGCCAGTCAATGGTCAAGCCCAAAACCAAGGTAAGGGAGACAGCCAGCCAACCTTCAGTGGAAGGAGCACAGACCAGGCAAGGGTGAAGGATAGGGGTGAATGATTCCGTCTTCGGGAAGCATGATTGTTGAATTGGAAACTGACTACTGTTAGAGAAACTTCAGGAAAGCCAGATAATAAGAAAGAAGATAAACTAAGACAAACCCGAAACACAGAGGGAAAGGAAGAAGAGAGAAAGAGAGAATGTGAGTGACTTTGAGATTGAATTCAGAACCTGATCTTTATGTGATAAGAGTCCCGGAAACTATTTGCAGATGCACTAGACAAAGGAATTCTGAAGGAAGTGTCCTCTGGCTGGCATCGTGGCACAGCTAGTCAGGCTGCCACCTGCAGCACTGGCATCACTCACGGGCACTGTTTTGAGTCCTGGTACTCTGCTTCTGATCCAGCTCCCTGCTAATGTGCCTGGGAAAGAGGCAGAGGATGGCCCAAGTGCTTGCACCCCTGACAGCCGTGTGGGAGACTCAGAGGAAGTTCCAGACTCCTGGCTTTGGCCTGGCTCAGCCCTAGCCATTGTGGCCATTTGAGAAGTGAACCAGTGGATGGAAGATTGTCTCTCTGTGTCTCTCTCTCTCTCTCTCTCTCTCTCTCTCTGTAACTCTGCCTTTCAACTAAACAAATCTTAAAAAAAAAAAAAAAAAAAATGAAGGAAACACCCTGTGTTTGAAGATAAACACTAATCTGTAGATCTTTAGCTTCGGGCCTCACTGATCCTAACCACTCCCTAGCTGTAGTTAGATTCTCCTAAGGAGATGAGCAAACTGTTCTCAAGCTGTAAAATGTATGAGTAGAGTTGTGTCGTGAAGGTATTTTTAGTCCTTGTTAAACCAAGAGTTGCTTAAAGAAATTGAGGGAGGAATCCAGGATAGTAATCAAAAAAACATAAGGAAAGATTAAGGGGGGAGTGAGTCATTTAGTTTAGAAAACGAAAAGATAATAGCAACCTAACTTAGAACTTCAAGGGTATAAAGATTTAAGCCCAGTCTAATTCTTTATGTCTGAGCCATTCTGAAAATGATAGACTTCAAATAAATTGTATGAACTTGCACTTAGCCTTGTGTCTGTTTCCTTAGATATCTTTAAGAAGAAAGAAGGCAATCACCTTTTGCATTCTTTTTTTTTTTTTTTTTGAGGGGGATTTATTTATTTGAGAGGCAGAGTGATAGAGAGAGGGAGAGACAGAGAGAGAGGTCTTCCATCCACTGGTTCACTCCCCAAATGGCCACAATGCTCAGAGCTGGGCCAATCTGAAGCCAGGAACCAGGAGCTTCTTCCAGCTCTTCCATGCAGGTGCAGGGCCCAAGGACTTGGACCATCTTCCACTGCTTTCCCAGATGCATTAGCAGAGAGCTGGATTGGAAGTCCAGCAGTTGGGGCCTGAACCGGTGCCCATATAGGATGCCTGCACTGCAGGCGGAAGCTTAGCCTATTACACCACAGTGCCAGCCTCCACCTTTTTCATTCTGTGTCTAAGATTCTTTGCAGTACTATTAGCTGCACAAAAAAGTTCTAGGTTTTCAAGCATAGTTTCTTCCAAAATGTTATTTATGAATCAGTGGTGGTTTGGCATGGAGAATGTTGTCTCTCTTCCAGAACTATTAGATATAGTGTTTAGGTTTTTTACTTTGAGAGGCAGAAAGATAGGGGAGAGCTGATGGGAGGAGCACCCCATCCACTGGTTCACTCCCCAAATGCTTGAAATGACTATGGCTGGGCAAGGCCGAAGCTGGGAGCCAGGGCTGATGTTGTCGTGCAGCAGGTTAAACCACTGCCTGCATTGCCTGCATCCCATATTGGAGCACCAGTTCAAGTTCCAGCTTCTTTGCTCCTGATCCAGCTCCCTGCCAATGCACCCGGGAAAGCAGGAGAGGATGGCCCAAGTACTTTGACCTCTGCTACCCATGTGGGAGACCTGGATGGAGTGATATAGCCATCTGGGGAGTGAATCAGCCAATGGGAGATCTGCCTCTGTCTCTTTGTCATTCTGCCTTTCAAATAAATGAAATAGATCTTTAGTGAATTTAATCTGGGAACCGTAAACTCAATGTAGGTGTTCCTCTTGAGTGGCAAGAACTCAGTTTCTTCACCCATCACCATTGCCTCCCAGAGTCTGCACTGGCAGAAAACGAGAAAAGAAGGAGAGAAAGGAGGGAGGGAGGATGGAAGAAAAAATGTAACTGGAATATTAAACTCTGGGCATGAGTGTCACCTGAGAAGCTTTTAATAAAATAAAGATTGTGTGGTGGGTATTATGGCACAGTAGGTTAAGCCACTGCTTGGGCCTCTCACATACTGTATCAGAGGGTAGCTTCCAGTCCTGGCTGCTCTGCTTCCAATCTAGTTCCCTGCTAATGTACCTGGGAAAGCAACAGAAGATGGTCCAAGTGGTTGGGCCCATGTACCCATGTGGGAGATCCAGATGGAGTTCCAGGCTCAGGGCTTTGGCTTGGTCCAGTCTCAGCCATTGTGGCCATTTGGGGATTGAACCAAACTGATGAAAGAGATCTTTCTCTCTGTCTGTCTGTCTCTGTAACTCTGCCTTTCAAGCAAATGAAATAAAACCTTTTGAAAAATAAGGATTTGCACATCTCATTATGGGAAGTTTAGATTCAGTGTCTCAAGTAAGGAGCCCTGGAATATGTGTTTTTTGAAGAGTGCTCCAGATAATTATGTTGTATGGTGAGAATCAAGAATGATTGATGTAAATGGGGAAAAGATAGACCATCAGTGAAATCCTATTTTAACATCCAGCAACCCCTCAAGGGGAGCGGGAAGTAAATAAAATTTTAAGAAAATTTACGTTCCACCCAAGGCTAAAGAAGGACAACCAGAGGGCTGGCATTGTGGCATAGTGGGGAGGCTACCGCCTGCAATGCCAGCATCCCATGTGGGTACCGGTTCAAGTCCCGGCTGCTCCACTTCCAATCCAGCTCCCTGCTGATGGCCTGGGAAAGCAATGGAAGATGGCCCAAGTGCTGGGGTTCCTGCCCCCATGTGGGAGACCCAGAAGAAGCTCCTGGCTCCTGGCTTTGTACTGGCCTAGCTCTAGCCATTGTAGCCAGCAGATGGAAGATACACCTTTCTCTCTCTCTCTCTCACACTCTCTCTCACTCTCTCTCTCCCTCCCTCCCTCCCCCTCTCTCCCCCTCTCTCTGTAAACTCGTCCTTTCAAATAAATAAATAAATCTTAAAAAATAAAGAAAGACAACCTTGACCTGTGATTCTGAGCCTTCCTACAACGCAAGGCAATTTGAAACCTGTTTTGGGGACTCCTGAGGGTGAGAGTAGCTCTGGCATGGAGCTAAAGTCTCTCTCCATAAGGCCCATGGTTGAGCCAAGTTTTCATTTGAACTTGATTAGATACAGTCTTGGTTTACCAGGCCAAAGACGATACAGGTCAGGAAAGCTGGCGACTTTCCCATAGGCCAGGAAATTCTATCCTCTTTCGAAGATTTCTGGCTGAAACTAAAAGTGGTATGGCCTTGGAGTGATAACATCAATGCAGCTAGAGGGGAAGAAGGGGATCTGGTCACTCCCATGGATAAACAGATCATCATTCTTTTATACTGCTTTTCTCTGAGTAACATCAGGATTCTGTCCTTGGCTCGCTGGAAACCGGAGGTAGAATAAGCTAAATAAGATTGGAATACAGTTTTTTAAACATTTTATTTTCATTTTATATGAAAGGCATAGGGACTCAGAGAGAGATCGGACACAGAAAGATCTTCCATCCACTGGTTCACTCTTCAAATGGCCTCAATAGCCAGGGTTAGCCAGGCCAAAACCAGAAGCCTGGAACTGAAACTGGGTCTCCCCCATGAGTGACAGGGATTCAACTGCTCGAGCTGTCACCTGCTGCCTCTCGAGATACACGTTAGCTGGAACCTGCAATAGTAAGCAGAGCCACGACTCAAACCCAAGCTCTCCAGTGTGGGGTCTGGGCATCCCAAATAGTGTCTTAACTGAGGCACCAAATGCCCGTCCCAAGATCGGAATTGTTGGAAGGAAAATTTGTACACATACTTTCTTAAATTCTCAGTGTCCACATCTTCTGTATGCTTTCTTTTCCATGCAGTGTGATGAGAAAGCCCAAGGGCTTGTTTCTGGTCTGGGCCCATTGTCAACCATTGTCCCTGCCACCACCATGCCGAGGGTCCCTGGGGCGACACATGGACCTCACATGAATGCTGTTAGGGATGTCTGGCCATTAACTCCACACTGGCCTTGTTTGCTTCATATCTCCTGCAAGCAACAACTCTTGTCGCTTGCCTTGTGATTCCCCTCTTAAGATTCTCTTTAATTTCATCAGCTTTTATTCAAGCATTAGAAATTAAGTGTCCTCAACTTTGACTAGTAAGAAATACGTGAGAAATTTGTCTCCCACTCCTCTCTGCCATCCCATCCTTTGGAATTACTCCAGGGAAAATGAGAAATCTCATGGAGTATTAAATGGAAATGGAATGAACTGTCAGAAAGCCAGGGCGATAATTCACTGAGGGACCTTGAACAAGTCTCTCACTCTCTCTGGTCACAATTTCCTTATCTCATCCGTGACAGATCCCTCAGGGTCTTCCAGCTCCAATACACTGAAGATTTTCCTAATTTGAGGAATTGGCTAAAAGTCTATTTTCTGGAATAGTGCATACCTGTCACAGTTGTGAAATAAGTGGTTTTGGAGGTAGGTCAGAATGGGGAGTTAAATAGTTAAATTCTCCAGAAACAAGAGCCTCATGTCTAAGTAACTGACTCATCAGAGAGGTGACTGATTCATCTGAACAGCTGTCTGTTCTGAAATGTGTCACATAAATATTCATTGAATAAAATACTGAAGTCCTAGTTCCCATCCCAGACAGGGTCATGTAACTTTATAAAAATTCAAGATTCATGAAACTGGTCCATTTCTGCTTCTGACTTAAGAGTTTCTGAGTGCCCTCTGTTTGTCTCTGCTGAGTACCGGAATTTCCTTCGTTTTCCTCAGCGCAGAAGCATGGAGACATCAGGCACAAGCATGTGTTTTCTCGTGTCATGGGATTCGGCACCCAGGAAGATGACAGGCACTCACAACTCTCCTAGAAAAGGCAACCACGGAAATGTTCATTGAAATGCCAAAGAAGCCTTGCTTGGGATTCATTGTGTTCTTCCTACTTGCTAATTTTAATTCCATGATGCACTGTTCTTCGGTTGCAGGGAGTGGCACACTCCACATTACTTTCCACACCTGTGTGCTTTCAGCCTGGGCGTAAAGTCAGGGTGGGATTCAGTTGCAGTCAACAATCCAGTCGCGTTATTGTTCACAGTCCTTGCTTTTCCATCAAAATAGAACTATATATACTATAAACTCTATGGTTTTATCATCATATCTACTACTATTTATGGGTATTTATGGTATCTACTGTTCTGAGTACTGGCCTAGATTTTTTTACTTCCACTTAATTTGTTATTTTTCTCACTTAAGCCTCATAATGGGAAAATGATGATGATAGAGAAAATGAGGCATAGGAGGGGAACTTTCTGGCCCAAATGACCCCATTAAGAAATGAAAGAGCAAGTATTTGAATTCAGTTCTGCCTAATTCCAATCCATGTGCTCAAAAGTCCCAACAAACGGTATTTTAAGCTCGATTTATTGTGAAATTACCCTAAAGTTCACCTCGTCATGCAGGAGGAGGGACAGGTAACGTGATCCTCCCCCCATGGCTCCGCTCCGCGAGTGCTTCATCATCCAGGAGTGTAGCAACACGCACCAAGCCCCAGGGACGGCCAGCTTCATCCTGTCATTCGTGGTCATTGCCACTGGCGAGACCGCCTCCTCCGGGTTCTTTCAGGAAGTTCATGTTGCAATTTAGGCTTTGTTCCCTTCTGCGTTCTGAAGCCCTTGGCCCTTGGTTATATCTTCTTAGCTGTAGACCGCCTGAATCTCTGCTGCAGACTGTGTGATGATTCAAAGTATTGTCAGCATTGCACTGATGCATTGATAAGCAACTTGGACCTCAGTTTGGCCCCACTTGGCTGGATCCTAGCTCTGCTTTTCAAGTTGTTTGATTTTTTTTTTTTTCCTTTGGACAGGCAGAGTGGACAGTGAGAGAGAGAGACAGAGAGAAAGGTCTTCCTTTGCCGTTGGTTCACCCTCCAATGGCCGCCGCAGCTGGTGCGCTGCGGCCAGCGCACCGCGCTGATCCGATGGCAGGAGCCAGGTGCTTATCCTGGTCTCCCATGGGGTGCAGGACCCAAGTACTTGGGCCATCCTCCACTGCACTCCCTGGCCACAGCAGAGAGCTGGCCTGGAAGAGGGGCAACCGGGACAGAATCCGGCACCCCGACCGGGACTAGAACCTGGTGTGCCGGCGCCGCTAGGCGGAGGATTAGCCTATTGAGCCGCAGCGCCGGCTCAAGTTGTTTGATCGTAAGCAAGCTGTCCAACCTCTCTGGGCTTGAGTTTGCTCACCTAAGCACTGGGAAATACAATGCCCACCTTGCAGTATTGTTGTAATGGGTAGAGACCCTGTGCATCTGGGAAGTGCCACGTGCAGTCGCCATCAGGAAGAGCAATGCTCTTGTTACTGTTGTCCCCTCTGTCCCTAGAGCATGGTTTCTTCATACCAATGTTACTGACCCATTTGGGCCTGGTAATTATTTGTGGCAGAAGACTGTCTTGCACATTGCAAGAAGTTCAGTAGTATCACTGGCCTCTATCCCCTGGTTTCCAGTAGCACCATCCCTCACCCTCATTCATGAGAATTGCTAACTGTCCACTGGGGGACCAGATCAGCCCCGACTGAGAAGCCCTGCCCAGAGACCTGGTGCTACGGGGCTGATGTTAAGATGCAAACCTTTCCTCATGGGCATTGTCTACCTTAGAAAAACTACTACAGAACATGCCTGTGACTATAGACTTGTAGTTCAGGCCATCGAAGATTAGAGATGGGAAACGGGCACTCCCTTGACTTGCATCCTCTGGTCTGCTTTAACACAAACCAGGAGGAAAAGAAAGCTCGGCATCAGAAGCAATGGGTGGCAGGCCTATTAATGGCTGATCTGTACAGTGATCTGCCCTCAAGGAGACCCAACAGGCCAGTCCACTGCAGTGGCTTTCAATGTGGTAAGGCTGGGCTTCAGCAGAAGTCAGCTTGTGAAGAGCCCTGGCAGCTCTGCCAAGAGTTGGATCACTGGAAATGGACCTGCCCTGGAGTCGAAGGATGCCCAGGTCAGAGCCACAGATCTTATTGGCTCTAAGCTGAAAAGCCCTTCACTCAGCCCAACTTCCAAAGTGACCACTGCAGCTGAGGGGATGGTCAAGTAGGGTCAGCAACATTGCAGGCAGAACTGTACATTTCTTGTTAGAGATGCCACCTGCCTTTACCTGGCCAGCTCTCCTCCCAGGCCAGCCAAGTAATGAAAGTCAACAGAGTGCCTTCCCCTAGGAGGTTCACACCTCCCTTAGGATATACCCCATGTGAAGAGATAGATAGGTCTGGGCCTCTGAATTTACAAGGCTTAAAGCCCACCAGATTATTATCAAGCCCCTTCTATCAGGTTCTATTTGCCTCTCAATCAGAAAACTTAATTGTAGCTTAGACAGCACCTTTCTTAGCTCCTCTAATAATGACTCTGTCCTTTGTTCTAGGCCCTGTCTAGTGCACTTGGGCCTCATTCCTTTGTAATCATAACCTCTACTCTACCACCAATGGCTCTACTCCCAACATGTGTGTACTGATGGTCCTCTTCCCCACTTAATGCTGTATAATTGTTCAAACCTGGTAAATGCCACTCTTAGGATCATTGGTTACTATCCTCACTCTGTCTTTTATGACCTTGTCTAAATATGATCAGAGTCGGCAAACTTGGAAGGCTTCCATAGCCTTGGCAACTCATGACGACAGCCTAGGATGGTTACTGGCGCCATAAAAAAAAAAAAAAAAAAAAAAAAAAAAAAAGATGCAAACCTTGGGTACCGGCACCGTGGCTCACTTGGCTAATCCTCCGCCTGCGGCGCCGGCATCCCATATGGGCACTGGGTTCTAGTCCCGGTTGCTCCTCTTCCAGTCCAGCTCTCTGCTGTGGCCCAAGAGGGCAGTGGAGGATGGCCCAAGTGCTTGGGCCCCTGCACCCGCATGGGAGACCAGGAGGAAGGCACCTGGCTCCTGGCTTCGGATTGGCACAGCTCTGGCCATTGCGGCCATTTGGGGAGTGAACCAATGGAAGGAAGACCTCTCTCTCTCTCTCTCTCTCTCTCACTGTCTATAACTCTACCTGTCAAACAAATTAAAAAAAAAAAAAAGATGCAAACCTCGCTGTCAGGTAGTTTCAGAGTCCAGAACCTTGAAAAGATTTATGAAGAGAACATTAATGATTCTCAAAGAATGATGGTGTTCCCATTGCTTGAAAATATCAAGCCTTCTCATAAGCACTGAGCCTTGAAAATCAGTTCTGAGTTAAAAAGAAATGGTTGCTTTTTTTTTTTTTTTTGACATCTGATGCTGTGCTCATTTTGCAAAGGCAGTAATTTTATGACAGCTTGTAAAGCCATAGAATCTTAGACTATGCATAACTGAAATGGTATCTGAATCAGCTCCTCTCTGATGCTGGAATTTGCAATGAACCCAGTGAGTGGGAGTCAATAGGCAGCCTCTCTTTGATGGCTTAAAGCTGACAGGGAACTCACTTGTCGCTTGCAGCATCTTTCTCTGGCACATCAGCTATGGTCCTTGCACTACCACCCTCTCTCTGGTCCCTACCCTACCATCCTGAGACCACACGGAGCAGTTCATCTCCACAGACCAAGAAAATCTGGGTGCTTGTGGTTTGTGGTCAGCTTAGGAGCTAGCTCGAGTAAGGGAAGAATCAGTCCTAAATCGCATTCACATTTCCACAATGCGAGTGTGTTTCTTAGCGACAGCAGTGGGAGGACTGCCAGCTATCTCCAGAGCATCCTGCCTCACTCAGGTTGTGCAGGATCTAGTATAATCTCATTATGATCTGGTAAGTTGGATTTAAGGTGTCTAAGCTGTGAAAAGAGTGGCAGAATTTCATGCGCACACCAAGACTGGAGCCGTATTTGGGGAATGCCCAAGTGTTCCAGCCCTCAGAACAATGACTGCGATGGAAAGAATTGTGGAAAGTTAGCTTTTCTGGCAGTTGTCTCTGGCAGCCAGAACCAGCACCCAGTTGTCAGACCATGCTCCAAGTTTCCCCTCTAAAAAAGTTTTGAAAATAGTTCTTTTCAGCCGGCGCCACGGCTCAACAGGCTAATCCTCCGCCTTGCAGCGCCGGCACACTGGGTTCTAGTCCCGGTCGGGGCGCCGGATTCTGTCCCGGTTGCCCCTCTTCCAGGCCAGCTCTCTGCTACGGCCCGGGAAGGCAGTGGACGATGGCCCAAGTGCTTGGGCCCTGCACCCACATGGGAGACCAGGAGAAGCACCTGGCTCCTGCCTTCGGATCAGTGCGGTGTGCTGGCCACAGCATGCCGGCCGTGGCAGCCACTGGGGGGTGAACCAACGGCAAAGGAAGACCTTTCTCTCTGTCTCTCTCTCTCTCTGTCCACTCTGCCTGTCAAAAAAAAAAAAAAAAAAAAGTTCTTTTCCCCTTTAAAATCACTGGGCATAGGCCCTCGAGCTTGTAATGTGATCATTTCTAGCCCCTCTACATTCCTTTTTTAAAGATTTATTAGTTTATTTGATAGGCAGAGTGATAGAAAGAGAGACTCCTTCCATCTGCTTGTTCACTCCCCCAAATAACTGCCATAACCATGGTGGAAGCCAGGAGCCTAGAACTCCATCCAGGTGTCCTATATGGATAACAGGGGCCCAAAGCACTTGGGCCTTCTTCCGGTGCTTTTCCAGGAGCATTAACAGGGAGCTGGATCAGAAGCAGAGCAGCGGGGGCTTGCAACAGCGCTCCAATATGAGATGCTAGCATCACACACAGGCAATGGCTTAACCTGCGCCACAATGTCAGCCCCACCCTTCTACATTCTTGGCAGAATGGGAACATCTAGTCTCTTGTTAGGCTCTTCCATGGTTCTCTCAGATGGTGCCATCTGCAGGTGGTGGCTGGGAAGGTGTATTTGCCAGTTTCCCATTGCCATGATGAATTTCCTGAGCCCAGATAGATGCTTTATACAGAAAAGAGGTTTGTTCTGTTGAAATCTTTACTTAATATATACTAAACTGATCTTCTGTATATAAAGAGAATTGAAAATGAATCTTGATGTGAATGGAAGGGGAGAGGGAGTGGGAAAGGGGAGGGTTGCGGGTGGGAGGGAAGTTATGGGGAGGGGGGAGCCATTGTAATCCATAAGCTGTACTTTGGAAATTTATATTCATTAAATAAAAGTAAAAAAAAAAGAAAGAAAGAAAAAGAAAAGAGGTTTGTTTAGCTCACAGCTTTGGAGGCAGGAAGTTCAGAAGGCCTGGCCTGGCTCTAGTGAGGGCCCTCCACCCACCTTGCATGGTGACGGATGGCGTCCTGGCAGTACTGAGTGCTAGAGGGGAGAGATCACAGGGTGAGACAGGAAGCAGGGGCCCACGACACCACTTTAGTCCCTGTCAAGACCAATGACTTAGCCCATGACCTAGCCAACTTCCTCCAGCCCTCACCTCTTACAAGTCCCACCTCCTCTCTGCATGGCCACACTGAGGACTGAGCTTCTAACACAGGATCTTTTGGGGGACTTCTTAGATCTCAGTGATAGCAGATGGGCTCTCAGTCCTTTGTCAGGAATCTTACAGCCCAGAGGTCCCACAGTCAGGCCTGAGGCTGCACTGTAGTGCTCATGGGAGGTCACGCCAGGCTTTGGACGGGGCCGGCCTGCTGAGGCATGCTCATTTTCTGCCTCCGTCACAGGGGCCGGAGGTAGTTTGATCTGTCGAGGAAAACTCCATTTGTGTCCCCTTATTTTCACTGCTGGGTGCTCAGAGAAGGTTCCTGCGGGACCTGAGGCTGCTGGGTGCTGTCCTTGCAGGGCCTGCTTCTTCTAGACCTCCCCGTTTCTCCTTCCCGCAGGTGCAGGGCTGGAGTCCTCCAGGGTAGTGAATGGGAGAGAAGCCGCACAAACCCTCTCTGGTTGCAGGATTCCAGCTCCTTGGCACACTTACGCATGCAGGGACACCAAGGAGCTCTGCTTTCCTTCTGTCACCCCCAGGGCACCTCAGACACCAAGGATGCCCTTGTGTCTCCCACCCAAGAGTGGGAGATGCAGGCCACGAGAGACGAGAGGGGTACGGCATGGCCCATGGATTGGGATTCGGATGGATTTATTATGAGAAACTGTGTGAAGCACACTTGGAGCTCACGTCCAGTCTTGTTTGCAAAATGAGGAAATGAGGAATGGCAGGCTGCATGTGGCTTACCTAAAGCCGCACAGGGGGTGATGAGACCGCTGATACTCCCTGCTGACTGGAAGCGTCTCCCATCTGACCGCCAAGCCTTTTTATCATCTCCTTTGAAATAGTCTCAAATGGAATCAGATCTACTGGAGGGAGGCTGGAGTTTCAGATTTGTTTGTCCTATATAGAGTAGCAGAGGAAAAAGTGAGTGATGCCTGAGCACTGGTGGGACAAAGAGAGTAGCTGTGATGTTGCAGCAAGCAACATGTTTGTTCAGGCAGCAAACAGTGTTGGCTCAATCCAGGTGCCCAGAAGAGGCTTTTGAGCATCTCTCTGCCCTGTGGTGCGAGGGTTACCACCTAGGCCAGATTCTGGCTGTGAGGACCAGATACCTGTAAACACCAGAGGCCATAGCTGGGCCATGTGGCTCCTATGAAGCATTAGAAAATGCAGGTCCACAGCGGGCATCACCTGGGGAGATGCCGGGCTGGACTTCAGCCTCCTTTTCTCCCTTCTCTGGCCTCATGGGCAGCAACTATCTGTGTGTGCACATACACAGTTCCTGGCACCAGTTCCTTATTGTAAGGAATCTCAATTTCTTCCACTCTTAAATCATCCCTGGTAGGATTTGAGGAGATGGAGACACTGGAGAGCACAGACAAGTTATCCATTGATTATAAAATGGTGTGATAGCTCCCATCATGGACATTTAAAGAGTGTCTATAGGGCAGTTCACCCCCAGGAGGGGGCACCCAGCACTCAGGTTAGAGAGTTCAGGTCCAATTTCCTGGAGAGGTGGTGTTTGAAAACAAGGTGTGTTTGAGCTGTTAGGCAAATTTTTTTTCTTTTTTAATTTCTTTTTCCATTTTGTTCTCATCCATGATATTCTGCTCAACCCTGGTTAGGGGGTAAACTCCACAAGCGCAAGGACTTGATTGGGTGCCTACTGTGTGTTTCCTGAGCCTGCTGTCACAGCTTATCACAGACTTGGTGGCTTGAACTAACAAAACCACGTTCTCTTTTGATTCTGGGGGCCAGAAGCCCAACATCAGTGTGTGGGCAGGGCTGTGCTCTCTGCAGCCGCTCTAGGAGAGGATCCTGCCTGGCTTCCCCCGGCTTTGGTGGACCAAGATGGTGTTGGTCTTCTGTCTGCATCACACCAGTCTCTGCCTCCACCTTCATGTGGCCTTCTCTTCTCCCTGTGACTTCTCCTCTTGTGTCTCCTTCATCATTGGATTCAGAGAGTCCTCCTAGATAATGTAAGATGATCCCATCTTGAGATCCTTACATTAGTTACATCTGCAATGAATGATTTTTTTTTTTCCAAATAAAGTCTTATTAGCCAGTCCTGGGCTTAGGATATGGCCATGGCCACATACTAGACTCAAGTACCTAAGATACTTCCTAGCACTTGGTAGGCTGCTCAGTAAATACTTTTTCATTGAATTCATCCATGTCAGCCTTAGGTGGTCCACAGAATTTTCAGAAACCATCATTTGCATCTTGAGATGGTATAGGGTTGTAGTTAAGAGCATGAGCAGTGGTATAACTCTTGGTGGGTTCAAGTACAGGGTCTCCACTTGCTGCTTTGTAGTCAAAGGCGAGTTCCTTTAGCCTCTCTGCACTTCAGTTTCTTCATCCATGGAAAGAAGGTAACAATGATGAGATCTACTTTATTAGGTGGTAGTGATGATTATGTTAATGCATACAAAATGCTTAGAACTAAGAGTTGGTGTTCAATGAGTCTTAGCTTTTGTTATCAAAAATAAAAGTGATGTAACAGTCTGTAATCTATTAATAACCCCCAGAATTATTTGATTTTACCAGATTCTTGTCTATTTTCAGAAACAGCTGAGAAGGCTACCAAGGCCCTAAGTTTAGCACACCTTTTCAGAAGTTGTCAGAGCTGGTGTAAGACCACGAGTGTCGGGGAATGCACTTGAAAATGCTGCTTCCTCACCACTGGGTCCAGGCCAGGGCTGGATGAAAGAGCAATGGCTGCTGCTTCTGATCCAGGTGGCTCAGTTTCTCTCTTGCTCAAAGACAGCTCTTGTCTGTTACCCCTGAGGTCCCACAGCAATTCCAGGGCTTCTTGGCCTGCCCAGGGCCTCTCAGCTAAGGTACAGGATCAAACAAAAGCAACTTCAAGTGCAGAAGAAATCAGACATTGCGATAGATGGATTTGAGAAGGACCCAGCTGTGGGGCAGACCAGTCTGGGGAGGATGAGAAGCCTCAGTTATCTCAGGAGAGAGCTTGACACAAATGTATCTTCCTGCTTTTCAGTTGCTTATTTTAGAAAAAGCAAAATCACAAATGGTCCCAGAGGTGCCTTGCTCACGTCTGTAGGGGACTTGCCTTATTTGGAAAATGGCCCTGTGGGCTCTTAGTCTGTGACAAGGTAAGAAGTTGGCCATGAGGCATTCAAAAACCACATGGAACTGTGACATCCCCATGATAACCAAGTGGCAATGAGTGTATCCATTTCATTGAAAAGAGTGGAGACAAGTTTGGGTGTTATGGCCCTCCCATGGTGCATTGCATGCCTTCCTAGCCAAGTGCTAGTGTCTGTCTCTGATGGGTTGGAATAAAACCCTAGCTCACTACCACTGAAAATTTGAGAAGACCTGTGGCAAAACAAATGGCAGAGAGATGGATATGGACCCCAAGATCACTTTTTTGTTGCCTATGGGTTTAAATAAATAGTATCACTGCTATCATTTTGCATCATTCATCTTGAGTTCTGGAGAAGAACTTAGGAAGACTTTCCATTAGACCCCTTCCCCACACTTCTCAATCTTTTTATTTTATTTGAGAGGCAGAGTTACAGACAGATAGAGGGAAAGACAGAAAAAGAAGTCTTCCATCTGCTGGTTCACTCCCCAAATGGCCACAATGGCCTGAACTGAGCCGATACAAAGCCAGGATCCAGGAGCTTCTTCTGGGTCTCCCACGCAGGTGCAGGAGCCCAAAAACTTATGCCATCTTCCACTGCTTTCCCAGGCCATAGCAGAAAGCTGGATAGGAATAAAAGCAGCTGGGACACGAACCAGTGCCCATTTGGGATGCCAGTGCCACAGGCGGAGGCTTAGCCTATTATGCCACAGCGCCAGCCCCTACATTTCTCAGTCTTAAAGATGAAGCATTTGAGGCCAGGACAATCCACAGCACTCTCAATGCTCCAGCCAGCCAGTGATCCACCTGGAACTAAACCCAGGGTGCACTGTTCTCCCCAAGTCAATACTTTGGAATGATTGGTTTCCATGGGAGCAGCTGTTTCATAGGCACAACTTGAGGCAACTCCACCTTCCACACAGGGTCCTTTGCTGGTGTTGGGGTCCACTCTGTTAAGCAAAGGATGAGACCCTAAGGCACTGACATTTTGGTATCAGCCACACAAATGTCTTGATTTATGATCTTGAGAATATCAGTTAATGTTCCAGCTGACTCTAAATAGGAACAAGGATAAAATTTGCTCCCCAAGGGGATGACCTGAGAATTGTTGTCAGGCTACAGGAGAAGGCCCAGAGAGATGAATTGCTCTGGGAAATCAGAAGCAAAACTTTGTTCCTTGTCCTGCAAGCTCCTCCATGGTTAGGACATCATCAGAGGAACGCGAGAGACCTTGGCTGTCAGTTCGTTCAGGCTTCTGCCTTCAGATAGGAACACACTCACACCATTTCTGAGTCAGGCCTGGTTCTCGGCATTATTAACAGAGAGAGGTAGGGAGGAGGCGTGGCTCCCTATTAGTGGTGAGTCAGAGGGATGTCCTCCTATCGTAAGCAGGGTGGCACCTAGGTTCCCAGGGTGTCCAGTGAAGTCTGCCACCTGTCATAGGGAACGTTAGTAAGGTGTTCCCCCAACTTTTTTCAGATGGTAAAATCTTTGGGGCTAATTCAAATAACCTCCTTGGCATTGTCCCCAATACCTTTGCTTCACTCAGCAACTAGCCCCTGGTTCTTTTTGCCTCTCCTTAGATGCAAATCTCATGCTAGGTGCAGAATTTTAGTAAAGTAACTGGAAAATGTGGACTTTCCTGCAGTTTACATATTTACCACTCTGCTTTTTAGCAGAGGGCATTGAGGCCATAGGTGCTATCCATAGGTGCAGGGTTAGTGTCAAGGGCAAGTGTTCATTGCTTCACAATTTCTTTCGATCTTGAACTGGTTACTCAAAGCTTAGTGCTTCAGTTTATAGATTTGCAAAATGGGAATGATTATAGCATATACTTTGAGGATTGCTGGGAGGAGCTTAAAGATAGTATCTGATAACTGCTGTTATCTATCATGAGCCAAACCTATGTTTGCTTTAAGCAACTAGAGTGAGTCTCAGACCAAATGTTTCTAGTGTCCATTTATTAGAAGCAAGTTTCATGAAATTATGTTCCAAATCATTTATATTCATCTTGTTCAACATAAAAGGAAGTATAGTGGGGTTGGCGCCATGGTGCACTAGGTTAATCCTCCGCCTGCGGCGCCGGCATCCCATATGGGCGCCGGTTCTAGTCCCAGTTGCTCCTCTTCCAGTCCAGCTCTCTCCTGTGGCCTGGTGTAGAAGTGGAGAATTGCCCAAGTGTTTGGGCCCCTGCATCCATGTGGGAGTCTGGGAGGAAGCATCTGGTTCCTGGCTTTGGATCGGCGCAGCTCCGGCCGTTGCAGCCATTTGAGGAGTGAACCAATGGAAGGAAGACCTCCCTCTCTCTCTCTCTCTCTCTCTGTGTGTAACTCTACCTGTCAAATAAATAAATAAATAATATTTTTTTTAAAAAAAGGCAAGTATAGCTATGCATGTTTTTTGTTTTGTTTTGGTGATGGTGGGTGGCCATGATTCTTTATTGCTTTTTTTTTTTTTTTTTTTTTTTTGACAGGCAGAGTGGATAGTGAGAGAGAGACAGAGAAAGGTCTTCCTTTTTGCCGCTGGTTCACCCTCCAATGGCCGCTGTGGACGGCGCATCGCGCCGATCCGAAGCCAGGAGCCAGGTGCCTCTCCTGATCTCCCATGCGGGTGCAGGGCCCAAGGACTTGGGCCATCCTCCACTGCCTTCCTGGGCCATAGCAGAGAGCTGGCCTGGAAGAGGGGCAACCGGGATAGAATCCGGCGCCCCAACTGGGACTAGAACCCGGTGTGTCGGCGCCGCAAGGATTAGCCAGGAGGATTATTAGCCTGTTAAGCCACGGCGCCGGCCATTCTTTATTGCTATTTTACAAATGAATGTTGTGAGATAGACATTGTAGCACACTTAAAGTTAAGCCACGACCAGGGACACCTGCATCCAGTATCAGAGTACCTGAAACAAGCTCCACTTCTGCTTCCAATCCATCTCCCCGCTAATGCACCTGGGAGGCAGTGAATGACGGTCCAAGTACTCGGGTTTCTGCCACCCACATGGGAGACCCAGATGGAGCTCCTGGCTCCTGACTTCTGCCTGGTCCGCCTTGGCTATTGTAGGCATTTGGGGAATGAATCAGCAGATGGAAGATTCATATTCATTCTCTCTCTCTCTCCCTCTCTCTCCCGCTGTCTCCCTCTCTCTCCCTCTCTCTCCTTTTCTCCTCTTCTCTCTCCCTCCCTCCCTCCCTCTTTTCTCCCTCTTTTCCTCCCTCCATCGCTCCTTTTCTCCCTCCCTCCCTCTTTCTTCCTCCTTCTCTCCCTCCTCTCTCTCATTCTGCCTTTCAAGTAAGTAAATAAATTAAACTATTTTACAAAAAGGAATGAGCATTGTGCCTCAAAAGTTGCTCATTTCTCACTGAGGTTTTACTGTATTTGCCCCAGCTCACCCAGCAGCGCAGGAGAGCATGGAGGAGCCAGCTTACTGTTTACATTAAATGCCTTTCACTCACTTGAGTAGGAGGGTGTGCATGAAAATAAATTCTAGGTAGGCAATTAACAAGCCAAGAGGAATTATGACTTCATAGGGCAAGAAACAATTTACTTAAGTGCTTTATGTGATCTATTTGTGGGTGTGTCTGTTCTTTAAGAATTAATAAGGATGCACCTTCAAGGAAAAATAAAAACGGTCAGGTAAAAGCAGTGGTGCCCTTATAACAACTGTGCTCTTCATACCTGCCCCAGGTCAGAGTAGAACAAGGTCAAGCTCACAGCATCTCAAGTCCAAGTTCACCTATGCATACACGTGGGTACAAGTGCACTCATTTTCCCACATCTTCTCTCCATATCATTTTACAGATAAGACAGGTCCCCAAGACCTGTATTTCTCAACCATTGGAAGACACATTTTTTCAGTGGTAAATTCATGGTTCTGCTTTTCTAGATATTGTTTGGATTAGTTTATGTTCAAGGACAGCCTCACCATTACTTGTTGAATTTTTATACCTTTTAAAATCAACTTCAAACTTAAAATTGGGAGCCTTGATAAACACAAGACTATACTCTGGGAAGGCCCTACCAATGTCTAATTGCCTTTGGAACAGTCATGTGTTTAAAAAAAATAGTTTCCCATGTCAAATTCTATCAGCTGTAGTCTGCCTCTTCACTAGGTGTCTTCTCTCCTCTCCCTGTACCCCATATGTCTTGGACCAGTTGTCCCTGCTCAGCATTTCCACCTCTCACCTCCCGTTCACTCTCCTGCATGTCCACTGCCCTGCACTTGCCAAGTCACCAGTGACCATTCCATGGCCAAGTGCAAGGAAGACTCTTTGATCTTCATCCCAGTTACCTGTCAACAGCAAGAGAAACTGCTGAACCTTCCCTGTTTCCTCTCGGAACTCATTCTCCCCTCGATTTATTCCAGGTGCCACTGTCAATGGCTTTTCCTTTTCTTTTCTTTTTCATTAAAGATTTATTTATTTATTTGAAAAGCAAAGTTATGGAGAGAGAGAGAAGGAGAGACGGAGAGAGAGAGAGAAGGAGAGACAGACAGAGAGAGATCTTCCATCTGCTGGTTCACTACCCCAGATGACCACACCAGCCAGGACTGAGCCAGGCTGAAGCCAGGAGCCAAGAGTTTCTTCCTGGTTTCCCATGTGGGTGCAGGGGCCCAAGCACTTGGGTGGTTCTCCATTGCTTCTCTGGGCACATTGGCAGGGAGCTGGACTGGAAGTGGATGGGATGCTGGCGCTGCAGGCTAGGACTTTAACCCACTGAGCCACGGTGCTGGCCCCTGTTGTTTGCTTTTCCATCTCCCCTTCCTCTGTCTGTCCTTGAAATGTTGGTTCTTATCTTCCAGCTTATCTTCTCACTTCTCACTTCTCTGAGTGATGTCATCTGCTCCCATGGCTTCTGAAATACCTACATTCGTACATTCTGTTTTTCTGTCCCCAGCTACCCACACAACCAGCCACCTCCTGTCTGTGTCCCTTTGAGTCTCCCCCAGACACCTAGAACTGGACATGTTGAAAATGAACCTTACTACTTTCTCTGACTGGTTCTGTCTCTTTGGTTATTTGTATTTACTTATTTCAGAGACAGACAGAGGGCGATCTCCCATCCATTGATTCACTTCCCAAATGCTTGCAACTGATGGGACACAGAAGTGGGGAGCTGGGAACTCCATCCAGGTCTCTCATATGGGTGGCAGTGACCCAGCTGTTTGAGCCATCACTGCCTCCCAGGGTACGCATTAGCAGGGAGATGGAGTCAACAGCCAAAGCTGGGTATCAGATCCCCGCTCTCTGATGTAGAACACAAATGTCCCAACCACCACCAGACCAAATGGCCACCCCTTCTTTGGTACTCAGTCTCACTGGAAAGGGTCACTGTCCATCCAGTTGTTCTTGTCTAAGATCAGGGTATTGTCCTGATTCTTTCCCCCTTCTCATCCCCTGCATCCAATCAGTTACTTCATGTTATACATGTTTCTCGAATCCTTTCCTACTGCCCAGACACTAGGCCACACAGCACTTGTCTCTCATGGGCATTGATGCAACAGCCTCTTTCCCAGGGAAGAGGGATAACACTGCATCTTTGTAATCCACACTCTGCCATTCACAACAAGTCCTTCCAGTTTTACATCTGATGATGTCACTCTCTGGCTTAAAATCCCGCACTCATTCCCTCTGGACTATAAGATAAAGTTGAACTCCCTAATGTGTCTTAGACTTTTTGGATTTGGCCTCTCCTTATCTCTCTGGCCTTATCTCCCATAATGGTGCCCTCCCACCACTGGCCACCCTAGTAGCTGCCTGCAGTTCATTGGATGCACCAAGCTCTCTCTGTGTCCTGTGCCTTGGACATGCTGTTCCCTCTGCCAGGACCTCTCTTTACTTCGCTGAAGGACCTTACTGATCCTCACTGCATCAAAGCACTTAAGAAGCTGTTTTCCTGCTAACCCATGTTCTGCTCTAACCTCAGCTCAAGTGAGTATGAAGGAACTTCTAAAAGCCCTTGGGAAAGTAGAATTAAAAGATAAGTAGTTCATTTTTGTGCAAAAAATTTTGAAATCCACACATAATTTATGCATAATCTATACTTTCTATGAAGTTCTAGAAGCCCTGCTCGTATGAATGAATTTCAAACTTCTTTGACACCAAAAGAAAACTTATGTCTTTTGATTTTATTTTCCCATGGACTTTGTGTGGTATCCTTATCTGGTGCTCACCTTTGTATGTCCAGATGCTAGTGTGCTGCCTGGCTCAAAGGGCTTTTGTGCATATTGACTGAGTAAGTGGTTCTGGGTGTGAAAGCTTGTATGTGAACGCTTGTATGATTTCCTTCTACATGGATCTTTCCAGCTGATAACTGGACTTCTGTCTCCATGCGCCTGATGGACATGAATCATGACATGAACTAGAAGGAGGTTGTTTTCCTGATCAGACTTTCATTTGCCTAGAAATATGGACAAGTACTGCCACAAATACCCATACTTACAGTGAATGGCTCTGATATGCCGTTCATTTGGATCAGGATTTTTCTATAGAGTGTTTGCTGAGCATCACGCAGACCAGTGGTCAGGTATTGGAGTCAGAGTCTTCTCCCTGCTCTTGTAGGTACCCAGGAGATGCAGTATGCATGTGACAGGTGCTGGAGGATGTCATAGTATCTGCTGTCTCAAGATAGCTGAAGTTCAGAGAAGGATGACCATTGAGGACCTTAGAATTTGGGCTTTGCCCCAGTGGGATTTGGCTGGGGATTTATTTATTTACTTAATAAAAGTTTATTAAATGCTTGTTCTAGGCTGGTGCCGAGGCTCAATAGGCTAATCCTCTGCCTGCGGCGCTGGCACCCTGGGTTCTAGTCCCGGTCAGGGCGCCGGATTTGGTCCCGGTTCCTCCTCTTCCAGGCCAGCTCTCTGCTGTGGCCCAAGAGTGCAGTGGAGGATGGCCCAAGTCCTTCGGCCCTGCACCCGCATGAGAGACCAGGAGAAGCACCTGGCTCCTGGCTTCAGATCAGCGTGGTGCACCGGCTGCAGCACGCCAGCTGTAGCGGCCATTGAGGGGTGAACCAATGGAAAAGGAAGACCTTTCTCTCTGTCTCTCTCTCTCTCTCTCACTGTCCACTCTGCCTGTCCAAAAAAAAAAAAAAATAGCTTGTTCTAGAGGCACAGCTAGGTTAGAGATACAGAAATAAAAATGACAAAGTCATTGCTCTCAACAGACTTTTAATCCACCCAACAATGACAGGAGACAGTTCTTCAGACTCCTTTAACTTGGTTTTTCAAGAATCTCCTGAAGCTTTGGTTTCCTTTGCACACATATCCAATCATTCGATGTTAGAAGGTCATCTTCCAAGAAACATTTTGAAACATCAAGAGAATTAATTTTCACTTCAGGCAATACATTCTGATCCCCACCCAGTACCTTTCATTAAAGGATTAATACCTGAACCTTTTAAAGCAGTGATGGAATTTCTTAAAAAAAAAAAAAAAAAAAGACACCAAGTCAAGTTCAATATGTCTCAATCAATTAGAAGATTCATAGGACTATCAGGCTCATAGGAAAAGACCTATGAAAGTCATGCTGGGACATGAGCTGAGTGGCTGTCATTGAGATGCAGCAGGTGCATGTGGATATGATTAGATGGGGCCAGACTGGAAAACAGGGCCCTTTCTTGACCTCAGTGAGACTCCCTCCCCTTTTTTCAATAAAAGGAAACCTTTCTGAGATATAGGTTTTTTTAAGCATTCTCTTTTTTTTGAGAAACTTGATTAACTTTGAAGAAGAACCCAAGAATGATACATCTTTTGTGAGCACTTCAACATAATTTTAGCTTATGAGACATAAGAATATCCTCCGTTTAATACACTAAAATGAAGTATATCTTTGAGAACAGGTTTTACAATTAACTCTCATAGGCTGGCACCACAGCTCACTAGGCTAATCCTCCACCTGCAGCACCAGTACCCGGGTTCTAGTCCTGATTGGGGCGCCGGTTCTGTCCTGGTTGCTCCTCTTCCAGTCCAGCTCTCTGCTGTGGCCCAGGAAGGCAGTGGAGGATGGCCCAAGTGCTTGGGCCCTGCACCCACATGGGAGACCAGGAGGAAGCACCTGGCTCCTGGCTTTGGATCAGCGCAGTGTGTCAGCTGTAGCGGCCATTTGGGGAGGAAGGGAAGGAAGACCTTTCTCTCTGTCTCTCTCACTGTCTAACTCTGCCTGTCAAAAAACAAAAACAAAAAACAAAAAAAACAACAACTCTCATAATGCAACTCTGAGCACAGAAGTCCTGCATGGGAAGTTAGTGCAGTGACTCTTGTTAATTTAACAATTAACATTCTTATGTATGACATCAGTGATCACCCAAGGCTCTTGACATGAGTTGCCTAGGCTATGGGAGCCTTTTGAATCCACAAACTCCTTCCATATTTAGACAAGGCCATAAACAAAGTGGAAGTCCTCTCCTCCCTTTAGAGAAAAGTACATCCTTCTTTGATGACCACTTCTTTCCTCTGGGGTCTCACACACCAAGGTCCTTCATGCAGGATTTTTTGCCACAGAGTCTTGGCTTTCCATGCCTAAAATTTTCTTGTGGGCTTTTCAGCCAAGCCAGAATGCCTTAAGGGCTGATTCTGAGGTTAGAGTGCTATTTAAAGTGATTGTCATTTATGAGTCTGCTGTATGGTCTGCTTCCCATGTTGGAGCATTCACTCCTTTTTTAATTCTATCTATTATTATTACCAAACACTTTAATCCTACCTATATGATCACTTTAACACTTAATCCTATCCATATATTCACTTTAACACTTAAAATACTATTTTTACCGCCCAGCTTAAGGGAATTTGGGGTCCTATGGCAAGTTTTAAAACTGTACCCTTAGAAGTAAGACCATAGGAATGTATGCAGAACTATACAACTTTTCAGTTACAAACCTTTTACATTTCATAATCAATAACTTTAGGAAGATGGTGATTCTTCTCACCATGCCCAACCTCCCACACACACTCCCCACCCCTTTCCTCCTCCCTATATTATTCCCTCTTATTTTTTACTAAGATATATTTTCCTTTTTTTAAAAGATTTATTTTATTTTATTTGAAAGAGTTACAGAGAGAGGTAGAGACAGAGAAAAAGGTCTTCCATGTGCTGGTTCACTCCCCAGATGGCTGAAATGGCCAGAGCTGTGCCAATCCAAAGCCAGGAGCCAGGAGCTTCTTCCAGGTCTCCCATGTGGGTGCAGGGGCCCAAGGACTTGGGCCATCTTCTACTGCTATCCCAGGCCATAGCAGAGAGCTGGATGGGAAGAGGAGCAGCCAGGACTAGAACCGGCATGCTTATGGGATGCTTTAACCTGCTGAGCCACAGCGCCAGCCCCACTAAGATATATTTTCAATTAACTTTATTCACATATGATTATCTCTATGTTAAGAGTTCAACAAATAGTATGAAAAAAAAAACTGTTCCTCTACTGTGGGGACAAGGGCTGTTCAAAGTCATTGTTTCTGAGAGTGTCAATTTCACTTCTACAGATTGCCTTTTAGGTGCTCTATTAGTTATCACAGGTCAGGGAGAACATACGGTATTTGTCCCTTTGGGACTGTTTGGCCCCTTTTGATCTCAAGCAGGATCCCAGCTCTGGAGCTGGACCTGAGTTACTGGATGATGCCATCATTGGGAAACTGTGGCTGCGTGGGTGTCAGAATGGTAGCAAACTGGCAGTGTCTATGGGTTGTCGTGGATGCTCCGTGCAGCCCAAGCTCCTGGGGCTCTTTCCAGCTCAGTCACCTGTTGCAAACAGCTGAAGGGGCCTAGCCCCTCTTGCAGGTGGACAGTGCCTCTAGTATGTGATCTTTCCTTGGGAAGGGAGAGGAGTGGGGAGACAGGGAGGACTGGTGCTTCCCTCAGAAGTAATAGTCCATGTGGGGCCAGCATGGACAATCAATCTACACAGTACTGCCATCTTCAAGTCTCTTTGAGGATCTGTGGACTTTGATTTTGTCTTAGAAGCCGTGCAGCATTGTTAAGAGTTCCAGAGTTGCAGTAAATGCAGTGGTGAAGCTGGGATGATGGTTCAGTGCTTCAGTTAGAGCAAGGGGGAAGAGAAGTCAAGGGCAGATTGAGAACCAGGTGAGCCAGGTGCCAGTTTAGGTTGAGTTTGGCAGGACTAAAGAAGACAGTCTATCAACAGAGAATGCACCTGGACACCAGAGGACAAATAAAACTGGCCCTCATACAGCCCAAGACCATCACAGCTGGGTCAGAGGAAGCCGCAGGCAGAGGCAGCCCAGGGCTGTGGTCCTTCTCAGCCAGCTTCTCTCCCTCTTAGCATAGAACAAGTCAGCTTCATAGGCTCACAGCCCATTTATGCACAAGACGCCAGGGCTGAGTGCACCGTTCCTCTGAAAACAAGTTTACAATGCGTTCAAGGTTGTGGACATTTTAATTTCAATACAGGGACCTTTCTCTTCCCAAGATATCTGCAGGATAGTAACTTGACCCTGCCCCTTTCTCTCTCTGCCACTAGATGGCCCCCGTGTGCACATAAGCCTCTCCCACAAAGAGAGCTGGGATCTGTTTTCTGGACGGTTTTTACAACATATACACACACACAATTTTAACTTTCAACATCATTGAAGCCAATAGCCCAAATTATTTAATTTTCCTTTTAGTATTCAAATGATAGAATGTATTCACATTTTCTGTAAAAGTGGTTTAACATAAGAATCTATGGATATTCCTGAATCTTAGAGACCACAAACCACAAGATGAAAAGGATGAATTTAAATTTATTGTATTACATACAATCCTGTGAATCCAGTATTCAGATGCAACTCACTGTGGATCTTGGTCAAAAATATTTGAAAACAAATTGGCTGTATTGAACATTTATAGACTTTTTATTCTTGTTATTTTTCCCTAAACAAAAATATAGCAACTATTTACATAGCATGTACATTGTATTAAGCATTATGCATAACATAGAGCTGAATTAAAGTACATGGATTAAGTGCCTAGCTTACAGGCAATACCACACTATTTTATGTAAGAGTTTTGAGCATCTATAGTATCTTCCAGGGAGGGTATCCTGGAACCAACCCCCACAATACCAAGGGACAATGGTTGTATACTTTATTTTGTTGTAAGGTAGTATATTTATAGACTGGTTCTACATTTTAAAAAAACACTGGAAGAGAAAGGAAGAATGAGCATTTAAATGGCTCTTGCTGCACGGCAGGTAGACTTCAGAGATATTTTGAAATTAACTGATGTACCCTTCATAACTCTGAAATCTCTCTTCCATGGGCATCATTATAACTGTTTTACAGATGAGGAAGCTGAGGCTAAAAAGGGTTAACCGTTTACCGAGCGTTTCAGCCAGGAAGTGGCAGAACTGTGTTCAAAGCCCAGACCGACCCAACTCCTGATCTGACTTCCCTGCAGGAGACCCTGCTGCCTCCCACTGGCCCACAACTCCCGGAGGACACTGACCAGGAATCAGATTGTGCATGAAGGGCAGTTGGGTCCTGATTTCTCTTTCTTCTACCTCTCAATTTTCTTACCTATCACATAGGAATAAAATAACCCCTAATTGCTGTGAAAGCAGGCTGTAGACTCCGTAGCATCACACAAACATTTGCTATTATCATTATAAATGGTGTGGTGTGCGTTTCATGGGAATATGAGAATTCTCATATGAGCCCTAGAAGTTTGTGATCATTCCTTCATTCATCCACACAAAAACATCTATTGCTGGGGTGGGTGTTTGGCACAGTGGTCAGTGTGCTTCTTGGGATTCCATATTGGAATGCCTAGTTTGAGTCCTGGCTTGAGTACATCTGATTCAACATCCTGAGAGGCAGCCGGTGATAGCTCAAGTACTTGAGTTCCTGCCATCCATGTGAAAGATCCAGATCCCAGCTTTGACTGGCCTACCTTCAGCTGTTGTGGGCATTTGGGTAATGAACCAGCAGATAGAAGATATATATATATATATATCTCCCCCTCTCTCTCCCTCTCTCTCTCTCTCTCTCCCCCTTTCAAATAAATATATAAAAATTCAAAAATTACAAATTCAGTTTCTTTTTTAAAAGATTTATTTTATTTATTTGAAAGGCACAGTGACAGAGAGAGAGGTTGATCTTCTATCCACTCATTCCCAGATGTTCATAACAGCCAGGGATGGATAGGCCAAAGCTAGGAGCATGGAATTCTTTGCAGGTCTCTCATATGAGTGCCAGGAGCCTAAGCACGTATTGTGTTTCCAGGTGTATTAGCAGGGAGCTGGATCAGAAGAGGAGCATCCAGGACCCCAACTAGCTCTCCAAATATGGGATGCTGGCATTACAAGTGATCGATGAACCCACTATGCCACAAAACTGTCCCCACAAATTCAATGTCTTCTGAAAAAAAAAAAAAAAAAAGATTGCTGATCCCAGGCCATTGGCTGGGTGTGAGACTGCCCACACTGAGGTGCCTGGATTCTCCCATTTTTGAGGGTTACAGTGAGGTTCCTGTGAGCTTTCTGCAGAGACACTCTGTTGGTCCTAGGGTGTAGAAGTAGCACATACAACTTCCAGGCTGGCTCCCCTGCAGAACGTGGAGATGGCTGGGGCTAATTCCACCTGGGCCAAACCAGGACAGGGCAGATCCCTTTCTAAAAATACTAGCTGGGAACATAATTTAGCTACCTGTATATCCAAGAGAGATTAAAGTGGCCCATGAGACCTTCTCTTTGACAGAAGGCTTCACATGAAAGCACCATTCTCCCGGTGCAGTTTAAGTGTATTGTTTCTCTGCACACCTAACGCAGGCCACTTCTGTGATGTGAAAGGGCCGCTCTACTTGGGCTTAAGGAATACTTTGCCACGTGGGCTGTGATGCCATCATGGAATCACTTTGTACCTGGGGGTCCATTGGCAGCCTCCTGATTAAGGAAAATTCTACTCTTACAGATCATCTGGGGCTTCAGAGCCCAGAAACCAACATCCTTCAACAACTCTTGTAAAATAGAATAAGGGCTAAATCTCTAAGGAAACGTTCGCCAGAGAATATTTTAAACTCTAGCTTTGGCTTCTAAGGTTTTTGCCTCATATTCCCATAATATGCATGGTAGGCATCACTGTCTTTGTCCTCTGCAGAGTCCCAGTGGGACAGTGGCCCCTTTCTCTGCCTTAAGCCCAGAACTTCCAGCACTGGGCCCCTGTGAGCTCATCCAAGGCAGTTCATCTCTGAACCTGTGCAACCTCCAGGCCACAAGAGGGCACTCATGATCCAGGGCCAGAATATAGATGCTTCTGCCTGGGTACCTCTGAACCACCAGAAAATGCCTTGTACAGCCTTCTTGCTGGCATTTGAAAGACCCACAGTGTCTATTGTATCTGTAAGACAGAAAATGGGCAGAGAAATGCCAGACAGGCTCCCACGAAGGTGCCAAGGGGAAGCCAACAGTGCTGGGCCATGTTGTACCTGCAGCCCTCGCAGGAGGCAGTGTTGGGTGTTGACCCAGAGAGGAAGCCTCAGCTTTGCTCAGACTCTGTGTTGGCCATTCAGTCTGTCACTCCAGGCCCTGTTGCAGCCCCTTAACCTGCGGGCTGGTTTTTGTTATAGCAGGAACTCACAACCTTGAGACAGTTTCAGGATTTAAAGTGAGGGGCTCCAGGCTCAAATCCTCACCCTGGCCAACACTTTACCATAGACCACAGGAGGGAGCAGAACTGGGTGATGTCCATTGCATTTCCTCTCTTTCCCTGAGATGAGGTGCCCTGTGGTGCCTCAGACAGCTGGGCAGTCACCAGGAAGTGGCTGAGAGGTGGCAGGAAGGGAAAGAAGAAAATCCTGCAGTCCCTCAGACACTGGGTAACCTCTAGCCCATGGGCAGCCTCCGCCTACATTGGGTCACAGTTCCACAATTTAGTGTGGCTTACTTTCTTCGGCCCATCCTGTAGGGCCACACTCCTGCCAAAATATTGACTTAGGAAGTCCCCAGTGTCATCATGACAATAATGCAAAAAATCAATACACAGGGTCTTGACTTCACTGTGGCCTGCCTGTAGAGTTCCTCAGTGGCCTTTATGCTTTGGCTCTGCACCTCTTCCATGATCCACATCCATTGTCCTTCCAGCTAGGGGTGTGTTCTTCCTAGAGCGTAAATGATCCCATCACGTCCATGAAACAAACAAGCGCACAGGCATTTCCTGTTGCCTTCAGGATCAGCCTCCTTAGAGTGGCTTCAAGAACCATCCTAGCCTGGACCCAGCACTCCCTGCCACTGTCGTCCCACCACACAGGCATTCAGACGGTCCAACCCACAGATGTCCCCACTCTCTCTTGAACCCTCTTTGTACATTTCAGCCTCAAAGCTTCTTTGTCGGTGCTGTCACCTGGGCCTGAGATGCCTTATCGACATCTCTCTGCCTTGATCACTCTTTAAGATCCTATTGAGGCCGGCGCTGTGGCTCAACAGGCTAATCCTCTGCCTTGCGGTGCCAGCACACCGGGTTCTAGTCCCGATTGGGGCGCCAGATTCTATCCCGGTTGCCCCTCTTCCAGGCCAGCTCTCTGCTATGGCCCGGGAAGGCAGTGGAGGATGGCCCAAGTGCTTGGGCCCTGCACCCGCATGGGAGACCAGGAAAAGCACCTGGCTCCTGGCTTCGGATCAGCGAGATGTGCCGGCCGCAGCAGCCATTGGAGGGGAACCAACAGCAAAAAGGAAGACCTTTCTCTCTGTCTCTCTCTCACTATCCACTCTGCCTGTCAAAAAAAAAAAAAAAAAAGATCCTATTGACATGTCTATCCCAATCACCTGAACTACTGCTCTGCCCTCCTCCCCCAAGCAGAATTAAAGTCTTCTCTGTGGGCATTTTGGACTTCCAGTTTGAGCTCTCCTGAGCACCATACTGTAACTGTTTCCATACTTTCCTCTCCATCAGATTCTCAGAAATGAAGAAAGGGCAACTGGCACTGTACCTAGCTCAACACTCGCTTGATAATACCTAACTCACAATTAGTGAAAGACCCAGCACATTCCAGATTTCTCTTCCAAGGCCAGAGAGACCCGTGCTTCCCAAGGGTGTCAACCGCTGTAGTTTCTGCTTGGGGCAACTGTTTTCATTCCAGACCCGTCCTGTCTGGTCCCAAGTGCCTGCTCTCTGAGCCCAGTGTTCGTTGAGCCAAGGCTGCGACTGTGGCCCTCAGCTCAGAGGAAGGGGCAGGGCTCCATAGCTGCACCTCTGAGAACATGACTGAGAACAATGGCAGGAAGCCTCTGAGTGGGAAACAATCAGCCCGGCACAGCCCCTGTGGAGGAGCTTCCTGATTGGCTTGATCTCTTCTGAGCAGGAACTCTTAGAATAGCTTTGGAATTATCCCAATGGGATGACAAAGTTCTCCACTGAGGAGGAGCTGGCACCTGGTAACATCAAGCATGGAAAATAGTGGCTGGAAGAAACAAAACCTAAGACAAGAGTTCCCTTTAGGAACATCAGTTTGCATTAACCAAGGCTGGTAACCCTTGCCACAGCCCCCCATGCAGACCTCCTTCTGAGTGTCTGCTTCCCGCATAATTGAGCCATCAGCTGTCCCATCCAGATAGTAATGTTTTTCCCCTTTAAGGCCCAAAGGCCAGAGGTGCCGTTTGTCCTTTAGTGGCCTTTTGGGCAGCTCCCAGAAGCCCATGTAGGTGACTGCAGGAGAGAATGCTCCCTTTCAGAACTGTATTCCTGCAGTCGACATGGTTGGAGCACTAGCTGTGTGCACATACACTTCTGAACACTGGAGTGGCCATAGCAATGCCCAAGAAGCTAAGGTTATGCCTTTGCAGAGCAGCAGGTTCCAAACCATGTGTGATCCATGGAAAGACCATGCTGAGGCAGGAGATGGTGTGGGAGGGGCTGCTGGTCAGCTCTCTCTTCAACCAGAGCAAGTCTGTTTGGAGAAGAAAATTCTGCACCACAAAGAGGAGATGCTAAAAGCCCTTGGAGTAGGACTGATTTCGTTTGCCCATAGAAAGGAGGCAGGACAGGGTTGCAGTTTAATATCACGGGCTCCAGCAGCCAGCATCCTTGGGTTTGAGTCCCAACCCTGCCACTTACTGGTGGGTGGTAGGTCTCCAATTACTCAGTCTTGCTTGACCTGGAGTTCTTTATCTGCCAGGTGTGGATTCTGGTAGTAGTTATTTTGCAGAGTGCAGAAAATTGAATAACGCCTACAAACCATTTAGCTCATTGTCTGATGGATAATACATGCTCACCAAATGTTAGCTACTTTTACTCTTATCATTGGACATTAAATATTTGTTTCAATGAATGAATTTTTCATGAAGGAACTAACTCTAGAATCTTGAAAGTCCCAGAGTAGTTTCTACTATGGAGAGCAGGCAAAACTGTGTTGAATAGCCCCAGTGTGGACCTGGATCGAAGCCATGGCTGAAGCTGGCTGGGTGCAGATGCCACAGAGGTTCCTGGATAAATCCAGCTCAGCAGGAAAGCAATTGCAGCAGGCTGGGGTTCGGCACAAACAGCGAGGAAACAGGGATTGGAAGAGAGAATGCACCCCATCAACAGTTTTCACAGTCTGATGAGAAAGCCAGATGGCTACTGCATGAAGATCCAGAGAGAATCCCACGGTGAGGCGGAGCAGTGCTGAGCCTCTGTGCTGTCTAGCTGATCCCTGCATGTACCTGTGCACCTGCCACCGGGGGTATTTACGTGAGTCCCAGAGTAAATTGGAATAGTTCATTATACACACATGCATGCGTATGCACACATACCTGGGGTCAGGTGAAATTATTTATTTGGGATATTTGGGGAGAATAGTTAGAGCTTAGAAAACACAGCAACTGCCTTCTGCATTATCCTATCTCCAAGACAGCAATTAAGACTAATTTCTACTTTTTAAATTTTGTTTATTTATTTTTCATTTTATTTGAAAGGGAGAGAGAGATTTTTCATCACTAGTCTACTTCCCAAATTCTCTAAACTGTCAGGGCTGGGCCAGGCCAAAGCCAGGAACCCACTACTCCATCTGGGCCTCCCACATGGGTGGCAAGGAAACCAAGTACTTGAGCCTTTCAAAGTTGCCTCCCAGGATGCATTAGCAAGAAGCTGGGTAGCAAGCAGAGTAGCTGAATCAGGCACCCAGACATGGAATGCAAGCACCCCAAGTGGCTGATGTAACCACTGCACCACAACACCCATCCTGACAAGTTTCTTTTTAATCAGTTGTTTTTACTATGTCCAAGGTTTCTATTAAAAAAAAAAAAAGATTTTCTTTATTTATTTGAGAAGTAGAGATATAGACATAGGAAGAGACAGAAAGGTCTTCCACCCTCTGGTTCCTTCTTCCCCAAATGGCTGCAATGGCCAGAGATGGGTTGATCTGAAGCCAGGAGCTTCTTGTGGGCCTCCCACGTGTGTCCAGGGGCCCAAGCACTTGGGCTATCTTCCGCTGCTTTCCTAGGCCATAAGCAGAGAGCTGGATCAGAGGAGGAGCAGCTAGGACTCCAACCAGTGCCCATATGGGATACCGGCGCTGCAGGCAGAGGCTTAGCCCACTATGCCACAGTGCTGGCCCCTGAATGTGTTCTTCTAAGAATCATTTTCTACTGAGGAAATTGAGCAAACAAGTCTGCTTCCAGTTGAGAAATAATTTATGCATCCACTGAAACATTCATTTACTCAGCCAACACTCACTGAGATCTTTTAGTGAGCCAGGCTGCTAGCTAAATGCTAGAAACTATATTCAAAGAAAGATAAAGAAGATATTATAATTAGCCTAAGATTTTTGCAAAGTAGAGTTAAGGAGGGAACCCCAATTTTTTTTTAAGAATTATTTTGTTTATTTGAAAGGGAAAGTTACAGAGAGAGGTAGAGATGGAGAGAGGTCTTCCATCGATTGATTCACTCCCCAGATGGCCGCAACAACTGGGGTTGGGCCATTTGGACAATCCTCTGCTGTTTTCCTGGGAGCATTAGCAGGGAACTGGATCGGAAGTGGAGCAGCCGGTACTCCAACCAGCGCCCATATGGGATACCTGAGCTGCTGGCTGCTTCACTTCTGATCCAGTTCCCTGCTAATGTGCTTGGGAGGGCACCACAATGCCAGACCCAGTAACCTCAAATTTATAAAAAGTAGTTAAAATACAGTGGGGTAAAGTTGGTGATAGAAATATGGCCACAAAGGGGCCAGGGTTGTGGTACCATGGATTAAGCTGCCACCTATGATATTGGCATCCTATATGAACACTGGTTTGAGTCCTCGTTGCTCCACTTCTGATCCAGCTCCTTTTTTTTTTTTTAAAGATTTATTTATTTATTTGAAAGTCAGAGTTACACACAGAAGGAGAGGCAGAGAGAGAGAGAGAGAGAGAGAGAGAAAGAGGTCTTCCACCTGCTGGTTCACTCTCCAGTTGGACACAACGGCTGGAGCTGGGCCCATCCAAAGCCAGGAGCTTCTTCCAGGTCTCCCACATGGGTACAAGGGCCCAAGGACTTGGGTCATCTTCTACTGCTATCCCAGGCCATAGCAGGGAACTGGATCAGAAGTGGAGAAGCCAGGACTCGAACTGGCCTCCATATGAGATGCCGGCACTGCATCCTCCCTCCAGCTCTCTTCTAATGCAACTGGGAAGGCAGCAGATGATGGACCAAGTACATGGGCCCTTGCCACCCATGTGGGAGACCCAGAGGGAGTACCAGGCTGCTGGCTTTGGCCTGGCCCAGTCCTAGTTGTTGTAGAAATTTAGGGAGTGAATCAGCAGATGGAAGGTGTGTGTGTGTGTGTTTGTGTGTCTCCCTTGGACTTCTAAATAAAACAAATTTTTTAAAAGAAAAATATGTCCACAAGACAACTCAGCAAAGAGATAGGTCACTCTTATGGAAGAGGTACCAGGGAAGACTTCTAGAATGAGACCTGAGATTCTTAAAAATGAGTAGTTATTAACCAGAGGAAAGAGGAGGGAGAAAAATACCATCAATCCATGCAGAGAGAGTGGATGAGCAAAGGCACTGTGGCCACAAACAGGACTCTGTGCACTGGGATCCACAGGAAGTCATTGTTCCTGAGGTAAATGAGAGGCTGGCTTTGTGTCATATTAAGAAACTTTCAGATGGAGCCTGTGAGGGTTCCCTGCAGGAAGCTTCATGGTGACGTGACCAGGCACGTTGTGGATTCGAGGGGCATGAGGCTAGGTAGAGGCAGAGAGACAGATCACTTGGAAGGTTGTTTCAGGAGCTGGTGTTGTGACACAGCAGGTTAAGCTGCTCCTTACAATGCCAGCATCCCAAATTGGAGTGATGGTTTGAATCCCAGCTGCTGGCTGCTCCACTTCTGATCCACTTCCCTACTAATGTGCCTGGGAGAGCAGCAAAAGATGGCACAAGTACTGGAACCCCTGCCACCCAATGGAGTTCCAAGCTCCTGGCTTCAACCTGGACCAGCCCCAGCCTTTGCAGCCATCTGGGGAGTGAATCAGCCTATGGAAGATCTTGGTCTCTCCTTTTCTCTGTCACTCTACCTTTCAAATAAATAAATCTTTTTTTCATTTTGTTTTACAAAAAGAACGTTGTTGCAGGCATTTACGAGGAAAATGGAAAGTGCTTACACTAAGATTGAAAAGGAGATATTAGAGAAAAGAACTGTGGAAGGAATTGGCCAGACTCAGTGACTGATAAGATACATGTGGTAGTTACCAGAGAGGGGACAAATAAGAGGTCAAGAAAACATCCAAGCCTGCGTCTTAGGTGGTGGTCCCAGGAACTGAGCTGCAGAATGTCAGAGGCAGGAGAGCTTTATGGAGGAAGACGGGTCTGGTCTCGCGTGAGTTGGAGTTGAGGTATCCATGGACCATCCAGATGGAGACATTCAGAGTGCTGTCGAGCATAGAGGCTGGAGTTGAGGAGAAAAGCTGAAACTAAAGGTTGTGCAGATGTCTGCATGCAGGTCAGAGCTAAAGCAAGAGGCTGGACATGATCATTCAAGCAAGAAGAACAAGGAACCAAAAGAAGGAATGGAAGAGGAGCCAGGGGCTGGCATTGTGGTGCAGCGGGGTAACGCCCTGGCCTGAAGCGCCGGCATCCCATATGGGCGCCGGTTCGAGACCTGGCTGCTCCACTTCCAATCCAGCTCTCTGCTATGGCCTGGGAAAGCAGTGGAAGATGGCCCAAGTCCTGGAGCCCCTGCACCCACGTGGGAGACCTGGAAGAAGCTCTTGACTCATGGCTTCTGATCGGTGCAGCTCCAGCTGTTGCGGCCAATTGAGGAGTGAACCATTGGGTGGAAGATTCTCTCTCTCTCTCTCTTTCTCTCTCTCTCTCTCTCTCTCTTTCTCTCTCTTCTCTCTCTCTCTGCCTCTCCTCTGTCTGTGTAACTCTGACTTTCAAATAAAATAAATAAATCTTAAAAAAAAAAAAGGAAGAAGAGCCATTTGGATGATATACTATTATGGCCTCCCAAGGGGAAGAAGAGTGATGTTTTTAAAAATGAAGACTTTAAATAGATTCACATTGAAGAGGGTCCATTAGACTTGGCAGTGAGGAGTCATGGTCTTGACTGAGAGCAGAAACAGCAGAGTGATGGGGGCAGAGGGCAGAGGGAAGTAAAGCTGAGGAGTGATTGGGTGTGAGGATGCTGAGGGAAAGAGGCGACTGCCCTTGGAGAAATATGGAAGAGAGATTAGACAGTAATTAGAACAGCGTGCAGGGTCGACAAGTTCACTTATATTTAGTGTGGAGAGAAATTGAAAGTTCTTATTTATAGACTCATGGGAAGGAAGCATCTCAGGGAGAAGCTGAAGATGCAGGGGAGAAGGGATAATTGATGGAGTGCATCTGGAGGGACCTGCACAGGTGGGGTGCACAGACAGAAGCACTGACCTTCGACTGGAGAGTCTGGGACCTGCCCAAGGTTAGTGCACAGGTGGAGGTGCTGGCCTTCAACAGAAGAGCCTGAGATGTGCACAAGGTCAGGTGCACAGCGACACAGGTAGAAGTGTTGGCCTTCAGCAGGAACAATGGGACACGCACAAGTCAAGTGCACAGGTTGAAGTTTTGACCTTTGTCTGGGGATCCAGGGATCTGCACAAGGTTAGGTGTACAGGTGGAGGTGTTGGCCATCAGCAGGAGTTTCTGGGATCTGTAGAAGATCGGGTGCACAAGCAGAGGAGTTGATCTGCTGCAGGAACATCTGGGAACTGCTCAGGTCAGGGGTGCAGGTGGAGGTGTTGGCGCTCAGCCTGAGTCCAAAGCTGGAGGTCAGAAGCTGAGGCTCAATGATGTGCTTTTCCTTCCTAGAGAAAGAGATGTTACTTGGGAAGAAAGGGTTTAAACTACTGAGAAAAGTACAAGTGTGTTGCACTTTGAAAAGGGATAACCAAAGTTTCCTGTAATCGGAACACTTCATTTCTGGTGAAACAGACTCTAATAAGAATCATGCCCAAGAAATGAGTGCTCAGCTCTAGCTGGGAAATGATTTCCTGTAAGCAGAAATCAACTTGCCCAGATTCTGATGGTGTAGGCCACGCGATTCCAGATGGAATAAATATGCAAGAAAGGGGAGAAAAGCTGATCTCCATGGAAGAGACTGAAGAGACTGGATAGAGGAAGTTTCATTTATGTATATTTGGAATTAAACGTGATTGCACCATCAGTGATGAAAAGTGCTGTTATGTCCCAGCTGTATACTTAGAGCTAGATAGAAATCAATCTAATATTGATGTCCTGTTTTTCTCATTGAATATCTACATTAGTATGGGGGGGGGGGTAATAAAACCAAGCCAGGATTTTTTTTTTTTTTTTTTGACAGGCAGAGTGGATAGTGAGAGAGAGAGAGACAGAGAGAAAGGTCTTCCTTTTTGCCATTGGTTCACCCTCCAATGGCCACTGTGGCCAGCTCATTGTGCCGATCCGGAGCCAGGAGCCAGGTGCTTCTCCTGGTCTCCCATGTGGGTGCAGGGCCCAAGCACTTGGGCCATCCTCCACTGCCTTCCTGGGCCATAGCAGAGAGCTGGCCTGGAAGAGGAGCCACCGGGATAGAATCCAGCACCCAAACCAGGACTAGAACCCGGTGTGCCGGCGCCGCAAGGCGGAGCATTAGCCTGTTAAGCCACGGCACCGGCCAAGCCAGGATTTTAAAAATTATACTTAATATTGCTATTTCTAAGTTACCTTCACTATAGAATCCTTTTCAAGTATGTTCCTTCACTGCTTTGATTTTTATTTACTCAAAACATACTTATTGAGCATCTTATGTACAGGGAAGAATACTATGTACAGTATTAAAAAAATGTAGTCCTATCTCTCAATAAGCCTCCGCTGGGAGAGGTTGGTACAATTAGGGTTGGGGAGGAAAAATCCATTTTTCTCACTGGAATACATTTTTCCAAGGGCAACAAATGCTATGATGAATCAGTGGAAGCAAATACGTCTTCCAGGGGGACTTGAGGAAAGCATTACCAAGGAGATGGTTTGATGTGGGCTTTTGTTATGAGGTCTGTTGCAGTAGGTAGAGAGCAGAGTGGGTGGCCATCCCTCATTTTCCCATGGAGCATCGTACAGTCTACTTTGGGAACACAGTGTGAGGTAGAAGGCAAGAAAGGGGTGGGTGCAGAGTGCGGAGAGTGTAGACTTCCGGCCAGTTGTTTGATTGGATCTGGGAAGGAGGTGATGGAAAGTCACCAGGAGCACACGACCAGGGAAAGGATATGACCTGGACATTAGGAATTCTTAAAGGGCCGTTCTCTTCTCTCCTGTGTTTCTGTCTCAGGGACGATGAGGAGAGAAAAATGAAATGGGCTTTAGTTTCCACTGACACCTTACGGGCAAGGAAGGTCCTGTTCTTTGGTAAGGAGAAGTGGAAATCCTCTGTTTACTTAAGGGCCATTAACATTTTTTTTTCACCGTTGAAATACCACACGGTGTACCGTGGTTCCAGATAGACTCATCTAGATAAAAGGAAGTGGCTGCCTTAAAAACTGAGTCACAAATGAAAAATATTTAGGGAGTGCCATAGAAACAAATGCACTCTCTTCCTGAAATGTGGAAAATGAATTTTGCTGCATCTATTTGTATGGAAAAATAGCAGTATTCTCCCCAGTAGTCTACTTAGAATATGCAAACAGAGATAGTGAGTGAGATTTGAGAGGAGGAGGGATGGGGAGGAAATCTTTGTAGAATAGAAGGGGGCATTAAACAGTCAGGTCTCGGGCAAATCTGGGAAACCAAGCAGAGGATGTAATGAGGCTGTCTCTTCAGAGTTCTGCTGTGGGAATTTTTCACTCCCAATTACGAGGGTATTTCAAAAAGTTTGTGGAAGGGCTGGCGTTGTGACATGATGGGTTAAGCAGTGACCTGTGACACCAGCATCCCCTATGAGTGCCAGTTCAAATCCCAGCTGCTCAGCTTCTGATCCAGCTCCCTGCTAGTGTGCCTGGGAAAGCAGTGGAAGATGGACCAAGTGCTTGGATCCCTGCTACCCACATGGGAGACCAGGATGGAGTTCCTCGCTCCTGGCTTTGGCCTGGCCCAGTCCTGGCCATTGCAGCCATTTGTGGGGGCAAACCAATGGACAAAAGATCTTTCTCTCTCTCCCTCATTCTCCGTCACTCTGTCTTTTGAATACATAAAATAAATCTTTACAGACATTTGTGGAAAAAATGGAATTCAAAGGTTTATTTTGGCACAAAAATTTTTTGAAATCCATGTGATTTTTTTTTTTATAACACACATTTCTTACACACTTTTGGAGATCCCTCATATTTTCCATTCTTGGGTCACTCCTCTTATGAGCAGATTTCTGGGCAAGAGTCCACTTGGCCCAGGCTGGTTATATTTCTGCTCCTTGGCCAGGGATGTCGGCTCTCTGTGATCAGTCTTTTCACCAAATCCACAGAGCCCCAAAGAGACTGCTTCCCACTAAGAGAGCTAGATATTGTTCCTAAAAGGAAAGGGGTTGGGGAGGTACCTTGGGCAGGCAAGATCCAAGTGGCCCATATGCTACCTTTGCCTTATCACCACATTCACTCCGGGACCACACACAATTGGCCTGCTCCCCTCGTGTGACTGAAGCTTCAGGGTCATGGGTGAGCCCCACTGGAAAGGTGCTGAGTATGTACAGATAGAAACGGGTGTTGTGGCACAGTGAGCTAAGCCACCTTTTAGGATGCCTTCCTCTCATATCAGAATTCCCCGGGATGGAGGCCTGGCTCCTCTGTTTATGATCCAGCTTTCTGCTAATGTGCCTGGAGGCAGCAGATGATGGCCTTGGTGTGTGAATCCCTGCCACCCATATGGGAGATCAGGATGGAGTTCCGGGCTTTGGCCTGGTTCAGCCCCAGCTGGTAAAAGCCTTGGGAGGAATGAACCAGCAGAGAGAAGATCTCTCTGTGTGTCACTCTGCTTTTCAAATAAATAAAAAAAATCTTTTAAAAAATGGATAGTTATCTTGTAGATACCTCATTGTTGGCTCTACCTGGTGTAATTCAGTTGACAAGGCTCTGAACATCAGATTGACACAACATCACAGTCACACCAGAGATGCTAAGCATGTGCAACTGTAATTGGATGCAGTAGGGGTTTGGTGGGGACTGGAGAGGGGGCAGGGGGAAAAGCATAGTTCCAGCTGAGTCTCACTTACAAGGACTGATTTGTAGTGGTAAATTCCAAACCTTGTGCTTGTTCGTGTTTTCCTGTATGGCTGAGTCACTGATAGGGCTCCGGACTGTGACCAGCTGTGGTCCCAAATCCTCAGCATATTTGCAAGCCCATTCATTCAAAACTTGGCTGTGTGGCCTGAGTGTCTTGCCTTAATTAGGATTAGATACAGATGCATGTGAACAGAGACCCGCAGACACAGTGGCTGAAGCAAGATGTGTATTTCTCCCTCCAGCAAAAGTTCACAAGTGCACAGTGAAGAGCTGTTTGGTGACTGAGCTGTGTGAATTCCTCAGGGACCCAGGCTGCTTCCAGCATATCCCTCTCCTATCTGTAAGGATCAGTCCTCGTCCTCCGTGTCCAAGTTAGAGTCCCACTTGTATACAGGTTCACTTGAAGCAGAAGGATAAAGGGCTGAAAAAGAAAAGCCTAAGGAAGATTCTAGAAGCTGCCTTTACACATCCATGTCTTTGATTAGAACGTGCTACAAACGTGACACATGGTCACAAAGGGTGTTGAAGAATGGGGACTTCATTCCATGGCCATGCACACAGCTCAGCCAGAGGGATTGCACTGCTGTGAACGAAGAAAATGGGCACTGAACAACCGCCCATCTCCTCTACCCTTCGCTAGCGCCAGATGCATAAAGACGTGGGCAGCTTTCCTTGAGCAGCAAACATTTTTCCTGAGGTTCTTGTCTCGGCCAGTTGGCCAGACAGGTTCCCCACTTGGCTGCCCACCTTTCAAGAAGAAAGAACAGGTTTGAACCCAGCACCGCCAGCAAGTCTGTCACTGTCCCCGTTTACTCTGGGACTGTCTGCTGAGAGGCTCACAGCACCTGAGTGGCAGTGTGCTTGGCCCAGGGCGGCGTGCGACCTTGCCCCGTGCTCCTCCATGATGAGGAAAGTTGTCCAGCCTCACTCCATCCTCAGCAACAGGCTGGTCTTACTTAAAGCTTGTCCAGGAATAGACTTAGGATCTCGGGGGTTTTGTGAACATTTCGTTGGGGGCTTATCTTGCCTTAACCCAGCTTCATGAACTCAGTTGGTGCTAAGCTCACCCCATGAGGGAGACCAGGAGTCGCCATTCCCCTTGGTCTTGCCACTCTTTTCCTTTTCTACTTTTCCCATCACCTCCTTCCCCACTGCTGGGCCCCAGTTCAGAACCATGCTCCCCCATGGCTTATGTAGAAGTTCCATTTCCCTTGAGTCTCTGTGTTTCCGAGTCACTGTTGACTGTACTTGATCTCTGCCCTTCCATGGTATAGAACTCAGTGAAAGCTGTAGGGAGAGAACACTGAACCTCCATCTGCGATCAAGCTTGCTGATGGTCAGCACGGCCCAGAGAGCTGTGTTGTCCTGGGAGGGACGGGGCTCCCCGTGTGGGGAGGATCTCAAGCCAAGTGAGATAACTGTTGGTGGAGCACAGTTCAAGGACTCTGTTCCTGAGGTGCAGTTGGGCTAAACAGCTTCCACTCCCAATCTGTCTCTATGTCTGCAAGCATGAAAAATATGTTGTGTTGCACTGTGCCCTGTGGAGGGACGAAGAAAGAAAGCAATGGCGTGGGAGGCAGTTAGTTGAAAAGAGAGGCAAGGAGCCCTGGTTCTCCAGCCAGACCACAGAGTCCACACGCTGGCCCCACATCATCTCTGTCCCTAGGCAAGCCAGTGATCTTTTTGTGTTCTCAGTTCCTGCATCTGTGTAATGGGAGTTGAAGATTCTCTTACGTCATAGGCTGTCATGAAGATTAAATAACATGATGCATGGGGAAAAAAAAACAGGACAGTGCCTAGCACATAGTAAGCACTCAATTGTCCTAATCATTGTTATTGCTGTTACATGCATAACTATATATGTATATGTGGTGCAAAAACAGAATAATTATTATCAGCAGCAGCACTGGTGGAGAAATAAAAGGAATGCCCACCCAGGTTTATGGGCAGCACCTTCTCTAAGCAATAAAACTGTTGGAAATCAAGTTTGTGAGTCTGTACCCTTTTGGGATTCAGCTGACAGACACCCAGGCCAAGGAAATGCCTTCTGGCTCCTATGAGTAAGAGCGCAGCAGTGTAGCAGAGGATCATGGGAGACAGGAACTGGAGAACCAGTGGCCAGCAGCCCTGCCACTTGACCTCTCCTGCCTCCTCCTCCCTATAGGCTCTAGAGGAAGTTAAGTTCTCAGCAGGACCTTAAAGACCAAGTAAAGACCAGGCAAGACCCTGCTGGAGGAAGCACAAAAGGAGCCATGGGGAGGGAGACAGGGATGTTGAGGGCCTGCCTGGGGCACCCAGCTGAGCCCTGTAACCAGAGGGCAGAGGATGCTGCAACTGAGAAGGCCACGCAAGGCCATGTACCTTGGGTTGAAATAGAGACATGTGATATCCTGGGCCTTGGCCCAGGGCAGCCTCCTCTGCTTGGCACGGTTTCTTCTCATTTCCAACTGATGAATGCATCCTTCAAGGCCCAGCTAACCCATCACCCACTCAGTCAGTCCTTCTCAACACCTTGTATCAGTTGGAAATTGCATTCAGCTGTGATCCCAACGGTGGCCCCAAGAATCTGGAGTCCAGACGCAGGGTCGTCACTGCATTGTGCCTTCTGGAACCCAGCACCTTCCTTCTGCACGTTGGGCTGTCCTTCGTATAGTCTTGCCTCTGAGGACACAAGATGACTGCTCTGCCTCTGGCATCATAAATCCCTTATGGTAGGCAGAATAATAGGACCCCAACAATGTCTACATCCTAATCCCTGGAAACTGTGGATTTGTTAGGTTACAGCAAAGCAGAGTTAAGGTTTCTTAACAGCCCACTTTCAAATGGGGAGATGATTACCCTGGATTCACTGGGTGGGTCCCATGCAATCAGAGATCCCTAGAAGTGGAAGGGGGAGGTAGAAGTAGGGTCGGGGGAGAAGCGACTAGGAAAGAGTGGTCAGAGAGACATAGCATGGGTGGCTTTGAAGATGGGAGGGGGATGCATGAACCAAGGAAAGCAGGTGGCCTCAGGTGCTCCTCACGCACCCTGCTGATTGGAGCCAAGTGACCCCATGTCAGACCTCTGACCTGCAGAAATGTAAAATAGTACACAATACATTTATATTGTGGTAGTGTCACAGCAGCAATGGGAAACAAATCCAAATCTCCGGTACCAGGCCCCTGCACCAGGGAAGAAGAAGGCAAAGGCCAAAGGGCATACGACTGTGCTACTGACTTAAGCCTTGTTCCCCTTTTAAGGAGCTTTCCCAGAGTCCTGCTCAACAACAACTTTTACTTACACTTCATTGGCCAGAATTGGGGGCCTGGGAGGGGCAACCTTTAACTTTAGTGAAAGCTGGGGTATACTTAATTGGCTGGGCACATTGGCATTGACAAAATTAAGGATTTTGTTTTAATGCAAGGAGGAGACAGTAGATCCTGGGAAGACAAGATAGAGGCCCTGACACCCACTTGCAAGTAGAATCAGTCCGTAACACATGCTCCCTCCTTCGATTACGGCCCTTGTGGAGTTGCATTGTGATATGTGTGTTTGCATGGCTGTCCTCATTACTCGACCAAGAATTCCTGTGAACAGACACTGTGCTTGATTTATCTCTGCCCCTGGTGCTCAGAGGGAGTGTTTGCCTAAAGTTAGATGGATGAATGGAGCAGTGGGTTTGGAAACAGCATAATGGATGCACTTCATAGAGCCAGAGACCTTCTGTCTCTTCCTATGAATACAGCAGGTCCATTGGGATTAGGTGGATTTTTATAAGACCATCTGGCCACCATTGCAACTTCATCTCCAGCAAATTAAACCTCCACAGCTGCAATGTGTCACCTTTCCCGACAGTTTGTTGCAATCTGCTTTTTGCTTAGAGCAAGCTGGTCAGGGGCTGTTAGGTGCACCTGTCACAGTCTGCAGGGCCTCAATTAACTTTGTGTATAACTTACACTTCCTGCCCATTCCTTATTTTTAGCACAGCACTACCTACTCATCTCCTCCAGAGAAGACTGCATTCAATTTCAGTCATGAACATTCAAAGCAGTGGCATTTTTTTTAAGATTTATTTATTTGAAAGAGTTACACAGCAAGAGAAGGAGAGGCAGAGATAGGAGAGAGAGAGAGAGGTCTTCCATCCACTGGTTCACTCCCCAGTTGGCTGCAATGGCTGGAGCTGTGCCGATCTGAAGTCAGGAGCCAGGAGCCTCTTCCGGGTCTCCCACGCAGGTGCAGGGGCCCAAGGACTTGGGCCATTCTTTACTGCTTTCCCAGACCATAGCAGAGAGCTGGACCTGAAGTGGAGCAGCTGGGACTCGAACCGGTGCCCATATGGGATGCTGGCACTGCAGACAATGGCTTCTCCCCCAATGCCATTGCGCTGGCCCCAGCAGTGGCATTTCTAGACTGGCTGGGGCCACTGATGTTGACCGTTTGACAACTGTTTGTTGGGATGTTCCTGGGTCCCAAGATTTAGGTTTTCCTAAGGAAGAGTGGCCCAGGTCACTCAACACCTGCAAAACCCAAGATCATATGTGCATTTGGAGAAAAAAAAAATGTGCTGCTTGGCTCTGACTCATTAGACGGACACAGGCTGTCCATGGCCTTCACCCATCCTCTTTGGGGTGAAGCTCAGTTGTTATCGCAAAGCTTTAGTTTCGTTGTTTTTCTCTAGCTCCTCTCCTTCTCGGTTAGCAGCAGGGTATCATGACCCAAATCTCTAGCACCTGAGCTATATAGCTCAGTGCCCTGAAACCCACAGAGCCAGGGCGGGCTGTGCAGATGGGCAGGCCAGCCAATAGGCCCCAGGTCACAGAGCATTCCTAACCACTTGGGGCTGCTACATCCAGAGAAGGGGGTTACTTGGAGACCATTAGTTTTAACTCCCTGGGTTTGGTTTTGTATCCCTGGTAGTGCCTAGCTCAACCAAACCAGCTCAGTAAAGGTTGATTTTGCATTAAGCAGATATTGGAGTGCCCCCCCCATTAACCCTTCATTTCACACATGAGGCACTGAGGCCTTGAGCCCTCTTGATGTCATAGGCTGTCAGTCCTAGTTTCTTTTTATTTTTTTATTTTTATTTTTTTAACTTTTATTTAGTAAATATAAATTTCCAAAGTACAGTTTATGGATTACAATGGCTCCCCCCCCCCAAAATTTCCCTCCCATATCCCGCTCCCTCTCCCATTCCATTCACATCAAGATTCATTTTCAATTATCTTTATATACAGAAGATCGATTTAGTATATATTAAGTAGATTTCATCAGTTTGCACCTACACAGAAACACAAAGTGTAAAATAGTTTCAGTACTAGTTATAGCATTGTTTCACATTGGATAACATATTAAGGACAGATCCCACATGAGAAGTAAGTACACAGTGACTCCTGTTGTTGACTTAACAATTTGACACTCTCGTTTATGGCATCAGTAATCTCCCTAGGCTCTAGTCATGAGTTGCTAAGGCTATGGAAGCCTTTTGAGTTCGCCGACTTTGATCTTATTCCAACAGGGTCATAGTCAAAGTGGAAGTTCTCTCCTCCCTTCAGAGAAAGGTACTTCCTTCTTTGATGGTCCCGTTCTTTCCACTGGGATCTCACTCGCAGAGATCTTTCATTTAGGTCTTCTTCTTGTTTTTTTTTTTTTTTTCCAGGGTGTCTTGTCTTCCCATGCCTAAAATACTCTCATGGGCTCTTGAGCCAGATCTGAATGCCTTAAGGGCTGATTCTGAGGCCAGAGTGCTATTTAGGACATCTGCCATTCTATGAGTCTGCTGTGTATCCTGATTCCCATGATGGATCGTTCTCTCCCTTTTTGAATATATCAGTTAGTATTAGCAGACACTAGTCTTCTTTGTGTGATCCCTTTGACTCTTAGACCTATCAGTGTGAGCAATTGTGAACTGAAATTGATCACTTGGACTAGTGAGATGGCATGGGTACATGCCATCTTGATGGGATTGTATTGGAATCCCCTGGCACGTTTCTAACTCCACCATTTGGGGCAAGTCCGATTGAGCATGTGCCAAATTGTACATCTCCTCCCTCTCTTATTGCCACTCTTATATTTAACAGGGATCACTTTTCTGTTAAAATTTAAACACCTAAGAATAATTGTGTGTTAATTACAGAGTTCAACCAATAGTACTAGAATGAAAAAAAAAAATACTAAAAGGATAAAGTATTGCATTATACATCAACAGTCAGGACAAGGGCTGATCAAGTCACTGTTTCTCATAGTGTCCATTTCACTTCAACAGGTTTCCCCTTTGGTGCTCAGTTAGTTGTCGCCGATCAGGGACAACATATGATATTTGTCCCTTTGGGACTGGCTTAATTCACTCAGCATAATGTTTTCCAGATTCCTCCATCTAGCAATCAGGGAAATGCAAATCAAAACCACAATGAGGTTTCACCTCACCCCGGTTAGAATGGCTCACATTCAGAAATCTACCAACAATAGATGCTGGAGAGGATGTGGGGAAAAAGGAACACTAACCCACTGTTGGTGGGAATGCAAACTGGTTAAGCCACTATGGAAGTCAGTCTGGAGATTCCTCAGAAACCTGAATATAACCCTACCATACAACCCAGCCATCCCACTCCTTGGAATTTACCCAAAGGAAATTAATTTGGCAAATAAAAAAGCCATCTGCACATTAATGTTTATTGCAGCTCAATTCACAATAGCTAAGACCTGGAACCAACCCAAATGCCCATCAACAGAAGACTGGATAAAGAAATTATGGGACATGTACTCTATAGAATACTATACAGCAGTCAAAAACAATGAAATCCGGTCATTTGCAACAAGATGGAGTCCTAGTTTCTTAGCATCAGACCTCAGAGAGGCAGGCAGCTAGTTCTTTAGTTTATAAGGCAGAGCAAGAGAGATAGAGATAGAGATAGAGATAGAGATAGAGATAGAGAGACAAGGAGGAGAGGAGAGGAGAGAGAGAAAGAGGGAGAAAGAGAGAGAGAGAAAGAATCAATCTTCTATGTGCCAGTTCACTCCCCAAATGCTCATGAGAGCCAGGGCTGGGTCAGGCTGAAACCAGGAGCCAGGAACTCAATCCAGGTCTCCTATGTGAGTGGCAGGGACTCAAGTACTTGATCAATCACTTGCTGCCTCCCAAGGTGAGCGTTAGTAGGAAGCAGAAATGAAGAATCAAGCTGAGAATTTAAGCCATATACAGGATGCAGGTGTCTCACTCCTCCAAATTCCTGCCTTGTAGGTGGGGGATGAGGGGTGGGGAGGGTGGTTTTTTTTTTTTTTTTTTTTTTTTTTTGACAGGCAGAGTTAGACAGTGAGAGAGAGAGACAGAGAGAAAGGTCTTCCTTCTGCTGGTTCACTCCCCAAATGGCCTCCACGGCTGGCGCGCTGTGCCAATTGGAAGCCAGGAGCCAGGTGCTTCCTTCTGGTCTCCCATGCGGGTGCAGGGCCAAAGCACTTTGGGCCATCCTCCAATGCCCCCCCGGGCCACAGCAGACAGCCGGTTGATTGGCCGGTGCCATGGCTCACTAGGCTAATCCTCCACCTGCGGTGCTGGCATTCCAGGTTCTAGTCCCGGTCGGGGCACCGGTTCTGTCCCAGTTGCTCCTCTTCCAGTCCATTGAACCAACGGAAGGAACACCTTTCTCTCTGTTTCTCTCTCTCATTGTCTATAACTCTCTCTGTCTCTCTCTCTCACTAACTCTGCCTGGCCAAAAAAAAAAAAAAAAAAGTAGCTGATTGCATCTTGACAAGTAATAAATGCATTTTTAAATTAGGAAAATATTAAAAATATGAAAACAAAATTACCTATAATCTCATTACCTAGAGACAAATACCTCTGATATTTTCCCATTTTCTCTGTCTCAGTCCTCGTGAAGGAGTGCTCTATTTCTTTCCATGTTTCTGTGAGGAATAGGGGGAGGGCACAGGGGGCTTGAGTTTTTTTAACCTTTTAGATCAAGTATTATTGGGATAAACATGCATAAGTGTGTTTGTGTATATACCGTATATAACTAGCTGGGGTATGCCTTTTAGAATATATACTTTCATATTTAACATCAACATGTAAGAGGGGGCTTCAAACAATTCATTAAAATGCATATAAAAAAACTATGCATGGATTTCAAAACTTTTTGTACCAAAATTAAACTTACCTTTAATTCCATTTTCTATGAACTTTATGAACTCCCTTTGAATATATTTGACCTGTGTCTGTTAATTATTACAATAATGCTTACAATGAGCTTCCTGTCAAACTCAGTTCTTGCTCATTTCTGAGAGCAGGCTGGGTGTTTGATCCAGGCTGGGCTGTGCTGATCTAGGCTGGGCTCACCCTGGACGTGCAGCTCTGGCTGTGAGTTGGGTTCTCTCTGAGACCCAGGTTGAAGGGGCAGTAGCTGCCCAGAGAAGCTCTTCTCTTGTCGCTTACAGGGGTCAGGGGACAAGCCCAATGGGGAAGCACTTTTCCAAGCCTCTGCCTATGTCTTGTCCAGCAACATCTCATTGGCCCAAGTCAAAGCATGCCTGACATATTCCATCCAACATGACACCAAAATAAGTCACCTGGCCAGATACCATCACTGGGTCAGGTGACGGGAAAGAGAGGGAATGTTTTTGAGAATAATACATGTAGTCCACTGCACTTTGAGTTTTAAATACAATCTGCTCAGGACTCACTTGGCCAGTATCATGATATGGTGAGAGCACAAGTAAGGGGCCAGCATTGTGGCATAGTGGGTTAAGCCACCACCTGTGATGCCAGCATCCCATATGGGCACTGGTTCAAGTCCTAGCTGCTCCACTTCTCATCCAACTTCTTGCTAGTGGCCTGGGAAAGCAGTGAAGCAGTGGACGATGTCCCAAGTGCTTGGGTCCCTGCAGGCATGTGGGAGACACAGATGAAGCTCCTAGCTCCTGGCTTTGATCTCGCCCAGCCTCAGCCATTGTGGCCTTTCAGGGAGTGAACCAGTGAATAGAAGATTTATCTTTCTCTCCCACTCTCTGTAACTCAGGCTTTCAAATAAATAAATAAATCTAAAAAAAATAAAGTGCATATAAGAGGGAGCACTCACATTCTAAGATAGGAAGGCAGAGCAAGGAGCGTCCAGGCCTGCTCTTTTTAATAACAGCATTTTTGCCAGAAGTAACCAAGGTGTCCCCTAGCAACTACCTTAACTCCGTCCAAGGACAGTGTCCTAGTGATCTCCCACAAGAACTCACCTCTTACGAGGTTCTACCACCTCAGCCTCACCACGCTGGGGACCACACCTCCAGCCCATGGACCCTTGGATGGACACTCATCCCATGCCTTGATTTCCCTCAGAATTATTCATTCAGATGTGCACAGAAGATTTTGTTGAACATTTGGTATGGCAAAAGCATTTTGTATCTCTTTTTATATTTCTATGTTGCTTGCACCCACTGTGGGTTCTATTTGTGTCCTAACCCTCACACAGTCTCCCAAGTCAAAGCTGCTGAAGAAGCCACTGTGGCCTCAGAAACTGATAGTCTTATCTTGGCTGAACCATACCTCTGTGCAGTTTGACTCAGCTTCTTAAAATTCATTCAGCATAGATGGATTGAGTACTGTCTCCTCCCCATGATGAATTTATAATCTAGCATGGGAAATTATATTATAATTGGTTGCAGGGGACTGTCATGTACTGTAGGATGTTTAGCAACATCCTTGGCCTCTCCCCATCAGTAATACCAGCTTACTCTTCCCTTGAGTTATAGATAAGCAAAATATCACTAAACATTGCCAGATATCCTTTGGGGACAAAACTCAGCTAGTTTGCGAACCACTGCGCTATCATATAGTACCCTTGGTAAGACTTCGATGAGCCAAAATCGTGTGCTAAGAAATGCTCCGGGCAGGCTGTTATTTCCTGGTGGTCAATCTAGGAAAGCCTCAGGGCCCAGGAGGCCTCTGAATGGAGACTTCAGGATGGTTAGGGTTTGAGGTGTGTTTCCTGGAGGAGGGAGAAGCAAGGATAGAAAAGGAGTAGTCCTGTTGACTAAGACATCAAGTGAAACAGGCATGCTAGTGAGAATGGAGTCAGATATGTACTAGGGGGCTGAATACTGTTGGACCTTATATGTGCTAACATTTCCACTTTCACTCTGGGTGAGATGATGAATGAATCTGAAGCTGTGTGCATCCTGACATTTGGATGTAAGGCACATTTGGATGTAAGGCACATTTGGATGTAAGGTTTGTCTTCTTAGCGCAAACTAATCCAGCAGTCACTTTTCTGACACCCTGGAGGAAACAGAAAAGGACTCTGCAGGGCATAAGGCATCCCTAAATGAGCCCAGGCCTCCGCCTTGCTGCTTCTTACCTCCCAGGAGACTCACTCTGAGCATCTTATTTTAGATCTGAGTCCAGTGGATTTCAGTATAAGTTCCTGTGAGTGGATCAGAAGGTGGAAGAGGAGAAGGGGTGTAGACAGGCTGCAGCAAAGCTCCAGCGTGACAGGGAGGACGGGCCAGATGCAAACATGAATGAGTGAATGAGTTTGTGAATGAACAATTATTACCAAATAATTCAGGCGGCACCACAGCCAGGAGCCTTCTAGCGTCTCCCTCTATGACCCGGCAGACATTGCTGTGTAACAGTGCCGCCCTCGTATGCCAGCACACACAGGGTCACACGTGACACATTGCAGAAGCCCTGAGCTGAGAGCACAATGTTTAGAGCTGCCCTAAATCCTTGCTTCAGGGCTCTGTAACAGTGAACCCATCACTCAGCCTTGCCAAATCTTACCGTGATCTTCCTGTAAAATGAGGGTTCCCTACTCACAGGGTCTTGGGAAGATGAAATAGAACCATCCCTGTGAATTCTTAGCTTCATTCCTGTGGCAGAGTGACCACACCGTAAAAGCTGGTCACTGTCACCTCCCTTGCACTGAGAAAATAAAGGTGCCAAGACTTCCCCCAAATCCTAGCTGTCATTCCCATTCCAGAATATTCCCAGAGCCTCCTGACAATGCTGAAGCTTCCATTTCAGAAAACAAAATAGTTGTAAAAGCTGAGGAAAGTTCCAGAAGAGTAGGGGCGGTTGCATCCATTCGCCCCAACTGGCTTCTTTTTGGCAGGAGAAATTAGGCCAGTGAGAGACAGGACAGCAGCCCTTTCTTGGTGACAGAGTCTCTTTTTGCAAGACTGGCTCTTCTCTGGCCAAGCGGAGAGCAAGCAGTTACTCTGAGACAGCCGAGAGAAGAGGCAGCAGTTTTCTTTCATCTGTGATGTCCTATGCTATATAGAAGAGCCTCCCTCTGAATGGGAAATGGGTGGGTTAAGAGGCTTGGAGGCTGGGGGCTGCAGACAAGAGGAGGTGGTGCCGGTGGCTTTCCTTTGGGGTCCGCCCAGAGCTGGAAACACAGGACGCTCTGTAATGTAAAACCTTGGCCTGGTTCCTCAGCATAATGTAAAACGGAGACTGCCAGGAAGGTCCAAGTCGCTGCTCGCCTGCCCGTGGATGGCAGGACAATAAGGCAACTTGTCTTCTCTTTGTGTGTTTTCCAGGCTGGAGCAGGAAATACAGGCGCTAGAAAGCGAAGAGTCCCAGATATCTGCCAAAGAGCAAATCATCCTAGAGAAACTCAAGGAGACAGAGAAATCCTTCAAGGACTTTCAGAAGGTGAAGAAAACAAACCTGATTTCCCTAAATGAAATCTAAAGGGGAAGTAAGGCCTAGAAAAACGGCACCCGCTGGAGAACAAGCCAGAGGGTATTGATGAGAGATCTGGGCCATGGACACCTGGACACGAGGGACAGGTGTGTGAGGCCCAGGTGCTACCCAGTGCTGGGAGTGGCCTGTCTTCAGGTACCTGGCTGAACACCTGCACTGCTGGGAAGACTAAAGAGCCACTGAGTTAATCCCCTCTACCTGCTGTCTTGACCCCTTCAGCACCTAATGCATGAAAAGCCTTCTCCTGTTGGACTAGGAATCTAAAGCCAATTCCTATGAAGCAGATTAAACATGCTCCCTATGGCTTTAATTATGCTGTGTTTTTTTAGTCTTTCTTTTGTAAAAAAAAAAAAAAAAAAAAAAGCCAGAAGCAACACCCTATGAACCAGATGTGAATTCTAAATATGAATAGTGTCAACAGAGGACATTTTTACTGTGTGTAAAACACATGGTTTTGTGTCACCAAGAGTAGAAAATCCAAAAAGCCAACAGGTTCTGAATGTATCAGGACCCTCCCACCATCTGTAACTGCTGTGTCCTCCTTACACCTGCACTTCTCCGGTTCAACCAGAGCTGTTTTCTGGAGAATTGAAGTCGATCTCTGTTGGGAGAAATTTGGCACAGCGTGGGAATGGTAACTTATTCCCTGACATTTTGGGATCCTGAACAAATGTTTCAGAAGAAGAGGACATTGAGTTTGCTCCCTTGTAGTGAAATTCTGGGCTTGGGCTGGCACAGGGTTGGGGGTGGGGTGGAGACTGGTTGACTGACGAGCGAGTGCACCCCCCCCCCCCTTGCGTGGATAGTAACACCCTGCCCTGCTTTTGTCTCCACAGAGCTTCTCCAACACGGATGGAGGTAAGTGCGCTCTGCCCCAGCTGTAGGCGAGAGTTCTTGCAGTCCAGCTTAGCGAGTTTCACTAACACAGGCTCTGCACGGGGACGTGATTTGACAGTTGGCTGGGGTGTCCACAGGAAGGGACAGCGCCATTGGCAAGGCACAGGGGAGAGCCACATTGCCTTGGGGAGCTGGGGGTGCCACATGGAGAGGAGAGCAGGCTTCCCTGGTGCACAGGAAGGCCTGAGACCCTCCACGTGACCAGCAAGAATGCTTAAAGTGGCAGGCGGACGCTCAAGCATCTGTATTCCCAAGACTTCTGTCTGAGAAGTAGGGAAGGGAAGGAGCCTGCCTGCTGTGCCCTTGAGACGGCTGTGTGGGCATGGAGACCCCTTCATTTGTGACTGGGTAGCAGGCAGAGATGAAGCCATGTTCTCTCTCTCACCACCCTCTCTTTCCTTTCACCTTGAACTTCTCTTGTCTCCTCCTGAGTTCCTTCCCGCCGTGGCCACCTGCTCACCTAAGCAGATCGCGATGTGGGACAAATGCTGGTCAGGGTTGAAGATGGCCAGTGGAGGAGGTCACCCTTGACTCTGTCCCCCATCACTGTTTGCCAAGGAAGGGTGAGCTTGGGCTTAAGACGTTGTAAAAGTCTTGGGGATTGGGGGCTGGCACTGTGGCATAGTGGGTTAAGACTCCACCAGCAGTGCTGGCATCCCATATGAGCACCAGTTCGTGTCCTGGCTGCTCCTCTTCTGAACAAGCTCCCTGCTAATGTGCCTGGGAAAGCAGTGGAATCCCTGCACCCACATGGGAGACCCAGAAGAAGCTCCTGACTCCTGGCTTTGGATCGGCCCAGCCCCAGCCATTGTGGTAATTGGGGAGTGAACCAGTGGATGGAAGACCTCTCTCTGAATCTCTCCCTCTGCCTGTCTGTAACTCTGCCTCTCAAATAAATAAATAAATCTTTAAAAACAAAAAGTCTTGGGGATCCCGAGGAAGAGGTTCCATGGTCTCACCTGTCATCCTGGATTGTGATTCTTGCCACCCGTGGTCACAGCTAAACCTGGGTGACCTCTTTGTCAACACCACTGCGACCAGCAAGGAAGTATGGTTCAAGAATGCGCTTGATGCTGGGCCACACTGTTGTCTGGGAGTGTAATCTGAAGCATGTGCCAGCGAAGGGACTTTGGGTTAGGGTTAGGGTTAAGGGTTGATTGGGGTTAGGGTTAGGATTAAGGATCTCTCTCTTGATTTCCTCATTCTTCTATTTCCAAGGCTGGGAGCTGCCAAGACCTTTCCGAATCCCCAACTGTTGTTGCTAAGAACTAACAAAAGCTTATTATAGAATAATGATGCCTTAAGAAAAACCTTCAGTTGCTGAGACATATGAATTCTAGAATCTAGGTCTTTGGATTCTGTTAACTGTGCAGATGCTGCAGCTAACGAACAAATGCCTCCTTAACTTAGGAAATACCAAAGAAATGGCTGCTGGTATGTGTGTGTATGCGTGTGTTGTGTGTGTGTGCGTGTGCCATGGCCCCTCCTCACGTGCTCTATGCATGTCGTCTCAGAGGGAATAGCTGTGCTGCACTGCTGGGTCACCACTGGGTTTGAACTGTATGGTAGTACTGACAATAGGAACAATGGCAGCCGGTCTGGGCTAGAATTTCCTGATCATGTACATTCTGATGACCCTCTGCCTGTCACACTCTTGGTCTGCAGTAGAGCCCCCATGAATTGGGAGAGTTGTTTTCATCACCTTAGACTGGCACAGGGTCTTGTATAACTACAAATTGCATATAGCCTGTATCTAGTAAAAACTCTATTCTTTACTCACTGTGGAGCTGGCATGAAATCCCCTGGCCAAAACAGGCAAAGGAGAGTCTGTCCTGGGCCTCCATTGATCCTTGCTATATGATACTCATCTTGGGTTTTCATCCCGTGCCAGCCTGTGGTGGCCTGGCACCTTCACATCAAAACCTTTATAGCAATGATTGGGAAATCTCCATCTTCAGTTGCCCAGAAGTCCTGTTGTCAGGGGAACTTTCATCGGTTGGGTTCCTCTGTCTTTAGCTGCAGGTTTCCTTCATAGCTACTGTGGATATTTTAGCAGTGCTGGAACTAAGCAGCAGTCATCTCCAACTTCTGCTGTGAGTGGCTCCCCACCTTCTGTGATGGTAGAGAGGGTCCACCTTGACTTCAACGGGGAAAGACCAGGTAATGGACTGAGGCCACAGGAAGAGATGTTCCCATGGAAGATGTGGAGGCCCTGTTTGTTATTCCTGGTGCTGATGTGTCAGATACTTCCTGGCTGCATAACCTTAGGGTTTATTGAATATGTGGTGATACATGGGAAGGGGCAGCCCTGCCTACCTCCTTATGTCCTGGCCTCCACTCCCTCATCTCAGCAGGAGCCTGCCACCCCCACCCTCTGGGAGCTGTAGCCTTCAAACTTGTAGCCAGTGAGTTTGGGGCAAGGATGTCTCCATCAGCCATGCACATCTGGAAGGGAGCTACCTTCTGGAGCTAACTACACTCTAAACTGTATGCACCATCGAATTCACCAGGCACACCTGTGACCGGTGTGTGAGACCTCCCTGGGTCCTGATGGCTGGAGCCTTCGTCACAGATGAATGTACATAGATTTACTGAGATCTGATTCCACAGATTTCTAGAAATCCTCAGTGGAACTTGGAAGTTCTGCAGATCTGCCCTGCTTCTCTCCTGCGCTCTCCCTCTAGTCCCAAGTGGCTGCTTTGTCCCATGGACTTGCTGCTACTAATCTGTCCTTACCCTTCGGGACCAGCTTATGGAAATCGGCCCTCTCTCTGGTCCTTGCTTGTGCTGGTTGGTGCACAGACTCAAGGAAGGAATTGGATCCCAAGGAGCCCAGCCTTCTAGAGTCTTCCTGCTTTAATTTTCCCACTTCCCTTAGAGGGTGCACAGATTCTTCTTGTCTCACCCCAGTGGTTTCTTCTGCACACCTGCTCATGTTCAGGCTGGCCAAGGTCTCACCTCCCTAAATGAGCTTGTCAGGTATCTGCCCAAGGAAAACACAACAGAATTTCCTGCAGTTGAACCAATGGCAAACTCACTGGGTGTTGTACTTTAGAATTTCTGGATTTTCTGGCTGAAAAACAACGCTAAAATATTAAACCTGGGATAAATTCTGAAGTTTTTTTTTTTTTTTGTCTTAATGCATGTAAGATTGGTCTTCTGAATTAATCAAGCATGAAAATCTATGTAAGTTTAGGCCAGCGCCGTGGCTCAACAGGCTAATCCTCCGCCCTGCGGCGCCGGCACACCCGGTTCTAGTCCTGGTCGGGGTGCCGGATTCTGTCCCGGTTGCCCTTCTTCCAGGCAAGCCCTCTGCTATGGCCTGGGAGTGCAGTGGAGGATGGCCCAAGTGCTTGGGCCCTGCACCCCATGGGAGACCAGGAGAAGCACCTGGCTCCTGCCTTCAGATCAGCGCGGTGCACCGGCTGCAGCGCGCTGGCCGCGGCAGCCATTGGAGGGTGAACCAACGGCAAAGGAAGACCTTTCTTTCTGTCTCTCTCTCTCTCTCTCACTGTCCACTCTGCCTGTCAAAAATTAAAAAAAAAAAAATCTATGTAAGTTCAGACAATGAGTCTATTTCAGTACTATGTAATGCACATTTCTAGTGCCATGTTCTGTATCTGACCAATCCCATCAAGCTGATAAAGCCTCTCACCAGCCCATCTCTTACATCTGCCCTCCACCCCCTGAACCCATTGACCTCTGAGAATCTAGAGCTTTCTGATGACTCCCCTGGGGTTTGAGCTCTCTGGCCAGGATCCGTCCTACCTCAGCTACTCTGCTAAATACCAGTCACTGGGCAAATGCTAGTCTTTGTTTATTCTGATCCTCTGGTTCAGTGGCCGCCGCAGCGGTCCATTATGTAGGGCAGACAAGCTGCTGTCTCGGCAGAGAACCCATTGGGCCTTCCAGCACTGAGCCTAATTGTGTTCCCTGTTCTCTGCTACCAGATGCAGTAACTTACATTTCCTCCCAGCTCCCCAACCTGCCAATCCTCTCTTCACGAACAGAACTGTCACCTGGGCAGGACGGGACCAGCAGAGCAGCTGGTAAGTCCTGGGGAGCCCTTTGGTTTTGATGCCAGGACTGTCCAAGGGGGCTTGCACTTCTCTGAGCTTGATTAATGATAGGGGTGCCCTGATATCCTTATGTAGGGTACCCCTCCTCCAGCCCAGCCCCAGACACAGCATGTACAGTGGCCACGCAGGGACTGTGTAGAAAAGTCCTGTGTATTCCCCTGACGTGTACTTGAGAACGCAGCGGGAGGAAATTTTGCCTCCAGTTCTGGGGGAGTCTTTGTCCCGTGTTCCTGGTCTTTGTATTTGTCTTTATTCTCAAAGCCAATCTGATTGTTATACTCTGCCTCCAGGAATTTTTGTTTTTCTCATTGGGTTTGCACAGACCAAAAGCGCTATGACGGAAACTGGGTCAAAAGTATCTTCCAAACATATGCATCCTGTGGGAATGGAGCTGTTTGTGAATAGTATGAAATATCTTCCCAGGACATCTCATTTCTGCAGTTATTCCTTAACTATGTTGGTGTATTTTGAGGGGAGGGCGAAGGAGCAATTTAAGGAACTTGCTAATATTTCTCACATTTGTGGACTTTTACAAAAGAACACATTTGTAAAAGGTATAGAGTATGGAGAAGGCCATGTTTCACTCTGTGGATTGCAGATGTACCCCGGAGATCAGAACTGGAAGGTTTT